>NC_053432.1:71265849-72750448 GCF_007990345.1 Gossypium hirsutum
TGTCAATGTTTACCACATAATTATAATTTCACTGCAAGTTGTCTTCCTGAGCAACAGTCACTAAATCATTTATAACTGGAGCTACGAAACTCCAAATCAAGTGCCGTTAATTTTCCCTGAAAATAGACTCATATATATTTTATCCATAAAATTTTTAGAATTTTTGGTTTAGCCAATCAATACCATATTTTTCTAAAAGTTTCCCATGTTTCACTGTTTGACTAATCTGACCACTCTTCATTACGAATCAAATTCTCATTGTACAGAATTTAAAATATGTTCTTGTTTATTTCATTTGAAACTAGACTCAATAAGCTTTAATTTCATAATTTATTCAGCTTCTAATTCATCTCCCAAAATTTATGGGGATTTTCCAAAGTCACGTTACTGCTGCTGTCCCAAGCAGATTTATTACCAAACCACTCTTTCACACCTAACTTGCATGCTTGTTATTTAAACATGTATATCACCAATCAATCATCACATACCTATGATTTTAATTAAGTATAATCTCCATTTCATCATTTTAAAGCACAACATGTTAGCCGATTTTTCCCCTTAGCATCTAAGGCACATGCATGCTCATTTGTTTGGCTCAACTTCACCTATCTTCCATTTTTCATCAAAAGAACATGAAACAAAAACCATTTCCTTCATTTTAATTCATGACTAAATGCTCACAACACAACTAAAAACCAAATATGCTTCAAGAGTTAAGGTAGAATCAAGAAGAACTCATGAACATCAAGATAGAAGCAAACTACCATGAACTTACCTTCAATTTTCTTCCCCAAGTGACCGAACATTCAAGAGCTTTCTCCTCTCCTTTCTCTTCTCTAACTTTCGGCTATGATGAACAAAGATGGACAAAACTTTGTTCTTTTCACCCCTTTTTTTTTAATAAAATTTCATATTTCATCCATTTAATTCTTTAATACAAAAGACATGAAATGCCCATCATGGAACATTTACCTAAACCATTATCATAGAACATTTACCTAACCCATTATCATGGAATATTTACCTAATCCATTATCATGGAACATTTACCTAACCCATTATCAATTTGTATCAATTTGTACCATAAATTATGGATATCAAGTGCACATTTTGTCTACAACAACATGATGGCTGGCCACTTCATGTAAAATGGGAGGTTTGTCTTGCAAATCCTCCTATTTTGCACTCCTATTTATTTGGCCACTTCAATTTAGCCTATAGCATTTTCAATTATTTTCACATAGGTCTTATTTCATAATTTCACCCTCTTTTTCTTATGGAACAAAAAATAACTAAAATTGTTGGGTTCTATCTTAAACTTGGGCCTTCTAGAGGCCCACTAACATAATTAAACCTATGCCAACATTCACAGAATTCCCGAAAATTGGGACATTACACTCTCTGTCTCTCTCTCTCTCTCTCCCTCCCTCCCTCCCTCCCTCCCTCTCTCTCCCTCTCCCTCTCTCTCTCTCTCTCTCTCTCTCTCTCTCTCCCTCTCCCTCTCTCTCCCTCTCTCTCCTTCTCTCCCTCTCTCTCTCCCTTCCTCCCTCCCTCCCTCTCTTTCTCTCACTCTCACTCTCCCTCTCCCTCCCTCCCTCCCTCCCTCCCTCCTCTCTCTCTCTCTCTCTCTCTCTCTCTCTCTCTCTCTCTCTCTCTCTCTCTCTCCAGTTTTACTTTATTTCTTGTTTTTACTTTTAAAAGTTATGCAATATCGTTTTATTGTTCTTTAATTTTTTATTTTAAATTTAGCTAGTGTCATTTAACGATTTTAATAACGAAATGACCTAATTAATATTGATAGTTTGGGAAAGTAATTAGAATATTTTGAAGTTCGAATACCAATTTAGAATGAAAGTCATAGTTTGAGGATGTTTGGTGCAATTAGCTCAAATTATAATGTCTTAACTTCAAATGCCATCATATTTTTATTTTTTATATAAAAAATAAAAATACCCTTAAAATAATATAATTTACTTTGTAAAATAATAATAATTTACTCATACCCAACTAAGTTGGTATCCAGCGTCCAATTGACTCATAACACCAACTTATTTAATGGCTTAATTTATAGTATCTATCTATATATTTTAACGTTTTGCTAAATTGGTGTCACCCACTACTAAATCCCGATCCAATCGAAAAATTACAAAGACCCTTTTATATTTATATATTTAAGTGTTTTACTGAGAGTATAACCTACTAATTAGATCTTAACTCAATTATAAAATTACCAAAAACCTTTTTATTCTTATAAAGTATGTTTTTTTTATATTTTTATATAAAAAAATAAATGTGCAAGATGGGATATGACTTGAAACTTTATTGCATTTATAAATGCAATTTTACCATGTCATATTTTATTTTTATTTTACTAACATCATGTCATAAATATAAAAATTAATTTCTAGTATAAAACTGGTACTGATATGGCTTGTGCCATCAAAATTAATTAAAATTGTAAAGTTGACTAAATTGAGGTTGAAAGATTGGCGGTTTGTATGACTCCAAAAGTCAAGACGAAACAATGTTACTATATGAAAAGGAGACGGAAATTGTAGGGTGCTACTATATATCTAAATTGACATTTTTATTATGGAAAATAAAATTGATAGCATGTGTGGAAATTAAACTGTGCATTCAATTCAACCTTAGCGAAGATTTCAAGATATGATGTTATTTTCCAAGATGTGGAACCTTAGTCCACTTCAATTTTGGACATCAATTTTACAATTTCAGACGACATTTTCCAATTCATTGAATCTATATTTCAATTTTGGACTGGACCCAACTATTCTTCGTCTTTATCATTCAGGTTGAATATTCAACTTTTAATTCCAGTGACAGTCTCAAATAAAGCCAAAAGGAAAAACTCACTATAAGGGATGGATTTGTTAATAAATGAAAAAGAAGGGATAAATTTCGCAATGCAGAGCGGTACAGTGGCAGGTGTCTACCGCTGTGGTATTTGCGTTCCCAATATGATAAATTTGAGAATTTGTGGGGTGAACCCACAGCATCAACAAAAAAAAAACTTTAAATAATGCAACGGCTATCCCCAGTTTTGGGTGGGACCGGCCCCACCTTTCTCGCGATTTTTGTTTCCAACCATTCCGAATATACAAGGACTCCCATCTCTTATTTCTTTTTCCTTAATGTTAAAAAATAATTATTTATTTGGGTAGTCCCTTCATCTTACAAAAACCAAAATTAGATGTCAATTATACTTTGGATTTCTTTAATTCATCATCGGTAATATTTATTAATTAGTTTATTTTATTTGAAATTTTTTTAATGCATCCCCAACAACTTTGTTTCTCCATTTACCTAATTGAAGTTAATATGTTTAAACTGAAAAAGCGTAATTTATGATTTGCATATCCCAATCTTTTTTGAAGGATAAAAGCATTTCACTAAAACATCAAAGACTACATTACAAAGAGGTCTAAAGCTCAAAATTAATTCAACAGCTTTAATAAGCCCAGCCCAAGGTCTCAATCACTCCAGCCATTGTCATTCCCTGAAGCAAGGGAGGAAAGAGTGTGATCGGAGATGTGAGCGACGCCAAGCCACCAACCCGTCAGCCCAGCGTCCGCTCACGGGAAAACCAAAACCGCAAAACAGAGAAAAGTTCAGAAAGCACAGGGAAAAATGTTCAACGATTTTTATTATTATTATTGCATATCCCAATTTTAGTATAACTTCTAAAATTTGTTTAACATTATTTGTTTCACGGCCTTAGAAAAGTATATGTCTACATTACCCTCGAGATTGATTTGGAGTTGCTTTAATGGAGTGATATCTTTTTTGAGTGGAGGTATATGTTTAAATTTTTATATATCTTTAAAAGATTGAAATTATTAAAAATAACTAACAAAAAGCGATGCAGAGATTGATGCATCCAACATTCACGAAGGTGCTAGTAATTTTTAAAATTATATATCTATAGTGGAGTGAGGCAGATGAAGGAGCATCATGTGCCAACTGAGGAACGGAAATGAATTTGACAACATCCACCTCGTCCCGTTCCATTATCATCCCTAGTGTACATACAACTATAGAGCTAGACATTATTTCTTAGCATTGATCCACCATACAGGTCACCAAACTGTCGCTTAGAATTTACTAGCCAAACTTCTTCAAAAAAAAAAATATTGATTACCTAGTGACTTAAATGAACATTTTTAAATAGTTTAGTAAACATTTTGTAACTTTTTTAAGTTGAGGGACCAAAACATAAACTTACCAAATAATTTAGTGACCTTAGGTGTAGTTTGCCCTAAAAAAACCATGCTTGTTATGTCACCTACCACACTTCCTTACATTGTTTCTTAGTGTATGGCCGTACATACATATAGGAACCTCTTCACTATTGGAGTTTAAAACTTAATTTAGAATACCAAAGTTCAAGATCTTATAATTGGTAAGAAGTGATTTACAAATCAAATAATATTGTTAATATGGTTCTAACAATTCAAAACATCCAAGATTATAAATGCATCCTAGTCAAAAATTTTCATCAAAGAATACATATATATCAATACTAACAATTGCCAAACTCAAATTAAATCAATCATTTTCTCAAAGCATGCAAAAAAAGAAATGGTTCTGGATTCTCAAATCACATTCGTTCATGCTAAATTCTCAAAAAACGAACAAAAGTTTTGAAAAAAAAGTGATCATAAAGTCACAAAACTAACTAAAACTCATGCAAACACTAAAAAAACTACACCCCTTTATATACACTCGTGAAGCAAGAATTACCCCAAATTGTTTAAACAAAAGATAAATAAAAGGTGTACTTCCCTAATTTTTAACTAGTAAACATATAATCGAAGTCACATGTATCATTGTTTCTTGAAGCTAAAAGTTGTAGTACCTCCAATTATGGAGGTTTGAAAAAAAAACATGTAAACAAACACAATTAAACAAAAGAAAACAAACTAAATATGCTAAAAAGAAATCTACACTACTAAAGAAATAATCAATAGATTACAAAAGATAAACTAATTGTTGTTGTTGTTGTTGTTGTTAAAGTTGGTCTCATTAGCCTTGGGGTTAATCTTCTCTCCCATCACCAACACCACCTGGTTAAAGCAATGTCGAAGTCTAATTTTTGAGTGCCAATGTAATGATTAAAACTAACCCTACAACTTTAAAAATCCAACTAAAATGTGTAATCATGTAGTCTATCGTCTTGTCCTTTATGACCATTTCTTTCGTTCCTCTTGGTCAACTTCTTAAAGGCCATTTGTTCTTACAAATCTTTTATTGCAAATGCACCATTAGTTACAACTTGTAAAACAATTTTCTTTTCATCTCTACTTTTTATCTTTCGTGTCTCATTAAGGTTCATCTCAAAGGTTTGCAATGAACTTATGAGTTCATCAATCTTTATACTATTGATGTCCTTTGGTTCATCAATAGCAGTCACCTTGATCGTTAATTTCCCAAGCAAGTATTGTAGCACATTTCTCACAAGTTTTGAATGAGTATTCCTCTCTTAATGCAAAAGCCTGAACTGAAATATCACAAATCTTTACATAAAATTCTATCAGAGTTTCATTCTCTTACATCCTTAAAGTCTTAAACTTGTAGTCAATATCTGAAGTCTGGATTGCTTCGTAGTGTTGGCCCCTTGTAAGCAGTTTCAAGGATTGTCCAGGCTTCTTTAGCTATGGTGCATTTAGAAATTCATCTGGACTTCTAAAAGCCTACTACACTAAAGATTGCATTAAGAGCCTTTGAATTGCTACTAGCCAACTTTTCTTTCTCTCCCATCCAAGTAGCCTTAGCTTGGGGAGTCTTTACACCTAATACATTAGTAGTTGGTGGTTCTTAATCTGTCAAAATTGAGCGCCAAGCTTTTTCATTCATAGACTATATAAAAGCTCTCATCCTTGCCCTCTAGTAGGCATAGTTCATTCCATCTAACATAGGGGCCTCATATTTGATGCTCTTTCTATCTTGATTGCAAATTAATCTGATTCCAATTCTAAAATTCATTGATTTTTGTCTATCATATATTCATTTAATTGTAACTGGATGAAATAACTACTGGTAATAAAATTGAGATAGACAATAGAAATTATTTACGTAGCCTGAAATCTCCTATGTTTTTGGGACCTTATCCAAAAAGTAATCCACTATGTAATTAACAAGTACAAATTGTGATTTAAGTTCAAGCCACCAAGTTGCAACCTTATTCTTATACTTCAAACTGGATCACTCTCCACTAAGACTTTCCCTTAAAAGTGTAGATGTAGGATATTGAAAATAACCCAATTCACTTACAATTTTGCACTAAAATTGCAGTTCCTAATTGAGTAAATAAATTACTATCTCTCTTTTATATTTTACCTAAACAAGCAATCCAATATATAAGCATAAAAGGCTGGTTAAAATACAATCAATATCAATATCAATCTCTAATTCTACTAAAATAATCACTTAAAAAGGTTTTTAATAATAAGTATATTCTACAAAGATCTTGTCGTCAAACTCTTTGAATATCAAATCTTTTATTTAAGAGAACTTCGGTTGTAGTGAAAGATTGAATCAAATCCTTCATTGATTTGATTCTTTCGCATTAAGTCATGGATAAGTTGTTAAATGTCTTCAAAACCAGCAATTAAAGACGTAAACAATTTTAATCAAAACATGCGGCAAGTTATAATATCCTATCAAATATTTCTTAAGTTACAATTGACATTGCAACCAACAGTTATAACTAGCAATAACAAACAACCTCGTTTTCTACTATAATTTAAGAAAGCAAAACATAGTGTTTGGTACTTTCCTATGTTATGAATCCAATAGAATGTGATTCCTTAGAATGCGATTGCTAGGAATGTGCTTATTGGGGAAGTTACTTTATAATGTTTGGTACTTATTGGAAAGTATTGATCAAAATCCTAGGAAAGTTACATTATCATGCTCGGTTCATTAAGTACTTTCCTAAAAATGTAATGATAATTTACGAATTTACCCTTTAATAAAAGATAATATTCATGTATTTAATTTTTGTAATAAACTTTATTTTAACAAATATTTGGATTAAATGTTTAATAACAAATTTTAGTTGACATATTTTTTAATTTATTATCTTGATTGAAAGAAAAATTGTTTCAATTTTGTCCTACATATATTTTCTAAATATAATAATGCACTTATAAAATCAATTAAATATAAAACTTGTTTTGAAATAAATTAAAAAAAATTATGCATACATAATACTTTCGAAGAATCTGTTGAAGTAATAGAGAAAATCAAGTAGTAGGACAAAAGAAGAAAGCAATAGCTTCTTGTTTTTATGTTTATTACTGAATTAATACGCTAAACCAATATAAAATAGGGTTAATTTATCTTAATATTTTTTAACTTTTCAATGTACATGAGAAAGTTACTTTCTCACCTCTTATCATGGGAATTACATTGTCAAGGAAAATAAATAAAATTTGATATACCAAAAGTTAGAAATACTTCCCAACGGATTAAATTTCCCAAAAAATGACTACTTTCCATCAAATGCGAATCTAGAAATTTTTTCAGGGGACTGAAGTTGAATTATAAATTTTTTAGATGTCAAAATATAAACTTTATCATTTATTAATTTATGATTTCATTATTTTTGAAGGGACTAAATAATTTTATTTTTATTTTTTAGAAAGTTAAAGTATAATTTTATCATATATATTAATTTATAATTTAATTATCTTTTAAGAGACTAAGGCTTCCTTTGGTTCACCGTTTAAAGCCAGTGACTCTACCACCCAGTCAATTCCGTTCCACTTAATCCCTATTTCATGACCACATATCTTTCCGGCTAAGTAATGGGAAACCTTTCTCCTCTTACATGAATCCAATTTTCATTTCATCCGGGAAAAGCCATCTTTTTCTCAACAATGTCTTTGTCATTTGATCCAATAGTCTTCCGTTAGATAGGAACAGATTTGATAAATACTGATAACTCTCGGATGGAGTATTAGAACGGAAAAATCCATTAGATAATGAACTATTGGTTCTAAGCCATCTCTGGCGATGAATCAATAATTCGAAGTGCTTTTCTTGCGTATTCTTGATAAACCAGCGTTTATATATAGATGTAGGAGGATCTGTTTGGGAAGTAAGAAGCCCCCTTTGACATCTCTTCATCTGCAAAGAATTCTCGGTGTGAAAACACAGAGACAAAGGGCTGATCTTTGAATAGGAAAAAGAGTGGATCCGCAGGATCCCAAATGAATTGGCTTATTCGGTGCAGTTGGACTACCAACCTCACTGGGAAGCTGTTTGGTTGAGTGTTTCAGTGCAACCAAAATCAATTCTCACCACACTGATATCCCAAAAATCAACTGGAGCTTAAAACTACAATTTTATATTTTCTGGAGATCAGAGCCCTTACCTACCGTTCTATCCCCCATGCTTTCCACAATACCAAACAGACTATAACTATTATCATTATTTGTAACCATATTGTAATTATTTTCAGTCGTGAAGTTGAAGGTTTAGATTAGACTAAAATGTACCCTTTTCAAAAGCATTTTCATGAGAAACAATAGAAATGCTAATAGTAATTTTTGTTAAGTTTCGTCTTTACAAAAACCTTAATTTTCTTTTGAGCTTTGACTAGGTATACATTTAATTAAATATGTAAAACCTCCCAAATTCAATTAAACATTATATATAAATCAGTTGTTAGTAATATTTTTCTTATTTGAGCAATCATTATCAAATAAGTTTATTGGATTTGCATTAAAAAATATAAATTTATACATTTCAGTAACTACATGATAATATTTCACTAATAACTATATAATTATGATAAGTTTTTGTATTTTTTGTAATTTTTTTAAATTTAGTTTTTTTACTTTTCGATTTTAAAATTTATGTCTAACTGTTAGCATTTTTAAAATTATTTTATTAAATTAGGTTCATTACAATGTCATTTTTTTATTTACATTGCTACTAAGTGAGATTTTTTTTTATTTCAAATTGTCATAAAAACAAATTTGAAAAAAAAATAATGTTATCAATTAAACCTGAATTTTGAAATCTAAAAAACATTTGTGAAGAGTATAGGTACCTATGTCATATTTTAACCTAACTATATTTTTAATAAATGAAATTGTATGATATATTATCAATGTGTAAATTTATGTGCTAACAGCACATCAAATATGCATTCTAAGTTTATAACTCATTATTTATAGATATTATATCTACATAGCACACCCTCAATATAAGTGAAATATAAATTTTATTTAAAAAAATTGTATAGAGTATTAATGAAACTTTAGTTGAAAGGTTAAAATCGGGAATTGGAAAAACTTGAAGTCGTCGGTTCAAATTCCATAATGCTTGTTTTTTTTTTTTGGAGTATTTCACATAAAAATATAAAAAGAAAATACCACATAAAAATATTTATTATTTTTTAAAAAATATTTTTAGTGTTTTCTCTTATTGAATTGATGTCAAATTAACTGGTGATACTATTTTAATTATACACTTAAAAATAGTAAATGTTGAAATTTAAATTTAAAGATGCGACATTTTAAATGAACTAGTTTAAACCTTTTCTTCTACTACATATGGTGACATGTCTTATATATTTTTAATATTTTTATTACATACTTTTTAAGTATGTGACGATTTGGTAATATGAAATCTAAAGATTTCAATAATAGTAAATAAAATAAAATAAGGATATTTTTATGTGTCTATTATGTATTTCATTGTTGTTATTATAGAATATATATGCTAAAAACAAAAAGTATTTGGATTAGGTATATGATAACGAGACTGGATAAAAGTATATGAGAACAAGATAGAAAAAGTAAACTCATTTTATAATTAATAAGAAATGGTTTGGGTCCTTTTTAAGGAAATTCAAGTAGCTAGGGTTTCTAACAACTCCTTTCATTGGCTAAGTCAACATTTCGACATGAAAATGACAATTATGTGATCCCTATTCATATAAAATGTGAAAATTATGTAAAAATGCATGCATATGCCGTTGACTCTCAAGTTTTGTAAATGAAACCTACCCATTGGTATAAGCAAAATAAATATATTCAAATGTTTCAAAGATAGTAAAAAATAGATGAAATATAGGGTATTCTTTGGAGAATATTGATATAAAAAATGGAATTCAAGTTTACTTTAGATGATATATATTAATTAAATTAGTTAATGCCGTCCCTTAACTCGAGGTGGGTTGATTTGTAGGGTAGCCATTCGCTCTTGCTAATTTTCTATGTTGGTTCAAAATTAGGTTAACCGATCTTGGCAGGCCCAGTTTTTTTTTTTTTAATATTTTTTAGATAATCAATACTTAACAAAAGCATCAAAGATTCAAAACAACAAAAGACATTTCCTGCAACTGGAGGCTCCAATAATACTCCCAATGTTGTTCAAAACATCTCAGACCTGGGCCACATCCCCGTCACAGTTTGGCTAAACAGTTGGTCTCTCGATAGCTATGCCGAAATACCACCCTCCACTCTCTTCTACAAACACCGCCAATCTCTCCATAGTTAGCTCGTGATGTTTGAAGGAACTGTCACTTGAAAGACAATCATTGTTTTCACTTTCATGACCACTGGTGGAGATCTAATAAAAATAGAAAGCTAGGAAAAGAAACAATCCTCAATTTCTTTTCCAAATCTGATTTTTTTTTTTTTTGAAGACCATAAAGTGTTGGAATTTTAATCAACTTATATATACACACAATACAACTCTATTAATGCTTGCTAGTTTCCTCTCAAAATAGACTATAATTATGTGATATAAATTATAAAAATAATGAAATTTAAAAGCATTTTAAAATAAATAATGAATAATTTATAATTTATTTTCACCAGCAAGAAAGTTATTTGAAGTGGATAGTTTCCTTTTTATTAATATAGTAATTAATATATGTTACCTTTGAAATAAACTTGGTAGAAGTAAATCACATACTAATAAATTTCATTCTTTTTTCTAATTAAATTAATATTTCATAACTTATAAAAGTGATTATTTATGGTATAGATTATATCATTTAAACTAATACAGAATTTAGGGAACACATTGTTACTATAAAAACTAAAAACCAAACTTTTGAATTATTTATATTACTAAATTAACTTTTTAAAAATAATTTTAAAATAAATCAATAATTAAATAAATTCATACAACAACTCTTAGACCACTTAATTTTGTTCCTTACTAGTGATTGATTAAATCATTTATTTTAGATTTATTATCGTTTAATTAGTGTTATAATCATACACCAATTAAAATAAATTTTAATACTATAAATAAATGCATTAACATTCAAGTAGTCACGGGGAAATTTTAATTTGTTGTATTACTTATTAGCGTTTATTGTTAGCATTATAATAAGTTACAAGTATCTCAAAATAAATGGAGTGTTAAATTTGTGGTTCTCAATGAAATATTATTCTTTTGTAGAGGAAATATTGATTCACATTCGAATGAAAATGGCATCGAGAATAGATGAAAGATAAATTTAACCATTTATGAGATAATTTTATGATATTTAATTTTTATTCAAATTATTTTTAATATTTAAATATCACATAACCAAAATTCAAATATTTGAAATAAATTGACAAACAAGAACAATGTTGATTGAAGATGATAATAATGATGATAGGTAAAAAAGCAACAAATTATTTAAATTATTTCTTACCTAGACATAAGAAAATATTTTTACTAGTACATTAAAACTAAAATTTTAAATAAATAAAATACTATAAATATTTAATTATATTCTATAATCATGTTGAATTGATTTAAACTATTATATAAAAAAAGGTAAATAAAAATTATGAATAGATAAAGTACAACAGATATTAAATTATACTTTATATTCATCTTGGATTGTATTTTCATTGCAATTTAAACTATTCAAATTTGTTAATAATTGGAATATTTTATTAATTTAAATTATTTTTTACTTAAACATAAAATTATTATTATATAAAAATAGTGAGATTCATCTACACTACAATAAAATTTTAAAAAAAAATACGCTTTTTAAATACTTGGATCAGGATTCAATCTATGCTGAAAATTAAACTCCTTTTTCAACAAAAAAAAAAACTCCCTTTTTCTTTCATAAATATATTTAATTATTTACCCCAAGGAAATCATCATCTTCTATTAATCCCTAGTAAAAATATTTATTATCAAATATGAAAATTTTAATTAAAATTATAATTAAATTTGTATTATTTTATCAATGATGTCATTTCCTTTTAGTTAATTTTTACTTATGAAATCCAAATTAATTCCTATTTTAACTTAAAACCTTTATTGTCTTTTGCCTTCAATCACAATGAAATGGAGTTTTTTTTTTTGTTAATAATTTGCCTTTGATAAAATAGTACCAAATGTATTTTTATATTTTCATTATTGAAAATAAATTTTATTTCTATTTACCAAATATTTTTAAATTTCAAAAACCAAAGAATTAGAAATTGAGATGCTAAATTTCAAAAATAGAGATTAAAAGCATAATTAAATCCAATGTATCTAAACCATATCCAAATCCAATGTATCTAACTTTTTAAAATTACGGTACACCAAAATATAGACTAATTCATTTATCTTATTCCAATTCATGCGATTTGAAATCGTTGATTATTATTATTATTATTATTATTATTAAAATCCTTCATTATTCTAATTTGTTTGACTTTTTGAAATTATTATTTTGGTCAAATCAATTAGGGCAACTTATATATACTAGCCCTTACTTTATATAGTATAAAAATCAATTGATGATATGAAAAGACACAATATGTTAACAAGATCATATTAGTAGGCATTTCACTATTCCATGATTACATTTTGTTGTGTAATTAAAAGGGTCAACAAATATGTAAAGGTTGCGTAGAGAAAAAACCCTCATCAAATCCAAATTTCAGTCTAGGCCAATTAAATTGGTTTATAATGTACGAAATCGAATTAAATTTTATTTTTATTTAATATATAATTATTTTTAATTTTATGATATAAAAATAAATATTTTATATTTAAAATAATAAAAAATAATTTAGAAGTTCTTGAAATTTTATTGCTTTTTACAAATATTTATAAAAATAACCTTCAAATTTTGTTAAATAATATACAAAAACTATAAAACAAATCTTATTTTATCAAAATAAGTCTAAAAATATTAAAATAAAAAATTAATATGAAAAATAGAAAACCGGATCAAGCTAAACTAAATTATGATTGACGATTTAAACAATTTAAAAAAACTTGACCAAATCGAACCGATATCACCCCTATGTAAAGGAGATGTTGTTTGCGAGTTGGTTGGGCACTTATTCGTTGAAGTCAATTTGTTAAGGTAGCTTTTGGGAACTAATATTTCAGAATTTAGAATTGGCTTTCAAAAATAGTGTAAATTGAGTAATAAATTATTTGAAAATATCACATTTTTTAAATTCATGGATTTATTAGAAGCTTATTTAGTAATGAATTTGAAATCTTTAAAATATTTTTGGATTTGACAAATCCATGACTTTTTCTAATATATGTTAGATTGAATCTCAATTAATTTGTCTAATTCACTCTTAAAATTTACATAATTGAAATCTAAATCCGAATTTTCAAATCTAAGTTCCCAAACGGAGCATTAAAAAATTATGTCAAAGTTTACAACCTAAGTTTTCTCTCTCACACTACGGTAGAACCGATACCTAATTCTATATATATATATAGAAAGGTCTTCTCGTCTTGACACAAGTATTACCTTTGGTTCTTTATTTTAATTTTGTGTTTTCTTTTTTTACTAATATTTTAAAAGAACTAATTTATGTGATAACTTATTTAGGATTTGTATCGAATTCATTGAAAATAAATGTCGAGACCATTTTTAAATCGAGTTTTGGAAAATGAGAATCAACTTTATAAAAAAATGAAAATGGGAGTCGCCACCAATCTTTTTAGGTGTGATTGGATTACCTCTAAAACATTTTATTTTAAAATCATTAGTTTTGGTCTACGAAATCAAGAAAACGGGTTCGGGAGTCGGTTACGAAAGAGGAAGGATTAGCACCCTCGTAACGCCCAAAAATTGGTACCTAATTGATTATCAAGTGTCTTTAATGTCGGAATTTTGAAAGTTCTAAGATACAATCCTCTTTTATTTAGAATGTTTTGATTTGAAAATTTTAGGTTCGCTTATTTCAAACGAGTCAAAATATCACATCCAGTAAGTTAGGAAGCAATATTTTAAAACTTTTGAAGCTAAGCTTGTCTTTTGAAAATTTCTATTTTGAAACTACAAAACATCATATCCAATAAGTTAAGACACCGTGTTTTGAAATTCCAAAATAGTTGTTTGTATTTTGAAAATTTCAAAAATACTTAGAAGGGTGCTAGACTATCGAAATCAATGAGAAAAGTTGCAACCCAGTAAGTTAAGGCACTACTTTTCTCGAAGCTTCCAAATACCAAACATTGCCTTTTTATTTTTTGAAAACTTGGAACGTTTTTAAATTGATGCATGAGGAATCATATTACATTATAAATCATGCATGATAACATATTATCGTAATAGGTAAATAAAACATGCATTTAAACAATATGATAGCAATAATATAAAGATCATACATTAGATACATTAAAAAAATAATAAATATAGCAAATCTTAACAACATACGTACAAAGATACACATAGCATATATTGAAGATAAATAAACAAAACATACAAACATACAAAGTAATAATTAATTTAAAAAATGATGCATGATATACAATTTAATATATAAACAAAAAAAATAGTAATATAATATCAATGTACATGTTCATAAAATACAACATCAAACAATAATTATAAAATAACATTTAATACATAAATGATATATACAATATAAAAATATATAAAAGAATTAGTATATATAAAAATATAAAATAAAGTGAGTAATTGTTAACAAAATTACATATAATACAAATAAAAATATGATATTTAATAATAATTTTAAAGTAGTATTTAATATACAATATATAATAACAAAAAAAATTATAAAAGAATAATAATTATATATAAAATAAAAAATATATTGATTTAAAAAAAATAATATATAAAATAAAAAGTATGTAAAAGAATTTATATTTATAATAAAATAATTATATAATATATAAAAATATCAGTTTAAAATGAAATAACACATAATAAATAAATAAATAATAATGAAATATGTATATAATATGAGTTAAAAACATAATTTAATAATAATAATTTTAAAATTTTAAAATTATAAATAATATAATGAATAATATAAAACATAAATATATAATAGATAATATACGATATATATAATAAAAAATAATATAATAAGTAATATATAATAAAATAAAAATAAAAAATATAATAAATGTTATATAATAAAATATAATATAAATAAATAGGAAAATAATATATGATAAATAAAATTTTTTTATATAAATATATAAATAGTATTTTTAATAATAATATATGTATAGTTTTTAAAATAAATAAATTATATATAAAAAATAACAAAATTTAAAATAATAAAGAAAGGGCTAAAATTAAATTTAAATAAAATTATAAGGCTAATTTAAAAAATGAAATAAATTTAATTAAAAAAACTGAAAATGCAAAAGGACTAAAGGGATAAATATCCCTTTAGTTGAAAAAAAGGCGGATCTCTAAATGGACCGGGTCAGGTAATCGGGTTGGCCCAAAACGACGTCGTTTTGAGGCCCTTCTGCACACTACGAAACGGCGCCATATAGGGGTGCTTTAAAAACCAATTTTCTTTCCAAAAACTTTCATTTTCACCTCTTCCTAAAAAAAAACTCAAAAAAATGCTCTCAAAAGCCTGCCTGTCCTCAGAGCTCCGATCGAACTCCGATTGTCGGGCCTCGCCGTCCTACGCCGTCTCCGCCACCGTTCACGATGGTCGAAGTTCCCAAAAGTGAGTTTTACGCTCCTTAAAGCTTCCCAAAGCCCAATCCGACGATAATATCCCCTTTCCTTTCTATTTTAAAAGTGCTTTTGCCTAAAAAACGGTTCAAATCTTTGAAATAAAAAAATGAAAAATAGAAAAGGGAATGAAAAGTAATCTCTGAAAATCACCTTAGATCTGATTTTTATTACTTGTATATGTGTAATATCCGTGTCTGTTTTACACTGTTTGTCTCTGGTATATGCGATCTTTGAGCTCCCAAAAAAAAACCGTCCCCTACATCCTTTCGATTCGGGCTTTTTATAGCCACTAAAAAAGAAAAAGAAAAATAATTACAATCTTTGATTTATTTCCTGCCATATTTGTTTCGTTTTTTTCGTTTTCTTTCCATTTTTGCAGGTGTTCGAGGAGAGTAGACCACCGGCGTTGATTTGCGCGTCGATTACGGCATAACATGGGGCCTAGACTCAGGGCACCGACGAAGGGTAGCTGAAATGACGAGATTTGAAGAGGCACAACTCTTGGGGTACTTGCGGCGCGAAGCTTCTGGAAACCTTAGGGTTTCCAGATTCTATTTAGGCGTTGGGCCTTGTTAATTTTGGGCCGTTGAGTTGGGTCAAGGGTGTAATGGGTATAGGGTAGTGGTAGGCTTACGGGGTTGTAACCGGGTTCTGGGTTAACTAGGTATTACCTTGTAATTGGGCCTCGGGTAGACTTAAATTTTTGGGCTCTGTATATGGACTATTTAAAACAGTAAACATTCATTTATTTTTTTATTTTTTTGTTTAAGGCCCGGGCAAATTTAGGTTATTACAATAAATTTAATTTTTTATTAAAGAGATTATTATATACAATAATTCAAAACTCGATTTAATATAACTAAAAATATTTTATTAATTATTTTTAATTTTTATTGAAAAAAAGTAAAAAAAAATTCCTAAAAAATAAAATAATAAATTTAAAGGGTTGATATGCATGTTAACTAAAGAGTCAATTAAAATTTGTATTAGACCCTTGAGAAAAATACTATAGAGTACATTTTGTTAATTATTTATAGTACTTGTTTGACCCGTACTTAATCCATATTTAAAGTAATTGATTCACGTGGGTTAATTTAAATTCATATTTAACCTAATAAAGAAACAAAGCTAAAATAGTTATATTTTTTTTTAATTTTAAATTACTTACATGTTTAAAATTTATACTCCAAATAATTGTTTCTTCTAAATGATATAATATAAAGGATTTGTTCCAACGTATTCATTTAATATCATTAACTTTTCAATTGAAATATCTTGTGGATATATATAATTTATTTTTCTTTTTATATTATAAGATAATGGTTAAATTTTAATTAAAATGTTGCCACCAATTTTTCTTTAAACACTATTCCAAAAAAAATTATTTTATCATGATAAGTTTGAACGTGTGTTTTTAAGAAAAAATCCATATAAACATTTTTAATTTTTTTTTTGTTACTATCAAGTGAATTTTTTTTTAATTTCAAAATAGCACACTAAAAATTTTAGTAGAAAAATTTTAACAATTCTAATACCTAAATTTTTTAATTCGAAAGTATAGAAATTAAGTTCTAAAAAATAAAAATAAAAAGATTAAATTCCATATATATATAAAGTCTGTAAAGACTTAAAGTAATTTTAATTTTTAATATTTAAATTTATAATTTATTACAAGCCAACAACCTAACGCAAAGTGTACGTTAGAACTACACCAATACGTATTATAAAATATTTATAACACTCTCCCATTGGATGTCAATTGGTAGATTATGTAGCTCGTTAAAACCTTATTAAGATAAAAATCTTATGGAAAAAAATTCCTAATGAAAGAAAAAGAGTATACATATCTATAATACGCATTAATATATTGCCTCATTAAAAATCTTAGCAGGAAAACCTAATGGGACAAGACCTTGGTTAAGGAAAAAAAGAGTACAGCGCGTTTTTACTCCCCTTCATGACAACATCACATAATATCTCATATTCTACCTATTGAATCTTGAATACTAGCTTTTTAAATGATCACTTGGACAAATTTGCTAAACCTCCACATCACCATTCTTTTGAAAGTCGTGAGAGAGGAAAAATTTTGAGAAAATATATTTTGATCTCTTCAAGAGTTTCAACATTAATTATAACAAACTTTGATCATGATCATTCTATACTAATACATATGTTCAAATTAATTCATATAAATATTTACACAAACATATTGAACAATTTTCTAAGATTTTCTATATGCTTACAATATTCTAAATCCTTCAAGGATTTTAATATAAGTTTCCACTATATAGTTATTCATATAAAGATTGTAACAACAATTATAAGATCCATGTTAAATTTTTCATGAACTGCCAAACTAATAAGATATTTAAAGGTTATTACATCCACCACAGAAGAATATCTTTCATAATCAATGCCAAGACTTGGCGAAAAACTTCATCTTGCTTATTTTGTTTTCAGAAAATTACTCATTTGTATCTTTATTAGCTTTATACCTTTAGATGTTTAGACTGTTGGTCCAGAAACTTCACAATTTAATTCTACTTGAATTGCGTCTTTCCATTTTGGTCAATCTATTTCATGTTTGTCTTTCTTAACAAATTTATTCAAGATCCTCATTATTTAAACAATATTATTGCATGCAAAATTATTGTCGACAACTTTTCATTATTGGTTCCGCATTTTCTCGTATTGGTATAACTTATTGAGATCTCTTTATTTTCACTATTTTCATCTTCAATTCCAAGTACATGAATCTTTTTTGAAGTTTTAATAATTAGTTATGTATTAAGTTTCTTCAGGAGCACTTGCCTCCACTATATAACCATTTAGGTTTATTATTTTCTTTTGCAAAAATTTTCATCTTTGGAGTCAATCGGACTACCATGCTTTAGGCATGCATTACCTTCAATTAGTTTAACAAGTTATCCTATTGGGGCTTCAATTCAAATAAAAAAATTTAGTTGATATATAACAATTGATTATTTTCATCAAGCTAGTAAATGCATCTAGCAGTTAAGTTGTAATAAAGTGAATTATTTTTTTGAAATTTTGGTTCAAATTATTTTCTATAAGGATCAAGATAATAATAATTTATTTAAGCAATTTATTTTACCGAATTATTATTTCTTTCCTCCTAATGTTGGGAAAATTATCAAATCAAAATGCAAATCATGTCATAATTGAACCTCCAATTCGTTCAAGACATTTATTAATAAGAGGAGACTCATAATTAATATATAGTCCCAACTTTCTTTGAATACACATTTTGTGGATTGTGGTGGAGCAACTTAAACATATTTTGCATATTCAAAAATTCTAAAAATGGTTGTATTTGGCTCCTGACCAAAAGCCAATTGTAATATAGAGTATTTATCATAACTTATGGCATGAAGTGTACAAGTGCCTATTCATATATACTATCATATCCTTATACAAAAGTTTTATTCTCACAAAATTTTGTTTAACTACTAATTGGAGGCATTTAGTCATTAATTTTGTTAAACCATTTTATATGTCTAGGCAGTAGGCTTTGTGATAGTTATTCGCACTAAAAATCTAGCATACAATGAGCATTTAAAGCCTAAGAAATAAACTCGCCAACACTAGTAAGAATTGTCTCGATTGCATAATCTGAAAGTTCTATTCTTAAACAAATCATTAACAAAATAATCTCGCAAATAACAGGTTGCGCATTTAGAACTCACATGTGATTATCTTGTGGATGCATCTACTAAAATCATATCAAAACATCCACTTGCTGGATAAAATGGGCTCATATTTTTTTCAGAAACGCAAGAGGTTCAATTTCAACTTTTGCTAGTGAGGTTTTAATAAATCCTCTTTAAGAATAAGCAACATTTGATAAATGAAGAATTTTCAGGTTCTTTAATAAATATCAATGTAAATTCTTATGTTGTCGCATAATTATTGATCGAGATGGTTTAACCGAGCATGCCAATTAATAAGTATATTTGGACTAGTAAACTTCTGATTTACTATGCATGTGATTCAACATTACTAATGTAAACTCCTGGTTTACCATCTCATGTGATCTAACCATACTAATATATACATAGAATAAACTGGAGGATATACGATAATTTTTCAATACAAAATTTTTACCCAATATAATAGGTGTAATATATAGAAATCAATCATCTCATCATCTATAGTCTCAAATTATATCTGTTACAATGTATTTCCTTTTAAAATAGGATAATTTCTTTGAAATTGACTAGAACACAATGTATTAATTATCACTTTGTTTCTTTAGATAACAATATATTAGTTCTTCCAGAGCCTTGAATTAATATTGTATTATGAAATATTAACATGGTTCATTACCACATTGAACAAATGTTAACAATATATTAGCTCTTCTAAAGCCTTAAATTAATTTGGAACCATCAAAGATTGGTTTGTTTCATTACCAAACAAAAAAAAAAGGTTATCCCTAAGGATAGTATACATTCTTGTATTGTCTACAAGACATATGTTTCCTTCATTTTAAGGAATACTAATTGAATAATAAAATTCTAAGTGCACAAAAAGTGCATAATCAACGACTTTTTATACATAAATTGTCTCTCTTCTTTGAAGGGTTAAAATGAAAACTCTTGTTGTTCTCTTATTTATCTCTATGTTTCCATTTCTAGTAATGAATAACAAATAAATTACATTAACAAGTTCCTCAATATGAAATATAGAAATCCTAAAAATTTACATACTAGCATTTAAAATGAACATCATCATAAAGACAATGTCAATATCCATTTATTATTTAGATTCATCATGATCATCAATCTGACATGCTAAATTTGATTCAACATCATTCTTATTTTTAGTTCCTACATTTTCTCCCTTCCATTTGATGGAATCTTGATAGAGTTTAATTAAATGTTTAGGCATACGATAGATATGCAACCAATGGCCTTCAATAACATAAGTTATTTGCACTCCTTGAAGGGTGTGTTGTAGGCCAATTTTGGCCCGTTTACAAAATACCCAGGCCCATTAAACCATTTAACCCATCCTCAAACCCAAAACCTAAAATTAACCTAGCCCAACATCCAAGCCCAATCCCAAAACCCTAAACTCCCACTTGCCTCTTCCCACTCTCCCATGCTGTCTGCCACCAGCACCACTCCCACTCTCCCATGCTGTCTGCCACCAGCACCATCACACACCCCACCATCCATGCCCATGCCCTGCAAACAAGCAAAACAGAAGCAAGAATAGAAAATAATAATAAAGTATGTAAAAATTAGGCCATATAAAAGCCACCCAAACAACAAACGAAAAGGGGGAGGATGTACAAAAAGTTTGTATCAAAAACAAAAGAAAAAAGAAAAGCTTAGAAGAATCAAGGAAGAAAAGAGTCTTACCGGATCTACCCCGTGGCCGCTCCCCTCTCCGTTCGGCACGGTGAACCGCCGGCGATGATGGGTATTGAAACCTTAACTGAAGAAAGGAGGAAGAGATAAAAGGGGGGGTTTGAGAGCAGTTTTTCAGAAAAAAATATATAAAGGTTAAATGGTTTTAAAATAAAAAATTGAAAAGTCAAAAGGAAACGGCGCCACTAACTATGATTTGTATGTTTCTGCTTTTAGGGATATTTGTCCCCCTGGTCCCTCAACCTCTCCAGTGCGCTGCAATTTAGTGCTTTAGTTACCTTTTTCCTATAATTTCGCAATTTGGCCACCTAATTCTCTGAGGTTTTCAATTTAGCCCCGTACCAAGCACTGCGTCTTAATGATTGGGGATATTTCTGTTTTCGGTCCTCCCATGTTGCGCGCATATTGCAATCTGGTCCTCTCCTCCTTATTTTCTTTTCAAATCTGCCCCACAACTTTGTTTTTAGTTTAATTTTAGTCCTGTTTTCGTTTTGTTTTTCATTTTTTTAGCTAAATATCCTTGTTATTTTCATATTATTAATATTAATATTATTATTTATTATTATTATTATTATTATAGTTATTATTGTACATTAGTGTATATCTTCATGTATGTATATATATATGTAGTAATGTTTCTATTACTTTATTTTAATATTTTTATTATAATGGCTTTTGTGTTTTATTATTATTATTATTATTATTATTATTATTATCATTAATGTTACTGTATATCCTTGTTAGATGTATACATATATATTACTGTTTTTAATACCTTTATTTTAATATCATTTTATTATATTTACCTTTTGGTATTGTATTACATGGTTATTATTATTATATTTATTAGTGTATGCCGCTTATCCCCGTATATGTTATTATTATTATATTTATTAGTGTATGCCGCTTACCCCCGTATATATTTTTAGTACATATTAATAGTCAATTTTTTTAATATATATTATATGAATAATTTATATATAATATTATGTATATATTTTAATATTATCAGTTATATATCTCTATACTATATGATTTCTAATACTATTATTTATATATATATATATATTTTCTTAGTACCACATTATGTATATATCATGTATATATTTATTTTTACCCATATTGTATTTATTATTAATTTTAATACATTTATTTTATAATCCGTATGTATATACCTTTCTTATTTGTATTATTTGTGTATGTTGCATTATTGATTTTGTATTTATTATTTTCCCTATTGCTACTTATTATATTATTATTTGGTGTATATATATCTTTTACTATTATTAGTATAAATGTATTTTCCTTGTCCATAGTATTCCTAATATTATTGTATATGTTCAATTACACTATGTGTATTTGTATCTAGTACGTATATATTTAGTAATATTGCATATATATGTCTATTAGGCATTATATTTTCATACATCATGTATATATGTCATATATTATATTTTTGCATATTATCTTATGTATATATTACCTTATATTATTATTACTAAATGTACTTTATATTTGTTTATGTTTGGTTTTTATTTCCCTTTTAAATATTATTATTGTTTTGCTACTGCTCTAGTATTATGTTAATATTTTTCATTTGAAAATGTCATTGTTTGCATATTTGATTTATTTCAAATTCTTATTTCATGAATATTTTTTATGTTTTAATTACTAATCGAGGCAATACACTGATTTAACGTTAAGTCGTAAATTTCATCGCTATGTTGGATGGAATTTGTCGGCTCGTGTTAAAACGGTATATCCTTCTCAAAAATCAAAAATTGAAAGTTCTCGTCTTTTAAATTGGATCACGATTGGAATTTAAATTGAACTAGCATTTTTGAAAATTAAGACAGCACATGTTTAAAAGATACCAATTTTGGGCGTCGCGAGGGTGCTCATACCTTCCTCGCGCGTAACTGACTCCCGAGCCCTACTTTTTCTCTGATTTTAACGTAGACCTAAACTCGGCCTTCTTTTTTTAAAAAAAATAAATTTATTAGGTGTCCGATCATACCTATAAAAAGGAACGGTGGCGACTCCCCTCTTTATTTCTGTTTTTCAGTTTATGTTTCAAACAAATCAAACTTCAGTTTTCAAGTTCTCAATAAATTGCCACAATTAGCGACCCCAAACCAATTTTTTTTTTACGTCGCTACAGGGTGCTCTTGGGAATTCTTGTTCTTTTTCTTATCTTTATTTTTCACTTATGGTGGTGAAAATAATTATTATGATCACCTATTTGATGATTATTATAGTTTCACCTACCATGTCCACAATTATATGTTTCAAATTTTTTATGTATTGTTGCATTCACTTTAGAGAATGAAGTAGATCTAGTAGGATGGACTTCATGATTTTCATTAATAGCTTGTTAATTTATTCAAGCTTAAGTAAACATTCCAAATATATCTTAAAATCTTTTTCACGATACTGTTGCTATAGGAGCATGTTTGGAACATGAAAAGTTAAAACAAATTCTCTAACAAGTTCTTATTAGTAATATTCTTCCCATATTAATTGAATTGAGAACTTATCTTAATTACTATAGAGTTATACTCACTCACAAATTTAAAATCTTGCAACTTCAGGTACATCTAATTATAACAAGTTTTAGATAGGAGATCTTACAACTTCTGGTACATCCAATTATAAACTTATCATATTCCGATGGTCATATCTTTCTTTTAAATTATTCCACAATCTAAATGGATCTTTCAAAATTAAATAGTTGCATGGGTAAATCTCATATCTCAAGTATAAAAACATGATTTATTTTTTTTCATAATCACCATCACAAACATGCATGAATTTCAATTCAAAATCTATTTGTTCATTTTTTTATCATGATTAGTCTCCAATTATAATAAACATGCTATAATAAAATAAATCATAGTGAAATATACCTGAAAATATTTAACATAATCGTCATCGCCATGGCTATTATCACAAGCACTGCTACAAGTACTAAAACAACTTTCCTTTCATAATAACATTTATAAATTAGAGTAAAATCATTTATAAAAAAATTAAAAAATTTCGCGTATAATGCTTGAAAGTTATCTGATGCACATAATATCAAATTTCAATAACAAATATATGTTATAGAATCTTATGACACTCTATTCAATTATTTATAATTTTAATTCAATTTAAAAAGTATAATTCAATCATTCAACAATAACAAGTTAATAAGACTCAATTAGATCTTATCAATTTTCCCTTTAATCAAGATAGTAAGTTAATAACACTTTCCATCATAATTTTAATCAGATTTCAAGTATATTTAATAACAACAATTTAATTATGAAATTTTTAATCATTCAAATATCATACATTAACAAAAAAAAATCTACTTTGATCAAATATTAAAATAATAAAAATTTTCATAAAGAAACATTAAAATAGATTTACCAAAAATCTAAAAAAAAAAGAAGAAGAAGGTGGAGAAAGCATACCAGATACGATGAACTGGTTATATAAATTTATTGACATATAATAATTGACAATTTTTAAGTGTTTTAGCAGCAAAAGCCATTGAATTATACTAGAGGATGCGAGGGCATGTTTCCTTTAGCGATTTTAACATATAAAACACTTGACACAAAATCCCAATAACATTTATGGTTAAGACAAGAGGGCTAAAACAGGTTTGTTATGAGATTGAGACTTCTCTTTCTCATTTCATAAACTAATGGTTTTATAGATTCTTTTGACAATAGAAAAAATCCTAAAGTATTTAGATGGTTAAGGTTAACAAATTGTGTTTATAACATCTTATAAAATAAATAATAAAAAAGAGTGAAAAATAAAGAAATTAAAAGAATGTATTTTATTGTTTTTATCAATAGGATATTTACAATATTTCTTATAAATATGTAATAAATATATATTTATTTAAAAATTCGTTATGTACAATAAATTTTTTTTTAAAAGTGATTTTAAATTTCTTTTATTTTGGCTTTTAATGTTGTAGTTAGGAGGGAGTAAATTTCAATATTATTATATGGACTGCACCGAGCAGATCATGATTCTGGAACCATCCTATTCGATAGATGAAAACACTAAAAATTTTCTTTATATAAGTTATTTTGTTTATATTTATAGTTAGGTTTCCAATAAAAAAAATTAAAGAGAAGTTTGAAATGAAGAGGGAATCCACTTTCAATTTTTGATACTTTATGGACATATTTTATTGACTCTACTTAATAATTTAGGGGTTATCAGAATGAAAAGAGGCATGGGTTTGCCTAATATTGCTTACCTTAATGGGGAAATGTTCTTAATTTGTTGGGGGCAGTCTTCCTAATAATTTAAGGACATTAAGGTACTCAGTACTTATTCATGTATGCATACCAACTTTGATAAATATAGAATATATATAATGATTACACTAAATTTAATAATACGATAATTAATATTATACTTATCACAAATTATACGATAACTAATATTATATTTATCATAAATTATTACATTATTTATGAGTGACTAATACTTTTTGCACTTTCTCATTAATTAATGTCCATTATTTGTGTTTTAAATTCTATGCCATCAACTAAATCCACATTTTAATGTTAGTTGAGTAATTTTATCTTGTGTCTTATTAATGGAGTATTCGGGTATTTATATATGCTATTACAACTCATGATATGACCCTACTGTTTTTTATTGACTGTTGTTCCTAATACTGATACTCCGTGCGAGTTTTAGACCTGCTGGACACGTGTCTCTTTCTGGGTCACCTGCGAAGCACGTTATCCTTTCTATTCCTAGTATTAACATTCCATGAGGACTTCAGCCTTTTGGACACATGTTTTACCCTGGGTCGCCTGCAGAGCACATGATCTCCCTTCTGCGAGCTCCTTGAACGCATGCGAACTAAAACCGTGACCTTCTCTTGGTTTGTGCGAGTTGGGTCCGTGAAACCCCTTTGTTGTTCACTCAACCATTTAGTAAGACCTATCCAGGTCACGGGTAGATAACTCATATTTTAAATAAGATTTAAAAGTTACAATAGTTTGTAACTCTCTTTTCTAATAATCAAAGTTTAGAAATGATGTGAATACCAAAATTTTAACTCCAATTATGTAAAAAGGGGCAGTCTAGAAGCTAAACCATTTTCCTCTCAAAAAAGCAAACTTTGACATTTTTGGGGCTTCAATGTGAAAAATATCTTCTTCTTTTTAATAACAAAATAAAGATGTAGATCCAAAAGTCCAAACCCATTCCAAAATTGAAGTGCATTTATATTTTGTATTTTGGTTAGTGGTTGGCGAGCGAGGTGACCGAGTTTGCTATTTTTGGTAATGCCCTACTTTTCAACAGAAATGGGTCCAAAGCCCCATATGGGCCTTTAATGATAAAGTTGACTGTTGTCATTAAAGTTTGTATAGGTTGGGCCCTTACTTGCGGAAATTCCAGATTTTTCTAAATTTAGTAATTCGTGATAGAGTTAAATGGTGTTGCTTTTTCTGTTGACTAACAATTCCATCCGTAATTTTAGACGACTCATGGAAATTAACACAAATTAGTTGTATATATTTATACTTGGCAATATAGGTCTGACCCTGAAAATTCTTCCCCTGTTTATTTGAATGAAAAATGAATTTCTACCCGTAATAGATTTAAATTTGAAAAAGTTTGATATCAATATGAAAAAACATGAATCTCTATGAATTTGAGTCTAAAATCGATCTAACCCAAATCTAAAATAAATTTGACCCAAAATTTAAAAAAGTCTGTATTTATAGTTGAATCGACATAATAGACATTAATAATTAATACAATTTTATTATATTTTTTAAAATGAAAAATTAAATTATAATTGTTTATTTTATGAAAATGTGTTGATAAGCATTAGATATTAAAATTTTATTATTTAATATATTATTAATAACGAACTTAATTAATAATAAATTTCTATGTTAAATTATAAAATGAAATAAATTTTTAAAAACATAAATTGAATATAAAATATTTTTAATATTATAATTATATATTTATAATAAACATATTATAAAATTTAAATTTACTAATAATATAAAATATATAATCACATAATATATTAATTTAATAATATGATAACTAATGTTATACTTATCACAAACATTACTAATAAATTTATTTTTAATGATTTAAGAATTTACATTTTAATTTTAGTTTTTTATTGATTAATGTTTGATATTTTATTAATATTATTATCTTTATATTAATTTTTAATTTGAAAAGGGTTTATTTTTATTTAAGTTAGGCTTTCAATAAAGTTTTAATTGGGATTAGATTTTGGTTTGGTTGGATTAGGGATTAAATATATATATATTATATTTAAGGGTTAGTATTTGATATATTAGTAGTGTATTTGTTTAATTCCACAGTAGGTTTAAAATTTTGCTATGTGTCTCGTTTCTTTTATATATTTATTTTTTTAATATTTTACTATATTTTATAAAACATTTGTCATCACACCAACTTTACTTGTAGAGTTTTTACTATATATTTTTCTTATATAGAATAACTGCAATTATGGTTAATTTGGTTTAAACGGTTTTGAATCTCAAAACCGAAACCAAGACCATATATATAAACTATTAATATATTAATCGTTTATATTTAATCATTAATTCTTATACATATATACTATTAATATATTATATATTATATGATATAGCATTATAAAATATAGTAGGAGGGTTAACTTTCAAATGTACAATGTGTATAGGGACTTAGAGGATATTTCATTCAATATAATAATAAATACATTATGTACTAATATTGTAGTATGTGATATAGTAATACATAATGTAATAATATATTTTAAAACTATTAATACATACATTTAACAATTAATTAGTCCAAAATCATAACTAAATTTACCGATTTGCTTGGATTGGCTCAATTTGATTGGAATCAGTTTTAATTGCTAATTATGATAGATTATATACTATTACATGATATGTACTGTTTCGTAATTTACTAAAATAGTATATGAGGAGGGATCCATTTACCTCTGTGTAAAACTAAAATAATTTACACCATTTTTGTATCTCTTTGTACAATAAATATTTTAACAATTCAATCGTTGAATTTATTGATATTGTTGTACTTGTCATGCATATAAATTTTCGAACGGATTCGATATCTCTATCAATTGATCTAAAATACTATATATTTTTTAATATTTATTGAACGGTTGAATTTTTTTTTTACATTAAACAAGTAGTTAGACATTTTTAATTTACATCAAATTTGACATCCATTATTTATATGAATGAAATATAAATGTGATGATTGGTTTATTAAAATATTAATCATACAAAGATATACAAAAGGATGTAAACTATACAAAAGGATGTAAACTACTTTAGTTTTACACATGTCTAAGTGGATCCTTCCTTGTAGTATATAATTATTACCAAAACTATTAATACATTTATATAACTATTATTATATTATAAATTATATTAAAATATACAATATTACATAATATTATAATATAATGACACTGAAAATCTTTGGGGCGTTATAACTTCTTCCCTTTTAAAAAATTTCAACCTTGAAATTTACGTAAGTTGAAAAGCCACGGATGTTATTGTCTCATCGCCTTCTTACTCTCCCAAGCGACATCTTCGACCTTATTGTTTCTCCATAATGCTTTCTTCAATTATATGTGTTAGATCTTCAGTTCTTTAATCTCTCGAGCTAAAATTTTGATATGTTCTTCATCATAAGTCAAAGCATATAGAATCTCAATCGTCTCAAGAGTAATGACATGATAAGGGTCTAGCTGATACTTTCTCAACATCGACACATGAAGAACATTATAAATCCTCTCCAAGTTGGGTGATAAAAGTCAATCAATATGCCATAGGGCATATCCGCTCAATTATCTCATATAGTTCAATGAAATTTAGGCTTAATTTTCCTTTCATGCCAAACAGGAGGACATTCTTCAATGAAAACACTTTTAAGAATGCATTTTCACTACCATTGTAGCCTATGTCCTTTCTTTTCAAGTTTACATAAAGCTTTTGCTTGTCAGAAACTGCTTTCAAATTATCCTTGATTATCTTCACTTTTTCTTCAATCTCTCAGATCAAGTTTGGGCCAACTATCTTGATTTCACTCAACTTTGTCCAACACAAGGGAGCCCGCACTTTCTACCATATATTGCTTTATAAAGCGCTACTTGAATACTTGTCTAGTAGTTGTTATCATAAGCAAATCCCATAGATGGTAGATGCTTTTTTCAACTCCCTACAAACTCAATAAGAAAACTTCTCAACATGTCTTCCCGTATCTAAATAATTCACTCAATTAACCACCCATTCGAGGGTGAAAAGTTATGCTAAGATTAAATTACCTACACAAAGTTTCATGAAGTTTTCCCCAAAGTCTCGTAATAAAACATGGATCTCTATTAGAAATAATGGAGGTTTACAATTTTGGTCATAATTTTAAATTTAAAAAATCACCTAAAATTTATTTACACTAAATTCTATTGACATGTCATATTTAAA
The DNA here is from genome assembly GCF_007990345.1 of Gossypium hirsutum. Classification (NCBI taxonomy): domain Eukaryota; kingdom Viridiplantae; phylum Streptophyta; class Magnoliopsida; order Malvales; family Malvaceae; genus Gossypium; species Gossypium hirsutum. The sequence goes on from NC_053432.1 coordinate 71,295,732, forward strand.
ATGAACATAGATTCATAATTCGATCATTTATTTTAAATGTATTCTTGATCATATCTGAATGACATTTGACACCTAAAATGATAATTAAATTGACAGAAAAAACTTGACTACATGTGTTTAAAAGTTTAAAAATCAATTAAATGCATGAACAATAATTTGTAAAACGTTTGATTAAATTTACCTTTAACAAATATATACTAAATTGATTTTTTGAAACTATTATTTTTTTTACGAAAAAGTGATATTATATAAACAATTTTAATAAGGGTAAATTACACCAACAGTCACTCAACTTTGAGCAGCTGACAAAACAATTATTCTAGTTTCAATTCAGTCACACAACTTTCGAAAAATAACAAAACAATCACTAACGTTATTAAAAAGTAACAAATCAGTTACCCATTAACATTTCCCGTCACTGTCTTAACAGAACTATTGACGTGGCTAGTTCACTTGCCACGTTGGAGGAACAGTCAAAGGGTCAAACTTTACACGAGTTTAGGGAAAAAATCAAAATAGGTGGGTTGGTTTAGGGTAAAAAAACACAAATTGATTGTGATTAAGGGAGGAAAAGATTGGTATTTTTCATCTACAATTTGTTTGGTTAGAAACTGATTAACAGGGTTATAAATTGATTGGTATTTGGTATTTTTCATCTGTAATTTGCATTTGAGATTTCCCACTTCAAGATCTCATCTTTTTTTCTTGCCCAAAGTTGCCCAAATTTTTATAGTATTGGTTAGATTTTAGGAGGAATCTACAACTTTGGGCAAGAAAAAAGATGAGATCTTAAAGTGGGAAATCTCACGACAAAGTAAAATGCAAATTGCAGATGAAAGTTAAAATAAGAATCATGGTCAAATCTCCATTTTTCTATTCTTCTTCTTCTCCTCCTCCTCTTCTTTTTTTTTTTTTCTCTTTTTCTTCTTCTACTGTCTAAACCTTAAACTGGTGCTAAAAGAGGTAGTTTAAATTGGTGCTTAATGTCCAGCTAATTGGTTAATGACAATAAGGATCTATCAACTGCCATGTCACTTTTCCGTTACGTCAGTAACAGAAAATGGTTAAAAGGATTGTTTTGTTATTTTTTAAAAATTGAGTGACTAAATTAAAACCAGGGTGATTGTTTGTCAATTGCATCAAAATTGAGTGACTGTTGGTGGAATTTACCCTTTTAATAAAAACAAGAAATGGTAAAATGAAGCTTTAGAATTGAGAGTATACCGCGCACAAGTGCTGTTATTGAGAAGAATGGTGGCAGTACTCAGGGCTAAAGGATTCCACAAGCATTTTAGATGTGATTAGTTGGGTAGGAAAGTTAAAAGAATAGAGGAAATAGAAAAAATAAATAAATTTTGAGTATGTTTGAGAGAATAGAAAATAATAAAAATGAGTATTTTCCATTTTAAGCATAAAAGTTAATTCTTTCAAATTAAAATGATGAAAAAAAAGGAAAAAATGTATATATTAATTCAAAATTTTACATTTTTCACATTATTTCTTTCATTTCGAAAAAAAAAATTCATTTTTCATCTTTACATTCAAACACGACAATTGTCTTTCTAAATTTAAGTTGAGTTGAAAACAGAAAAGCAGGTTTACAGGCTGTACAGGAATATATAGATATATGTATAGAACCCCACTCCCCTGCCCCTACAACACAGAAAATGGGCGGGGCAGGGTATATCCAAAATATTCCAAGAAGCAATGAGCCATTTATCAACAAAACGATCCTTCTATTGAAAATCAGAGATGCTGTGGTTTACAGGCGCAGTTTAGCCCACCCACTTCCACTTCGGTCTGTCACTTTTTCTTCTTTCTTCATCTCCACCCCATTTTATTTCTTCACAATTCACCACTTACCTCTTTTACATTAACCCTTTTAAAAGCGTTCAATGATCATAAAAATTGATTTAACATGAAATAATGAAATGAGAGGAAAAATACGCCAATGCTCAATCTCCTTGTCTCAGACGGAAACGAGCTTTCATTCAATAAATTAGTAAAAGCAAATTAGAACATTATCTATCCACTGAATTTTCTATCATCAAGTTGAAATAAAATAAAAAGGCAAGCCAAGAGATGTCCGTTTCACCCGCCCCCCATCCACATCCACAATGGTAGATACACCATACAAAAATGATTAAATAAATCGCTGGCACCGAATTCCACAGTACCAAACCAGTAATGCAGTTAATCTACTTTTCCAGAAATGATACCAAACCGGTAAAGAGATGCTTAATATACAATACATTAATAGCTTTGAACATCTGTAAATTAAGATTCTCATGCTTGGTGTCGACGTGGTAAGCTCTAAGCACCACTAAACAAAACAAATAGCATGCATGAAGGATGTACCAAGGCTTGGAGCTCGAAAATCCCATCATTTTTAGTATCTTCTAGATGCAAAATAGTGAAGATTCATTTTAGCATTGCCTAGATTCCAATCACAACCTAAAAAATTACAATGAACATTGATTAATCACGATAAACTCAGTTTTAAAACAGAAATCATATAGATAACATAAATGAACACAAATCCACAAAATCTACTACCTTCAGGGGAAGGTTACACATCATTCCAGAACACAACACCTGTTGCTGAACATTAGAGGAGAAACAAGCTCCTTTTGTTTCTCAATCTTCTTTTCTGAATCAACATGGGGAAAATCCCAACTCCATACCACCTCCGGGAAACTGCACATGATATCATTCTTGTTCATAGCATGGAATCAGTTCTTGCAGGCAACCTCCTGAAGAAATTGAGAGGCACTGAAGGAAGCTTATGGCGGAACCTTGGATGCCTCAAAATGTAAAATCCTGCTAGAAGAGCCACAACCTGGAAAGGTGTGACATACAAAACTATAGCAGCAACCAGACAGAAAATTACAAATAAAGCGGTGGCTCTTGGGTCTCTCCAGCTTAAAAGAGATTGCAGCCTCTCACCCTGTGTGGCTAAATCACCAACCACTGTCTGAATTCTCCCAGCAATACTTCTCAGTCGATCATATCTCATCCTGACAATATCTGATGGGCGGGAAGTAGGAAATGTGTCAAACTCTTCATCCAGTTCATCAGGATGTGCCGAATCTGCATGAGAAAGGCGTGTGTCCATGTGAGGAGGATGTCTTGGTCGCCATCTATAATACCAAACCCCAATCAAGAACAGGTAGAGGAAAATTGTAGGCAAAATAAGCTCTGGATAGAGGACCAGTATGATAAACAAGATGTGAATCAATACTGTTGTAATTGGGTTTTTCCAATTACAGATCTGATCAAACCATTTTCCAACAGCAATTAACCCACCCAAAACATTCATAATTCTGAAAAAGTTGGCTTTGCTTCTCCTCATGCTCCACATGTGAGAACCAACATCTAGCATATACTCCACCACCTCTTTTCTCAATGGCGGCTCTGCTCGTCCTAGCCTCATTGACACAATCTGTGTGGCCTGGTGCCTCAAGCTATCGAGCTGGCTAACAGTCAATGGATGAAGGTAATGCATTTTTGGCAAGAGAGGATGTGAGTACATATGCATCATATTAAGCAAGGAAGAGCATGAGAACCTCACAGCCAAGTGAATTTCACCCATCTTTTTTACCCCGTTTGGATGTAGCACCAGAAGTGGATATGAGTGAGTATAAACCCGATCAGTTTCAAGAGTGGAGAGTCGAATTCTCACCTTCCCGATCTTAGTATCCTTTGCTCCTGCAGCCTTATCTCCTCCATGTAAATGGCAATTATCAAACACCCCAATAGTTATGACAGTACAAGGATCGAAAACCTCCCATGTATACTGTTCATTCCACTTGGGTGCAAAGCTATCTATGATTGTCCTTGTTCGTACCCATTTTTGACCATATTTTGCAACACAATAAGCATCAGTCGTCCCTCTTCCGTCTTTATTCTTCATTGGCATTAGGCCATGTGCATTAAGAATCCCCAATTCCAGAACCCCGATGCTAGACTTCCACAACTGTTTTGCAGTTGGCCTAAGATCACTACTGTAATGGGTAGACTCATCCAGAACATGATAGCCACCTTCCAAACAAATCCTCATATGAATTCTGCTAGCAAACTTGGTCTCTTTCTTCTTCTCTCCTTCTATAATAACATGCTTCTCAAGATTAAACCACCTACCATTCACAGGTTTATGATCAAGCCTCCTGTCTACATATTGTAAAGGAATTGCACACTTACCCAAAACTTCATCCTTATTAGGAGCAACCCTGTCTTCTACACTCAAAATTAGAGGCTCCTCAAAAGGTTCTGCTGCCACGAACATTAGATCCTCATTCCACATTGGATTAATACCCCTGGCCTGAGAAATCCTAGTCCTTAAAGCCTGATTTCCCAAAATAGCCTTCACAAAAACTTCAGGATACCGACCCTTGTCACCTGGCTGCAAATCCTGAGCCTCAATCACATTGACCCTCAAATACCAAAGCTTTGGAGAGAGATACACTTTAGATCGAATATTGGCCAGACCATCAGCTCCGCTAACAAAAGCAGCATCAGAATGCCACGCTTCAGGAAATGCTTCATCAGCTTGAGTTCCCATCCAAACAGCCAACATCAACTCCCCCTTAACCTTATTTCCCTGCCTATCCTCCAACCTATACCACTGCGGTGCCAGTGGACTATCTGGTGGAACCCTTTTGGGAATCTCATTGAGATCAAAGAAAACCTTCCCAATGAAGTCATCCTTCACAAAATCCTTGTCTTTAACTGTAACCTCAAGCAATGAAGCCTGAAGCCTATCTTTCGAAAATGCAAACACCTGATTCCACTCAGGATTCGACTTTTTCTCAAAAAAGCGAGTTTTACCCAAGTAGTTTCCAAGCTTAACCTCAACATAAGGATCGCAACTACCTGTAACATCTTTCCCTGGCAAATCCTTCGCCTTTACAACCCGTACATACAAGTATTGCATCTGCTCTACCAAGTCATAAGTACTAGTAAGCTTGTCACCACTGACCTTTCCACCACCAAGGTGGGGATTGGTCTCTTTGAGGGCGAAATCTTCAGGTGGAGGACGGGGCATCATCTTTGGAAACAAACAAAGAGACCCAAGAAAAACCTGGAAATAAAGTCCGATGGTTAACTACATATCCCCCCCCAAATAAAAGTTCAATATCACCCGTTAAATAACGAAAGAAGGAAAAATCAGTTCAAAAATTCAAATGTTTTGAAAGAACCTAAAAGATCGGAACAAAATCGTCATTAAAAAATGGGGGGGAAAACCCTGAGTTTCCCTAAATGCCATGGAAACTAAAAAAGAAGTGAAAAAGAAAGAGAATATCCAAAGATTCAACATTTAAAGCGACACCAAATATTATAAATGAAGTTACATCCAATTAATTATATGAACTCAAAACGACAATAGATTATACATAAGACGCAAAAACCAGTCATAGAAGGTAAGCATGGAAGACAGACATGCACGAAACTTACACCAGTTTTTTTAAGTGAGAAGCGTAAACAGACTGACTCCCTTTAAGCTTTCAGATCTGCCAACTTTGATTCCAGAAAAAGCATGAAAATATGAAAAATGAAGCTTTTAGATCCAACTATCGAGAGATGTTAAAAGCAGAGAAACTACAACTAATCCCTGTTTGGTTAGTGAAAAAATGCATGGAAAATATGTAGATGTCTAACTTGTTTTTTACTCTAAACTAACAGGTTAAAACAACCATCCTAAGTCATGGATCTGATCTCCACTTCCATAACCAAACCTTGTTCCATATTTGTGTCTATAACAACAAAGCAATCATCATTTACTTCTTACATCGACCCTTGCACAACTACAAAGACACTCCCCTTAAGAATATACCACACTTACCAACAAAATCAAAACAAGAAAAAACAAACACCAAAAAAGAAAAGATTCGCATATTCGGCTTGAGGATTTTATTTTTTAAAAAGATACCTACGATGAAAACAAAGTTTAATCGTAGAAGAAAAACATACTGAAATTTAGGGATGATCCAACGGTAGACGACGGCCGGCCTTTAAGTTTCGGGCTTAAGTTGTAAATTTAGAAATATCTAGTTTTTTTTTCTTTTTTTTGGAGAAATGGAGACCAAAATTGTAAAGTGGATGTCCAAAACAAGGGCTAGTGATAAGAGAAAAAGATTGGGCGGCGACCGACGGTAAGCGTGGTGGCTGACGGTGGTAAATAACAGCGCTGGAATTTGGAGAGTTCTGAGTTACTGATTTTCTAACTAGAAGGGTATAGGAAAAAAGGAGAGTTAGAAAGAGAAAAATGAAAATACAGGACAACAAATAAAATATTTTTTGATTTTATAGTTAGGTTTAAAAAAAAAAAGCAGCAAACTTGATGGCGAACCCGAGGAAAAATGACCCGAGACCCGGGTCCATATGTAACAGCAAGAAAGAGAGAAGAGACAGGGAAGGTAGCGAAAAGAAAAAGGTCTACATGGGAAAAAAACAAACGTCAAAACTCTACTCTTCTAAAGACGTGAATGAGCGGTAAAAATTTAGGTGGGTTTTAAATAAAATTTTGATACGAAAGAAAGAAATTTATTTTTCTTTAAAATTCAATTTAAAAAAAAATAAATGGAAAGGGCTCCCACAGGCAGCAGCATTGGCAATGAAGTTGCGACCACCACTACAACTCCAACTGCTGCACAATTGACGAGAGAGAAGGCAACAAAAACAAAAGAGTGAGAAGAAGAAAGCAAGTTTACAGGCTGTAAAGCAAGAAAAAATAATATAAAGAGACGCAGAAAAGAAAAAGAAAAGGTCCCCACTGCCCCTAGATTACAGTAATGGGGCAAAAGGGTAAGGGCACCATATCCAGAGAATTCCAAGAAGCTATGCCAATGACCCATTTTTCTACTTACATAGTGTCCTAGCGGTCAATTTTGGCTGTTAAATATCAGACAGGCTCCGGCTTAGAAGGCACTTTTTTAACCCATTCATTTCTTCTTTGCCTGCCCTGCCCATCCCCCACTTCTTCTATCTCATTTTATTTTATTTTTGTCAATATAAATATAAATATCTGAATATTTATAAATATAAATAAATAATATATTGGTTTTTTACTAATAAAAATAAAAGAGACAAGAGTAGAGCACAAGGAATATACGTATATGTCCTTGTCATTCGCTCCCCGAACACATCCACATCTACTACCTCATTAGCAAATGGGAAATATACCATAGAAGAACAAATCGCTGTCACCATGGCATATTCCAAAACCACCAATACAACAAATAATTCATCTGATTTATCTTTGAGGATCGCTTTCGTAATGAATCTAAATGGAAGCGTTTAAACTATTCGGGAATAAAAAAAAAAAAAGCAAATCGAGCTCAATTACATCGACGATAGTCTCATCAGCAGATGATTGAAATTTAAAAAAGAAAAAAAAATTCTCTTCTTTCAAAACATTTTAAAGCTAAAAAAAAAACAAAGAAAAAAAAAAGGGATAAGAACAAGAAAGCAAGAGAGAGAGAGAGAGTATTTGCTTTTGCTTTTGGTTGTCTTGGTTGGTTGGGATCTAATGAATCTGCTAGAGAATTTCACTCCCTCTATTTTTCTTTTATCTCTGTATCTGTTTGGGTACAATAAAAGTGGGGCCACATTATTTTATGCCTTTTGTTTAAGGTGAATTGTCAGAATCAACCCCCTTGTGAAGAGTGGGTGTGGGACATGGATAAAAGTGATGTCATCTCAAACCATTTTTTTTCTTCTCCTCATATAATATTGGATCTCCTCGGATACTTTGTTTGGTTTAGGGGTAATGCTGGGAGTTCGCTACTTTTATACTCTTTTGACGTGTTTTTTATCGAGAATGGAATGTTTGAACTTTGAAGGTGGCTGTTTAAGCTATAACAATATATGTTTTTTTGTTTGACCTATAATATAATCCCCTCATTATGCGACTTCATGTGAATGTTTTGAAATATAAAATATCTATAGGCAGGGAGTGTTGGTTTAGTGCACCTACCGTATATTTTTCTTTCTCTTTCCTTTTTTTAACTTCTATCTAATCTATAATTTATCAATAATCTTTAACGGTGAGGGATTTGATAAAAAAAATTATATAAAGTTTTTAATATTTTAAAAAATAAATTTTTTATTTAAATAAATATATTGAAAGAATTTCAAAATCCGTAAATAATTTCAGGGTTTTAACAACTCAATTTTCTTTTTCAAATTTCATTTAAGTATTGATTTTTTAAAATTCTTCGTAATTTTAAGATAAAAACTTAAATTTCAAAAATTATTTTTGTATATTTTAAAATTTTATTTTATTAAAACTACTTAGAAATTTTTATAAATATAATGATATCCATATTAAAATTTTTATATTTTTTATTTTATTTTATGATTCTTTTAAATTGTAAATTTTTAATAATTTAATTTTTCTTAAATTAATTATTTATTCAAACAAAGTAATCACAAATGATAGTATTTTGAATTAGTGTATTCTAAAATGTTAATGTTTTGAAAATCTTAAAAATTTTAAAATTCTCTATTCAAACACGTCTGAAAGCATGAACTTGGAAATTCTTTTAAATAAACAATAATATTTTTTTTTTTATTTTCATCATATTATTAAATTGATATTTAAAAATTATTATAATATTTAATTTATAATTATTAATTAAAATTATTAATATAAAATAAAATTTGTGATTAGAGTCGGGTAAGTGTATGGTTTTTCTCCACTACGCGCCACCACCATCGGCTTCTTCACACTGCACCACCACCATAATCATTCAACCCATTAAAGAACTCAAGATTTTTTTTTCTTTATTTGTATTTTTTCAAAGGTGCTAATTTTATCAGAAAAAAGAAAAGCAATAGTCAACAAATAAACACTTAAGCCTAGTCGAAACAACATCAGTCAAGCAAGTACACGGCAACAACATACAAATCAGCAATACACAGAGAAACACTCGAGACTAGGGAAAAAAAAAATTGGCACAACAGAAAAAAGAGACGAGATGCAACAGAAGCAAGCAACAACCAAAGAACAGCAGGAACAGAAATTGGGGTATCAGGTTCTTAAATCTTTTGAGTCTTCGTTCGAGAACCCCAACAGTGGGAAGGCAGGGAGGCCATAACTGAATTTCCAAGCCTATCTAACAGCCAATGGCATAAATCGAGTTTAAGGTAGTTTGAGACTTGGGTGTTGATTTCATGGAGTTCGAGGCTATGTTTGTGAAATCTAAACTGGAGAAGAGATAGAGGAGGCTTGGAGCTTTCTTTTGATCGGTTGTCCGAAGCCGGAGTGTGGCGGTGTGGCAGTGGAGAGGCTGAGAAGCTGCTGGGGTTCGAAAGAGAAAGAAAGAAAGCTTTTTAAGTTTCTAGAAGAAGGTGCAAAAATTAATTATTTAAAAGTTTTATTTTTAATTAATAAGAATTAAAAGGAAATTAAAAAAGAATTTAAATGTTTTCTAAATTTACAAAATTTTTAAAAATTAAAATTTGTCCTTTTGTCAATAGTGAGAACTAAATTAATTGAATTTTACAAATTAAATTTTATAAAATTTTAATTAAAATAATAAATTTTGTGAATATTAAATATTAAATTTGTTGATTTTTTATATTATAATCAATTTGATAAAATGTATAAACATTAAAAACTTAAATTTATAATTACACTAATAAAAATTTTATATCAATACTTTCATTAATATTCAAACTATTTAAAATTTATATAATTTAATAATTAAAATAGAAAAAATTAAAAATTTAGTAATCAAAATAGCACTAGCAATACTGTAACGAACATTTCTACACTTAAGTCAGATATAATCTTAAATCCTAAACTAAAAGCTATAAAACTATAGCCCAATCTAACCAAACAACCCAACCCAACCCAAAATACCTGTTACTTTACTTTAATTAAACCCTATATTAGCATCAAAACATTTTTCTCCACACATTGAATGTTTAATAAAATAAAATAAAAAGACCAAGTCATTTGTGATTTATAAAATCCATCTTCTTTTCTTTATTATTATTTCTTTTTTATGCACTTTAATCTTATGTCTATTTTATTTTACCATCATCATCGTCATCATGCTTATTTTTCTTTTTCCTTTTACATTGATGCAAATTTTGCTTTTTTTTTAATTTATAATTTTTAAAATAAATTTTGTTTATATTCTTCGTGAGTCGAGCAAGCTTTAACCTTACATCGTTAAATATGATTTAGACTTAGATATGAAAATAAGTCCATATTTCAATTCAAGTCAAACTTGAATACTAACAAAATTTTTTAATATCTTACTTAAAAGTTCAACTTAAATTTGACTTGATACATTAATAGGTCTACTTGAATTATCAAATTCATATAAAGATGCAATTGGACATTTAGATTAATCGTTAGGCATGCACTTTTGTAAATCTTCATTGACAAATCGATGGTACATATTATTGCCTAAAATAAGAAAATTGTTATTGATTAGTATAGAATATCATAAAGAATGATACGAATCAATATGTGAACTATGTATTCTAGCTTTGAGGATAAAGGTGAATCTAATGAGGATTTGCATGTCCCAACATGACCAATAACGAGGGAACGAGCTAGGAAGATTTAAGAGGTAATGCAATGCTCTGTTATGTGGATTTTCCCTGAATGGTGGTGATTGATATTTTGAGAAGTAGATTTTCCCTAATTTGTAAGATTGTTGGAGTGGTCGTTGTTGGCTGGCACCAGTAATCGCGAATGAGAAAAATAAATGGCATTTGCTGGGTTTATGGTTACACTTCCACATATTTGTGGCAGCCCTGCAGGCACTGACAATGGAGATGCTGGCAGTGGAACTGTCGAAAAACACAATTCTCAACTCTCCCCGTCTCATTTGCTTTGATATTGTGTTTTATTCCAAAATTTGTCGAGGTTAAATGCTTAAATTTGGAGGAAGCATATGGGACTGTGGATGCTACTTATTATTATTGTTTTTTTTTTTAAGTTTTGGTAGATTATGACCTGTGCAAAAGTAAAAAAATTATAAAAAAGAATTGTCATGTCATCCTCTACACAAGCATATAAGCTTAAACAGGTGTGAAAATCATATAGGTAGAATTGCAAAATTCATCTTAACATTTGTGGGTTTTTTTTACCTTGGCTCTTAACTTATTATTATTCTCATTCACAAACGTTGTAAAAAAATTCAAATATGATTAAAATTAACGGAAATTGTCAGTCAATTAATTGTCAATATTTTTGTCCAATGTGACATGGCACTTCAAGTGATAATTTTATTGACATCGCATGACACGTCATTCGTGGTGTGTAATTTTGGGTTAAATTATTTTTAAAATTATTAAAAATATTAAATTTTAACTTTTTTTACTTTTTAAATTTTCATTTTTAAGATTTTAATTTCTTATAGATTTAACCCTAAATATTATGTCATCGATTGGCAGAGTCCTGAGCTATTATGCCACGTTGGACAAAAATATTGACAATTATTTAATTGAAGGTCTCATTAATTTTGGCCATATTTAAAAGCTTTTGTAACGTTTAAGTGAGAATGAAAAAAAAAACATTAAAGACGAAAGTGAAAAAGCCGACAAACATTAAAGATGAATTTTGCAATTTTGTCAATCATGCATTAAGGAATTATTTGAAGACAAATGAGTATAAGGGCTTATTTAAATATTGTGTAGTAGTCTGAGGTTTCTTTTTAAAATAATTATGTAACAAATATATTTATGAAAAATTTATATAAAAAATGAAATGATGTTTTGATTGAAATGATAAAATTAAAAGTTTGATATAGATATGACTCAAATTCAAATTTCATTATAGTATTATTTTATTAAAAATTAAAAAAGACCCATATTATTATTAATTTTTATTACTTATATTTAAAAGGGTATTTTAGTAATATTTTAGTCAAGTTAGTGTCCAATTAATTCGTGACATCAACTCAGTGAAATGCTTAATATAAGTTACTAGAAATTCTATCATACTCATATGCACGTGGAAGCCACATCTTTAGAATATGTGTGTGTTTAAAATACATATAATAAATAATATAACGTAATGTTTAAAACTAATAATAACACATATATAATATGTACGAAATTAAAATAAAAAAAATTGTAAGTAAAATAAATTTTAAATAGATATATTAGATTAAAAATATTAAACGTGATGTTTGAAACTAATAATAATACATATATAATATGTACAATATTAAAATAAAAATAGTTTAAATTGTGAGTAATATGAAATTTAAATAGGTAATCACATCAGATTGATACTATTAAATGCACTTCAATTATTTATTATGAATTTTCATTTTTCTTGAATTAGTATCGAGTTGATTTGTGACACCAACTCAATTAACGATATTATAAAACTATATTTTATCACGTTCATGATATGGATGAAAGAAAATATTTTATATTAATAAATCTATTTCAACAAATTATTATTGTAGTGGTAAAAAATTTCGTTCGGAATTTGTTGGTCTTCTCAAATAGTATTTTTCGCTTGTTTTATTTGAAATATAATATAAAAGTATTAAAAGATAAAAATATCATTATAAAAATACTAATTATCCTTTAAATAAAGGATATAGTATAGATTAAGTGGCATGACTATTTTAAGATATTATTTGTGTCACAATTTTAAATCTTAAAATTATATTAGATTATGACACACTTATGATACGGGTAAAATTTTGTTTTATATATCAAATGAAGTTTTAGTTTAAATGGTAAAAACATTGATAATTTTGGTGTCGTAGGCTTGAATACCACCAAGTGCATTTTTCTATATTTTACATGATTAATTAAAATAATTTTTCATATCTCTCAAGTCTCGAGTGCCTTTGTTATTCGAATACTTTGTCTTTGTTATTCTTATATGCTACTTGATTGAATCTGCATACTACTGGAGGTTATTTATTGAGTCAAACTTAAATTTTAATTGATATATAACTCTAATATTAATTAAGTAATAATTAATAGATAAAATATTTTTTTTATTTTATACTTAAAATTATATTCAAATTATTTTGATGCGACTACAATTTGTCAGTATCACTAAATGTGAATTAATAATTTAAAATTAAATTATAATTATAATTAAATATTAATAAATTTTGTAATTCTCAAATCTACTTATCACACATACTATTTTAGGCTAACATTATACTAATATTTAGATGTCAATATAATCTGTATTTATCACAATATTTAAATGACAAGTAAATATTTTTAAATAAATTATTTTTATTTTTATATATCAATCTAGTAATATGATAAAAAAAGGGTATGCTTGTGGATTCAGAAGTTTCTCTAAACTCACGTTTACATATATATATTATGGGTTTGTGTAATAAGTTAATTTTTTGAAGTTCGATTTTGAGTTGGATTTATTAAATCAGGTCATTCTAAGAAACCAAAACAAGAGAGTTTCGAGAATGGTCGAAATATTGATTTATTGGTTTATTAATTGGTTTGTGTTGATTAATTAGAGGCATTGATTAGTTAGAATTGTGAAAATAGAATTTACGGCTTGTGAATTAAATTGTAAAGTTAATAAAATTAATGAGATTAATGTGAGAAAACTAAAAAGTAATACTAGATGGAAGAGTTGTCCTTAATTGGTATTTTACCCAAGCCCTTAATAGAAAATTCCCTTTTTGAAATTTTATTAGGAGGGAATGGATACCCATTCCATTTTCACACGTTTCTTAAAAAATCACCAAAAATCCTCTCAAAATTCTCTTGCATTTCAACCTAAATATTTGATTTTCATTTATCCAAATCAATTTGTAAGCACATTTTTAATAAATCCTTTCATGGAATAAAGTTTGTAGATCAAGATTTCCAACATTTACTCTTCTTTTCTTTTTAGCTCACGTTGGCTTGGATACAAGAGAAGGAAATTGATTTTTTATTTCTTTATTTAATCTTTGAAGTTTTTTTTAAAAAAAAACAAGAGAATGAGTTTTTCTAGCCTTTATTTATGATTTCTAAATATTGAAAACTATTTTTTTGGTTTTTCTACCATTTTGAGCATTTTTTAATTTTTTTTCAAAGTAGAGTGAGAAAGGTTTTTTGCCTGGATTCATATTAGATTTAAGTTTAGAATTATGTGGGAAGGTTAAATTTTAAATTAGATTTCAGTTGGGAGCTTTTTATCTTAAAATAACATTGTTGAGAGTTTGAAGAGTTTTGGAGAGAGAAAGTGTGTGAGCTCGAATTATTGGTGTATTTTTTTATTATTTTGGAGTTCATAAGCTTAGTTGTGAGGTTAGATTTTTGTTTTGGGTAGGTTAGATTAGAGTTCTCTTGAGTTATCAAGAAAAGCAAGAAAATGTCTTGCTACATCGAATTGCATCTCATTAATAATAATTTTAGGAGATTTAATGCCTAATATATTCTCTCTCTTTTTTCTTCTAATTTTGTTTCATTGTTTTGGTTATGATTTGTAGCAAAGGAAGTGATCAAACCATCAAAGGCTAGGGGTAGGAAAAAATGGTGAAGGCATGATGGTTGATTTATGCTAGCTTAAATTCAACATTATAATATAGAGTCAACGAGTAATCTAGTTTAGACCTTTTTGATAATGATATGTTGTTGATTACTTGTTGATTAATGTTTGGATTGTGTTATGTTAAATGTATGGATCACATTTGTATTTTAGATGAATGAATGGTTCTTGGCATGTCATAAGGTTTGTTTGTGATGGAGGAAACTTTGTCACTAGTGTGCATCCTATTAGCACTTGTGTGTGTTTACATTCAACTCTTGTGTGCATAAACGGAGTGTTAGGGTAAGACATGTTTTGACATGAATTGGTGCGTTTTTGTTCATTTTGCACTTGTGTGCATTTATGTGGAGTGTTAGGGGTTAAATTCGTGTATCTATTCTTGATCCATAATTGATTAATAGGGATATATAATTCAATAATAATTCTATATAACAATGATGAATATGAAATGAAATTGATGATGATTGTGGTATATGAAAATAATACATGCAATATCGAATTAGTGTCAAATATGACTTGAATACTAAGTGATTTGAGTTACAATAATAGAATTGTAAAAGAGAAACTAATTGATGCTATAATGACTACATGGAAAATTTTAATTGTTGATTCCTTAATGTGTTAACATGCTCTATTGGTTAACGGTTTTATATTATGAAATTAGTTAACATCATTGAGCTTTAAAAACTCAGTGCTTGGATTGTTTGTTCTGGGCAAGCATTGAAAGCATGTAGGAGTTTAAATTAGGGTTTGCAAACATTTGGGCTCTCAAGTCTCAACTACACTTGTTAAACTTTTATAATTCATTATTTTTGTTTTAGTTTTGGGCATGTACCTTGTTCATTAGGTGAATTTTCATGTCTTAAGAGTATATTTATGTGGTTTTGATATAATTGATATATATAGATATAATTTTTTTAATATTTTGATATAATTGGTATATATAGATATATTTTTTAATATTTTAGTAGTTTTGATTACTTAAGAGGTTTGGAATACAAATTTCAATGTTGATTATGTGATTTTTTATTTATTTTTGTAACAGCCTAATTTGGACCCTATTCAGAACGGTGGTTTCCGGACCACGAATCCGAGTTAGAAAAATTTTTAAAAATTATTTTTTGTGTTTATTATGTGTGAATTTACATGTTTTAAATTTTCGTATTTTAATTTTACCGTTTAGATGTCGATTTAATAAAAAGGGCTTAATCGCATAAAATGAAATTTTGATGGTTAAATGTGTAATGGACGAATTGTGGTTGTCTTTATAATTTGAGGTGTTCAAGTTGTAATTTGACCATATTTAATGTGATGGACGGCTATGACCATATGTTATAATGATTTTTCATTTATTTAATAAAGGTTAAAATTGTAAAATGATAAATATGTTATATAATATAAAACATAAACTAAAAATGACAGGCATTCATCTTTTATAAGACCGAATATCAAAAAGAAAGAAAGAAAAACAAAGTTTGAAAGTTTCGGCTATGGTTTTGTTTAATTAAGGTATGTAACTAGCTCGGTTTTTTATAATTTTTACGTTTTTGAGATCGTTGCTATGTTATCTAAAAAGCCTATGCTTGAATTTTTTATTTTGATGAATATTTTGAGTTATGCCATTGATGAATAATTGAGTTTTGTGATGTTAGTTGATGAAATATGAAAAATATGTTTTAGATTAACATGTTTTGTATTTGAATTTTTGATGATTTTGAGTAATTAGGGCTTAATTGCAAAAATGATAATTTGAGGGACTAAAATGTGAAATAAATGAAATATATGGACTTGTATGAACATGAGTAATATTCGGCCTAAGCATGGTATGTACAAATTTTGCATGTTTTGTGTTTTATGCAATTTGGACTAAATTGTAAAAAGTATAAAACGTCATGGGTAAAATAGTAGTTTTCTCATTTATGTGTTTTGGATTAAATTGAGTAAAAAAATGTTTGAATGAGTTTAATTTGAATTATGTTTAAATCAAGAACCAAAGAAATCGTTCCATTCCGATTTTTATTGTCCGAGGTAAGTTTATAAGCAAATAGATATCGTTAATTCCAATTATGCATGAGTTTATATGCTGAAATTAAATTATGAAAAATTTTATATGTGAGAGCTGAACATATATGTGCAAGGGAATTAAGTTTACAAGTTTGATACGATTGAGTTACGACGTCCGAAAACCCCGTATGAACCTTAGGAATAGCTAGGATACATATGTCATGACATAGGATTCCGACATGTGATGTGCGATTAAGACCATGGCATCGATATATGTGTGCGAGTAAGACCGCGTTTTATACGTTGACATTGATATGTGACTCCGATATATATGTGCGAGTAAGACCACGTTTTATACGTTGGCATCGATATGTGACTCCGATATATGTGTGAGAGTAAGACCCTGTCTAGGACAGTGGCATCGATATGTGATTACATGTAAGACCACGTCTGGGACGTTGGCATTGTACGATATGTGTGATTATCCGAGTGTCCTATCCAATTCTGAATGGTTCATCGGGCAACGATAAGTTGTGGTCGAATGTGTAAAACGAACTAAAAGGACCAGGTATGAGTTAACTTATTACCTACTTGAAATAAGGTAAGTAATTTACTTAATATTTGTAACAAATCATGTTTGATTTAAATGAAAAATGTATGTGAATATGGAAAGTGTATTCGGCCTTTTTAATATATAATGTGAATGTTTTTGAAATGATTCTTGAATATGTGTATATAAGATTATGTATATTCGGCCATTGTGAAATTGTATATGGAAGTATATGTTATATATGAAATTATGATCTTAAAAATAAATGTGAATATGATAGCATAAATTAGTTTGGTTAAGTTGAGTTGATGTTAACATTGAGTTATTTATTTGCTTATGATTACTAAGCTATAATAGCTTACTGTATGTGTTTGTTTGCATTGTTTTATAGATTTTGGAGTCAAGTTATGAGCTCGGGGATCATCGTCAAAGTCTATCACACTATCGACTGTCTTCGGTATTTTATAAGTTGAATTTTTGAACTTATGACATGTATAGGCTAGATTATAGTTTGAAATGTTAGATTTTGGTTTTTGTATAATTTAAGCCATGCAAAAATGGCTTAACTTCTATACTTGAATTTGGTTTTGTTTGATTATGGTTTAGGTTCATTTTTGGTTATAATGTTATGTGTGATGGATGAATGGTATTTGTGATATGTGTTTTGTGCATAAAAGTTGTTTGATTATTTTGGATGTGGTATGAGTGAATCGGCTATGATATATATATTATGAATTATGTTTGTTATGCTAGCTTTGGTTAAAATGATTTGATTATGTTTTATATATGTTAGTAATGGTTTAAAATTAGTTAATGAGTATATTTGAATAAATATTGAAATGAGATAATGAATATATTTGATTAATAGTTTGGCATTTGTATATATATTTACATTTTAGCATATGATGCATTAGTTTGACATATACATAAATTCAAAGTGTGTATATATATATATTGAGGTGATTGGTCATGTGTTTTGGTAGTGAGTTGAATGATGATTATATAGAGACAAAAATATTTCGGTTGTGGTTTTATATTGATGTATTGAGAAGATATGATTTGCCTTATAAATAGATTAGGTTAATGAGCTCAATATAAAGAATATGTGTATTTGATATGTTTGTTTCATAAATTGGCAAAGAAGTTATGTTAGTTATAATGTAAATTCGATTATGTTATTAAATAATTTGATGTGTTTTTATGACTTGATGGGGTGATATGATATATATATGTATATGATAAGATATATGTATATGAAGTGATAGAGTAAAATGAAGAAACTGTAACTTTGAACATAGCATGATTATTAAGCATGGTTATATTCGGTTAATGCAATGAAATGAATGACCAAATGAATAGTGAATTTTGTATTGGTAAACAAAAAGGTAATATGAGTTTTATATGATGCATATATGTTCAGTTTGGTCAAAATGATATGATCATGTTTAATTGGTCTGTAAGTAACTTATTGGTTTGGTTATATTAATATATATATACACGAATATGCTTAGACATATATATATAGAATGTTTAGTAATGTACTTATGAAATAGACAAAATGATGTATGTTTTTACTAATTAAAGTAGGTGTATATAAATTGTAAGTTGATAGATTGTTTCATATATAAGTCATTCGAATTCTTTAAATGTTAAGTTTGCATATATGATTTGAATATGAAATGAAGTATATTGGGTTATAAGTTAAGCATTTGATTTCTATGATTATTTGTTTGTATTAAGTTAATAGAAATTCGAATAATTAGATAAATGGTATAATCGAAACATGTTAGTTTAGTTTTAAAAAATTTATTAGATGATTAACTTTGTAATGAAAGTCTGTTCTGAATTGTATTATGATCGGTAATGCCTCGTAACCCCATTTCGGCGACGGATACAGGTTAGGGGTGTTAATATTTTACTTGACTAGTGGATTTTTTTATATGTTGGTGTCATTGATCAAGTATTTATATGTTTTAAACTTGTTTCAGTATATAAAATGTGCTTGCATTGGTTTGGTTGTATGTTGAACATGTTTAGGTGTTTTTACAGGCATCGTTGTATGATTTATATTGCTTAATTTTTGCATTACTGGGTATTTGTTGATCGCGTGATTTAGTGATAGGTTTTAAATATTTATAATTAATCGTTCTTGAAACTAACTATTATCGCGATGTAGGCAAGTGTACCTATTGAACAGTAGTATAGTTTTAGCAAGACCGGATTGTCGAACCCAAAGGAACTAAAAGTACTAGTAATGACTGTCTTTTTATTATCTAGCCTAAGAATAAAGAGGTTTTGTTTTAACTAACTAATTATCTAAACTAAGAATTCACAGAGAATGGAATTGGGGAATTACTTTTGGGAAAATCTATTGAATTAAGACAATACCTAAGGAAAAATCCACCTAGACTGTACTTGTTATTCTGGCTCTGAATCAGACGATTTATTCATTTAACTTGTTCCGTGGGGATCCCTAAGTTATGTTATTATCCCTATTCAAGACTAATAACGTCTAATCCCTAGATTGAATAATTGAGACCTTTCTCTAATTAACACCCTAGGGTTGCATTAACTCGATCTATGGATCCCTTTATTAAGTTTCATCCTAATCCGGCAAAATCTTGTCACCCTATGTCTAGGCGCGCAAACAACTTTGCTTAATTATGACAAATGTACTCTTAGACAGGGTTTATTCCTCATCTGAATAAGAGTTTATCTTGAATCAGTATCCTGGGATATCAAAATAAGAATTAAGAACACATAATTAAGAACAAGTTAAATATTTATCATACAATTCAGAAAATAATAACAAGATTCGTCTTAGGTTTCATTCCCCTTAGGTATTTAGGGGTTTTAGTTCATAACTAAATAAGAAAACATCTCAGAATAATAAAGAATACAAAACATAAAGAAAACCCAAAACTCCTGAAGGGGAAATTGAGGAGAGATCTTCAATCTTGATGGTGAATCTAGCTTCTGAGATGGATCAATTGGCTTCCTTGGAGTAATTTCTTACTCCCTATTTTGTGTCTCCCTTTTCTTCCTCCTCTAGGGTGTATTTATAGGCTTTAGAATGCCTAAGAGCCCTCAAAATTAGCTTTTTCTGAATTTGACTCAACTTGGGCTTGGCAGGGACACGCCCGTGTACGATTACTTCAGGCCGTGCTCGAGCCTGCCAAATTGACACGGCCGTGTGGTCTACCTGTGTGAGGAGGTCCAGGCTGTGTTGATTTCGTACTTTGGCCCATTTTCTCCGTTTTTGGCCCGTTTCTCGTTCCTTTCGCTCTCCTATGCTCTCCTAAGTATAAAACATGAAATTAAAGCATTAAGAGCATCGAATTCACTAATTCTAACAGGAAATCATCCATAAAATGTGTTAAACATGGGGTAAAAATATGTATAATTTACAGTTTATCATTTGTCTCGAGACATCAAGAACATGTCTCGAGACCTCAATAACAAATTTAAGTGTTTCATACATTTCTTAGTAAAAGTCTCAAGACATAGTAACATTGTTTTGAGTCATAAAACATCGAAACTAAATTAGTGAATATTTAGTTCAATATCTTTGAGACATGGAACCATGTCTCGAGAATTCAAAATTTGAAAATAGAAGAGGCATGTCTTGCAACATGGCTTTACTGTCTGGAGACATTGCCTTACATTTAATTAGTTTGACCTAAAATTCGTAGCCCGACTTTGCATTTAGTCATCTTTGACCTTGGATTATCATGTGAGCCCGCTTGAGTTTATTCGAGTACATTTGATATTCATAACATCTATTAATTGAAATGGCCATGCTTGATATTTTTAGTTTCGATGAATTGATTTTAATGTTTGTTTGAGTTGTTTCGGCAACAATTGTGGTGACTTTTATATCAATTAACTTCTAAATTGAGTGCAGGGTGTTACATTTTGAATGAGAGCCAAATCATTTAAAATGTATTAAAAAAGCTCTCAAACTTTTTTTAAAAGCAATTAAGCTATTACTTTTTTTTGGCACTCAATTAGGTATTTAAACTTTCAAAATGCATAGAAAAGACCATCAAACTTTAAAAAAAAAGAAAGTAATTAAGCCATTGCTTTAATTAAAAATTAGAAAAAAATATAAAAAAATTAAAATCAATAAAAGCTATAAATATTATTAAATTTTAATAAAAAATTCAAATATTAAAAATTTATTAAAAATTAGAAAAAATATAAAAATCATAAAAGAATATAAAAAATTGTAAAATTTTACAGAAATTGTAAAAAATTATAAATATAAAAATACAAAAAAAAATTAAATTTTATAAAGTCCTAAGAAAATTACAAAATGTAAAGAAATATAAATTCCGTATTTTTTATAAAAATTATCTTACCAAAAAACACATTTTATAATTGTTCAATAACTTTTATTGATTTTTATTTTTTATCATTTTTCGTTACATATCACGTTACATTGCGATACATGATGACTTTAATTGAAAAAAAAACTATGGGTTGTTAATTTTTTATGATTCTTATAAAATTTTATATATTTTTTTACAGTTTTTATAAAAAATATAATTTTTAATAAATTTTAAATTTTTATTAAAATTTAATAATTTTTCTAAAATTTATTATTTATAATTTTAATAAGAGCAAGGGCTTAAATATTTTTTTGAAAATTTTGAGAGTATTTTTGATACATTTTAAAAATTTAAGTATCTAATTGAATGAAAAAGATATAAAAACTTAATATTATCTTTTTAAAAAATTTGAGAATTTTTTACGCCCTTAAATATATTTTTTAATGTTTTTCTAATTTTTCAAGGAAGGTAACCGAAAACAACCTTTATTCTTTTAAAATCAAATGCAACTTAATACTCTTACCAAACAGGATTTCCTAAAATTCACTAATTACAATAATTAAACAAAAATATCATACATATAAAATTATAAATAAATACACTCAAAATGTGACATTAATCTTTTTTTATCGCTTGCGAGTGTTGGGCCCAACAAAATCCTGCAATGTAATTAGTTGCGCTATACCCGTCCACATCGCACCCATCCCCTCACCTTCTCTTCCCTCCAACAAAATCATTAATTTCTCGAAGATCTGCACAAAAAAAATTGCTTTTTTTCCTCCCTGAACAAAGCGATGACCGACCCCATCGGACCATCAACGTCAACGATTCCGAATCCAAGTCCGACCACTCTTCTCCACCCGCGACGCGAGCCTTTCGAGCACGGCCTCCTACCAATCCAGAAGCTCATATTCACTGACCCACTCCAGGCCCTAACCTCTCTGAAGCAAAAGCTCGTATCTTCCTCCACTCAACGAGTCGACTCGGCGGCCCTCGCTGACGCCCTCGAGATCTCTTTGGACCATGCACGTCTCGTCCTCGACACTCTCGCCTCGGTGCTTCACTCCGAATCCGACCTTCTCGTCACCTCGCGCTTCGACGATGTTGATTCCGTTGGTGCTGATTTGCTTGATCTGATCCTGTTTTTGTACATTCAATCGTATAAAAGGCTTTTGCCGCGCTCGCATAAGGATGCAGCTGCGGTTGCTGATGTTTGGCCTTCCACCTCAGCATTTGACGGTTACTTGTCGGCCCTTTCGCCTTTGCAGGTTTTGCGGTTGACCATTTTACTACTGTTGACCATTTTACTATCTGTTTTGGTGAAATGTGGTTGATTTTTTTAAATTGGATTTGTTGTTGAAAATTATGCTGTTATATTATACTATCGTGTTGGATTCATGGCTACTTTTAGGAGAATGAACGTCTTGGACGCCGAGGGCTGACAATATTCACGGAAAATTGACTATTGATTGGCATTTGGAAAGAACCTATTCCGTTTAATGTCTAGCAAATTGAAAGATTTCTTTTAGGATTATATTTAACTTTTTGATAATTGCGGCGGCTATGTATTTCGTTACACTTGTTACTTGCTTTTTGTTTTTGGAAGTAGGGGGCATTAGGACTTTTCAGATGCAAAAGTTAACAATCTTTTCGAAGAATTGTTTAACTTGTCCATACCAAAAAATGCATGATTATAGGTTCATGTGGAACAATTATGTTTGAAATAAAATTTACTTTTTACTAATTTTCATTTAAATAAAATAGAAGAAAATAAGTTGCAAGAATAAAGCAAAAACCAAATAAACCACAAATTTAGCAAACCATTGGAAAACGGAAAGTGAGTTGAATTCTAATGTATGAATTTTAACATGTTTAAAAAACGATATCCAATTCATTGCTGCATTTTGATGGCTTTGAAGTTGGTCTTCATTATGAGTTGTTTGTAATATTTGTTGTCTTTTTCTTTTTAATTCTATATCCAATGCATTGCTGCATTTAAGTAAGAAATATTGATGGGTGCTGCTAGCAAATGTAATGAAATTAATTGAGAGCCAATGTCTTAAATTGCTTGGTTTGATTGTTCATGTTTTATTGCTTCCATCTGCCTGCTGTTTTAGGATTGCTGTAAAATACGATTAATGCAGCTGGCACTCTATGACTTGCGATGATAAATTTTATGGTTTCATTTGAATTTAGTACCTAAGGCAGTAGGATTTGCTATAATTTTTGTTTGTCCCATTTTCTATCCAGCTAAGTATCTCATTATGTCTTATCAGAAAAAAAGAGCATCTCATTAATACGGATTTCACCTTGTCTGCAAAATTTTGCAGTAATTATATATCTATTCGCTGTTCGAAGTTATAGCTGTAGGCTATAGTCTTTACTTTGTAGCAATTTAAAACACTCACGACTTAACCTTGATGGTTCTTCTCATTGTAGCTTGTTCGCTGCAACACCCGTCGGTTTATGCCATCACAGGCTGATGAAGAGGCCCATCAGCTGTCCTATCTACAAAAGCACTTGGCTAATATTCTGTCTCTTTTGTCAGAGCCTGTGGAGGGGGAAGGTGAAGAGTCTCTGGTTTGTAATATGGCTTCTTTCTATTTGTCGTTTGATGGGGGTTTTTTTATAGTTTTTGTTCCGTTTTGTTTTCTCAATACAAGAAAAACTGGGATATTATGAATATAAGTCAGATACAGATTTTTTTTTTTTTTTTTGTTTCATGGTGATTTTTTTTTCTTTTTGCATTGTAACTAGTCATTTTCTTTGTATTTCATCTATAATATGCAGTTATGATGTGGCATTTTTTAATTTCAAAATGTTGTAATCATAGTTTCAAAGGATAAAAAGTGAAAGCCTGGGAGCATTAATTTAGTGGTTGTGCTGAGTAGATCAAATATTTATGTAGAATACTAATGAGCCCAGATGTAAATCTTTTTCTTTGTAAAGTGTCTCTGTGCGGTTTATTTTTCTAGTCTTTGAAGGCATATCCTGGTTTGTGTTATGATATAGCTTGGCAAGTGGCAGAACAGCATTTTTATTTGTTATGAAACAATGCAATCATTATTGTGCTCTTTTTTTCTCTTTATGCATTAGTTGCCTTGCTTTAGGGTTGGTTTGCAACCTAAAATTGGTTTGTTTTGGTGTTAAACCTGATTTTATGTTGCAAGAGGAAGTTGGGAGCCTTATTCGCATGGCCAAAATAAGAATGTAGGCAGTTTCAACCAAAACAGGACAAAAGACCTTGCCAGCTTTTAAGCAATCAATCACAGATTTGAGCTGAATTTTTCCTTGTAACATTTCGGAATATAAATTTGGTGCTTTTTTTATTCTTTACGTTCCTATTCTCTGTTCCTTTCTTAACATGTATGGCTTTGTGCC
Source organism: Gossypium hirsutum (assembly GCF_007990345.1). NCBI lineage: Eukaryota > Viridiplantae > Streptophyta > Magnoliopsida > Malvales > Malvaceae > Gossypium > Gossypium hirsutum. The sequence goes on from NC_053432.1 coordinate 71,320,498, forward strand.
CCATTTTCTATTATGTTCTGATTGGTTGTATTCTTTATTTTACTTCCTCCTTGTTATCAGCCTCTCTGCTGTAACTCTATTACCATGTATTCTTGATAAGTCTTTCTTGTATTTACATATCTTACTCTATTTCCATTTTTTTACTTGTTATTAGCTTTTATTTTGTCTTGGTTTATTCACATAAGTACTGTTTCTTCAGGTTATATCTATGGAAGGGTTTGAGCACCTTGGGTTTCTGATTCAATTTGAAGATAAGGGATCTGATGGAGTTTTCTTAAGCCGAGCAGCTCCCATTTTTGCTAATTCAGATCCAGACATGCCTGCTGTTCCTGTTCCAGCATCACAAGTTCTTGATTGGCTTCTGCAGAACATAGCTTCCTCTTTGGAACATGTTACTGAAAAGAATCCTGCAAAAGAAAATGGTCCTCCAAGTGGCTCTGACCAGGATGTTGCTATGGCTGACACTAGTCCAAGTTCAGTCAAAGCCTCACCAAGTGTAAGGAGTCCATGTTTCATTGAGGGGGTCTCTAAATCATCTTATGTAAAGCAGGCATCTGATCTTAAAAATTCTTCTCTGAAGGTTAGCTTATATTTGCAGTGAATTTTTTCATGGGGTATATTTTCTGTGTGGTGTTTGTTTTGCAATTTTCTTTTAAATGCACCCTATGTCTCTGAAAGACTGAAAGTACTTTGTGGTCTAGGTTCTTATCTTTATCTCCAACTCTAGTGTAATTTGAGCAACATATGGAACCTCTTGTAAAGAAAAAAAAGAGAACTCATATTAGGTAAACATCTTATGGATATTAGGTGGATGTCTACTGGATAGTGGGTGCATATTTTATGGATGAACTGATATGGAGACTGCAGTTTAGGTGGGGTTGTTTGCTGTTTTGTTGCTTGGTTATCATCAAATAATAGGAATGGCTGAGAGGAATGAACAAAGATGCTGGAGTTCTTAAATATAATTGAACTTGGTTATGTTTTCACTAATTGTATATTTGTGCAATGACGATGATGCGGAGAGAAAAGGGTGATTAATGATATATTACTAGGCTTTGAGGGGTAACATTCCTATATGACATGACACAGTTATGTGGAACAAGAAAGATGAGAATAAAGAATGGTTTTATGTTTGGTGCAATTACTCCTATCTTTTTATTGTCCTGGACCTTGGGACTTTTTACACATTTTCTGAACTTTTAAAGTTGTTATTATAAATTCTTCCTAGGTTGATTGGGGTTTCTGTATCTATCACTTTGCTGTTAAACCTTGTTTCAGATATTAACTGCAGCATTTCTGAATGCCAGGCACCAGCTGCAATCAGTTGAATATTGGCACTGTCTTTGGTCAAAAAAGTTTGTGATTTCTTGTAACCAATTAAGTAGAATAAGAACCTTCATTTGCTTGAGGCTAAAAGCTTTTTTCCTTTAGGTACCTCCCTTTTCTGAGCAGGAGTATTGTTTTCTTCCCATATGGTGCTTTTGCTTCTGTGCCTCCTTGCAATCAATGAAATCAATGTCTTTGTAATTGTTATATTACCGATTAAAAGCTTAAAGAAGCATAATTCATTTGCTGTCTTTTCAGTAGCGATTGCCATCCACCCAATTTTTGATGAATACTCACCTTCATTACATTAAAATAAAGAAAAAATATTTTGATAACTGAAAGTATGGAGATTTGACTCTGGAACTTTTCGGGAAGGTGTATTCTAATTGGATAATGCCAGTGATTATGTAATTCTTGATTCTTGTTTGATATTATGTACTTTATGGTCTAATACACCTCAAACTCTGCATGATTTTATAATTCCAGGTTATCAATTGCCATGATTCAGTTATTTACCTTCTAGCGCCTTTGAGATATGCCACCATTTATGGATGCTCTGATGCTACTATAGTTCTTGGAGCTGTTGGCAAGGTATCAATCACCTTTGTGCTGTTGCTATTTGTGTTGTACTAATTTCATAATCAGAGGAAACTTGTTCTGCTATTGTAATGTTCAATTTGGATACAAATTTGTTCTCTTTTTTATTCTGTATTGATTTTTGGAATTGCTGCAACCATTTCTCTGGTTTTTGAACTGAGTCTCTGAAATAGATTTGTTTTGATGTCTCTTCATTGGTGTACATATTTACTGTTCATGGCTGGAATGTCTATGGTGTAATGTGAAGACATCGATGTTCTCCCTTTGAAAATCTTTCTTTTTAATGTTGCTTGGTTCAATTTATTTTAAATGGTTATGCACCAAATGTACCAGAACTTGTAGAATAATAGTCTCTCTTCATCCCTGCTGAATTTCATTGCTATTTGAACTAAAGGGAATTTGCACAAAATAAAATATGGCCATGCAGATGCATGCAATCACTTTCTATTGCTAAGATTGTTAGATCAATAAAAGATATTTTCTTGCCTTGCCTGGTATAAGCTCATTTGATCTTTGTATGAAGTCATTAAATGTTGATGCTGGTTCCAGTTTTGGTTTTCCCTCTGGTATTCTTGTTTTCAGTTATTTTTCTCTTACGGGAACACTCTTTTTTGCTCCACCCACCGCCTGTCTTTCCAGATTTTATAGTAATTTCTTGATAGATAATCAACCTGATGTTTGGACCCCTAAAATATCAATCCATTTCCTGTTCCAGTAATTATAATTTTGATTCATGGATGAATATTATATGATTTTTTAATTGTAGGCAGTACGAGTCGAGCACTGTGAAAGAGTTCATGTGATTATAGCTGCAAAACGGGTCTGCATTGCCAATTGTCGTGAGTGTGTATTCTTTTTGGGAGTGAATCACCGCCCCCTTATTGTTGGCGATAACCACAAGCTACAGGTGAGTAAACAACAATCCCCTTTTGCTGGTTATGTGATCACGCTTGAGTTTTGAGAAGAGATTAAAGAACTTATTTCTAAGTAAATGCTGACTAGTCTTAGTTTTGAAAAATAGATAAATTTACAGGGGAAAGAAATCCAATTAGTTAATATTAGCTTCTGTGTTCTTTTCCCCATAGAATTGGCTGTCTCACTCTCTTTGCCACTCCTGGGGACCTTTGGTCCTTTCAACTTCAGCCAAGTCAGCCAAACTAAGCACCCTAACTGGTGGTTGGTGCTGTTTGGCCCTGAAGTGCGCACCACCCTTTTTGTTTTCCTCTAACTTCTCCATGGTCTGTCATATTTATGGTTCATTACACCCAATAAAAATTGTTTATACTAAGTTTTTATTCATGTAGAAGGTTTTGACAACTTGGAAATACAGTTGTATTTATGTTAAAAATTGATTTTGGCTGGTTTTAGTTTCATATTTGAAAAGTAAACATGTTTCATTGAACTAGCTTTTATTCATGTAGGTGGGTTAATATTCTGCTGAAAGCATGGCATAATTTGGTTGAAATTAGAAGGGTTTTATCTTGGTAGGTTTCCCTACTACAGGTGAAGAAAGTTGGCCTACTGGCAGGTTTAGAGAGGTCTCTATCCATGTATGATAGTATGAGTCTTCACCTTTCTTGTGCTTTTTGCTATTTGGATAAATGTCAATGCAAGATATGCAAAACCAACAATCTCTAAATAGAATACCAGAGAAGTTAAATATAGAAAGATCTCCAGTGAAAAGCTAAATATGATATTGGATGCTAAGTTGCCAAGCCGCAAAAGTTAGCATCCAAATAATTCACAAATTCACAAACTTCAAAAAAGAAAATATATTTATATAAACATAAAACAATACATATAAGTTCAAAAAACTGTTTTACATTCCAATAAATCATATTTTGTTCCTACTAAATGAACCGGAGAAGACTATCCCTAATGAATCAGAAATTTGTACAAGTAGCGAATTACGTTCTAGTTTTCGTTCCTTGTACTAGGCCGATCCACATTCTAGGTTTTATCTAAGCATACAAAACCTAAGTAAGCTCAGATAAAAAAAATTCAAATAGCATATTATAATTCAAATGTGAAAGCTTTAACATAAATTTCTATTAAATAAGTCTGCCTCAAATGTGATGTTAATTCTCCATGGTGAACTAGAGCCAGGCTGATAAAATCATGTGCGACTTGGTGGCAACATTTTTTTGTAGTATTTATAAGATGAGAAGAGAAGAGAAGAGGAAGGGTTTTGATGTAGTGGGATGGTTGGCTAGATTGCTGTTGAGAGTGAGAGGTGAACGATTCCTGAAGGTGACTGCTTCTTCTTGTTGTGGCTTTATGGGTGCAAGTGAGAATTTATCTCATTTTTTTTGTTTTCTTTTAGCGTTTTAAAGCTGTTTTGGCCTTCTCTTGTGGATGATATTAGCCAAGATTTTAATTGTAGCAGCTTGAAAAGAATTATTACCATAATATCCTGTTAATCTTTGAAGAAGATGCGGTTAAAATAGCAGTTCAGGCGTTAGCTGAACCAACTATGAAGTAAATAAATATAGATTGATCAAGTTAAACATTGGGCATAAATTCTACTGTAAAATCTTTTGGTGATATGGTCAATAGCACTGTGTGATGGAGGGCATAAAGGATGCATCAGGCGTGCATATTGTACCTTGTGCATATTGTACCTTATCTCTTCGTGAGAATATTTTTGGAACTATTATAACTATTTGATCATTCTTGGTGTGTTGTTACGAAGAGAAGTGATTAAAGGAAATTATTTTTACAGCTAAACTTCTGTAGTCTATTAATACTTTTTGAGCTTATTGTTTTGTATTAAGAATTTAATTACTTTGTAGTATCTGTTGGCAATTTGTCGCTGTCTAATCCATTCTGTCTGTTAGTCTGCAATGATGGAGAGTTCGGGAGATTTCATTATCTGGCCATTTAGAAGATTTAGGTTTTCAAGGGATATTTAATTCCTCAACGGTTTGATTTTAGCATATTTAATATCAAATGTCTTGCAAAATAGAATAAGAACACCCCGAGAGGAATTCGTTGTTTCTTTCTCTGGCTGGTAGATATCGGCCCTCGCAGATCTTTGGCTATATCATATTATAACGGACAACTTTCACTTTTTGAAGCCATGTTTGGCATCAGTATGAACTTTGACACTCAGGGCACTGACAAATTTTGGAATTTTTTTTTTTTTTTTTAAATTTCATCAGGTGGCACCGTATAACACATTATTCTCGGTTGGAAGAGCACATGACTGAAGTTGGCATCGAGGCAACTATCAATAGATGGGATGATACTTTGGAACTTGGGATGATTGATCCACACAATTCATTATCTCATCCTGCGGGCGTTTCTGATGCTCAAGCTGAGTCAGCTACACGACTAGCTTCTGATCACTTCACAAAGTTTCTGGTAACTTGTGTATTTTATAGCTTAGCTTGGGGTTATTTTTGTATATTCCTTTTACCCTTTTAATGGTTACATTGTGCTTGTACATGACAAACATCTCTATATATGCAGATTCCAAACTGGTTGGAAGGTGAATCCACTGGTTCAACAAAGGATAACCCGTTCCCCTTAACTGATCCATACTTGACATCTCAACAGAAAAATGTAAATGCACTAAGCCCAACTGATGAAGAGGAAGTTTGACTTAATGGTTTGAGTTTAATTTTATTTGCCTGATAGAAGCAATGTTTTTGTCTGTTGTTGTGGAATTAGTGGTTGGTTTGATTGATCTTTCTAGTATAGTATTAACGGAATTTTTGTTTCCTTGCTAACGTTATCTACAGCAAAATAATTTAGGTGAGATAAAGCAAATATTGAGAGAAGCTCCCCTTGAAGAAAATCTAAAGAGAGAATTATCATGTGCTCTTCATGTATACTTCAGAGATTGGTTATACGGTAAATCAATCATATTTCTGTTTTGTTAAGTTCATATGTGGTGGTTTTGTTTGGCGTTTTAGGTTTTATTCTTGGTATTAGTTGTTTCTACTTTCCTCGTCCAGAGTTCATTTGATGATATAGGATGATCCTTTCCTGAGAATTTAAATATTTAAATAGCCTCTCGTTGAACAAATTGCGTATTCCTGTTGATTTGTGAGAATGTTCCCATGCGTTATAATTTGTGCGATCCGTTCTTTTTCCCTTTTAATATTTGATTAATTAGGCGGTCAATTCCTAGATAAAGGATTGCATAATTCATTCAAATTATGTCATGTAAATCGTTTTGTTGTGATTTATTGTACCTAAAACATTCTGGCAATTCATTAATGATTTTTGTAATAAATAGTTGGGTTTGTTTTGTTCTTTCTTAAAACTAATTTTGTGACGTCATTTATGTATGCCTCTGAGTTTACAGTCTAATCTTAGCGGGTGTTGTTAATTTATGTGAAAACTTAAAATGGCAGCCTCGGGAAATATTCGGCAGCTGTACTGCCTACAAAGTGACTGATATCGGCATCTGCAGGATTATATTACGCAATGGTACATGATTTAGATGAGTGGATGCGGTTTATGGTTTTGTTTCAGTTTCTTCAACCCTTTTGCCAGTTCCCCAGGCTCAGCTCATCTCTTTTTGTTGTGGGCTCCCTTCAACACCCAACACTCAACAGGCAGCTGACAACTGAGACACCCTTCCAATTTGGAACGTCACATAAATTTTTATGCAGGATTGGCTCTGCTCTTTTTGGCGTGCGCCCCGGCACACCCAAAAAGATAAAAAAAGCAATCAGATATTATTCATTTGCTAATCTCTTTGTAATATTTTTGGACGGAAGAAAACAACAATAATAAATTTAATCCTACTGTACCCTTTGTTAGCCTAGGTCTTTACAGCAGTGTTATAAATTTAAATACTCACTCTTTATTCCAACGTTTGTTCGTCCCCTTTATCCAAGGTTTGTTCTCTCTCAGTTCTGTTGTCCATTAAGATAAGGTTAATTGAAGTCAAATCTTACAAATTTCCACTGAAAGCTGTCAACGTGAATTACGTCCTATTATCCCCAAAATCATGAACACAACATGCGAGGAAAAATCAATTTATTCACTCCCCATTCGGCCAAAGTCATCATTCAAGGCCAAGTTACAATTTGTTAGAAAGCATTATTGTTCAATTTGGCGAAGCATGATTATTGTTTAATTTTGCGAAGCATGCTTATAAATAAATTTATGTAGCAGATGAGTTGATGACTCATGCTCAAACGTTGTTCAGCGAGGTACGTTTTCATAATTGTCTTTGAGCAACTTTTTAGATAAAAATGCTGTGGAGATTATTACACTCAGGATTAGATTGTATTTTGCCTCTTATACTCAAAACATGGGTAATTGGCTCCGTATGTTAGAAAAAAGTACAAATTAGCCCTTCCATTAAAAATCCATTCATACGTGTTGTTAAGTAATGATTTTGTTTTTTTTTAATTTTCTTTATGTAAGTGATGTAGAATTAAAGGACAAGTAGGATTAGGTAAAAGAATTATGAAAGTCCTTGTAATTTGAGAGCTGAATTATATTTTGCCTCCTCTACTCGAAAAAGGGAAAAAATTATTTGCTATACTTTAGATCAAAGAGCAAATTGGTTAATTTTTTAAAATTTTCATTAATGTCTATTGTTAAGTGATTACGTAGATGATAGAGCAACTAAACAATATGTCATATGTACCTCACGCTGATGTGGCATTTTGGCATGTCAGTAAAAATTTAAAAAAAAAATTAAAAATCTCAAATATAAGAACCATCTCTATGATGAACTTGGACAAAAAAATATATATATAGTAAAAGAACATTAAAAATAATGTTGATAATGAACATAGACAAATGATTTTTTAGGTTCAAATGAGCTTGAACAACTATGTTCATTTTGGTGTGGTTTTTAAAATAATTATTCAATAATTATATAAAATTTACTTAAATGAATTAATAAAATAAGATTCATCAATTTGATTAACTAAATATATCAATTCGATTATAAAGATACATGTGTTTATATATATTTGTGCATATTTGGATTATTTATACATGCTATATGTGTATATATAATTGTTATAATTTTTAATAATTAAAAAATAAAAATCATTATTTATAATTTCTTATAATTCTTAATTTTTTTATAATTATTTAAAAAATAATTTGTTTAGATTGTTGGGATATAGTGCCCTTAGAGTAGTTTTTAAAATTTCACCATTCACATTAATATCATTTATTTTTGTTATGGTTTTTGCACGCAAAGCAAAATGAACAAGTAAATATTGGTTTATTGATTACCTAATGTTTAACTAGTATTAAGTTATATTATGTGATTGGATCATAATGCGAAAAAACAACATATATTGTAGGCAATCTTGATGGCCCGTAGTTTAATCGAAATTGAGCAAAGAGATTAAAAAATTATTATTTTGTCAAATTCGAATAGGAGATACATTGTCTTGAGTATTGGAATGGACGACTCTCAAAAGATAAAAACATAGATGCGATTGTCTATACTGACAATACATTAGACAATGTCCAAGTAGAATAAATCCAAGGTCCATTATAGATTTATTAACTTGTGACGTTCATAGTGTAACTTACTTCAATCTTAAGTAAGTGAGGGATTATGAGTGCGTGACTTGTATACTTAGATATATTGAAAGCTTGGGTTTAATATGGTAATTGAGTCGAAAGATAGTATGTTGGGTATATGGCATCAACATGACAACTTCGTTTACAATACTGGAATTCATAGCCTGATAAAGGGTAAATGATTGCCAATACATAATAGATAAAAAAAAAATAATGTGGCCACAGGTCATTTGTTGATGACGAATGATTTAATTCTTATGTGTTAGTAATTAACTTTTTCATAAAGAAAAATGTAATGATTACCAAGAAATAAAATAGGATTATATTGGGTAAACTGATTTAACCCAAAGAGATAAAAAGAATATCTATGAGGGTAACACACAGATGATAGAATCATTGGACAAGCACTTGATAAATAGCTTTTGTAATGGTATATAATAGAGAGAGCTTAGTTATGATATTTTGGAATAACTTAATAATTAAATAATATAGTAATTAATAGACGAAAAGTTGAAACTTAATTACTAATTTGAGCTCTAATTTATATCTCCAATTGGTCCTACTTTTGGATAAATTCAAAATTATTTGAAGAAAATACAATGTCAAAATATTCCAGCTCAACATAACTTACGAAACTAAAATAATGCCAAATGGTGAGTTGTTTCTTGCTTCATTCCTTGTTTCCCTTAATGAAATTTCTTCATACAAAAGACTGATGAGTACTTCATTCCAGTCCTTATAAAGCACACCTTTTGCTTTGAAGTAGATTATTTTCTTTTGCTAATTTTAATGTCTTTAATGGGTGGGGTAAAGGGTCAAAATTAAGAATATCAGACTCAAGGGAACCCTTAATAGTCATAATATCATTAAACTCATGTTTGAACTTTGAATCGTGGATGTCCCGCAAGGAATTGTTCTTCCGAAAGCCATTGAATACAAGTATGAAATCCTCAAAAAACTCAACCTAAGTACCCCAAATTCAATAGGTTCAGAGACTGTCATCTACGCCATTATTCTGATACACAACAAGTCATGCAAATCAACATTCTCCCTTTAAATGCAAACAGCAAACTGGGAACTGAGTGTATGATTAAATCTTAGAAAACAAAGGCATCCTAGAAAGGATTAATTATCCCGAATTAAGTTGAAAGTGCATCCTCGATAATGATATGCAAGAGTTATGAAGCGGCAGGTCTTTTCTTGGTGGTGTATGGGTAATACTCTTTGCCTGTGTCTATTCTTGTTGTCTGACCTCCAGCATCAATCACAGCAGAGGTGAAAGCCAGTGCTGTTCCAGCAGAAATAGCTGTTGAGATGCTCCTGCCTGCGAAATGAACAGCACCTTAATGCATTTATTGAACATTAACAAGTAGACAATCAAACTGACCGACATTAACATGGATAGAGAAACCAAGCTGGAATTCAATAATCCACATATGACAACGAGAGTCCCCTTTGTTCTCCTTTAAACTACAAGTTATGGAAACCCTGTCCAAAACAATGCTTTTACATGACCCTTTACCACAAAAGATAAAATTCAGTCCCCTCCTTCCCCTGCTCTCCACTCAAGGATTTTATCACAACTTATCTTGCTCAATTCTTATTGTCAAGTCATTATAGACTCCCCAGACAAACAAGTAACAGCAGTAATGTACAATTCATGCATTTCAGAAAGAAGAATTTAAAATCTTAAACTAAAAGGAAACTATAGGATAATCAGAAGAATAGATTTTTTACATTTACATGCTGCATAACTCCTACCACTTTATAAATAACAACTACGTAAACGGTTTAAGAAAAACCAATGAGAAACAAAAATGATTCTAAGCAACAACAAAGAATGTGAGTATAACTTTAGCACCATTGTACGGATGGTGGTGGAGATCCAAAGAACCATCACAAGCTTCAATTTTGAAGAGGTAAAGCTTTCTAAGAAAGCCATCATCCATATCACTGAAACACAAAAATTAACATGATCTGGTATGGATGTAGAATATATACACAGTATAGTTTTCATTTGCCAGCGCAAAAGAGGGGTCTTTTGAGTATCTCAACAAAGTTTTGTGTACATTAATATTGCATAAGAAACATCTACGTCATATTTTCATAATTGGTTTCTCGACAAATTAATAAAATCAGATAGCAGGTTTTAAAATGCACTAAATATACTAACTGCCTAAATAAATATTTACCTTTGAAACCAAGAATGGAAGCCCCAGCCACAAAACCACCAACAGCACCGTTGACAAAGGATCTTTTCATCCTATAATTCTGCAACAGCTGCTCAACACCAATATAGACTCCGCCAATGGCAGCAAATGTCATTCCATAATTGCCCATCATCTTCAGTGTCCTTACAAGCCCAGGTAGGGCAACACTTCTCTCAACACGAGGCACATCATACCATGTAGCAACAACAGTTCCCCAGATAGTTCCAGCAACAAAACCTGTAGTTGCGCCCTTGATTGTTTTCATTGTTGGAGTGTCATCATCCTCATAATACCTAAGCTCTGAAGGGTCCATGGATATCTTCTTACTGCATAACAACCAATATCACCAAAAATAAACCCCCCCCCAAACAAAAAAAAAAAAAAATCAGAAACTGGTTCGGCCTCAATAATTGTATCTAGCCTATCTTTTATTGAAAAAGTAAATGACCAAAGTAAATACATCTAGAGACCACCTAGGACTTAGGTTCGGGCCACATAAACGAAGGTAGTTCTCTCCATCCCAGATTCCACATCCTACTTCCTAAGATTTAAGGTAGAGAGTCTTCAGTCTTTGAAGTTTGAATGTCAAATTCTCACTGTTGGGTATCCCTTTGGGGAAACAACAACATTCGTATCATCTAAAGCAGATTATAAAAATAGGCCTTCAAATAAATTACACCCCAAAAGAAAATTGTGAACTCAATGCATAAATTGAACATTGTCATAATGTCATCCCTTCATAAGAATATAGCAAAGCCCTTACAACTCGGGCAAAGCACAAGAATTCAAAAAGGTTTTCATGTTCTAGAGTACAGGGAAAAAGGGAAATTGAGTAATGGACAAACATTTTTTTCAGTTTAATGTGAAGATTTTAATATTCAGGAGTAATCAAAGCTACTGCCTAACTGCTAACCAAACAATGCCCATGCAACAAAATAAAAATATTTTTATCCTGATTCCAAATGAGAAGAAAATTTAAAATGTTAGCCTAATTAAAGCCAAAATCACAGAGCGAATAAATTATATAAAAAAGATAAGAAAAAGAAAGAAAATAGGAAGTAGATCAAATTGAGAATCCAAAAGGATTGTAACAGATTTGTGAAAAGCAAACCCTAGAGTATATGCATCTGATTAAAATATATATTACAATATACCATGAAAAGATTATTTAAATGAACAACTATCGTTAATTGAGGAAATAAGGAGAGAATACTACCTTTCTTATGAAATCAGAGAAGACAAAGTGAGAATGAGTGCGTGTGTGGTTTCAGCTGAGAAATGTTTCCTAGGAACTCATTTGCACAGTGCCGATGCGCTACTAATATTTTCCATTTGCCTGTAATTTGTGTATTCTCCATTTTACCCTCATTCTTTCTGTTGGGTTTTATTTTTTTTTTATTTAATTTTTTTGACCTTTTATACATTAGCTCTCCACAATTGTTATTGCAATAACAAGGAGCTTTCTATGTTTAAATTATTCTACTTTTAATTAAGGGTTTGCGGAATTACGTAGAAGAATTAAAAGATACGTAAGATAAGGTTCCAATGAACAAAGTGCGTGCTAAATAATTGTTTGACTCAATGTCTTTATGAAGGATAACTGTTATGGGACAGAACCAGAAATTAACGAAAATGATGATGTTCAGTTTAATGAAAACGGTACGTAGAAGCAGTTAGATAAAACATGACATATTCGATAAGTTAGCTGATGGAGGGTTATGCTACTAGCTTTAGATATAGGGTGACCAAACTTAAGAGTTCCATAGGTGATACGAAGGAAACTCTCGAGGAAGTTGATGGGCATACTGCAAAGCTACTCAAGGAACAAATGGCAGAGGCCATCAGTGATTATATAGATTCGATGAAAGGGGTCCTTAATACTGCTGTGGGTAAGCTAACTAAGAAGAATGATGCTCTCGAGGCTATGATGTTGGTCTTGAAGGATCAAATGTTGGATTTGATGCTCTAAGTGTAGTATTTTTGTCTAAGTATACTTATAAATTTTTGAACATATTGGTTAATAAATTTATTCATAAATTACATCAATACTTTGTATATTTTCCTCACATGTTTTTTGCACGCAAAGCAAAATGGAAGAAGATGTTGCTCATTGATTATCTAATATTTAAACTAATACTAAAGGGTATTACGTGGTCGGATCATAATACGAAAAAACAACTTATATTAGTAGATGATCCTAACCATGTCCTTAGTCAAATCAAGAATGAAAAAATCGATTAAAAGAATAATAAGCCATCTATCAAGTCCAATTAAGGAGATGATTTATCTTGGGTATTGGAGTAGGTGACTTTTAGAAGATAGAGACATAGATGTGACTGATTGAACTAACAATACATCAGACTGGACCCAAGAAGAATAGATTTTGAATCTGTTTATCGATTTATTCACTTATGATGTTCATAATATGACATACCTAAATCTTGAGTGGATGACGAACTATGTATGTGTGACTCGTACACTTTGATGTAAGCGAAAGCTTGAGTTCGAATAGATAACGAGCCGAAAACTGGTGTGTTAGGTGTACGACTTCTATAGTATGTAACGTCGTTCACAACAGTGAAATTTATAGCTCGAGGCATGAGTAAATGATATCCTCTTATTGGCATTACATGGTTGATGGAAAGTAAACGTGGTCATGGGTTGTTCGTTTTTATGATGGATGACTTGATCACTATTTGATAGTGATTGACTTTTCATGAAGGAAGATGTAATGATTATCATGAGATAAAATATGATCATATTAAGAGAACGGATATTATCCCAAAGAGATTAAGTATATCCTATGAGAGTAACACACTTATGACAAGGTCATTGAACAAGCACTAATCAAACTGCTTTTGTAATGGTATGTCATTGGGAAGAGCTTAGTCACGATAATATAGTGGAATGACTTTGTGACTAAATGAGTTTATAGTTAATAGGTGAAAAGTTGAAACTTAATTAAAAATTATTTAAACCTCAATTGCATATGTCAAATCGGTCCTCCTGCTAGCTTGTTGAAACTAGAAATAAATTTCATGTTGAATCAAATGAAAATTAAATAAAAATAGAGAAATAGGAAACATTTGGAAATTATGAAGGTTTTCTCCAAAATGAAAATGAAAATGAAAATGGAGAAATGAAATCATTTGGAAATGAATGTGATTTTCTCCAAAATATGAAATGAATTCATTTAGAAATGAACTCATTTAGAAATGAACAAGGATTTCTCAAAAATAATCGAAAGATTGAGTTTATATTTTTGATCTATTTTAAAGCCTAAAATTAAAATAAACCATACGGTCATAGTGTGCAAATTAAATGGTGAAATATTAAATATATTTTCTCGGAAATTTTATCACGGGTAAAATCGTCATAATTTTATTTGGGGTAAATTGGAATGAGAAAATTATTTAATATAAATATTGAAGTTTATTTTTGGGAAATATAAAAAATAAGTCGAATCTAATTATAAAGTATTGAGTTAAAAGACCGAAAAGTACTTGTAATTGGACCCGATATAAAAGAGGCCCAAAAGCATCTTATGTAATAAAGGGAGACGACAAACCCTAGTATATTTAACTAGGGTTGCCACCCCCTACATCCTAATAGAACAAGGATTTCATTTTTTTTAGTTGAAATAAACTTCTTTAATTCAACAAGGGTTCTAACTTCTCTCTTTATAAATAGATGACACATATAAGGCTATTTATACACAACTTTCAAATATAATTATTCTGCTCGAAAACAAAGAGACTTTTATTCTCTAAATATTGAATAAAATTTTCGAAATAACGATTCTGTCGGTTTCTATTTTGAAGAGAGAATTTTCGTTTTCACCCTAAAAGAAAAGAAAACTATTTCTAATTTCTGTGCTTGATTCATTTTGTTTGAGCCTACATTCAAAGCAATTCGTGATACGAGAATAGCAAAGAAGATCATTTGGTTGAAAGCCGGGAACGACAAGTATGATTTCAGACTATGATTTATTGCTATAAATATCACAAATCGGGTCTATTTTTAAAATTTTCATTTTTTGTTGTGTAACAAAATCGTTTTCGAACTGGATTTTTTCCAACAACAAATTGAGGAGCACAAGGGGGAGGTCAATATCTTTAAAGTTGCTTTGGGTAATGGAGTGTTTGTTGTAACACCTAAGCCTAAAATAGATGTCTCGAAGTCAAAAGAGTTTAATAAGACGAGCTCTGCAAAAGATGTGATAATTTGTTGTGGGGAATAGAGTAATACTTTTGTGTGAAAGGTATCATGGATGATGCTTATAAGAAGGTAAATACTGCTGCCATGTATTTTACTAATGTCGTTTTGTTATGGTGGCATCGTAGGTCCACAGATGAGAGACAATGTGGTATTGCTATTAAGACTTGAGAGGAATTCCATAGTGAATTCAAGGGGCAATTTTACCTGGAGTATGATGAGGATGAGGCTCGGGCTAAGTTGCGCCGGCTTATGCAACAATATACAGTTAGGGAGTATGTAAAGAACTTCAGTGAGATGATGCTCCAGATTTCTGATTTGGGTGAGAATGAGACATTTTTCTCCTTCATGGATGGGCTGAAGCCTTAGGCAAAGTAAGAGTTGCAACGTCGAGGAGTTAAGAAACTTTCTAAAGCAATGACTTTAACGAAGTCCTTAATTGAGCTTGTTTCAAGGAAAAGCAGGTTCGAGTCTTCCGAGCCCAATGAGAAGTGCAATGGTAGGGAAGATGAAAGACAAGTTAAAAATGATAATGACAATACTGGTAATGGGAAACCATATAATGGGAAGTGGAAGCTCGACAACAAACCAAATGGGACAATGAGATACTTCATTTATAAAGGTTCACATATTGTGAGGGATTATCCGAAATGATTTGCATATTGTGAAGCTTCAATTATACGTTTTGTCAAAGCTAAGAGGATCAAATAGAGTGATAAGAAGCTAATTGAGTGATTCTTATGTTGTGGTTAGCATAGAATGTGAGACTGTTTAGTGCGATCTAAGATATCCGCAACAAATAAAGAAGAAATGAAGTCTGTTCAGAATAAGGTATTGAAGCTTGGATAATTATATTCAATTCTACTAAGACAAAGAGGGATCGCAAGCAAAAAATGTTGATCTTTGTGGACATCAACATTGTAGACCGTATGAAGAGTGCCTTTGTTGATACAAGGTCATTTGATTTGTTCATATAAGAGAAATCTATAGGTAAACTTGGTCTCTCAGTTAGCAAATTGACCAAGAGGATCAAGACAGTAAATTCCATATAGGTCCCAATTGTGGGAGTAGCACAAGGAGTTGAGCTAAAATCGGCAAGTAGAAAGACAAGAAAGACTTCGAGGTAATTCACTTAGATGATTATGATTTTGTTTTTGGCTTGAACTTCCTTGACCGGATTAATACTCTTCTGGTTCATTTTACTGATTATTTATGTATCCTGGATACTCGTCAACAGCAATGTGTGGTGCCAATGAGTCATGATAAGAAAGGTGGAACCAAGGTACTATCGTCAATCCAATTAGCTGAGGATGTTCTATGTGGTGAGAATATTGACTTGGTAGATCAGAGTGTTAAGGAGACCCCCTTAGAAATGTTAGAGGTACAAAAAAGCGATATGAATACTGTTGAGTCATTAATGGGGTTACCACCTATGAGAGAGGTGGGTTGTGTATCATGTTGGAAAATGTGCCTATATTATAGTAAGTATATAATTATTTTCTATGTATTTGAACGATAAATGAATAAATAAAGTTAATTTCACATTTCACTATTATGTTTTTTGTGTTTCTGTCTTTTATGTTTTGTATGCATAGTAAAATTGTGACAAACAAATATTAGCTCATTGATTATCTAAGTTCAAACTAACAATAAGTGGCATTGTAAGAATGTTTACATTATGAGAAAGATAACTTACTTTAGTAGATAATCTAAACAAGTTTGTAGTCTCGTAAAAGAATCAAAGTGAGCGATATATTCAAATATTTAGAAGGATTATCATGTTGTCTACAATTCCAATTAAGGAGATGACTAGTCTTGGCTATCAGAGCAGTTGACTCAATGAATAGAGACATAAATGTATTCATTGGAAGAATGATACATTGTACTAGACTCAAAATGAATTAATTCTGAATTCGTTTGTGAATTAATTCACTTGTAACATTGTAATGCCCTGACTTTTGTTTTTATTTCTAGAAATATTTGACATAAATATCTGTTTACTTTAGTGGTTAAGTGTTCTGGGTGTGTGTGAGGTCCCGAGTTCAAGCCTTACATTTGGTAAATTTTGGTATTTTTCTTACTGAAGCCTTATACTTGCTTAGTAGGCTTATATTAAATTATTTGTAAAACCATATCAGAATGAGTCTGCTGGTACGAGTGGTAAGGGAGTTTGTGTGTTGTGTAGAGGTCTTGTTTTCGAATCTCTGTGTGAGCGTGGGTATTTATTTTTGCTCAGTTATAGGACAGAGTTTTGGTGAAGTTAAAATTTTAATAGTGAGTGGTTATGATAGTATAGGTAGTGAGATTTGAGTAAATCTGTTTCCCTCAAACTTCTCTTCAGGAAAATTGACGTTCTCTTTCTTCTCCCTTACCGTTTTCCCTTTTTCCTTCTACTCTCTACCATTTTCTTCTTCTCCTTCTTACTGCTAATTTTTTTTTGATTTCTTACCTACTATCAAGTTCCCGTGACTCGTTACATCAGTGCTTTTGGGTGTTATCGATAAGTTTGGTAAGTGAGATTTTTGTTTTGGCTAACGTATCTTTGGTTAATGGGGTTCGTTTTATGTTAGGAGAAGATCAATGGGCTGGAGGTTTCCAATCAGCGCTTCGATTGTGCAGAATCGTTGTTAAGCATTCTAAGGTAAAGGTTTAGACGATTTACGGGTTGTCCATTATGGTTTGATTCAGTTTAATATCGTTTCTAAGTAATTAATTGGTGGTTAATCGATCAATTTTAGGTTTCAGAAGGCTCAAGAGTGTTTTCGCTGTGAAATAGTACCAGGTGTATACCCGAAATACAGAAAAATAGGATTCAGCGAAAGCTAAAATTACAATCTGTTGACACCACACGGCAGTGTGCTAGGCCATGTGCGATGACATGGCCGTGTGATTGACGAAGACTAGGCCGTGTGCAAGATACGGTGCACAAGACCATGTGATGGTCGGAGTGTGGCCGTGTGAGCCACATGGGCTAGGCCAAATTAGGTGTGTGGGGCACACTAGTGTATGGATTTTGGGTCAAGCAGTGTGATCCACACGGGCAAGGCCAATCTGGGTGTGTAGGCCACAATGCGTGTGGGCTCATTTATTTAAATTTTTCTCTAGGGTTGCTCGGGTCGTCCCAAACGACTATGGGCCTACTGTGGGGTCGGTAAGGGCTAATTAAACCCTAAACTAGATTATCTAATTATTTGATATACTAACCTAATTAGGATAGTGATGCACGTTTACTTGCACTATTATCTGCATATCTGTTATCTATGTACGCTTATATGTAAGTATGTGAGCATGTTAGACTATTTATCTGTATTTTTATATTTCTAAATCTGATATTGGGGATAGAATAATATATATTGGAGAAAGTGTTCTGAAAGGCAATTAACGCCTATTATGTAGCAGCATGGGTACGTTATATCTGTGTGCTGCATCGGTACAACATGGTATGTAAATCTGGGTGGGGTTTTTAAGCCCCACATGGTGTGTAGGGATGGTCGGAGATGGTGTGTTGAGGATAGGGGTAGGATATCTAATTTCTGATTCTGATTTGCACATCTGTATCTGTATCTGTAATGGGCTTAAGCCCGAATTTGTACCTGACTGATTCTGATTTTCTGGTTGTGTGCATGCTTAATTCTGTGGGATTACACACTAAGTTTACGTAAATTCACTCTTTTATGTTTATTCTATACAGGTAATCCACAGTCTTAGGCGGATCGATGCTACGGAGCCCCTCGGTGACCACCTGTTCGAACTGATTATGGTTACAATATAATTTTTATATTCTGGTCTATTCTAGTTTTTATGTAATTCAGACTTTACGGCTTTCTTTTAATTTAGGTTAGACTGCGATTTTATGATTTTATATCTGCAAAACGCGATATAACTCAGACCAAAAGCAAGGGTTTTTCTAAAATCTTGAACGGTTTTCTAAACACATCGATTTTTAAAGCTTCCGCTACAAATACGTCTTACCTCTAAACGATTAAATGAATGAGAGCTCTGAAATTAATAATAGCGATAAGGGCTAATGAATTAGTATGGTTTTAACTTAACGACAAGGGTTTTCAAACCCATTTCATATGACACTTTCGGATTCGACCATAACGTCTAGGCCGGGTTTGGGGTGTTACAAACATTCATGGTGTGATTTACCTAAATCCTGAGTTAGTCACTAACCATGTATATGTAACTCATATGCTATGATATAAGTGGAGGCTTATACTTTAAAGATGATCAAGCACATAGCTAGTATGTTGGGTGCATGACTTGTGTATGACATGACTTTACTAGCAACAATGGAATTCATAACTCAATTAAAGAGCTAAAGATATTCTTTCATTAGCATATCTTTAGCTTTGTGTGAATTGATAAATATGGAACGTGACCACCGTTACTTGTTCTCGAACATACAATTTATCACAGTCATTTGTTGGCAGTGGCCATATTAATCATTAAGAAGACACAATGATGATAATGAGATAAATTAGGATTGTATTGAGTGAACAGATTTAACTCAAAGGAATCAAAGATATCATATTAGGGTAACATACACATGATGAGGTCATTGGACAAAGCAGTTGGATAAATTATTTTCGTAAATAGTATACAATAAGGAGTTTTCAATCATGATACTTCTTGTAGACTGACTTCATGGTTAACTAAATTGTGAATTATTGGAAATATACTTCTAGACATAATTGCAATTACTATAGCCTAATTGTATATGTCCGATTGGACCCTCCACGAACTCAACAGAAGCTCGATCGGACTGTATTTAAATCAGAAGGAAATTCTACGACTTTGAAATAATTTAATTGAGTCGATTTATTTGATGTGGAATTAAATTGGACAGTCGTGGGAATTGTTGAACTAGAGAATTTGATTAAAGAATTTTATTGAAAAATTAATTTTGAAAAATCTCAGTTATTTTTGGGAAAATTAATTTTGATCAAGTAAAATTAAATTAATCAAATTAATTAAATAAATATGATATTTTTGGAAATTAATTTTCAAGTTAGACAATTGACTCAATGGGGTAATTGAACTTGAAAGTTAGACTTTAGATCAAAAATTGGAACTGATAACCAAAAACCAAAATTGAGACCTAGAGTTGGTTGTATCGGGCTTGACATGTGAAACCAGGTCGACTGTCAAACCGGTGGCTCGACCGAATTGATTGGGTCGTCACTGGTCGAACCGAATCAGCTCGAGGTGTCGTGAGGATGTCGAGCCTGCAATAACACCACCGGGTATGGAGGTGCTGGTGACTATGACGATGACTTTCTGGTGGCCGACGGATGGCCGACGGCGGTGTTTTTTTTATGATTGAGTAGTGGGAGAATAACACTCCTACTGAGACTTTACCGGATAATTTAATTTCAAATTAACTATTTCAAAAATAATATCATTTTAAATTTAATACTTATCTTGATAGTATTTTATTAATTTAATAGATTTAATATTAAATTTAATTTAATATTTATCTTAATAAGTATTATATTAATTTAATATTAAAGTGATTAAGTTTAACTATAATTAAGCTCTTTAAACTTTTCCTATATAAATAGTATTATATTGATTTCTTTTCCCAAATTTTCTTTTTCCCAAAAACAAATTGACGCCAGTTTTCTCTGTTTCCTTCTCCCAAATTTCATGTTTTTCCTAATTCTACCGTTTTGCTGTGGAGCTCCTGTATTCTTAAGTTCCGTTATCCATCGTTACGATAAGTGAATTCTTGATACTTTGTAAGTTGGATGTTAAAATTTTGATTGGGGTTACATTGATGTTATTGACAGCAACACATCGCGAGGATTAAGGATCTCTTCATACTGTTTCGTAGTGAATCGAGTTGAAGCTTTGTGTAAGTGTTAATCGCTTTAGGAAGAGTATTATAGTTTCGAAAATTTTGATTAATCACAAAGTAAGACTGATTGTGGTGTTCGATTGGTCAATAATTAGGTTTTAGAGTACTCGGAGTTCGGTTTAGCTTAAAACAAAACTAGGTGTGTACCTGAAACGCAGAAAATGGGATTCGATGAAAAGTTAAAAAAGTAATCTGTTGATGCCACACGGGCGCGTAGTCGCTCGTGTGGTAAGCCGTGTGATGGAACATGGGCGTGTGATTAATGAGCCAGACCGTGTGCATGTGACACGGCTGTGTGATGGCGAAATAGGCTGTGTGCTACACACGGGCTAAACCGATTTGGGTTGTGCAAAATTCTGGGCCAGGCCGTGTGATCCACACAACCAAGGCCAATTTGGGTCGTGTAGGCCACACGGGCGTGTGAGCCAACACAGGTAGGCCACATGGGCGTGTGAGACCAATTTTCTGAAATAATCCATAAGGTTGCACGAGTCGCCCAAGTCGACTGTGACCTACCGTAGGGTCGGTAAGCATCAGTAAGCATTACTTAAACCTCTGATTCTGTGATCTGACTATGAGATGTTACTTTGCATCGGGGATTGGGTTGATGATATTTTGGAGGAAGTGTCTGAAAGGCTTTAAGTCTGTTATCTGACAGCTCAGCTGCATTATTCTGTTTATGTGCCGTATTTCAGTACAGTATAGTGTTGAGGATTGGGTGGGTTGATTATATCCCCACATGGTGTGTAGGGCTAGATGGAAATGGTGTGCAGAGGCTGATGGGTAGAATTCTGATATTCTGATCTACATTCCGTGTCTGATTGGGCTAAAGCCTTGTTGTATATATATATCTGTTTCTGTATTTGAATGGGCTAAGGCCGGAATTGATTTTGTGATGGGCTCCGGCCCCAGACTATATTCTGATGTATATTGGTATACATGTTTATCTATGGGGATTACTCACTGAGTTTACGAAAAATTACCCTTTTCTATTTTATCTGTTCAAGTAATCCCCAGCAGTAGACGGATCGGAGCAGCGGGGACTTAGAGGTGACCACTCGATTTTCTTTTCCCTTGGACTGTTTTCTATTTACTTATGATTTAATTATTCTTTTTTGGAGAATTTTGATGTAATTAAGGCCATTACAGATTTTGCTTAATTTGGGATTTTACAATGTTTTACGGTTTTCACTTCTAGTGGTAGGAAAACTCGAGTTTTTTAAAAGGATCAAACGTTTTACTAAACTCTCTCGTATATAAAAATGGTTTTCAAGCTTTCGCAAAGTATATCGTTTTGGAATATGGTTAACAGTTTGGAAATGAATGACACAATTTAGAAATTGACATAAGATAATGAAAGGTTGTGTGAACGGAGAAAGTTTTTTAATTTTTACGATTTAAAAAACACTACCATGTGACATCGTCAGATTCGTCCATAACGTGTAGGCCGGGTTTGAGTTATTACATTTAGTGGTATCAGAGCCAAG
The DNA here is from genome assembly GCF_007990345.1 of Gossypium hirsutum. Lineage (NCBI taxonomy): Eukaryota > Viridiplantae > Streptophyta > Magnoliopsida > Malvales > Malvaceae > Gossypium > Gossypium hirsutum. The sequence continues at coordinate 71,342,706 of NC_053432.1, forward strand.
GTACAAAACTTAATTGTGGATTGGGTTTTAAACATGGTTTTAAAGAAATAATTTTCAATGGGTTGAAATATTTTTAATTGAGAATGTGGTATACCGAGTGAGTTTCCGGCATCAATCCTATAAGTTTCCTGAAATTTGTATTGTTTATTTTGTAATACTGTAGATAGTATAATCTGAAACTACTATAGGTAGTAAACCGTACTGAAAACACTCTTGTTAGTGTATACTAAAACCTGAAGTGAAACTGCGACTTACGAAAACAAACTCTGAACTTCTGATATTGTTTTGCATAAAACATCTATTAATAAATATTGAAACTGTAATTAATTCATAAAAATTGTAATACCGATAAATTCGATTAGACAATGAGCGCACGAGGTATCTGCAGATGTGGTACTAGAGGCTAAGGTAGAGGCCGTTGAGGGACTCGAATTGAGTTCTCTTCTATGGATAATATACCGAATTTGGACAAGAGTGAGACGTCAGTGTCGTCTGCTACTAAGACTGGGTCTCGTGATCGCATGGCTGAGGACGACACATTGTTCCAGGCTATGCTCAGGATTTTGGAGAGGGTCGTTGGGCCCAATGCTAGATTTGAGGGCCAAGGGTCGGTTACAGAATGACTCTGGTCCATCGGGGCTGAGTTTTTCAAGGATGTCACTGGAGTCGCCCTTAGTGTGGCCAAATACTGGATGGAGGCCACAGAAAGAATAATAGACGATCTAAACTTTTACCCTTGAGCAAAAATTGAAAGGGGTTGTTTCTCTACTTTGTGACGAAGTATATCAGTGATGGCTGACGGTTAAGGAGGGCATTCAGCCCCACCGATTGACTTGGGACTATTTTAAGACTGTGTTCCAGAGTAAGTATGTGGGAGCCAGCTACATTAATACTAGGAGACGTGAGTTCCTTAAGCTCACTCAGGGAGATCGATCAGTGGCCGAGTATGAGGCCAAGTTCCTGAGGCTGAGCTGTTATACGTGAGGCATGGTGGTGACCGAGTATATGTATTGTATCTGATTTAAGGATGGTCTCAGGGACAGTTTGCGAGTTCTGATAGCTCCGTAGAGAAAGTGTGATTTTTCTACTTTTGTTGAGAAGGCGAAGATCGCCGTAGAAGTAAAGCGCACTGAGCGTCAAAACTGGGATAGAGGAAAGACTAAGAGGGATTTGGTGCCTTCGAATTTTGGGATGAGGCCTAAAAAAAAGTCAGATCTGATAGGCCAGTGAGAGTTGGGTCTCTTGCTACACCTACTAGGGTGGCGCTTTGTGGACATTGTGGTAGACGCCATCTGAAAAAGTGTTGGAGGACTACTGGGGCGTGCTTGAGATGTGGGTCGACTGAGCACCGTGTTCGAGATTGTCCATTGAGGACCAATCAGATACAAGCTACGGGTGCTGGTACTGCGCAATCACCGAGGGTAGTACAGCAGCCACCTAGGGGCCGAGGTCTGGCCAGGGGTGGTAGCGGCATGAGCTGAGGTCAGAGAGCACCGGGCAAAGGTGCTGGGCATGCAGAGGTGAGGCAGCCTATACTGGTTTATACTACTCGTCGCCGTGAGGATCGAGATGCTCCAGACGTCATTACGGGTACATTTTTAATATTTGATGTACCTTATTTGGCATTGATAAACATAGGCTCTACACACTCACATGTAGCTAGTATCGTGTCTAAAACCTTAGGGATTCCGGTTGAGAGTACTTCCAGTAAGGTAACTATGGTGAGTCTGTTGGGGCAGTCTATCCGAGTAAGTAAACATTTTAGAGACGTTCTGCTAGAGGTCCAAGGGACAGTATTTCTGGCTGAACTAATGGAGCTTCTGTTCGGGGAGTTCGATCTGATTTTGGGAATGGACTGGCTGGTTAAACATCGGGTGAGTCTGGATTGTGCAATGAAAATAGTTATCTTGAGAACCAAGGGGGACAGTGAGGTAGTGGTGATTGGGGAACAACGTAACTACCTGACTAATATGATCTCAGCTTTGGTAGCGGAAAAGTTGGTTCGGAAAGGATGTGAGGAATTCTTAACTTACATCATTGTTTCTGATTCTGGGGATTCTTCGGTTAATGACATCAGAACCGTGAGGGACTTTTTAGATGTGTTTCCTGAAGAACTACTGAGTTTACTTTTGAGCCGAGAGGTGGAATTTGGGAATTAGTTAATTTCAAGTACAGCTTCAGTATCTATCGTCCCATACCGAATTGCACCGAATGAGCTTACGGAGCTTAAGGATCAGATTTAGGAGTAGTTGGATCGTGGGTTCATTCATCCTAGTGTGTCTTTGTGGGGAGCACCTGTGTTGTTTGTAAAAAAAGATAGATGGGACTATGAGGATGTGTATCGACTACCGGCAGCTGAACAAGCTAATGATTAAGAATAAGTACCCACTTCCGAGGATTGATGATTTATTCGATCAGTTCAGAGGGGCTTCTGTGTTCTCCAAGATTGGTCTACATTCGGGTTATCATCAATCGAGGGTTAAGGAAGCTGATGTGTATATGACGGCATTTAGGACTCATTATGGTCACTACGAGTTCTTAGTGATGCCCATTGGATTGACGAGTGTACTAGCAGTATTTATGGACTTGATGAACCGAGTGTTCCATCCCTATCTGGATCGGTTTGTGGTGGTGTTCATCGATGATATTTTGGTGTATTCTAAGTCTGAAGACGAACACGATGAGCATCTGAGAATGGTATTATAGATTCTGCGTGAGAAATAGCTGTTTGCGAAGTTTAGCAAGTGTGAGTTCTGGTTCCGAGAAGTAACATTTTTAGGACATTTTGTTTCTGTTGAGGGGATATGAGTTGATCCTCGTAAGATTGAGGCGGTATTAGATTGGAAACGACTGAAGAATGTGTCTGAGATCCGCAGCTTTTGAGGGTTGGCAAGTTACTATCGGCACTTTGTAGAAGGGTTTTCCTTGATCACGGCTCCGTTGACTAAACTTTTGCATAAGAGAGTTCCTTTTGTATGGACCAATGCGCAACAAGAGAGCTTTCAGCAGCTCAAGACTGTACTGGCTGAAGCTCTTGTTTTGATACAGCCAGAGTCTGGAAAAGAGTTTACTGTCTACAATGATACATTACATGTCAATTTGGGATGTATATTAATGCCAGAAGGTAAGGTGGTAGCGTATGTGTCTCGTCAGCTTAAGACTCATGAGACGAATTATCTGACGCACGACTTGGATTTGGCAGCAATGTTATTCGCACTAAAAATCTAGAGGCATTACTTCTATGGTGAGAAGTGTATCATCTACACTGATCACAAGAGTCTCAAGTATCTCCTCACTCAGAAGGAGTTGAATCTTAGGTAGCGCAGAGGGATTGAGGTGCTTAAGGATTACGACTGTACGATTGAATACCACCCTGGTAAAGCCAATGTAGTGGCTGATGAACTAAGTTGTAGGGCTACGACTAATCTGACGGTGATGTTTGCTCACCTCAGTTTATTTGATGATGGTAGTTTGTTGGCCGAGTTACAGGTTAAACCGACTTGGATAGATCAGGTTAAGGGTAAGCAGTTGAAGGATGAGTCTTTGGGTTTTTGGTTCGAACAATTGAGAGTGCTAACACCATGGATTTTGGGTTGAACAGTGATGGGAATTTGTGTACCGAATGATGTGGATCTAAGGCAGTTGATTTTGAGGGAGGCACATAATAGCCCCTATGCTATGCATCCAGACAGAAATAAGATGTACCGAGATCTTCGAGAGTTGTATTAGTGGCTAGGGTTGAAGCGTGATGTTACTAATTTCGTTGCTCGATGTTTGACTTGTCAATAGGTTAAGGTTGAGCATCAGTTACCTTCGGGTTTACTACAGCCGGTTAAGATTTCGTTATGGAAATAAGAGCAAGTAACGATGGACTTCGTTAGTGGGTTACCTCTAACACCCACTAAGAATGATTCGGTGTAGGTTATCGTGGATCGATTGACCAAGTCCGTTCACTTCATCCAGGTTAGGATAGACTGTTCTCTACAAGAACTGGTTAAACTCTACATATATGAAATAGTGAGATTGCAAAGGTACCTGTCTCGATCATTTTCGATAGGAATCTTCGTTTCACGTCTCGGTTTTGAGAAAAGTTGCATAAGGCTTTGGGTTCGCGTTTAGACTTCAGTAATGTATTCCATCCTCATATCGATGGTCAATCTAAGAGGGTGATTCAGATACTGGATAATATGTTAAGGAGCTGCGTGATTGACTTTTGAGGCAGTTGGGATGACTATCTGCCATTAGTCGATTTCGTCAATAATATTAGCTTTCAGTCGAGTATTCAGATGGTACAGTACGAGGCTCTGTATCGGCATAAGTGTCGCACTCTCTTGTATTGGACTAAGTTGGGTGAGCAACGGGTTCTGGGCCCTGAGTTAGTCTTTGAGACTGAGGAGAATGCTCGACTAATTGAAGATTATCTGAAGGCAGCTTCTGACAGACAGAAGTCTTATGCCGATCTGAAAAGATGTGAGATCGAGTATTCTGTAGGAGACTTTGTATTTCTGAAGGTCTCACTATGGAAGAAGGTTTTGAGGTTCGGTCGTAAGGGCAAGTTGAGCTTTAGGTTTATTGGGCCTTACCGAATTCTGAAACGAGTGGGACTGGTCGCTTATCAATTAGAGTTACCTCTAGAGTTAGACCGTATCCACCATGTATTCCACGTCTCAATGTTAAGGCGCTACCGCTCTGATCCCACGCATATTGTCCCTGTTGAGAAAATTGAGGTTCGACCATATCTAACCTTTGAGGAGGACCCGGTTTAGATTCTGGATCGCAACGTTAAGATTCTGAAGAGGAAATCCATTCATTTAGTGAAGGTGTTGTGGCGGAATCATAGCACTGACGAGGCTACATGGGAGTCTGAGGATGCGATGCGTCAGTAGTATTCTCATCTATTCTGATTAGGTAAATTTTGAGGCCGAAATTTTCTTTTAGAGGGTAGAGTTGTAACGCCCCAAAAATTTAAATTTTTGTTTTTACGAATGTGTGACACACAACTGTGTATTTGTTCCACTAGTTAAGTGTTCTGAGTGTGTGTGTGTGAGGTCTTGGGTTCAAGACTTAACTTTGGAAAAATTTTGGTATTTTTCTGAGTAAAGCCTTAACCTGGGTTTATAGGCTTATATTTAATTATTGGTAAAAGTGTATCAGAATGGGCCTGCTGGTTTGGTGGTTAAATAGAGTGTTAGATGGTTGAAGGTTCTGAGTTTGAATCCCTGTGCGAGCGAGGGAGTTTATTTTTGCTCATTTGATCGAGAGAGTCTCGGTTAAACTAAAATTCTGAGAAGTGGATTAATGAGAGAAAAATATTGAATTTCAGAGTTATTTCAAATTAATTTTGATTTCTTTTCCCAAATTTTATTTTTCCCAAAAACAAATAGACGTCAGTTTTTTCTGTTTCCTTCTCCCAAATTTCGTGATTTTCCCAATTCTATTATTTTGCTGTGAAGCTCCTATATTCTTAAGTTTCGTTATCTATCGTTGTGGTAAGTGAATTCTTGATACTTTGTAAGTTGGATGTTAAAATTTTGATTGGGGTTATATTGATGTTATTGACAGCAACACATCGTGAGGATTAAGGATCTCTTCATACTGTTTCTTAGTGAATCGAGTTGAAGCTTTGCGGTAAGTGTTCATCGCTTTAGGAATGAGTATTTTGGTTCGGGATTTCGATTAATCGCAAAGTAAGACTGATTATGGTGTTGGATTGGTCAATAATTAGGTTTTGGAGTGCTCGGAGTTCGATTTAGCTTCAAAGGAAACCAGGTGTGTACCCGAAACACAGAAAATGAAATTCGACGAAAAGTCAAAAAAGTAATCTGTCGACGCCACACAAGAGTGTGGTTGCCCGTGTGGTAGGCCGTGTGATGAAACACGGATGTGTAATCGAAGAGCCAAGCCGTGTGCATGAGACACGACCGTGTGATGGCTAGGTAAGCCATGTGCGACACACGAGCTAGACCTATTTGGGCAGTGTGAGCCCACACAGGTAAACCACACGGGATTTTGAAATTCTGGATCAGGCCGTGTGATCCACACAGCCAAGGTTAATTTGGGCTGTGTGGGCCACATGGATGTGTGAGCCCACACGGGCAGGCCACTTGGGCATGTGAGCTCAATTTTCTGAAATAATTAGTAAGGTTGCACGGGTCACCCAGGTCGACTGTGACCTACCGTAGGGTTTGTAAGCATTACTTAGACCCCTAATTCTGTGATGTGACTATAAGATGTATGTATTAAGCATGTTACTTTTAGCATGTGTATTTGGCCGATTGTATGATTTGTTAAGTTGCATTATAGCATGTCATATTGGTATGTTGCATTGCATCGGGGATTGGGTTGATGATATTTCAGAGGAAGTGTCTGAAAGGCTTTAAGCTTGTTATCTAGCAACTCAGCTGCATTATTCTATTTATGTGTCGTATTTCGGTACAATATGGTGTGTAGGGTTGGGTGGGTTGATTATATCCCCACATGATGTGTAAGGCTGGACAGAGATGGTATGTAGAGGCTGGTGGGTAGGATTCTGATATTTTGATCTGCATTCCTTGTCTAATTGGGCTAAGGCCTTGTTGTATATATATATCTGATTCTGTATCTAAATGGGCTAAAGCCCGAATTGATTATGTGATGGGCTCCGGCCCCAGACTATATTTTGATGTATGTTGGCATGCATGCTTATCTGTGGGGATTACTCACTGAGTTTACGAAAACTCACCCTCTTCTGTTTTATCTGTTCAGGTAATCCCCAGTAGTAGACAGATCGGAGCAGCGAATGACTTAGCAGTGGCCGCTCGGTTTTCTTTTCACTTGGACTGTTTTCTATTTACTTATGATTTAATTATTCTTTTTGGGGAAAATTTGATGTAATTAAGGCCATTACGGATTTTTGCTTAATTTGGGATTTTGCAATGTTTTACGGTTTTCACTACTAGTGGTTGGAAAACTCTGGTTTTTCAAAAGGATCAAACATTTTACTAAACTCTCTCATATACGGAAATAGTTTTAAAGCTTTCGCAAAGTATATCGTTTTGGAATATGGTAAACAATTTGGAAATGAATGACACGATTTAGAAATTGACATAAGATGATGAAAAATTGTGTAAACGGAGAAAGAGTTTTTAATCATTACGATTTCAAAAGCACTATCATGTGACATTGCTAGATTCGGTCATAACGTCTAGGCCAGGTTTGGGGTATTACAAAAATGGTACCCTTTCATCAAACAATAAATAGCCAAAATTATCATCAATATACACCATTTATACCATATCCATTTTAACCAAAATCTATACTCAAATCAATGCCAATTACTTATTCAAATACTTATATCATTAAGCATTAATTCACAATCATATAACTTTTCAATTTATCAACTTCAATCACACCATATAGATCATTTACCAAACTCAAAGTATAACCATTTAAGCAATTAAGAAACCATAATCACATTTATACCAAAATATACCAAAATAAGCCATCACTCATGACTATATATACAAAACAAACATATACATTTACAAGCCAACTTTCACGGCTATATTCACACCCAAAGTATCAACACTAGCTTATACATGCCATATACCATAAATACACAACTCAAAAGTACCAACTTAGGTGTTTGATAGTGCGATGATGTCCCCGACGACTCCCGGATCCGAGCTAGCTTTGATTCACTATAAAACATAGACAAATAACACAAAGTAAGCTTCATAGCTTAGTAAGTTTGTAAGTGAATAACTCAATTCATCAAATAAATGTAATACAACCATTTACACATTACCAAATCAAAATCACATTAACCACAAACCTTTTTCATGTTTCAAAACATAATTAAGTACCATTTCATTGAACTTTCTCAATGTAATACTCAAATAGGTTCCATACGTACCTGTATCACTTCGTACTAACCTTTTTATCTACCACATCATTCGTTTACCCGTTGAACCATTCGGAATAGAAGTCGGATATTCAAAGATCTCAGTCGATAAGTACCTATACCATGGCCCGTAGCCAAATCAATGTATCATTCGCACCCGAAGTGCCGATATCATGGCCCGAAGCCAACACAATAACCTAATGACATGTCACTAGCATCCTAAACTATTCCTAAGGTTCAACCGGGAAGTTTCACTTGTTGATTTCATCGTTGAACACAGCCGTAGAGTCGTATTCATAATTCAATCATTATCCGTAATCTCATAATCATAATTTGTGTAATATTAAAGCATATAGCATACATTTATAATGAAATTACCGCATACGAACTTACATCGTAATCGAAACTAACGGATCTGATCGACTATTCGTTAACCTTGCTTTTTCTCTGATCTAAATCTGAATTCTTTCTTTCTTGATCTATATGTATTCAAAATTAATCCATTTAATTACCAACTCATTCAATTTAGTCTAAAAATACACATTTAGGCATATTTTCACTTTAGCCCCTAAACTTTCACACTTTTAACAATTTAGTCCCTATTTCACAAATACACAAAATTTAGAAATTTTCATTAAACTCAAGCTTAGCCGATTTTCATATAAATCCCTAACAGCCCAAAAATTTCATTTATTTCACATTTAAACCCCTCAATTTGCACATTTCCCAATTTAATCCCTATTTGTCATTTTTGTCAAAAATCACTTTACAAAACATGTTTAACTATTAACAAAATTTCATAATCTATCATAAATCATCAATTTACTCAAGTACTAAACAATGGAAATTCTCAAAATAATTAAAAAATTCAAAAATTAAGGCACGGGCTAGCTAGAATGCAAAGCAACGACTATAAAAACGTAAAAATCATAAAAAAACTAAGCTAAAACCGTACCTTAATTAACCCAAGAATATGCCGAACCTTAGATAGACATGGAAGCTTTCTTTTTCTCTTAATATTCGGCTATAAATGAAGAAATAAAGATGACTATAGTTTTTGCTTTATTTATTTTAGTTAAATAACCAAATTACCATATTAACCTTAGTATTAAAACATTAAAATCATCATATTAATGTCCATCTTTGTCCACTCACAATTAAAATGGTTTAATTACCATTTAAGGCCATCATAATTAACAACCAAGGCTAAATAACACCTTTAACTAAAAGCATGCAACTTTTTCATTTTACGCGATTTAGTCCTTTTTCTCAAATTAACCATCCAAACGATAAAATTACTATATATGCATGCTGTAAAAACATATCAAGACATGTTGTAAACATGCTTTAAACACATAAAATAATATTAAAATAATTTTTTGACATCAAATTTATGGTTTCAAAACCACTGTTCTGATTTAACTAAAACCAGGCGTTTACAAAACAAGCTCAACATCCAGATTTAACATCTTCTCAAGAGAATTACTATATATGCATCAAGTAAACTTAACATTTCATGCCATGAATCAAAACACAAACCAAGCTATTTAATTACCAAATTTTACCAATGCTAAAGATCTTTAAGACATACCAATTCACTTCCATTTCAAACACTTATATACACATATGCACATCTAAAGCTTATAAGCAATGAATATAATCAACAACTATAAAGATTTGGCCACATTTCAAGCATGTTACCATCCTTACCTCATTTCATACCAATTGATATGCCATACACATTTTAAACATGTAAATCAAGATAATCCGTTTCAACTAGGCATCACAATTGCTAAATTATCCATAATATACTTAATTACCATAAATAACATAACATACCAAGCTTTTCAATTCACCACAACCTCTGCACGTTAGAAACACATCTAAACATCCTATATCTACATGCCACAACCTTAAGTTCAAAATGACCAAAAAACTACCAATTTGGGGATAGGATAGTGTGAGCTTCAGTAAGATCTGACTTGACATGTTCCGTAAGGTGATGATTTACAAGGAAAAAGGAAAACAAATAAGGTAAGCATATAAAATGCTTAGTAACTTAATAGGCATTAAACAAAACTTACCTTATTTTAATATCAAATACAATATGCTAGCATAATTTGAGTTTAACATATAATCAAACCATACAATATCTCAATCATATGTCAAACCAATTCATTTTCAAATCAATATTTCAATACTATGCTAATGTTCAATTTAATATTTATCCATTTGAGCATCAATCTCATATTATTCCGTTTCAATTCCATGTCAACAATCCCTTGATGAGTTAACTGAGGAGTAGTTAAAATTTAAATTTGAATAATGTTAGTGCCTAATATAGAATTTTTTGAACCTAAGTGATGAAGATAAAATCAGGCTAATAGTTAGGTGATTACTTGTGAAATTTACCCTAAATAATTTTGCTTAAAGTTGTAACTCAACTATTTTCAGTTTCAGTCGTCATTTCATTACCAACATCAAAGGGCACCTCAAAACCCATAGACCCCGTTTACTCAACCGTTAATTTCGACTTTCCTATTGCATATTTTTCCCGAGAAACACTTTCTCGAGAAAAAAACCAATGCAAACAGCGGAGGACATCCGTAATCTCCCAATCGACATCACATTTTCTCGTCTTGGAGGTAACGCGCTAAATTATCACCTCAGTTAATCCCGAAAAATATTCGGTTTTCTCTATTTTCAGAACTTTGATGAAAACTACACTCTACAATTGATTTAACGATTTTTCTGTTTTCGTTTACTGAAGAATGGTTAGTAGATCGCAAGAGAATACCGTCTGATTGGAGAAAGAGATTGGCGGCGATACGATCCAAGATATCGAAGGAGTTCTCGGCGTTGCCTAAGGATATTGATCCCTATTTTCAAACCCTTGACCCTGAATGTTCGTTATTTCTTTTAATAGTTTTATACTAGCCAATCAATTAAATTGACATATTTCGCTAAACGGTTGCGTGTACTTACAATTTATGTTTCATTCAAATTTCATTTATGCGATTGATATTAAAATTGATGAATTCTTTGGTTGGTTATGAATAAGGAGAGGAAGTTTCCGATAGCTTTGCAGCTTTTTGTTTGGGTTCTGTTCTTTTTTGCTTTAGAAGTGAAACTTTAAAATTTATGTGGATAGGAAACTAAGATTGGCTTTGCAACTTTGAGAAATAGTTGTAATTCTTTTAATTGTTTTTTGTTCTCTATTTTGGAGGGAAGGGGGTTTTGGAGTCGCTCTTAAGTGGAGGGAATATGTTTACCTACTACTGTTGAGCTAAATACTCTGCAAGCACTTACATGGTTTAATCTCCTTCAATTGTACTTCTACATAGAAAGTTTTTGTTTGAATAAGTCTTTCACAAACATTATAGTTAGCCATTGGTGCCACCACACTCTTAACATGTGTTGGAAGTTTGTAGGTGAAACAATTAGAGTAAATGGGCGTAGAATTGAGGAGAGTGGAGTAAAAAACTCTTTCCTACTTTTGTTGGGAGTGAATTCGGGAGATGGATGAATTGGAAAGTACATAGGCTAGCTATTATTAGTATAACCTTTGTGGCTTGATTTCAATTAAGAGGAGGTGGGGGGGGGTAAAAAAGGATCAAATCATTGATGTGAACTACCCTAATCTCAACCTTCATGATTTAATGTTATGTTTGGTATATGATTTTGAAATTTCGGATCTGGGTTTTATTTGCTATATAAATTGAGAGAAAGAAATACTTACATTATGCATAAATTAGTTAAGATTCAATATGATTATATATTTGAAAGGTATAGAAACATGCATTTCAAATTCAAAAAAATCTATAGGAACATGAATGTCAAATTCACCGTTAAGTAGGCATATAAATGTTCATTAATATGACAAATAATCATGAATAGTGTATTCATATGTATTTTTACCACAATTTTCAGTATTATTGAAATCCAAGTTCCCAAACACAACCCAAGGGGATTTATCAAGTGGGATTTCAGGAGTCTAGTTGCATCAGGAACTGCCTCATTTCCTTTTGAAAGATAAACTCTCTTACAACTTTAAATAAACCCATTACCCCCATTCATGCTGCTCTCTTTCAAACACTGAATTGTCACCTACCATATTTGCGCTTTATTTTTGTTTTCTGGAAATCCCAGTCTTCACCACCAGTGATCGGGCTAAATTTTTTTTAAAGGACTTGAAACTGACAAATGAAGACTGTGTAGATGATAGAAGAGGATACTGGCCATTAGCAAATCAGAGAACAGTGATCAGCACGTGAAATGGGCAAATACGTTTTCTCATGTGACTGTGCAATATATCATGTGTGGCAGGAAGTGTGTTGTTGGTTACAACCTTTGATCATAAGTTGATAAGTGAATTTATTTTTTAATAAAATAAATTTCCTTTTTTTGGGCACATGTTATCTCTCTATGTTTCTCTCTCTGCTTGAGATAATTATGTAGTGTGTGGTATGAAGTATCTCAAAAGATAGTTTGGATTTTATTGCTTGGACTGCATTTTCTTGTATTTGTTTTAGTGAGCTTCTCTTTTTTATTAGAGTTTTCAGAATTGGTTGCCGTTTTCCTGGTTATATGATAACTAGTGTACTGCTTTCAGGGATTGGTTACTTAGAGGCCAAGAAAATATATGATATTCTTCTTAAGTTGACTCCAGAAAGCCGGAACATATTTGGTCGGCTATCAGGTGCTTCTGTAAGACAAGAACTCTCTCTCTTTCTTTCTCTCTCTCTCTCAGTGCACATGCATTTACTTAAAAGGCTCAAACACTTGCTTGCACACCAATGGAGTGAACCACTGGATCTTTGTAATAAATGCAATAACTGTATTAATCCTTTGGCAGGGATCTTGGGAAGCAATTGTGCGTTCTTTTGAGAAAGATCATCTATACCTTGGCGAGGCTGCTCAAATAATTATTCAGAATGTAAACTATGAAATGTGAGGGCATGTTTTGTTTGGTTTTAATCTTCTTTGGAATGAATAGCACACAAGGATTGCTTTGCCATTGATTGATGCACTTTGTTGATAAGTTTTCTTTAAAATGTAAAGCCCATATCAGAAAAAACAGATGCAAAAGATTCAGCAACAACTGGCTGAACTTGAACGCAAGGAAGCTGATATAAAAAGAAGTGCAGCTCTATCAGCTGCTAAATATGCTGAGGCTTGCCAAGAGCTTGGGTTGCAGGTTTTTATATTTATATTGATGGTAGCAACTTGCTCCGGTTTATATTCTTTTTTGCTATCAATGTGTTAAAGTGGCAGTGATTTGACATTACAGGGGAAAAATGTCAGGCTTGAACTCTTAGAGACTGCTAATTCGCTCCCAAGTACATTTAGCAGGATTCTAGAAGTCATCAATGGTGATTCTGTTTCACGGGGGATCGAGTATTATTCTAATTTTGTCAGAGATGCTCATACAGAAAAGGATGTAAGACAATAATCAAAATCAGAGAATGCCTGTCTTTGTTGCTGTTTTTAGCTTTTCCTTTTGGTCTGCTTTGTATGTCGACTTTTGTGAGTTATATAATGTTGCTGCTCACTAAAATGATTTGCAGAAATCTTCACTTGCTGTCTTGCTGAGCTTGAAAGATATTCGTGAAAATCCTCCATCTTTGAGTGTTTCTGCAGCTTCTGAGACCCTTGATTTAGAAAATACTCATAATGACATAAACCTTGGGAGGGGAGATATAGATGTCAATGCAGATGCTATTGATTGGGATATCTCTGTTGACAATGCTCAAATAGATTGGGATATTGGTACTTTGGAAGAAACAGATGATGGTGGTGGTGGTTTAGGGCCATATGAAATAGTTAATGCCAGTGACATCTTGCAGAATTCTTCACCAAATGAAGTTGCTGAATCCGATAAAACCCCATTAGATAAAACAGAAAGCCCTCCTGAAATTTCTGTGTCAGATATATCCTGGGACATAAGTGCTGAAACACCACAAATTTATGTGATTGATGAAGTAAGCTTACCAAATATACAATTGGAAAATCAGACATATGCTCCTGATTCTTTACCTCTTACCCGAGGAACCAGGGAGGAAAGGAGCCAACTTTTGGAGACAGAATACAGAAATAAGATTTTGGATGATTTTTACGAGGTATATGCTGATTAATCTTATAGGATTACCTGATTGGCTCATATTGCTGTAATATTCCTTTATTTTTTTTGCTAATATCTCATTCAAAGAGAAGGGTTCATTAATGGCCGAGTATGTAATTTGGATTGATGCGTAATGAGTTTTGGTTTAGGAATGCCATTTTACCTTCTGTATGAATAAAATAAAAGTAAAACAACATTGAAAACTCATCTAGTGCATACTTGTCATTATGATGTAATTGTTTGTGTCCTTAGATCAAAGGCTTATTTCTCATTCGAAGTTTTATGTTTGGTTTAATGTTGTTTTATCAGATGAAGGCATTTTTGAATCAGCGATTGGTGGAGTTGAGGAATGAAGATACTCTGTCCTTGCAAAATCAAGTCCAAGCAGTTGCTCCCTTGGTGCTACAGCAGCATACTCCTGATGCGATCGAGACAATTATATCCGATGTTTCATTAGCGATTTCACTGCTGACAAATAGGAAAACACGGGATTTAATCATGATTCTCAACTCTAAAAGGTGCGACTTGATAACTAAGTTTACGTTTATATGTTGATTATTTCCTTATTTTTACTCTTTTGTTTCCTTAAATTCTCTTTTAAAAGAAATATGCATCCAGACTTTGTATGTTTCACAAGCTATATGACTGGAGCTGATGAGCTGAACTGACTGAAATTCCTCTGCAGAAAATTAATGATTAGTCCCTATGAAACAATTACGCGTTAATAGTAATGTTGCTAGTGAATAGTGATATTCCTTTCTGCTTTGAAGAAGTTTTAGATTACTAATCTTCAATCTAGCGATTGGGAAATCGCAAAATGTTGTAGTAAATTGATAGATTGGTACAGATTAATGTCAATTCCACTAATGGTTTCAATCAAGCCATAAAATGGCAGCTATGTTTTGTTCGAGCATCACAAGGATACATTATCAGATTACAGAATGGTTTGCAGAATGATAGTTATTGGAGATATGATCATGCTTTTCAGTTTTCTCTTAAATGCCTTGGCATTTTGTCTTATTATTAGTCTCCATCTAAAAAGCGTTATGTAGATTTGGGTTGCCCTCTTCAGGTCTTTGCTTTAACTACATCTCTGCCCTCATTAGCCAACCTTTTTGTGTATCGCTTCGTATTTCCAGCTTTAGAAAGTTTTCTTTTTCTTTTTTGGGGATAAATATTCGATAGTGAGCTATAATTATATACAACACACTAACTTTGTTTGTTTTAAGTTTCAGATTCCTAGACAGACTGGTTAGTACATTAGAGGAAAAGAAATATCACGAAGCAAAGTTAAAAGAAGGGTTGAAGGATGTGGCTGCCAAACGTATGGAGCTTCAGAATTCTCTATCTTCTTCATGGCCAAAGCAAGTAAGTTATCTACCATATTGTCAAGTTGAATAGTAGTTGATTTATGGTGCTATTAAGCTTTAAAATTGATTGGTAATTAATCAAATTTGGGAATAATTAAACTGCAGGAAGCTGCACTTGCAAAAACCAGGGAACTGAAGAAACTATGTGAAAGTACCCTTTCATCGGTATTTGATGGAAGACCCGTTCATATAATTGGAGAGATCAATGCCTTGTTGAATACCGGTATTAGCGCATGATTTGACTTACAGTTAGAGAAGTGAAGTTTGAAGACCAGTTTACTTTGCTTGTTTGATTTAGGAAAAACTCAATACGCATTGACTGATCCTTTTAATTCCGGAAGAGCGTATTCATAATGATCGACTGGTCTAATTGTCATTTTTATTTTAGTTACTTTTTATAATCTCGTTTGTAAAATCTATTCTATAACTTCACCAAACGAGATAAATTAAGTCATTAAGAATATCAAGCCTCATTTTCTTAAATTTTACAATCAGATTAAGGGATTCTATTTTAGAATGTAAATAAGAATATGGAAAGATAAAATAGATGAGCAAAGCAGAGCTTAATGTTGTCATTCTATCCATTACCAGCCATCAAATTTAACACTGGTATGTATGAGCACCCCACCCCAAAAAAGATAAAAAAGGGGGAGGGGGTGCACAAATGCCGGATGAGCACCTAAAATATGATCTAAGATTTTATTATATTGTTTGCCAATGAACAAAGATGTGATGAAGAGCCAACCTTGGCTACGTACCATCAATAGACAAGCTAGCAGCTGGAGAGCTACCGAAGCATGTTTGGGTTGACCTGAAAGATCTGTCGAAGACTGGTTCAACTTCAGCTCCATCTATTAATATATTGCTCTTTGTCATGCCCATCTTTTGTGATAGACGTGTCAGAGATTCCACGATTTCCGACATGGGTGGTCGGAATTCTTTCTCAGGCTGCATTTTCAGTTCAAAGCTACTTAACCATACATATAAATGTAATTGAGCGAACAAATGGCACACATACATACAGGTGTAAATGTATTTGAGCCTACCCTAACCAGACATATCAATATATTACTAGAGATCATATCAGATTCTATGTTATAGAGATGGACAACCTAAGTCTTCACTGCTAAATTTGAATGTAAATGATCTCTCTGCAATACCTGAATGCATAAGGACACAATGTCTGCATAACTGGAGAGAAACCTGGGAGGAAATGTTCTTCTAATGCCAGGATCAACCATCTGTTGCAAAGACTCGTTATCATGAAGACGGATCGAAGCCCACTCCACCAAAGATTGCTCATCTCGAGGTCTTGAACTGTGTTGAAACATCCACAAAAGAAAATGTCAAAAGAGTTGCCTACGAAAGTAAAAACAAGAATATCAGACACAGCACCTATCACAGGGTCTTCTTGCTGTTAGTAACTCCAAAAGCAGCACTCCAAAGGCATATACATCACTTTTTGTGTTATCACTCCCTGGTTGCCCGTGTTCAGGTGCAATGTAACCGGTGTTCCGGATGGCAATTTCAGAAGCCTGCTTTTGCATCAGTGTTAAATGAGATTTGTGGCCGAATATAGTTTTCGCACTCTCCAAGGGACTTGAGGAAAAAGTAAATGCCATGTATGCATATAATTTCTGTTTGAAATGCTACGAACTCCAGTTGTATTACAAATCAAAGACACGAAATGGACAAAAAAAAATAAAAACTAAATAGCTGTTCTAATTTCTTGCTTTGGTTAATAAAATAACTTATCTAAAAAAAATTACCCTTATTATTGGAAATGCTTAAATACCTAAATGTTCAGTGGACAGAATATAGTAAAATTTTTTGACAATTGCATGGTTTGATGTTACTATTGGTACCATTTACCACCCATGGACAGTTGGATACCATCTTCCTTCCGATTATTCATTCAGCATATTGAGTGAAGTTCTTTATCAACAAATGCAAGAGTAGATATTCTAAATTCAGTGAAAAGATATGGACTGATTGCTCTTACTATCAAGTGACAGTTTCCATGAACCCCATCCAATTATTCCTCGGAAGTTCTTACCTTGGTTTTCACAGAATTGCTCGTAAGTGGTCTTAGAATTGATAAGCCACAGTCACACACGTGAGGCATTAGTTCGTCGTCTAGCAAGATGTTGGCGGCTTTTATGTTGCTATGAGAAGCTGGCGGCGAGAATGTAGAATGCAAATAGCTGCAACCGTCATAAGATCATAGAAACCATCAAAAAGCAGAAGGGAAAAATCATAGTAGGATTAGACAAAGCAGCCTTAAATAAGCAGATCACATATAGCCCTATCTGTATAGTGTGTAAATATTCTCAATTTCTGTTGTGCAGATAATACTTTTAGAGGTACTAAATGATATTAATTCACCTCATAGAGTACTCGGTGAATATACATGTACTATAAATAAAAATCTTGCAGCCAATGAGGTTGAAGAAAAGAAATGCTTGTTACAAGAACCATATGAAATACTTACTCCAAAGCCTGAGCAATACCAAGAGCAATACGAAGACGTAATCCCCAGGACAGTGGCTTGAAGACTTCACTGTGCAAAGCATCGTCAAGAGACAAGTTTCTCACATATTCATAAACTACAAGATGTTGGCCATGTTCTACACAATACCCAGTAAGTCTTACGATATTGGGGTGCCTAAGTTGTGAGGCCATCTGAATGACATCCATAAATTTCTCTTCTTCATCGAAAGACAAAGATACCATATTGATGACTTTCACAGCAAAAAACTGGGAAAAAAAAATGAACATTATAGACAAACAATGATAAAACCTTGTATAGAATTTTTTTTTTTGGGTAAATACCTCGTATAGAATTTTATTGTCACTTGAACATTATAGAAAAACCTTAGCAAGTTTTAGACTTACTTGGCCGTTAGGAAACTCAGCTTTGTAAACAGGACCAAGTGATCCCTCTCCAAGATGGTTTTCTTCACTAAAGCTGTTCGTAGCTAATTGAAGCTCCGCCACTGTATACACTTTTGAATGCATAGCAAATTTGTTTTCTCCTGCGAAACTTTTTCTTCTTGATGTTTTCTCAGTATTGGTCAGAAGAACAGGGGGATTTCGCCTTGGGACCAGATTGAATGGACTGCTGATTTCCAAGAATGGTGGGCTTGCGGTTTGTGCAGCGGTAGACAAGTCTATTCGCATACGGGACGAAAGAAAGAAGGCTTAGTTATAACTATTGAGATAGGTGCAACTGATTTCCCCACATCTTAACAATGTCAAAAAGTAGAGCTCTCACCTATACTTGGACTAATTGGATGAGAATGCAGCGTGCTATTGCTGCCGTCCAAGCTTCTAAGTCTTTTTGCATTAGATCGCTTAATGTGGATTGCAAAGACTACTGCTACACAGACTGCCACCAGAGCCACACCAACAACCACATAAGATATTCTAAGGGGGCTTAGCTTTTTCTTCTTTGTTTCACTTGCTTCAGAGGAGGGGTAGTCCACCATAGCACTCTGCTGAGATGATGGTGGACTACTAATATTTTGCTCATGTGGAACATTGTCCAAAGGGAAATTCCACGGTGGGTACATGGCCACTGTGTCAAATCTATTACCCCAAAACCTGTTAAGAAGTAAAAGAGGAAAATATTCATAGTTTAATTTGTTAGCTTGTCCAAGCTAACACCACTGATATTGCATCACTCACCATAAATTTGGAATCGACTGAAACTGCCGTGGAATTCTGCCACTAAAATGATTACCTTCAAGGTTCCTGAGAAATACATGCAGGAGTAAATAGTAAAATATCATAATTAGACGCAAAATGTAGGGGATCCTGTCCTCATAAACGTACAGGTAATTTAATGGAAGCTCAGCCAAATATATCACCGATCCAGTGAAGTTGTTATTTTCCAAGAACCTATGCGGAGACCAAAGCGACATATGAAATTAACATGCCTGTACAATGGATGAAAGAACATGGAACGTGTAAAAAAATTAGATTAAGCTGCATATAACTCACAGTTCGGTAAGATTAGTCAGTGATCCAAAAGATTTTGGTAGGTCTCCGGTGAACTTATTGTTCGATAGATCCCTAACATGACAGGTTAAGACTATTTTAGTCCACGGAGGTGTTGAAACTAGTAACAAGTTGGAATACATAAGAAGATGTTAGACAGGTGCAAGCATATTTCAATTCAGGATCCGAGCGTTACAAAACATCAGAGTCTTCTGTCACGATTCACTTCATCTTGGACAATTGTCAATTCAGATATTCGTTTCACTCAAGCATGAAGTCTCCAATTTTTTAAGGGAAACATGGAAAAAGATGCAAATCAGTTTCTGTCAACAAACCTAACATGAAGCCTGAATAATATTCAGAATTCTTCGTTGTTTGCCTTTTTCCAAAATACAATTTATTAGTGGGCAATTACCATTGGCTTCCAAAATTCATTTCCAAACAGAAAACAACAGGTGGAAAAGCATACATTGTTTTCAGACTTTGTAAGCTAGTAAACACATCGCCAATAGGTCCAGACAGAAAGTTGTGGCTTAGATTCCTGAAACGAATATAAGTGTATGTGTATGTATATAAGTACATCAATGAACCAAAAATAAGCCAGCTAACTAGGTAGTTAGGGTAAAAGCAGCTTACAGATGCGTTAGATTTGTCAAGAAAGATAATGAGTGGGGTATATTTTTTATCAAGCTGTTACACGCTAAATTTCTGCATTAATGAAAAGAAACAGGGTAGAGGGGAAGAAAAGAATTAAAATATTTTGGTGGATAAAGTCCAAAATGAGATAAAAAAAAATTCATTTAACTTATAGAGATCAGGCATCTTACATATGAGTGACATTAGGTGGTAAGCCATAAGGAATTTCACCTCCAATGTAATTGGAGCTCAAATCCCTAACAGAGGAAAGCCAACTCAAAGAGTTTAATGCAGAGTAGAGCTCCCTTACATTTTCTGAAGTACTAAGAAAAGTTACTCACAGATGCCTCAGGTTATTGAGATTATCAAGTTGGCCTAGATACCCACTAAGATTTAGTTGTGGAACTCTCCTGCAAAAGGGTGTGGAATTTAGGTAGTAAAAACAAAGCAACATTATTAGAGTGCATGATTTATTTAAGCTAAACGGCATTACAGATGTGTTACGGAAGACCCAGAACATGCTACTCCGGTCCAGACATCCCCACACGGATCCCCGCCGTCAAGTTGCCACCCTTTTAGCTGGGACGCGTTGTTTAGGGCCTTGAACAAACCATTTAAAGCTATGACTGAAAAATGGTAATATATATAAAAAGAAATGCAGATTAGCAATGTTATCGCCTTATCGGTATAAGATTATCACTAAAACGATAACTAAAGCAAAGAGCGCGTACAATTTGAGCTCAAATGGCCTAATGTTTATGAGCAACAAAATTTGTGGTACATAAAATCACGGTAAATCAATTACATCCTTAGCAAAAGAAAGTGGCAAAATTGATTAATCCGATTATGAACAAATTCTTTTCTCAATGTATTGAGGAGAAAGAAAACGCGCAAACCTTTTCTTTCTTTTTTTTTTCCCTTTTTGGATGTATTTTTTTATCTCCCGACAATATTAAGACGATGATGCAGCGCAGAAGTTATGATCACTTTAACCAATCGGTTTTGAATGGATTTTTCCATGATATTTTAGTCATCAGATAACCACATTTTCCCGCCAGAATTAGGCCTCAGGTAAAATTTAAAAATAGAATCCAATGCAAAACAAAATCTCGATCCAGTTTTTATCTTTCTTTTCCAGTAAGGTAATTAAGTAACTAATGAAGTACTTGACGGTAAGAAGATGATAAACAGTCATAAAAAACCATACAGAAAATATAAAAAAGAAGTCATTAAGAAAGTTGAGAGGGAATAAAAAGATCGAAACGAAATTACCATCAAGTTTATCCGTAGTAGCATTAGATTCTGAAAACAAAGTCGCCAAGGAAACAAGCACAATGAAATAAAAACACAGCAGCTCCTTATACATTTTCGTCAAGAATCTTAGCTTTTCCTGGAAACGAAGAGGAAAAAAAGAGAGGAAAATGATAGGTACCGATCACAAAGAAAAAACAGATTCCGAGAAAAAAAAAACAAACCGATATAAAAGGAAAGAAACTTTAATGATGATCAAATCAGACTAAGGTTGTGAGATTTTGGATTTGGCGGAAAGTTAAGCAAGTTTCTTGAAATTTCCTGGTTTTCTCGGAAAACAAACAGAGTAATACCAGTTTTCGGTTACGGTTTTCGTGAAAAAGAAATGCAGAGAATTTAAAGATAAAATTATTAACAAAAAAAGAGAGAAAAGTTGTAATTATTAACAAAAAAAGAGAGAAAAGTTGTACTTTGAGGAGTGTTTTTGACTTGAAATTGATGGAAGAGGCATAGTTGAAGAAAAGCTCAGAGAGGCAAGGCGGAGTGGCGGGGCTTATACAAAGAGAATCCACGTCAGCAAAAGCCGTTAAGGTTGTTTCAGTCAGCAAGCATGTTCGTTTCGGATCCGAAAATAACCGATTCTTTTACCCGGTCCGAGTTCAAAATGGCTTAAAAACAAAAAAGCCCATACTTTTGGGTCGAGAAGCCAGACAGGAACTGTCAACTCTTTTAGACCGAACTTTCTTCTCTGTTTTCTGAAAGGTGAAAATGGCGGAACAAGAATCAACCAGAATTCAACCAAGCAATGGCGAAGGCGAAGAAGATTATATGGGAGATTTTTCTCAGTTTCTTCCTCCTGAGCCTTCCAACACTTCTAAATTTTCTCTCAAAAAGGTTGCTTCTTTTTTTTTCCCGTTCAAATGCCCAATTTGTTTCTCTTTTTAGAATTTGCCAATGAAGCCTCTGAATTCAGTTTTTTCTTTTAGTTCTTGCTTCTTATGAGATTTTATGTAAGTATGGATTTCTTTTCTTTTTTGGCCTAAGTAAAAGGAGTCTTATCAGGGTTAAGGAAGAGCTGGAACAAACCCTATTCTCTTCTGGGTATTAGGAAATTTTTGATAAATTGTGGGTTTGACAGGCTAGGGTTTTAGCATTTTGGAGAAGGGTATTTAGTTTTTCTCGCATCGTATTGATATTTGCTAATGTAACACTAACAAATCACACATTGTGTATTTTTAGAAATGAAATCTGAAATACCTTTCTTCCCTTGCTATTTGTGGCGACTACTACAGTCCATAGGTTTACTGAAAGTATAGGAATTCCTTGCAGATTCCTAATTCCAATCCTTTGAGTTCCCAACCATCGAAGAAAAAGTCCAAAACGTTGGACTGGCAAGAACAGCGTAAAATTGAAAGAGAGAGAAAGCAGTTAGAAGAGGACCAGCAAACCTTACCAAAAATAGATGCTCCAATACCACAATCTAACATTGGGTTCAAGTTGTTAAAGCAAATGGGTTACACCCCAGGCTCAGCACTGGGAAAGGAGGGCTCTGGTCGGGTTGAGCCAGTCGGGCTTGACATTCGGAGGTCACGTGCTGGAATTGGACGGGAAGACCCACTTAAGGAGAAGAGGAAGAGAGAGAAGATTGAGTTCGAGAGAAAAAAGAAGAATGAGGAGGCTTTGATGGCAGAATTTGGTTCATGGCAAAAGTCACAATGGCGTAGTAGGAGAGTTGTTGTAAACTACAAGAAGGCAAAGGCAGCCGTTGATCAACTAGAGAATAAAGAATTTGTTGTGCCAAAGAAGCATGAAGAGGAAGGGAGGGGGGACAGGATGAAGAGGAAGAAGAAGAAGAGGTAACAGAAGAGGTATGTAAAGTTACATATATATTATTTATAAGTATCTGCACATATAAATACAGTATATTGTTGTACAAACTTATTTTAGACTAACTTAGCATATTTTGTTAATGCCTATGTTACATACAGTTCTACACTGGTATAGATTTGCCTCATTTCCTTGTGTTGCATTTATCTAGTTTTAGCAGATTTTCCAGTTGCCCTGTCCACATATTTCATACTTTACCAACAGAATACTTCAACTGAAGTGGATTGTGAATAACAAAGATTAAAATGTTCTGATTGAAGAAAAATTTGGTTTGAGTATCTTGTTGATGATTTTATGTCGGTTTAATTATTTGACTGCTTTGTGCTAGTTAACATACAAACTAAGTCGGCATTTATAGCTAGTGCTTTTATGCATGAAATGATTTTCTCTTTTAGTAGTTTAAACACTATTTATGAATTCAAACAGACATGCATCTCTGATATACATGTCTAATAGTGCCTCATAATCTCATTCAACCAAAAAACAAGTGGCTGAACTACATTTTAGACCTAAGCTACTGCAATCTGATACGTTGTAGATAGAAGTGTGACTGTGAAACCGATTTATGTGTTCAAGTCACAACTAGTAACTTGAATTTAAGCTTTTGAAGGCCTAAGGTTTAGGTCTGAAAAGTAGCTGCACTGGTAGTATCAGCTTGCAGCATTAGAATATCCCCAGTCAACATGGGCTCACATGCCTGCTTTGGTCTTGGTCATTGTTGCATTCAGTTGTGGTTATAAGTGTGTGATTTCACTAAGGACATCAAGCCTTTAAGTTGTGGGAATCTGATTCCTTATCCCTCATTAGTTATGATCATATAACTACATTTAAGTTTCGACATTTTAGGATGCATGTTGTAATCCTAAAAGTAGCTGAGCTAGTGGTCCTTGGGGTTTTGGTGTTAGATAAAGTATTGTTGAGCAAAAATATAGAGACGATGGTTGTATGGTAAGCTGCATGCATGCTTTTGCTAAAGAATGATATTACATCATTTCCTTAATATGTGCTCCGAGGAAAAGGTATGTTCTAATGGAATGAGGTCAAAGTCTTCAGTCGGACTGTAGTCTTCTTGCACTGTTGTCCTCCTGAAAGGACAGCAGTTGCTACCAGAACTTTAGCTGTGTTCCTATTTGAGATATCAATAGCTAAGTAACTGTTCAAAAAGTTAGAGTTTGTCAACTTAGCTTTCTTGGTGGTATTGAACTTATATCCATCGGGTGGGTGAGTTCTGACTAGAAGTTAATGTTTGCGAACAAAAGATCAACAAACCTAGCTAGTCTTATGACATCTGTTCTCATTCAGTTGATTGGCCAGAAGGTTGAAGGTAGGCTAGCACAAACTTGTGCTAGTGGTACATTTAGCTTTTAACTAGTTGAAGGCATGCTAGTGCAAAGTTGTGCTAACAATACTTTTGGCATTAACTTATTCTCTCATATGGTTCTTTTGCATCTGAATCTGACTAAGAGCCTTAGATGTTCTTTATTGTGAAATTTATGGTCTTTTTTCTGATTGTTTAACTGGAAGAGGATCTTATCTGCAGGATTTGCAAGATATAGTGATGAAATTGAGAGATGAATATCAGTACTGCCCCTTCTGTGGAATTCAAGTAAGTTGTATTCCTCTCAACATTTTTGCCGCTTTAAAGCTTTGCATTGCACTAGAAATTTAAGTTAAAACCATATTCGAAAACTGTGAATTTTTTATTGTTTTATGTTTTAAACTTCCATTTGTTTCAGTATGAATCGATGGAAGCACTTTTCTCCAGCTGCCCTGGAACAAATGAAGATGACCACTAGGGTGGAGTTTGTTTATAGGATGTCCAAAAAATTTGTGTTTGAACTGAGTCTGGTGAAGGCATTCCACTTTCACCCAGATGCTTGAGGTTGCTGCTAAGGGGGTTTGTGGAAGCAGGTAATTTTCAGCGCTTTGCTAATCACTTTTTAAAGTCAACATGAGCAAAGAGCTGGGGTGCTGATGGATCAGTTGAACAGGGACTACAAAGGGAGGATAATATATATATGTATGTATGTATACACACACATGAGGATAATATATATATGTATGTATGTATATACACACACAGATATTTATATATTTGCAGCACTAGGTGATAATCTTCATTTTCTTTAATGAATAGACTAGGAATGGAATTGTAGACGACATGAAGAAATCTATGGTTTTCCACCACACCATGAGTTGTAAGAATTCAAGAGCCGTATCGCTGGGAAATTAATTAACAGATTTGTTTTCTTCCTTATTATGTAAGGTGAGTTGCTATTTTCAGATTAAGATGAAAATTATTTTTCAGAGCGACTGAATAGCATCCAGCATCTGCGGCAGGTGATGTAATTCCTTGCTAGAAAGTAAATCAAAATCAGCACTAAAATCTCCATTAGAAAAATGATCAGATTCAACGCTAACAAATTTATTTTTAAGATAAATGAAAAAAAACTGAACTTCCAGAGATGCATGAATGGCGAAACCATAATTACGACCCATCACAACAAAATACAAACACATTGTTTGGCTATTTTACTGATCTGTCAAAAAAAATTATATTTATCCTGATTCAAAAACATTTATTCAAATGATCAGTGTGTTAGCACTTAAAAAAATTATTTTTGAAAATAAATGTATAGATGTCGATCATTTAATGTTTAAAACTTTAAAAGTTATTTTTTTAATAGAAAAAATAGTGATATCAACTATCTAATTCTCATAACTTAATTTTACTGTTTATTTTAAATAATTTGGGTGAATCTTTTTAAATTAGGATTATTTTTGTAAATATTAAATTTTTTTGAGTCAAATGGATAAAATAGCCAAATTGTTTACTACAATGCCTGAGTGAATCAGGCAGCAGCAAGGGCAATAAGAGTATATAAGAGCATAATTAGTTTTAGGCAAAAGGGATAACCAAAGGATTCAGAGTTTGGGTTTATTCAGCTCGAGTCCCACTTGAACATAAAAGCAGATGCCTAAGATACCGTAAGTCATACATGATGATATAAGAATGAGGACGAGAACTGCCCAATGACATCCACTGGAAATAGAAACTAAGGCGACCAGTGAATATGCTGCGTGCAAGTGTCATAGGCATTGTACTGCTCAAATTCCATATATTGCCTCCTGCTTTGCTGAGACAACTCAAGCCCCTCAAAGAATTGAGTATTAATAGGATCCCAGATTTGACCCAAACCCAGGGCAGGGGCCATCTCCTGAGAGCTGCTACCAGAGTCATTGTTGGCCTTGAAAAAGGATTCACAAATGCACCATCGAGGCATTGTTGGATGAGCCACTGAACATCCTTTGGGTAGTTATCATTTCATACACCCCAAGACTCGAACCTCCATTTTTGGTTGATTTGATTGGAGAGAGAGATAGAGAGAGAGAGCTTGAGTCAATGACGATTCCCAGTGAAGCTTGCTAGTGATGTTTTAATGAAGTGCTCTAATGATCTTGGTGTTGGCCACCCTGAACGCCTCGGATAAGCTTTGAAATCCACGATAAAGCTCCCACCATCTCTACTGTTGCTTTCTCTACCATTCCCCCTTTGGAATTACGAAAATTTTAAAACCTTTTTCATCTATAGAATCTAACCAATAATTGAAGAAGAGAGCCAGATAGGCATGACCAGAGGATAACAACATTCCTAGTGGTGGTTTCTTATGTCGGTCATAGTGGCCTGCAAGCCACATCTGGCAACTGTGGTCGAATTGGGGAAGTTGATGAAAACTGGAAAGAGACTACAACAGAAGTTAAGGTTGATACACACACACACACACAAAAAAAAAAGGATTACTAGTTTAATCACATAAGAAATCGAATCCGATAAGAACTACAACTTGATGAACATAAAATAAAGGATAACTCTTCTTTTACATGATCTCGATCGCTTTTATCTGAATGTATTAGTTCAGACATTCAAAATTAAGCTTGAAACATGAATTCAGTACACATTCACTCATGGTCCATCATTAAAACTACCGTTGGTGACTATCTCAGTAAGTAAAGCATTGACACCAATCTCGTGATTTCTTCAATTTTTGGCATGAAAATAAACAGACTCATAAAAAAATCAGGGTTGAATACATTTTTAAACATGAGCAAATATGATCTTTAAATATATGTGGGTTGTATTCTTATTTTGGACATTTTATCTCATTTTAAGTATTGAGTTAGGGTAGCATAAGAGTAAAATACATGTTGAATATTAAGCTTCACTAATTAAAATTTTACATTAATTGTTAATAGTTTTGTTTAACTAAATTTATTATCTTTTGGAAACCAATCATAATGTAGATTTTAGATAAATTTTAGGATGACGATGATGACTAAGAGTTAGATGAAGATTATGCTTTGAATAATGATGATGTGGGAAAACAATGATTGGTTAAGAATCATAATTATGATACAGTTTGAATATGGTTTAGACAAGGTTTATTATTGTAAACATATGTAAGATCTATTGGTTAAGGCCTTCAGGTAAGAAACAACAAAGTTTGTTTTTACATTTCTCTCTTCCTTTTTAAGTTTTTTTATGAGCTGCGATAGATGGCTTCAAGTAGTTTTTTTACCTCCACTACTTTATTTTAGAGTGGAAACTATTAGACACGAGATGTCAAAATGTTAAGGCCTTCTGAGCATTCTCTTAAGCCAATTTTGAAATCAAATCACACACCTATTCCTATTCTTCCAGAATAATCTTATACGTGTTCAGAAACTCTCCTTTAGAACCACCATTTGAGCCATTATCTATTTCAGCCTCTAAACTAGAAACTACATTTGAAGTAAAGGCTACATAAATGTTCACTTGGTCCTTATCAAATTTAGAATTGCTAAAGGTGTCTTCATCACTCTAGGTCGTGCATAAAGACTTCTTTTTCTTCTTAAGAGTGTTTGCACACTCAACCTGAATATGACTATAGCCAAGGCATTCATGACACTAGATGTCTTTTGTACAAGCCCAATTTGCGGGCCCAAATATAACTAAACCTACCCAAGCCCAATAACCCCCAAAACCCAATCAAGACCCACCTAACCCTAGCCCAGTTAGCCCACTACCCAAAATCAGGAAATAATAAACAAACCCTAGGTGCACCGCACCTAGGGACCTTTGATCAGCCAACGTCTGAAGCACCGCCATTGTCACATCCACCGCCCGTGTACCTGCAAGAAGAACAGAGTGATTAATTGAGAAGCAAGTTGTAAAGAAATAAGGCTATAAAAAAGCCAAGCATAAATCAATTATACGATTCGACATTTTTTAGAAAATACAAAAAAACACTTGACAACTCTTTTAGATTTGAGCATAAACAAAGGCAGTAATCCTAGTAATATCAAAAGCACGAGAATATCACCAAACCAGGCAACCAAAATACCAAAATCACAATCGAAGGACTAAGGTGATTTTATTTTTTTTACTACCCTATTTTCGAATTTATTTCCTCGTTTATACACATATATTATAAATCTAAAAAAATATATATAAAAAAAAGAGAAAAAGTACCTTTTCGATTTTTCGGCCACCGCACGGCGACCGGCCTGTTCCTCGCCGACTTCTGGGCAAACCTAGAGAAAAAGAGAGAAGATGAAGCTTTTTTTTTTAAAAAAACGCAATGGGGAAATGAAAATTAAAAAAAAGAAGAAGACATATATAGGGCTTGCAAACGGCGTCGTTTCATCATGCCCCCCAAACGCCCAAAACGACGTCGTTTTGGGGGGCCAACCTGAAACCCGACCCATAACCGCCTCAGGATCCGTGTGTTTCTGTATAATGGTCTAATTGCGCTCTAGACCCTTCCGATTTTTCACATTTTGTAATTAAGTCTTTGATATTTTTAATTTGGCCCTATAGTTTGTTGCGCTTTCCAATTTGGTCCTCAATGCTGCTGTGCATTTTGGGGCAGATGGGCTTACTATGCTTTTGGTCCTTCCCCTATTTTTCGCGCGTTTAAGTTGGTCCCCTTCTCTTCTTTTCATTTCAATTTTGGCCTAAGCCTTTTGCTTTTAGTTCGATTAGATCCTTTTTTTACTTTATTATTAAAATTAATTATTTTAGTATTATCATTACTATTATTTTTTACTATTATCATTTTTTCAAAATTATTATTATTATTAACATTAGTATATGTTTTATTATGTATGTATATATTTATGTAGTATTACTATTAGTCTTTTTATTTCTAACATGTATATATTATGTAAATATTTTAATATTATATTATATATATATATGAGTTATGTATATAGGTTTTTTAATATCTTTAATATATTATTATGTATATATTTTAGTATTATTAGTTATATATCCTCTAATACTATATGTTGTATATTTCTAATTACTCTTATTAGTATTATTATTATATTCATTATTGTAATTTTAATATTACTATTATCATTATTATTTGTCATTTGGCATTATTTTCATCATTACTATTATTTATACCTTATTATCATTTTTATCTACTATATTATCATTATCATTATTGTTATTTTGCTATTTATTCTTATCTGTATTTTCATCCTATTATTATTATTATTATTATTATTATCTTATCATTAAACCCATAAATTTCATACCGTTATCATTATATTATATATATCTATATATTCTTTAGGTTTATATTAGTATCATTATTATTATTACAATTTTTATTCTCCTTATTTTATTGACATTAGTACTACTTTTATTACCGTTACTTTATTACTATTACTACTAATGTTACTATTATTTTTTATTACTATTATTATTATTCCTTCTTTTTACTATCTAATATATTATTATACCTTTTATTATTACTCTTGTTTATTACTATTATCATTATACGTTCCTTTTTATTACTATTACTGTATTATTCCTATTTTTACTACTATTATTATTATCATTACTATCACATTATTAGCATTTTTTAAGCACATTTTTACCTTTTTGTCAACATAATTATTTTTCTTTTACTATTTTATATTCTATTGATTTATTATCGGTTTACTATTAAGTTTCCTTTTTTACTTATACTTATTATCTTTATTTATTTTTATTTTCATTTTCATCATCTTTATTATTTTTATCTATTACTCTCTTCTTCAGTTACATAGCTTGCTTATTTCTTTCATTTTTGTCATTTATACTACTCATTCATTATTATGCTTGTTAACATCATGATTTATTTCTTTTCGTTTTTACTAATTCGCGTTATATCATCCTTTACCCGACCCAAAATAATTCTTTCGTAAAAATAAATATTCCGTATTTGGTAATTCGAGTCAATCGTACCCTAACTTACTGGGTTTCGATTTCTTCTCATTTTACCTAAATAACGGAATATTCTTTTTAAATCAATACGAGTTTTAAAAATGCTTATTTTCGGAGATACGAGGTGTAGTGCCTTAACTTACCGGGTATGACATTTCGTTACCTCGAAATAAGGTCTTTCGCAAATAAAGGCAATATTCGGTGTTCGAAAATTCGAGGAAACGTACCCTAACTTACTGGGTTTCGATTTTCCTCGTTCACCATGACTAGCCGAATATCCTTTTAAAATAAGTTAAAATACGTTAATTTTAAAAAAAAGTGGCAAGCTTGCTCTCAAAGTTCGAGATGTCGTGTCCTAACTTACTAGACATGGTGTTTTATTTTTTCGAGGCAAGAAGGTCTTTAACATTTGAGCATTTTTTGCAAAAAGGGATCGTATTTCAAAGTCTTTCAAGTTTTCAAATTTTCGACAACAAAGATACTAATTAATCAACTAGGTTCCAATTTTGGGTGTTACGAGGGTGCTAATCCTTCCTCGTGCGTAACCGACTCCTGAACTCATTTTCTGATTTTCGTAGACCAAAAATTATCGTTTTAGTAAATCTTAATTTTTATTAAAATGATTAATTTAAGGTGACCCGATCGCACCTCATCAAAAAAGATTGGTGGCGACTCCTCTATTCGTTTTCATTTCCAAAATTCAAGTCAATTCCCGTTTTTCAAAAAAATGGTTACGACAGTTTGGCGACTCCACTTGGGACACCAAATAAGAGAGTCAAGCCACGAGTTGATTAACTTTTGTCTTTTTGTCGAAAATTAAAAATTTGGTTTTGAAATACGATCCTTTCATTGCATTTCATTAGCTACTTTTTGTGGTTTATGATACAATACCTGCTGCATTGGTTCGATTCTTTAAATGGTTTTGCATATCGCATTGCATGACCACTGTGGTCACACCCCTTTAAGTGGGAGTGAGAAACTACTCCTTCGTGAGGTTTTCACCTCCGTGCAAGATAGTGGATCGCTTTCGAGATACATCCGTACCTATGTCTTTGTGAGATTTTCATCTCCGTGTAGCCATAGGGAAATGTATTCCCCTGAACTGAACTCGGTCTATATGAGCCTATAATGGATGAAGATCGAGGAATCTGCTGGTTCAGGTACCTTTACTCTAGAACCAAAACCCATGTAGCGAGCCTTAAGAACCCACCCTAGGTAGAGCCACTCCGAAACCCTAGTGGTTACCTGAGCAAGTGCTATATTTATTATTCTTTGTTTGCTTTGAACTGCGTATGAAATACTAACTTGCTTTGTTTTACTTTGATTGTATTTGCATGGCATTTTCATCACAAAAGGTGTTGATTCGCATTCGGTTCCTAAATAGATAGTTTATCATGGAAAAGGGGTTTTTTGATAAAGTAG
Source organism: Gossypium hirsutum (assembly GCF_007990345.1). Taxonomy (NCBI): domain Eukaryota; kingdom Viridiplantae; phylum Streptophyta; class Magnoliopsida; order Malvales; family Malvaceae; genus Gossypium; species Gossypium hirsutum. The sequence goes on from NC_053432.1 coordinate 71,374,529, forward strand.
AAGACAACGCAGCTGTCTAGATATGGGCTGAGACAACACAACAAGAGAAAGGTGACAGTCTTACCGAGGGATACGTGTCAGAGTTATGGGATTTTACTTGGATCAGCGTAACTCAGAATAATCTCTAAGAGATGAAAGAAATTTGGGGTTAGTGGGATGACGAGGTCAAACAACTATTCTATTGTCATTACGGTGATTTACCTTATCTGCTCGATGTCAAGGTAGATGAACACCTGTTTCGAGCCCTTGCCCAATATTGGAATTCTGCTTACAGTTGCTTCACTTTCGGGAAAGTAGATTTGGTACCTACTATAGAAGAATACACGACCTTGCTCCATTGCCCAAAGATTCAGGTTGACAGAATTTATTCCAGACTTGCTAACGTCCCAGCATTTTTAAAAAAGCTGATGAACATCACAGGGATGAGCGAACAGTGGGTGACAACTCGGATCAAACAAAAAGGAGATTGTAAATGCATTTCTTGGAGGAACCTAAGGGATCTAATCTTAGCGCACCCCGACGTGAAGAAAAGGGTAGACGTCTTCGCCCTAAGCATTTATGGACTGGTCATCTTTCTCAAAGCTTTGGGACATGTAGACGAGGCTGTTTCTGACCTTTTTGACAGGCTTAGTAAAGGAACCACACCTGTACCTGCAATCTTGGCTGAAACTTTCAGATCATTGAATACTTGTAGAAGAGCGGGTGAAGGGAGATTTATTGGATGTGCACAGCTCTTGCTATCTTGGTTCCACAGCCATTTTTGGAAAGTAAAAAAAGTCTTGTATCGTATCTTCTCTGAAAATTACTATCCACAAAAAGAGTTAGTGGCTACACCGAGGCGAGATAATGTTACAGAAGAAAATTGGATGACGGTTCTCCAAAATTTACAAGAAGAAGACGTTGAATGGAGAGCCCCGTAGATGGTTCCTGATGAAATATTATACCAATGCGGAGATTTCGATGGGGTTCCCTTGTTAGGAGTATGGGGAGCCGTCGGATATGTTCATCTACTTGCATTAATACAGTACAGATCCAGACAGTTTACACCACCAACATACGGGTTAGCCCAGTGCGAGTTCGTGTTCACAGGGAATAATTACAAAAAGAAAGTTCGCGAGATATCAAATGCCTGCAACCAGACTCGTAGAATGAAAAAGTTTGCTGCCAATCCCATGACTACTCCTGAGTACGACCGATGGTGGAATCAGAGGATTAACGACAACATCCCTACATCAGATCAATGGAATCTTCAGTCGATAGAAGAACACTTGAAAGTAATCCCATCTGAGCTAGAAATCATCAGGCAAGATTTCGAGAGAAAGAGTCTGGAGTTGAAAAAAAGATCGAGCAGTTGGGAGAAGAAAAGATGCAGTTAGGGTTAGATGTCGATGTCCAGAAACTAGAAGCTGAAAAACTCAAAAAAGGGAAAAACAAGGCTGAAGAGGATTTGAACAGTTTGAAAACGGACTATAAGAAGCTGCGTAGATCAATGAGAACCGCCGGGTTAGGAAAAACATCAGAACAGTGGCGACAGGAAGTTAAAGAAGAACAAAGCAAAGCCAACCAATGGGAAGAAAAATTCCAGGATGCTCAAGTTCGAGAATGTGCTCTAAAAAGAAGTTTGGTAGAAAGCCAGAATGAGAAGGAAGGGTTAAAGATTCGGGTATCAGAGTTAGAGAGGTCCTTGTATCAGTGTCACTCGCATAACTCCGTAGTCGAGTTGAAAGCTAGTCAGAACAGAATTGAAGAATTAAAAGAGAATATAGAAGAACTCAAAACAGCGCTGCAAAATCGTGAACTTCAGATAGAACTCCTCGGGGTAAATAACGAGCGATAGAAGGAGCAACTTCATCAATCTCAAGACCAAGTTAGGAGCAGGGACTACGTCATGGGCGAAGCTTTGACTCAAGTGCGAGAAGTGGCTGATCACTTGCAAACATTAGCAGTACAAGTCGATGTACTGAGTTTAAAATACGAGTTGGAATCGGACTGAGGCCGAGAGCTAGCTTGGCTTTTTAGGCAGGTCAAGGCCTTAAGTATCAAGGCCAAGCCTTATATGTAATCTATTTTATGTAAAGAAACTTGTTTTCTAGAAAAGTTACTCTAATGAAATCGAATTGGAATCAACGCTTTTTTGCATTCATCGCATTCATTGCATTCATACATCAGCATTGCATCATACGCACTAAAATTCACAAAAAACACTAAAAATCATGGCAGTTACCCTGGAACATCGTTACGGTACAAGAGGAAAAACAAGAGCAATGGATCAAAGGTTAGAGAGATTGGAACAAATGCAAAAAGAGATGCAGAATCAACTACAAACACGTATGCAAGAACAACTGGCCAAAATCTAGCAAGATGTAAGGGACCAGATGCTGGAGTCCCAAAAAAGTATGATGGATCAATTAACGTGTCTATTGGCTGGCGGATTAGAAAAAGGAAAAAGCCCCTTTATCAATGCGGGAGATGATAATAAAGATCTTACCTACCCTCCGGGTTTTACCCCAGCGGACGTTCAGACACAACCTGATATGTACCCAAGAAAGCCATCGGTCACAATTAGGCCTCAACCATTTCAAGCCGGTGTTTCGGCACCGATGAATTATCAGGCTGGCTCGGGCTCCAATCCGGGGGGTAACCCGACTAACCCTATGGTCCTCAATCTCGATAAAGTAACAGAAACCGAAAAGACAAGGGTAGAACTTCCGAAAGAGCTTGAAGAAAGGTGTAAATAGTTAGAAGAAAAAGTTAAAGAAATGGAAAGCGCCGACTATCTTGGTGGAATCGATGCTAAGGAATTGAGTTTGGTTCCGGAGCTTGTACTCCCTCCCAAGTTCAAGACTCCAGAATTTAAGAAGTACAACGGGACTAGCGGTCTCGAAGCTCACATCACTATGTTCTACAGACGAATGGTAGGCCATGTCAATAATGACCAACTATTAATTCACTGCTTCTAAGAAAGTCTGGTTGGGGCCGTTTCTAGATGGTACAACCAATTGAGTCGTGCCCATATCGGTTCATGGAAAGATCTAACACAAGCTTTCATGAAGCAGTACGGACATGTGGCAGACATAGCCCCTAATAGAATCACTTTACAGAACATGGAGAAAAAGCATAATGAGAGTTTTAGGTAGTATGCCCAGCAATGGAGAGAGGTGGCCACACAAGTCCAACCCCCTCTATTGGAAAAAGAAACCACTATGCTCTTCATCAACACCCTGAAGGCACCTTTCATTAACCACATGCTGGGCAGCGCAACTAAGAGTTTTTCAGACATAGTAATGTCTAGGGAAATGATAAAAAATGCGATAAGATGTGGGAAAATGAAGGCTGGAGAAAACGCCAAGAGGTCAGCGCCGAGAAAGAAAGTACACGAAGTGAATAATGTGAGTTCATATTTGAAATCGATCACCGTAAACCAACCAAGGTCGATAACTACTGGACAGTAGGGCCCACCCAGACAAGAGCCCAACACAAAACAAAATAGGGAGAAATTCTAATTTACGCCCATTCCAATAAAGTACAAGGAGTTATACCAAAGTTTATTTGATGCACATGTCATGTCTCCCTTCTATCTAAAGCCAATGCAACCTTCATACCCCAAATGGTATGACGCAAATGCTCAATGCGAATATCATGCGGGAGCCACAGGACACTCGATAGAAAACTGCACCACTTTCAAGAAATTTGTTGAAAGACTCATCAACATGGGCATCGTGAAATTTGATGATACATCCAGTGCAAAGAATCCATTACCTAACCATGGGGATAAGGGAATAAATACAATAATCGAGAGTTCGGGAAAATGAATTAAGATGAATATTGCTGAAGTGAATACCTTGTTAAAAGAAGTATGGAAGAAAATAGTGGAAATATATTTGATAACACAGAATTTAAGGGCCAGACCCCGAGAAGCAAAGAATTATTGCAAGTTCCATGATCAAGAGGATCACGAGATTCAGAAATACAGCGCATTCAGGGCTTTGTTACAAGGATTGATAGATAATAAGGAGCTGAATTTTTTTTGAATATGTCAGGAGCTGAGAGGAAACAGATGTGTGTGCCTCTGAAGAGGGATCAATGAAGGATGTGTACAAAGTCAACCACCCCTTGGTTATCATATCACGTCCGAGAATGAATGAAGCCGGGGTACAAGTTGCACCAAGGGTCGTAATCCAGAAGCCTATTGCTTTCCCTTATAAAGATAGCAAAAGGGTACCATGGAACTATAGCTGTAATGTGATAATCCCAGTAGAGGAGATCCCAATTAATGCATCAGAGGAAGGTCAAGACGAGGGTTTTTATACGCGTAGCGAAAGGCGTTATACCCAAATACAAAAGTCGAGCAGGTTAAAGGAAAATCATTGGGAATTGAGCAAAAAAAAGAAGTCGGCAGGGCTTGAACCAACTGTTAATGAATCAGTGACTGAAAAAGAAGCAAATGAATTCTTAAAATTTCTAAAGCACAGCGAATATAGTGTCGTAGAACAGTTGCACAAACATCCAGCTCGTATATCAGTACTGACTTTACTCTTAAGCTCAGAAACCCATCGCAGTGCATTGATGAAGGTGCTGAATGAAACTTATGTTGCTAACGATATCTCTGTAAACAAATTGGACCGCTTAGTCAACAATATAAGTGCCGACAATTTCATATTCTTCAATGATGATGAAGTACCGCCAAAAGGCCGATGATTGACTAAAGCTTTGCATATTACGACTCGCTGTAAAAGGTACACATTACCGGGGGTATTGATTGACAATGGGTCTGCACTAAATGTCCTACCCCTATCCACGCTGAGTAGGTTGCCAGTGGATAGTTCCCATATGAAGACATGCCAAAATGCAGTGAGAGCATTTGATGGCACGGAAAGGAAGGTAATAGGGAGAATTGAAATACCCCTCTTAATTGGGCCGAGCACGTACGAGGTAGATTTCCTGGTCATGGACATTAAGCCTTCATATAATTGCTTATTGGGAAGGCCATGGATACACTCAGCAGGGGTAGTCCCTTCATTGCTGTACCAAAAGTTGAAATTGATAACCAAAGGTCGGTTAGTAATTATTAATGCTAAAGAAGACATCATCGCAACAATAACCAGTGACGCCCTATATCTAGAGGCAAATGATGAAGCAATTGAATGCTCTTTTCCTTCTTTAGAGTTTGTGAATACGACATTCGTTATCGAAGGAAATAAGATTCCAAGGCCCAGGTTATCTGAGACTACAAGAATGAGACTACGGCTAACTGTTGGAAAAGGGGCCCTACCCAGAAAAAGACTCGGGAGATACCTCCAAGGAAGGATTAATGCACCAATTATGAAGGACAAACAAGACCGTTTTAGTTTAGGATTTAAGCCAGACACGAAACAAAGAAAGAAGGAGCTAGAGAAGAAATAAGAAAGAAGGAGAGCGCGATTGAGCGGGGGAGAAATCGATTAGGAACCAATGGTCTTTCCCCATATTTCGAAGACTTTTGTGTCTGGAGGAGTCATTCACCCCGAGCGAAAGATGTCGGGAAAGGAAATCATGGAAGGAATGATGGAAAATTTAGACATCAATGCCACATACGAAGAAGGAACTGGAGTAGAGAATTTGTCGGGCATTCGCCCTTATGAGCCTGAAAGTGTACTGAATAATTGGACTGTGAAAGAAATTCCTGTAGTCTTTAGAACTAACTCAGAGTAATGTCCAAAACACACTTATTGCTCTAGGCCTAAGAGTAATAAGTGTCCTTTTGTGAAATAGGCTTGTGTTCAAAATCGTTATTTCAATGAAATGCATCCTTTTGTCTTATTCCGTGCAAATATTCTTTTATTCTTTCATTCATGATCATACCATACATATCATTGTTCTTAGATTCTTTTGTTCTTTGTATCTTCCTTCGCACCTACAATAGGTCTCTAGATATAAACGATATGAGCGATGTTGCTACTAACTCAGAGTCTCATTTTGAGTGAGATATGTGTCTAGAGGATCTCAGGACTTTGAGGATGACAGAGACTGTGACTTATCCCCTGTTTTGTTAAGGATGGTAGAATAAGAGGAGAAACAGATTCTACCCCACAAAGAGACAGTAGAAGTCGTGAACTTGGGAGAAAAACAGGAAAAGAAAGAAGTAAAGATGGGAGTTTGCTTTACCACAGAGACAAAGCAGAACCTTATTGAGTTACTCCAAGAGTTCAAGGATGTCTTTGCATGGTCGTATCAAGACATACCTGGGCTAAGTACTGATATTGTGGTACACAGGCTCTCTATTAAAGAAGAATGCAAGCCAGTTCAATAGAAGCTCCGAAGGATGAGGCCGGATGTTTTGTTGAAAATAAAAGAGGAGGTCAAGAAGCAATTTGATGATGGTTTCTTACAAGTAGTTAAGTACTCAGAATGAGTAGCCAACATCGTCCCCGTCCCTAAAACAGATAGAAAAGTACGGATGTGTGTAAACTACAGAGACTTAAATAAAGCCAGCCCGAAGGATAATTTCCCGTTGCCTCATATTGACACCTTAGTGGATAACACGGCAGGTTACTCACTCTTCTCCTTCATGGATGGTTTCTCAGGGTACAATCAGATCAAGATGCATCATGAAGACATGAATAAAACCACATTTTTGACCATGTGGGGAACCTTTTTGCTATAAGGTAATGCCGTTCGGATTGAAAAACGCGAGAGCAACATATCAGAGAGCCATGGTAACCTTATTCCATGATATCATGCATAAAGAAATTGAAGTCTATGTCGACGATATGATTGCCAAATCTCGGACTGAAGAAGAGCATGTGCAAGTCTTGAGAAAATTATTTTTGAGGTTGAGAAAATTCCAGCTGAAGCTCGATACAGCAAAATGTACCTTCGGGACCAGGTCAAGAAAACTACTAGGATTCGTGGTCAGTGAAAAAAGGATTGAGATTGACCCAGATAAAGTCAAAGCCATACTAGGGTTACCTCCACCGCGCACTCAAAAGGAAGTTCGGGGATTCCTAGGAAGATTAAATTACATCACTCGGTTTATTTCACAACTAACCGAGAAATGTGACCCCATATTCCGTCTCCTTAAGAAACACAACCCTGGTGTTTAGTTCGAGGAATGCCAGAAGACTTTCGACAAAGTTAAACAATATTTGTCTAATACCCCAGTGTTGACACCACCTAGTCCAGATAAGCCACTGATACTGTATTTGACGGTATTTGAAAATTCTATGGGATGCGTGCTTAGCCAACACGATGAATCAAGAAGGAAAGAAAGAGTGATATATTACCTTAGTAAAAAGTTTATCGAGTGCAAGACAATATACTCATTCATTGAAAAGTTGTGTTGTGCCTTAATCTGGGCAACCCGAAGACTGAGACAATACATGTTGTACCACACAACTTGGCTGATCTATAAAATGGATCCTCTGAAGTACTTGATGGAGTCGACTGCCTTGAACGGGAGAATGACCCGATGGCAAATTCTACTTTCTGAATTCGATATTGTCTATGTGAACTAGAAGGCCGTAAAAGGGAGTGCGATAGTAGGTTTCCTAGCCAGCAGAACCCTAGAGGACTACGAGCCTCTTAACTTTGACTTCCCAAATGAACATCTAATGTACATAGCAACTACTGAAGAAGACCCTCAAGAAGGTCATCCTTGGAAGCTAAACTTTGACGGAGCATCAAATGCCGTGGGTAATGGAATCAAGGCAGTCCTGGTATCCCCGAACGAAGATCATTATCCATTCACTAGTAAATTGGATTTTGAATGCACGAACAATATGACAGAGTACGAAGCATGCATCATTGGAGTTCGTGCGACCATAGAGCGTAAAATCAAGGTGTTAGAAGTATACAGAGATTCTACCCTAGTGATTTATCAACTCAAAGATGAATGGGAGACAAGAGACCCCGAATTGATCAATTACCAAAGGCTGATCCTTGAGTTAATTAAAGAGTTTGATGATATTTTCTTCTGCAACCTCCCGCAAGAAGAAAATCAGATGGCTGACGCTCTAGCAACTTTAGCCTCTATGATCAAGGTGAATAAGTAAGAAGATGTGAAACCAATCCAAATGAGCATTTATGAAGCTCCAGCTTATTGTTACAACCTCGAAGAAGAAGAAGAAAATGATGATCACCCTTGGTATCACGATATCCTACGATATATGAAGAATCGTGAGTACCCCGACCAAGCTACTAAGAATAACAAAAGGACGTTGAGAAGACTGGCCAATGACTATGTCTTGGATGGGGAGATCCTATACAAAAGAAGGAAGAATCAAGTACTGTTGAGATGTGTAGATGCTATAGAGGCTAAGAAAATCTTAGAGGAAGTCCATGAAGGCGTCTGTGGGACACACGCTAATGGCTTTACAATGGCCAGGCAAATTATGAGGTTTGGTTATTATTGGTCCACCATGGAAGGAAACTGTATTAACAAGCCAAAAGATGTCATAAATGTCAAATCTATGGGGACAAAATTAATGTGCCTCCTTCACCTCTGCATGTTATGACTTCTCCATGGCCTTTCTCGATGTGGGGCATGGATGTGATTGGGCCAATTTCACCCAAAGCCTCAAATGGGCATCGATTCATCTTTGTGGTCATTGACTATTTCACCAAGTGGGTGGAAGCCGCTTCATATGCTAATGTAACTAAATCGGCAGTTAGCAAGTTCTTGAAAAAGGAAATTATCTGTCGATACGAAATGCCAGAAAGGATCATATCTGACAATGCATTGAATTTGGACAACAGTACGATAGCAGACGTCTGCAATCAGTTCAAGATCAGACACCACAACTCGTTGCCGTATCGCCCAAAAATGAACAGTGCAGTTGAGGTAGCTAATAAAAACATTAAGAAGATTGTGAGGAAAATGACTGAGACTTATAAAGACTGGTATGAAAAGTTACCATTTGCCCTCTATGCTTATCGATCGTCTGTCAGGACTTCCACCGGGGCAATGCCTTTTTCATTGGTGTATGGAATGGAGGCGGTTTTACCTATCGAGGTCGAGATTCCCTCTCTCAGAGTTTTGTCAGAAGTAAAGTTGGATGAAGCAGAATGGATCCAGTCCCGATACGTTCAGCTGAATTTGATTGAAGAAAAGAGGCTAAGGGCTATCCGTCATGGTCAGATGTACCAAAAGCGAATGATGCAAGCTTACAACAAAAAGGTTCTTTCTAGAGAATTCCACGAGGGAGACCTAGTATTAAAAAAGATTCTGCCCATACAAAAGGATTGCAGAGGAAAATAAATGCCTAATTGGAAAGGACCTTATTTAGTAAAGAAGGTATTTTTTGGAAGAGCATTGATATTGGCTGAAATGGATGGCAAGACTTTACCCAATCCTGTGAATTCGGATTCGGTAAAGAAATACTTCGCCTAAAAAAAAAGGGAGAGGCCAAGGTGAAAACTCGCAAAGGGCACCTTGAGACCAAAGGGATTTTGAAACCCCGTAAAGGGCGATTCAAATTTTGATCAAAGGTGGGGCATGCGTCTTATGATACCCAAATCAACAAGAAGGAGAGATGTTACATCTTGGGGCATCTACAATGGTACTCTAGATCCCCTAAACACATATTGGGAAAAAAAAGGAGTCCTCAAAAAGTTAGTACAGAGAAGCTCACGTTGCGATATCTAAAGCACCTATTCCCTTTTTATTCATTTTGTAGTACAGCAATGTTGGCTGCCTGTGATTAATCTATTCCCTTCAAATTTTGTTTCTAACAAATTTCAGTTCCATCATTGTTATAATCTTTTCCAAGCATTTTGCATTGAAATGATGATTAATGGACTAAATTCATTTTTGCAAAAAGAGTTCTGCATATTACTCTGAAAGTCTCTAAATAGTACAGGAACCTGAAACAGGGCTATTATTTAGAACTAACCAAACTTAAATATTGGAAACATTTGAGAAGAAAGAGTTTAAATTGAGACTACCTCTTCGGGCTTTCTGTTCAAAGATCTAAGCTGAACAAGAAGACGGGGCACCATTTTAATGATTGAGCCTTGATGAACAAAAAGCATGGACAACCTGTACATTAAAAAAGGGATTCATTCTTACAACATGCTGCACTTGTGCATTCATAGATCATTCATGACATATCTAGTTAGGAGCATTTGATTCATTTCAATCATAACATCCTAATTATTTGACATAAGCATCACATTTAGTCAGGAGCATTTGATTTATTCCAATCATAGCGTCCTAATTTTTGGCATAGACATAGATGCATGAAACTGATTTTACAGATCATGTTCCTAAGAGGACAGTGCAGTGGAATCGGTGAATTCACAAGCCTTATCTCCCTGAGCAGTAGGGTAACAGGTTGAATTTCTAGATCTTACCCCCCAAGCAGTAGGGAAACAGATCGAAGACGAAAGGCCTTAAACCCCTAAGCAGTAGGGTAACAGGCTGAATTTCCAGATCTTAACCCCCCTAAGCAATAGGGAAACAGATCGAAGATGAAGGCCTTAAACCCCTAAGCAGTAGGGTAACAGGCTGAATTTCCAGATCTTAATCCCCTAAGCAGTAGGGAAACAGATCGAAGACGAAGGGTCTTAAACCCCTAAGTAGTATGGTAACATACCGAATTGCAGATCTTATCTCCCTAAGCAGTAGTGGAGCAGATCGAAGACGAAGGGCCTTAAACCCCTAAGCAGTAGGGTAACAGGCTAAATTTCTAGATCTTAACCCCCTTAAGCAATAGGGAAACAGATCGAAGACTAGGGGTCTTAAACCCCTAAGCAGAAGGGTAACAGACCGAATTGCAGATCTTATCTTCCTAAGTAGTAGTGGAGCAAATCGAAGACGAAGGGCCTTAAACCCCTAAGCAATAGGGTAACAGGCTGAATTTACAGATCTTATCTCCCTAGGCAGCAGTAGAGCAGATCAAAGACGATGAACCTTGACCCCTAAGCAGTAGGGTAACAGGCTGAAAATTATAGATTCTATCTTCCTGAAATGGAGTTGGAGTGGCTCGAAGCCACAACACATCTCCTTGAAGTTTTAGCAGAGAAGATGGAAGTCACAAGTCTTATCTCCCTGAAGTTGCAGCGGAGCAGACTGAAGATAGAAAATCTTATTTCTCTGAAGTTGCAATGGAGCGGAGTAAAATGACGAGCTGCAGTGGACTGGAATGAAGCTATCTGAGGAATAAGAGCACCAAGTCAGACTCGGCGACCGGGTAAATTGGTCTTTCTTGAAAGTTTTGCTCTATTCTCGTTAGACGACAATAGCAAAGAGGGGCAGCTGTACAAGCCCAATTTGCGAGTCCAAATATAACTAAACCTATCCAAGCCCAATAACCTTCAAAACCCAATCAAGACCCACCTAACCCTAACCCAATTAGCCCACTACCCAAAATCAGGAAATAATAAACAAACCCTAGGTGCACCGCACCTAGGGACCTTTGACCAGCCAACGTCTGAAGCACCGCCATTGTCACATCCACCGCCCGTGTACCTGCAAGAAGAACAGAGTGATTAATTGAGAAGCAAGTTGTAAAGAAATAAGGCTATAAAAAAGCCAAGCACAAATCAATTGTACGATTCGGCATTTTTTAGAAAATACAAAAAAAACACTTGACAACTCTTTTAGATTTGAGCATAAACAAAGGTAGTAATCCCAGTAATATCAAAAGCACGAGAATATCACAAAACCAGGCAATCAAAATACCAAAATCACAATCGAATGACTAAGGTGATTTTATTTTTTTTACTACCCTATTTTCGAATTTATTTCCTCGTTTATACACATATATTATAAATCTAAAAAAATATATAAAAAAAAGAGAAAAAGTACCTTTTCGATTTTCCGGCCACCGCACGGCGACCGGCCTGTTCCTCGCAGGCTTCTGGGCAAACCCAAAGAAAAAGAGAGAAGATGAAGCTTTTTTTTAAAAAACGCAATAGGAAATGAAAATTAAAAAAAATGACTTATATAGCGCTTGCAAACGACGCCGTTTCATCAGGCCCCCCAAACGCCCAAAACGACGTCGTTTTGGGGGGCCAACCCGAAACCCGACCCATAACCGCCTCAGGATCCGTGTGTTTCTGTATAATGGTCTAATTGCACTATAGACCCTTCCGCTTTTTCACATTTTGTAATTAAGTCTTTGATATTTTTAATTTGGCCCTATAGTTTGTTGCGCTTTCCAATTTGGTCCTCAATGCTGTTGTGCATTTTGGGGCAGATGGGCTTACTATGCTTTTGGTCCTTCCCCTATTTTTCGCGCGTTTAAGTTGGTCCCCTTCTCTTCTTTTCATTTCAATTTTGGCCTAAGCCTTTTGCTTTTAGTTCGATTAGATCCTTTTTTTACTTTATTATTAAAATTAATTATTTTAGTATTATCATTACTATTATTTTTACTATTATCATTTTTTCAAAATTATTATTATTATTAACATTAGTATATGTTTTATTATGTATGTATATATTTATGTAGTATTACTATTAGTCTTTTTATTTCTAACATGTATATATTATGTAAATATTTTAATATTATATTATATATATATATGAGTTATGTATATAGGTTTTTTAATATCTTTAATATATTATTATGTATATATTTTAGTATTATTAGTTATATATCCTCTAATACTATATGTTGTATATTTCTAATTACTCTTATTAGTATTATTATTATATTCATTATTGTAATTTTAATATTACTATTATCATTATTATTTGTCATTTGGCATTATTTTCATCATTACTATTATTTATACCTTATTATCATTTTTATCTACTATATTATCATTATCATTATTGTTATTTTGCTATTTATTCTTATCTGTATTTTCATCCTATTATTATTATTATTATTATTATTATCTTATCATTAAACCCATAAATTTCATACCGTTATCATTATATTATATATATCTATATATTCTTTAGGTTTATATTAGTATCATTATTATTATTACAATTTTTATTCTCCTTATTTTATTGACATTAGTACTACTTTTATTACCGTTACTTTATTACTATTACTACTAATGTTACTATTATTTTTTATTACTATTATTATTATTCCTTCTTTTTACTATCTAATATATTATTATACCTTTTATTATTACTCTTGTTTATTACTATTATCATTATACGTTCCTTTTTATTACTATTACTGTATTATTCCTATTTTTACTACTATTATTATTATCATTACTATCACATTATTAGCATTTTTTATTACTGTATTATTATTATCATTACTATCACATTACTATTAAAGTCTTTCAAGTTTTCAAATTTTCGACAACAAACATACTAATTAATCAACTAGGTTCCAATTTTGGGCGTTACGAGGGTGCTAATCCTTCCTCGTGCGTAATAGACTCCTGAATTCATTTTTTGATTTTCGTAGACAAAAAATTATCGTTTTAATAAATCTTAATTTTTATTAAAATGATTAATTTAAGGTGACCCGATCGCACCTCATAAAAAAAGATTGGTGGCGACTCCTCTATTCGTTTTCATTTCCAAAATTCAAGTCAATTCCCGTTTTTCAAAAAATGGTTACGACATATTTCTTCTTTCTTTTCTTTTTCAGCTTCCTCCTTGACAACTACACCTTTACTCCTTGTTTTAAAAGTGTTCTTTGATGCATCAAACTTCTTGAATCTTCCAAATTGCTTCTTAAAGGCCTTATTAAAATTATGAGTAAGCAGTGCAATCTACTCTTGAAATTCTTCTATGTCAATGGCTTTAGGACCAGTCTCATCATCAGCCACCTAAAGAGCAATATTTCTTTCGCCCTTTGACTTACTCCTCTTTCATATTAATCCAAGTTCATCTCAAAAGTTTGTAGAGATTCAATTAACTTATCAAATTTCAAGCTACCTAAATCTTTGACCTCTATTATAACAATTACCTTAATCGAGAACCTTTCAAGTAGTGACCTTAGAACCTTTCTCACAGGTTTAGAGTTGGAATACTCTTTTCCAATGGCAAACACCTGGTTAGGCAGATCACACAATTTTACATAAAACTTGCCAATAATCTTAGAATCTTGTGTTCTTAGAGCCTTGAACTTATCATTAGCATTCGCATATTGGATTGCTTAACAATATTTCTTCCCTCATGAGCAATTTAGAGAAATTCCCATGCTTCATTTCCAATAATACACTTGGAAACACGTTTGAACTATTCCAAGTCAATGCCGCAGATATGACATACATGAATTTAGAGTTAGCATTGACAACTCTGTTTTCTTCAGTTGTCCACTCAACTCCAAGTTTAAGAATCTTTCCAACTGTAGAATTGATAGTAGGATCTTATTAGCTAGTGAGAACAAAAAGTTATACCCTCTCATCAACAGACTTGATATAAACTTTCATTCTAGCCCTCCAGTAGAGATACTTATCACTTTCTAACATAAGGGGACGGGTAATTCAAGATCCTTTTATTTTCAACAAACAATAACACCAGGAATCACTACTAGATACATTAAATGTTAAGCTCTAATACCAATTGTGGGGCTAACTACAGTTGCTGTTTGTTGAATGAAAAAAACAGTTAATGGATGCGTTTGATTGAAGTGGCCACTACGGCTTGGCATTACAAAAAATATGCAAACAAAAACACAAAGAATACCAAGATTTGTTTACATAGTTCGTGTAACAGCCTGTCCATTATAGACCGTATCAATATGTTGTTTGACATATATTTGATTAAGCTAGGGTGGAAAAAGGGTGAGATTGGTGAATCATCTGTTCAGTGTCTGGGTGGCGTACTATATGGATTTGACAGTACGCACTTTTTTGCGGTATGCGTCGCTGGAATTCGTCATTTGGCGAACTCTTTTGTGAGACAACCTGCCAACCCTATGTAACACCCCTAACCCACATCCGTCGCTGGAACAGGGTTATTGGATGTTACCAGAGTTTACAGAATAATTACACATAATTCCACTATTTACTTATGTTAATATCAAAGCTATCTACTTAAGTCATAGTCACTAAATTATTTATATCTTGAGATATAAAATTCTAAATTAATATTTGCTTAATATTTTTGAAACTAGACTCTAATATCTTTCTACCATAAAATTTTCAGAATTTATGGTTTAGCGAATAAGTACAGTAAAATCTTTAAATTTACACCTATTCTACTATTTGACAGCTTCGACATTTCTTTACTAAAAATTAATTATATCTTAGTACGGGGTTTGGATAATGCTCCCATCTATTTCTCTTGAAAATAGACTTATTAAAAAATTTAAACATATAAATTTAAACCTCAAATATTTTTTATACAATTTTTAATGATTTTCCAAAGTCAGAAAGGGGAACCTGAAGTCATTTTGACCTTGTCTCACAGAAATTAAAATATATCATAAAATGAAATTCTTTTGCTTACACCGTTTCTTCTATGTAAAACTAGGCTTAATAGGATTTAATTTCATATTTTATTTAACCTCTAATTCGATTTCCACAATTTTTGGTGAATTTTTAAATTTGGACTACTGCTATTGTCCAAAATTGTTTTAGTGAAAAATGTTGGTAACTAAGTTTATAACACCTCCACTTCCTTTCAATTAAACCCTATACATGCCATATAAACCTTAAGATGCACAATAAAATTTACTGAAGTAATCTGGATAGTGTGCCCTGATGTGTTGATCCGATCCACCGATTTCACGTCAATCTACAAAGAACATTAAACGCAAGGAGTAAGCTTATGTAAGATTAGTAAGTTCATAGATTGTAAAGATAAACCTTACCAAACATTCTACAGTAAATCATACCACATAATTTACTATAATTTCCTACCAACCACAATCACAATCAATACACATCACATGATTGAGCTCAATATTAACAACTATTCAATTTCTATCACTTTAGTTAACATGTCACTTACCATTTTTCGTCAAATTAGAGAACATCTTACGGATTTGAGTATGTCGTTTGCTTGATGCCACATATTACTTTAGTTTGCATACACTTTGCTATGGCCTTGCCATGTCTTGCACACTTGTCACGTTGCCATAGCTCAGCTATGGTTTTACACTTATACATATATAACTGTCATGGTTTAACCATGGACTTACGTTCACTTTCACAATGTCATAACTCAGTATGGTCTTTCACTGAAAAGCCATACCTACATTCCACATTTTTCCATGGACCAACCATGAACTTATCTGTCAATTCATCACTTGTCACTGAACGTACGTACTTAATCCTACGTATCCCTTGATTTGAACTTTCAATTTGATTTTTACATTATTTCAATTTCATTATTCAATAGAAAAAATACAAATTATGAATATTGTATCATTCCTAAATTAAAAATTAAATATAAAAATTCATCTATATGAACTTACCTGGGCCAATCAGTAGAATTTGTAAAAATTCAGGGACTAGTTTGATATTTTCTCTTTTCTGCGTTTATCTTCGGATTCCCAATCTATAATATAAAATTTCTATTCATTAGCATCTAATTCAATACTACTTCACTTCGCAATTTATGCCCTTTAATTTTTGAAATTACACTTTTACCCCTAAAATTTATAGTTTTTACAATTTAGTCCCTACTCAATTAACACTTTCATTGAACTAATTTTTCCTCAAATAACACTTTACCTAATAATTTTAGGCTATTATACAGTCTTTGATATTCAGAAGTTCAGTACAAAACCCCAATTCCTAGCTTTTTCACAATTAGTTCCTAAAAATCAATTTCTACTAAAATCACTTAATAAAATCATAATATAATGAAATTAAAGGTTCAAATCTAAGATAATTAATCATAAAATTCCAGTACTCACTCATGGTAACTTTCAAAATCATTCATAGAATCAAAAACAAATGAATATAATAGTTGGACTTAATTATAAAAGTCACAAAACATGAAAAGTTACAAAGAAAAAGCAAGAATTGAACTTTCATGATGAAAAATATGGAAAAAAGCTTGAAAAATCTCTCCTATGGCGTTTTGGCTGGAGAAAAATGATGAAATCTCTAGATTTTTCAAATTTGTCTTTGTTTTATATGTTTAATTTGCAAAATTTCCAATTTTGCCATTGTTTCTCTTTATTTTCTTGCTGATTTTCTTGCCCAAACCGTCTAACCCATATAATTAGAGTCTAATTGCTTTTAAATCCCTCTTTATTAGTCACTTAAGCTATTTAATCACAATTGAAGAAATTTTGCACTATTTTCAATTTAGTCATTTTTAATTAATTGACTATCTAAACGTTAAAATTTTCCAACGAAACTTTAATATCAACTTGTTCCGACCTAGGATAATAAGCTCATGGGCTTGGTCTTACTTCACCGTCGAGAAACGAAAGAAGGCTTCTATCTCCAAGTTTAATTCAGACGTAGCTTGCTTCTTTTTGGGTGTGAAGCAGTGTCAAACCAAAATAACCAACAAGCATTAGCTCTCCCTGAAAAGGAGGTGATCCAGCCGCACCTTCCAGTACGGCTACCTTGTTACGACTTCACTCCAGTCACTAGCCCTGCCTTCGGCATCCCCCTCATTGCGGTTAAGGTAACGACTTCAGGCATGGCCAGCTCCCATAGTGTGATGGGCGGTGTGTACAAGGTATAAATATTTATGGCTCAGCTTATGAATTTGAGGTCTCGATACCTCGTTTTAGACCCAATTTACCTATTAAATTCTTTTTAAATCACAAATTTCACTAATTCAGAAATTCTTTTAAATTCACACTTAACCCATAATTATTAATTTATTAAATTTTCAAACTTACTTGTGGGATTTAGTGATCTCAAATCACTGTTTCCAACACCACTGAAAATTGGGCTGTTACACCTAAGATATTTTGAGTGAACTTGTTAGTTTGCAGAGTGATAGAATTATTTTTCTTATTTAGCAAGAAAATGACAACTCGAGAGAGTTTAGTTGAAACCTAGTTGAAATTGAACTAGAATACTGTTGATGACAACTTTACGTGTTTACGTATTGAATGACTTGTTTAATTGACTTATTTTAATGTACAAGTAACGTTTTACTACTCACAAAATTGATTAGTGGTAGTTGTTATGTTTGGTAGATGATTAGGCAAGCATATTCTCATAATATAAGGCGATAGTGGATTTTTTTACCTTCCCACTAAGCTTTGTCCCTACTATCTGTGCTATATATGAATGCCGATAACTAGCATGTTTTACCTTTTTTTTTCTCTGAGTTCTTCCCTTGGTCTTTGGAAATTTTTAAGTTATATTCGCTAAAGAAGACGATGAAGGTTTCTAGTAGCTAGTAAAATGCCATTGATAAGTACCAGCTTACTGGTAATTCCTGGAAAACCTTTAAGATGACATCGGGGGAACTTACGTTTTTGCATTAGTGCATACATGATTAAGTTATAGCAAGAAAATAGTCAAATGATTATAATTGTTTCTTATTTAGCTCAAGAAGCTAGTGAAGGTTCGAGCAATCAAGTCAAAGGACCAGTAGAGTAGATTCTGTTCTGAAGTTTGCTGGTGAGTCCCTTTTTACTTCTTTTGAGTTATGAAAAATTCTATGATATGTGAGTTGTATACGATAAGTTGTTTCTTCTGTAAATGGGTCGATACGTGGTGTTTGGTTACGTGTGTGGTCAAATAGTGTATATGAGTAAATACGAACCTTATCGATGTAAAATACCCTCCTTGTTGCACGAGCTCAGTACCATTCAACTTGTGATATGTGAAAATATGGAAAGAAAATTTGTTTGTGATGCTTTCGATAGGGAGCAACTAGAAAATCACGGCCCGACCTTGCGGGAGAAAACATGTTCAATTTAACAAGGACATTATGGTGAATACGAATATGAAAACGATGGATATGTGATTCTGATTCTGAAATGTGAGTTCGAGGCTCGCACAAGGATGGGTCACATGTAAGCTAACATGATTGTGAGAGGTAAGTATATGTTAGCGGTATGTGTCCGCCTGAATACTATGGCCATTATGTTTAAATTGGTGAAGTGTTTCCGTCAGAGACTGCGGCTAATGAATCAGTGTATTGTGTCTGTAAGACTAAGTCTTATGAAAATGTTTGTAATTCTCATGAGTACTATTGCTTGTGGATTATCGATGTTCTTGTATTTGTTTTGTGTCTATTTGGAACTCACTAAGTTCAAAAGAACTTACTCTGTTACCTTTTTTCTCAAGTGTTTTATTGTAGAAGAAGATCAATAGAAGGGGACTATGCCAGAGCTGCATCTATGAGTGAAACATTTGTCTATTTTTTTGTATCATGCATAACTATGTGGTAGATGGCGTATACATATGTTTTGTAATTAACTTTTACAATTAACTACGTCGTTTGTATCATTTTTATCTTAAAAGAGAATTGTTCCTTCTTTGAAGGTGTACGCCAAACCTTTTTGAATTATTGATCATAAATTTTATGATTTTAATATAAACATCATAACTAGACAATACTTGAAAATATATTTTTCTTTTATAACTTTTATTATTTTCTCTAAAGATGTTTTATCTAATGAAAGAAGAAAAATGGCTTTTATGCAAAGGAAAATCTTCATAACTGTTTTTCCAAATTTTTTAAGTTAAGCTAGATGATTTAAATATGTTAGTAGTGCCCTAATTTGTCGAGTGGTCTATCTGGCTAAATGATAGACGCCATGTTTTCCTAACAAGCTAAGAGATTTTACAATTTGGGTTCCTTACATCTGTTGAGTCTAACTTAGTGAGCAATTCCACTATCTTTAATCCACAATAGAATAAGTGAATCACACTTTATCGTTGTTCAAGTATAAAGATCACACATTTGTACCTAAAGACTAGAATACTTAACTCCAAATCCCCCTCTAAGAATTTGGGTAGTAGACACTTAATGTTTACAATTTAATTTGCATCCTCACAAAAAAATAGTTCCTCAATGAAAGAATACAAGTGCTCTCAATATGCTCTCATACATAACTTAGACAAGCCTTGTTGCATCTATCAATTTCAACTTACTAACATAAAAACTAAACGAATACAAAGCAAGCCCTTGAAAATAGGAATTACAATAAAAAAAGCATAATTTAATAAAGATATGACCTTCTATAATCAACATTACAATCCTGACCAATTCTCCACAAAGTAAGGGTTATCTTGATTCATTTGAATCTAATCCAATCTTCACTAACCACGGATTGGTTTCCATAGAAAGACTACAATATCTTCAAAATATCAGCACAATAACTAGTCTCAAGATTTTACTGCATAAAATTGTCAACTCAAACATGACGAGTATCATCACTACCTCCATGCCAGTTTGTCATGGGCATTATTGAATGCTACTTAACATAGAATCACACAACCTACCTTGACAATTACTTAACGGCTTGTCAAAGGCTTTAACGAAAAACTATATTTCAAAGTTTAATTGATTGATAACTTTCTATTAAGAACTCAATTGATTACAATTTTTAATTAGTAACTTGATTGATTTTTTTTAATTATCTTACACTAGATTTTTTGACATTTAAACTTATTTTGAATTAAATCTTTTACCCTTTACATGCAAAGCATGTATTTTATTAATTAAAACAAAAGATAAACAACCAAAATGAAACAAGCTTCTTCTAAATTTTAGAAATTTGTTCACCTATTTAGCAAACAATTTAAACTTCAATTTGGGTTTTGATACATTGTGGATATATAAATCTATACGTTATCAATAATCATATAACCACCTCATTAATAAAACTTTAAAATAAATAGATATATATTTATATACTAACAGTACATCCAATACAAAATATAAATATTATTTTCCTTCGAACAAAAAATATATTAATTGTTTATCAAAGAAAAAAATTCTAACTTCGTTTAACTTTATTACTGGCAAACTATTAAAGGAAAGAAAAGAAAAAAAAAAGAGTTCTAGGGCAAAGTATTTATTACGTAAACAGTTGAACACACATTCAGTTGTCCATAGTCTTGAGTGGTTGAAGTCATGGTTGAAACTTATTATTATTATTATTATGTTTTAGTTTTGACAGTCTTGTTGTTGTGCTTTGTTGACATGCCAAGAATCGCTTTGCATTGGATTTGACAGTCTTTTCGAGGCTCTAACATGGACTGGAAGTTAGCACATTTTCTGAAGTTTCTGCAATTGAGGAATCAAGGTCGCTAAATGATGGATCATGTTCATAGGGTTTGATGTCCACACCTTGGTTTTTTAGGAGATTTTCATTTGTCTTCTGTTGCTCATCAATCATCATCTTTAGTCGCCTTCCTTGTTCTTCAATTCTCAACTGTAAATTTCGCTGAAACTGTAAAATGAAAAAATGTCAATAATCTAAAACAAGTTAACAATATCCAGAATAAACCCAAGTCTTGGATTCATGCAAATTCGTGTCCAAAATGAGTATACTAAATTTCCGAAGATTTATAACCCATGTTCACATTCCAATATGTGTAGAGTTTGTTTTAGAGACAATAGAATAAAAATATCCAGATAAGATGCTGAAGACAAATGGTGTACCTCTAATTGTTCATTAAGACGCCTTTGGACATCTAACTGAAGTTGCAATGCCTCCGTCAGGTGCAAACCACTGCCAAACACTCGACACATTGCATACATTGTTATCAAATTGCAGTCTAGAACATGTAGCATTAGAATACGATAACAATTTGATGGTAAATTTCAGGGAAAAAAGAAGGGGAGATGTATTTGGATTGATAGAATACTAATAAGAGAGTCAAGGAGTTAGGAAGCTTACGTTTTGACATCAATCTGAGTTAAATCAGTTGTGCTTGTTCTTCTCTCTGGTTTCCATGCAACACGAAAAGGGTATTATCAGTCTACATGTATATATATAAAGTTTCTATTTAAGTCTAACACAATTTATATTTAACAAAATGACCTTCCAAACTATGGTTTTCCCTAAATCGTGTCTACCACTTGTGTTCGACATACATTAAGACATGGATATTTAGTATCGTCTTTCAAATAATATATGGATAAATTTAGAAAATTTGAGTATACTTGGTATGGGTATGATAGGACACATATCCACATTCACCTATACTTAAAATTAAAAGCTTGCCGTCTGTGTTAGGTGTGGGTCCCACTATATGGGAAACCCATAATTTTTGCCACATTTTATTGTCTCTTTTTAGTTTTGTCAAAAGCCATTTTTGGGGGGCTTTTAACGGGTGATGTGGGCAGAAATTTTTGCAGAGCTAAACAAAAAAAAAATCTCAAATTAAAACAGAGAGAAAGAGAGAAGAAAATTTTAGTTTTTCAAGTTTGGTGCAGCAGTGATCAACTCTTTGATCGAAGGTTCATCCGTGGTTCGATTGAGCTGATTTTTGGACAGAAACTAGGCGATAAGGTGTTCTTGACTTTGTACGGTCGAATTTTTCATCCGAGTCTTGTAGCATCGAAAATACCCATTTTTCAGCAGCTGCGTTTTTGGTGATATTCTCTCATTTTTCTCTCTTTTGCTAAAGATTATATATTGTTAGCCTTGTTGGAGTTGAATGCTTGTTGTAGGCTTGATATTGTGATCTTGTAGTTGAACATTTGATGATAGTGGAACTCTTGATCGGACTCTAAAGTCCCGTGGTTTTTACCCTTGATTTAAAGGGGTTTTCCACGTAAAAATACTGGTGTCTCTATTTATTTTTGTTGTGGTTGCATTAGTTGATTTGTGGTTGATTAAGGTTGCTAGATAACATATCTTGTGCTATTGTGCTTGCCATAATTTTTGACAGGAGTTATAAGGAGAGAAAGAACACCGGTTGTGCTTTCGCTTTGTTTCGGTTGTTCGGTTTCTTCCCAACAAACTGGTACCAGAGCTTGGTTATTGTGTCAGATAATTATGGAAATTAATACGAGCAAGATGATTATGTTGAATGGCACAAATTATCAACTTTGGCGGAATAAAATGAAGGACTTGGTGTTTGTGAAGGCTTTGCATCTTCCGGTCTTTACTACTCAAAAACCCGATTCGAAAAGTGATGAAGAATGGGAATTTGAGCATCAACAAGTGTGTGGCTTTATTCGGCAATTTGTTGAAGAAAATGTTTACAACCACATTGATCAGGAGACACATGCTCGAACATTGTGGGAGAAGCTTGAAAGCTTGTATGCTTCGAGGTCGGGCAATAACAAGTTATTTTTGCTGAAGAAAATGATGGCGCTGAAATATAAAGAAGGAATGTCTATAGCTGACCATGTTAGTGAATTTCAGAGTGTGATGAATCAGTTGCTTGGTATGGGTGTCAAATTTCATGACGAGATTTTAGGACTTTGGTTGTTTGCTACTCTACCAGACTCTTGGGAGACCTTTCGAGTCTCACTCATTAATTCTGCCCCACAGGGTATTATTACTTTGGATTTGGCTAAGAGTGGTGTGTTGAATGAAGAGGTTAGAAGAAGATCTCAGGGTTCTACATCACAGTCCGAGGTGTTGGTTATCGAGAACAGGGGGAGAAACAGAGACAAAGATGGAAAGGGTAGAGATAAAAGTCGAAGCAAGTCAAGATCGAGATACAAGAATCTTGAGTGTCATCATTGTGGTAAGAAAGGTCATATCAAGAAATATTGCTTCAAGTGGAAGAAAGAGAACAAAGGTGGTGGTGATAAACACGATCGGAATGACGATGAAAAATCCGAGCGTGTTGCTACTGTTACTCGTGAAGATCTGTTAGTTATTTGTGATGAGAATTTGGTCAACCTAGCATGCGACGAGACTAGTTGGGTGATTGATACTGGTGCATCACTTCATGTCACGTCAAGGAAGGAATTCTTCACATCTTATACTCCTGGTGATTTTGGGGTATTGAAGATGGGTAATGATGGTTTGGTTTCGGTTATTGGTATGGGAGATGTTAGCTTGGTAAGTAACAATGGAACAAAGTTAACTCTCAAGGATGTCAGACATGCACCGGATGTCCGTTTGAATTTGATTTCTGCAGGAAAGCTTGATGATGAGGGATTCTGTAACACCTTCAGTGAAGGGTAGTGGAAGCTGACTAAAGGCTCCTTGGTTGTGGCTCGAGGAAAGAAGAGCTCAAATTTGTACTTGATGCAAGCTTTGACTTCTCGAGAGACGGTGAATGTGACACTGAATGACAGCTCAATTGAGTTGTGGCATAAACGACTCAGTCACATGAGTCAGAAGGGGCTTAGCTGTTTAGCGAAGAAGAATCAACTTTCGGGTTTAAAGAATGCTACACTGAAGAATTGTGCTCATTGTCTAGCAGGAAAGCAGAGAAGAGTTTCATTTAGAAGCCATCCTCCTCATAGGAAATCAGAGTTGCTAGAGTTGGTCCATTCAGATGTTTGTGGTCCGATAAAAGTAAGATCACATGGTGGTGCACTTTACTTTGTGACTTTCATTGATGATTGTTCAAGAAAGCTATGGGTTTACACTTTGAAGTCTAAAATCAAGTCTTTGAGGTGTTTAAACAGTTTCAAGCATCAGTTGAAAGGGAAATTGGGAAGAAGTTGAAGTGCATTCGTACTGATAATGGTGGCGAGTACACAGGGTCGTTTCATGAGTATTGTTTGCGACAGGGAATCAGACATCAGAGAACACCACCAAAGACTCCACAGTTAAATGGGTTAGCTGAAAGAATGAACTGAACATTGATTGAGAGAGTCAGATGTTTGTTGTCAGATGCAAAGTTACCAAGATCGTTTTGGGCTGAAGCTTTGAATACAGTGACACATGTGATAAATCTGTCTCCTAGTGTTCCTTTGAAAGGTGATGTGCCAGATAGAGTTTGGTTTGGTAAAGACGTGTCATATGATCACCTACGTGTGTTCGGTTGTAAAGCATTTGTTCATGTTCCAAAGGATGAAAGATCCAAGTTGGATGCCAAGGCTCGACAATGCATTTTTATTGGTTATGGTCTAGACGGTGAGTTTGGTTATAGACTCTATGATCCAGTTCAGAAGGAACTCGTGAGAAGCAGAGATGTTGTCTTCATTGAGGATCAGACCATTGATGACATTAATAAGACGGAGAAAGTGGATTCACAAGGTAGTGGTAACTTGATCGATGTGAATCCGGTTCCCCTAGACTCTTCACCAGATCCTATCCAGGATGATGTGCATGGTGATGTTAGTGGTAACCATCAGACTATAGGTGACTTTGATACTCCCATGGATGATGTTGTGAATGATCAATAACAAGCACCTATAGCTCCACCAGCAGTTCCACTTCGAAGGTCTTCCAGAGATCGACGATCTTCTGTCAGGTATTCTCCTGATGAATATGTTCTTTTGACTGACGGGGGAGAACCTGAATGTTATGAAGAGGCTATGGAGAGTGAATGCAAAGATCAGTGGGTTGAAGCGATGAAAGACGAACTTCAATCCTTGCATGAGAACCATACTTTTGAATTGGTGAAACTGCCTAAGGGCAAAAGAGCTTTGAATAATCGGTGGGTTTATAGGTTGAAGCAAGAAGAGAAGTCTTCATCTCCACGATACAAAGCTAGATTGGTCGTCAAGGGTTATACTCAGAAAAAAGGGGTTGATTTTGAAGAAATATTTTCTCCGGTTGTGAAGATGTCCTCTATCAGAACTATACTGAGTTTGGTAGCTTGTTATGACCTAGAGGTTGAACAAATGGATGTGAAAACTGCTTTTCTTCATGGTGACTTGGAAGAAGAGCTTTACATGGAGCAGCCAGAGGGTTTTGTTGCACAAGGGAAAGAGGACTATGTGTGCAGATTGAAGAAGAGCTTGTATGGTTTGAAGCAAGCTCCAAGGCAATGGTACAAGAAGTTTGAGTCTGTTATGAGGGAGCAAGGCTACAAGAAGACTACTTCTGATCATTGTGTGTTTGTTAAGAGATTCTCTGGTGATGATTTTATTATTCTTTTGCTCTATGTTGATGATATGCTTATTGTTGGTCAGAATGCTTCTAGAATTGAGAAGTTGAAACAAGAGTTGAGTAAATCCTTTGCAATGAAGGATTTGGGGCCAGCAAAGCAAATTCTTGGCATAAGACTGACACGTGATAGAAAGGCCAAGAAATTATGGTTATCACAAGAGAGGTACATTGAGAAAGTACTTCAAAGGTTTAGTATGGACAAAGCTAAAGCGGTGAATACTCCCTTTGCTATGCACTTTAGATTGAGTGTTAAGCATAGTCCTTCCACAGAAAAGGAGAAGGAAGAGATGCAGAAAATTCCTTACTCTTCAGCCGTGGGTAGTTTGATGTACGCAATGGTTTGCACGAGACCAGACTTGGCCTATACCGTTGGTACAGTTAGTCGGTTTCTTTCTAATCCAGGCAGAGAGCATTGGAATGCAATGAAGTGGATTATGAGATATCTTCGTGGCACTTCCAACATGAAACTTTGTTTCGGCAACGAGAAACCTGTTCTTGTTGGGTATACAGATTCAGACATGGCCGGAGACATTGACTCGAGGAGATCTACTTCAGGTTACTTAATCACTTATGCAGGGGGAGCTGTGGCATGGCAATCGAGACTGCAAAACTGTGTTGCATTGTCCACCACCGAATCAGAGTTCATTGCAGCAACCGAAGCGTGTAAGGAGATGCTTTGGATGAAGAAGTTTGTGCATGAGCTTGGTTTTACTCAGGAGAAGTATGTCCTGTACTGTGATAGCCAGAGTGCTATTCATCTTGGTAAGAACTCAACTTTTCATGCTAGATCTAAGCATATTAATGTGAGGTACCATTGGATACGAGATGTTCTTGAAGCTAAGCTGTTAGAGCTTGAGAAGATACACACTAATGATAATGGTGCTGATATGTTGACGAAGGCCTTACCAAGAGGAAAGTTTGAAGCATGTTGTTTGACCTCCGGTATGGAGGCATTCCCCACATAGTTGGAGGGGAGTTTGTTAGGTGTGGGTCCCACTATGTGGGAAACCCATAATTTCTGCCACATTTTATTGTCTCTTTTTGGTTTTGTCAAAAGCCATTTTTGGGGGGCTTTTAACGGGTGATGTGGGCAGAAATTTTTGCAGAGCTAAACAAAAAAAAAATCTCAAATTAAAACAGAGAGAAAGAGAGAAGAAAATTTCAGTTTTTCAAGTTTGGTGCAGCAGTGATCAACTCTTCGATCGAAGGTTCATCCGTGGTTCGATTGAGCTGATTTTTGGACAGCAACTAGGCGATAAGGTGTTCTTGACTTTGTACGGCCGGATTTTTCATCCGAGTCTTGTAGCATCGAAAATACCCATTTTTAGCAGCTGCGTTTTTGGTGATATTCTCTCATTTTTCTCTCTTTTGCTAAAGATTATATATTGTTAGCCTTGTTGGAGTTGAATGCTTGTTGTAGGCTTGATATTGTGATCTTGTAGTTGAACATTTGATGATAGTGGAACTCTTGATCGGACTCTAAAGTCCCGTGGTTTTTACCCTTGATTTAAAGGGGTTTTCCACGTAAAAATACCGGTGTCTCTATTTATTTTTGTTGTGGTTGCATTAGTTGATTTGTGGTTGATTAAGGTTGCTAGAGAACATATCTTGTGCTATTGTGCTTGCCATAATTTTTGACAGGAGTTATAAGGAGAGAAAGAACACCGGTTGTACTTTCGCTTTGTTTCAGTTGTTCGGTTTCTTCCCAACAGTCTGCTTGTGAACATCCAAAGGGGCTAAGAGACAATGCTATTATTCAACAAATTAAACAACTAAAAGCAATCGGACTGAAATTTATACTACATTAATGTTATAATAATATCTCCCCAATTGGGATCAGAGTTAGAACATTTGAATTAAGCTTTTTAACACTCATTATGGGAGTTTATGTTGTTTATTTAGAATACCTTGTGTAAATTCTGGCATGTATCTTGCAGCACGGTATTTCTGCAAGTTAAGACAGAAATCAAAAGGAAACAAATCCAGATATTAGCATTATGGTCAACATTCAACACCCAAAGTTGTTTTTTAAGAAATTAAAAAAATACCTGCAGATGGCTTTTGACATGAAAAATGGTCAAACCTTGAGTATCCATTAGTTTCAGAATTGTCTTTGGGGTTGCCTCTGTTAAGACGATGATACCAAAAAGTAATGAGTAAACTAAAATGATGGCAGATAATGAAATTTCTCAAGATTTAATCAAGTAATAATCATACTCTTACTTACGCTCACATCCTCCCAGACGTTTAACACATTCCACGAACTTTTCATGAAGATCCTGTGTCCACATTATTCGTGCTTTGTTACTTTTATTACAATAAGCCTGCAAGGAAACAGTTGGAGATATTCAACACAAATTCTTCTATTAAGAAAAAGAAAAAAACAAATTACTTACCCTTTGATCCTGATTTCCTCGGGAAGGAACGGAAAAGTGAGTTTTAGCGTTGCTGCCTGGAAATTTATAGGATCTTTCAAAGGATTTCTGGTATTGGTCGAAACAAATTTGTGATTTTACTAAGGACTGCAATGTATTTCTGAAATCATAGTTGGGTTCATCTTGAGCAATCGATTCAATGGAAGAGTAAATGTTGTGTTGGGGGCAGAAAGAAGTATCCAATTGAATGCGTCTTTCAGTTGCATAAAAGGCATATGCTGGGGTCTGGAAACCGCTCATAATTGGATTGGATGATGATGATCCGGGATTTAGCTGTTGTGGCACTCCCTCCATGGCAGGTTGAAGGTTGCAGTTCCTGTTGAATCCAAGGCTCTGCCTTGCTAGCTCTTGGCTATCAGTCCTCTTGGTGTTCATTTACAATCTTAACCACAGCAGCTAATAGATGCAATTTTCTGAATCTACTGTTCAATTGGGATGCATAAATAGGAAACTGTATCTCATTTCCTTCTATTATGAACGGCTTAAAAGATTAAAAGCCACCCAGAATACGTGCAAAGATCAAAGAAAAGGGTTGAAGCATAACCAACCATGGCAGTGTTGAATTAAAGATGTATGGTAGAGAATTTCTCTTTCATAACCCCCAATGACTCCAGGTTTAAGATATTAATATAAATAAAAATGTAAACACAAATACAAATATATAAATATTGATAAGCTTAAAGCATTCATATTTTTAGATTTTAAATCTCAAAATTTGTAATCCCTTTAATATTGTGGAATTGTAATATCATAATATATGTAAATTAATACTAAAAGTAAAAAAATAAAATAAAATTAAGGCTTGAAATTTTTTTTTCATTTTGAAAAAAAAAACATTTTCATTAATATAAAATGATATATAAACATGATATATAGTACAAACGACCAATAAATAAAACACTACAAACTCTTATACAAATACCAATGTTCAAAAAAATAAAGCCTAAAAAGGGAGAAAAATAGATTGACAATAACTACAATATTGAAAAGTTTAGAAATTAAGAGATACATTATATTGAGCAACCATCAATAATTTTAACCTAGTCTCGTCATCATGAAATCAGTCCAGTGGCAAACTCAATAAATTAATTAACCACTGTAAAATGTCTCGAATAGACCTTATGAAATCAGTGATACATAAAAATTAAATTTTAGATAATCTTTCTCATAATTATCTCAGAGTTCAATCTCACGATCAATGCTCTATAATGAAAAGGCCCCTACTAATACTAACAACATACTTGCTTTGGTAAATCATGTATATACCGTAAGATACAATTAAAAACAAAACTCAAACTATTGTAGCTTTTAAAGAAAATAGAATGAAAAAAAAAACTAAAAATTAAAATAACTTTTAGAAAAAAAAATTATCCTATTTATCTAAACCGTCATTAGAACTATCACAAAAGTGGTCAAAAAAGATATTGAAAGAGAAAAATGAAATAAAATTATTGAGAAGAGACATATTATTTATTTTAATACTTGAATTATTATTTTGGTTCAATTTATCTAAAAAATTCAATACTAATCCATAAAAAAACACAACAAATAATATATGATATTTTTTAGATAAATGATATAAAATTATAGTTTGAATATAAAAATAAATTAAAATTTTAAATACCGCAGAAAAAAATAAAATAACTGTTGATTAAATAGTGAATAAAAACTTACTTCTAAAAATAGAAAATGAATATCTATATATATAAACATTGATATGTTGACATGACCGAAACGCTTCGCTCCGTCCAGAAAAAAAAAAGGAATAACAAAAATAAGTGTGCTTGTCCGGGGAAGTAATTGGAAATATAAAAATATGTTTCGAGCTTTTCAAAACACCAAAGGAGCAATTTTGAGAAAGAGGCGAGACACACAGGTATTAAAAAACCCAAGGATTTTGGGGTTTCAGGTTTCAACTTAGGCATGTATGGCCTTAATAAGACGCCGCCATCTATTATTCAACAATTACCACACCCAAATAATAAAATCTCAACCCTATTGTTTTCTTTTTGATTGGATTCCAATGTAATATCTCAATTTGACAAGTAATGATATAAATTATCCAAATTTATTGATAGTATTATTTTTTAATGAGGTGATAAAATTAATCAATATATAGCTGACATTATTTATATATATATATGGACTATTTATGCTACTTCATTAAAAAAAAAAACAAACTTATATCACATTTGTCTATTTAAGGTATCATGTTGAAAAAATTGGATACCAAATTAATATAAAAATTAATGTCAAACTTAAATATTAAATATTATATTAAACCTATTATTATTTTTAAGAATTGATATTTGACAAATTTAAAGTTTAAATCCTAAAATTAGTGCATGGAATAAAAACTTACACACGTAGAGTTATTATTTATCCTTATTTTTTTATTTTAATTTTTTAATATAATTAAAAAAACGTGTCATAACCCTACATTTAAAGCATACAATAGTAATCTAAATGCAACCTTTTCCTACCCTCAAATTATAGCCCTTTAAAGAGATGATATATAATATACCTAAAAATCGAATTTAATTCCAATTACTTCTTTCTAACACTTGTAAGGAGTCACATTTAATAAATTTAGAATTTAAAAAATCTTAATATTTTTATTTTTTAAAATAAAAAATTCATTAATTTATTTCATGAATGGGATCATATAAATTGGGTAAAAGAAAACACAACAAACACTATCATTGACGGTGAAAAACAAGCTCTACCAACATGACAAAGGCTTCAACCTCAACATCAATAGATTATTATAGCACATTGATAATCGGCTTTGTCACAACTCAAGCATGACATATCTAGAGTGATCGCAATTAACTATCACGTTAAGACAATCAGCCTAGGATGGGTCCAAAGCGATGGGCGAACAAATTCAGCAAAAGAATTGAGCATCTACCAAATTGGAGAGGATGACAAAAAATCGTCTCTAAAAGCAAGACTAATAAACGTGCTATAAGAGCATATAAAATTTTTTAAAAGTGAAGACTTATTGAGCAATTGAAAAGAAAATATAAAACTCAAGAGAACTTGAGTCCAAACCGACTTATGAAATTATTTATTAATCTAAAATACTCTCACAACAAAAACAGATTAAGAAACCAACGAAGAGCCACTTATTTTTCAAAAAAAACTGCTTGTGGTCGGTGGAATTTCAATGATGACATACACTATTATCTGTCCATCACAACTTGTGGAGACAATAAAGATACTCATAAAATAGATTTGTGAACTGAACAGCGAGAAGGCATATAAAATTTATGAGAAAAAAAACCGAAAGAGAAAATTGGTGGGAAGGAAAAAGAAAAGTTGGATAGCACCGCCTTGGGACAAAACAATGGAGAAAAAACTTACTACTTAGAAAAAAAAATAATTTTTTTTATATCAATATGCTAATATTTTTATTTTTTGATTTTTTACTTAATACTATAAAGAAACTAAAGACCGAATGTTATCTCCCAACTGATGTTGAAAAATTTTCCAATCTGAAATGGATAAAAATTTCCAAATTTGGAATGTTTAATTAGCATATAAAATTTGGATCATAAGATAATAAAAAAATAATAATAATACAAAACAGGGAAAGGAAAAGACAACAAAGCCCCCACATAATCAAGTTTTAAGAAATTAAAATAGAAATGGGAGACTCCCCATTCCCCACATCACATCTAAACAACGAATGAAACAAAATGAAAAATGAGAAGAAGGTGGCATTTTCAAGAGTGCAGCAAGGCCACCATAAACGAGGACAACTCAGCTTCTAGATTAGGATGGAATTATTATAATACCTTCAATAAAATAATATCAATCACATTAATGATTACTTTCTCTCTTTATTTATTTCCTATCATTCTTGTACTTTCCTATATGTCATTTTTTAAAAGACTTGTTAAAAATCATTTGATTTTACGAACTGGAGACATCTAGCGGCAAAAGGTTCAATTTCTTGTTTAATTTTAAAGTTCATAGATGATAACAAAACATAACTGTTAACGAGGCTGTAGCAGTGTTCGCAAGACTTAAATTTTTTATATATAAGTATGTTGAATGCTTAAGCATTGTTTTCGATTTTATTCTATCTTAAATCTCACTTTATACGAGTTTTTTTTTTAGAATTAATTCAATTTAATTTTGAATATATTTCAATTATAAATTCTATTATATTTTATAATATTTAATTTATATGTGTATTATTTGAAATTATAATTGTGTAATAATTATATGCAAACGAAACATGATAATTTTAATCAAAATTATACTTTTTTTTAATTTTACAAATGAATAAATTTAATATGCACAAAAAATTTTCGAAGTGTCAACCTTCTTCCTCGTTATATAATATGAAGTTTAAAATTATTAATTCAAAAAAGTCTAAGTAAAACTGTATGGTTTCATTTTTTTTTTTGCAACTTTATAAGTTAAAATGGGCATATAAAACTATTAATTAAGCAATATCAAAACATATTGACAAATATGATTCAACCATTCTTTTTAGGGCTCGTTGGAACATAAGCACAGGGGTTGCCTTCTTCATTCTATTGAAACCCTTAATTCACTTGATAGGTTCAATCTTCCAATGCATCATGAAGTCATCGTTTAAGAATATACTTAGTCTATCTCAAGCTTCAAAATAGATGCTATGTTCAAGATTTAAGCATTAATATTGGAAATTAGATTCTGATACAAAGTGTTATTTTTAGGAAAAGGAGATTTCATTAGAATAGTTGCAATGATTTTTTTTTTAATATCGCGGTTTCAATGTTCTCTTCACAATTAGAAAAACTCGATTTACCTCTATCAAAAAGATCTATAGAGGCTAGCATCTTAGGCATTTTTCAAATTGTCTAAAATTTTCATAATTTGATCCAGTATAACAACTTGTTTTTCGTTGATGTTGAAAAATTTAATTTTAGGATCGAATTTCTTAAACGAAATTGTTCAGGAAATTTTAATCGAGCTGTTACAAGATGAATACAGAATTAGGGAATAAAATTATTAAGTAATTAGTTAGATAAATTAGTAACTAGTGAATAAGGACTAAATTGAAAAATGCCTAAACTAGAGAGATTGGATGAGAGTTTAAGTAAGTCCTTAGTGTGCAATTTAACCAAGGCCATGAAGATAATTTAACCATAATTGAAATAAGTTGGCGGAAAGAATTAATCTCATCCATCCATCTCTACTATTATCAACCATAGGATTTATTATAATATAATTTAATATAATAATAAAAGAAATAAAAGATGAAAAACGAAGTGGTCATCTTCATTCCAAAACAAAAAGGAAGAAAAACTTTGCATGTTTCTCCCCAATGCCGAGAGCTTTGAACGGTTTTAAGGAACTCTTTCTTTTCGATTTTAATTAGAATATTAGCACAAGAAGGTAGTGTTTAGTAAACCCATTGTAATTAGATGATGAATTGTTAAGGTTTTGCTTAATAGCCATTGATGAGTTATTAGTAAGGTAGATAGAAAATGGTTAGAATTTTGATAAATAGTTGTGTTTTGGATCAGGGATTCCTAGGGTAGGGGGCTATAAGGTTAAGGTTGAGAGAATCGTTTGATGAAATTCTTTTTTAAAGATTGTCTATGTTAAAAATCAGAATTTTTGCATATTTAAATTATTGAATGTAGTTAAAAGACATAATTAGGATGTTGAATGATAAAAGGAATGACGAAGATGACGGACGAGTAATAATTTATTTTTTATTGTTATTTTTGAAGTATCAAAATATATAATTTTTATCAAATAAAAATATTAACATAATACATATACTATATTAATAAAAAAAACATCAAATTTAAGTACTAAATAATATATAAAACGCTTAAAAACTCTTTATTTCTTATCTCAAATTGGAGCATGGTAAAACAATTAGACCTAATTTATTCATTTCTATTAGTCGAAATTCAATTAATAGAACAACACAAGTGAAGAAAATGTAGTTTATGCACCTTATTAGGGGGAGAAAAAATGTAATGAGAAGAAGGATTATTGGATCGATGCTCTAAAAATAATAATAATAACAAAGACTTCGAGTTTCGAAGAGTATTAATTAATAAACAGATAAGCATTAATTAGAAACAAAATTAAATAAAACCAATGGAATGAAAGAAGACAGAAGCAACATTGTATTTGCAACTCAAATGGGATATTTTAAAACGAAAAACTTTGTTTATCTTTGCTTTATCTTAGTTGGATATTAGCAACAAAGAAAAAAAATTGCCCCTTCAAACTTCGGAGGGACGTTCTTCCAATTTAGGCACCCCAATCAGTTGACCGCCCTGCCCCTACTTTATTTATTTATTTGTCTTTTATTTTTTTTTTTTGGGCCAGCCTTTTATTTATTTGTTTTTTTTTCATTTGCTTATTTTTATTATGCTGATTAAAGTTCAGTTAAATTTTGTTATTAGTCTTTATATTTAGTAAAAGTTGTGAATTTAATTTGTGTATTTTTATTTGGTTATTTTTAGTCTTTATATTCTTTAAATTTTAAATTTTCAGTCCTTACCAAATAATAATTCATTAAGTAAAGTTATGTTATTTTTAAAATTTGATGGGCCAAACATATTATTATATCTGTAATATTATGTCAACTTATTATTCTCACATATTACTCACTAAAAATCTAGTTAATAGATTATTGGCTGTCATTTTCATTAAGGCTGAAATTTTAAAAATCGAAGAGTATAATTACTTAAAATGATTAAATTAGAGAAAATGAACTAAATCTACAATTGTACATATAGTACAAGACTAGTAATTGAATTTAATCAAATAAATTTAACCGCTACTGTTTGGGCCAAGACTAAAATTTTAAATTTTTAAAAAATATAGGGACTAAAATTGATTAAATAAAAGTATAATGACTAAATTCTCAATTTTTACAAAGTATAAAGACTAATAGCAGAATTTAACCTTAAAATTCAATGTTTAGGATGATTAGTATAGTTTAGAATTTAAGATTTAAAATTTAAGTTGAATTCTATATCACCGTAAATTTGAAAATGTCATTTTTTATTTAAAAACTATTAAAGCTATTTCCTTTTTAAATCAAATTTTATTTATTAAATAATACTTCAAGCAGGTGAA
This sequence comes from Gossypium hirsutum, assembly GCF_007990345.1. Taxonomy (NCBI): domain Eukaryota; kingdom Viridiplantae; phylum Streptophyta; class Magnoliopsida; order Malvales; family Malvaceae; genus Gossypium; species Gossypium hirsutum. The sequence goes on from NC_053432.1 coordinate 71,409,876, forward strand.
ACTATTTTCAGTTTAAAATATATTATTTTAGGTCTAATCAATTTGAATGGATAACTCAAAATTTGAACATATTACCTTCCCAGGTCCATTTCACTAATGTTGACCTATAGGTTAATTATCCAAAATCCCAACTATTATAATATGCTTATTGCCGTTTTATTTATGGTTTAATATAACATTTGGTACATGAAATTGACACTTTTTTTTAATTTGGCACATAAACTTTTTATTGGTCTAATTTGGTACCTAAACTTGACACTTTTTCTTAATGTGACATCTAAACTTGACATTTTTTCTTAAGTTGGTAGTTAATCTTTTTTGGGATCAATTTGGTACCTAACTTGACTTTTTTCCTAATTTCGTACTAATCTTTTTTTTTGTTCGATTTTGTGCTTGAACTTGTCAAACGTTTTACAAATTACTCCAATATGCTAACAATGTTATTTTTTTATGACATAGCAAAAATAATCAATGTAAGATCGACATGTGACTGATGATATGATTTTTTTGTATTTTATATGTTCAATTACTTTTAGTTTTAATTAATTAATTTATTATTTTATTAATTGAAAATAATGAATTTCTTTTAATTTGGATTTTTAAAACTCTTTTTTTCGTATTTAATATTAATTCGTTAAGCATAGCTCAATACCTTTTTTTTTTCAACATGAATTTCCTCTAATACTGATAATATTTTTGTGGCATAACAAAAAAAAAGCATTGTTGGTGTTTTGCATAATTTGTATAACATTTAATAAATTAAGGTACCAAATTGAACTTAAAAAAAGCTTAGGTACCAAGTTGGGCCCCAAAAAAGTTTAGGTACCAAATTAAGAAAAAGTGTCAAGTTCATATACCAAATTGGGCTAAAAAATTAGATATTGACTTTAAAAAAAACCAAATTCAAGTACTAAATACTATATTAAGCCTTTATTTATTTATATATTTATCAACTTTTATACTTCTGTTCATTTATAATTGAAATATCATAATTTATAATCCAATTCGTAAAATACGATAATATGGTAAAAGTATCAAGCTTTTTTTTTTTTTTTTTTTTTTTTTATATTTTTATTTATATTGCATATTATAATCCAATTCGTAAAGTAATCATATTTATTAAAATTAGATTTCATTTCGAAAATGCAAATTATTTACTAATTTTATTTATAAATGATGAGTGAACTTAAATTAAATTGTAATTACTAATTGTCTTGAACTATAGCTAAATATCATTTGATTTTTAAAAAAAATTCTAATAATAATTCTAAAAATTAAAAAATCTTAGAAATAAGTATAATTTATTAAAAATATTAAAATATGTTAAAATATTAAAAATTTTGTTAAAACAAAATCAAACCCAAATTTATTAAAGTCAAAACTTACATTCAAACAGTTTTTTTTTTGTGAATCATGGTATTTTTATTTTAAAAAATTGAGTTCTCTTTCAATAATGGGAAAATATTTTCATTTTCAATAAAAATCTCGATTTGATGAGAACTATCTAATGCAACGAGACACTAAAATTATATGTTGAATACGCTCTACAATGCAATTCTAAAAGCACTCATTTTAATAAAATCATGGTTTTATTATTGTTGAAATCTAATCAAACTAAAGAACAACCCATTTATGGTAAACAAAATCTTTCGATTTTTCATCTCTCTTTGGTGACAAAAAATAAGATGAAGACAAGAAGCTCCTTTCGCCACTTCTTTACCTTTGGAGACATGTTGATGCTTTTGGGAGTTTTATTTTAAATTAAAATTTCACTTTTTATCTTTTATTTCTTCCTATAACTTTAAAACATTATTTTTTAAAATTCAAAACTCAAATACTCCTTGTTCAAAATCCGAACATTTATATTAAAAATTCAAAACTCATAAATTATTAAACTCAGTAATTTAAATATTAAAGCTCCTTAGGGTATTAAACAATAGGATCTCTAAATAGGAATGTTTGTAATAATTAAGGGGATGTAAAAATGAGTAATTGAAATTTTATACCGGTGATTGCAAAAGCATAGGAGATGAAAAAATGAGTATTCACTAAAGTAAAAGAAAATTTACATTAAATAATTTTTTATGTACCTTTTAGTTAGAAACATGAGTAATGAAGATGAAACTGAACATTAACGAAAGCATTAGAAATTTCAAACTTATTGTTAATACAAATTAGTTTTAAGAGTTATCTTTATTTTTGTTGGGTTTTCAATGAAAGACTTATTATAAAATTTTCACTTTACATCAATTCACTCTCTCTGTATTATAAAATTTCCAAATTTTATTTTCTTATATATATAAGACAGACTTTTTTAAAAAATATATTTATCAGTTAATTTTAAATTTGATGTCATACATAATGGAATTCACAATTCATGAATCTATACAACAAACGGAATACTATGTAAGTACTAACTTGGATTTGGATCCAAACTAAATTAGGCTTTGAGTTTAATATTGGGCCAAAATTTGGAGTTAAGCTTTAAATTTGAACCCATTTTAATTCCCCTTTAATTTAAACACAAAAATCTTATTTTAAATCAGAATTTATTCTTAATGATTTTTTTATTTTTTATTTGCTTTTTCTCAGAAATGCTCCAAGATGAAATGTGGATGATAATTTTTACCTCTTTATTTTGATATCTGCTAAAAAGGATCCTTAAATCCAGATTATTTCAATTCGGTTTAAAAATTAATCTAACCAGAATTAAAATAAAACTCAATTTTTAATTACATCATTTTCAAATAATTCAATTTAATCTTAAAATTAAATTAAAAATTCAGTTTAGTCCAATATTTACTTATCAGCACATCTTCAGTACATTCGAGGCTCAAACACTAAGAAATTTGAATTAAGAAGTCCAAACAAAATTAGATGTATATAACTGGTGTTTTGAAATTGGTAAGGTTTATTATTAGGCTAAATATTTAATTAGGGCCTAATTTTTAAGAGTTGTTCACATAAGGGTCAAATCTTTCAAAATGGTCATATAAGAGCTTAATCTTTACGAAAGTACTCAAACGAAAATCAAACCTTCCAAAATGAATGAATAAGAGCTGAACATTCTTGAAAGTGCTCAAATAAAGGCCAAAACTTTTTTAAATTGCTTAAATAAAGGCTTTTCAAATGTTGTATATCAAGTTTCAAATTATAAATTTTTTTATCATTTTTTTCTTTTCAAATAATATTTGATTCAGTTGCTATGTGTTTTATTCTAAACATGTCAACATTCACATAATTTTTACTACAAACAAATTGAAGTACGTGAAAACCCTTATTTAAGTACTTTGGTAAAGATTAAGGGCCAGTTTTGCATTGCTTTTCAAAAGCATTTCTGGCTCCAAAAGTACTTCTAGAAGAAAAGCTGTGCAGAACAAGCTGTTTTTGGCTGAAATTTTTAGCTTTTCAGAAGTACTTTTGAAAAGCACTTGTGAAAAGGAGAAGCTAAAATTTTTAGTTTTTTCTCTCTCAAAAGCACTTTTAGTGCTTAATTACTTTTTCACCCCTCCAATAACATAGTACTTTCCTTTTTTTTTTCTTGATACTTAATTATAAATGTGTTAAAATCATTGATTAAAAATAAAAAAAAATTTAAAATATTAATTACAAATATTTAATAGTTATATTTAAATATTTAAAATATAGTTTATATATTCTAATTAAATTTTATAAATAATTAATATTTATTGCTTAAAAATATTTAAAATTTATATTTTATATATTAAAATATTAAGAAGAAGTTATAATAATTTTTTTATATTCTTACTAAAATATAATAATATTAACTAATTTAAATATTATTTAAATGCATATTTATTACTTGATAATAAGATGGCTAAAATGGACATTTTATTTCTCAAAAGCACTTTTTGACAGTAATATTAAACACTCAAATTTTAAATCAAACTTTTCAAAAACACTTCTTAAAAGTACTTTTTAATAACACTTTTCAAAAGTATTTTTTAAAAGTATTGCCATAATCATTTTAAAATATTTGACCATAATTATAAATAATCCTAAATGTATATATTTAATGGCCCTAAAAAGTTATAAGATTGTATATTATCTTTAAGTATTTAGTACCATTAATTACTTATGAAATTTTATTTTTGTCATTATTGTGAATTATATAATTTGGTGCTTTACCATATTTGGGTTTAGAGTTAATTTAAACAAGCAATATTTTCAGTTACCCGTTGTTAGGTTATAATAGTAATTAGAAGGGGTCAAAATAAGGGCAAAATTAGTTTATTGTTCATAATTTAACAATTTTGAGATTTTAGATTCCATTTTTTTTGTAAATTATTTATTGGTTCTCTTTATTTTATTTTGGATTAAGTTCTATCATTAATGACTCTTATGTAAATTTATTCTAATTTAATTTCTAATATATTATCATTACGAGTTGAATTATATTTTGTAATAACTAGATTATAATTATTTGGACATAGTATTTATGATTGTATTTGTTATAATACTTGTAGCATTTTAAAAAATAAAATATTTGGACATATTTTTTAACCGAGAGGTCGGGAGTTCGATCCCCGCCCATGAGAATGAACCACATTTTATGATCAGCCGTTTACTTCTTTGAAGAGCGCCATCGATAAAAAAATTAGTCACTACTACTGATAGTAGACACCTTAATTTTGAAAAAAAAAACCTTTGCTATGAAATTTTAAATCCATGACATTCACTGAATATTTGATGATTGGTGGTGAATATGGTGATGTAGAAGCAAGGATCAATTGTAGTCCCACATACATGTCATGTGCATGGAAAAGCAACCAAATTCATAGATGAAAACGATGGGAAATAGGAGTTATCTCATGCACAACTTCTCCTTTAAACTTCCCATGTGCAAATGATTTTGTTGCAAGTTTTGATGTCATTAAAACAAAGCTATCAATGATGAAGCCCTCCTTTCTTTCTTTCTTTCATCACTTCCATTTCCATACGCATAATTCAAAGAATTAATATGAAATTTGCTTATGTATGAATCTCGTAGCCATCAAAACAGCTTCGTTCTTTTGATTTCAACATACATCAGCTGAAGAAAAAGAAATGTACAATCTCTCTCCGCTCACATTTGCATCTCAGTTTATTGTTTTTTCTCAATTATTTCACTTCCCAAAATTGGTAAGTTCCGATCAATAACTCTTACCTTTTCTTTTTGGAGTCCATCTTTAAAAGAGAAGCACAAAAGGAGCAGGTGCCTCTAATCGGATCAATCTTGTTTGCTCTAATAATACACCGACATTTGTTTCTAATTTGCTGCCTAATTTGAAATTATTTTCCAAAGCAAGCAAATGTTCCGTTATTAATCAAGAGTTACCATTATTTATAATAATGAATTATGTCTCTTAATTTCAAAAGTTATATCATTTAATTGTTATCAAATAGTCATAATTATTAAGTAAAGATATATGTGGAATAATTATTTTTATTGCTAAAGATGTGAATATCAATTTGGATAGTTATGTCTCTATGAAGAGATATAGAATTCTCATAAATAGGAGTCAAATTTAATTTATTTGGTACACCAAAAACATAAAAAAAAAAAAGTTTCATTCTATTCTCCTTAATCCTCTTACATTCCTAAATTGTTTTATAAAAAATTATTGCAGAAGTTCTTTATAAAAATTGATACACTTGCTATGCTTCTTTCAATGTTTAGTGGACTATTTTCGTCAATACAAAACATTGATAGTCATTGGGCTTCATTCTCGAGATTCATTTGTTCATAACATTTTTATACACCAAAATATAGGTGAGAGTGAATAAAACCTTACAAATAGTATCATTGATACATGCTTTAACGCATTCTTTAATTTCTTAAAATTTTATTTTTATCCCCACGCAATAACAACAAATCATAATAAATATATATTACTTTATTTGGCTATTTGCTTGATCTAATTGTAATTAGAGGTGATAATCCGATGGATTTAAGATTGGTTATTTTGGATTCAAATTTTACAATTTCTAACCCTTTTGAAGTTTGGATTGTTTGGGGTTTGTTTTACCTTAAATACAATTATATATTTTACATAATTTAAATACTTACATGCCAATATAAATTATTAATTTTTTATATTTTTAACTATACTTTTATCGTCATATAAAATTTAAATCTTTACATAAATTAAAACATTTGATTAGATAAAGAACAACATATATAATACATTATATAAGTCTAAATAAATTATAATTATAATAAAATTTTGATAAAATATAATACTAAATAATAAAGAAGCACAGAGTAATTAATTCTTTTAACTCTTGGAGATGGCTGCTTAAAGTTGACTGTTCAGGCCTTGTGTCCATAGCCGAATTCGCCATATAGTCGGCTACAGCATTGGCTTGGCGATAAACATGTGCAAATGATACTTCCCATTGTCTCCTACAAAGCTAATTATGGGTGCCGTATTGTAGTCATTGTTGAAAAATGAGTTTAAAAGGTTAATTATTGTTAAATTTTGATTTTTCACGCTTCCATTTTTAAATCCTATGATACTTCTTCGTCACTTGAACATATATTAATATCAAATGTATTATTAATTTTTTCATTGATTCCATTTAAAGAAGTTATCTACTCTCAACATTGGATTAGACTACTTGGGAGTCATTCATCCACTCATAACACTTTTTTAGTGTGAATACACTCCTAATATAATAAGAAGTGCATTTAGACACAATAACATTGTATTGATCAGGCCCTACGATATACACTTATGAATATCCTTTACATATTTAGCAAGATTAAATGATACCAGTGGATAAGAGGATTTCGCCTATATATATACCTTGATGAACATGAAAAAAAATATCCTATCTTATAGCACCCTAAAGTTATTCTAAGCATTTGTTTTCTCGATCAGGTTGTTTTCTCGTTCTTGTTTCGACTATTGACCTTTTTAGGTGAACCGACTTCTATTGCATCTCCTTGGTCTCCTCCTTATCCTCCTCTCTTGTTGTACTCTACATTGTTATGATATCTAAATAATACATGTGATTAATGTGTAACTAACTGAGTTGTTAGGCAGTTATCAAATTGGTATAAAGCTGGTATAATTGTTAGTAGCAGTTGAGGTTCGTTCATATATAAGTCTGTATTGAGCTAGTTAAAGAGAGTAAAATAGATGTTTTACCCGGTGTGTATTCTCATCTGTTTAAAGATTCTCGTCTAAATTTCTATCATGGTACCAGTCGCTTGGTGATCCTCGGCCATGACTACCACGCACTCTGCTGATTCTGACTCTATTGAACCTACCGGCTCAGTGTTTCTTGGTGAGCGAGTGGTGACCTCCTTCCCTCGTCATGAGGTTGTTAAGCTTGATGACAATTCGTTCGTTCAATGGCAACAACAGATCCGGCTTCTTGATGGATCGTTGACGGCTCCGGCGCGATTAATTCAATCTTTCGATGCCGGGCTTGTAGTCAATCCGTTGGCTTTGGCGTTTGATCAGCAAGACAGCCTGCTTACCTCCTGGCTCTTATCTACGATCAGTTCTCCGTTCTTGTCCTCCTTCACAGAGGTTCAAACCGCTCATGATGTCTGGCTCGTGGCAAATAACCTCTTTGCAGCCGATTCCAGCACAAAGCAGTCTCACCTGCGTCATGAACTGCATTCTCTTCGGAACGGTAGCCTTTCTATCAGATCTTATGTTAATAAAATCACGAACCTCTGCGCCCTTCTTGCAGCTTCTGGATCTCAGATCTCGGAGACTGAACGGACAGCGGTCCTTCTTGCTAGCCTTCCCTCTGATTTTGATACGGTTGTTGTTGGGAAGAAACCGAACAACCGAAACAAAGCGAAAGCACAACCGGTGTTCTTTCTCTCCTTATAACTCCTGTAAAAATTATGGCAAGCACAATAGCACAAGATATGTTCTCTAGCAACCTTAATCAACCACAAATCAACTAATGCAACCACAACAAAAATAAATAGAGACACCGATATTTTTACGTGGAAAACCCCTTTAAATCAAGGGTAAAAAACCACGGGACTTTAGAGTCCGATAAAGAGCTCCACTATCATCAAATGTTCAACTACAAGATCACAATATCAAGCCTACAACAAGCATTCAACTTCGACAAGGCTAACAACATGTAATCTTTAGCAAAAGAGAGAAAAATGAGAGAACATCACCAAAAACGTAGCTGCTGAAAAATGGGTATTTCCGACGCTACAAGACTCGGATGAAAAATCCGACCGTACAAAGTCAAGAACACCTTATCACCTAGCTGCTGTCCAAAAATCAGCTCAATCGAACCACGGATGGACCTTCGATCGAAGAGTTGATCACTGCTGCACCAAGCTTGAAAATCTGATTTTTTCTATTCTCTTTCTCTCTATTTTTCTTTAGCTCTCTGCAGAAAAATTTCTGCCCACTCCCGTTAATAAGCCAAAAAATTGGCTTTTGACAAAAACAAAAGAAAAAAAAGGAAGGCAAAACATTGTGGCATAAAATATGGGTTTCCCACATAGTGGGACCCATACCCAACAAATCTCCCCCTCCAACTATGTGGGGAATGCCTCCATACCGGAGGTCAAACAACATGCTTCAAACTTTCCTCTTGGTAAGGCCTTCGTCAACATATCAGCACCATTATCATTAGTGTGTATCTTCTCAAGCTCTAACAGCTTAGCTTCAAGAACATCTCGTATCCAATGGTACCTCACATCAATATGCTTAGATCTAGCATGAAAAGTTGAGTTCTTACCAAGATGAATAGCACTTTGGCTATCACAGTACAGGACATACTTCTCCTGAGTAAAACCAAGCTCATGCACAAACTTCTTCATCCAAAGCATCTCCTTACACGCTTCGGTTGCTGCAATGAACTCTGATTCGGTGGTGGACAATGCAACACACTTTTGCAGTCTCGATTGCCATGCCACAGCTCCCCCTGCATAAGTGATTAAGTAACCTGAAGTAGATCTCCTCGAGTCAATGTCTCCGGCCATGTCTGAATCTGTATACCCAACAAGAACAGGTTTCTCATTGCCGAAACAAAGTTTCATGTTGGAAGTGCCACGAAGATATCTCATAATCCACTTCACTGCATTCCAATGCTCTCTGCCTGGATTAGAAAGAAACCGACTAACTGTACCAACGGCATAAGCCAAGTCTGGTCTCGTGCAAACCATTGCGTACATCAAACTACCCACGGCTGAAGAGTAAGGAATTTTCTGCATCTCTTCCTTCTCCTTTTCTGTGGAAGGACTATGCTTAACACTCAATCTAAAGTGCATAGCAAAGGGAGTATTCACCGCTTTAGCTTTGTCCATACTAAACCTTTGAAGTACTTTCTCAATGTACCTCTCTTGTGATAACCATAATTTCTTGGCCTTTCTATCACGTGTCAGTCTTATGCCAAGAATTTGCTTTGCTGGCCCCAAATCCTTCATTGCAAAGGATTTACTCAACTCTTGTTTCAACTTCTCAATTCTAGAAGCATTCTGACCAACAATAAGCATATCATCAACATAGAGCAAAAGAATAATAAAATCATCACCAGAGAATCTCTTAACAAACACACAATGATCAGAAGTAGTCTTCTTGTAGCCTTGCTCCCCCATAACAGACTCAAACTTCTTGTACCATTGCCTTGGAGCTTGCTTCAAACCATACAAGCTCTTCTTCAATCTGCACACATAGTCCTCTTTCCCTTGTGCAACAAAACCCTCTGGCTGCTCCATGTAAAGCTCTTCTTCCAAGTCACCATGAAGAAAAGCAGTTTTCACATCCATTTGTTCAACCTCTAGGTCATAACAAGCTACCAAACTCAGTATAGTTCTGATAGAGGACATCTTCACAACCGGAGAAAATATTTCTTCAAAATCAACCCCCTTTTTCTGAGTATAACCCTTGACGACCAATCTAGCTTTGTATCGTGGAGATGAAGACTTCTCTTCTTGCTTCAACCTGTAAACCCACCGATTCTTCAAAGCTCTTTTGCCTTTAGGCAGTTTCACCAATTCAAAAGTATGGTTCTCATGCAAGGATTGAAGTTCGTCTTTCATCGCTTCAACCCACTGATCTTTGCATTCACTCTCCATAGCCTCTTCATAACATTCAGGTTCTCCCCCGTCAGTCAAAAGAACATATTCATCAGGAGAATACCTGACAGAAGATCGTCGGTCTCTGGAAGACCTTCGAAGTGGAACTGCTGGTGGAGCTATAGGTGCTTGTTGTTGATCATTCACAACACCATCCATGGGAGTATCAAAGTCACCTATAGTCTGATGGTCACCACTAACATCACCATGCACATCATCCTGGATAGGATCTGATAAAGAGTCTAGGGGAACCGGATTCACATCGATCAAGTCACCACTACCTTGTGAATTCACTTTCTCCGTCTTATCAATGTCATCAATGGTCTGATCCTCAATGAAGACAACATCTCTGCTTCTCACGAGTTTCTTCTGAACTGGATCATAGAGTCTATAACCAAACTCACCATCTAGACCATAACCAATAAAAATGCATTGTCGAGCCTTGGCATCCAACTTGGATCTTTCATCCTTTGGAACATGAACAAATGCTTTACAACCGAACACACGTAGGTGATCATATGACACGTCTTTACCAAACCAAACTCTATCTGGCACATCACCTTTCAAAGGAACACTAGGAGACAGATTTATCACATGTGTCACTGTATTCAAAGCTTCAGCCCAAAACGATCTTGGTAACTTTGCATCTGACAACAAACATCTGACTCTCTCAATCAATGTTCGGTTCATTCTTTCAGCTAACCCATTTAACTGTGGAGTCTTTGGTGGTGTTCTCTGATGTCTGATTCCCTGTCGCAGACAATACTCATGAAACGACCCTGTGTACTCGCCACCATTATCAGTACGAATGCACTTCAACTTCTTCCCAGTTTCCCTTTCAACTGATGCTTGAAACTGTTTAAACACCTCAAAGACTTGATTTTTAGACTTTAAAGTGTAAACCCATAGCTTTCTTGAACAATCATCAATGAAAGTCACAAAGTAAAGTGCACCACCATGTGATCTTACTTTTATCGGACCACAAACATCTGAATGGACCAACTCTAGCAACTCTGATTTCCTATGAGGAGGATGGCTTCTAAATGAAACTCTTTTCTGCTTTCCTGCTAGACAATGAGCACAATTCTTCAGTGTAGCATTCTTTAAACCCGAAAGTCGATTCTTCTTCGCTAAACAGTTAAGCCCCTTCTCACTCATGTGACTGAGTCGTTTATGCCACAACTCAGTTGAGTTGTCATTCAGTGTCACATTCACCGTCTCTCGAGAAGTCAAAGCTTGCATCAAGTACAAATTTGAGCTCTTCTTTCCTCGAGCCACAACTAAGGAGCCTTTAGTCAGCTTCCACTGCCCTTCACTGAAGGTGTTACAAAATCCCTCATCATCAAGCTTTCCTGCAGAAATCAAATTCAAACGGACATCCGGTGCATGTCTGACATCCTTGAGAGTTAACTTTGTTCCATTGTTACTTACCAAGCTAACATCTCCCATACCAATAACCGAAACCAAACCATCATTACCCATCTTCAATACCCCAAAATCACCAGGAGTATAAGATGTGAAGAATTCCTTCCTCGACGTGACATGAAGTGATGCACCAGTATCAATCACCCAACTAGTCTCGTCGCATGCTAGGTTGACCAAATTCTGATCACAAATAACTAACAAATCTTCACGAGTAACAGTAGCAACACGCTCGGATTTTTCATCGTCATTCCGGTCGTGTTTATCACCACCACCTTTGTTCTCTTTCTTCCACTTGAAGCAATATTTCTTGATATGACCTTTCTTACCACAATGATGACACTCAAGATTCTTGTATCTCGATCTTGACTTGCTTCGGCTTTTATCTCTACCCTTTCCATCTTTGTCTCTGTTTCTCCCCCTGTTCTCGATAACCAACACCTCGGACTGTGATGTAGAACCCTGAGATCTTCTTCTAACCTCTTCATTCAACACACCACTCTTAGCCAAATTCAAAGTAATAATACCCTGTGGGGCAGAATTAATGAGTGAGACTCGAAAGGTCTCCCAAGAGTCTGGTAGAGTAGCAAGCAACCAAAGTCCTAAAATCTCGTCATCAAATTTGACACCCATACCAAGCAACTGATTCATCATACTCTGAAATTCACTAACATGGTCAGCTATAGACATTCCTTCTTTATATTTCAGCGCCATCATTTTCTTCAGCAAAAATAACTTGTTATTGCCCGACCTCGAAGCATACAAGCTTTCAAGCTTCTCCCACAATGTTCGAGCATGTGTCTCCTGATCAATGTGATTGTAAACATTTTCTTCAACAAATTGCCGAATAAAGCCACACACTTGTTGATGCTCAAATTCCCATTCTTCATCACTTTTCAAATCGGGTTTTTGAGTAGTAAAGACCGGAAGATGCAAAGCCTTCACAAACAACAAGTCCTTCATTTTATTCCGCCAAAGTTGATAATTTGTGCCATTCAACATAATCATCTTGCTCGTATTAATTTCCATAATTATCTGACACAATAACCAAGCTCTGGTACCAGTTTGTTAGGAAGAAACCGAACAACCGAAACAAAGCGAAAGCACAACCGGTGTTCTTTCTCTCCTTATAACTCCTGTAAAAATTATAGCAAGCACAATAGCACAAGATATGTTCTCTAGCAACCTTAATCAACCACAAATCAACTAATGCAACCACAACAAAAATAAATAGAGACACCGATATTTTTACGTGGAAAACCCCTTTAAATCAAGGGTAAAAAACCACGGGACTTTAGAGTCCGATAAAGAGCTCCACTATCATCAAATGTTCAACTACAAGATCACAATATCAAGCCTACAACAAGCATTCAACTTCGACAAGGCTAACAACATGTAATCTTTAGCAAAAGAGAGAAAAATGAGAGAACATCACCAAAAACGTAGCTGCTGAAAAATGGGTATTTCCGACGCTACAAGACTCGGATGAAAAATCCGACCGTACAAAGTCAAGAACACCTTATCACCTAGCTGCTGTCCAAAAATCAGCTCAATTGAACCACGGATGGACCTTCGATCGAAGAGTTGATCACTGCTGCACCAAGCTTGAAAATCTGATTTTTTCTATTCTCTTTCTCTCTATTTTTCTTTAGCTCTCTGCAGAAAAATTTCTGCCCACTCCCGTTAATAAGCCAAAAAATTAGCTTTTGACAAAAACAAAAGAAAAAAAAGGAAGGCAAAACATTGTGGCATAAAATATGGGTTTCCCACATAGTGGGACCCATACCCAACAGTTGTCTCATCTGTCTCTCTTTCGCCAGGTTCATTACCAGTCCAACGCATTGTTGATACTTTGCTGGAATGTGAAGCTCGTCAACTTCGGACCGCTCACGAGGTGTTAATGGCTGCGAATGTTGTGCAAGGACCTCCGCTTCCGTCGGCAGATCAGACCACGACTGGCTCATTTCGTGGAGGACGGTCTACTGCTCGTAGTAGTGGACGCTCCTTTCGTCCACGCGTCCAATGTCAAATTTGCAGTCGCTATGGCCACCTTGCACAGCGTCGCTACTATAGATATAATCGTGATGAGTCGTCACCCCTTAAACCACCGGCGGCCCGACGAGGGGGTTTTGCTCCTGGACAAAATAGGAACGAATGGGCGCGTGGTGATAGACTTGGGAACAATGTTTTCAGTCAAAATTGGATGATTCAAGGTCAAAATTGGAGGCCTTATAGTTGGCCGAATTTTGCACTGGACAATTATGCTCCACGTGGGCCGCACGCAGCTAACCCATTTGTGATAAATGGACATGGACATGGACAGTATAATAATGCTGATCCAAATTTTAATCCTGCATTTTATGGGCGTGAGGTTGACGTTGGCCGGCCTGCTGCGGGCCCACATGTTGGTGATGACTCATTGGACCTACCGCCGGGTAATATGGCGTCTCAGACTCGTGGCCTTCGTGGGTCAGTGCGGTCTAGACCAACTGATAGCAACTTTATGCCTGGGCCTCTGCTAATTGTGTTGGGATTGACAGATCTTGGCAGACTGTTCCTGAGGCTCCGTGGCGAACAAAACCCCGTGCTCGTGTTTTCAGTGTTGACTCGTTTCCTTATGATTCGTCTCAGTTTGTAGGGGTTCCCCTCAGGCTTCCTGAGTTGCATGCGTCAGATTATTCTGATGCTACAGCATATGACTCTAGTTTTCAATCTAATGATTCATTTGTTCCCTTAGGTGACACGTCTTGGTGTCCAGGTTCGGGGGCCACTCATCACGTGTGCCGAAATGCTTCGGATTTACATGGCTCCACTCCGTATACAGGTAATTCTTCTCTTTTAATGGGTAATGGAGTCTCTACTAACATTTCATCCATTGGAAGTGCAACTATTCCTACGGAGAAGAAATTACTGCATCTGTTGAATGTGCTGTGTGTGCCAGTATTCGAAAAAATTTATTATCTGTCTCTAAGTTTGCTACGGATAACAATGTGTTTTTTGAATTTCACCCATCGCATTGTGTGATTAAAGACATCCAGACACAGGAAATCTTAATGCAGGGCCAAGTTCGTGATGGGCTCTATCAATTCTTAGCAAGCTCGACTGTTTTGCCCCGTTTGTTCATAGTACAATTGTTCAAGGTTCCTCATCGACTGGTTCTTCCTCGGCTGATGATGTTTTTACTTTGTGGCATAAAAGACTAGGACATCCTGCTTCTACTATTGTCAAAGCTGTTCTCGATAAATGTCAGATTACTGTAAATAAATGTCATCTTGATAACATCTGTATAGCATGCCAACAAGGAAAATCTCATAAATTGCCGTTTTCTCATTCTAATATTGAGTATGCTGATTTGTTTGAATTGGTTGTTTCCCATTTGTGGGGTCCAGTTGCTGTTCCGTGTGAAGGGAATTTATATTATGTTTCTTTCATTGACATGACTAGTCGTTTTACCTGGGTTTATCTGATAAGCCGCAAATCTCAGGCAGTAGAGTGTTTTGGTCAGTTTCAAAAGATGGTTCACACTTAATTTGGGAAGTGCATTAAGAAATTTCAAAGTGATTGGGGCGGTGAGTTTCGTGACTTCTCATCTGTCCTCGCTCGTCATGGGATTCTTCATCGTGTTTCCTGCCTTCATACTTCTGAGCAAAATGGTGTCGCTGAACGTAAACACAGACATATTGTGGAAACTGGTCTTACTCTTCTGGCTCAGGCTCAATTACCAATGCAGTACTGGGGTTATGCGTTTTGTAGTGCAGTGCATCTTATTAATCACTTACCCACTCCTGTGTTGAAAGGACGCTCCCCGTACCAGAGTTTTTTTGGTTGCGAACAGACTTATGGTCATCTGCGAGTTTTTGGTTGTTGTTGTTTTCTGTATCTACGTCCGTTTACTAAACACAAGCTTGAGTTTCACTCACAACCATCTACGTTTCTAGGGTATAGTGCGCGTCATAAAGGTTATTTTTGTCTAAAGCCGGATGGAAAGGTAATTGTCTCTAGACATGTTGTCTTTGATGAAAATCGGTTTTTGTTTCCGCGTATGTCTTCTACCGGTGAGCAGCTTTGTCTGCGTACTACTTCACAGGTCCCGGTTATACGGTCTTTTGTCACTAGGGATACTCGTGTGTGTTCTTCGCCTGCGACTGGGGTTTCGCTTAGTACTCCGGGTACCTTTGGTTCGCCTGCTATGAGAAGTGATTCTCAACAGCATACTGGGAATTTGTTTGATAACTCAATGACTATTCCTAATGTGGTTAGTTCTTCTGAGCATGTTACTGTTCCTGCTGTTCCTACCACCAATACTCATGCCATGGTGACTCGATCTAAGGCTGGTGTTTTTAAACCTAAAGTTTTCTGTGTAGATAACGTTGAGGTTGAACCCAGGTCTGTTGAGGAAGCTCTTGTCCATCTAGACTGGCGTGTAGCTGTTCAAGCTGAGTTTGATGCATTAATAGCTAATTCCATCTAGAAGCTCTGTTCTTTCTCTCCTAGACGGAAGGCGATTGGTTGCAAGTGGTTGTTTAAGATAAAGAAGAATCCTGACGGGACGATTAATCGCCGGAAGGCACGGTTGGTGGCCAAGGGTTGTTCGCAGGTGCCTGACTGTGATTTTACAAAGACGTTCAGTCCGGTCGTCAAACCTGCTACCATTAGAGTCATTTGTCTATTGCAGTGACCCAGGGATGGCCTCTCCGGCAAGTTGATGTCAATAATGCCTTTCTGAATGGTGATCTGACCGATGACGTGTATACACAGCAACCTCCGGGGTTTGGGCAACTTAGTTCGACTGGTGAAAAATTGGTCTGTCATCTGACTAAAGCTTTATATGGCCTACGACAAGCTCCTCGTGCCTGGTTTGACAAGTTAAAACAGTTTCTTGTTTCTACTGGGTTTATGCTATCAAAATCTGATGCTTCGTTGTTTGTTCGGTCTTCCTCTGACTCCACTCTGTATGTTCTTGTATATGTGGATGATATTGCTATCACTGGCAGTTCGTCTGACGACATCGATTGTTTTGTTCAGCAGCTACACCACAAGTTTGCTCTCAAGGATATGGGTGATCTCCATTACTTTCTGGGAATTGAAGTTAGTCGTGGTTCCTCCGGTAGTCTTCATTTATGTCAGCGCAAGTACATTCAGGACCTTCTTGAACGGAGTTCTATGTCTAGTGCCAAATGTGTTCATACCCTGATGGTAAGCTCTTCTATACTATCCAAGGATGAGGATGAATGTCTTGATGATCCAACTGAATATCGTAGTATTGCTGGTGCTCTTCAGTATATTGTTTTAACTCGACCTGATATTGCTTATGCTGTTAATCGGGTGTGTCAATTTATGCATGCACCCACTAATGTTCACATGGTTGCACTGAAGCGTATTCTTCGGTATTTACGTGGTACTCTTTCTCATGGTTTGGTTTTTCACCGGTCTGAGCGTCTGTCTTTGGTTGGTTATGCCGATGCAAATTGGGGTCTTGATTTTGATGACCGTCGGTCTACTACAGGCTACTGTGTGTATTTTGGCCACACACCTATCTCTTGGTGCTCCAAGAAACAACAAATTGTCTCTCGATCTATGGCAGAAGCTGAATATCATAGTCTAGCAGCCGCCACCAGTGATGTTGCTTGGCTGGTCTCTCTGTTAACAGAATTAAAACTACCATCAACTGATACTCCGACGGTTAATTCGAGTGTGGTAGCAGTTGCAGCTAACCCGGTTCTGCACTCCAAGTTCAAACATGTAGAACTTGATTTGTTCTTTGTCCGCGAAAAGGTGGCAAATGGAGAGTTGATTATTGGTGAAGTACCTGGCTGTGATCAAGTGGCCGATATTTTCACTAAACCGTTGCCTGCTTCGTTGTTTTTTCGTTTTCATCATTTGCTTCGGGTCGTTCCTCTTGAAGAAGTTGGGTGAATGTTATAATATCTAAATAATACATGTGATTAAAGTGTAACTAACTGAGTTGTTAGGCAATTATCAAATTGGTATAAAGCTGGTATAATTGTTAGTAGCAGTTGAGGTTCGTTTATATATGAGTCAGTATGGAGCTGGTTAAAGAGAGTAGAATAGATGTTTTACCCGGTATGTATTCTCATCTGTTTAAAGATTCTCTTCTAGATTTCTATCATACATCAACAAAACTTTTCTTCCAAGGGACATTGATCATAAACTCCCCACAGTTCCACTTGGAGTATGGAAAAGATGCCTAAGTTCTTGCTAAGCCCATGAATCCAATTGCCACATGAATCACGTAGGATCAGCCAAGGAGGCTCGTTGCTTGCCATATTGGTAGGACGACGACCGGTCTAGAGTTGCTGCATTGGTCTGCACTCACCGTCAAGGTGTCTTTAAAGCCTGGCTTTGGTGGTTTCTAGGCCTTACAATGTATTATTAAATTCCGTTAAGCTTGCTCGGTGACATTGGGACACTATAATTCAAATTGCAGAAGCTCAAAAATGGACTACATTTATTTTTATAATTGCAAGATTTAAAACAGGGCATGGAAAGTTGAAATGTTGGAATTTACATGGGGAATTGCTCTAATTGCGACAAGTAATTCTGGGTAGGAATATTTTAAAGGAAAGGTGATGTATGTATCTTTATGTAACAGATTTAAAGTTGTCTTTGGTTTTTTTTTTTTTAATTTATTCTCCCTTTGCTTTATTTCACTGTGTGCCGTAACCGTAGATTCTCTTAACACCATCAAATGTCAGAAGAAAAACACTGCTAATCTTTTGCCTGTATTACTTTACAATTTCATTGCCAGATGTTGGTTTAACTAACATGTGACAATAGGACAACTAAAATTGTCTTTAGACTTTACCCCCCCCCCCTTCTTTTTTTTTTTCTGAAGCATGTCGCCATTTTTTATGTCTTAAATCTTGGATGTTTTCGTGAAACAAATCCTGACAATTTACCCGTATTAGGCTCAACTTGAACATGTTGATAAATGTTTTATTGTGACAGATAGCTGCAATCTTCCAAAACTTGCTTTTCGCATCGGATCTCAGTTAGTCAATTATGGATTAGATTCTCCAATGAATATATTTTTAAAAATGGAAGAATAGGAGTAATACAGGTAGCCATAACCCCCAGGATTTCCTTGTATATTTATGATTGGATGATAATTTTTGTACAAATTGGAGAGTAATTTAATCTTTAACTCATTCAACTGCTTTCAAACAATTTAGTTGCCTCTCCCTTGAAATGGTTTTAAGAGCAAATCGAAGATGAGTTGTTCAGGAACTTCCCAAGCTGTCAGAAAAGGAGCTTTTATTAGGGGTCATTTATTCTTTATGAATTTTAACTGTAGAATGATTAAAATTAAAATTAAAATTTTAATATAATTTAATAATATTTTTATAGTTTTATAAAATTAAGTGATTAAAACATAAATTTATTAATAACTTTTATCTTTTAACCTTTTTACCAATCAATGGATGTTACTAAAATGTTTTCCAAGATAATCTATCATAAATAGGATATTTTACGGTTGCAGAAGAAATTAAAATTCTAATAAAAGGCCATGAACTATGACTACATTTTTGTCTACAAATATACATGTTATTCTGCTTAATTAGGATTAAGCTCCTCTTAACATTTATTAAGATTTCTCTTGCCAAGTGATGTATGGTACGAGAATTTGTTACCTAACATTTTTATGTTTACCCTTGATTTTTTTTATATAAAAAAAAGTAATATATAACATATTTATGTAAATAATATTTAAAATGAATAATATTTTATAAAAGAAGAGTTCAAGAAGAAAGAATAGAGAATAAAGGGATAAAAGAAAAAGTGAATTCAATCTCTGAAGGTTTTTCTTGTGGGTGATGAGAATAGAGCGAGAAGAAGAATGAGCAATTGTGACATAGATTAGTTGGCGACAGAGGGCAACAGAAGAGGAGACTGTAGCAGTAGTACCACTAAAAAAAGGATAGCCATGGCGGCGGCGAGAACAATAATAAAAAAACAACAAGCACAAAGTGTCAATGAGAAGTTAGTTGTTGCGGCGACTGGGAAAGTGACAATTGAGAGGAGGAGAAAAGTATCAAATTGATAAAAATTGTAAATGTGAAAGATTAAATTTGTTGAATTATTTAGAATTAAGATTAAATTAATAAAATATATAAATGTTGAGAACTAAATATAAAATTATACCAATTAAAAAAGATCACATCATTATTTCAATTAATAATTTAACAAAGGATAGTCCCGAACAAAAATACGCTAATAATCCATAAATGTATATTTTACCTATTAACATTATATTATATATATCATCTCTAATAATAAAATTCAAACAGCCCAAAATACCTATTAGGTGTAATCATATATATATTTTAAAAGGTTCTAAATAAATAAATGTATTTACATTACAATTTTTGACAAGTGACACTCCCCCATTTAAAGCATTTATTTTTTTTTGTTAAATTACTCTTTTACTTTGTATCTTTTTAAGTCATATTAAATAATTTACTTTAAACATAACTTGATTATTATATATATATTATAGTTTATCATATTTTTTAAATTAATTTTTTTATTATTGTTTTTAATAATAGAAATTTTTTATTACTGTTAATTATAATAGTTTTTCATTTATTAGTACAAAATTTTATAATAAAAAATGACATATTTATTTACCAATTAATAGAATATTTTAAATTTAATTTTTTATTTATTTTAATAATTATTGAGTAATTTTCTGTGTATATCATTGAAGGAAATATTCGGGTACTTATAATGTTATTACTATTTATGATTTGATTCCACTGTTCATGACTTGACTCCACTATTCATAAGACTGACATTCTGAGCAGACCTTAAGCATGTTGGACACTTGTACCGTTCCAACTCGCATGCTAGATCTCGCAGTCCCTTACGTGCGAAATCCTTGAATATATGCAAGATGGTTCCCCTTGACTCATGCGAGCTGATACCGCGAACTCCCTTGGCTGTCCTCTCATTGCATGCGTCGCGTGCATCCATTTGGTGGAGCCTGGTCGGGTCGAGGATTGACATTCTGAGGAGACTTTAGGCATGTTGGGCACGTGTATTGTTTTAGCTCGCATGCTAGATCTCGCGGTCCCCTACATGCGAACTCTTTGGGTATATGCGAGCTGGCTCCCCTCGACTCATGCTAGTTGATACCACGAACTCCCCTGACTGTCCTCTCACTGCACATCACGCGCATCCATCTGGTGCGACCCAGATCTTATCTAGGCTTTGGGTCGGTAACTATTGATATATAACAATAATCGGTATTTCTGTTTATTATAATTATTTTAACATAATATTTTCAAACTTTACAATAAAACATATATTTTATTTATATGTATCATTAAATTTTTATGTTAATATTTAAAATATTTACATTATTTCTTTTTAAACTTAGTTATATTGACAAATATTATTAACCCGTATATCACATTCACACCGCAATACAACCTAATTATATGTGAATTGAGCTCTATATGATCCGAACCATACTCCAACGATGTCCTTATATATGGAAACTTCTAAATCCACTCAAAAGGCAGCACAAGTAATCCTAAATCTGCAAATACCTCAAAAGTCAAGGGCAAATTAGTAATCAACACCCTTTATAAAACATGGTTCTGGGAATCCCCTATACCAAAAATTAAAAGAAGAAAATTAAGGCATGGTTGGCCCCTCCCTCTCCTTTCAAGCCTTGTCCATGAAATCACCATCTTCTTGTTTTTCCTCCATAAGCTCCATGAAGATGAAAGCTCTAATTCAAACCCTAATCTACACTCAGGCTAGTCGGCTCATTCGAGCATTTTCCAAAGCAAAATCCATTGTCATTCAAATTTACAAACAAAACAATCCTATCCAACATCTCATTTCCATCTCCAAGACCGCAGAGAAGAAGTACAAGCACAACAAGCTATTCTTTGGTTCATTCAGGCTGCACTATAATTGGTGCTCTTCTCACGTCACACCAGTTCCAGCTCCAGTTCTTGAAGGGTGTACCACTACTCATTTCTACTATGATTCAACCTGGAATTCGGCCATTTCAACTCGTGATCAGCAAAAGGATGATGGTTTGGAGTCGGAGCTTTCAGGTTACCTTCAATGGCTTGAAGAAAACAAGGTTAACGGGGAAGCTAATAAAGCAGAGACAGAGGTGGATGATATTGATCGGTTAGCAGAAATGTTCATCGCAAGTTGTCATGAAAAGTTTATGTTGGAGAAGCAGGAGTCTTACAGGAGATTCCAGGAAATGATGGCTAGAAGTATGTGATGAAAGTGAAAGTGAAAGTTTCTTAATTATTACCTGTTTATTTTCTTTTTGACATATGCATTGGTTGGGGTGAAGAAAGTGTATGTGTAATTTCACTGTGAGGGACGGGAGGTTACTTTCTTTTAATTTCTTCATTTTTATCCTTGTATAATTTGTCATCTACTCTGTATATAAATATTTCGAGTTGTCAACGATAGGGTATTTGTGCAATTCTTGTCCATTGTTTAATTTCCAGTTGTAAGGCTACTACAAGTTCTGGATCTGCCTCTACAGTCCTTGAATTAAACTGACTCAAAACCAGAGTTAGTGATCGTGTTTTAGATCATATTGCAAAATTTTGTAATTATACTTATAATCCTAAAAACTTTTACAAACTCTTTTTAAGATATTATTTGATTTTTTGTTTGTTTATAGGTTAAATAGATGTACTTATAATTTTATATATCTGTTGTAAATCAGATGAAACCAGTGAAAATAAGTTTAATTTACTAATATCAAAGTTATATATATGGGTATAAGTTGATGGTCATTAAATGAAAATCCCTGCCATTATTATGTTCATCATTTTGTTCTGGAAAGTTTACAAGGCTCAAGTTTTCCCAGTCATGAAAACTAGGTTCTCCAACTGCTTATATCTCATGCTGATTGCAATGATCAGTTGTTCATATCACTTTATTGACTTCAAATATTTCAACATCCTCATCTTTTTATTTGAGTTATTCAGTTTGATGTCATAAAAAATTATCATATTGTTAAATTTATATTTTTAAGAAGTAATATATAATAAGCAAAAAATCAGTAAGGAAAAATTAAATTAGACAATAAATACTGTACTCACGAATCGTTGTAAAAGTCATGGTAGATATTAAGATTGGGATTTTTAAAGCTACAAGAAAGTTAAAAAGTGATTGAGAAGGCCCTTTCTCACAAGAATAACACATCATTTTAGCAATTCCTTTAATCTTTCCACTGGTCTATATGCCAGATAATGTTGCTTGCTCTATTCACTTTACACCTAATCTCATATGATCAAAGGCACAACGCCATGGCCGTAGCATGAAGCTGACATAAGATACCAATGACAAGGGCTTTTTCTCCAACGAAACTAGTTGATCCAAAAATGTCTTGTCTGTTGTAGTAACAATACTCTCTATACAATTGCTTCAAACTGAGCCATTGAAAAGTATATATGTTATGTTGGATTGTACTTCTTCACCAGGGAGAAGCTGAACTGAAGCTTCTTTTTTGGGTACAGAATTTGAAAGACGAAGGCATCAATTAATGGGTCCTTTTTATCTCTTGGTGTTGAGTTTCTTTATTCCGAAACTTCCTTTGTTGCTTTTACATGTCAAAATACAAGGGATGGGAAAGAAAGAGCTTTAAAAACATTCATACTGGACTTGCCTCTAAACCAACTATTTTCGAATCCACCACACAGATATAATCTAAAACACCCAAATAAATTATCCACATACAAAAATATCAAATGTCTTTCCTAATATTTGGAATTGACTTTTGCATAGAAAAGTGGTACTTCTTGGGATTTTATTCTTTGTTAAGTATTCCAACTTCAAACATCAATTTTGAAGACACTGATTTTTTTTATAAAATTAAAACATTTATAATAAATATATTAAAAATAAGAAGGGATGTCAAGCATTTGTCGTCCCTACATACAAACATTTGCTTCCAAAAAAAAGAGCAGAGCTGCAAAAGGAAAGGGGGGGGGGGTAAAAACAATTTGTCATTTGAAAATATGTTGGGGCATTAATTTAAAAACCCAATGCAATAAAACACTTTGTAGAATTTCAAGATGGCTAATATGTGTCTCTAAAACTGGGGCTGCCCATTCAAGCTTTTGCATGTGCATCTTTGTGTTTCTTCAATATTATATTCAACGCTCTCCAGTTCTTTCTACTAAAAAAGTTGCTGAATCAATACTTTTATTTAACATCATTTATTTATGTTTAATAAGTCGTATTATATTTATTTAAAATATTTATATTAATTTTTTTCAATTGTGTTTTAATATTATCAAATCTAAAGTTAATTTGAGTTTATCGCAAATGTAATTACATAAAAGTATCATAATTTTTTCTTAAATTATATTTTGGTTCGTCTATTGAATATATAAATTAATTTCTATAGTTGAATGACATATAAAAGAATAAAATAATCATTGTTGTTATTAAAAGTTTATTTTGGTATTTTATATACAAGGCATTGTTAATACAGTAATACAATAAGAAAGGGATACGGAGGAGAGAGTAGAGAATGTTGTGGAAGTCAGTTCACTTAGTCAGGGTAGAAAGCTTGAGGTTATAAAGAATGAAGATACGGAGAATATGAATGTTGAGGGCTAAAGGTTAGTTAGTAGAGTGCATGCTTGGTATATTTGAGAGTTGATCCTTTCTTCCTCAAATCTGGAGGTATTTTTAGGTGAGGGTTTCATATAAGGTCACATTAACATATTGGACTTGCCATTAAACCATTACGTGACATGTGGAATGGATGTCTTTGACGGGACAAGTATATCTGTGACGAGATAGATCTTTTCATTTATTCTGACTTAATGGTATGAAATAGTTGAACCCACGTGATATTTGGTGACCAACAACTTCATGTTCCCAGTGAAGCTCAGGGACTTAAATCGCAAATGGCCTGCACTTGTTCGGAATAAAAACCCGCAAATGACCTCTCAGTTCACTGATGGCAGGTTTACTGTTTGGGTGCCTTTTTGACTTGCCAAACATAACAGCAAATTTAGTCGTTGACTTTTACACCTTTATTCAATTTTGTCTCTATATTTTTTGTTTGAAGCAAATTTATCATTAACTTTTCATTACTAATGTATTGCAAATTTTCTTACATGTCCTGTGAGCAAACAATTTAATTTATAAAAATTCAATAAAACATTAATAAAAATTACAACTCCAAAAATGGTTTAAAAAAATTAAAAAATACTTTTAAAAATTAAAAAAATTAAAAATTTTAAAAATATCTTCAAAATTCAAAATAAAAAAAGAAAAACCTATCTTCTCAGCATATTTTTGAACTTTATGAATCAGAAATCATGGAGAAGTCATCTTCAAGAGCTTGTGACTTGTTAGAGGAAAATGATTTATGAATCTCAAATACTAATAGTCATATCCAAAAGATAGTCACCTGTTGTTAGAATTTTGTGTTATCCATATGTGTGTGTATATATATATATGATATTTCGTTCAAATAAACTAATTAATTGAAGGGTGTATTTTATTGGGTGATATTATAGAATTTGAGTTACATGGGGTCTATTACTCCTAATGAATTGGTTTCTGCCAGTGTTTGTGTCCAGTCTTTGCTTCTCCCAGACTTGGTTGTGTCTTAAACAGGATACAAACTTCTTATTTCCTTCATCTTGGGAACATCAGTTTCTCCATCATTTTATGAAGATGTTGGGTGCCACTAATATAAAATATTCTCCTTTGTTTCATTACAATGTTTCTTCCCCCAAATATTTTGGAGTGCGTAGGAAATGGTATTTTGCTTTACTTGTAAGGTACCTTTAGGAAAATTTTAGTTAAGGTAAAATTGCTAGTCATCATATTGTCTATTCCATTATTCGGAGATCTTTATGAAAAGCTTAAATTGTATTAATTTGAAAATTCAAAGCAGCAGATTTAACAAATTAATGCTTCATGTAGGAAAGTGGAAGGATTAGAATGGATTTTTCATGCGAGGTATTGTTCGCTTTGGTATGCAGGTACTAAGCATGGATGCAGCAACTCAAGGTCAGGTACCAGCAAATGAACCACATGCATGCTTCTCAACCAATGGCCTTAGATTATGTTAGTAATGGATTGGACTGGGATAATGCTTTAACTCCAGCCACCTCTGCTTTTGATTATGGGCTTCAGCAAGCTGGCCTACAATAGCCTGCCCGAGAAACATGATTGCCCTATTCTGGAATATTCAGGGTCTGGGTCAATCTCGGATTTCAAAGCTGGCTAAAATTGACCCATTTATATCGCGATCTATGCTTTCTAACTGAAACCTGAGCTAGTGTGGGTTCGACTTTTGTGATGGTGTGGCAAACTTGAGGAAAGGGAGGAGCTTAGTGGTTATGTGGAAAGCTCTTGTATCTTTCTATATTTTAATAAAAGAAATGCATATGATCTTTGCGTACGTTGATGAGTCGAAAAATAAATTTTGATTATTTCTTGTTTAATAAAAGGAAGGATTTCAGATTCCGCTGCACTGGTCCCTATAAGAAAGACTTTGATTTTACTTGGCGATTTTAATCAGGTTCGGCATTCAGATAACAAAATCTCTTTTTGATATGTTACGAAAAATGGCAATTTATTACTTTCCTAAAATTTATAATCCTCCAAACATTGGGATTACCAACTACCTTTACAAATCATCAAGCATGATTGGAGGCCCTATTTACAACAGAAGAGATCAAGGATGCCGTGTTCCAAATTCATCTAAACCAAAGCCCCAGGTATGATGGGAAGCCAAAATTCTTCTACCAAAGATACTGGGAGATTTGGAACTACTCATATAACACCCCTAACCTGACTGCTGACGGTCTCGATCAAATGGTGTACATTCAGTGCCCGATGGCATTTCCAATGGCACTATCGCTGAACAGTAACAATCTAACGATTTGGGCAACTCCAATAATATTGTACAATTATCTTATGATTTTTATCGATAATTTTAGGCCATTCTAAGAAAGCTCCCATCACCATGATGAGTGACCTTGAGGTATTATACCCTTATGGAGGGTGTCAATACTTTGGCTATTAATGGGTATTGATATCTAGTAACGGGGTAACAATATCAGATTCTCATGTTTGCCTTATTTAGTTTCGATGTTTGCTAGCATTGATGTGAAGAGAAATTTTGAGACGAACTAGAACATGCTCATTTGAGAAACTATATACAAAAAAAGTAATTCATAAGTGCCAATGATTGAAAAAGTTATAATTTGGCTACACCAAAACACTTAGATCTTGACTTATTGTTTGTTGCGATGGAAGTTTTGTTTTGATTTTGTATTTTGGGTTAAACTAGGCGAATTTGATATGATAATTTGTGAAAAATAATGAAATGGAATGATGATATCTAGAGGGTCGACGTTCATTTATTTAAATTGGATAGTTGGATGGTCCAATAATAAACGTTAGATCGGTGTATTTGATATGATCTTAACACTCATAAATGTTAAGGTTAAACTAAATACATTTTTTTATCAATATAATATTGAAAAAGAAAAACACGGAATAACAAGATTTAAAACCCTATCATCTATATGCTATATAAGGACTTTAATCACTGCTCTAATCAAGTTTTGGTTAGACCAAATACATTGATTTGAGTAGTTGAGGAGTCTTGACTTTTGCTAATAAAACTTCGACAAATGCCAAGATCCTTTATATGTCTTCTTTTAAGATCTTAAAATTATGTGAAATTAAATTTTATATTAACCTCGAGAATCATAAATTTTCGAATTATGTTATAATCAACAATACATTTTAATAAATTAATTTTGATTTGCAATAATGTGGGGAAAAAACAATAAATAAATAAAATTGTCTAACTCGCTCCTTTTTATATCCAAAGAAATTAATCCATGGAAGTATCAAGTAACACTATCGAAATCCTACAAAAAGATTCAAAGACAGTGGTGAAACTAGTGTGGTTGATAGGTACTCTTTAAAATGAAATTTTTTTCATTTAAATATTTTATAATTCATAAAATTTTAAATTATAGTAAGGATAAAACTGCACTTTGACCATTCTAAAAATGATAAAATTTTAATTTAATTTTTTAAAAATTATAAAAAAATATAAGTTATTAAAATAATAAAATTATATTTTTATATTTTTATTATCGTAAAAATATATAATTTAATTTCAAAAGATTTTTTTTTACCAAGCTTGTAAAAGTTACATTAGTCAAGCTATGATAAATAATGTATGCGGCAATTAATGTATTCTTTTATACACATATTCTCATATTTTGGGCTGTAAAGAGCAGCTTGTTGTACCTAAAAGTAGGATGGACAACCAATCCGACACCGTAGAAGCTGACAACCCCAACGTGCATTGTTTTCTTTAAATTTTGGTTGCATCTAGTCCAAGCCTCGGGGCTCATTTTCTCATAAACAGACCGAAAGTCATGTTTCTGAGCACGTTAGAAAGTTTTTTTTAACAACAATATTAAATTAATAAAATTTTAAGACTTTTAAATGTAATTTTATTATATATTTATTTATTTATTTATTATTTTTGTAGAAATTGAATAATTTTTTTGTTATAAAATAAATAAACAGGAGTAAATAACAAAGAATGTAACGCCCCAATTTTCGGGAATTCTGTGAATGTTGGCATAGGTTTAATTATGTTAGTGGGCCTCTAGAAGGCCCAAGCTTAAGATAGAACCCGACAATTTTAGTTAATTTTTGTTCAATAAGAAAAAGGGGGTGAAATTATGAAATAGAACCTATGTGAAAATGTTTGAAAATGCTATAGGCTAAATTGAAGTGGCCAAATAAATAGGAGTGCAAAATAGGAGGATTTGCATGACAAACCTCCCATTTTACATGAAGTGGCCAGCCACCATGTTGTTGTAGACAATATGAGCACTTGATATCCATAATTCATGGTACAAATTGATAATGGGTTAGGTAAATGTTCCATGATAATGGATTAGGTAAATATTCCATGATAATGGGTTAGGTAAATGTTCCATGATAATGGTTTAGGTAAATGTTCCATGATGGGCATTTCATGTCTTTTGTATTAAAGAATTAAATGGATGAAATATGAAATTTTATTAAAAGAAAAAGGGGTGAAAAGAACAAAGTTTTGTCCATCTTTGTTCATCATAGCCGAAAGTTAGAGAAGAGAAAAGAGAGGAGAAAGCTCTTGAATGTTCGGTCACTTGGGGAAGAAAATTGAAGGTAAGTTCATGGTAGTTTGCTTCTATCTTGATGTTCATGAGTTCTTCTTGATTCTACCTTAACTCTTGAAGCATATTTTGGTTTTTAGTTGTGTTGTGACCATTTAGTCATGAATTAAAATGAAGGAAATGGTTGTTGTTTCATGTTCTTTTGATGAAAAATGGAAGATAAGTGAAGTTGAGCCAAACAAATGAGCATGCATGTGCCTTAGATGCTAAGGGGAAAAATCGGCTAACATGTTGTGCTTTAAAATGATGAAATACTTAAGTAAAATCATAGATATGTGATGATTGATTGGTGATATACATGTTTAAATAACAACCATGCAAGTTAGGTATGAAAGAGTGATTTGGTAATAAATCTTCTTGGGACAGCAGCAGTAACGTGACTTTGGAAAATCACCATAAATTGTGGGAGATGAGTTAGAAGCTGCATAAAATATGTAATTAAAGCTTAATGAGTCTAGTTTCAAATGGAATAAACGAGAACATATTTTGAATTCTGTACAATGAGAAATTTGATTCGGAATGAAGAGTGGTCAGATTAGTCAAACAGTGAAACATAGGAAACTTTGAGAAAAATATGGTATTGATTGGCTAAACCAAAAATTCTGAAAATTTTATGGATAGAAGATATATGAGTCTATTTTCAAGGAAAATTAACGGAACTTGATTTGGAGTTTCGTAGCTCCAGTTATAAATGATTTAGTGACTGTTGCTCAGGAAGACAACTTGCAGTGAAATTATGATTATGTGGTAAACATTGACAAAAATTTGTTAATGAGTTGCTTATTGTTTTCTTATAAGCTTACTATGATCTGTAGGTATGGTTGGCCGAATATTGTAAGGGGTTAATACGTAGTTTGTATTTGAATAGTTAGATTAACGTGTTAGTAATCCAATTGTAGGCGGTTCGTGTGTGGATTTCGTCAGCATATCGTCGCAAACAGGTGTGTAACTAACACCCTCTTTCTTAGTCTGAATCGGCCAAAGTCGAAAAGTCGAAATGCCGAAAATCGGTATTTTGTAGATTTGCGAGTGTGCGAATTCTCGTGAGGTAAATCGATTAATGTTTTTGGTAAGCTGCAAAATTTGGACTGCAAAGTGCATGATTTCTGTGCCCTCGATATTTTTGGGCTTAATGGGCCAAAATTGGAATGATGGGCCAACGGGCCCAATTCGGTAAGAACCCTCGGTACGTGATTCTCTTAGTACATGAAAGGTAGGAATATGCATGAAAAACCCTAAAATAGATAAATTACTGAAATACCTTTAAAAGTGGAAAATTTACAGTTTTACCCCTAGAAGATAAATTACCGAAATACCCCTAGGGTTAAATTGACCTAAATGCATGTTTGACTGTTGTTATTTACTGCATGCCATGTTGTTATTATCTGATGCACGGGACTGGGATATTGACGGAGGAAGTACTGAAAGTGGCTTGTCCACGTACTGGAGGCTTTGCCTCAATTTACTGTTAACTGAGCAGCAAGGCTGCAGCTGTGGAGTGTTGGGCTGGGTGGGTTGAGCTATTCCCCACATGGAGTGTATGGCTGGTACGGGTGGAGTGTAGTGGTTGGTGGGTTGAGTAGTCTCCCCAAATGGGCTTGCATATGTTTACTGATGTTGCATGTATTTTGAAATGGGCCTATGTGCCATACTGTTATCTGAATAAGGGGCTAAAGCCCAGTTTATTGTAATCTGAAAAGGGCTCTGGCCCAGTACCACTGTTACCTGAATGGGCTTAGGCCCAATAGGCTTGAGCTGACTTGGGCTTTGAATGGGTTTTCCTTACACACTGAGTTTCCCCAAACTCACCCATTTTATTTTCATCCACGCAGGAAATCTCCAACCATAGTGGGCTTAGAGCTGTGAGGGAATTCGGAGTGGCCACCCGTTCTGAAAGTTTGATTTTCTTCTGGTGAACTGGACATCATTTTAATTACGTTTGAGGTTTTGGGCTTTTAAATGTAATAAGGCCGTTTATTTATTTTTGATGGTTTTTATATGTTTTATTAAGATAGGTAATATTTATATTTAACTATTGAAATTGGATAGCTTTAGGGAGCGTTTTCAAAAATAGTAATTGATTTCAAAATAACACGAAAACAAGCAAAGCTTCTGCAATGAAGATATTTTTCAAAATTAATCACTTTTCCTAAAAATGACTTAATCAAATCGGTTTCCTAGAAATATACATGACGTTAAGGTGTGGCAATGGCGGTGTGCATGTCTAGGATTGGATCCGAAGGGAGCTTGGTACTTAAGTAGTCCGATAGACTCACCTCCTATTTTCCGGTTTCCTACCTGGTGCACAGCTTCCATTCACTTTAACCTATAATGAAATTATCTTTTAAAACACTAAGTAGGTTTTTTTGGATCAACAATATAAAATGTTTTGAACGCTTCGATGTGACATGTTGGATCCGGCCATAACTTCTGGGCCGGGTTTGGGGTGCTACATTTAGTGGTATCAGAGCCTAAGTTGCAACAACTCGGCTGTGGAATGGGTTTACAAAAATAAAGATTTTCGAAAGCGAAAATTTTATAAAGAATGCGAAAAATTCGATTTTCAAAATTTAGATCTTTAGAAGGTGGCATTCCGAATCTCCGGCTCAAGTCTGTAAGTATTCTGGATTTTTCTGAATATTTTTCTGAATTATCTGTCTGTACTGAAACCCTATTAGGATACTCTAGATAGGATGATACTGAAACCATAGGAAAATCTGATAAGAGACTGAAACTGTAGCTAGACTTCGATTCTGCGAAAACAAACTCTGAACTACTGTCTGATTCATAAAACATCTGTAATAAACACTGAAATATTAATTGATGCATAAAAATTCATAATCAAGATAATACGATATGAGTACAAGAGACCGTGGACGGAGCCGAGGAAGTGCTCGAGCGAGATCTTCGTCTTCGAGACATATGCCAGCGGTGGATGCACCGGTACTACCGGTAACAGAGGTAGAGTCTCATGACCGCGGTGCCGACAATGATGCCCTGTCACAGGCAATGCTTCGTGTTCTGCAAAGGGTTACCGGGGCAAGTACGGGCAATGGAGTTCGGAGATCTATTTCTGAACGAAGTCGGGCTAACGGAGTGGAGATCTTTAGGGGCGTGTCTGGTATAGCCCCGAATGTGGCGGAATATTGGTTGGAGGCCACAGAACGGATTATGGACGACTTGGACTACTCTGAGGAGATTGTGAGTGGGGTATCTGTACTAAGTCCTTTTGGTCACTCAGTTAGGGTAGACAAACTGTATAGGGATGTACCATTAGAAACTCAAGGTAGGATTTTCCCTGGAGATCTGATGGAGTTACAGTTCGGAGAGTTTGATCTCATTTTGGGAATGGACTGGCTTGTTAAGCATAAGGCGACCCTGGATTGTGCTGCTAAACGAATGGTGTTAAGGACCACAAAGGATGAGGAAGTTATAGTGATAGGTGAGCAAAGGGATTATTTGTCCAATGTGGTGTTGGCTTTAAGAGCCGAAAAGTGGATTCGGAAAGGTTGTGAGGCCTATTTAGCATTTGTAAGTCAGTCAGAAGAAGAGGGACTGACAGTGGATAAGGTTAGGACCGTAAAGGAGTTCCAAGATGTTTTTCCGGAGGAGCTTCCAAGATTGCCTCCGAACCGAGAAGTTGAGTTTGGAATAGATTTGTTGCCTGGAACGGCGCCAGTGTCCATCGCACCGTATAGGATGGCACCGAAGTAGTTGGTGGAGCTAAAGGCACAAATTCAAGAGTTGTTGGATAGGGGCTTCATTAGGCCAAGCGTGTCTCCATGGGGAGCACCGGTGCTATTCATAAAGAAGAAGGATGGTACAATGCGGATGTGTATTGATTATCGCTAGTTGAACAAACTGACAATTAAAAATAAGTATCCACTGCCAAGGATTGATGATCTGTTCAACCAGCTTAGAAGAGTTTCTGTATTTTCCAAGATCGACCTCCGATCTGGATATCATCAGTTAAGGGTTAAGGAGGCGGATATCCATAAGACGGCATTCAGGACTCGGTATGGTCATTAAGAGTTTTTGGTTATGCCATTTGGACTGACGAACGCTCCTGCAGCATTTATGGATCTGATGAATCGGGTGTTCCAACCATTCTTGGATCGATTCGTAGTCGTCTTCATTGATGATATCCTGGTATATTCTGAAACTGAAGCGAAACATGATGAGCATCTCCGTATAGTGCTGCGAGTGTTAAGGGAGAAGGAACTCTTTGCGAAGTTCAGCAAGTGTGAATTTTGGTTAAATGAGGTAACCTTCTTAGGACATGTGGTCTTTGCCGAAGGGATTAAGGTGGACCCTCGAAAGATTGAAGCAATTTTGGAGTGAAAGCCACCTAGGACGGTGTCGGAAATTCGAAGTTTCCTAGGGTTGGCAGGATACTACAGAAGGTTTATAAGAGGTTTTTTCTGTTATGGCAGCACCCCTGACAAAACTCATAAGGAAAAGAGAACCGTTATATGGGCTGAGAAGTAGTAGGGAGCTTTTGAGAAGTTGAAGAAAGTTCTGACTGAAGCACCTGTATTAATTCAGCCGGAGTCTGGGAAGGATTTTAATGTGTACAGTGACGCATCACACGTGGGTTTGGGCTGCGTGTTAATGCAAGAGGGTAAGGTGGTTGCATATGCATCACGACAGCTTAAGCCTCATAAGGGGAACTATCCGACTCATGATTTAGAGTTGGCAGCAGTGATATTTGCACTTAAGATTTGGAGACATTACTTGTATGGAGAAAGGTGTATTATATACACAGACCACAAGAGTCTTAAGTATTTGTTGACTCAGAAGGAGCTGAACCTTAGGCAAAGGAGATGGATTGAGTTGCTTAAGGATTATGACTGTTCGATCGAGTATCACCCAGGCAAAGCTAATGTGGTAGCTGATGCTTTAAGTCGTAGAACCGTATCTGATCTGAGAGCAATGTTTGCTCGTTTGAGTCTGTATGATGATTGAAGTTTGTTGGCTGAATTGCAAGTAAGGCCAACCTGGGTGGACCAGATTAAGGAAAAGCAGTTAGAAGATGAGTCTTTGGTTGCTCGTTTTCAACAAGTTAAGGAAGGGGAAACTTCTGAGTTCGGTTTAAATGGTGTTGGAGTTCTGTGTTTCCGAGGAAGAATTTGTGTTTCGAGGGACTCTGATTTAAGGCAGACAATATTGAAGGAAGCTCATGAAGGACTATGTGTCATGCATCCTGAAGGGAATAAGTTGTATCACGACTTGCGAGAATTGTACTGGTGGCCTGGACTTAAGCGAGAAGTAACAAAGTTTGTAGGAAAATGTCTGACATGCCAACAAGTGAAAGCTGAGCATTAATTACCTTCTGGACTATTACAGCCGGTGAAGGTACCACTTTGGAAGTGGGATAGGGTAACCATGGACTTTGTGAGTGGGTTGCCTTTGACACATCAAAGAAAGACTCGGTGTGGGTGAATGTGGATAGGTTGACCAAATCAGCCCATTTCATACCTGTACGTACTGACTTTTCGCTTCAAAAGCTAGCCAATCTGTATGTGGCGGAGATTGTACGACTTTATGGAGTCCTAATTTCAATTATTTCTGATCGGGATCCCAGATTTACATCTCGGTTTTGACAAAAGTTGCATGAGGCATTGGGGACGCGATTGAATTTTAGTACGGCTTTCCATCCCCAGACTGATGGTCAATCGGAAAGGGTTATTTAGATTCTGGAGGACATGTTGAGGGGATGCGTGATTGACTTTCGAAGTAGTTGGGAGGATTACTTGCTGTTGGCAGAATTTGCGTACAATAACAGTTACTAGGCGAGTATTCGAATGGCACCGTATGGAGCACTGTATGGACGAAGGTGTCGTACACCTAGTTGTTGGACCGAACTAGGAGAGCGACAAGTTCTTGGACTAGAGTTGGTAGCTGATATTGAGGATAAGGTCAGAATAATTAGGGACCGGTTAAAAGAAGCATCTGATAGGCAAAAGTCGTATGCAGATTTGAAGCATAAGGAGATTGAGTACTCAGTAGGTGATATGGTCTTCTTAAAGGTTTCTCCTTGGAAGAAGATATTAAGGTTCGGTAAGAAGGGCAAGTTGAGTCAGCAGTTCATTGGGCCTTATCGGGTTTTGAAGCGAGTAGGCCCAGTGGCTTATCAGTTGGAATTGCCTCTAGAGTTAGATAGGATTCACGATGTTTTTCACGTCTCCATGTTAAAGGCGTTATCGTGCTGACCCTGCTCATGTCCTGCCAGTTGCAGAAATCGAAGTTTAGACTGATTTGACCTTTGAAGAGGAACATGTGTAAATATTGGCTCGAGATGTTAAGGTTCTCAGAAGGAAATTTGTCCCGTTAGTGAAAGTACTTTGGCGTAATCATGGAAGGGAAGAAGCTACTTGGGAATCAAAAGAGACTATGCGTCAACAATACCCTCAACTAGTTGGATCAGGTAAATTTCGAGGACGAAATTTCTTTAAGGAGGGTAGAGTTGTAACGCCCTAATTTTCGGAAATTCTGTGAATGTTGGCATAGGTTTAATTATGTTAGTGGGCCTCTAGAAGGCCCAAGCTTAAGATAGAACCCGACAATTTTAGTTAAGTTTTGTTCCATAAGAAAAAGGGGTGAAATTATGAAATAGAACCTATGTGAAAATGTTTGAAAATGCTATAGGCTAAATTGAAGTGACCAAATAAATAGGAGTGCAAAATAGGAGGATTTGCATGACAAACCTCCCATTTTACATGAAGTGGCCAGCCACCATGTTGTTGTAGACAATATGAGCACTTGATATCCATAATTCATGGTACAAATTGATAATGGGTTAGGTAAATGTTCCATGATAATGGATTAGGTAAATATTCCATGATAATGGGTTAGGTAAATGTTCCATGATAATGGTTTAGGTAAATGTTCCATGATGGGCATTTCATGTCTTTTGTATTAAAGAATTAAATGGATGAAATATGAAATTTTATTAAAAGAAAAAGGGGTGAAAAGAACAAAGTTTTGTCCATCTTTGTTCATCATAGCCGAAAGTTAGAGAAGAGAAAAGAGAGGCGAAAGCTCTTGAATGTTCGGTCACTTGGGGAAGAAAATTGAAGGTAAGTTCATGGTAGTTTACTTCTATCTTGATGTTCATGAGTTCTTCTTGATTCTACCTTAACTCTTGAAGCATATTTTGGTTTTTAGTTGTGTTGTGACCATTTAGTCATGAATTAAAATGAAGGAAATGGTTGTTGTTTCATGTTCTTTTGATGAAAAATGGAAGATAGGTGAAGTTGAGCCAAACAAATGAGCATGCATATGCCTTAGATGTTAAAGGGAAAAATCAGCTAACATGTTGTGCTTTAAAATGATAAAATGGAGATTATACTTAAGTAAAATCATAGATATGTGATGATTGATTGGTGATATACATGTTTAAATAACAACCATGCAAGTTAGGTGTGAAAGAGTGATTTGGTAATAAATCTTCTTGGGACAGTAGCAGTAACGTGACTTTGGAAAATCACCATAAATTGTGGGAGATGGGTTAGAAGCTGCATAAATTATTTAATTAAAGCTTAATGAGTCTAGTTTCAAATGGAATAAACGAGAACATATTTTGAATTCTGTACAATGAGAAATTTGATTCGGAATGAAGAGTGGTCAGATTAGTCAAACAGTGAAACATGGGAAAATTTGAGAAAAATATGGTATTGATTGGCTAAACCAAAAATTCTGAAAATTTTATGGATAGAAGATATATGAGTCTATTTTCAAGGAAAATTAACTGAACTTGATTTGGAGTTTCGTAGCTCCAGTTATAAATGATTTAGTGACTGTTGCTCAGGAAGACAGCTTGCAGTGAAATTATGATTATGTGGTAAACATTGACAAAAATTTGTTAATGAGTTGCTTATTGTTTTCTTATAAGCTTACTATGATCTGTAGGTGTGGCTGGCCGAATATTGTAAGGGGTTAATACGTAGTTTGTATTTGAATAGTTAGATTAACGTGTTAGTAATCCAATTGTAGGCGGTTCGTGTGTGGATTTCGTCAGCATATCGTCGCAAACAGGTGTGTAACTAACACCCTCTTTCTTAGTCTGAATCGGCAAAAGTCGAAAAGCCGAAATGTCGAAAACCGGTATTTTGTAGATTTGCGAGTGTGCGAATGCTCGTGAGGTAAATCGATTAATGTTTTTGGTAAGCTGCAAAATTTGGACTACAAAGTGCATGATTTCTGTGCCCTCGATATTTTTGGGCTTAATGGGCCAAAATTGGAATGATGGGCCAACGGGCCCAATTCGGTAAGAACCCTCGGTACGTGATTCTGTTAGTACGTGAAAGGTAGGAATATGCATGAAAAACCCTAAAATAGATAAATTACTGAAATACCTTTAAAAGTGGAAAATTTACAGTTTTACCCCTAGGAGATAAATTACCGAAATACCCCTAAGGTTAAATTGACCTAAATGCATGTTTGACTGTTGTTATTTATTGCATGCCATGTTGTTATTATCTGATGCACGGGACTGGAATATTGACGGAGGAAGTACTGAAAGTGGCTTGTCCACGTACTGGAGGCTTTGCCTCAATTTACTTTTAACTGAGCAGCAAGACTGCAACTGTAGAGTGTTGGGCTGGGTGGGCTGAGCTATTCCCCACATGGAGTGTATGGCTGGTACGGGTGGAGTGTAGTGGTTGGTGGGTTGAGTAGTCTCCCCAAATGGGCTTGCATATGTTTACTGATGTTGCATGTATTTGAAATGGGCCTATGGGCCATACTGTTATCTGAATAAGGGGCTAAGGCCCAGTTTATTGTAATCTGAAAAGGGCTCTGGCCCAGTACCACTGTTACCTGAATGGGCTTAGGCCCAATAGGCTTGAGCTGACTTAGGCTTTGAATGGGTTTTCCTTACACACTGAGTTTCCCCAAACTCACCCATTTTATTTTCATCCACGCAGGAAATCTCCAACCATAGTGGGCTTGGAGCTGTGAGGGAATTCGGAGTGGCCACCCGTTCTGAAAGTTTGATTTTCTTCTGGTGAATTGGACATCCTTTTAATTACGTTTGAGGTTTTGGGCTTTTAAATGTAATAAGACCGCTTATTTATTTTTGATGGTTTTTATATGTTTTATTAAGATAGGTAATATTTATATTTAACTATTGAAATTGGATAGCTTTAGGGAGCGTTTTCAAAAATAGTAATTGATTTCAAAATAACACGAAAACAAGCAAAGCTTCCGCAATGAAGATATTTTCCAAAATTAATCACTTTTCCTAAAAATGACTTAATCAAATCGGTTTCCTAGAAATATACATGACGTTAAGGTGTGGCAATGGCGGTGTGCATGTCTAGGATTGGATCCGAAGGGAGCTTGGTACTTAAGTAGTCCGATAGACTCACCTCCTATTTTCCGGTTTCCTACCTGGTGCACAGCTTCCATTCACTTTAACCTATAATGAAATTATCTTTTAAAACACTAAGTGGGTTTTTCTGGATCAACAATATAAAATGTTTTGAACGCTTTGATGTGGCATGTCGGATCCGACCATAACTTTTGGGCCGGGTTTGGGGTGCTACAAAGAAAATAGGAGAGTAAAAAAGAAAGTGTTTTTTATTAAAATTTAAAGTATATCAAAACTTATTTTGATCTTTATAGACGTTTAGTTAATAAGATATTTATAACACATTTTATATTTTTAAAGATTAGAGTATAATCTTATTATAAATTAATTTATTATTTTTAGTGAAAAAGAATAAAATTTTTCATTTTCAAATAGGAGTCAAAGCTCCTGCCATGAGCCCTATTTAGAGAGACAAAAATAAAATCCAAGGCCACCAAAAATTTCTTCAATTTATAAATTTATTTATCGTATGGAAATTTGTAAAGTTATGCAAGGTTAAAAAGTTATGGAAAGACAAATATATCTTATGATTTTAGGACATACTTGGATATTCAACAAATGAAAGTTAAAAATGACAAAGCTTTTACTTTGGGCACAATGGTTCATTCTTCTGGACCTTGGTTAAAAAGTTAATAACATAAAAATATATATATTCAAACATCGAGATTTGATAATAAAAAAAAAACAAAATTCACTTATTTTAAGTGATAATCTTTCATGAAAAAATTCATTCACCTAAAGATTTACTTATTAAATGAATTTTAAATAAAACAGTAATTTCACTCTTTATTAGTTAATTATTATATCAGGATAATTAAAATACATTTAGGTTTATACAAGAATAAATTTATACAAAGTCCATGTATAATGGGACATAAATCAAAATAAATATAAATTGAGATCCTACACATAGTTTTACACAAGTGAGACTCGAACTTGAGAGAAATTTGTAAATTGTTGCCAATGAACTCCTCAATGGGTTGGTATTGTGCCCATTGAGAGTCTTTTTTTCTCCCCTCTCTAATGTGAGCCGAAGTGCCTAAAGAGGTGAGAGTTCATAAAGTAGAAGGCACCTCATCAGGTGCTAGATATGGTAGCTCATTAAAAAAGTCTTAACATTTGCTCTTAGTGGGGTTTGAATCCGTGTCTTATCTTTAGAGTAAGTACATACCAATTGGGCTAACAATGATAATCATATTTTATTTTTGTTATCAATTTTATATAAATTAATTTAATAAATTAATTTTCAAGTTAATAATATAAAATTAAATTAAATTTTTTTAATTTTAACTAAATTGAAACATACTTTTTATGAAATAAGCCATACTTCAATATACAATTATAACTTTACTATTTTGTAATTAAAAATAGAGAAATTAATAAATTAAATAGAAAAAATAATAGGATGAGTGTAATTGTCTTTTTATTTAAAATTTAATCAATAAATAGAATTTATAATATTTTCTTCAAATAAGTCTTAAAATCATAAAAGATAAATGTATTTTTACACTAAATCTCTAGGGAATAAATTAATGTATATTACGCTTAGATTAAAAGTTGAAAATCAACGCCAACAAATAACCAGGATACATTCTTGTGGATCTTGGTTAAACAGTTAATTATATCAGTATATTAATTTGATTTTAGTTTAATTGTAGAGATTAGAAAAACAAATAAATATAATGAATTCCAAAATTAAAGAGGTAGCTTGAAGCCTAAGAAAGATCTTATGAAACACCAAGTATGGCTTCTAAATCTGATTTTTGTTCAACTAGTCTTGCAAAGAAAGATGGAATCAAACTGAATTATTACCTCTAATTCAAGTTCTTTATTTACATGCTTACTTTACATACATCTGAGATCCTACTCAAAGGAAACACTACATTTCAAAATTTAAGAGTTGAAAGAAGGCCAAAATCAAAGATCCAAAGCTTAAAAAAAACAAAACAAAAAAAAAAAAACAAAAATATATGAATCCTTCATTCATGGTTGAGATATTATCTACCGATCATAATATTGCTAGTTCTGGGTAGGATTTGGGACACTGGGTGGCATCTTTCTCAGACCTGGCTCCACAGCTTTCTTGGGCTCTTTCATGGCTGCTCCTTTACCAGTAGGAAATGAAGCCAAGGATG
Organism: Gossypium hirsutum; assembly: GCF_007990345.1. Classification (NCBI taxonomy): domain Eukaryota; kingdom Viridiplantae; phylum Streptophyta; class Magnoliopsida; order Malvales; family Malvaceae; genus Gossypium; species Gossypium hirsutum. The sequence goes on from NC_053432.1 coordinate 71,450,106, forward strand.
ACAGTAGCTTCCTTGAAATTATAATATGATTTCTTTCTCCAGAAGAGACGTCGCCATGGCCGACACAAAACGAGGAGCATGAGATGAGGATGTGAAGTAGAATTAACGCCCACAAAGCACTCAATTTGATGCAACTGATCTTCATCACGATGGAAAATGAAATGAGAAATCACCAAGCCATTCAAAGGGTCTTAAAACTGGTTTACAAGGGGCAGCATGCATGCGTGTTCTTTTGCACGTGGTTTGTCATAACCCCACTACCCATAACATAAAATTATATTTTTATTTGTATTTTTAATTTAATTATAGCTAAACCTTGATGATTGATTTTTACCTTTCCAAGATGGAAATGGATGCTTTGTGTGTTTTCTAGAAGAACTATATGAAAGGAAAAAGAAAACCAATGGGAGATGAAGATTTTGTTGATTACTGAAGATGCATTTACACTCAACATTGAAGTAGGCAAGTGGCAGCCATGTGATGCTGAATTTGACTATATTTTATCACAGGTTCTTTCTGCCTTCATTTCCATATCCTGATTAAAATATCAGAATCATGTGACAAGGCACGTGAATCACAATCGAGTAGCTCCTTATCATTAATTAACTATTAATTCTTCCTCTTCATTTTCCCATTCCTATAGAGTCTACAGTCAATCAATCATCCACCTTTACACACTCTTTTTCTTTTAAAAATTGTATACATACATATCTGCACAACTTTCAGTTGTAGCCCTTCTGCTACTAAACTGCTTCTAATCCATAATTGTTGTGTGAAAGGTCTTGTTGGATGCTATGGTTCTGAGATTGTTAAGACCAGTAAAACTAAAAAGGAGACACTGACTAGTTCTGATAATAAATTTACTATACAATTTCACAATAATCTATCCAACCATTGCACCTCACTATCATAGAATTGCATGCACCCACCCTCCCTACAAATTCATCTAAACTAGTTTCCTACAAAGATGGACGGCTTGATAGCTTTTTGGTAATCAAATAAAAACCTCCTATCGTGTCTTCACAATATTATCTTTACAATATCTTTGTAATTATTTTCAATCTCATGTAATCTCTCCAAAATATCCCTTAAATAAAATATCATGTTTATCTCAAATAAATTGATAAAAAATGATTATCTCAAATAAGGAAAGAGCTGAAATCCCTCATATCCACAAGAAATATTTAGTTTCCTTATACATATAAATTCTATATATGCTATTTAATTTTGAGATATAATAATGAATAAAAATATTTAAAACTATTCCTAATTTTTTACGTATTTAAATCAATATCTTCCTATTTTAATAATCAATAAATGAAGTCAAAAAATACTAACTTTCACAACCACTAACAAATCAACTATTGCAACCTTAGCTTGACAGTTTAAGAAATGTTCTAGCTATCTCCCATTTGGGTTTTTTTTTTTTTTTTGACAAGACCTTGTAGCAAATATCACTAAGAAATATCATTTGTTGACAAAAGCTTACACTGACCCGTCGATATATACAGTGTATACCGACGTAAATTTTCCGTCACTAAATTTTAATAATATAGTTACCAATGCATTAAAAAGCCATTGTTATAGATTATACTATACTTATTTTGACGGATATTAAAGCACATTATACCATAGTATTATCCAGTTAATGCATGGAGAAAAAAACATGGTTAATGGCGGGAGTTTTTTTTCTTTAATAAATAATTTAGTTACTATATATGCTTAAGCTTGAATATTTTTGTAGGATTTTTTTTTTAAGTTTATAATATTTTATGATATGTAATTTATAACACATAAAAATTAAATTTTTAGTAGTATAATGTAAACAACAAAAAATGTTAAATGACTATATAAAAATTTAATAAATAAAAATATATATAATTATTAAATCTTAGATTAAAAATAATGTAAATATTTTTTTTAAAAATAGGATAAACTACACTAGTAGACAACCAACTAATCAATTTTATCAAATAGTGATAGTTTTTAAAATTGGCATAATAACAATTTTAACCCTTAATATTATATATTGCGTTAGTTTAATTTTGATTTAAAAAAATCTAACCCTCAATAGTAATTGAACTATTAAAATTTTCTATTAAAATTACTCACAAATTTTAAAAGTTTTCATTTTATTTATTTAAAAACAAAAAAAATATTTTTAAAAATTTGAAAAACTTGATAGTAATGAAACCTCACTTACACCGAACCTTTTTCAATTTGATTTTGATTATCTAAATTTTTTTTCATAGTTATGTTATAAATGAGGTAATTCATATTCCTACTTAATACCCACATTTACTTTTTTTTTTTCTTTTTAAGCTTTAACAGCTTTGTTAATATATGTTCAACTCCCCACATATTCCTAGCTACGGTGGAAATTAATTTGAATAATCAAAGGCTAACATTGTGATTTAAAAATTAACATGTGAAAGTGAAGGCCCTTTAAACCAGACATAGCTGGTTTGTCAGCTAAATCTGATTTCTAATTTGCTTACCCTTTAATGTATAGGATTCCTCAAAGCTCAACTGTATCATAATATTTTTATATCGGATTTCAGGCTATAGCCTATAGGATAGGTATCCAACGTGGAATTCAGCAACTTCTACAATATACATTCCGTTTGTATTACTGTAAAGCAAAATCAATTTTATATACACATATGTTATTTAATACGAATATCATTCGATGCCCTTTCATATTTTTGAGTCAACTGTAAAGGTTGAGTGATTATTTGATGTAAAACTTCAAATATATTGAAAAAAACAATATTTTACTTCTAGACGAGGAAAATCTCATATTGATTTGAAATTTTATAGGTAATGTCAACTAAAAAGATTAACAAGAGAAAGAAGTGGTGGTTTAGATGGTGATTCATTTATGTGGAGATTTATTGGTCATAACTTTAGTATTACGATAAAAAGGTCTAAGCAAAATAAAATATGAGATGAAAAGAGGTATCATCGGAGCTTGGTTGAAGAGAGAGAAAACAAAAGAGAATTCTTTTTCGCCTGTTGGTGTATGTAAAGGGATGGAACCCATAACAAGAGCGAAATACTCGCATTGTTTTTGGTGAGTGATCGTATGTTAATATACAGTCAAGACACTCCCTTCCGTGAACCCTATACGGTTCTCAATGAAGTGAAAGACAAAACCCTCTTTCAAAGGACAATACTTTCTGTTATTGAGAGATCAAATTGAAGTCTCCAAATACAACACTTCGAAAATTTTTCCTGGAGGAGCTGATCCCCTCAACATGTACTTAAAACAACTACCATTTATATTGCTAAATTCAATAATCTATCCATCTATTATAAACATTAATCTTACTTAAAAATTATAAATATATGTAAAATTAAACTGATTTTATACCTAAAGTAATTTTATAGTAGTGTAATATATGGAAACCATATCTGGAACAATGCATGCACATGACATTAATCATTGTAAGACCCGAATTTTGCCCGGCCCATAGGAAAACCAAAATCAAACACAAAAATTAAACAGTCCATCAAATAGGTTCGGTTTACAAGCCCAAAATTTTACAATGGCCCGATAGGCCCAAATTTTTAGGGTTTCAGAAACCCTAAGTTCCCCTTTTGCACAGCAGCCCCACGCCGCAATCCCCACGTCGGCACTCCACGCACGATCCCCGTGCGCCTCGCTCCATGTTTGCGCCCATAATCCATGCCCCTCGTTCTCCACAACTTCACGGCCTGCAAGTTGGACAAGGAAGCAGTAGAAACTGCTTGTATTTTGGCTATAAAGCCTTTGATTTTTCATTTTAAAGGGGTTTTTCTTTTTTTTGAAATACAAAAGATACCAAAAAAGAGAGTAAAAAGCAGCCAAGAAAATATTTCTAAGGTGGTTATTTTATCATTTTCTTTTCCCGTTCTTTTGCTTGACTTTTATTTCCATTCAAATCCGAAAATAAGAAATAAAAGGGGAAAGGGTGAGTACCTCTCGATTCGCTTCGCAAGAGGGGTTCTCCGGCCCTCTGTTGGTCGTCACAGAGGCAAATGAAGGCTTGGTGTTGGCCTTGTTTGCGGCTGGAAGAAAGAGGACAGTGGGGAGAAGAAAGAGTTTAGGGTTTTTTAGAAAAAAAGAAATCAAAGTTAAAGTTTTTTTAGCAAAAAAAAAAAGACTTTAAAACTAGCTTTTGTTTTTAATAATAAAATAAATGGTTGTTAAAAGCAGTAGCATTTTGGAAAGGCCCGCGTGTTGACCCAATTCACAGGCTGGGTCCACGTACTTTCATTTTAAAGGGGAAATTTTCTCTTCCAGTCCTTCTCATTCGCGCCAGTTTTGAATTAACTCATATTTGCACCTTATTTATTTTATTAAATTTTCCCTATAATTTACGCGTTGATTGTGATCTGGTCCACGCCCAGGTGCTGAGTTTTGGAGATTTGGGTCATTTTCGTTTTTGGTCCTTGAGAATTTGTGCGCATTGAATTGTGGTCCCTAGTTTTAATTTGACGTTTTATTTATTCATTAATTATCTCTTTAAGTTTAGTTTATTTCAATTGAGTTTTTTTTTACATGTATAATTCATTATTTCTTAAATTTATTTGGTACTCAATTTTTATAAATTTATTTTAATATACTTTTTAGGTTACCTAAATAATTTTCTACTCTATTTTTATTTGTTTAATTATTGTAAAATTCTATATTATGTAGTGTTGTTTTAAAATTCTTGTATAATATTTAGTTAAAATACCTTTATATATTATTATTATACATATATATATATTATTGTTCTCATATTATTTTATGTAAGTATTTTCTTAAATTTTATATATATATATTTAAAATTATTTATGTATAATTTGGTTCTCTTTAAAGGATTATTGTATATTTTATTTATTTTAGTATCTTGGTATATATCATTTACACTTTTTTTCCCATTTTCATATATACATCATTAGTTAAATTAACTTGTCTATATTTTGTATTATTTATTTTGAATTTCTTCTTACGTAACATAAATATATCTATTTTAATAATTATTCATATATTGTCAGTTTTTATATGCATATAAGTTATTTCGAATTTTTACTTGTATTATTTCTTTGCATATATTTAATAATCTTTAAATATCATTGACTCCTAGTTCTTGTGTTGTCTTGCATATCATGTGTGGTCATTGGCTTTCATATCATTTTCACATATTATTGTTCATACATATAACTATTTTTTTTCCCTTGTAATTGCATTATGTTTTCAATTCTCATGTTTACTCAATATCGATTGTTTTTATCCTCAAGCAAACAAGTAGTTTTAAGTCGTTGTTGCAACTATCAATTTTTAAAAAAAACTTCTAAAATAATGCAATGTTCTATGTTTAGAAATTCGAGAAATCGTGCCCTAACGTGTTGGGTTTCACTTTTTTCGTTGGTCCAAATAATTGAATACCCTTTTTTTGGAAGCTTAAAATATCGTGTCCTAACGTGCTGGATGTGGTATTTTATTTCTTTGAAATGATGAATTTTGAAATCTAGTTCGAGTTGTGCACACACTTTTAAGGGGATCGTATTTCAATGTTTTTTTTTATTTTCAACATTAGGACATAAATTAATCAGTTAGGTACCAATTTTGGGCGTTACGAGGGTGCTAATTCTTCCTTGTATGTAACCGACTCCCGAACCCATTTCTTGATTTTCGTTGGGCCAAAATCCATATTTTAATAAAATGATTTATTAGGTGATCTGATACACCTAAATCAAAAAAGGATTGGTGGCGACTCCAAACTTTCGTTTTTAAAATTGATCCTGGTTTTTCAAAATAAAAAGGGTTTCGAAATTTTAGCTTTTTCCTCTTTTTTCCTCTTCTTCTCAGTGTCTTTTTAGTACAATAATTGAGCAAGATTGAGAACAAATGTAAATCTTGAATGCGTCCAGTATTAATTCACCTACAATTGAAGTTAAGGACAGGAGTAAACAAATGATCATCGCAAAATCACCCATATATACATTCCATGTTGTCAGGCAAATTGACAAAGGCTAATTCACCACATGCTTTGCATACATGTTGAATAAAAATATTCCATGATATACTAATTAATATATAAGGATAATTATTGTATCCAACATCATAAGGGTAAAAATGATAGTTAAAATAAAAAAAATCTAGAAAGGGTCGAAATTAAGTTATATATTTTTATGATAGTTAAAATGTAATTTTACCATTTTAATAGTTTATATCTTTACATTTAAAATATTAAATAAAAATTTTATCATTTTTAAGTGCCAAAGTGCAATTTTACCATTTATTAACTTAAAATTATATAAAATTTAAAGGGCTAAAAATTAAATTTCACATTTTAGACGAAGTCGGAGCACCTGCTAACCCTCCCTCCCATTACCCCATGGTTTAGGATGTTGTCAAATGTTCTTTTAATTATTTTATTATTATTTTACTACACCCTCAAAACCAATGGTATCATACTAAACTTGCTCGTAAAATTTTTACTAACATAAAATGACTCCAAATAGGACTCGGGAACAAGCTCCTTAAGTGTGAAAATGACCTAATTTACCTTGTCAATCTATGACATATTAAATTCTCCCACACTAAGTCTTTGCTTGTCCTCAAGCAAACCGCACACACAAAATATGCAAAAAGATTATTCTAATAGCCCAATTTTCAATAGTATCAGAAAAGGTAAATTCGGAACCCTATTTTTGTAAATTGAGTCAGTAATTATTAAATATTAATATTTACAAGCATAATATAAAAATATATTAAAATTTGGTCTAGTTGTAACAACCCGTTTTCAGTAAAATCGGAACAGTGGTTTCAAGACCATAAATTCGATTTCTGAAGAAAAAATTATTTTTATATTATTTTATGGTCTATAGTATGATAGTAATATCATTTAAAAATTACGTAAATAAATTTTACCGATTACATGTTTAATTTGATAAAGGACCAAATTGCACAAAGTGAAAAAGTTGAGTTCTAATAGCTAAAAGGATTAAATAGCTATGAAAGTCAAAATTTGAGGTTATTATATGGCAAATAGACCATTAAAAATGCTTAGTGGTTAAGGATGATGATTCATCCATGGAAAATAAAATAAAGAAAAGGATGAAATTGGAAAGTGAAATAATAAAATATGATAAATGATAAAATAAAAATATCATCATTTATATCATATTTCCCAAATTAAAAGCATGGAAACCCTAGCCATGAAAACCTAAGCTCAAGCAAACTTGTTTTGCTTGATTAGGTAAGTATTCTTGCCCGTTTTTAATGATTTTTATATTTTCGAGATCGTAATATCTTAATCTAGCTATTTTGGGGATTAATTTTCAAAGTTATCAAGGTAGTAGGGTTTTGAAATGGATGAACATGGATGAATTATGAAGTTTTATGGTAGAAAATGAAAGGTTGTTGATAGATAAACAACTTTTGTAAAGGAATTTTTGATGAAATTATGATTTAGGGACTAAATTGAAAAGATGTAAAATTCATGAAAAAATTCTAAATTTTAGGAAATACATGGGCTGTAAATTTTACATGTAAAAATCAGCTAGGCTTGGAATAAGGATCAAATTGCAAGAATTTCATTTTTCGAGCCTAGGGATGAAATCATCATTAATTAAAAGTTTAGGGGCAAAATGATAATTTTTCCTAAGATGTGAATTGAATTGAAATGAACATGAATTAAGGTTAAATTCATTCATATAGATTCGGATAGACCAAATTCGGAGTTAGAATGAGGAAAAGAGAAAATGTCGGATTAGTAGATTTTACGTACACGAACATTTATCGAGGTAAGTTCGTGTAATTAAATTATGTATATTAATATGTTTGAATTGAATGTTGTATATGTGTGAATTGTATAATGTCTTATGTATGAATTTGATTACATGTCCGATAATGCTCGATAAGTAATAAATCTCATTTGAATAAATAAAACTCAATGGATACAAGATTTCCCGTATTGGTTGTGGTCTTGCATGTGCTGTGGACACACCATAGCTCCTACGAGCATCCTATTATAAGCCCTCTCAAGCTTCCCGTTATATTGTTCTTGCGATTATCCTGATTGGTAGTGATCTTGCATGTGGTGCGAACTACCGCAGCTCTTTGTAAACGTCCTATTATATGATCGGTTGTGATCCTGCATATATTACGGACACAAACGCAGCTCGTGAGTGTCCTGGTATAGCTCGCTTGAACTTCCCGAGATATGGCTATCCGGAGCTCTTGATTAAAGCCTCTCCGTGAGCTTCCTAATTAAGAGTTCTTTGTGAACTTCCTGATTATGGCTCTTATGATCTTCCTGATATATAGCCCGGATAAGCTTCCTGATAGGCTCTTTGTGAGCTTCCCGATTAATAGCTCTTTGTGAGCTTCCTATTATATTGCTTGAGAGAGGATTTCTCGATTATGTACTTTAAAGAACACTCCTAAATATGAATTGACGGATTTCTGATTTGTACACTTCGAATGTACTACCTGTGTATCCATCGATGTTTTCAATGATTCAACGAGAAAAATCTCGACATGAGAAAATATGAACATGAAATAAATTAATACATGTATCTGCCTGAAATACATGAAAATGACGATACATGATATATGGAAATATGATATGATAATATATGAACATGGAACTTGTTTGATGAATATGTTCATCCATGATTATAGATTTGTACACCTTGAGTGTATTACCCGTGTGATACTTGCATTTCAAATAATTTAATGGACAAAGTTTCGACATGAAATAATCTAAACTCGAGACGAACTATTATGAAAATGTACTTGAAATATAAGGATATGATTTGTATATGTTATATGAATACATGATGTGGAAAGTATATGTACATAGAAATCTAGTTATTGTTGAGTCCATACATGTTTCTTGATATTTATATGAAATATATGACCAACAAGGGTGATGAGGATATGTGTTAGGGCTCATGATCAAGTTGACTGAATGTGCCTTGTATGTTTATATTGAATTTAAATGAGTGGTAGGTTAATTACCATGTTATACGAACTTACTAAGCATTTCATGCTTACTCTATTTTATTTTTCCCTATTTTATAGTAATTCGGAGGCTCATTGGATTGGAAGCTTGGGCAGACCACTAACACTATCCATCAACCTATTTCGGTATATATATGGTAAATCAATTATGGTTATAATGGCATGTATAGGTTAATTGGACAATATCGACATATAAATGCTTTAAGTGTAACTAGCCATTGGAATGGCTTGTGATGGATATGTTTGGTATGTGTTTGAAATGGTTGATTGATAGAAATTATATTGGCATATTGATGATTGAATTAAGTTAGAATATTTGATAAGATATGCATATATATATATATGAATTTGGTAATTTAAGTTAGTATGGATACTTGATTATATAAGGTATTATATCATGTATAGGACTTGACTTTGAGTTGGCTTAAATGACCTATAATAGCTTGTGAATGTGTTAAAGTGTTGGTGTAGGAGGATGACAAAATGGGGTGAGAAATATGGCTTGGAAAATGGCCTATTTTCGTCCACACTAGCAGAGACACGGGCGTGTTCCTTAGCCATGTGTGAAATACAGCCTAGCACATGGGCGTGTGACCTAGCCATGTGCCTCTTGCATTTTTAAATTTTCAAAACAAAATGCCCAGGTATTTACACACGGCCTAGCACACAGGCGTGTGGATTGACCTTGTGACCCAAGTCAGAGAGTTACACGGCCTAAGACACGGGTGTGTCCTTGGCCGTATGGTTCACACAGCCTTACCACACGGGCGTGTGACCTCTGCACCTAGGAAAAATTTTGAGATTTTGCAAAAAATTCTCTGAGTACCCTGTTTAGTCCTGCATGTTTTGGACCTCAAGGGTTCATATATGGGACTTTATGTTTGATTTTTGACATGAATACTGTGTAAAATGAAATATTTGTTTACTTGATCTGTATATTCCAGTAATGCTTGGTAACCTTGTTCTGGCAACGGATACGGGTTAAGGGTGTTACAGTCTAGTAATTTTTTTGAATTAATAGTTAATTAAGTCTCAGGAACTAAATCATAAAGTTCAATTGCTATAGAAATTTAATTGGCCAAAAGCTTGAAGACTTGAAGTGCAATTAGTCAAAAATCCAAAATGGTAACTAAGTTAGAGATAGTGGATCATGATGCCATCTTATTAAGTTAAACTAATAATTAGATTAATGTAAGTAAATCATAATTAAACCAAATTAAATAAGATTAATTAAACCATAATCCAACCATATATATTAAGTTAGTGGAGAAAGGTGTAAAAGCCACCTTTCATCTTTATCTTCTTGCCCAAACTTGAAGAAAACTTAAGGAAACTTTATACATTCAACCTTAATTTTGTAAGTGAATTCAAGCCTTTTTCTTGTAGTTTTTATAGATTTGGGATCATAGGAGCTTGATTTAGATAGCACATATACTAAAATGTGAACTGTTAAAGTTTTAAAAAGTTGTCATCATTGATTTTTTTTGAAGAATTAGGCTTGAAATTGATAGGTTTTAAGCTTAGAATATAAAAAGGACTAGATTGTAAAGTTAATTTATCTTGTTTATTAACTTTGATACATTAGGGACCAAATTGAATAAATGTAAAACTTGTTATAAAATTATATTAAAAATAAAAAGTTATAAGGTCTCTAATGAGGATATTTGAAATCGGAGTTTAATCCAAGGCTAGGAATTGGAAGTTATGACTATCCCGATTTGAAGAACTAAATTGAATAAAATGTAAAATTTTAAGAATATCGAAAAATTGAGTTTGTATAGATTCATACATATCATGACACAGAATAGAATATATTGTATTGATTAATGATACAAAATGATTTTTTAGATAAAAAAAATCGGATAAAAGTGGAGTTCATCAAGGAAAAGCTAAAATAAGAATGAGATTTATTTCTATTTCAAGATAATTATAGCCACAACAATTAATTCATTCTTCAAATGAGAATGAGATTCCATTGGAACAAGTTGATAATAATGAGGAATTTTGTCAAAAATTAAGAAGAAGTAAAAAATTAAAAAGGCCAAAGATTTTGGACTAGATTTTATTATGTTCTTTGTAGGTAAAGGTAAAGGTATAGGCAATAAGACACCTTATTGATATAATATGGAATCTGATCCTATTGCATTTGAAGAGGCAATGAAATCTCTAGACTTTGCTTCTTGGAAAGAAACTATAAATGATGAGATGGTTTCAATAATAGGAAATCAAACTTGGACATTAGTTGATCTTCCATAAGATTTCAAACCAATATTTTCAAGAAGAAAATGAAGGCCAATGGAACGATTGAAAAATCTAAAGTAAAGTTGGCAGCCAAAGATTTTACACAAAATCAATGTATTGATTACTTTGATACTTATGCCCTAGTAGCAAGAATTGCTACGATTAGACTCTTAATATCACTTACCTCAATGTATAATTTGATTATTCTCCAAATGGATGTTAAAACTGCATTTTTAAATTGTGGATTAGAAGAGGAAGTGTACATGGAACAACCAGAAGGATTTGTTGTTCAAGGACAGGAGCATAAGATATGTAAACTTCTTAAATCTTTATATGAGCTTAAACAAGCACCAAAGCAATGTCACCAAAAGTTTGACAAAGTTGTTCTAGCTAATGAATCTAATAAGTACATGTATAGCAAATTTGAAAATGGAAAAGGTGTTATAATTTGCTTATATGTAGATGACATGCTCATATTTGGCACGGATTTGGAATAAATAGAAAACACAAAGAAATTATTATTAAGCAACTTCGCTATGAAGGATATGGGTGTAGCAAATGTTATTATTGGGATTAAAATAAGCAGAGAAGAAAAAAACTATAGCTTTGTCACAATCACATTACATTGAAAAGGTGCTTAAAAAGTTTGATCTTTTCAATTACATACCAACATTTATACCCATAGATCCTCAAGTAAAATTAGTATCTAATGCTGGTAGGAAAATTGATCAATTCAAATATGCAAGTCTAATTGGTTGTCTTATGTACATAGCAAGACCAGATATTACATATGTTGTTAGGAAATTGAGTAGGCACACAAGTAACCGAAGTAGCTTGCATTGGCAAACTTTAAATAGAATACTTAGGTACTTAAAGAAAACTATTAACTATAGGTTGCGCTATAGTGGATATCCTTCAATTTTAGAAGGGTATTTGGATATTAGTTGGATTACAAGTTTGAAAGATCATGCCTCTACCAGTGGATAGATCTTCATTCTTAACGGAGGTTTCATTTCTTGAAGTTCCAATAAACAAACATGTATTATTGATTCCACCATGGAAATTGAATTTATTGCATTAGATGTTACATCTAAAGAAGTAAAATGGTTAAGAAATTTGCTTCATGATGTACCTTTATGCCCTAAACCAGTTTCACCTGTTTCTATTTGCTGTGATAATGAGACTACTCTAGTAAAGGCATATAGCCAAATATATAATGGTAAGTCTAAACACATTGGATGGATTAAGAGATAGTTATATTCGACAATTAATCTTTGATGGAGTGATCACTATTAATTATGTGAGATCAAGTGAAAACTTAACGGATCCTTTGACAAAAAGTCTTGCTAAAGATGTAATGAATAAGACCTCAAAAGGGATGGTACTCAAGCCCATTAATAAGTGTCACCCTTGATGGAAACTTAACTCAACGTTTGGTATAAATTCAAGTCTTGAGTTCAATAAAACAAAGTTAATCATTAGTATGTGACTGCTAGCACTATAAATAAATCCATCCTAAGATTAAAATGCTAGGTACCGATAATGATAAGGGAAGGATGAGTAATGTACTCTTAATGGACTCATAATATAAATATATTAAAATGTTATAATTATGGGAACATTGTTGATAGGACTTACCTATGTGAGTGTGAAGTATGATTGCTTCTAGGAGCAAAAGGGCTTGACTCTAACAACACTTATGAAAAGAAGATATAGACACATGGTGATAATAGTGTCCCTAGATACTATGCATTGACTAATGTTGAAATAATTGTGTGAGATATGTTCGGTTAATCAAATGGAATAACTGGTTCAAAGCTTAGTTTACCATGCAATTTTGATTAATTTCAACATGTTTTCACTCAGTGAAGATTCAATCGTAAGACACCTTCATTTATGCAAATTAATTTTCAAGATTATCAAAATCTAAAATATTTTTAAAATAGAGGGAGATTGTTGGAACATTTTCAAATATTTATAGTATTCAAATAACTATAAATGAAATGGTGTAACTATTCAAAAGTTATATCTTTTGGTTATTGATCAAGAGTTATATCACTTGATTTTTTACAAAGAATTATAACTATTCAAAAACTATTACTTGTAATTCCCTCACACCCGAGACCGTCGCCAGAGTCGAGCTTGAGGTGTTACTAAACTTAATTCATTAAGTAAACAGCTCAAACAATTTATTTTTAAAAATTTCCAGACAAGCTGGCTAACTGCGTCACAGTTGCTTAAAAATTCATATCTCGAGTTCCAAAACTCGAAATTAATATCCGTAAATTTTCCTTGAAACTAGACTCATATATATATCTACTAATTTTTTTATAGAATTTTTTGTCTAGCAAATTAGTACAGTTTATTAGTTAAAGTCTTCCCTGTTTCAGGGTTCAACTACTCTGACCCCTGTGTATTACGAATCAGATATCTCCCAGTACAGAGTTTCAATGACTATGCCGTTTGTTTCTAAGGAATTCATACATATAAAATGTGAGTCCTAATTATTTTTAAAAAATTTATGGTGAATTTATAAAGTTATAACAGGGGATCCAGAAATTGCTCTGACCCTGTTTCACCAAAACGTAAATATCTCATAAAATACAACTTTTTTACCTATTTTATTTCTTACACATGAAAACAGATTCATTAAGCTTAAATTAAATATTTTATTCATCATATAATTCTATTTCTACTATTTTTAGTGATTTTTCAAATTCACGTCACTGCTGCTGTGTGATTCTATTTTATAGCCAATTTCACCATTTTATGGATTTCCATGCCATCCATGAGCTATATCATAAGATTATATACACAAAAGGATTATAATGTTATACATGCCAATTTAATTTTATTTAATACATACATTCATCAAAACAGCCCTTAGTACGAACTTTGGCAAAATTACCATTTTGCCCTTAAACTTTAACATATTTGCACTTTTGCCCCAAAGCTCGTAAATTAAACCTCATCTTATTTTCTTATGTTTTATGACATGCTGATCATTTTTCCCTTCTATGGCAACAGCAAATTCACACTCTAACATGTACTTATGACTATTAGGTATTTTACCGATTAAACCATTTTACTCGTTTTCACTTAAGACCGAGTAGCACAAGTTGTCTAACATAATTTAAAACTTCATATTCTATAATAAAACACCAAAACACACAAATTTCACCTATGGGTATTTTTCCAAATATGAATTCTAGGTTGACTTATTGTTAGCATAAGCTAAATCGAGCTACCAGGATTCCAAAAACGTAAAGAACATTAAAAACGGGGCTTGGAATCACTTACTATGGAGCTTGGAAGCTTGAAACAAACCCTAGCTATGGAGAACCCTTGAAATTTCGGCCTAATGAAGAAGATGGACAAAAATTGGCTTTTAATTTTGTTTTTAATTCATTTTAATAACTAAATGACCAAAATGCCCTTAATTAAAAACTATGGTGTTTTATCTTCCTTTAGGTATTTTTGTCTAAACTAGTATAATGGTCTAATTTCTATCCAAGGACCTCCACTTTAAAAACTCATTACTCACAAGTACTTAACACCTTTGTTAACTAGAACACACATTTTACAACTTTTGCAATTTAGTCCTAAATATCAAATTGGACCGTCTATCGATAAAATTTCTAAACGAAATTTTCACACAATCATGCAATCATGCCATAGACCTTAAAATGATAATAAAATAAATTTTTCTACCTCGGATTTGTGGTCACGAAACTACTATTCCGATTAGGCCCTAATTCGAGAATTACATTACTTGAATAGTTATGTTTATTTAAGAGATATTAGTTGAATAGTTATGTCTCTTTTGAATATGTGATTATTCAAACTAGGCATCTGTTGAAAGTTATGCCTCTATGAAGAAACATGAGAATCCTTATAAATAGGAGTGAGATTTCATTTGGAAAACATACCAAAAATTCTCAAAAGTTCTTTCTAATCTGCCTTCATCTTCAACTATTCTTAGATTGTTCTATAAAGAATTGTTATAGTAATTCTTTATAGAAATTAATTTTTCTTGTCATACTCTACTCAGTGCTTAGTAAACTATTTTCGTCAGTGCAAAATGTAAAAAGTCATCAAACTTCATTGTATCTTCGAGGTTCATCTGCATACCAAGTATGTATAAATAAGGGTGAATAAAACCTTAAAGATGGTAGCTTGATACATGTTTTGAAGTCCTATCTTATTGCTTCATTTTTCTATCCAAACCCCCATTCGTGTGTTTGAGATTTCACCGACATTCCACATTAACTGAGTCTATTGATTCTTTCCATTTGTAACATTAGTACTGCAAGTTTAATCATTATATCTAATGCAGGGGCAAGAACAAGCGCTCATCGTTGCTATTGCAAGGCTTGTTGATGCATGTGATGGTGAAAGTGGTCATCAATTTGCATATACATAATGATCTTTTACGTTCTTTTTTATAAAATACAGATAGCCCATTAATGAATTTTATTACTAATTTTTGTGTTTTTTTCTTTTCTTTTCCTCCATTTGATTTGGGAAGAAAAGCAATTTCTTTCTTTTCTCTTATGGCATGGATGGCACAAGAATGGAGAGAGATAATGGTTTAATTCTCTCTCCCACTAATAGTTATAATACTTAGATTAGTAATAATGTAACTAACATAATTAATCATGTTTAGCTTAAATATATTATAATTATAATATGAATATTTAAATGGATTTAATCATCTTCTTTCCACTATCTCATAAGAAACAATGGTTAAATAACCATTAAATCTCCTGATTAATTACTATTTAAGTCTTTAATGCATTTTTTAAATTAAAAATTCAATAGCGATTGCACTTTTATAATTTAATCATTAAATTATAATAAATGATTTTCTCATTTGTACAGGCCCAAATTTTCCCGGGCCCATACACATACAAAACCAAAAAACAAAAACAAATAATAATACAGTCCAATACAAAATTACAGCCCAAATTAAAAAACCTAAACAGACCCAAAAATAAACCACCAAACCCTAAGCCCAAAAGGGCCCAAAACCTTAACATTTTTGGCAGAAAAAATCCCTACTGCTGCCGCCTCCAACAGCCCTCGCCACACACGGCCTTCACCTCCACGCGCGCCGCTCCGCCAAGTTCGCCCCACGTCGCCATGCCTGCGGAAAAAACGCAGCAAAATAGAGGTTTTACTGTATTTTCAGGTATAAAAACCCAAATAAACCATTGTATTGGGGGAATACAGTACAGATATAGAGAAAATAGAGAGCAGAATCCGAATTTTTCATATACAAAACAGTTTTTCAATTAAATGAGAACAATTTTTATTCTTTTGGAAAGGTGATTTGCGGCTTTGATTTTACTATTTAAGTTTTTTTTTACAACAAAAGAAAAAAGAAAGCAAAGAGGGTCGAAGGTACTTGGTTGTGGCTCCTCCGGCCGCCGTTATTCGTGATCGAGGCGGATTAGCAGCAGGGGCCGATCCATTTGTGTCCTAACAGAGTGAAAAAGGAAGAAAACCTTCAGAGTGAAAAAGGAAGAAAACCTTTCTTTTTTCTTTTTGATTTGTAGCAGACGACATTTGGGGGGGGGGGGGAGGGGGAAGGCTTTTATTTTTTATGCAAACCAAACGGCGCCTTTTGGAATAAGGGGGATCTGCGCCCTTTTCACCTTAATTGGTTGATTTTCGTACGTGGTCCTCTTTCTTTGTGGATCCATTCAATTGAGTCCTGTTGGATTTCATTTGCTTTTTTTTTTTAATTTTTCTTTGGGATTTGCATACTGTTTCAATTCAGTCCGCATCTAAACGTTGTGTTTTGGGATTTGGAATATTTCCAGTTTTAGTTCTCATATATTCGCGCGCATTGCGCTTTGGTCCCTATTTCTATTTCAATGGTTTTTTATTAATTGTCCCTTTTAATTTGATTTTACTTCAATTAGGTTTTTATTTCAATTTGTATATTTCATTTTTTTTATATTATTCATTTTAGCATTCATCTTTTAATTTTTTTTATATAGATTAACTTTAATAAGTTTACTTTGTTTTTCATTTTTATTTTTTTAATTATTATTTTAAAAATCTCTTCTACATCATATTGTTTTAATTTTTTTTCCTTTAATTTAAATTACCCTTATATATTATTATATATATAGTATATATTAAAATCAGTTGTCCATGTACATTATCAATTTCATGTAGTTTCATATTTATATTCTCTCAAAAATTTATTTTTTTTAAAGATTCTATTGTGCTAAATACTTTTTTTTAAACACTATTATTCATTTTTTTTATATTATTTTCATTAAGTTTTTACTTTATGTACACTAATAAACAAATTTTGTTTTAAATTTTTTGTATGGTTGTTGATTTTATATTATATAGATTGTAATTCATATATATTCTTATATTGTCATATGATTGTATATATAATTCATTTAAACTTTTTAGTATGTATATTATTTATTTTAAAATTTGGCCTGGGCATACATTACTATTTTTATATACATAATTGATATTATATTTTTATTTTAGTTTTAAATTGTTCTGTATAGCATTATTGTTAAATTTCATCTTATAATATTTATTTTGAAATTCATTTATATGATAGACTTTATATTTATGCATTAATGCTTACGTATTGTTTGTTTGTCTATTGTTTGTTTTTGGTGTGTTTTAATTTACGTATTTGCACCTTTGTATTATTGTTGATAAATGGTGTTGTATATTAATCATGTACATATTCCATATTAGTTACCTCGTTTTCTAGTTCTGTGCATTGATTTATAATTGAGATTACCAACTTGGTTGCTTTAAATTGTTCGTTTCATTGTTTTTCAAATAAACTGAATAAATGTACTCCACCGTTTTTATAACCACCCGCATTTAAAAAAAACCCCTCTTAACATAATGAGATATTTTGTGTTTGGAAATTCGAGATATCATGCCCTAACGTGCTGGGTTTCGATTCTTTGTTTGACCGAATAACTGAATGTCCTTTTGAAATTTCATCCATGTTTTCTTAAATTAAAATGAGGCAATATTTTGTGTTTGGGAACTCGAGAAGTTGTGCCCTAACGTGCTGAGTTTCGATTTCTCGTTTGATCAAATAACTAAATATCCTTTTAAAAGTTCCACTGCATGAATTTTGGAAATTATAAGATGACCTTGGTATAGAGAGTTTGAAATGTCGTATCCTAACGTGCTGGATATGATATTTTATTCTTTCGCAACAAGAGAATCTCGACATTCAATTCGAGTTATCCAAACATTTTTAAAAGGAGATTGCATTTTCAAAACTTTTCAAATTTTTGATATTAGGACATAAATGAATCAATTAGGTATCAATTTTGAGCGTTACGAGGGTGCTAATCTTTCCTCGTACGTAACCGACTCCCGAACCCGTTTCTTGATTTTTCGTAGGCCAAAATCCATACTTCTTTAAAATGATTCATTAGGTGATCCGATCACACCTAAACCAAAAAGATTGGTGGCGACTCCATAATTCGCTTTTTAAAGTCGATCCCTGTTTTTCAAAAAAATGGTTTTAACATCGATTTAATTATTTGATCATCCTCTAATATATTTCATACTAAATAATAAATTATTTTATTCATAATTTCACGAACTTGATTTACGAAATTGGATTCCAAAATCGTATTTTTCAGTACCGTCTAAAATTAGATCATTACAATAATATTTGCGACATCAATCGTGGGGAAAATTAGGGAGGTGATGTAATAAAATGGAGAATATTATATTGGACTTTCACAACTTGGAGTGAGTGCAAAATACATAGATTGTATGACGAGGTCAAATAAATGCACCAAGTTTTTGGTTTCTAAATAATATGACATTTCAACTCTGGTATGTTCACACGAAGTCATTGTCTGAATTATCTAGATACCCAGGAGACTAATCAAATTTATTTCTCTTTTGGATTTTCAGATGGAGATCGACCATCTCACAAGCAGCCAATGGACCGATTATGAAGAAGTAGCAAGTAGTGATTTTGCGGATGCCATGTAAGCAACCGACTTACAGTCTGCATTAAAATCATAAAGAGTTAAAGGGTTTGCATCAGTAGATTTCTATTTTTGGGCATCTGGTCCTTTGTAGAAAGCTGACAAAATCTTGTAAAAAGGATGAGTGCTCTAACATCATTTACATGGAAAATAGCTCCTTGGCTGAAAGGGAGGTGTAGGTTGAGAACTTGTGTAACACCCCAAACCCGGCCCAGACGTTATGGTCGGATCTGACATGCCACATCGAAGCATTCAAAACATTTTATATTGTTGATCCAGAAAAAACTTATCGGTCACATTTGTTGAAGAAATGTCCAAGGAAATCCGCGCTTAAGAAGAAGCCAGTGGGTAAGGCCTTGGGACTTGGTTCAAGCGCAAGGGGTGTTGAACCTAAGGAGGCCAAAAGCGAGAAGAAGCCAGTCGAGTGCTTCTTATGTCATGGTCCGCATCGGTTGCGGAAGTGTCCGAGGAAGTCTGTTATCGATGGGAATGATCGAGCAGATACGGAGCCCAAGAAGCTTGGTTCGAGCAAGGGTAAAGCCGAAGCCAAGAGGGCTAAGAGGAGCAAAAAGAAGCGAGTAAAGTGCTTCTTGTGCCGTGGTCCGCATGAGTTGCGGAACTGTCCAAAGCAAGCCGTAGTCAAAGGAAAGGCAACGTCCGAGCATAGAGAGTCGTCGGAGGGGCTTCCACCCAAGGGAGAGGTGAGTTTGTCATCGAACTTAGAGGAAGAAGTTGCGATGAAAACAGTGAAGCTAGGAACAATGAGGCTCGAATCGAGTGAAGCGTCGGAGTTGGCTGAGTCATCGACAAGGCTTCCACCTATGGGAGAGGTGGGTGGTGCATCGGACTTCAAGGAAAAAGAAGTGATGCATGTGGGATAGTTGACCCGAGTAAATGCAAAGGTACATTCGAAACACTCTGATAGTGTTTTGCATTCTAACTTGTGTACTTGGCGAGAACGTAGGGGCCCTTTCGAAGTTCTTGAGCAAGGAGGCCGAGAGACTGTGGGCAAAGCGAAGCCAAGTGTCGCGAATCATGAGGATTCTGTTCGAGGGAAGTTAGAATGTGGGCAAGGGAGTGACATAACTCCTTGTCGTCGAGATGTACAAACGAGTAGGACGGCTAGAGTTAAGAAGCGACGAAAGCCGAGGCAAAAGTCCCAAATAAAGGGAAAGGCTAAGGCGTCGAGACGAGATCGAGACGAATCAAGCCAGTGCCATTCAGAAGTCGCAACGAGGGCGTTGCGAGAATGGGTGGGGGAGAATGTCACGGGCCGCAGTTCAAAGCCCGTGACCATCGCACCAAATGCATCCAATGGAGGTCTATTGCTCAGATGGGGATCATTTTGCTCACGAGAACTGGCCCGATTCAATGAGATACTAAAGAAGCCTGTCAGATTGAAGCCTGGTTGGCCCGATAGCGAAGAGATGGCAACTTAGGCTAATATAGTAACTAATCTTAGAAGATATGATATTATAATCTTAGAGATCTTAGATATGATATGGAATCTTATAAGATATTATTTTATAAGATTACATATCTTATCTAAGATATGGAATCTTAGAAGATATGATATTATATTCTTAGAGATTTGATGGTAGGTAAACTTTAATCTCGTCCGTCGATGTAATTGTATCTTGACCGTCGGTTTTGGGGGAGCTCAAGTATAAATAGAGAGCCTCCCCTTCATTTGTACTCACTCCATTCATTGTTTCATTATTCTTTGTGAATAAGAGAATAGAGAGCATTTACTCAAACACTTTGTGTGCGTCCCTTTCTTTTGTTCTTTATAAGCTTCTTTTGGCATAAGTTTGCTTCCGCTGTACGAGTTGGTGCCTTGGAGGAGTTCTTAAGGAATCCTCATTCGAGTAAAGGCTGACTTGGGCGAGTTTGGACGAGCGAATCGCCTAAGGCCGCACGGATCGCGAGACGAAAGGTCTAGCCCCGTGACAAGTGGTATAGGTTAAAGTGGATGGAAGCTGTGCACCAGGTAGGAAACTGGAAAAGAGGAGGTGAGTCCATCGGACTGCTTAAGTACCAAGCTCCCTTCAGATCCAATCCTAGACATGCACACCGCCATTGCCACACCTTAACGTCATGTATATTTCTAGGAAACCGATTTGATTAAGTCCTTTTTAGGAAAAGTGATTAATTTTGGAAAATATCTTCATTGCGGAAGCTTTGCTTGTTGTTGTGTTATTTTGAAATCAATTACTGCTTTTGAAAACAATTACTGTTTTTGAAAACGCGTCCTAAAGCTATCTAATTCCAACAGTTAATATAAGTAATACCTATCTTAATAAAACATATCAAAACCATCAAAAATAATTAAGCGGCCTTATTACAACTTAAAACCCAAATCATAAAAATAAAAGAAAAGATGTCCAATTCACAGGAAGAAAACAGGAATTTGCAGAATGTGTGGCCACTCCGAATTCCCTCACAGCTCCAAGCCCACTATGGTTGGGGTTTACCTACGTGGATGAAAAATAAGGGGTGAGTTTGAGAAAACTCAGTGTGTAAAATAACCCAACCATAGTCTAAATCAGCTCAAACCACAGAAACAGAATAAGTTGGCCTTAGCCCAGAACAGATTTCAGAATGAAGCCCATAGGCCCATAACAGAACAGAACAGATATTACATGTTTATGCAGAAACCCAACCCAGATTCATCCATAACACCCCCGTACCAGCCTTACACCATGTGGGGAGGCTACTCGACCCACCCAACCGCTACACACCACAGAAATATGCAGCATGGCTGCCAGAACAGATAATGTGACAGAGTCACCAGATACAGATAATCGTGGCAGAGTCACCAGAACAGATATATGTGGCAGAGCCACCAGATCAGATATTTGTGGCATAGCCATCATGACGCTTCCTCCATAATATAACCCATGTCCCCATGTAATAGAAATAATATTTCATGGCATACGTATACAGAAACAGAACATCATGCTTTTCAGAAAAAAATAACCCTAGGGGTATAACGGTAATTTTGCATACATAGGGGTGTTCAAGTAATTTCACTATTCTTAAGGTTTTCATACATAACATAGCCATTTACGTACGATCAGAAACACTTAACCGCATTTTCTTACCAACTTGGGCCAGTTGGCCCATTATCCCGTTTTTGGCCCATTAAGCCCAAAAACATCGAAATGCACGGAATCGCGCACTCTGCAGTCTTATCACTTTAAATTTACCATATACATCAAACTATTAATCTCATGAGCATTAGCACACTCGCAAGATCTCAAAATACCAGCTTTTCGGCTTTTGCCGATCTAGTCTATAAGAGGGTGTTAGTTACACACCTGTTTGCGACGATATGCTGACGAGATCCACACACGAACTGCCTACAATTGGATTACTAACACGTTAATCTAACTATTCAAACACGAACTACATATTAACCCCATACCATATTCGAGCAACCAAACCTACAGATCATAGTAAGCTTATAAGAAATCAATAAGCAACTCATTAACAAATTTTTGTCAATGTTTACCACATAATCAAAATTTCACTGCAAGCTGTCTTCCTGAGCAACAGTCACTAAATCATTTATAACTGGAGCTACGAAACTCCAAATCAAGTTCCGTTAATTTTCCCTGAAAATAGACTCATATATCTTCTATCCATAAAATTTCTAGAATTTTTGGTTTAGCCAATCAATACCAGATTTTTCTCAAAGTTTCCCATGTTTCACTGTTTGACTAATCTGACCACTTTTCTTTACGAATCAAATTTCTCATTGTACAGAATTCAAAATATATTCTCGTTTATTTCATTTGAAACTAGACTCATTAAGATTTAATTACATAATTTACTCAAATTCTAACTCATCTCCCACAATTTATGGTGATTTTCCAAAGTCACGTTACTGCTGCTGTCCCAAGCAGATTTATTACCAAATCACTCTTTCACACACCTAACTTGCATGCATGTTATTTAAACATGTATATCACCAATCAATCATCACATATCTATGATTTTACTTAAGTATAATCTCCATTTCATCATTTTAAAGCACAACATGTTATCCGATTTTTCCCTTAGCATCTAAGGCACATGCATGCTCATTTGTTTGGCTCAACTTCACCTATCTTCCATTTTTCATCAAAAGAACATGAAACAACAACCAAAAACCAAAATATGCTTCATGAGTTAGGGTAGAATCAAGAAGAACCCATGAACATCAAAATAGAAGCAAAGTACCAAGAACTTACCTTCAATTTTTCCTCCTCCTAGTGACCGAATATTCAAGGGTTTCCTCCCCTATTTGCTCTCTCTCAAATTCGGCTATGAAGAACAAAGAATGAACAAAAACCTTCTTTTACTTCCTTTTGTTATTCTTATCACTCAACATTTCATGACACATAAATGATATACTAATATTTGTGCCATACTCATGCCCAATAAAAAAATGCCCATAATGCTTATCATGCCCATCATGGAATATTTTCCTAACCCATTATCAATTTTTATCAATTTGTACCATAAATTATTAATATCAAGTGCACATATTGTCTACCACCAACATGATGGTTGGCCACTACTTGTAAAATGGAAGGTTTAACTTGCAAATCCTTCTATTTTGCACTCCTATTTATTTGGCCACTACAAATTAGCCTATATCATTTTCAAATATTTTCACATAGGTCCTATTTCATAATTTCACCCGCTTTTTTTTATGGAACAAAAATTAACTAAAATTGCCGGGTTCTATCTTTAGCTTGGGCCTTCTAGAGGCCCACTAACATAATTAAACCTATGTCAACATTCACAGAATTCCCAAAAATTGGGGCGTTACAACTTGGGACTAGAATTGTCACGTAATGTTTCACTAACATGTGTTTTTCCTGCAAGCCACAATATAATGAGATACTCTCAACATAAATAACTAGAATACATTGGAATCCATTAAACTTTGGTACATGCAACAAATTATTCTTACATTGCTTTGCTTGATAAAGTGGAAAAAAATTGGAAGGATAAAAAATTGAAGAGTAGAAAATTAGAAAGATAGATGGTAGAGTTGAAAAATGGAAAAATACATAATTCTGACCTAATATATGCATCACTCTTATTTTTTTTCTTCTCTTATTATTCTAATTTGGAAGAATTCATTTTTATGAATTAGAATGAAAAAAAGATTCTCTCTCTTATTTTTTTTTCCTCTCACTTTTCTTCCAAACTAACCACACAAATTATTTTCTTTTCACTTTTTCACTCATTCCTTCTATCTCTTCACTTTTCCACCCAATTAACCACGCCTTAATGAATCATTAGTTTATCTAAAAGAATCTAGAATTTCATGAATAGGATTTTGTTTTCTTACCCCACAAGCTGCAACATCTTTGTTTTTAGTTTCTATGAAAAGGTCCTAGATAAATTGCCATTGCTGTTGCAAAGAAAAATCTTGCAAGGTAAAATACAATACTGGAGGAGGAGGAATTCAGAACTCCTGGTAAAGGTATCAGTTCATGCCTTAAACAGGAAAACGAAACTCATAGCTTAAACATAAAACATACTCCAAATAAGAAACCAGGATATTAGAAAGGCGTAACAATTGATAAACAACCCCTCAAAAAAAACATTCCCAACAATCTAAAAAAAACTCCAATTAATGACCATCAACACAAAAACATAAATAATTCTGGAAACCTACCCCGTAAATCTAATGATTACCCATGAAAAATCAAGCAAACCAATTTTTATAAAAACCCAAAGATCCCAACCATAACCATCCACCAACACATTCAAACAAGATGGTTATAGGACCTTTGACAATGCATCCACACGCACCTATTAGCCGAAAGTATTGAGGCTAACATCGGTTGGTTGTTTTACCTAGAGAAGGGGAAATGGAGGTGAAATATGTTGCAGAAATTGAGGTTGTCAGATTAGGAGAGATTATTATTATGTATAATAAATGATTTCATTTTAAAGAGATAAACGAAGAAAAATGATTGTTAAAAAATAAAAATAAAATAAAATTCGAAAAGAAATTACAAACCGCAGAAACCTAAATAACTTCCATGCAAGAATGTAGAGAGAAATTCAAATATCTAAAACAAGTTATTTTATATTGGAATTGAAGTGTGTTTTATAATATCGTATTCTCAATGTCGTGGTCTTGCATACATACTGTTAGAGAAATCGTGCAAAATCAAAACCAACTTCTTCTATAATCAGATGACATTCTCCACCCTGCCGTTCAACACATATAAATTCATTGAACAAAATATATTTTAACTGCCTATGACGCACAAAAAAAATCTTAAAACAATACTAAAAATGGAATACTCAAACTGTCCTTCATTTTCTTGAACGCTTCTTTGCCTGTCCACCACCTGAATGGTTCTCAACAGCTTCCCTTCCCCGTTTGCCAGGAGGAGCTGATTGGGTAGCAGGCACTCTTTTAGGCGGTCTTCCTGTGCTCCTCTTTGCCGGACTCGTTCTTTTTCCTCCAGAACGTGTCCGTGTAGTCGGAGTTCGATCCTTCTGTTGATCACCTTTGCTGCTGGCGCTGTTTTTCTTATGCTCACCTGCATCTCCTCCTCCTTTACCCTTATCAGAAGTAATCACACCCTTCAGTGTCTCTGTCAATGGCTCATTACCGGATAAAGAGCTCCTCATTCTATTCAAGAAATTCGCTGCACTTGGCTTCTTTGAACTCGCAGTTTTGCTGTTGCTCTTCTCCTTCTCACCACCCTTGGATTCCGAGTTATCATTTGAGGATCCACCTTTGCTTGAAATGGCAGCATTGGTATTGGTACCTGGATTCTTGCTTGTGTTTGTATTACTCCTAGCCTTTGCATTTTTGCTTGCTTTTCTTGAACCTGAGGCCGAACTTTCTCTTGTTCTCTTCTTTGCTACAGGACTTTCCTCAGTGGATTTGTCATGCTGCTTCCAACCTAGAGCCGGTTTCTCATTCATCAATGAAGCTAGCAGCTGCCTTTTTTTCTCTTGCCCTGAAGATGATGTTGACGATTTGGCAGTAATCGAGCTGCGTTTGCGACAAGCAATCAATGGGACTGATAGTTTAGGTTTCATTGACAAGGAGAGTGACAGTTGGGGTTCTGGTTTCAATGACATCTGGGATTCAGGCACCCTACTTGATGATTGTTCTTTGGGCAATACGCTTGAATTGCGAAACTGGGTACCAATCTCCTTGGAGACAAGTTGTCGAAACTCAATAGCCGCAGCGTATTCTGAGGATTCCTTGCCGAAGAAAATGATGGCATTGGTTAAAAGCAACAGCAAGTCTCTAAAGAACTTGCTTTTACATCCTGAATACCAGCCTTCTTCAACCCTCATGCCAATAGTCTCTAAGTCAAGATGTTGCCGGATCAAGTTTGAGTAATCCGGTGTTTTCTGCAATATTGAAAATTAACCATAAATCACCATCGTAGCACCTAATTGTGTTCTTCAATTGCCTAGCATTAAAATTAATTTTATAGAAATAGCAACTAACGGGAGCACATAGGCTAAAGACAGCAGTTTAATATTTACCAAGACAAAAGACATCTAACTCATACCTTCCCCAATCAACTAAATGAAAACTAAACCTAAGTGGTAGACACATGCTTCTATTTCTTTAGACATAAAATACAACCATACAAGAATAATATACAAGTGTCACGTGGGGTCGACGCAAATTAGGTTCCAGGCTCCTTAGTTCCATTTAAAATGAAAAGATGGAAAAATGGAAACTACAAACAGCTTGGAAAATATGCTGTGAGTAATAATTAATTTTATTTTTAAAGTGGATTGGAATAAAGTTATATATTTTTATGAGAGTAAAAATATAATTTCAGTATTTTATTTACTTACATTTTATAATTTTTCAAGAACTAAATTAAAATTTTATTTTTTGGAGAGTTAAAAGTACAAATTTATTATATAGGGACTTATAATTTTATAAATTTTAAAAAATCAAAAGTGCAATTTCCAATTTTAGGGGTGGCACTGCTGCCCCTGAGCTGGAGACTGAAAAAAAAAAAAAATGGAAGCCTTCTCCACGTTTCTTACTCGGCTAAGATAAGCTAACCACCATATTTTTTTAGAACAATTTACGTGCCCAATGGATTTTTTGTGCCATCACAAAACTCATTACCCCTAAAAAAAATAATGCCAGGTTCACAGCATGAGAATGGACCAACTAAAAACTCTTCATCGGGTTATCAAATGGACCCTCAGTTCACTGCTTTCCTTCCTCCTAACTCTAAATAATGCCAACATTAATATATATATAAGCTTATGACTATGACCTCTGAAGTTAAGAATTCTTGGTTCATTCTACGAAATTAACAATTAACAATAATAAAATTTATATAATGAGATTTAAAAAGGTTCAATAATATTAATCACAACACCGCCAATGTCCTGGCCAACCTTCAAAAATCTTATTTATAGTAAAAAAATTAATATTAATATTAAAAATAAACCACAATTCTCCATTTTTTAAAAAGAAATGGATATTCTTTTAGATAAAAAATTTGTTTAAAAATAAATAAATACGTTTAAAAATAAATAAATAAATTTTATTTAAATTAAAAATACAACTTAATTTTTTTATAATTTTTTTTATTAATTTTCCAACATATTTGACTCGTGACATATGATTAAAAAGAACAAAAATCTTTTCTCCAGACAAAAAAATACCTAATTCTAGGTAATTATAAAAAAAAACCTTAATTCTACTCATGGGCCCAAACCAACATCTCTGCAGCACATGATATTATTCACACGAGAAGACAAAGAATGAAAAAGACTTTTTCGTCAATTCAAACCACTAAAAAACTAGTACCACCGTATTAATCTACGCTTGCATGTAGCTCTAACATTCTTCTTTCTTTAAAGAAAAAAAATCCACTTCATAGGTAGATCTAACCTAAACGCACGAAAAGAAAATCAATTCTTCTCCGATCTATCTCCTTGCATAATCATTGTAGTTATATTTTTAATAATTTAATCCCTGTATCTTTTATATTTTAAATACCTTTTTAATTACATTATTATGAAGTGATTTTTTTTATTTAAAAATGTTATATTAATAAATTTAATCAAAAAAATTTAACAGTAATAATAATTATACTTATTTAAGTTTTTAAATAAAATGGCTGCCTCATAGGTTTTATATAAAATTATAAAAAAATTTATCATAATAATATATTATTTTTTAATTAAAAAGATTTTTAATATTTTTCAATCTTGGTGTTGAATCATTTTAAATTAATAAAAGATTAATCCGCTAAATCAGATCAGCGGGCAAGATTAATTTTAATGGGCTGATTACATAAATTAGATAACCAAAACTTTCTTAAATTTCAAATGCCAAATAGCATTTATCCATTTATCTTCAAAATCACCAAACCTAACCCTGCCGACCCGTCGTCGCCAGATTGGACAGTGATGCTCTATATCTAACCCGCGCAGCAACCAATCAAAATCTTCTTTTTATTTTTTTTCCTCATTATAAATAGTAATTAAACAATTTTTTTAAAAAAATTAAACAAATATTTTAAATATATATATAATATTTTGTTTTACCTGGCTTCCGAGTCGGCGCTCGAAAAAGGAGCCGAGCTTATGAGACCGGAAGATCTCGAGGAACGCAACCAACGGCTGAGATTCAACGGACACCTTCTTGATGGAGGGAGATTGGTCCAACTCCCCATTATCCGGTTCGTCCGGTTCAGCATTTTTCTTTTCCTTCCCGGACAAGCTAGCGGAGCTCCGTACATCGCTGCTCTCTCTATTAGGTTCTTCTCCCTTAGACTCGGCTACTGACTCCGGCGAATCACCGGTTTCTCTCGGGTCAACTCGCTCTGAGTTTTCAGCTGAGCCCTTCGCCACACTATCACAGCTCCCGTTGCACGAAGCTTCTCCCCCAGGCTTCACGCTCTGCACCTCTTTCCCCGTTTCACCTCCATCCGGTTCGACAGGTTCCGGTTCATCTTTCGCTTCGTCTGGTACGGTTCCCGGAGATTCCTCTTTCGGATCTGTAGAGTTCGACTCGTTTACCGAATGGTTCTCCCGCTCGGACTCTTCCCTGCTATTAACGGGGCGTCGGGCAATGTTCTCCGTTTCGTTTTCTTCCTTTTTTTCACTTCCCTTTTCTCGCTCCAGATCCGATTTTTCAGTTTCCTTTCCGTTCTTTGTCAAGCTCTGTTCTCTCTCTTCTTTTAATTTCTGCACCTTCATTTGTAAGGACCTGTAAAAGTAACAGAAAAATGTTATCGATTTTTGCCCCCACCCCAAAAGAAGTAATTTAATATTTTTATAAAAAATGATTTAGTAATAATTTACACGATAGAGAGATCATATTGTTGGACTTCGCGGCGTAGTTCGGCGACGCGGAGTCTCCGGAGCTCATCAAGCCAAGGAACGGTGATGGTGGAGTTGTTGTTATTAGTAGTTTCGCCGTCGTCGTTGTCGTTTTCAGCGAAACGGCGTTTAAGGTCTTGAAACTTCTGTTGACAAGAAAGGGGAGTAAAGAAGAGATGTTGGAACGTAGAAGTTCGCTTCTGTAGTTCCATAGCAACGGAGTCCCAACTGTTGTTACCGTAACGATGAACGGCGCAGGCGAGTAAAAGCTCCTCCCAAGTACCCCATGTTTGTTTATCGGGAAAGCTGTGGGGTTTAGCCATGAAATAAATGAAAAGAAGAGGAGGAAAAGATATTAATAGTATCGGTCACGGTTCAATAATAGGTCTCTTTTTGCGAATAAATAAGTACCTTTTTATTCAAATAAAATTTTCTATTTATGATTCGTTTGTACTCTAGAAATTTTAAGGGAATATCTAGGCAGCTTCAATTTCATTTCTATTGTAGGTTAAAATCATCTTCAAATATCTTCCTCGTATATTATTTTCGGTTTTTTTTAAAAAAATTATAATTTAAATCTAATTATTAACATCATAAAAAAAACCTATTCACATTTTAAAATAATAATATGTATTTACAAAAATTTTAATAATGTTAATTAGAAATATATATAGTAACACTAAAATCTAAATGAATGGAGTTGGAGAATATTTTTTATTATTCATTATTTTGAAGTATTCTACTCTCATTGAATATAGGAGGGGTGTCATGAATTTAGAAGGTAATCAGTAAATTGAAACAATTGGAAAGGGAGCCCTAGGATGCCGAACCAGAAGGAACAGGCCTAAGGTTATTGGGCTGATTGATGGACTTAAAGAAGGAGGGTGAGGCGGACCAAGTTAGCACCAATTGGTAGCGGGCTGATTCCTACAGCAAGCCCAAGAGACTGATTTAATGACTTTTCCTCTGAATGGATTGCTGATGACTCATTTGCTATTTTATTTTCATTTTCCTCTCATGCTAGCTGTTAAAAAAAGTGAAGTGTCTGGTACAGTTTGTTACAACAGAATTTCTATTATATTCTCAAGGCATGGAATGAAATCAGTATTTTCCCTTTCTCTCAATCTCCTTCTACTTCTTTCTTTTTCTTTTCTTAAAATTTATTATTTATATCTATAATTGAATAACTTTTATATTTTTTATTAAATTTATTTAACTTAATACTCATATTATAAATTATTTATTTCAAAACTCTAAAATATTATATTAAGCCTAAAGCAAATAATATTCTTATTATTACTCAAACCCAAAATAGATTATATAGTCTAAAATAAAAATAACTCAAAAGAGAAATTGTAAAAGTTAAAATTCAATTCAAAATTTAATTTAATAAAAATAATATTTTATTAATATATTAATTTTTTTAGTGTACTATTAGCTATAGACATGTATTGTAATATGTTAAATGACTCATAACTATGGATGCTATATACTTTATTATAATATTAATATAATAATAGTTTTTTTAACATTTTTTTATAAGTTTTGATCATATCTGCTCTTCTTGACGTAATGCTTAGAACTACTCATAGTCTCTCTTCAACCCATAAATAGGAGTATAGCACGTTTTAACGCACTCGAACCCATATCCTCCTCCATTCGCAACCCAAATATAACTTACATGCAAACCATCTAACTTTTAAAGCATTCAAACATGGCTTCCAAACTTCTCTTTTTAATGTTTCGGTGAAAAGATGAATGTGACGAAGAATATGACTTTGTTTTTGTTGTATTATTCTTTAATCATTTACATTAATTAAATTATAACATATATTATAATATAAACAAATGAATAACAAGCCATTAACATAATTATAGCTAAATTTCCGTATAAAATCATCCAATTATATTTTTATAGCACTTATAAACTAATAGCAATTGACTTTTGTAATTTTTACGATTTAATCATTTTTCCTTAATTAACAATCAATTTATCAAAAAATTTGGACAAATCTTCAATTCACCTATATAACATCTCTGTAAATATTTAATAAAAATATTCACGGGATCAGTTTACAGAAACGAGGTCTCAATCTTCATTTTCGAAGACCATTTTAACTTTCCATATGCACCACTTATATCTTTATTAACTGACCAATTATTAAAATATATTAAATCAAGATTCATTGTTGTACTATATTTAACTCATAAATATTAATTAAATATATCTACAAACTCTCTCATTGAAATTATGGTCTTGAAATCACTGATAAACGGGCTGCTATAATCCTCCAATTCATGGGTTGGAGGAGGGCTATGGGTAGTTCTAGGTATTATGTAAAAAAAAAGCAGATATGATCAAATCTTATAATGATATTGTTCAAAAAATATTAAATATTATTATTTATTATTATCTTGGTTGATTTACACTTTAAGTCTCTATACTCTTCGTACATTTGAAAATTAGCCCTTCTACTATATTATATAATGCTATCTTATATCATATAATATATAATACATTAATAGTTTATATATATGCATTATTTTTTACCAAAAAAAAGAAATAAAGATTATAATATTATGTAATACTATCTTTTATTATAATTTATAACATAATAATAGTTATTTATGTGTATTGATAGTTTTAGTCATAGTTATATATTGTATTATTATATTATGTAATAGTATATCATCTATTATAGTTAGTGGTTAAAACCAACTTGACTGACAAAATTGAGTCAATTCAAGCGAATCAGTTTGTAAATTCAGTTTTCATTTTAGACCAATTAATAGTTATATATGTATTAATAATTTTAAAATATATTATTATATTATGTAATACTATATCCCATATTGTAATAGTAATACATCATATATTAATTATTAAATCCTATTTATTATATTGATTGAAATATGTTCTAAGTATCTATACTTTTCATACATTTGAAAGTTAACATTCCTAATATACAACACAATTACATAGCATATAATATATAATATATAATATATTATTAGTTTATATATATATACATATGCATTAATGATTAAAACATTATAATATTATGGGTGACTAACCTATAAACTATATCTTGGATTGCATTTTAGGCCCTCTATTGAAAATTTAGACAAATTAGCCCTAGTACGTAGGGGTGGGCAAATTTTGGGTAAAATAAAATTAATCCGGGTAACTAACCAAATCCAATTAATCGGTCGGTTAACTGAATTAATTCAATCGGGGTCGGTTAATAATTTTTTAGAAGTTCGGTTAACAGTTAATTAGGTCCAAAATTGATTAATTAATCGAATTAACTGAAAATTTATGTTTTTTATATACATTTTACATATATTAAATTCGGTTAATTTGGTTAATGTGGTTATTTTTTTATATGTTTTATACTTGTTTTAACCAAAAAACAAAAAACATATAAATTTCGATTAATTCAATTAACCGACCAAATTAACCAAAAAAGTTCAGTTTGGTTAATTTTAAAAAAAAAAATCGGTTCGATTAACGGTTAATAAAAGGGTCAGTTAATTCGATTAGTGGTAGTTTGGGTCGGTTAACCAATTGAACACCCCTACTAGTACGTTAGATGAGTAAAAGCGAAACATCCCATTTGTTAAATTTTAGTGTTTATATATAAGGTATAATAACAAGTTTAGCCCTCAATCTTTACACATTTATTCAATTTGACCCCTACTATTTTATTGAAAGTAAATTAGAAATTTTTTGAACTAACAAGGCTAAAAGGTCAAAAAAACCCTTATTAACAAATTTAAAAAAATCAATTAAGCCTTTTAAATCTTAATAATTATTTAAAAAATCATAAAAATAACTATAAACAAAATTTATAAAAAAAGGTTATAAATTTTTTTATTAAAAATAACAATACTGGCCCATTAAAATTTAATTGTTATAAGATTTTTTAAAAACCTTGACCACTACTCTTATTTGGTTTGTATTGCTATTTTTTAATAAAAAATTATAATTTTTAAGTGAAGGGTAAGAATTTGAGTAATTATACAAGTAATTACACTCGATTTTTTTGTACATGTTTAAGTTATAAATTTTTATATTATAAGCATAAACATAGATGTGTGATTGGGATGATTATGGTAAAAAATTATATTATAAAAATAATTTATGTGTATTTTATAAAGTTAGAACCAAAAATTATATTATGTTAAGTCCTAATCTTTTTTAAGTTGTGGCCAAAAAATTTATTATAAAAAATAATTTAAGTTATAATACATTTATTTATAAAACGTTATGGCCAAGAAGTATGGGCATAACTTATTTATGTGTTCATGCTATATATTATAAAAATAATATGCTTATTTGTAAGAAAAAAAAAGTGTTTATTTTTTAACACAATTTATTCATAAAAAATAACTTTCTAAAGTTATGATAAAAAAAACTATATTATTTATAAGAAGTGTTATAAAAGTTATTGGACATTTTATAAAACATTTTTTTAAAAGGTTATATATTATAATTTTTATATTATTTTTTAGTTAATTTACATATTATTAAAAGGGTTATAACTTAGCATAATTCTTTCTCTAAATTAAGTTTATATAATTTTTTATCGAAACAAAAGGGTTAGAAGAAACATACCACCAATCAAATCTATTTTGGTAGTTTTTATATAACTATTTTTGATAGTTTATCCCGAGTGAGGTAAACTTGTGAACTAGTTTTAACAAATGGTAAACATAGAAAAACTATGTTAAAAGAAATGGAGAATGAAGGAAAACAAAAGGAGAAACAAAAGAGAATGAAAAATAAAGGGGGAAAAAAAAGGAAAGTAAAAATAACATAAAAGAAAAAAAATTAAATTGCTTAAAAAAAATATTGGGACCAATTGTATAAATTAACCTAAAATTTTTGTTTGAAATGATGATTTAATGTACAACGTGAATTTATTGTTACACCGTTAACAGAAATTAACGACTCAGTGACTAAAATATTACAATGCGATAACAAATGACTAAAACGTAATATTTCGAACATAGGTGGCCAAAATGTAAATTGAGGTAAACAAAAGTAGCTACTTAGGTGACTAAAATGTAAACTGAGGTAAACAAAAGTGACTACTTTAGTATTTTACGCTTGTTTTAATTATCTAAGTTTGCCAATGGTTTTGTTTCATCGCTTCTTGCCAACAAATAGTTTTCTCGATACATTTTATTGAGAACATTATTGATCTCCTAACTAATACAGATTTCTCCTGACAATATCAGATGAGATGACGAGGACCCAGGCATCTCTTACCGAAGGGGCCTTGGTTTGCATGCAGCTAAGAAATCCTTTAGTCGTGGTGATCCTGCTCCAATACTAGGAAGAGGCCGAGGTTCAATGAAGGGCCAAGGGCCAATCAAGAAAAGAACTTTTGCCTTCACAGAATGGTACCGAAAAGAAACTTCCGAATGAGATTGAATTACTTTGCACAAAGATGCTAGAAAATGAGATGTTTATGGAGAGCCAGCTAAACTGAAACTGCCAAAATGAGATAATTTACGCTATAAGATGTTAGCTAATTTTATTTTGCTCGCTTCAACAGGTGGAAAGGGCTTTTGATACAAGTCATCCCGATCTTGTTGAGCTTGAGAAAGCAAAGAAGAAGCTGAAAGTAAGAATATGATTCACATAGCCTGAATACATTCTTTTTATTGCTTAGTTGTTATGACCACAGGCTTGAGGTCGAGTTATGGGGTGATTTAACAGAAAAATCAGATCCGACAGAAGGGTCTTTGCCCGTATTTCGATTCCTGGTTTTGCCTATGGTGATGGAACTCTAAGGGAGTAGCCTACCCTAGAACTCTATGAAAGTTGCCTACCTTAATTTACTGCAAATTCAACTTGTTTTATTACTTGGTAAATTTCCCCTTAAATAGAGGTTTACAATAAGAGCAACCCTAATATCCTATCATACTAGGAAAGTTTTATTTAAGCTAAAATGAAAGTTCAGGAAATAAAATGAAATCAGAATCCCAAACCTCCTTCCTGGTTATATCTTTTATTCTAACGATTCTTTCCTTTTGTAACATTAGTACTGCAAGTTTAACCATTATATCTAATGCAGGGCAGGAACAAGGGCTCATCAATGCTATTGTAAGGCTTGCTGATGCATCTGATGGTGAAAGTGGTAATCAATATGTGTATACATAGTGATCTTTTACGTTCTTTTCTGTAAAATACACATAGTCCATCGATGAATCTTATTATTGAATTTTGTTTTCTTTTGTTCTTTCCCTCCATTTTATTTGGGAGGAAAAGCTAGCTGCAACTTCTTGTTAAACATGTATTTATTTAGTATTTTGCTATTAATCATGTAAGTGTTTCAGGCTACTGATCAAATCATCACATTCACAAATGCCGAATTATCATTCTTAACATATCAACATTCGTTCATACATGATTACAAGTATATGCACCTATTCATCTACTTGGCAAGCAAGAAATAACTCATTTATAAGCATAAAATTGTCAAATGGGCAAGCAACCCATTAATTCACTAACGACGTATACATACCCCCAACATATATGGTATCATATTCAAAATGTAAACATTTCCTAAGA
The DNA here is from genome assembly GCF_007990345.1 of Gossypium hirsutum. Taxonomy (NCBI): domain Eukaryota; kingdom Viridiplantae; phylum Streptophyta; class Magnoliopsida; order Malvales; family Malvaceae; genus Gossypium; species Gossypium hirsutum. The sequence goes on from NC_053432.1 coordinate 71,486,281, forward strand.
CCAAAACTTCAAAACCAACCCTAAGATCAACTCAAGAGGTTAGATATATATCACTTGCTATAAACGCAACAGAAACTATACAAGCGTGTTGAATCGAGAGTTGAATTTTAAATATTGTAGATCACTTTAAGTCTTCAAGATCTACATTATTTGCACACAAAAATAAATAAATTCTACGCTGAATAATAGGGCTCAGTAATGCAAACATGATTTAAATCAATAATAAACTAAAAGCAAGGTACCAAAAACATATAATATGATACACAAATACTATCTAAATCATAGTTGTATTACTAGTCTCATAAACTAAACATCACAATTTGTGCTAATCAACATGGCATATATCAACATTTAGTCCTTGTACCATACATTTCAATTACATGAATAATATAGCATAACACAAGGGTCATTGCACTTTTTCATTTCATTCTCAAATCCATTGATTTGTTATATAACTGAACCGGCTTTCAGGCTCATGATAACTAGATCATATGACATTTCACATTCCATCATTTATTGTTTAAACATCAAGATACAATTATACAACTCAATATCCAATATCAATAGTAAAATATATGTTTTCATAATCCTTAATAATCAGACACAGACTCAAGATGGAAACACGATTCATCTAACCATCACACTAATATATCTGGCACCCAGTGCTTCATCGGTACATCCAAAATATAATATACATGTTGAAAAAACCCTGTTTGAAAACAATTTTTTTGCAAAACAAAAAAAATAATAAATTTGAAAATCGAGTTGGTTTGTAATATTTATAGCAATAAACCTTTTTCCTGAAATAATTCCTATGCTTTGAGCGAGACGGATACTAAATGTTCCTAATTTTCAACCGAAAGTAAATCTCATTCTCTTATAAAAACCGATAGAATTGTTATTCCCAAAATATAAAATTTATATTTATAAATAAATTCTTACTAATTTTGAAAAAAATAACAATATCTCAAAATTGTTTCATATTGAATTGAGTACACATTTCATCCCAAATTATAAGGATTAGTCTATTATTAAAATTGGAAAGTGTTTAATACCACAAATTATTATTTAATATTGTAGCGAGGTAAAATTTTTGCCTTTGTCGTTAATTGAGGTGATTGATTGAAAATTTGAAAAAGGAATTTCGGTTTTAAAGAGAAAAGGAGTCGCCACCGATCTTTTTTCTAGGTATGATCGGATACCTAATAAATCATCTTTTTTAGAAAAGAAATTTATTCTTGAACAAAAATGAAGGCCGAATTTGGGTCTACGCGAAAATCCAGAGAAAAATAGGGTTCGTGAGTCGGTTACGCGCGAGGAAGGTATTAGCACCCTCGCGACGTCCAAAATTGGTATCTTATTAAACATGTGTTGTCTTAATTTTCTAAAATACGAGTTCAATTTAAATTTTAATAGTGATCCGATCGAAATACGAGAATTTTTAAAATTTCAATTTCTTTTGAGAAGGGCGTTCTGTTTTTAACACAAGCCGATGATATTCACCCAACATAGCGATGAAATCAACGACTTAATGTTAAATCGGCACGTTGCCTTATTTATTGAAGTTAATTAAAAAAAGAGTAAAACATTATTATAATAAGAATTCGTAAATAATGATACAATTAATAAAAAAATATTAAAATCTAAGAATATTAAAATAACAATAACAATTTTACCATAAAAGAAAATAATAATAAAAATAATGTACTATTAATATAATAAGAAAAATAATGTATTTATGACAATAATAGAAAATAACAATATATACATAAATATATATATGTATGTGTATATATATGTTAATAATGATGAAAAGAAAATAATAATTATACTAATAATAGTGGTAATGGTAATTGTGACAGCCCTAATTTGGCCCTAGTCGGAAAGTGATTTCGGGACCACAAAACCGAGTCATAAAAATAATTAACCGTTATAATCTATGCTTACTGTATGTGTACATGCACGTGTGAAAGTTTCATGTTTTAATTTGGTCAATTGTATGTGAAATTATTAAATAGGACTTATGTGAGAAAATTCTGAAATATGATAGGTTAATCTTAAGTGGCCTATTAATGCATGTGACAAAGAGGATGGACTTGCATGTCAAATATTCATTTTATTTAGGTAGTGGCCGGCCATGATGATATGTTATATAGAATATATGTATTATTTAATTATAATGGCTTTATAATTTTAATTTAGTAATGAATTAATAAAAAGAAAATGGGTGATGAAAACAAAGCTTCACCTTTGTTCTTCTTGGCCGAAATGTAAGAGAAGAAAGGGGAGAAAACTTCATTCGGTTACCATAGGCTTAAATCAAGGTAAGAATTTTTATTAGTTCTTAAAATTTTAGTTGTTTTTAAGTTAGTTATCAAGTTCTTATTTCAACCCATGTTAAAATTTTGAGTTTTTGGGAGAATTTGAGCTTTCGGTCATGGTGGGAATAAAATAAAATGAGTATATGTGTTAATTACCTTGTATTTGAAGTTTTGAAGAATAGGTAGTGATTAATTAAAATGATGAAGGTTAAATCTTTAAATTTAGTTGAATTTGAACATTTGGCATTACCTATGATATTAGATATGAGTGTATGAAAGGTTGATTTTGAGTAGTTAGGTGTGTTAAAAAAAATAATTGATGATTTGGGTGGTATCTATGGTTGATTCAGTTATGGTCTTTGCATGAGTAAAATATACATATGGAAATGGTTGTATTTTTAGTTGATATTTGTGTTCAAAATGGTTCAATTTGTTTTAGCCACATGTGCATAAATTGTAATAATAGAATAGATAATATGTACTTGAGTATTCGGTTATGGTTTTAGGTTCGAGTTGACGGATATGTAAAAATTAGCTTTTGGTATGTATTGATTTAGTATAGGAGTTCGAAAATGGCTTAATTTTCATGTTTAAATTCGGTTATATCCGATCATGGTTGGAGTTATTTTGATATGCATATTACAAGGTATATATGATTTGTGTTTTAGTTGCATAACTATATTTGGTTAATAATATGAATGCAAAGAGTTGTGATTTAGTATATTGTAATAAATCTGAACGGGACAGTAGCTGTAAAGTGATTTTGGAAAATCACCATAAATTTTGAGAGTGGAGTTAGAAGATGAATAAACTATTTAATTAAAGCTTAATGAGTCTAGTTTCAAATGAAATCAACGAGAACATATTTTGACTTCTGTACAATTAGAAATTTGATTCGTAATAAAGGGTGGTCAGATTAGTCAAACAGTGAAACAGGGGGAAACTTTAAGAAAAATCTGGTATTGATTGGCCAAACTAAAAATTCTGAAAATTTTATGGATAAAAGATATATGAGTCTATTTTCAGGGAAATTTTACGGCAATTAATTTGGAGTTTTGTAGCTCCAGTTATAAATAATTTGGTGACTATTGCTCAGGAAGACAGCTTATTGTGAATTTGTGATTATGTGGTAATCATTGATAAAAATTTGTTAATGAGTTGCTTAATTTTTTCTTATAAACTTACTATGATCTATGTGTGTGAAAGTCGAATATATATATTATATTTCTGAAGAAATGCTTGAATAGTCGAATAATGACTAGTTTAAAATTTTTGAATTTAAGCTCAAGAGCAAAGAGGGTCGAGGTTGGATAGGGGAAAAGAGAAAGTAATTGAGTAGCCTTTCCGCAACCGTTCAAGTATATCCGAGGTAAGTTTTGAATAGTCACATTTAGTACGTAATTGATAATGTCTTGATATGTGTATGATAACTGTACTGCGATCTATTGATTCTATTTGAATATAGTTGAGTGACAAATAATTTATGTTTAAGGCTTAAAGCCGAATAGACATTAGAAGTTAAGCTTGGAAAGTAAATGGACATATATTCTTATGTATGTTATTGAGCCAAAAGTTATATGAATGGTGCCCATGTTATGCTATTATTCGAATGGAATAAATGAACTATGATTGTGAGATGTTATGTGAATTGAATTTTCTTGCGAATAAGTATGCATGACATTCAGTGATGTATATCCGAACTTAGGGTCCGCAGGCTATATCCGGACTTAGGGTCCGCAGGCTATGTGCTGGAATTATATCCGGACTTAAGGTTCACAGGCTACGTGCTGGAAATATGTCCGGGCTAAAGTCCCGCAGGCTTCGAGCTGGTATTATACCGGGTTTAAATTCCCGCAGGCTTGTGCTGGTAATTGGTTTCAAGTCCTAAGACCTAAAAGGCTTAATGCCAGTAAGTTAAGTAAGATTACGATATTGAATGTTCGCAGTAAACCATCGTCGAGTAAGTACTATACATTTAAAATGTTCAGGTACGTATTACTTACTCATCGGTGAATTGATTTCGAAGTGAATCATTAGCATCAAAGAAGAATATATATATAAATATGATTGATGGTTATATTTGTGAATATGAGAATGATTTAATCGGTCATGGTATATTTGTATATGAATTATATGTTAAAATTTCTTTATGTACTCATGTACATTCAGTCAATGATTTTTGTGAATTATTAGTACTAAAGAATGATACTTAAGTGTGAATGAATGTTTCGATTTTCGATAAGTCTTTAATTGTTTGTGATGCTTAAAACTTACTAAGCTTTGAAAGCTTACTCTGTCCTTTATTTCTTTGTTTTATAGATTGTTGATTTTGGCCACCGACTCGGGGATCGTCAGCAGTTCATCACACTATCGATCTTTTTGGTATAGTTATATTTTGGACTCGATATGGCATGTATAGGTTAGGCTGATGATAACTATGTTTTGAAATTGTAAATATTTTGGCCATACGAAAATGACGTATAACTTAAATATCAGTATGTATTTCAGCTCGATCTCTGTTTATGTTTATTGACACTGTGAATGAGATAATTAAATGTTTAGTTCGGTAATACCTCTTAGCCTTAATCCGGCGTTCGGATTTAGGTTAGGGTGTTGTAACGGCTTAATTTTCAGTGGTGTCGGAAATGGTGATTTGAGATCACTAAATCCGACAAATAAGATTGAACAAGATAGTAATTTAATATTTATGAGTCAAGTAAGAATTTAGAAGAATTTGTGAAATGGTGAAATTAGTGAATTAAAAGAATTTATTAGGTCAAACGGGTCAAAAACGAGGTATCGAGACCTCGAATTTGAAAATCAAGCTATAAATATTTTTATAAATATTTATGAAGTTTCATTTAGCTAGTATTAAAGTTTGGTTGAGAAATTTTAACGATTAGGTAGTCAATTAAATAAAAAGGACTAAATTGTAATAAAAATAAATTTTGCTAAAAGGATTAAATAGCTCAAGTGTTAAAAGAAGGAAGATTTAAAGGGAAATTAAGCCTAAAAGTGAATAGGCTGGACGGCAAAGGCAAGAAAATCAGCAGAAAAATAAGGGAAATAAGGGCAAAATTGGAAATTTTACAACTTTAACATATAAAATAAGAATAAAATTGAAGAATCTAGAGATCTCTTCATATTTTATCAGCCAAAACGCCATAGAAGGTCTGGAGAAAGCTGGTTTTTCATATTTTACATCATGTGAGTTTAATTCTTGCTTTTTCTTGATAATTTTTATGTTTTTATGACTTTTACAATTAGGTCCACTTATAGAATTCATTAGTTTTTGATTTTATGGGTGAAATTGGAAGTTACCCTGGATGGATAAGGGAATTTTATGATGAATTATTATGAAATTTAAGTTCTAATTTTCATATTAAGGTGGTTTTATTAAGTGATTTTGATAGAAAATGATATTTAGGACCTAATTGTGAAAAAGTTGTGAATTGAAGGTTGCTGTTGAAATTAAGAATAGAAAAGATTTTGAAATAGTTTGTAATGATAAAATAAAGTGTTAATTGAGAAAAATTAGTTCAATTGATGGGTGAATTGAGCAGGGACTAAATTGTGAAAACTGTAAATTTAGGGGTAAAAGTGAAATTTCGAAATTTGAACAGCATAAATTGTGAAGTGAAATAGAAATCAAATAAATGCTAATGAGTAGAAATATTTTATATTATAGATCAAGAATCCAAAGAAGAACGAGGAAAAGAAAAAGTTGCGGAATAGTCCCTAAATTTCAATATCTTCTACAAATTAGTCCAGGTAAGTTCATATGGCAAAGTTCAATGTTTTGTTATGAAAATCTTATGATTGTTAAAGTATTTTATTGTTGATGAATACTATCAATTTGCATTAACTAATAAATAATGTGTAACTAAAAGTACAAATTAGTAGGAACAATGGATTTGAGTGCTTCTATTCTGTGACCCTGATGAATTGACGAAAAATATGTGATAAGTGCGCCCGTTTAAGACCATAGCTGGGCTATGGCATCGGTGCAATGTGATAATGTGACTCCGTATAAGACCATAGCTGGGCTATGGCATCGGTATAATGTGATAATGTGATTCCGTATAAGACCATGTCTGGGATATGGCTTCGGTATGATATGTGAACCGTGTAAGACCATGGCAAGGCTATGGCTTCAGTGTGTGATGTAACAATGTGAAAGTCCATAGTTTACTATGGCAATGTGATAATGAAGCACTCAATTCCTTTATTGTTCCCTAATTTGACAATGAAGTAAATGAGAAATGGGCCTAAGGGAGTTAAATTGTGAGTAGCCATATGGAAATTATTCCAATGAGTTATTAATGAAATTGTGATTTGGAGGATGAAATAGTTAAACTAATAGATATATGATTGTGTACAATATTTGATATGATTTGTGTTTTTATGCCTATGAGCTTACTAAGCTTCAATAAGCTTACTTGTGTGTGTTTGATAATTTCTTTTGTAGATTGAATTAAAGAGAAGTTGGTAGATCGGATCAACACAACAGGGCACACTATTCAGATCAATTCCGGTAGTTTTTGTTTTATGTTTAAAGATTTATATGGCATGTATAGAGTTTGAATGAATTGAAGTAAAGATGTTATAAACTAGTTAACAATATCTGTACTAAAACAGTTTTTGGTAAGTAGCAGTAGTTTGACTTTGAAAAATCACTAAAAATAGTAGAAATGGAATTAAATAATGAATAAGTTATGGAATCGAATCTTGATGAGTCTATTTTCATATGGAAGAAGCAAAACAGGTATATGAGCTATATTTTATGAGATGTTTAAATTTTTGTGAAACAGGGCCAGAGCAATTTCTGGATCCCCTGTTCTGACTTTGGAAATTCACCATAAATTTTACAAAGATAATTAGAAGTCATACTTTATATGTAAATATTCCTTATTGAGTCTAGTTTTATTAGAGACAAACGACATAGTCATTGAAGCTCTGTACAGAGAGATATCTGATTCGTAATACACAGAGGTCAGAGTAGTCAAACCCTGAAACAGGGGAGATTTTAACTAATAAACTGTACTAATTGGATTGACCAAAAATTCTAGAAAAAAATTGATAAGTAGATATATGAGTATAAATTTGGGGAAAATTTACGGATTTGGATTTCGAGTTTTATAACTCGAGATATGAATTATTTAGCAACTATGACGCAGTTGGACAGCTTGTCTGAAAAGTATGATATAAATTATCTGAATTTGGTTAAGTGCTCAAATAAGTTTAGTAGTGCCTTGTGCTCGACTTCGGCAACGGTCTCGGGTAATGGGCGTTACATTTGTTACAGTAATGATCGAAGTAGTAATGAAATAAGTATAAGTATGTACAAAAATAAAAATAATATAATATAAAGTGGAAGAAAAAAAATAATGATAATAATATATTAATAAAAGAAAATATATATATATACATACATATACCAAAAATATATTCATAATAATAGTATTGAGTATTAAAAGTATATATATAATATAGACAAAAATATATGCATAATATAGTATTGAAAGTATTTACATGGGATAATATAAAAAAATGAATAATGTGATATTAAAAATATATACATATTAGAAATAATAATAATAATGTTACAAAACAATTATTAATAATATTACATAAATATATATATATATTAAAAATATATACATATATAATAAAACATATACTAATAATAATAATAATAATAATAATATTGAAATACAAAAAGCAAATATAATATAATAAAAATATTAAAATAAAGTAATTAAAAATAATAATATATATAAATATATATACATATACATATATAATAAAAAATATCCACTAATATATAATAATAATAATAATAATAATAATAATAATAAAACATAACAGTAACAATAATGATAATAGTAATAGTAATAATATCAACAAATAGATATGTAAAGAATGTAAAAACAAAATGTAAGCAATTTAATTCTAAATGTGTATAAAAATAAAGAAGTGATAACAACTAGATAAATAGATAAATATGTAATAATAATAATTACAATAGTGAAACATGCGAATGACAGAATGAATAAAAATACAAATTTAAAATACAAAATAAACATATAAAGAAAGAAATAAATGAATGGATGTACGAATAAACAAATAAAATAAAATATAACAATCTATAAAGGTTGAAATTAAATGAATAAAGGGTTAAATCGAAATTTGAAATGAAATTTAGAGCCTAGATTATAATAAAAATAACAAATAAGGACCGAATCGAAATTAAATGAGGTTAAAGGGGATAAATCGTGAAAAATAAAAAAGGGCTAACATTGAACGCGCAAACAAAGTGGAAGGACCAAAGGGAAAATATCTCTGCCTTTCAAAACGTTGCACCTCATGCAGGATTAAAATGGAATAAAAATGAAATCATCGAGCCAAATTAAAAATAAAGAAAAGTGAATTGTGGAGTAATTAAAAGGCCGAAGGACCAAATGGGAAAATAGGCCCTTTAAACGAAAACACGGATCCAAGGCCTGGGGCGAGTCGAATTCGGGTCGGCGAAGGCAAAACGACGTCGTTTTAAGGCTTATGAGCTTAGGCCAAAACGACGCCGTTTTGATCCCTTATAAAAATTAAAATTTTTACAAAAAACCTTCATTCTTTCATTTCACTTAAAAAAAAAACTAAAGCCTCTAAAAAATTTTCTCTCAACCAGCCTCTGCAGGAGGAATTTCGGCGACTTCTCCGGCGCCGACCGTCACCGTCGGCCACCGTGCACGGTGGCCGGAGCTCCAAAAACGGTAATTTTCTTCCCTTTTTCTTATATATTATTGATATACATATATATAAGACAGTTTTTTCTAAGAAAATATAAAGAAAAATATAGGTATATGTATATAATTTCGAATAAGAAATATAAGGAAAGAAATGAAAAAAGGTGATAACCTTCAATAGTTGAATCAATCTCCTCTGTTCTTTATTATTTCAAAAAACTGCCCTTTTTTTTGCATATGTTTGAATCTTTTTGTATTTTTATTCAGTAAAAAATCTCAATACAAGTGATTTTGTGGCTTTTTATAGCCATTTTTGCAACTTGTTTTTTTTTTATTTTTCTATCACTTCTGTTGCAGGTGGATGAGGTCAACGGTGGCAAAGTTGATGGAGGCAGGTGGAGGGACGGTATGGTGGCCGGCAGAGGCTAGGGCGGCTAACCTAGGGTTTTTTAGTTTTCTCTCCTTTTTTTTAATTGTTGTGGGCTAAAGTTAAGTGTTTGTTTGGCCCATGTAATCGGGTTAGGATAGGTTGGGTTTTTATTTTGTTGGGTAAGTTTAGCCTGGGCCAAAATTGGGCCTCAACAAATATGTTTAAAAATTATTAATATCACAACTGTATTATTATTTCTTTTTATGGGATTGTATTTTGGTTATATAGATAATATGTGCCGATTTTATTAAATTAACCAAATAAGCCATTTTTTTTTCAAAATTAAAAAAAAATAGAATGATTTTAAAGAGAAAACGCATTCAACTAGACAAGCTTTCCACACAGTCAATAAAAAAACTTGTTCAACCAAGTAAGCTTTTTATTGACATGTCAAGAAAAGCACGCCCAATTGGACGTGTTTTCTTTGAAAGTTTCAAAAAACACTTCTAGCTAGATATGCTTTCCCTAACATACCAATTAAAAGCTCGTTCAAATGGAGACGTTTTCACACACTCTCTAAAAAGAACCTATTTTCCTAAATTTCCCTAAATCTCGAAAAAGAAACAACTTATTTAACCAATTAAAAAAAAATTGACAATAGCTTCGTATTTTGTATTCTTTTCTATGTCGTGGTTTTGCATAACTTTTTCTATAATCAGATGACATTCTCCACCCTGCCGCAAAACATATATAAATTCATTGAACAAAATATAATTTAACTGCCTATGATGCTGAAAAAAAATCTTACAACAATACTAAAAATGGAGTACTGAAACTGTCCTTCATTTTCTTGAACGCTTCTTTGCCTGTCCACCACCTGAATGGTTCTCAACAGCTTCCCTTCCCCGCTTACCAGGAGGAGCTGATTGGGTGGCAGGCACTCTTTTAGGCGGTCTTCCTGTACTCCTCTTTGCCGGACTCGTTCTTTTTCCGCCAGAACGTGTCCGTGGAGTCGGAGTTCGATCCTTCTGTTGATCACCTTTGCTGCTAGTGCTGTTTTTCTTATGCTCACCTGCATCTCCTCCTCCTTTTCCCTTATCAGAACTAATCACACCCTTCAGTGTCTCTGTCAATGGCTCATTACCGGATAAAGAGCTCCTCATTCTATTCAAGAAATTCGCTGCACTTGGTTTCTTTGAACTCGCAGTTTTGCTGTTGTTCTTCTCCTCCTCACCACCCTTGGATTCCGAGTTATCATTTGAGGATCCACCTTTGCTTGAAATGGCAGCATTGGCATTGGTACCTGAATTCTTGTTTGTGTTTGTGTTACTCCGAGCCTTTGCATTTTTGCTTGCTTTTCTTGAACCCGAGGCCGGACTTTCTCTTGTTCTCTTCTTTGCTACAGGACTTTCCTCAGTGGATTTATCATGCTGCTTCCAACCTAGAGCTGGTTTCTCATTCATCAATGAAGCTAGCAGCTGCCTTTTTTTCTCTTGCCCTGAAGATGATGTTGACGATTTGGCAGCAATCGAGCTGCGTTTGCGACAAGCAATCAATGGGACTGATAGTTTAGGTTTCATTGACAAGGAGAGTGACAGTTGAGGTTCTGGTTTCAAAGGCATCTGGGATTCAGGCACTCTACTTGGTGACTGTTCTTTGGGCAATACGCTTGAATTGCGAAACTGGGCACCGATCTCCTTTGAGACAAGTTGTCGAAACTCAATAGCTGCAGCGTATTCTGAGGATTCCTTGCCAAAGAAAATGATGGCATTGGTTAAAAGCAACAGCAAGTCTCTAAAGAACTTGCTTTTACATCCTGAATACCAGCCTTCTTCAACCCTCATGCCAATAGTCTCTAAGTCAAGATGTTGCCGGATCAAGTTCGAGTAATCCGGTGTTTTCTGCAATATTGAAATTTAATCATAAACCACCATCTTAGCACCTAATTGTGTTCTTCAGTTGCCTAGCATTAAAATTAATTTTATATAAATTGCGACTAACGGGAGCACATAGGCTAAAGACAGCAGTTTAATTCCACAGCACACACAAGCTTTTGTTTTTATTTGAAGACCATTACGAGTAACAACTAAAGATTTTGGTTCATGCAACTACTTCGTAAAAAAGGACATGCTTCAAACATCCAACAAGTACCGGATTTACAAAAAGAAAATTTCTTATTTCTAATTGCCACCTAAAAATCAAAACCAAAACCAAAACAAAAGACATATATCTAACTCGTACCTTTCCCCAATCAACTAAATAAAAACTAAACCTAAGTGGTAGACACATGCTTTTGTTTCTTTAGACATAAAACATGCAAGTGTTCACGTGGGGTCGACACAAATAAGGTTCCAGGCTCCTTAAGTGTATTTAAAATGAAAAGACGGGAGAAGATGGGAGAATGGAAACTACAGCTTGCAAAAGACTGAAAATAAAATTAATTATTACTCACAACAGATCACTGATCAAACATACATAGGTTGGAGTAGGGCAAAGTCAGAAATTTTTTCTAAGAGAATCGGAATAAAGTTTTATATTTTTATGAGTTAAAATATAATTTCACTATTTTATTAGCTTATATCTTTATATTTATAATTTTTCAAGAACTAAATCAAAATTTTATTTTTTGGAGGGTTAAAAGTGCAAATTTACTATATACAGACTTATAATTTTATAAATTTAAAATAATCAGAAGTGCAATCTCCGAGCCGCCCCCGAGCTGGAGACTGGAGGAAAAAAGAAGAAAGGCTTTCCAAGTTTCTTACTGGGATAAGATAAGTTAACCACCATATTTTTTTAGAACAATTTACGTGCCCAATGGATTTTTTGTGCCTTCACACAACTCATTACACCTAAAAAAAATAATGCCAGGTTCACAGCAAGAGAATGGACCAACTAACAACTCTTCATCGCGTTACCAAATGGACACTCAGTTCACTGCTTTCCTTCCTCCTAACTCTAAATAATGCCAACATTAATATATATATAAGCTTATAAATATGGCCTCTAAAGTTAAGAATTCTTGGTTCTTTCTACGAAATTGACAACGTAACTTTATGTGACAATTAACAATAATAAAATTTATATAATGAGATTTAACAAGGTTCAATTATATTAATCACAACAACACCGATGTCCGGGCCAACCTTCAACATTCTTATTTATTGAGAAATATGCAAGGATGGAACCAGCCAATGACGCCTAGATCATAAATATAATATATACTGGAGGTTTTTTTTTTTTACCAAATTTAACAAAACCGACATCTTTCTACACTATAGTAAAAAAAATATTAATATTAAAAATAAACCACAATTCTCCATTTTTTTAAATAAAGAAATGGATATTCTTTTAGATTAAAAAGTAGTTTAAAAATAAATAAATAAATAAATTGTATTTAAATTAAAAATACAACTTAATTTTTTTTTATAATTTTTTATTAATTTTCCAACACATTTGACTAGTGACACATGACTAAAAAGAACAAAAATCTTTTCCAGACAAAAAAAACCCCTAATTCTCGGTAATTATAAAAAACCCTAATCCTACGCATGGGCCCAAACCAACATCTCTGCAGCACATGATATTATTCACACGAGAAAGACAAAGAATGAAAGGGATTTTTACGTCAATTCAAACCAGTAAAAAACTAGTACCACCCTGTTAATCTACGCTTGCATGCATCTATAACCTTCTTTTAAGAAAAAAAAGAAAAAGAAAAAGAAATCCTCATTACAGGTAGCTCTAACCTAAACACACGAAAAAAATTCAATTATTCCCCCACATGATCAATAGGTTAAATTCTAAGTTCAAATTTTAAATTTAAATTTTGTTTTTAAGAATTTGGTTGATATATTTTTCATATTTCAAAATTAGAAACAAGTAAGTAGGTAGCTAGTGCGCCGGCAAGGCCCGACCCCTTAAAATAAAATATTTTTTTTAGGTCTTTTAAAATTTTTTAAATTTTAATTAGTAAAAATAAAGTTAAATTTTAGTCTCCCTAACATGATAAAAATTTAATTTAATTTTTTAAAATTATAAATATATAAACTATTAAAAGGATAAAATTTAATTTTTATTATGTAAAAATTACAATTTAATTTCAGCCTACTAATTACAATGTTATTTATTTTTAGTTATATTACTATAACGCAAATATTTTTTATTTCTAAATGTTAGAACAATAAATTTAACAATTATACCTAACTTTTAAATTTTAAAAAATAGAGATTAAATTTTTATAAATAAAAATCTAGTGACTAAATTCATATTTGTGAAGAGCATAAGAAGTTATGGTATATTTTAACCTAATTAATATTAAACTAAGCCACATCTTATTTAAAAAAAGTTATATAAAAACAAATGAAGTTTTTTATTAAAATGGTTGCCTTATAGAGGTCCTATATAAAATTATAAAAGATAAAAATTCCCATAATAATATATTATTTTTAATTAAAAAGATTGTATAATATTTTTCAATTAAATTGATATCCAGCTATTTCAAATTAATAAAAAAATAAATCCCAAAATCAGATCAGCTATGATCCATATATCTTCAATCACCAAACCTGACTCTGCCGACACGTCATCGCCTGATTGGACCAACAATATTTATAGATGATGCTCTATATCTAACCCGCGTAGAACCAATCAAAATCTTCATTTTATTTTTTTTCCTCATTAGAAATAGTAATTAAAATAATTTTTTTAAAATTAAACTGATATTTTTAAAAAAATATAGAATATTTTGTTTTACCTGGCTTTCGAGTCGGCGCTCGAAAAGGGAGCCGAGCTTATGAGACTGGAAGATCTCAAGGAACTCAACCAACGGCTGAGATTCAACGGACACCTTCTTGATGGAGGGAGATTGGTCCAATTCCCCATTATCCGGTTCGCCCGGTTCAGCATTTTTCTTTTCCTTCCCGGACAAGCTAGCCGAGCTCTGTACATCGCTGCTCTCTCTATTAGGTTCTTCTCCCTTAGACTCGGCCACTGACTCCGGTGAATCACCGGTTTCTCTCGGGTCAACTCGCTTGGAGTTTTCAGCTGATCCCTTCGCCACACTATCACAGCTCCCGTTGCACGAAGCTTCTCCCTCAGGCTTCACGCTCTGCACCTCTTTCCCCGTTTCACCTCCATCCGGTTCGACAGGTTCCAGTTCATCTTTCGCTTCGTCAGGTCCGGTTCCCGGATCTTCCTCCTTCGGATCTGTAGAGTTCGACTCGTTTACCGAACGGTTCTCCCGCTCGGACTCTTCCCTGCTATTAACGGGCCGTCGGGTAATATTCTCCGTTTCGTTTTCTTCCTTTTTTTCACTTCCCTTTTCTCGCTCCAGATCCGATTTTTCAGTTTCCTTTCCGTTCTCTGTCAAGCTCTGTTCTCTCTCTTCTTTTAATTTCTGCACCTTCAATTGTAAGGACCTGTAAAATAACCGAGCAAAAATACCGATTTTTGGCCCCCAAATGATAAATAATTTAATATTTTTATAAAATATTGATTTAGTAATAATTTACACGATGGAGAGATCATATTGTTGGACTTCGCGGCGTAGTTCAGCGACGCGGAGTTTTCGGAGCTCATCAAGCCAAGGAACGGCGCTGGTGGAGATGTTATTAGTAGTTTCATCATCGTCACCGTTTTCAGCGAAACGGCGTTTAAGGTCTTGAAACTTCTGTTGACAAGAGAGAGGAGTAAAGAAGAGGTGTTGGAAAGTAGAAGTACGTTTCTGTAGTTCCATAGCAACGGAGTCCCAACTGTTGCTACCGTGACGATGAACGGCACAGGCAAGTAAAAGCTCCTCCCAGGTACCCCATGTTTGTTTCTCGGGAAAGTTGTGGGGTTTAGCCATGAAAAAAAAAAAGGAAAGAAGGGAAGGAAATAATATTAATAGTATCGCCTATCGGTCAGGGTCACAGTTTAATAATAATAGTCTCTTTTTGCGAATAAATAAGTATTATTTTTCAAATACGGGAATAGCTAGGCTGGTACAATTTCATATTTATTGTAGGTTCAAATAATCTTCAATTATCGTCTCATACATTTAATTTTATTTTTTATTTTTTAGATTTAATTAATTACTAACATCATCAAAATTTTCAATTTAATTGATTATTATAACATTTTAAAATAATAATAATAAGTTTAACCGTGTTAATTAATAGATTTATCTTTTTATATTTTAAAAGTATTAAGTTATTGAAATTAAAAGTTGAAAATTTCAATTTTATATGTATAGAAATTTAAATTATATTTTTATTTTTGAACTATTTTTATTTTCTTTTATAGATGAGAAGTTTTTATTCTAATAATGAGTTTGGATGAAGGGTGGGGTACAATGTGCTGTTTTTAACTTATTTTTTATTTTACGCTACAGTATTGTTATAGTATTTAATTTTATTGTCACCATTATTTTTATACTAATTACAAATAAATGTACAGTTCATCTAAACTCGTCCTAAGTATAATTAATGTAAAATTCAGGAATAATAAATAGATTTCAAAGATTACTTTTAAGATAATAATCTTACATTCTCAACTTGCTAAGATTTCAAAATGTGGGGTAATTTTTTTTTCCTTAGATAATCTTGCATTATTCTAAAGGTGGCAAACAAGTAGATTTGTGTGGGCGCTCGGATTGAATTCACATTTTATTAAGTTTGAATCAATTTGGGTTTAGAATTTTTTAGGCTCGAGTCATTTCATACTCGAATTGTTTCGAATTCGAACTCAAATTGAATGGGGCAAGTACTAGCGGACTGAAATAATTTTCAATTTTTTAAGTTATAAATATTTTAATTTTAAATGTAATAATTTATTTTACTTCTATACAATGTAATTTAAATTTGCTTTATAAAAAGCATAAATTATATATATTTAATAGAGTTGTTTTATATAAAAACAAATAAAATACTTACTGTGTATAAAATCTATTATTATATGATATGCATATAAATTGACGAAAGTATCTTTTATTATTTATTATATTATATTATATTATATTAAAAATTGAATAATTTTTATAATTTTTATTAAATTTATAAACCTAATATTTATATTCTAATTTATTTACTTGAAAACTCTAATATATTATCATAAGCCCAAACCCGAATAATAAACTTATTATTACCCAAACCCAAAATAGACTAAATTATATAATCAAAATCTCAAGTCCAAAATAAAAATAAATTAAACTCAATATCCAAATATAAGCTATAAAAGTTAAAACCTAATTCAAAATCTAATGTAATAAAAATAATATTTTATTAAGATATTAAAATTTTTAATAATATTGTATGCATTACTAGTTATAGACATGTACTATAATATACTAAATTACACATAACTATGATACTATATCTTTTATTATAATCTTAATATAATAATAGTTATATATGTATTAATATTTTTAGTCATAGTTATATATTATATTATTATATTATGTAATAGTATATTATCTATTATAATTAGCTATTAAAATTGACGTAACCGACTAAATCGAACTAATCCAAACAAATTGGTTTTAAAATATGTTATTATATCACATATTGTAATAGTAATACATAATATATTAAATATTAAATATTATTGTTTATTATTATATTGGTTAAAATATGTTTTAAGTGCTTATACTCTTTATACATTTGAAAGCTAGCCCTCTTAATACACCTGTCCAAGGGCCACTAGCCTGTCTAACTCGACTTGGATCGGGCTTAGACAATGATTTTTGTACCTCGAGTCGGCCCAACTCAAATTCAATTTAAATATTAAAAGTTACTTATTTAAAATTTAAATTTAATTATAAAATATACAAAATATCATAAAATATATAAAATATCAATTAAATATATATATATTTTTAATGTTTTATTATTTTATGAATAGTAAAACGGACTTTTTAAACAATTTGGCCCAACCTAAAAACAAGCCTGGGCATAATTTTTTTTGGAATTGGGTCTCAACCCAGCTCGGCTCATGGAAAGCTCTACCTCCTACTATATTATATAACATCACCTCTTAACATATAACAAATTAATAGTTTTTATATATACATTAATGCTTAAAGATTATGATATTATGTAATACTATATCTTTAATTATAATCTATAATATAATAATAGTTTCATATATATATATATATATATGTGTGTGTATTATTAGTTTTAGTCATAGTTATAATTATATTCATATATCATGTAATAGTATATCATCTATTATAGTTAGCGATTAAAATCAACTTAATTGACCAATTTGATCCAATTAAAGCAAATCAGTTTGTAAATTCGATTTTGATTTTGGACCAATTAATAGTTATATATGTATTAATAGTTTTAAAATTGTATTATTATATTATGTAATATTATATCACATATTATTATAGTAATACATAATATATTAATTATTAAACATTATTTTTTTATTATTATATTCGTTGAAATATGCTCTAAGTCCATATATTGTTCGTATATTTGAAAGTTAACCCTCCTACTACATAATACAATGCTATCACATATCATATATGTATTCATAGTTTATATATATGTATTAATAATTAAAATATTATGTAATATTATATCTTTTATTATAATATACAATATAAAAATATTTATATATGTATTAATTGTTTTAATCATAGTTATATATTATATTATGTTATTATATTATATATTAGGTATTAAAATAAACCAAATTGAGCCAATTCAAGCAAATCTGTTGGGGGTCAGCATTCAATCGAATCGAGTGAAAAAATTTCAAGTTAATTGAGTTGAAGAGTCCTATTTTATCATCCTAACTTGATTCAAAATTTTTCGAATCGAGTCAAGTGGAATGAAATTCATGTCGAGTCGAATTGAGTAAAATTATTCGAGTTAAATTAAAATTTAAACATATTGAATTAAAATCTTGTTGCAATATAACTAATTTCGTGTTAGACCAAATAAATTTGAAACGATATATATTTGAAACCTTTTTCAAAGCAAAATAAGAAGAAAAAAAAGAAGAAAATAGATAAACTTGAATCATTAATTAACTTATTTAGGTCTCAAAATTATTATCTTAGAAAAGTTTTAAAATGTTAAATTTCTTTATATATTCTTTAGAATTTTTTTAAAAAATTTTATAATTTTTAAAAAAATATAATTTTGAAATTTTTACAAATACTTTGAATTTTAAAAATTATTTTAAATTTTTCTGTAACTTTTGTTGAAAGAGAAACCAATTTGCTTATTTTCAAATTTGGCAAGGACCAAACGGTATTTACACCAATCTGTTATTTGAGTTATTCGAATTGTAAAATTCAACTTAGCTCAAACTCAAAATTCGAAGTACTTATTCAATTAGACTTGAAAAATCAAATAACTCGATTCAATTAACTCCAAATTTAAAATCTTTTTCTATTTTTTCAAATCAAATCAAATCAAGTTTTGCTCCCCCTAAAGTCTGTTATAGGCTCAGGCTTTCTTGGGCTCAGATCAACATAGGTGGGCTTTTGGACTCGGGTCAATTTGACTATGTAACATCCCAAAATTTTAGTTTTTGAATTGTTGAAACTTGACAAGTAATTTATTTTGGTTCATGATTAAGTGTGGGGTTGAGTGTGTGAGGTTCTGGGCTTGAATCATTTTCCTTGAATTTTTGCTATTTTTGTCCCAACCCCTAGCTTTGAACATTTTGTTTAAAAATTATTTTCGCTCAATTGATATCAAGAATGAGTCTGCTGATTCAGTGGTAAGACTTCAACTTACCTTAAGGTCCTGTCTTTGAATCTCGTACATGCAAAGAAAAAATTATTTTTGGTTCTTCCTAAATATGTCGCCCATGTGGTTAGTGTTTGGGTTAATTAGCAGAAAATCTGGTAGTTTAGGATTTTATTTTTGAACTTTATTTTATTTTATTTTTGAGAATATTCTTCCTAGATTTCTCTCATGTTTCTCTCCCACTCTCCCACTCCCCATCTCACGTTCAACTTCTCATTTTTCCAGTCTTCCTCTTGTGTTAGTGTTCTTTCTTTTTGTTAATTTTCTCATTTTCTCCATTCCTCTCTTTTTGTTTTCTATTTGTTCCTGTTGCCATTTTTTTTTGTGTTGTCGTTCTTGGTGCGATCAGTTGCATGGTATTTGAAAGAGATTAATCGTAATTAAATCTTAGCCTATGTATTGTTTTTTTTATGGTAATAAGGTTTAGTTAGTTTTCTCATGCACAATTGACGTTTTAGTGTACGATGAACCTCATTTGTTAATAGTGTTATTTTCTAGGTGAAGTTTGCGAGACGACTAATCCTTCAGCAATCTAAAATCTGTTGGAAGCTATTGTTCATTTAAGGGTAAGTTATTGAACAACAATTAGGAGCTATTGTGGTTGTTAGAGCCGAATACCCTATTGTTTTGGTTAAAATTTTAGGAAACAAAGGTCATTTCGTTTTAATCGATTCTCGTTTTGTTTGCTAATTCATTAAGTAAATGTCAGTTTTCGGTGCTGGAATTCTCGCAATTGTGTTTGCATCGAAAAATGACCAGATGTGTAACTAAAAACTTGAAAAATAACAAACGACGCGAAGCCAAAATGTAACACCCTAGACACAACCTAGACGTTATGACCGAATTCGGGAGTGTTACGATATAAGATTTTGAAATTGACAATACTTCGATAAAATCATGTTTAGTAATTTGATAAATCGTCCAAGTATTATAACATATTTGATTATACATATGCATTATTGAAACTGATTTAAGTTGTTCTTTAAAATTAACCATTTATTTGCAACGAAAGTTTAGAAATCATTTTAAACAAAATCAAGCTTGTTTTTTCAAAAACCATTTGTTAAAAGCATTTGTTTGCATAATGTTTTTGTCAACGTTGCGGAAAAGAATGCAAAATGAAATTCAAATCCAAAAATTAAAAACTATACAGTCCAGAGAGTCCCCAAAAATACAAACTCTTAAGAAAACTAGATTTTAAAATAAAACTATTATTACTAAACAAAAACAGATCTCAGTCTAGTGTTCACCTCTAATCCTCTATTGCATCGACCCGCCTAAGTTTGTGGGTTACCTGAATAGAATAGACAAACAGATGTGAGTTTTCATAAACTCAATGTGTAACCCGACAGAAATAGTCATGCAACATACAAAGAATTTTATATATAGTCAAATACAGATTCAGACCTAAGTCTATGACAGATACAGATAGCAGAATCCATAAGCAGGACAGATATACAGAATCCTACCCCTATCCTCTACACATCATCTCTGGCCATCCCATTACACAATGTAAGGTTAAAAACACCCACCCATCCCTACACACCATATAGTGTCGATACGACACATAACAAAATAATATGCAGTCAAGCTACCAGAATATAGGCGAAAGATCACCATACGTATCACTTCCTCCACATATACTAATCACACCCCAAACACAAATACAGAATACAGATACAGAATTAACATGCTTTATACAGATAACATACATACCTAAACAGTACGGTCAGACATACATATCAATTTCCTAATCAGATCAAACTGTCAGAATATCATATCACATGAAAAAGGGCTGGTTTAGCCCTTATTAACCTTACGGTAGGCCCACAGTCGATCGAAACGACCCATGTGACCCTAGAGAGAATTTTAAAATTTTGGGCCCACATGCCCGTATGGGCCACACGCCTAGATTGGCCTTGTTTGTGTGGCCCACACGGCATGGCCCAAAACCCACACGCCCAATCTGGCTTAGCTCGTATGACCCACACGGCCACACTCACACCATTACACAATCAAGTCTTGCGCATGACCACACCTTCGTCAATCACACAACTATATCCAACACACGGCCGGGCATATGTGTCCGTGTGACGTCTATAGCTTCATTTTTTGCTTTCATCAAAGCTCAATTTTTCGTGTTAGGAGTACACATCTGGTTCAATTTTGATGTGAAAACACTCCCGAGACCATTAGAACCTAAAATTGACATGACAGACTCCCAAAATTAGTTTTAATTCTCAATTAAACCGAACCAACAAAACCGATAATGGTTCGATTCAAGTGTTCATCACTTACCTACTATCCTGAACAATTCTGACTTCGATTTTGCGAGAGGAGAATCTCGTTATTCACAATTCATTGCTGCCAAAACCCAAAAATCAAACTATGAACAGTAACATCAACAAAGATTATCACAAACCATTGCCATTGAAACGAGCAAGAATTCACCCCATTTGCTTACCTAAACACACGGAGAAACTAAGGATTCGTATCACAACGATTTGAAACAAAAGATTGACAAAATAAGAAAAAAAAAAGAAAGAAAAAACTTCTGATGAGAAAAGAATATAGAAAAGAATGTTAGAGAGAAATGAGAAGAGAGAGAGAAAACTATTTTTTTTTAAAAACCCCTCAAAAAAATCAAATAAATCCCAACTCCCCACTAACAACTCAATTTCAACTACCCACTCACTCAAACTTTCAATCCCATCCAAACTCTCTCTCAGCTAACCGAAACAAAAATATCACCTACGCTTACACCAGGATTCAAACACCAAACCTCCAACAACTCCTTACCACACAAACCAACAAGCTCATTCTGATATAAGTTTACAAACAATGTTACAAAAAGCCTACCTAGCAGAGATGAGGCTAGGATTAAAAATAACAGAATTTGCTAAAAGCAATGACTTGAACCCAATACCTCTCAAACACACCCCAAACACTTAACCACCGATACAAATACCTATGTATATCAAGATTTCACAAAAACAAACTTAGATTATTTAGGGCATTACACAAAAAGTAAATTGTTAACGCAACACGACTGTATGTGCCATACAAGCTGAGCCAGTTAGGCCATGTGCGCCACACGGGCTAGGCTGATTAGGTCATATGTGCTACATAAATGTGTGGACCCATTTTTCATAAAATTTCGTTAAGATTGTATTTGAAGTACGATTCGAAATAAATCAATTCAATTAACTTAAAATTTAAATTCGTGAAGTAGTGTTATTCCATAGAATTCAAACTCCTCAATAAATGACCCTGACAACACCAAAGCCAAATTTTCATCTTTGAAGATCTCATCCATATTCATCGACCTATGCTATCAAAGATCTTTACTGCCATTATCGTATTTGGCACTGTCGACCTCGCCCACATGAATGATGTTGGACCTCTTTTCAACTATAATCTTTCAATATGCCAAAGAAAATTTTTTCTGATATGGAAGACTAGTTTAAACCGTAACCTCAGAGCATAGTTCGAATAATCTTTGACTTTAATACGACTCAGTTGTGCAAATATGGTAAAAGAGTAATTTATTGTACTCGAAATTCTCAGGAAAGATTAGAAGGGTCACAGGTAATCCCGTTTAAAATCCAACTTTCTGAATAAAATTTACCTCCAATGTAATTTAATAGCACGATATACCACTACAAATATACCCACAAAATATTAAAATAATAAAAAAATAAAATTTTGACGAGATTAGACAAATTGTGCATACACCCTCGTACACTACAAATATATTTCACTGCAAACCATACAAATAGAAAAAGAGAAATTCACAATAATTAAAAGGATGAAGAGGCCACATTTATTTACAATAATACAAACACTCCACAAACTTAGATTTTTATAAATGGTACCAACAGGTATTTGTATTTGACGGTAATAAATAATTATAAAGGTGCAACAACCGTTACAATTCCTCACTAAATTGATTCTATTTAAAGTCCCAATTAGAAAAAATAAGAATTGGAGTAATTCATAAGTAACTACACCGAATTTAATTTTTAAAAAATATTTTTATATACGTTATAGAACTAACACAATTATAAAAAGAATTATAACATTATATTATAAGATTATTTTGTAAAGTTCCTAAAAGAATTTTTATTTACATATTACAAAAGTATTCTAATATATTAATTTTAGGAATATAACTTATTTACATTTTCATATTCATAAAAAAATTTATAGTGCTTTTAATATCAACATAAAAAATGACAAAAAAATATATATTATCTATAATAAAAAATTCGAACAATTTACAAAATCTTTTTTTTATTTATAGAAGTTTAACTTATTATAAAAAATATAACTTAAAATGTTTTTTTCTTCGTTATAATTGTGAAATTATATGTAAAAGAATCAAATATTGAACTAGTAATTCTCATTTCAATTTAATTTTATAGTTTTAATATTTTTTTATATTTCCAAATTTAAAATTTACTATGATACAAATATCATTATTGATATTAAAAAATTGTAACGCAACAAAGTATAAGGTATTAGTCACGAGATATGTGTCTCGTGCTTTTTCTCCACAAGATGTCTTGAATATAAAAAGGTTTTTAACTGATGATCACATTTCTTTATTTTTCTCTAATTATTCCCAACTTTTATTGATTTATAGAACTGCCCTGGCTAACCCTATAACATTACAACAGGACCAAACTTCTTTTTATATGGTACAACAGTACGATCTTGAAAAAGAAAAAAGTAGAAGCAAACAAACAACAAACACAGACTCAAGGCAGTAGCAGAGCACAAAAACTCGCTCCTTTCATTTAATAGGATCGATAATAAGGATCATCCTGGGTACCTCCGCGGGTGTTCCTTCTAGTCCCAGCATTGTTAGACGCCGCATTTGGGAAGTCTTGGTTCCCCGTTGTACCGTAAGCACCCTCTGTATCTCCGCCAAACCCCATACTGCTGAGGTCATCTTGCCTGCCTGTATCATACCCACTACCTGCGGTGGGGTACCCACGGTTGTCATGTCCACCGGTACCGCCATAGCCACCAGTGTCGCCTATGTTGTACCCAGCTGTGGTGTAGCCAGTGCCACCAATACCACCACCACCAGCATGGCCAGCTGTGGCGTTATGATGGCGGGCCTCTTGTTTCCTCAGCTCTGCATCTTCTTGTCTCTCTTCTTTCCTTTCCCTCGCCATCTCTTTCTCATTAGGGTCTCTTGTCTTCATTTGGTCCACCTAAACACATCATCCATTTCAATAAATTCTCAAAGTACATATCAACAAATATAATGCCTTTAGAAAAAGTAGTTGAAAGGGTAACAAAGATATTAACCTTTTCCTGCATGGAGGCCTTGGCCTTCTCCATGCCGGCCTTAGCAGAGGCAGCAGCATCCTTCATTGACTGCATCTTCAATATTTAGTGAAAGGGTTTTCAGGGTATATTTGCTTGCTGATGAAGTTGATGCTCGAACTCCAAAATTCTTGCCATTAAATAGGACCCAAATGATAGTTGCTCAGCTGCCACGTATACAAGTAAATCTGACACGTATGCTCCTTGGATCATTGAATTGCTTACACGTTTCAGCCATATGGCAAACATGTAAGGCTTAGGATGTTTGTTTAAGTATTTTAATCAATTAGACAGGTAAATCCAAGACAAGATAAGATAAGGTGGCGACACGAAGCCGGTAGCTGCTGTCGGCTATGGATTGTTCACCGCATCCACGCAGAGCCTTGACATTAAGAAATACGTTTTACTATTTTTAGAATAAATATCACTTAACTTTCGGGTTAATTAGATAAAAAAAGATTAATTTAAAAGTTAATTATGAATTTAGATTTTTTTTTGTCATTTAAGAAAATAGGTGCATTTGGGAGAAAGAAACATAAAATACGTGTAGGAAACGTTTTTTGTTTCTAAAAAAAAAAAATTTTGTGTTGAGTGTTGGAAATTTGAGGAGAAAAATTTATTTGTGTTTGTGTTTGAGATAGGCATTATGATAATTTTAAGGTATGTTTGAGTTCACGGTGATGCAATGACGCTCAAAGACTCACACATTTCATGCTACCGTGTGCAGATGAAACCATCACCTTAGAAGCTCATCACATTTCAACTCAGGCTCCTAGTTCATGGTGTCTACACAGTCACAAGTTGAAGTATAGCTAGAGCTCTCAGTTGACGTTGGTTAAACGATCACAAGTTGATGTATAACTTAGGCCTAAGTTGGCGGTAGTTATGTGGTGATGGGTTCAAATTGCATGATATCAAAAGAGGATACTTTATAAATCTCATACATAAGTTTGAGACCATCATAGGGAAAACCAAAAGGGTTTTTCAGTATAATCAACTTATTATTTTTCTTCATCTCCACCAAAGGTAGTATCTTTAACCTCATTGTCCATAACCTGTGACAGTGTTGGGTGCAAGAAGACTTTCAGGGGGGAGGAATGATTGTGACGGTGGAGAAAAAGCTGAAACTCGAGTTGGAGCAGCAACGATTGTAATTCTTAATGAGTTCCTTAATCACAGCAATCACTGCCGCCTCGACTCCTGTTTCAAACAATGATGTCTACTTTGATGGAGATGGAGAAAAATAATAAATTGATTATACTGGAAAGCCCTATTTTTCCCCGATGATTATGATCTCAAACTTATGTATGAGGTTTATAAAACATTCTCTTCCGATGGCATGAAACTTGAACCCGTGACTACATAACCATTGTCAACTGGAGCCCGAGTTATACTTGAATCTGTGATTGCATAACCACCGTCAATTGAGAGCCTGAGTTGCAATGCAACATCTTCTAAGGTAGTGGTTCTATACCCACACGACAAATGAAATATGTAGGTCTCCAAGCGTCATTGCATCACCGTGAACTCAAACATACCTTAAAACTATCACAATGTCTCCTTCAAATACAAACAGAGTTTTCTTTCCAAATCTCCAACACCCAGCACACACACACACAAAAAAAAATTGGCAAGAAGAAAACGCTTATTAATTGCATGATGCATTTCTTTTTCTTTCTCCAAAATTAGCCTATATCTCTAAATTTGAGAAAAAAATGATCTAAATCCTTAATTAATTTTAAAAATAGTCTTTCTATAATATACAAATACATATATATTAGATATATGTGTATAGATATAAATCTTTTAGCATTTAGAATATATTTAAACTTGACAATATATATGGTTCCATTTAGAAGTGTTTATGGGTCTAGTTTAGATATGAACTTAACACATTTTATATTTATCTAACTTTGGTCTGATTTAAAACATGAGCTTAAAATTTTACCAAACTTAAACTCAACTCATATTTTAAATTAATTTAATTTTTTTGTATCAAATATTTTTATTTAAACCTTCCTAAAATTTAAATGAATCTTTGATGGACTTTTGAGCTTAAATAGGTAGCTCAACCCAATACAAATCTAGCTCCACCGCTAACTAAGGCAAAATCTTGACTAGTTAAATGAAATAATTCTATATTTAGTTCCTCTAATAAATATTATTAATTTAATTTAATTTATTTACCAATTTAAATATTCATAAAAATTAATAATTCAATTTAAATTTTTTAATACTAAAATTTTGAATAATGCATTTTTAGTTTTATAATTTTATATCGACTCCATAACATAAAGATGATGACTTCGCCTTTCATTTCATAATAGCAAGAGGATATTTAATGGAACGAAATTAAATTAAACAAAAATATTAAAAATCAATATTTATATTACACCAAATTAAATAAAACATATTACGATACGATGCATAAAATTTGAATGTTTTTATGTATATATACATCCATCGTAATAAAATATACATAAATAGATGATGTTTCTTAAAAGACAAAGTAATTAATTTCCTTGAAGTTGATATGAGTATCAATTTGGATAAATTTCATTAAAATTTTTAAGGAAAAAAGGTTTTGATCTATGTCCTTAATCTTGATATTACAATGAAAATGATCAGAAATAGCCCAAAATAGAAAATATATAAATAAGAGAGGGGAGAGGCAACTCTCTTGAAGCTTGATGATCATTTTTTTTTTAATCGCCAAAGCTTTTGG
The DNA here is from genome assembly GCF_007990345.1 of Gossypium hirsutum. Taxonomy (NCBI): domain Eukaryota; kingdom Viridiplantae; phylum Streptophyta; class Magnoliopsida; order Malvales; family Malvaceae; genus Gossypium; species Gossypium hirsutum. The sequence goes on from NC_053432.1 coordinate 71,513,529, forward strand.
TCAACTTGCTGCAGTTGGAAACCTAATGATTGATATTGATTTTTAATCATGTACTCAAAGTACCAAAAGTTTTTAATTTTGAGAGCATTTCTACTGTTTTCTATTATTATATTTTTATCAACTTTGAATTTATTGTTGAGTATTATCTATTTTGAAATTGTTGAAATATCATTCATAGATAGTTAACCGGTCTCTGAACAATCGAAAGTATTGTTTTGATGTTGGAGTTTGTTCTCAATATTCTCAAAGTGATGTGAACTGTTCATAGAAGAGTATCTTGTTTGGTGAAGATACAACACATTGGAAAGAAGTGTTAATATTGTGTATACTATTAATTATGTAACATGTGATAGAGAGATTTGAACCACTTAAAAACAATATACTTGCAAATATTATAAAATCAATGAATAATTCCTACAACTAAATAAATATGTAATAAACAAAATCAATAAATTTTACAGATAATATCTGGCATAATAAATTTAAATTAAAAACCTACAGATAATTGTTATATATTGGGTGCATTAAACTAAAACATCATTAGCATTTCCTATACATAAAAAAACTGCATATCTCGATAAATGCAAACCAAATGATAAGAAAATCTTAATTGATATTCAGAGAGATGAATTAAAAGAATATTCTATAAAATATAAATACGATTTTTTAAATAAACATTTAACGAGTGTTTATAAATATTTTATTAATCTAAATAAGCTAATCCAGTTTTGGTGGGGGACCATTCAAGGTTTTCTTCATTACCTTGTTGAATCTCTTCCATTTTATCAGACTTTCCACTTTTCTTTTCTTTTTTTTTTTTAGAGGTTACAAGTTCAAAAAAATTTCCCAATCTCTCCCTATATAAATACAATCCCTCTCAAGTCTAAACAAATACACCTACTGTGCCCCCCATCTATTCTTTCAAGCATGGAGAATTTGATGATGAAGAAACAAACCAGAATGTCTCGTTCAACACCACTATCCATTCACAAGGATTCACAAATAATATCAAAAGGCAAAGCCCAAGATACGCATAATTCACTTATTTGCCCCACAGATCATTAAGACCGATGTGGCAAACTTCAGACAACTGGTGCAGACACTCACTGGGAAACCACCTCAAGAAAAGGGTTCCAAAGATGAGAAAATGGAGCTGAGAACTGGGTTGCTTGCAGGCTTGGAAACAATAGAAAGGGTGAAGGAAGAAGATGAAGGTATGTGGGGTAATACTGGGGAGAATTCAGGTGGTTTCTTGACTGGTTTTGGAGATTTGGATGGATTTATTCAAGAGTACCTGAATTTCCTTTGGACCCTTGTCATCTCATGCATGGATTTCATGAACCTCAACTTGCATAGATTGATTCTTTACTTTGTGTGTGCCAAGGGAAGGGGAAGGGATTGTCTAAGCCCGCAATACTATTTTATTTTTCACTGCTGGCTAGTTAACACAAATGAATGTCTGGGTCATTAATGAAGATTATTATTATTATTATTATTATTATTATTATTAAGATAGAGTTTTAACTGAATTTTTATGAATCTTTTTGTGTCTCTCTAAGCTAATTATATTTGTGTAAATACAAGAGATTAAACTTAATTTCTGAGATAATTTCTTATTTTTGCAATGAGATTTCTTCTTATATTTTTCTTTATGCCAATTTTGGATGTAATACAACCAATCTTCTCTTCATTTTAATTTAATTAATTAAAGAGATATATAGTTTGCTTCTGTTCATATGGAATGTGCAATCGCATTTTGTCTTAACCCATTACTTTGGGAATAAAATAGAAGTTCGGCTGACAACGTGCAAAACCAGACCTGTTGTATGTTTTATTTATTTATTTTTTCTATTAATTGATAAATGTCTTACTTGCTTTGCAAGTGTTTAATTTAATATATCATTTTATCCTTCAATGTCTCCTCACATTAATATTGTAATTAGTGTAACATAATATTTTTTATTCCATTGATTGAATATAATTAAAATATATTAATTTATTTAATAATTTAAATATTTTAATAAACAATATAATTATAGTTGATGTAATTAATACAAAGTAATATTATTTAAAATATAGTACTAATAAAAAAATCTTAATAGTTATTAAAACTTTTGCAAAAATTATAAAAAATAATAATAATATATCTTCACTATTCAATTTTTTTTCTTTAACAATCAATAAACGGATCATAATCATTTTCAGATAATATATTAGAAATATAGATTATATTATAAAAATCATTATCGTTAAATTTTTATTATATGAATAATTATAATTTACTACTTAATAACAGAACTAATAAAATTTTGATGATAGCTTCGAAAGGAAAGATAATTACTAAAATCCTTAATAAATCATTTACTAGTTGAACTCCACAATTTTTTAAATTGCTAATATAAGTTATGTATCTTGATATTTAAAGATAAAATTACTATTTTTAAGATTAATTTTATAAAAGTTAATTGTTAATGTTTTAGGTTTGATTTTTATGATTTTATGAATAAAATAATTTAGTGTTAATTATGAATTTTTTTAATTTTTATATTTAAATTTTCTTTTGGGGAATGAAATTTTATTATAAAAAAATTAATTATAGATGCATCCAAGCTCCCATGAAGACGTTTCAAAAAATTGGGTACTACTTTTGTTATTAACATCTATTTTAACTAAACTGTTAACTTTTTTTATTGAAATATCTAGAAATGTGCTAAATCGATCATTGAGTCAAATATTTGATTGACTTATAGTATCATGACTATAATTTCTTTTTCAATTTACTGGGTTCATTTAATAAAATTTAATTATTAATCTTATTAATTAATTATGATTTTTTATTAAACAAATTTTAAAACTTAAATTGAATTTTACACGTTAATAGTGTTACTTTTGAGTACCAAAATATATAATATTTACTAAATTTAAATATCATATTAGACTAAAAAATTAAAAGTAACATATTAAAAAGGTGTCAATATTAAGTATCATGTATTAACCCTTACTAAAAACATGAAATGATTAAAGGTGATAAGCAACCAATCTGGAGTTTATATTTTAAAACCATAGCATAAGCAATTACTTTGCTTTTCTCAAAAATTTTAAAAAAATATGTTAAAATATTTATTCCGTCTCTTTCAATTTTGATATTTATTAAATTAGTCTGTTTAAAAAAATAGAGCAATTTAATTTCTATAAATGTCGAAAGTGAGCAAATGAAAACAATTAATACGTCGATCATTTTTTTTTCAATTTATCTTACTTTTGATTAGTATAATAGCAATTTTAGCGTTTAATATTTACATATTCTATCAGTTTGACCCTAATTCTAAAAGAATTCAATAAATTTAACTCTCAACATTTACACATTCAACCAATTTGATCCTAATTCTAAAAAAAAAATCTAAAACAAAATGTATAAAAATTATTCAAAATGAATATATATATAAATTAAAATTAGAGATATATATTAAAAATTTAAAAATTCTCAAAATTAAAAAATGCAAAAATGACGTGCAATGGTTATATTCTCAAAATGAGGTCCTACACGCTGCCTACACAACCAATCTCCTCCACACATCAACACACGCCACCATGCGCTAGTAAATCCTATACCAACGTTAACTATTGATTCAATGGATTCAACAACTTTGACCCGATATACTTCGGTTCAATCTATATATTTTGACTACGGTTTGACATGATTCGGTCCATCTTAACCCGATTCAACCCGATTCAATCCAGCTTAACCTGGTTCAAACAAGATCCATCATCTTTAACTTGATTTACCTTATTTGGACTATTTTAACGCAATTAAAATCAATATGATCCCAGGATCATTTGATTCCATATGGTTAGCTTCGTCTGACTGTATGAGTAAACTTGATTTAACTTTATCAATCGGCCAAGTTTGACTTTAACTTTATGAGTTAATTTCATGGGCTTTATGGTTTCGGGTTTTCTTGAAAAGTGTTGGATTACTCTAATAAAATCTATTGGTTCATGCATCATTGGGTTGGACTTTAACAATTCATCAAATAATGTGTGATTTTGCAGGTTTTTAAATATATGAAAATTAACTAAAAGCTCAAAAATTAACTCGCTTTCTTGAAAATATGAATTTTAGAAATTTTATGGATGTGATAATTAAATTTATTATTCCTCCAGCCATCCAATTCCGAAAAAAGACTCATAATAATAAAAATTCATCAAAAATCACAAAATTTATCATAAAATTATCCTAAAATTAATAATATGCATAAATAAATTAAAAACCTCAAATCAATTTTAAATAGATTTAATTATTTTTTAATTTTAATATTAAAATTGCATAATCAACAATTCATAGAAAATCAAATATACTAAGCAAAAAATTTAACCATGCTCTGATACCACATGTAAGATACTAAAATTAACTTGATAGATCTACATACATAATAAACAAAAATAATAGTTAAAAATTAAACATTAATATTTTCAACAATTGTTCTTAAGATCAAGTCATATGTGAAAACGATAAACAATAAATAATATAACCTCCAACCACAATGCCTAATAGTCATAGAATTCGTATGCTTAAAAAATCTTTAAATAAATTACCATCAGAGAATAGATGAAATTAGTTGAAAAATTGTGTCTATTAGAGACCTCTAGAAAGTTCTCAACTCTATGCTTAAAGAATCTTCCAATTAATCACAATTCAAGTATAATTTTTAGAGAGAATGAAAGACTTAAGAAAAATGAAAATTTACCATCAAACTCAACTCTCTTATTTAAATTTTCATGTAACTAATATGGTCATTATCTAAATTAAAACAATCACTTAATAGTAGTTACCTAAAACACATTTTGATTTATTATAAAATTAAGGGCCACTAAAATATATAAAGTATTTATTTAATAATAAATATATATTATTTAAGTATTTAATTGAGTTGATGTTACAAATTAATTGAACACTAACTCAAATAAAATCTCTTACATTTGTATTACTTTATCAATAATTATTATTTAAAAAAAATTATTGCTCAAATACTTTTTATATATGTCTGTATGGATCATATGGTGAAATTTTTTTAAACTTTAAATACTGGTATGAGAATGCACCAAATAATTTATTAAAATGACCCAACATGGAAGGCAAAGGTTAGCATTGGTGCACCCTATATTTAAATCAACAATTTTGGTAAATTATATAATCAAATACCAATATTGATTTATATCCCTTCATCTCATTGCATATTAATTACACCACCAACCCCAATTTCTTGTTTTAATAAGAAAATTCTCATTTCATCCTTTTCCTTTCTTCAATCCATTTTCAAACAAATAACAATTTCAATATTTAGCAATTAAAAGGACCAAAACGTAAATAGATATTACTTTAATTCGAATTTTTTATCTTAAAATCAATTTGGACCAAGAATAAGTTATAGAGAAATTCCGAATAATTATAATTAGAATCAAGCATTACAAAATACAACAAACTGATCATTGAAATATATATACTCAGTGGCGGAGCCAAGGTGGGCTGGCACTGGCCCCGGTCCCCCCTAAATTGGAATAATTTTAATTTAGGTTCTTTATAATTTATAAAATTTTAAATTAATAATGATGAAACTACACTTTTGCCTCTCAAAAATTATAAAAATATAAATTATTAGAATGGTGAAATTGTATTTTTACTATCATAAAAATATAAAATTTAATTCTGCCCCCTAAAAATAGTTTTTTGCATCCGCCATTGTATATACTATACTTAAAACGCTGATTGAATTAGTGTTATGAATCTAATAGAAATGAATCAATTTAAAGTTATTAAAAAAATCATACTTTATTTTTTATAAAAAGAATTTATGTTATTAATAAGAATACATTATTTTTAAATAAAACCATAATAAAAACCAATATAATGAGATATGAATATAAAACACTATAATTTTGAGATTCATTTCAACTAAAAATTTATTTAATTTCCATATAAAAATATTGTAATCTAATTGTTTTCAAGCCACTTGTTTTGGATGTTATTAGAAAATGAAAATCCCAGTTTGCTATTTGCCACAGAGTTGTAGATTAGATAAGATGAAATTAAACCCTATAACATATGTTGTCCATTTCCCACGCAATTCGCAGTCCAATCCACAGCCAAACATTTTTAAATATCATTTTCATTTAAACTCTCCACCCAACGGCTTGCGTTAAACCCTACCTACATCTCGATTGATTTTATTTTATTTTTTTATTTAAAATAATAAATTATTAAAAATATTTGGTACGGAGTAAAATTTTCAAGTAGAATATTTTAAAATAAATTACAAAAAATATATATGTCAATTGTTAAAATCATTTATAAAATAAAAAATACACTATTAATATATCAAATGCTCACCGTTTATTTAAATAATCATAAGTATTTTTAACACAAAAACAAAATTTTATTCTTGATTTGTCCATAAACTTTATTTTAGTCTAGAGATTAATTTTTATTATCATTTAATTATAAAATTAAATTTATGAGTTTTTTTTTATAAGTTAAAGATTAATAATGTAATGCCAATTTTTGGCCCAGATAAATAAAAAATAACAAAACTCAACACAATAAAAAAGAGTCCAAAATAAATAGCCCATTTACAATATTAGACAGCCTAATTTATATCAAACCCTAGCCCAAATAACAGTCCACTTGCTTAAGGTTTTTCAGCAGCAAACCCCTCCCCAAGATGCAGCCACCAAAGTTCAGCCGCATGCCTCCTCTGCCCTTGGCCATCACGATCGCCACCACCACTATTCGGGGCACCAACCACCGGCCCTCCATGCGCCTGACACTCATCTGTCACCTGCAAAGAAAGATTCGCACGCAAGCAGTAAAAACGAGGAAGAAAACGACAAAAAAGGGAATAAATCATCTTGTAATTGGCTTTAAAAGCCAGAATCTCATCTTGGTAACCGGGGGGATTCAATATACAAAAATTGTATCACGAATTTTAGCAAATCAAAAGCAAAAAAAACACATAAAAAAGGTTGAATTTTATTTCCTTTTTTCGTTTCTTTATTTTTTATTTTCCTTTTTTGTTCAAAAAATCAGTTTTAAAACAAAAATAAAAAAAGAAGAAAGGGGACTTACCTAAACTTCGGAGCCGCGACATCGGAGCCCTACTCCGTCATTGAAATCGGCTCTCAAAAAGAAAAATGGGGGTCTCTCCCTTCAGATTTTCTGGCTAAGAAAATAGGGCCTTCAGGCGCCCCCAAAATCGAGGTCAAAAGACCCCATTCAAGCAACCCCGACCACCACCTACGGTGGCTCCATGGCGACGGCAATGATGGGTATAAACCCTAGTAAAAGGGGAAATGAGGGAGAGAGAACTAAGGAACTCTCTGTTTTTTTTTTTTGCTTTTCAAAATGGGGGCTGGAAACACAAAATAAAAAAGAAGGGTTTTAATTTATTTGAAAAAAAAAGGCCTGCACTTTAACCCGTTTAACAGGCCTAACATGTGCCTTTTAATTGAAAATGGGGGAATTGTCCATTAGGTCCTTCCCATTTGCGCAAACATTCAATCATGCCACATTTATTTCACTTCCTTTTTAATTTGGCTTTGAAACTTACGCATATTAGCAATTCGGTCCCATTTCTTTTTATTTTATTATTTTCGCCCCGAATTTCTGTCTAGAGTTCAAATTAGCCCCTTTTCGTCCTTTTCTTTTCTTTTATATTTTATTTTATTATTTGATATTATGGTATTATAATTGTATTTTATTTTCTTGCATATTATTTGCTATTATTATTATCACCTTCATTCCATTATTATTATTGCTATTGCTATGTTTTTTGTTGTTTATATTTTTATTTATATTATTAGTATATTGTTATTCCTTAGTTTATTATTATTATATCATTTTTTATGTATTTATCTACACTATTATTATTATTATTATTGTATTTATTTTTGAAATCATCATGCATTTTAAATTATTACCAATTTTAAATATTTTATATATATCATTTCATTTAATCATCATATGTAGTATTTATTTTTAGATTCTTATACGTATCTTGGTATTTTAGATTATTACATGTATACCTATATATATATATATCTTTTATTTTAAACATTTTTCTATGCATTATCTTACATCAAATTTATTTTTTTTTTTCACGTTATTCTTTCTAAATATTTTATATGTCATTTGAACTAAATTCTATTTTAAAATTTTTATATATTACTTAGTTACATTATTTTATATGAAAATTATTTTAAACTCTTTTATTATTTATTGTAAACCTTTATTATTATTAATTTTAAGACTATATAGGTATTTATTAAAAAAAATATTATTTTGGATTTATATATATTTTTATTTTTGAACAATATTTATTTAAAATTTTTCTTTTACACATTTTAAGCTCTTTGGTAAATTATTTTAAAGTGTTCTTGTTTTTTTTTTTGTATTATTCATCTTATTTCATTTAACATATTGTTTATTTGAAGTTTGCTTTATATAGGTTACTTTATTTTATGCCCAAAATATTATATATATTAATTATTATAAATTGTTTTATATTCTTTACTTTAAATTGCCTTTTTATTTTAAAATTGTTTTATGTATTATTTATTTAAAACTGCCTTATTATTTTGAATTGTTTTATGCCACATTTTTTAGAGCTCAATTTATTTATTTTTATTTATCACCCATTATAAGTTATTTCCTTATACTATTACATATTTTATACTTATATATACATATATATATATATATGTATGCATCATTTGATCTAAAATTTTTGTAAATAAACGTATCATCTTTCCTTAAATCATTTTATATATTATTGATTTTAAAGATCCATTTTTCACTTTATTTACTTTTAAAACTTAGTTATTATCATGTTAAATAGTTTTTATATTTTATTCGTTTTAATTTGCTTTATACTATATATTTTTAGATTATCACATATGTTATTTCATTTATTTGTTTATTTATTTCTTTCTCCTTGATTACTAATATTAACATTTAAATAATGCATGTTGAGTGATTATTGTTATTGCGTGTACCTTAATTCATTCACTTGCATATTTATATTTGTCGTACATTTGTGATGTTATTCTTGTATTATTATTTCATGGTCTATACTCCCTTTCATTTTGTTTCGTTTAAATCATATCGTGCATCTACCTCAAATGTATTTGTCCAAACATGGACCGTTTTAATCCAAACAAATGATACACGTCGCTTAAGTATCACACTTGCTATGGTTTTAAAAACAAAAATTTCAAAATAAGGCAATGTTTCGCATTTTAGAACATCTAGAAATTGTGCCCTAACTTACAGGGTTTCGATTTTCTCATTGGTTTTAAATGGCAAAGTATCCTTTTGAGTTTTAAAATACACGAAATTCTAATTAAAATTAAAGATACACCTATTCTCGAGAATTCATGGTATTAGTGTCCTAACTTACGGGATGTGATGCTCCGATATCTCGAGATAAGGAAATCTTTAAACAAATTGTTTTGAGCTAATTCAAAATTTTTAAAATCGATATTGATAGAAAAGATCATATTTCAAATTCATTCCCGATTTTTGATTTTCGACATTAAGACACTAACTAATCAATTCGGTACCAATTTTTGGGCGTGTCGGGGGCGCTAATCCTTCCTCGCACGTAACCGACTCCCGAATTTGTTCTCTTGGAATTCGTAGACCAAAATGCCGTTTTAGTAAACTAAAATTGTTTTATTAAAACAAAGGTGATCCGATCACACCAAATAAAGATCGGTGGTGACTCTCATTTTAATTTTTGTTTTCAAACAAAGTCGACCCCATCCTTCAAAAAATGGTTTCGACAAATAACTTATTAAAGTATAATTAAGATGTTAATGATTTTTTTAAGAAATTACAAGTAAATCAAAATTACAGTCACAAAAAAAGGTATAATGATAAATTTAACTTTTAATATTTATCTTTTTTGTCAATTTGACTTTTATTTTTATTTAGTTAAATTTGATTTTTAACCTTTAAAAAGAGTCAAATTGCTTTTCTTTAATAGAAATATTGACAAATTTTCTTTTTAATGATATTGACACAGTATCCTGCGTGATAGCCCATGTGCATTTCAAGTTGATATGACATTATTTGCCTTATATACCATGTCAGCAAAAAATTTAAAATATGAAAGTTTAAAAAACTAAAAAAAGCCTAGAAAAATTATAAAATTTTCTTAAAATGCAATAAAATTAGAATGAAATTGCGGGTTGCCATGTTTAAAAATTAATATTTTTGTTAGTATTTCTATTGAAAAATGAAATCGGCTCTTTTTCAAAAGATTGATAGTCAAATTTGACTCTTTCTGAAAGGTTGTGGTAAAAAAAAAAAGGGGGCCAAATTGACAAAAAAATGTACACATTAAGGGCTAAATTTAGGATTATGCCAAAAAATACTTCTAAATAACTATAATTATATTTAACCATTGTAAAGCACTATGAGACTAAAATTGGGATATATTCACACCTAGACAAAGCACACACATAAAATTTAAACCAAAATACAATATAAACTGAGAATTCACATATGATTTATACAAGATGAGTCTCAAATTTGGAATCTCAAAATTTTCTAGACCTCAACCTTACTATTAAACTTAATGACTAATTTAAAGGTAGAAGACGTATGATTTATTATTTATATAAAATTGTTCAAGATAGAATAGGGAAGGAGGAAGATGACGGCTCACAGGGAAGGAGGAGGAAGATGACGGCTCACATGGTAGAGGTGTGTTAAGTCACTTGAGACAAAAGTTGAACAGGGTAAGACATAATAATAATAATAGGTTCAAGAGAAGGATTCTTAAAACCAAGAAAAGATATTTTATAGACGAGATTGGTTGCCTTCTTACCCTCAAGCCTCAAAACGTGTCCATGCTAATCTTGTCATGGTTAACTCTTTAGGGAACATGATAGATTTCTAGCGAGGTGATGGGGTTGATGGATTTGGTGATCTAGTTACAATTGGTTAGTTGTAGGCTTAATGAAGTTCTATGTGTGCTTCATGCGTTGAGGAAGCTCAATAACTATATTTAAGAAGGTAAACTAGAGGTGTTCCATGTATCGACCATGCACCTGTTGGCAAGGATCAAACCTAGCAGTACATGTGGTGGGAAGGAGTTGTGTGTTGCACACACATCATGTAATGGTGAGGACCTTGATTTTAGCGGCAAGGTGTGTCATTTGAATATTCGTTAGTTAATGAGATACTTACATATCTATTGTTAATAGGACATATGGACCAGCGAATCATATTTGCAGGGACACATTTGCATTTGGTTTGTTCTAAAAAAATGTCATTTTTTGCATTGTGGGAGTCTCTGCTTTTTGGTTTCATTTGGTAAGTTTTTTTTGTTGTCTGTTTTGTGTTTTAAGTAAAGTTAGTAACAATTTGTGTAGGAATAGTTAGAGGGGAAGAGGTGAGGATATTAAAACGGAAAAAGGTAAGGAGAAGTGATAAGTGCATAACTTTCTACTTATTTGTGAATTTTCTCGCATTGAATTATATTATTTATATTTTATTTATTATTGATTTAGGTAATAATTGAAAAAAAATAGAATTTAAAGTTTATTTTTGACAAGTTTATATGGTTTGAACTTTTAATAGTATTTTGGTTATAATTTAAGATACAAACCTTTGTTTTGAGACCATAATGTATCTATTCATAAGGAATTAAAAGATTTATCTAAAGTTATTTTATGGATGAAGCCAAAAAAAAAATCAGAAAGATGTTCCAAAATGGCCTGGAAGTTTGACATGAAAATAATCGAAAAACCTAAAAAAAAAATCTTTGTTTTATTTAATTAAGGGCGTTTTTGTATTTTCTCTATTCTATTATTTTTGCCATATAAATAGACATGATTAGGTTAAGATTAGAGAGGTTTAGACCTAGTCATTCTTAGTTTTATTTTGTTTTATTTATTTCATAGGTTTTTAAATCCTCTTTTCTAGTTGAAATAATATTTGAAGCTTGATTCTACAAGTTTGTGAGATGAAATTGCTTTTAATCTTCCTTTTCTCTTTAGTGTTTGTCTTTTGGTTTAATTACAATTATTTAGGTTTGTTAAATATTCAACCGATATTTGATAGTTTAGAATGATTGTTTTGCCAATTAGATAATTAGTCAATCAATTGATTTTGAATATTTGCGGTGATTACATGATTATTTGTGGAATGTGGACATGCAATTTAACTTAAATAAACTCTGATTGTGCATTTGTTGTTTGAATTGGGTCTATTTCGTTTTTAAGGCTACTGATAAATTAAATTCCTAATCAATCGTTATAAGGTTGTTTATTAGTAAGAAAAGTAATTAATGACAATTGTCTTGATTATCAAGAAGGTAAGAAGAAATTAACTTACTTGGCGGTCATCGATAACTATAGCCAATTTATTAAAGAATATTGAAATTTATCTTTGAATCAATAATCAAACAAAGAATTTACTTTGACTAGAGTTTTTCCTCATTGATTTTCTTATATTTTATTTTAGTATTTCATTTTACTTTTACTTTTAGTTTTTAATTCTAAAACCCCTTATTTATTTTTATTTTACTTGTTTGTTAAAGAAACAAATTTATAATTAATCTCTATGGACATGACCCTACTTGCCATTTTCTACTAATTCTTCTTTTTTAAGTAGGTTTTATTTTTGGCTACTTCGACGCTCGTACAAATTTTGGTGTCGTTGTCAAGGACCGCTGTTAATAACTTTATTTCTTTCTTTTCTTTTCTTTTCTTTTTTAAAAAAAACTATTTCCTTGCAACATCCTTTTAACTTCCGATCATGGTTGTATATTCACGATACTTCAAATTTAGTTAGGAGTATCCAAGCAGAGCGAATGAGGGAAATTCATCTTCTCTTGAAAATCGTCTTGATAGACTAATTACAATTGTTGAACAGATGACATTAGGATTTCCCAACATGTAAAAGTGTGTGGCATATGCACTAATTATATCTACCCAATCAATTCATACCCTATACTTCTTGAAGATACAAATGAACGTGTCGATACAATTGGAGGGTTTCCCAATTGGCCACAATGGAGATATAATCCCTATGCTAATACTTATAATCATGGATGAATAGATTATCCTGATTTTGGCTATGAACCAAGTCCGCATGCTTCTCCACAACCATCTTCTTCTAAGCCAAGTAAATCTCTTGAAGATTTAGTTGAGTCTCTCGCTAATACAATTCAATGTTCACAGGCAAACATGGAGAACCGTTTTCAGAACATAGAAAATCAAATCAATCAACTCGCGATTTTAGTGAGTAGATTAGAATCTCAAGAAGTTGAACAAGAGGTGCCCGCTCTCGAGTAATTAACTAACCAGCCTAATAACGAAGAATTGAAGTCATTCGTGATAGAAACTCCTTCCCAAAAAAGTTTCGTTGAACCCAAAAAGGATGAGGAAATTCTTAAGACTTTCGATAAAGTCAATAGAAAATAAAAGATGAAGCTACGAGGGAAGAGTTAAGAATGAAATAATAGTGCAAGATGATAGCTATTTTGTTGAGCTTATAGACATTCATGTAGTCTGTGTACTACAATCAATTGACTAAATTTATTTAAACCAACTTGCTTAACCCGTATTTACTGATTAACCATGAGGGGTGATGTGGTAGTTGTTCACATCATCCCTTTACAATGTGATCTAGGGTTTCTATCCTTGCTCATGGAAATAGATCACATTTCATGGCTAATCATTTACCTATTTGAAGAACACCCACAACAAGCGAATTAGTTATTACATTCGACAATAAATACCCTAATTATGACAAAAGAATACCTAATTGATCAAACTGTATATGATAAATTTATTAGATTAAACTTTGGACAATTTTAAAATCTCAATCTCATTTAAGCACAAGTTTTTAGATTAAATTTTATTTTGGTTTAAATCTTATAATATACATATTTCATGTAAATTTATTTTGATTTAACATTGCACATTAAATCAAAATTCGTGTGTTATTGATTTGTTTTGTATATAACATTGCTACATTGGTAATTTTCTAAGTTTTTATTTAAGCAACTTAAAAAATGTCGTATTTACCATTTTAAAAGATTTGATCATTATGTAAAAAACCCTAAAAGATTGACTGACCTCAACTTGTAGATCCAACAAAGGAAAGGGCTCAATTACAACATTATCAAACACAACGTAAACATCATTCAAGAATTTGATACACTATTTTACTATAATTTACATTTATGATCATGGAATCTTTTTGAACAAAATTATTTGGAGGGGGAAAACAAACAAACACAATCGTCGAACTCCTTAGCTCTCATATTCGGGGTTAGTTTCCGCCATACCAGATGAAGATGCCTCCAACCTCGTAAGAACTTCAGGTATTCCCGCAGTGTCCCTTATTATCTGGCATCATGAGAAACAACAACAATCATTGCTTTTGCTATGCCTATCGAAAAATTGACTAACATATAAATACAAATTCGCATTTTTATCGAAATTAAATAATTAATCAGCCAAAATTTACATAAATATATCATATTTTCAACCCTCTCCATAACATCCTTATTTGTCAGTCAAAATTTTAGATGTTACAGAGACGTGGCTGAGGGTGGCTTTTATAGAGAGTGCTGCCTGTACCCTAAAAGATGATTCTGACACATTGTCAAATTTATCACATACTATAGATATTAACAGCAGAGGCATCATTGTCAGTGCTGTAAATATACAGCAGACTCTTTGTATGTTATCTTCATTTTTCTTGAATTAGACATGTTCAAAAGGCCAGCACATTCAAACATTGGTAGGGGAATGGACCCTCAAAGAGTATGGGAAAACTTGGAACATAATTGAACATATTCGTGTCAACCACGTATTTGTATCCTATACACTATAGTCCAAGTAACAAAGGCATCTACCCCACAAAACTGAACTGAATATTTGAAGGTTGTTTCAGCAAAGTTAGCATTCTCAATCTACCATCTTAAGCTCCCGTGACAAGAATAGGAAAGTTTAGCAAGCTGATGGCATTGTAATTTATCAGCATACCTATCACAATGTCTAACAAAAGTCCTTTTGCTAAGGCATTAAAAAGAACAATGGCTACATGTAATATCAAGTGGAAAAATACAGCTCATATGAACTTGACTGAAGGAGCACAGGATCAGTTCGAAGGTGAATGAAGATCATCAAGAAGAAAGTCATAATAACATGTGGCAACCAAAAAAATATCAAAATACAGAAGATTAATCACATATAGGTAATATATAGTTGGGATATGATATACTAGGGTTGCGATAAGAACCCATTTTCTTTTCAAATAGCTGAACTCTACTTGATTCATTAGCTCCTCAAAATAAAAGATATCAATGGTATAATTTCCTTTTTCTCAAGGCATTAAATGACCATTTCAAACCTTTGGTTTTTGCATCAATTGCTAATTACATCCATGTGGTTAACTCATTATTTCATATGTTATTGCCAACTTTAACAATGAAGTATATAGAAAATTATCCGAAGGCCAAAAAGTGTAAAGATAATCATAAAATCAAAAGAAAGAGAGGAAAAAGTACATAAACTTACAAGGATCTCTTCATCCAAATAAGATATCATGAACAGTCTCTGGAATGTCCCACCTGGAAACACAAAGAAACTTCTGCTCAGATTCATGAAATGGTTGAATATCAAACAGAAAAGCTATATAATTTACCCATAACCATGTAAAATTTTACCCTTGACACATTAATCATCCAGTGCATGACAGCTGTTAAAATTGCTGCCGAAGTCATTAAGTGATGACAGAATTGGAACAGCATCCGTTTACGGAACTGATTCTCTGCCATCATTTTGGGAAATGATTTCATTCCAAATGCATTGGCACTACTCTTTGCTCATAAGTAACTATTTTATATATTTGAAGTAAGTTCACCTATTCTAAGTATACATTAAAGCAGGAGATTGTGCTACCCGGAGTGGATGGATAAGTTCACCACATCCTTAATTTGACTTTGCAAATTGCAGAATTTGGAAACTAGCGTCCCTCAAGGAAAGAAACATTCAAACAATCACCTCATTATATTTGTATGGCATTACTTTTACAACAGACACCTGGAAGAAACATGTTGCAAAAGTGGAAAGAAAACAGAATAGAAACAAGCTAGATATGGAGATCCAGAAAAACAATACGTTCATAATCTCTAACTTTGTTGTGGCTGCCCACCTTTCAGTTTTCCCAAACAACTGTTGGGCTACAAGAACTTATTCCACTTAAACAATGGATGGACTTGCCTCCTACCTACACCAACCAACCAAATGTTCAACTTCTTGACTGGGCAACATCCAAAGGGTTCCAAGAAGAGGGATGGTAACTGCCTAATATCTACAGGAATTCAGAAAAAAAAAGAAGATAAGGGAGACGGTAACCATCACAATTAGCTGGTAATGTTTTTCCTCACATGGTATGAATTAACCAAGTAAATTCATTATTTCTTTTGATAATCCACAACAAAACCATACAAGCTTGTATTTCTTTTTGATTGTCAGCATTATCTGGCCTTCTTATGCTGCAGCAGAAACAGAGCCAAAACCATCTCCTTCAATAACCTTTGCTAGAAGTGTATTGGTAATACTGAGATGTAGTTCAGTATTTTAAATTCTCGTGTTCTTCAGTCTCAAAAGAAAATTTACTATTTCATATAGCAACCTCTATAAAGATATCCAAATGATCAAACAGCTTTCTTTGCCAAAAAAATGCATCATAACTATTATAACTCTGGTAAGCACCTTCAAAGGCTAATGACCACGCTTTAAGTATAAGAAATGGTAAAAGAGAAGGGATATTTCAGAACTTTTCAGATAAATCAGAGCATGTCTATGGTACTATAACTGAGAATGTCATCTCATAGGTGAAAAAAGGGGCACTAATGTCTAGTATCCATGAAGATCAGCTATGGGCTTCGATATGTGTTCAGAAGAACATACTCGAGCATACTTTTTCTCATAATGTAACCCTAGATTAGATTTGAACTATGTTTTAGTGTTCATTTCAGCATGGTCTTGTGCGATAATGTACATTAACAGTGAATTCCTATCAGCCATATCATCTTAGGAGAAAATTGGAAAACATTGAATGCTTACTCAGAGGAACTCGTAGTCCATTGGCCACTGCATCCCTAATAGGAACTGGAAGTTGCTGGGCAGTAGTAAGAGCCTGACTATATGCACCTTTCAACTGCTCTGGTATTGTTTCTTCAACAATAGTTGGTGATTCAAATATCCCCTCAACATATTCTTCTTTCATCCTTAATGGTCCCTCCACAGACACCTTGGTGGAAAGAATAAATTTGCTTTCTATCTGCATTGCACCAGAGATAACCTTAGATCAGTTCAAATTTTTGTAATGATGAGAGCACTTCCTGGCACTCAAATAAAATACAATGAAAAAGTGGCTGTTTAATTAACTCTATGTAGAAGAAAGTTGTTTAATCAAAGCATAATTCTGGTCTAAATTCATACAGCAAGTTTAAAAACAGAAAACTCAAATGGTAAACGAGTAAAAACACTTGTTCCACACAATTTGAGAATTTCAAAGTTGCAGGTAATACAAGCCAGTGACAATACATATGAGAAACTAGCAGAGGGAATAGTTCCACTGGGAAGTCAGTGCAAAGGCTTGCAGTACGTACATGGATGGTCCAAGCTTATACCCTGCTTTTTTCACTCTTTGGAACATTATCTACAAATACGAATGGAGCAACCTTAACTCCACCAAGATTGAGTTGATCACAGTAAAAAAGAAACAGAGGCAACGATTCTAAAATTATCACCAGTTATTTAACTTTGATGGCAACAGAAATAAAAGAGAAACTTAATGTGGAATCTCTTGTACACAGCATCATTTCAATATTCACATAATGTTACCTAATTCATATAAATAAAAGGCCACCCCACCTTTCTAAACAGAAACATTTCAACCATAAGTAATGAAGTTGAGTGACAACAGCTTTTGACAGTGAGCAAGATCAAGCAAAATTTGTTAATACAAGTACTTCTAAATGGGAGGAAATTAGTCTGGTCTCAAATTACTTAATCTTATTCCCCAAATAATGACATCAGTGAAGGTTTAAGATGTACATCCATCCAGTTAAGAATAGAGGCAAAACATAATCTTTACCAACTTCCATAACAGTCAAGAAAAATACATTAATTATTCTTGTTTAGCTTAATACTAAGATATATCAAGAACAAGAAGCACATGGTAGATGTTGCATAGAAAAAATAGTAACTGAGACCACATAGTGATGTGGTTTGCTAAACATTTTTTTACTAGAATAGATTTAAATCAATTTGATTTAATTCACATCTGACCTATGCATAAAGCAGTAATAATAAGTTGTGCTATGTAACTAGACACAAGGGTAAGTATTGAATACAGTTATGTATCCAACATGGACACACTCTTCGGTTATAAGATTTTCCGAAATTTTGGAGGATCATCTCATGTCCAAATATGTGTCGGATAGAAGTGTCAAGCATAGGTACCTTAAGAAAAATGAAGAGTCCAAGTAACACAGGTGCTAGCATGATTAAATAAAGGAAGATGACAGCTGAAGATCACTATAAAGTTCAAGGTGAGCAGTTCATATAGAAGACCATCTTGATGCTTTATGACAAGTGACATTTATTTGTATAGGAGAGCATACAAAGTTGGTGGGGAAATATTTACCGAGTTAAGCAATTTTAAATGTGCAGCAACCTTTGCATATCCATCCTTAAGAAGCAAATTCATTTTTGACATTCTTGCCAAGGTAGAAGGAAATCTCCTGCAAAGTACAACGAAACACCAAGAAGATCAGCTGGCAGTCATCAGAAAGAAAGGAGATCATCAGCTTTCAGAAGATACTCACTCAAATACGACTCTAGCAGCAAAAAGCCCTGGGCTTCCAGATCCAAACCACTCAAAGTTCCATAGACCCTCCAGAAAGGGAGACCTGGAAAGCTATATAAACAAATAAAAGTCTTATGGAAAAGATGAACATGCAAATTTCGTTTTTTGACAAAGCACCTACGTTGTCGGCCTTGTTGTTGGATTGAGCCTCTCAAGACCTGTTATCCTCTCATTCACATCAATTCGTTGCATATCTGTTGTCTTTCCCGTGACTAATGCCTCGAAACCCCCAGCATCCTTAAACTGGAATAGTATTTAACAAAGTTAAGATGAAGGGCCAAACTTTAAGATGCATAATAAGAAAATACAGGTATATATTAGATAGAACCCTCAGAATTAATGATTGATACCTGAAATTTTATCTCACTCTAAATTTACCTTTTTATAGGTCCTGAAAAAAAAAGAAAAGAAAAAAAAAAGAGGCAATTTGTAGACAGAATCTAAGCACCTAAGCTGACTGCTTTGACTTGTAATTGAGGCAATTAGCCAATTACTTGTATTTTCTTTTTCTAGGAATCAAGATTTGGCCTTAACTGGAAATCAACTCAAAATTCTCGAATGAACCACTTCTTCTTTGGGCAATTTGTATAACTACAAAACTTATTAACAATTAAACTAGAGACAAGAAAATGTTAGTAAGGAGAAACTCACAGCAAGCAGAAGAGATTCCTTAGCAGAAAGTCGTTCCATATCTTTAGCATAAGTAGCCGGAGCTCCTCCCTGCACTGCTTGCTGAACCATTGCTCTACAGGACGTTCTACGACAGCTTATCCGGTCACCGGAGCTCCTCCGGTTACAGTCCGGCAGTCTAACGAAAGAAGCTCCCACCAAAGACGACGAAGAGAAGCTCGAACGCACAACCGAAATTGCAGGAAACGATCCCTGTAAAGAAGCCATTGGTGGAATGAAAATGTTTATTTGAGTTTTTTCTTCCGTTTTTGATTTGTTTATTGTGAGGAGCGAAGAGGGTCAATTTTGTGAAGCAGATTTTTATTTTGGCGTCTCTTATGACAGCTGCTTTTGGAATAATATAAATTTGGGTTTGTTGTGTAGGTTATATTTTAATTATTTATATTTGAGATGTTAGATTTTAATTATTTATATTATTATAATATAATATTTTAGTTATTAAATTATTAACGTTTAAAGGTAAGCTAACAAGTTATACTAAATTATTATTTTAAATAAAAAATTTAAGTTAAATTAGATAATTGATCTTTATATATTTTTTATTTTGAGTAATTTAATTTTTTTCTTTTATCTTTTTTAACTTTCTTTTTCTTTTCTTTATTTCCATCCTTTTCTGCTTCTTACCTAAAATTTTTTGGAGATTGGAAAAGAAAGTGGTGGTGTCACGATGGCACTATTAGAGATTTTGAGAGCAGGAAGAGATGAAGGAATGGCGCTTCGAAGGAAAGGAAGGAGACTGGACAGATTATTTGCATCAGCCCTAGTGGGAAGGGGGAAGGAAGAGGAGGAAGGACTAACTTGACATGAAAGAATTGGACTTGAACATGCAGAAGATAAGGGACTAAGATTTTGGGAAGAATATGGGGTAATTTTAGCTTAATTGCCTGCTATATCAATAGGAGGTGGCTTATATCCCAGAATAACAAAACCAATTAAAAACAAAATATAATCAACAAATCAATGCTCAAGAGGATTATATAGGAAAAATAGCAGTTGATCAATAAAACTTGTTCACGGTCCAGTTAATAAAGTTTCAGTTCCAACAGTTATCGTCTTTAAGTAAGAACTATTGTTTTCATGTATGACTTTCTATTGATTTTTCCAATATTCCAAGCAAACAAACATAAGTCAAATCAAACTGAAATAAAGCATATCAAGTAAAAAAAACTAGAAAGCATAACCAAATTAGAATTACTATGGGAATTAGATCCAACTAAATTACAACCAAAACAAAATGAGCATAGAAGGGAAAGAGTTACATATTGTTTGAACAGATCGACTATTTTGTGAGTAGTGAAAAGAAGAAGAGAAGGGTAAATTAGGTACATTTCGATAAGTGGTGCCATCATCTTCAACAACCCAACCTGCCTTGGCACAAAGAGCTTTGAGGACCTCATTGTTATTATAGTGCTTGGGCAGATTATAATTTCCTTGAGCTCTCGGCCCATTATATATCTTAGCAACGGTAGCTCTTCTCCCCTTCTCCCTCCTCCTGTTGTTCTCTCTCCCTCCCTCTACGATGGCTTCCTCTTTGATTTTGGTGTCAACATCAATGTCGCCCATTCATCTTACCAGTGTCGACTTACTCCAGAAGCAGCAGAAAAGAATGAAAAAAAAAAGAAAAGGAAAAAAGAACATAAAAGAAAAAAAATTAAATTGCTCAAAATAAAAAAATATATATATAGGGACAAGTTGTATAATTTAGCCTAAAATTTTTGTTTGAAATGATGATTTAATGTGACTTGTCAACTTACTATTACACCGTTAATGACAATTAATGGCTCAGTGATTAAAATGTTACAACACAATAACGCAAGTGACTAAAATGTAACATTTCAAACGAAATTGACTAAAATGTAACTTGAGGTAAATAAAAGTGGCTATTTGAGTAGTTTTCCCTAAAAATTTAACTATTTAGAATTAAAATTTAGGTTAAACTAGATATTTAATCATTTATATGTGATAAAAATTACTTTTTCATTATTAAACTTTAAAAAGTTTGCTACTTTTTGAATTGTTAGAAGGGTGAAAAATAGAAAGTTACAAAATATAATTTTTCTTTTCATAATGTTTGGTAGGGATGATGAAAAAAATAGAAGAAAATTACCTAACTTCTAAATATTCTTAAAAAATAAAACTTCAAAATGTTGGAAAAGATTGAACATGACAAATCTAAAAAATGCTGCTTATTAGAAGCATTTTCCTAAAAAATCTGAATAGTTTTTAAAAATCGCTTCTTGTTAGAAACCTTTTTCAAAAATAATTTCGGATGTGATGTCTGAATTTTATTCGTGATTCTCGGGCTCGATAATTTTGAGTTTCGGGTTAGGATTCAAAGGGGTTGAAAATGCGAGAGAAGAAAACACCTCATTTAGGGCGCGCTTCTGTGTTCCTACTGCCATCTCAATTGAAAACGCCTTCTACAGGAGGCATTTTCAACCCTAACCATAACAGAGAATCCCGTGAAAAAATTTCGAAACATGGGAATCCCGAGATAAATTTCAAACATCCCATCTTGGGAATCCCGGCGGTCATGGGTTCCCACATAAAATTTTTTAATTTTTCCCCCGGTTGCCTATATAAAGGGAGGTTTTGCTCCTCCTTACTCCATCAGCTCTCTCGCTCATCGTCCTTTAAAATAAATATTTTTTAAATTATTTTTTGGTTGAATGTTGAAATTTTGGGAGGGAAAAATTTATTTGTGTTTGTGTTTGAGGGAGACATTGTGATAGTTTTAAAATAAGTTTGAGTTCACAATGACAGGGTCGTGCTAGAAGACCCACACATTTCATCTATTGTGTGGGGATAGAACCATCACTGTAGAAGATGTCGCATTGCAACTCAGGCTCCCAGATCATGGTGGCTATACGATCACGGGTTGAAGTATAACTGAGGCTTCTAATTGACGGTGGTTATACGGTCACAGGTTCAAGTTAAATGTCATTGGAAAAGGATGCTTTATAAACCCCATACATACGTTTGAGATTATAATTGTAAGGGAAGATAAAGTGAGTTTCCAGTATAATCAACTTGTTCTTTTTCTCCATCTCCATTAAAGTAGTATCTTTAATCTCATTGTCAATAACCTGTGACAGATTTGGAGGCAATAAGACTTTCTAGGGGCGGAGTTATTGTGGCGGTGGAGAAAAGCTGAAACGCGACTCAATGCGACAACAATTGCTATTATCAAAGAACTTATTAATAACTGAAACTACTGTCACCCGACTCGAGTTTTAGTTTTTTCTCCATTGTGAAGGTCACTCCCCCTGAAAGTCTTCTTGGCCCCAATTCTATCACATGTTTCAGACAATGAGGTTAAAGATACTATTTTAATAGAAAAAGAATAAGTTGATTACATTGTAATGCCCTTTTTTCCCTTATGATTATGATCTCAAACTTATGTAAGGAGTTTATAAAGCATCCTTTTTCGGTGGCATGAAAGTTGAACTCGTGACTGCATAACCATCGTCAATTGGGGCCTAATTTATACTTGAACTCGTGATCGCATAACCACTATCAACTGGAAGCCTGAGTTGCAATACAACATATTCTAAGGTAATGGTTTTATCCCCCACACAACAAATGAAATATGTAAGTCTTCGAGCATCATTGCATCACTATGAATTCAAACATACCTTAAAACTATCACAATATCTCCTCCAAACACAAACACAAATAAATTTTTCTCTCCAAATTTCCAACACCCAATTCACAAAAAAAGAAGAAGAAGAAAACGCTTATTACAAGATGCATTTTCTGTTTCTCTCTCCAAAATCAGCTTATTTCCCTAAATTTGAAAAAAACAATTTAAATCCCTAATTAATTAAAAAAAACCTTTTACCTAATTAACCTATTAGATTTTAGGTTGAGTTAGATATTTAATCATTTTTATGTAATAAAAATTACATTTTGATTATTAAACTTTAAAACTTACAATATAGTTGCTAATGTTATCAGTTTATTACCTTTTGAGTTGTTAAAAGAGTGAAAAAAATAGAAAGATACAAAATATAATATTTTTTTTCATAGGTGTGTTTGGTAGAGTTGAAAAATGAAATAAAATAAAATAAAATAAAACATTTAAAATTTGCATAATTTTGAACTTTAGCAAGTTTATGTGTAAGGTATCCAACACCTGATGTTCGTATAGCTGTATCCAAAATTTCTTTTCAGGCTTCTTAACAAGAAATGATATATTTTGTTAAAGACAATCTTTCGTATAAATTACTTTTCATACACTTCTCTCTCAACTTCTCTCATCTCATCATTTCAATTTAGAATAATTAATTTTTCTGCATCAAAATGAAAAATGATCTCTCATTCTATTTTATTTCCTCTTACTTTTTTTCCTTATTGAGCAGACTCAAAATTTATTTTCTTTCTAATTTTTTCACTCCCTCCTCTCATTAAAATTATTCATTAAAAAGAAAAGTAGTCATTATTTCTCGGGCAGTAAAAAAAGGGTAAAAGTAAAAATTTATCACCCACTTAAACACCCAAAAAAGGCGAGTTTCCAATTAAGTCGGTGATGTTGTTATTGTCCCTAATCTAAAGGTGTCTTGTCCTGAGGTGGTGAGAGCTTTCCTTCAAAAAATATATGCGAAAACATATTACTGTTTGATTTTCTATTCGCTAGAGAGATGAATAAGGCAATAAAAGCAGCCATTTTCAACTCTCAAGGCAACTATAATTTCCAGAGGGCTACTTTCTTCCATTCCACTCTCGTCCTTAAACGCAAAAAACGCAATTATTGGCAATTTGTATGCTTTCTCGGACTTTTTTTAAGCATGTTTCTTCTAATGGATTTTTATTTTTTTGTTTTCTGAAATTCTGTAATCATTTTTTTTTCATTATTTATGGTGCCTTAGATTGTATAATTTAGGTTGAGAGAGCTTTTCTTAGTATACAATTTCTTAAGGTTATAATTCTCTCTTGATTAAATGTAATCTGCAATGTAAAATCAGTTGTCATTCAAGATCTGTTAGAAATATGATTTAAGTTTTTAAGGTAGAAAATTACATTTTTGCTTAAGATATTATATTTATTGAAAGAAATGGATTCCGATTTTTGAGTCCTTGTATGATGAATACTCTTTTTTGAATTATTTAATTTTGAAAGATGCATATGAAAATAAATATTTAGTTAAAGCATCCATTGTTGAGTTGATAGTAGATTGCGATAATTTTCTAAAATGATTGGAATTAGGTTTCACCTTTCTTTAAGTTATAATAAATTATAATTTGTAAGAAATAATCAATCCAAATACAATATAATAGATAAAAATTAATTAGCTTGAATTAAATAAATTAAATTCAAAATAATTATCGATTAGAATTTTCCAAAGGTTGAGTTATTCGCTTGAAACATAAAAAAATTAGATAAAAATACCAAGCCCGAAAATTAAATTTAAGAAAAACTTTAGACCCATTTTTTATTTGGATCAAGCTTTAGGCAGAAATTTATCTAACCTAAAGGTTAACCCTAAGCCCAATTTTTAATCAATTAAACCCAAGCCCAAACTAATTCTAAGCCCTAATTTATTCCAAACCTAATAGAAGTCTACTGCCAATTTCGTTTTTGCCGTCCAACATATCTCTCAAAGACTAAAGAAGCCTCATTCCGGTAATGGGTTTTCTTTAATTTCCTCAAAAATAAGCTACAACTCAACTCCCAAATCTGTCTTTTAGAGTGATTCGAATGTTTTCTACCCCGTCCCAGTCCAACTCAGATGCCCCTTGTTCATCTTCTTCTTCCGTTGCAGTTCATTTAGCTGTGAGTATTTTGTTGGGAATTGTGAATTTGATGGTTAATTGAGCACATTATAATAGAAAAAGTTGATGTGCTTTTTTTGTAACCAAACAACTAATTTAGTGTTTTAATTTTATGTAGTATGCTGCCTATGTGATTAGTATACAAATTTTTTTCAAAGTTTAGTGTATTTTAGGGTTCAAATGCGTATGTGGTGGAGTTGATTTTCTCTTCTATCGACTTTATCTGGAATTTTGATTATGGGTTTGTATTCAATTATCTGTGAAATTGTAGTTATGTGATCAACCTCCATTAAAAATTATGATATAAATTGGATTATTCTTTGTATTAGCCAAGTTGGTTTTATGATTTCATCTTTAACTCTCTCTTTTTTTTCTTTTTTTTGTTATTTTGCATTATGATGGAGGTATAAACATTAAAATTAAGCTGCCTTTTATCGCTGCTCTTTTTTACTTTCTGGATACCAATAAAAATATCTGTTTTGGATCTACTGTAATTTAGTTGTTTTATTTGTTTGAAACATTTGCTTCATAGGAATTAGTTTTCACTTTATTTTTTTATGTTGAAATGTTGTGGAGAAAGTTTGTGAGTCTCCCCTCCCTTTATTCTTGCAGTCATCATTTTCTATATTACCTGTCATTTGTCAAGCTTACTCAATGTTTGATTATTTGTCTTCTTCACCCTAAATTAGAATAACGTAGCATGATTTTTCCAGAAATGGCTCCTTTGATTTCTCAAATATTGCATGCAATACAGCTTCTAGGAAATTTATTGTACCGTATGCATTAAGCATTAGAAGAATCTTAGCCTTTAACTTTGTTTGAGGGAGCAGAATGGGATTCATATGTTACATGCTCTACTGCTCAGTATTCGTTGATTTTTTTCCATTTCCTTTTTTGCAAAGTGAAGGCGCTAGAAATTTTAGTTCTCTCTTTGGTAGTTGTATTGTTGAACCTCGAATATTTTCCTACAAGATGATTGTAAACTAAATGCTTTGATAAACTGAAAGTTGGAATCTGTATTGACATTATTCAAGATCTGATCCAAAGTCCAAATCCTTATTGTGCAGTAAAAAAACGAAAAGTAAAAGTGAAAAATTATCACCCGCTTAAACTCCTGAAAAAGGTGAGTCTTGAATTAAGCCGGTGATGCTGTTGTTGTTTCTAATCTCAAGGTGTCTTGTCGCAGGGCAGCAAGCTTTCCTTCGAGAAACCCATGCAAAAACATATGACTGTTTAATCTTCTGTCTGGTGGAGAGATGAATAGGGCAATAAAAGCAGTCATTTTCAACTCTCAAGGCAGCTGTCTTTTCCAAAGGGCTGCTTTATTCCATTCCACTCCTGTCCTTGAACACAAAAAACGCAATTACTGGCAATTTGTATGCTCTCTTTCTTTCATTTCTCTGTTAATTATTAAATTTGATATTTATAGTTTTAAGGATGTTTTCTTTGATGGGCCTTTTTGTTTAATGGAATTTTATTTTCATTCTGTTTTCATGATTTATGGTGTCTTAGATTATATAATTTGGGTAGAGAGAACTTTTCTCAATATAAAATTTTAATCGTATTGCACTCCTTGTTTTGGATAAGTTAATGGTGAAATTGGAGCCCTTTTTTCTACCTGGGGTTTTGTATAACATGTAAGTGAAGATACTTGAGTCTTGGCAGTTTCTATGATTTGTTTCAATGACTGCTGGAAACTTGGAAGGCTAAAGAATGTTTAATTTTTTTTTTTTGGAAATAGTGAAACCTGTAATTTTAGTTATACATTTAATTGAGTAGTTTTTGGTTTATGATTATTAAGTGCAAAATACTAGATATTTTCATTTGGTAAAAATGAGAAAATTTAGATCAGGTTTTGTGTAATAAAATTTCATGAGGCTATTCTGTCTTGATTAAATGTAATCTGCAGTGGAAAACTAGTGAGTAAATTTTTTAAGGAAGAAAAATACATTTTTGCCTAAGATATTATACTGGATTAAGCTATTGAAAGAAATGGATCCGTACCTCTGAATGATAAATACATTTGTTGAATTCTTTGATTTTGGTTGTTGTGTATGAAAATAAGTATTTAGTTAAAGCATCCATTGCTGAGTTGATAGCAGATTGCATTAATTTTCTAGGATGTTGGAGTCAGGTTTCACGTTTTCTTTAAGTTTTGTATTTGTAGACACACGTTTATTTTTTAAGCATTAGTCTCACCCTTTGCTAAGCAAGAACTTCTCAGATATTAATTCTGCTTGGTTTAGGGGGACTCTTGCTGATTGAGCCAATTCTCGCATTCCATTAAGAATATTTATTTTCTTTTGGTTTATTATTCCACCAATATAGACAAAGAATCCTTGTTAAATTCGTTGTTGTTGTTTGATAATCTTATCATTTAACTTTCAGTACTTCAAAAGTGTTCTTTTATTGCTTTCAACATTTTGAATGATATTCATGTTGTTCTTGTAATACTTTTGTTTGCAGGGTAAGAGGAAAAGAAGGATGCGTGCAAAACAAGAATTACTGCGCAATTTTGGTGCTTATGCAGATATCATGTTTGAGGTTTCTATTCAAATCGATTAGTTGTTTATCTAGTTTATGTAAATTGTAATAAAACCTGTATGGTCATGGAAAAGCAAACATACTCCTGTGGGTTCAAAAGTTGCATTATGGTGTGCTTCTGTTTGTATCCCTAGTCAGTCGTAGTTGTGTCATCCCATTCCTGAATGGAGCTATGCTACATTTTTGGGATTTCCATTCATGTATAAAGGTGCATCTCCTGTGGGTCTTATATAATTTGTGGGATCAGCATGCACTGTTGTTGCCTTCATTTACCTCCTCTATATATATATATATATATATCGTAGAACTGATTCTAATTTAGCCAATAATGCTTACTTTTAAATGGAACTCTAGTTAATGTAGTCAAGATCTAAACCAATGTACTTGCTGGTTAATTGTGTTTCTTTGGTGAAAATTTAGTAGTGTAATATGTTTTATCGACCTATGAGCATAATAATTCTTTTAAAATTTTAAAATTGTCATAAAATGTTCAATTCTGAATGCAAAATTTAGAAAAAAAAAAAAAATTTTAAGCTCGAGGTTGTAATAGTAATACATATTGCAGAAAGTTTTCTTTAAGCATTAGTGATCTTTGTACATTTAGCTCATTAGAATACTATTTTCTTAACTGGTATCTTTGAATCAAAGGGTTTCAACTGTTCTTTGGTCATTTTGCTTTCAGAACTGGAGAGATGAGTTTCATGAAGATGATCCATCATCAAGTAGAGGTCCGTCATGGTTCAAAAAACAACAAAGTAAGGGATCTAGAAGAGATTGGTCCGACAATAAAGGATTTTATTACAGGGGTAGAAGTAAGGATTTTAATCTCTTAAAACTTAAAATTTTCATACCTATAATTATGTTACATGACCATAAAGAATTTTTTCTACATTGAAAGGAGCCTCTAGATTGGATTTCGTACTATTTTTCCAAGGAGTGACCTTTTGAAACCCGAGTGGTTAGCTTTTACCTGGATCTACTTTAATAATCATCATTTGGTGTTGGGTGTAATACTTATTGCTCTATTTTAGGCATCTCAGTCATTCAATTACTTCAAAACAATTTATTTCCTTCTTTGATTTTGTTTATTGAAAATTATTGTAGCATATTGCATGTACTATCACATTATCCTCCTGGAGCCCATGCTAGAATCTTACTGTTTTCGAACACTTGATTAGGACCTTTTGAGTTTTGTGAAGACATTGATGATGACATAGAGAACATATTTAGGTCTGCATTTGGTGGAAGCCGGTTCTTTTATTGGTCCTTCATTAATGATGAGTACCCTCAGTGGAGGAGATCCAGATATTCGGATAACTATGAGAAATCTTGGAGGTGGAGTTCTCGATTTGATGAAGATTCAGACTCAACAGAATCTGGTAATGCTGAGAGTTCAGACCAAGATACAATTGCAGATAGGCAGGCCCTTGGACTAAGTGCATCTGGTCCTCTAACACTTGAAGATGTCAAAACTGCGTGAGTTCTTTTGTTGTGTTTCTCAAATATCCTGGTGTGTATATATATTTTTGGGTTATTTCTTTTGGGGTACATATAATAACCTTGTAAATTGTTTTTGTTGTTACAACCACCACAGTTGCTTTCCAAAAGATATTCTTTTATGTTATCTGATTATTTTTGTTCTCTTATTTTGTTAGATATCGAGCCTGCGCACTGAAATGGCATCCAGATCGTCATCATGGCTCTTCCAAGGTATACATTCCCGTTCATTAGGGTACTTTGTTGTTTGGTTCGCTTAAAATAAAGAGCATATTTTGATTGTTTTGTGTAAGATTCAGGATCATTCCTTTATTTTTTATTTTTAAAAAAATTCTGATACTTGAATATCTAAATTCTAAAGTAAGAGGTGTCATCATAATACTTCAAAGAACATTTTACAGCCGTTAACCCTCTTATTTATTTAAGCAATCTTGAACGTGGTTTTTATGGCTATTCAGTAAACGGTCTAGTTATGTTATCCAGACTTTTCGTTTGCCTTAAAGTATCCGTGCCTAACACATTAAAAATCTTTGAAAAATTGAACATGTAAGTGTTGATCACATTCAATCCCGAGTTGGGGTATCATAGCTGACTGGTAAGTAAATGTTGGTTGTCTTCAAACTGTTATGGATGGCCCTAATAGATATTAACGTTACTTTTTGTTTTAACGAACTGATAATGAATGCACAATGAACAGGCTGTTGCAGAGGAGAAATTCAAGCTTTGTAACTCAGCATATCAGTCGTTATGCGATAAGTTGGCGTTGAACTGAGAAATGTTTTGAAGCATGCGCTCTAGATGTCCTCAAGCCGATAACATTTGTCATATTTATGATAATGGGTGTTGACATTTTGTATTTTAGGTAGATCAGATAATAACAGTGGGCGGCATGAACACATCATGTATGGATTCATGTGATTTTAACACTTCAAATTTGCATTCTAATATTTAAGAAAATCACTCTCTCGCTCAGTTTCTCATCTGGGCTTCTTCTGGCTGATGGTATGATGGTGTTATAAACTAAGTACTCTCATGTTATGTATGTTTATGAATCATGTGATACGGTCAAAATAAATTTTTACAATTCAAAATATTCATATTTTAAAAGGAAAATATGTTGTGATAATTTTGGTGATATATTTTTAAAGACTTCTAATCTTAAAGTTAATTGCAGTCTTTTATTGGGTAAATTTGAAGTATGTGGATTTTTGAAAAAAATTTAGGTTTTTAAGACTATTTTTTTATATTTAGGAAAATAAGTTAATTTTGGAGAGAGAACCAAAAAACATGTGTTGTTGGAACTATTGTTTTTTGTGTTGAGTGTTGAAAATTTGGGGAGAAAGATTTATTTGTGTTTGTATTTAAGGTAAACATTGTGATAGTTTTAAGGTATATTTGAGTTCATAGTGATGTACTAGCGTTTGGAGACCTACACATTTCATCTGTCGTGTTAGGATGAAACCCTAATTTTAAGAGCCAATCGCATTGTAACTTAGGCTTCGAATTTATACGGTAACGAGTTGAATTATAATTAGGGCTCCTAGCATATGATGGTTATGCGATTACAGGTTGGAGTATAACTTGGGAGCCCAATTGACAATGGTTATGCGGTCACAGGTTCAAGTTTCATAATACAATAAGAGGATGTTTTATAAACCCCACATATAAGTTTAAGACTATAATCATAGGAGAAAATAAAGGGGTTTCAGGGGGTGAGTGACTGTTGCAGTGGAGAGAAAATTAAAACTCGAGTTAGGGCGACAACAATTGTTGTTATTAATGAGTTCTTTAATCACAGCAATCGTTGTCGCCCTGGAAGGACTTTCAGGTTTTTTCACCGTAACAATCTCTCCAAAGTCCTCTTTCCCTTAATTTTGTTACAAGTTTCGAACAATAAGGTTAAAGATATTGCTTTGAAGGAGATGAAAAAAAAGAGAATAAACTGAATATACTAGAAAACCCGTTAGTTTTTCCCTATAATTATGGTTTCAAACTTATGTATGAGGTTTATAAAGCATAATCTTCGATGGCATGAAACTTGAACTCGTGATTGCATAATCACCATTAATTAGGCTCCCGAGTTATACTCCAACCCGTGACTGCATAACCACTATCAATTGAGGGCCTTAGTTATATTTCAACTTGTGACTGTATAACCATTGTGAACTGGAGCCCGAGTTTCAATGTGATGAGCTTCTAAGGTAATGGTTCTATCCCCACATCGTAGATGAAATGTAAGGGTCTTTGAGCATCACTGCATCACTGTGAACTCAAACAAACCTTAAAACTATCAAACACAAATAAATCTTCCCATCTAGAAATTTCAAAACTCAACAAAAAAACAATTTAGGAGAGAGAATTTTATTTTGTAAAGGTCGGTGGTCGAGAAAGTTGGAGTAGGGGGAGCAAAATCCTCCTTTATATAGGCAATTGGGAAGAAAAAAAAGCACAAATAATGTGGGAGCCCATGATCGGGATTCTCAGGATAGGATGTTTGAAAATTATCCTGGGATTTCGGGGTTCAAAATTATTTTCACGAGTTAAGGTTGAAAATGTGAGGGAAGAAAATGCGCCCTATAGGAAACATTTTCAGCTAAGGTGGCAGAAGGTACTCTGAAACCGTGTTCTGTAGGACATGCTTTCTGCCTGCATGGCGCCAACTCAGCTGAAAATGCATCCTGCAAGGCGCGTTTTCAGCATCTTTTCTGCTAACTCAGCTGAAAACGCACGTGTTTTCTTCCCTCCCATTTTCAACCCTAACCTTAACATGTGAAAATTTCTCAGAATCGTAACCCTAACCCTAAACTAGAGATTCTCGAACTAGAGAATCCCGAATAAAATTCAAACATCACATCCCAAAATGTTTTTAAAAATTCTTCTATAAGACGAATTAATAAGTTTCAAATTGAATCTCATAATTAAGTTTCGTTTTAAGTCAATTAATAAAATAAAAACCCTAATTTTGGTATCAGACTCAAACCATCGATTTAACAACCTGATTTTATTAACTTGATTTTCAAGATGTGACACTTCAAATCATATAAAATAACAATACTAATTAAATTTAAATGTAAGTAATTGTTATTTAAATATATATGATTAATTATTCTCTCCCATAGTTTTCTTGAAGGACTCTGGTCTAGTTGGGGGTTGAGAGCTTTGGAGAAGTGTTTGTATTTGCGTTTTAAGGTTAAAAAGTGAGATTCTTCTGCCAAAGATTGAAGTTGGAAAGTGGTGAGAGATGGTGTTTCAGAGTGGGATTGTTTAGTTTTGCGAATATGTTTGAGAATATTTCTTTTTCACAATTAAATGTGTTTATGTAAATATATAAATAATATTATATGTGTTTATATTTAATTATACGTGTTTGATGGTTAAATTGATAGAATTTGTAAATGTAAAAGGTTAAGTTTATTGAATTATTTAGAATTAAGATCAAATAGATAAAATATATAAGTATAAAAAATTATTTGTGCTATTATACTAGTTAAAAAGGACCATATCATCACTTTCATTTACCATTTTCTAAAACGTGACATAATTGAAAATTTTTATGGTTTGATGACTAAAATAGAAATATGCTAATAATTGAGTGAATCATGATATGATTTATCTTATATATATTATAAAAATTGCGGTACATTCATAACTTTTTATGCATACTTAAAAAAAAAGTAACATTTTAAAATTTTTTTTGTTATTTTTATATTGAATTAATATTATATTGGAGCATTTATGTGGTAAAAAGTTAAGTAGGTAGAATTAAATGAATTAAAATGGAAATAGATATTAATTATCGTATTGTCTGTAAAAAAACAAGGCAGAGTCAGTGAATGAAATCATAAACATCATCGACCAACCACGGCGCCTTACATTCATAGGAGTATATATCATTTGAATTACCAAAAATATCCCTTTTCTTCAACTCTTTTCAATTTCCTCCCTCCTCTATTCCTTTTCTTTTTCATTGTTTCAACTTCCTAATGCTAAAAGCTATACAAATTCTTGGGTGTTCATCTGGGTTTATCTCTCAAAGACTAAAGAAGCCTCATTCCGGTAATGGGTTTTCTTTAATTTCCTCAAAAACAAGCTACAACTCAACTCCCAAATCTCTGTCTTTTAGAGTGATTCGGATGCTTTCATCTCCGTCCCAGTCCAACTCAGATGCCCCTTCTTCCTCTTCTTCTTCCGTTGCAGTTCATTTAGCTGTGAGTGTTTTGTTGGGAATTGTGAATTTCGTGGTTGATTGAACACATTATAAAAGAAAAATTGATGTGCTTTTTGTGTAATTAAGCAACTAATTTTGTGTTTTACTTTTATGATTAGTATAAAAAGTTATTTATTTTTAAAAAGAAGTTCAGTGTATTTTAGGGTTCAAATGCTTATGTGGTGGGTTTGGTTTTCTGTTCTATCAACTTTATCTGGAATATTGATTGTAGGCTTGCATTCAATTATCTGTGGAATTGTAGTTATGTGATCAGCCTTCATTGAAAATTATGATTTAAATTGAATGATTCTTTGTATAAGCCAAGTTGGTTTAATTTTTGTGCTATTTTGCATTATGATGGAAGTATAAACATTAAAGCTATCTTTTCTCGCTGCTCCTTTTTACTTTGTGGACACCAATAAAAATATCTGTTTTGGATCTACTGTAATTTAGTTGTTTTATTTGTTTGAAACATTTGCTTCATAGGAATTAGTTTTCACTTCATTTTTTATGTAGATATGTTGTGGAGAAAGTTTGTAAGTCCCCCCCCCCCCCTCTTATTCTTGCAGTCATCATTCTCTATATTACCTGTCATATGTCAAGCTTACTCTATGTTTGATTATTTGTCTTCTTCACCCTAAATTAGATTAACGTAGCATGGCTTTTTCCAGAAATGGCTCCTTTGATTTCTTAAATATTGCTAGCAACACAGCTTCTAGGAAATTTATAGTACCTTGTGCGGATTCTCCTAATGTCTTGTTATTTGGCAGTTGTTATGTTATAAACATGTCTGATATTCTTTTGTTTTTGGATTCCGTGTATGGTTATTTTGCTAAACATGGTTCACTTAGTTTGACTCTGATGTAGGCTTTTGATTCTGGTTTCTTTGGTATTTGTATTTATTTACTTTTTTCAGAATGTTTATCTATTAAGCATTAGAAGAATCTTAGTCTTTAACTTTGTTTGAGGGAGCAGAATGGGATTCATATGTTGCATGCTCTACTGCTCAGTATTCGTTGATTCTTTTTCTATTTCTTATATTGCAAAGTGAAGGTGGCTAGAAATTTTAACTCTCTTTTTCATAGTTGTATTGTTGAACCTCAAAATGCTGATAGTAGCCATAACTTATTTTCCTACAAGATAATTGTAAACTAAATGCTTTGATAAACTGAAAGTTGGAATCTGTGTTGACATTTTTTGTGGTTGTTTTCTTTACCTATGGTGGTAGAATATCCCAAGGGGTCAAGACTAAGAATGTGAAGGAAAATACCTAATTGTATGCCAGTGATTGAGTGTCTTTGTCATTTTACAGGGCAATGTCCGTAAGATCAAGTTCTGCCAGTGGTGTGGCGGCCCAGCAAAGCATGAAATTCCTGATGGAGAAGAGAAGATAAGAGCTATTTGCACCCTTTGTGGAAAAATTGCCTATCAAAACCCAAAAATGGTATGTTAATTCATTGCCGCAATCAAAATATTGCATGTTTCAGCCCAAGTATAGCTCAGTGTTATGGTCTTCGTCTCTCCAAGCTTTTTCACTTTGATTTATGGACACATTGCAGATATTTAATCCTCTAGAATAGGGTCTTTGAAGTTTGAAGGGAAGGTCCTAGATTTGCATGGAACAGGGTTATGTGTTACTTTAACATACATCTTTCAGAAAGCTAAAGATTTTTCCGTGCTTTGATAAGCCTTTGAAGAGAAGCCCCCTAGGTTTGCACAGCTTGGGGTTAGGGTTTCTTTTTCTTTTTTTCCTGTCTCCATATGTCATGATTGTCATTTGTCTTAGCTTTTGATCAGGATTTTAAAGTAACGTGAAGGATCATGGCATGGTTTTACTTAATCAACTACTTAAAAGTGAAATGGAATTTTTTTTAATCATCTTTAATGGTTGCTTTTGTTGCAAGTTTTTATTTATCTATTAGGAAACATGAAAAATATGGGTTTAGGGTTTCTTCAAATAGCCCACAAGCATTGGGGTGGGGGTAGGTAATGGGTTTCGTTCCTATTTTAGATGGCTAGTAGAGAAAAATGCTTTGAATAAAATGTATGCTTCCTGTATTCTGAATCATTGTTTCCTTGATAATTTGTACATTGTTGCAGGCTTTGAATTGCTTTCAATTTTCAAGAATATATTTTTATGCTTAATTTTTGTTCTAAATTGATGATACCTTTAGGTTGTGGGTTGCCTCATTGAGCATGATAGAAAGATTCTACTATGCAAGCGAAATATTGAACCATCTTTTGGTCTTTGGTATGTATTTATATGATTGGAATTTTGTTTAGGAAAGGATTGAATATTGTTTTCTTCATTTTCTGATATTTGTTTGCAAAAGAGATTAATTATGCATTTGAAGCATGGAGTATTCACACTTGCTTTTCTTGTAAAATAGCAAGTTTCTACCATCTCTGATGGCAATACAAATATTTGAGTTGATTGGGTGGCATTAACATAGGACTCTTCCTGCTGGTTACCTGGAAATTGGGGAGTCTGCTGCTGAAGGGGCAATAAGGGAAACATGGGAAGAGGCAGGTGCTGAAGTGGAAGTCATTTCCCCTTTTGCACAACTGGATATTCCCCTTATTGGACAAGTTAGAAGAAGCATCCTTAATTTACTTCTGTATCTTATGTACATTTATGGAAGATGTTTATGTATCTAACATCGCTTTGTCTTTTTTGGAGCAGACCTATGTAATCTTCTTGGCAAAGCTGAAGAAGCCCCAATTTTCACCAGGACCAGAATCATCTGAGTGCTGTCTCTTTGAATTGGACGACATTCCCTTTGATTCTTTGGCATTTTCTTCCATTTTTGTTACTTTGAATTTGGTATGAGCTTTTTCTTTTTTTTTTCTTTCCATAAATGTAAATATGCTTAAAATTTATCTAAAAATTCTCATCAGACATAAATTTTCATAAACTGTATTATCTCTCTGTTGCTGCAGTACATCGAAGATGTTAAATCTGGGAAAGTAAAGTTTCACTATGGCACCATTAACAAAAGGTAATTCAATTTTTTATTTCTTAAACTGCCACGATTGTGAAGCTCATTGAGGGAAGAGAAATTTAGTTTCTGAACTTTCATTTATCATCTTAAATGCATAAACGGCGAAGTAGGGAGAAAAACCTGTTTCCCGATGTTTGTTGAAAAATGCTGTTTTAAGTTTTCCGGTTTCATTGTCTCTTTCCCCAACTATTCGGGGGTTCCTTTGTAGTTTTGTTGTTTTGCAGTATGATCTGAATGAATGTGAAACTTGCACTTTAGCTTGTTCCTTATTTACTAGTTGTTTTACTATCAATCTTAGTGAAGCTCTCTCTTATTATCATGTCCTGGTTCTGATGTTTGGTGGCAGGCTTGGGACTGGCCCGTCAGATATCCGTGCCTTTACCCTCGACTATCACTTGCAGGTTTGAGATGCGGTTGCGACATCTTGTGAAGTGAATAATAGTGGGGGTAAGGCTAATATGCTGAATTGTTGGGAGTGAAATCCTTTTACCGTTTCTTTGGCTCTGAGAAATTGGGTTTAGTCTGGTGCTGTATCTTCCATTGATATTTGAGTTTTCCAAGTAATATCCCTACAATGTTGATCTGGATTATCGGTGTTATGAGTTGCCTTTCATGTACTCAAATTTCTGTGTTCTTCATCTCTTATCGCGCTCCTATTCTAATGAAGTTCCTATTTGTTAGTTAACAACCAGATTCTCAGGGTAAATGTTTTATTGAAATTTCCTGCATTGGTAAACATATCTTAGAATATTGATTTTTTCCCCTTCTGAATTTATTGTTCTGCTTTCTGGGATTGAATGCACAATTTTTCGGTGTTGAGATAGAGTTGAGCACCAAGATGAACTGTGGGTGAGATAAAGGTTTTATGAGGTATAAAGCTAAAAGTTGGGAAAAGATATATTTTGGTCCTGAAATAGGTTTCATGGACTTGCTTCTGCAACATGTTTATTGAGTCTAAGGAGTTGCTTAGGTATGATGTTGGATTTTGATCTCCGAATACAGTGAAAATAATATCAAGAAAAAGTCATATTTTTCTAAAATTTTTAAAAAAACATTATGATTTATTTGACCCACCAGCTTTACAAATAAAGTTATGTTAGTCCTTGAAATTTTATTATTTTTCAAATTGTCGCAAAATAGATAAAGTAACTAATGTTAGCTAACTTTGATGACGTGAAATTTACCTGATAGTCTACATATGTTCCATTAATAATTAATTAATTTTTTAAAAATTAAAAAAAGATATTTTTTATACTTTTTAATTTTTAATAGCTTTTAAAATTTAAATACGTTTACTTTATCTTTGGCATGGCATTTACATGTATGCCACATTAACAAAAAATTAAATAGGGAACTAAAATGATTTTTTTTAAAACTAAATAAATCATTATGCCTTTTAAAAGAAACTTAAATGCTCCAAATTGGTTTATAATTATATATTGATATCAATTAACTTGAATTCTACTATTAGGGTCCCTTTGAATGAGCAGTGTGTGTTCTTGTAATTAGTTTTAAAATAATAGTGACGGTGAAATTAAATACTGTAACATAACACAAAAAGAAAACTAAATGCACTGCACTCGAGGTAAATGTCTATCCAAAAAGACCCTTAGTCATTGTACTATGTTTAAGTTTTGAATTTGAATTTTATATTTTTATTTTAATTTGATCATTTTCAGCTCTTATACTTATTTTAATTTTGAAATTTTATCTTCAACCTAAATGGTATAAGCTTTAAATCGATTTAAGTTAAATTTTATTATTTTTAAAAATCTTATACAATAAACATGATAATAATATTATGTTAATTTGTTATTTTCATATAATATTAAAAAAATCACATAACTTTAGTAAATAAATTTACTGAATATCATTTAGGTAAATTACACAAATAAGTACTCAACTATAAAAAAAATCATTTTAGCATGACATTTTTTCAATCAGCAATTAAAACGCTTTATTGACAATGCACAATGGTTTCTTCAACTTGCACCTTGATATTCCAGGGGATTGGATCATCCATTCATCAACACCTTGCACTTTGTTTGAAGGTTTGCTGTTGAAGAAACCACATTTTAGTGGCGGCTTGAAAATGCCATGTCAGATTTCCGTTAAAATGAACAAACCATATAATGTGAATGTCTAAATTGAAAACTTGCATTTTAATGGCTGCTTGAAAATGCCATGTCAAATTTCCGTTAAAATTTTTAACCAGAATGATCAAAATGAACAAACTATGTAATGCGAGTGTCTAAGTTGAAAACCTTTTATTTGGGGTGCCTAAAAAGAGAACTTTTTATAATTGAGTGACTATATGTGTATTAACCCAAAAATTAAATAAGATCAAATAGAAAAACAAAGATTAAATCTACAACTTATACATGCTATGCGACTAATAGTAAAATTTGATTTAATGGATTTGACTACTATAATTTGGATTAGGGTGGAAATTTTAAAATATAAAAAAGTATAGGTATTAAAATTCACCTAAATCCATAACTTATTATTATTGAGTATAACATTATGTTCAATTGCCTACCAAAGAGGAGAAGATATGAAAATATGAAGAGGAAAAAGTAAGTAAAGCACTGCACAAACACAAACACAGATATCTTATTGAAAAAGAACACAGATAGGACAATGTCTCAAAATATCAGAACTGATATAAATAAACAAAGGTGAATGGTGAAGTCTATAGCTGAAGCCCCCCAAAGTGAGCTTGGCTGAATGGTTATTGAAGAAGGTTAAATGCTGTGCAAAGAGAAACCACCCTTTCCTTGAAATGAAACCATCCATCCTCTTCACTACCTTCTGGAATTAAAACTTGTTTTATTTTTCATCAATTCTGTCAAAAAAGGCAATCCATCCAACAAAGTTCATTTTTTTTTTAAATCGTCACACCAACAAATTTGACACAAGAATTTTAACAGTGTTAACAGCTGAACTTGAATTTTTAAATCCAAAAAATAAAATGACTATATTTCTCAAAATAAAAGGGACTAAATTTCAAATGTACGTAGAGTATAGGGATTTGTAGCATATTTTAACCAATTTATTAAGAGAGAGGGAGTAAATGGTTATGAACTTAACCGTTACAATAAAAGTAATTTTGATATTTCCAACCAAAAAAGCCTAAGGCAACCTATATAACCCAAAATCGAGAACGGGTACTAGATTCGGGTATATGTCCGACATGAGTATGCTTCATTTCTTCTAAATACATATATTTGAAAGATCATAACTTGAATATGTATTGAACACTAATATCCGACACAAATACTTTGAGAAATATGAAGAGGAACACATCACTGGAGAAAGATGACAAGCAGAAGAGGAAGCACTGGCAATTCACATATATGATGATGTGTTGTAAGATTTTGGCAACTGATTGACAATGCCTGTCTAATACAGACAATCATCAGGTTTTAGAACAACTACCAAATTAGACCCCATCAGTCAGTCAAGCCATCCCCAATAATGCCTCAAGAATCAGACATTGGCTAACACATACATCATTATTCCTTGAGACACACACATTTTGCTACAACATTCCAATCATTAAATCAACCTGATTCTCACTTATGCAAATTATAAGTAGCTACCGGACTCAACAACTAGTGTAAAAACAACATAACTGAAGCATGAACTAACCTTGTTATGAGTTTCTGGAAATCGTGAGTCTTTAATGGAATCAACAAAACCACTCCTGAGAAGTCTCTCAACATACTTGCCGAGGATATCCACCTCCAAATTCACCTTTTGCCCAATTTCCTTCAAAGGAATCACCACTTTCTGCTGTGTATAAGCTACAAGCATGAAATTAAAGCAAAGTTCCTCTTCAAACACATCCACCACAGTCAAACTAGTCCCATCTATAGCTATGAATCCTTTTGGCACTACATATTTCATTAAGTTTTTATCCGTCTTAACCTTGATCCACAATGAATCCCCTTCCACTTGTTTCCCCACTATCTCCCCTGTGCCATCCACGTGTCCTTGCACGAAATGGCCTCCCATCCGGCCTGTTGGCTGGATAGCCCGCTCCAAATTCACCAATGACCCGGGTTCCAGTTCACTCAATGAAGTTTTCCTTAGGGTTTCAGGGGCCAGCCCAACCGTGAATTCTCCCAAATAGGTGTCGAAATCCGTCACCGTTAGGCAAGTTCCATTAACCGCAATGCTGTCACCGAGGTGGACATCCTCTATAACAGTTTTGGCGTGTATTTTGAGATCGAATCCGCCGTGATCGGCCATACCCAGTTGCTTGATTTCACCCATTTCTTCGACGATACCGGTAAAGAGGGAGCGGATGGTGGGGGTACGGAAATTTTGGGTTTTTGGTCTGAGCTTGGATGGTTGAGGGAAAAGGGAAAGGGAAGAGGGTTTGAAAATGGGGTTGAATTTGAGGTGGGTTTTGGATAAAGGAGACTTTAGGAGGTTGAAGATACTTGGGATTTTAGATTGAGAGGTATGGGGGATTATGCAAAGCGAATGCAGAGATGAGGAGAGCACCATCCTTTCTCTTCTCTGTTTGTTTCTCGAGAAACAGGAAACAGCAAAGGTTGAAGTTCACTGTGTCTGAATTCCAATCCGGTCAAACCCTTAAGCCGCTGTTGCTGTTGGAGTCTCTTTCTTTCTTCCTCTTGTTATTTTAAATATTTATATGTAAATTATGAAAAACAAATCTTTAATTTATAACAAGACATAATCTCAAGTTTATTACTCAATAATTATATTTTTTTTATCATGAAAAATATAAATGAGTACAGCTCAAATGCGGAAAAAATATGAGTGATTTCCAATAAATGAAGTTTGGAAGATGAACAAAATTTCGTGAAATTACACAAATATCTATTTTCTATAAATATTTTAATTCTCAATTCTAGATGCAATTCACAAATCAGAAGTCAATGCCAAAACCTGCCAAGAACATCCAATCCCACATATCGTATCAATGGTGGCAAACATTTTCAAGTAAGGAAGCTTACAAATTATGGGTCAAATTTTTGGATTAAGATGAAAATAAATTAATTCGTAATTATAGATTCCATTGGTTTTTTTTTATTCAT
This sequence comes from Gossypium hirsutum, assembly GCF_007990345.1. NCBI lineage: Eukaryota > Viridiplantae > Streptophyta > Magnoliopsida > Malvales > Malvaceae > Gossypium > Gossypium hirsutum. Next base: position 71,555,267 of record NC_053432.1, read on the forward strand.
TTCTTGTCGTTTACCTTTGCTAATTAGTGATTTGCTGCTCATTGGCATTATAAAATAGTCGATGGCGTAAGTTTCTTTGGTTAGGTTTTAGTGTTTGGTCAGCCATATGTCACAGATGTTGACATTTTTAAACTATAGCAGAGCGAAGCCAGAAAATTTTACTAAGGAAATTAAATTGTAATTTTATTAATAATAATTTATATTTTATAATTTTTAAAGAATTAAATTAATTTTTTATTATTTTTAAGAGGAAAATAATTTCACCTGAAACTATTTACAAGCACTGCAATTTACTTTTAATTCACTATCACTTTTAAGTTGATATTCAACACATTTAAAATTCCAACAAACAAAAGAGAACTAAATCCTAAGAGAGTGAAAGAGTAAAAAGGGCAGCATGAATGAATCATTGATGGAGATTGGGCTTGACTGATATGATTTCATCTACCACTAAGATCCGTAAACGGAGTGAGTTGACTTCCTGTAAGTGAATCATCCATGTGGTTGAAGGATGGGGGCATGGCTGGCCACACAAATGAAGGTCGCTCTTGGGGTACCTGGGGTGGATCCACTTCACCTGAAAGTACCTGCAACACAGTCCTCATTGAAGGCCTATAGTGTGGGTTGGGATGGCAGCAACCCAAGCCTAGAACAAGCACACACTCCACTTCTTTTTCATCAAAGTCTCCATCCATCCTGGAATCAGCAGCGCCACTGATGCTTCCTTTCCTATAGTAATCCCATACCCAATTCACAATACTATTGTTGTAGTTGTTTAGCTCACTTTGATTTCCGGGCTTTCTCCCACAAACAACTTCCATCACAAGAACCCCAAAGGAATAAACATCGGTTTCCACCGTGGCTCTGCTTATAAGAAAGGTTTCTGGGGCCATATAACCTGGCGTGCCAGCGATCTCGATGGTCGAATGGTGCGTTTTTTCTTTTTCTTGGATGGTTCTGGCCAGTCCGAAATCTCCGAGCTTGGCGTTGAACTCGGAATCCAGCATGATGTTGCTAGATTTGATGTCTCGGTGGAGCACCCTTTTTTGACAACCGTTGTGAAGGTAATCTAGTGCTTGAGCCACCCCTTGGATTATCAATAGCCTTTGGTCCCAGTTGAGTGTGGATTCCTCCTGCAGGGTTGGTTTATCATCGCAGAAGATGAACTTATCGAGGCTTCCATGGGGCATGTATTCGTACACAAGGAGAAATTCCCGCTTTTCGTAGCACCATCCTATTAACTTGACGAGATTTTTGTGATTGAGGTGGCCGATTGTAGTGACTTCCGCAATGAATTCTTGCTTGCCTTGGTGTGATTTCTTGGACACTCTTTTGACAGCCACGTCGTTGTTTCTCCAGGTTCCCTTGTAAACAGTTCCAAATCCACCTTTCCCAAGCTTGTTCTTCGGGCTAAAATTCCCAGTCGCTTGCTTCAATTCCTTTAACCCAAACCTCCTTGGACCCAAATTGGAACGTTTAATCTCATCTTCTATGTTCCCTTGAAGTCGACCACCCTGACCCTCCAAATCCTCCTCTTTGTATACCCTCCTCAACCACAAGTACATGGCAACTCCAACTAATATACCCACACTTGCCACCGGAACCATGATCCAAACCCACCGTAGATTGCGATCTCCTCCTATATCAGTACCTGAAAACGCCCACGATTTCACACAGTTGAGCTCAGTTTCATTGCTTGTTGAACCAGAGAATCCCATGAAAACCTTCTCCGGAAGATAAGTAGAGAGATCAAGAGACTGAGAAAGCACAAGCGTCTGGTTGTCCCCAATGAAAACTGACAACTTTTGGCCGTCATAACGAAGTTGCACCCTTAAATCCTCACCTCCCGAAATGTTAACACCGTAGTTGCTTAAAGAAACTTGCTTGGTTGACTGGATGCTGTTTATGTTTAACCCAATATGGTTGCCATCCATATCTTGGTCGTCGCTCTTCCTGGTGTCAAATTCCACCGCCACCACACTGGCCTGAGAAGAACCATTTGTATTGGCATTTACCATCCCCAACCACTGTCCTTGGCTGTTGTCCGGTAGGCTGGAGTTTCCGGTTATTAAAAAGGCAACGCCTTCGCCACCAGGAGAGGTTTGGTTGCGGATATTGAGGACGAAACTTGTATTGAAAGAAGCAATGGTGGTGTGGTTGCCTTTCCAAAGCCTAAATGGTTTCTTATACAGAGCTCGTCCAGACAAATTTTGCATGGAACCTCCATTAACATCAGGAGTAACTTGGATAGCTCCAAGAACTATGTAAGAATTCCTACTCAAGGTAAGCTGGCTTTCATCTTCTTTCTGGAAAGTTGAAAAATTGAACTGAAAACAGGTTACTTGAACAAGAAAAACTGCTGGGATTAAAAAGTAGGCTAAAAGGGTAGAGCCCATGCTAGCTGCTAGCTACTGAAATTAACACCAGGTAGGTTTCTGGTTTATATGATGAAAAACATACAACTGGAGATGGAGGCATAAGTATGAAATTCAGCGGGGATGGAGGTGATTTTATAAGGGAAAAAAAGAAATGTAGAAAAATTACAATTTTGGTCAACCCCATATGAGTTGTACAATCTGAAAGTTCTTAGTATTTTTGAGGATGGAGACTTGGAGTGTGAAATAAGTAATTGTTGAATAAAATGTTTAGAATTAGTTGTAATTTGTATATATTATTAAGTTCTTACAACATTCTGTTTTCCATGTTTATTTTAATTTTATAATGAATTTAAACTATTTTTAGAATAGATGAAAAATGTATTAGTATATAAATTAATTTTTAAAAACATTTTATTATCGGGTAATATGAATTTTATGTAGTATATTATTATTATTAGGATTTATGATGAGTTTCAAAAGTATTGGAAGAGTTTGGAGGGAGATAATCGGGCAAATTACCAATAAAAGTCTTGTTTTTTTTAAATTTATCGAAATGGGCGAGGTCAGAAATTATTAATCGGAATGGGCCAATTTTTACAAAACGCGTCCACGTCAGCGCGTTGTCAGGGGAAAAAGCAGGAAAACGCTTCCTCATTGAAGCGTTTTGCTTACGTGGACAGAAAACGCTTCCTTGAGGGCGCGCTTTCTGTCCATGTAGGCAAAGCGCTTCCTTGAGGAAGCGTTTTCCCCGTGTTTGAACAGTAGCAACGACTACTTTTTTGACCATTGGCAACCCCCCCAACGGTCCAAAAAAAAAAACTATAAAACCCCCCACCCCTTTCATTTTTTCACACTTAAATCCTTTCAATCTTCAATCTTTCAATATTCTCTCAAATTCCTCTCAAATCTCTCAAATTTCTCTTAAATTCCTCTCAAAAACTCTCATTAATTTTTTTCAAAAAAGCTCTAATTATATTTTTTCTAGATTTATTTTTTAAAATAAAAAAAATTGATCGTGTTAGCAGTGGCCGGAGAATTAATTCGCTTCGATGATAAACACATATCCGTTGAACAAATGCAAATGGTAAGTGTAAAATTTAATATTTAAATATTATTTAAGATTTCTGTCATTTATGCAAATTTAAATAATTTTTATTTTATTATTTATTATAAAAGTCTGTAGATCGGATATTGCAATGCTATATCCGTAACATGATTGGTCCTCCATCACCGTTGATAGAGGATTACCTACGGGAAGCTGGTTTTTGGCACGTGACGATGATAGGCCGGGGGTGCAAGTTGGACCCGAAACTTATTAGTGCGTTGATAGAAAGGTGGAGACCCGAGACGCACACATTTCATCTTCCATGTGGAGAGTGCACTATCACTTTGGAAGACGTGCATTTGCAATTAGGATTGCCGGTGGACGGGTTCGTTCATTCTGCTGATTGGGGAGCGGTATGCTACGAGCTTTTGGGTGCTATTCCAGACAATATTAATGGAGGTCGGATCGAGATGGGCTGGTTACGAGACACATTTCCGGAGCCGGATGATGATTCTACCGTACTAGAAAAAATTCGATATGCTCGAGCATACATTCTTCAAATAATTGGAGGTTATCTGATGCCAGACTTGTCACGAAACCTTGTACATCTGAGATGGTTGCTGAAACTCGTTGATTTTAGAGCAGCTGGTGAATTTAGTTGGGGGTCTGCCGTGTTGGCAACACTGTACCGAGAGATGTGCGGGGCTACGCGACCGAATAAAGCGAAAATCGGAGGTTGCCTATCACTACTGCAATCATGGGCACGGTTTCGCTTTCCATTTTTACGTCCTCGAGTAGACCACCCATATACATTCCCACTCATAACGAGGTAAATTTTATATTAGATTTTACAATTATTACGTAGATTTAAAATATAATCGTATGCTAAAAATTTATTTAATTAGCTGGAACCATTCTGCAAGTTATGCTCGATTACCTACCTGTTTTGAAGATATACGGCTTCTATTAGATCAACGATCGGAAGCACAAGTAAGTATTAAAAATATATATATACATACATAATAAAATAGTGGATTCGTATTTAGTATTTAGTATTTAGTATTTTTTATTTAACTAATATTTCCATTATTTTTATATAGTTTCAATGGACACCATACGAGGATCCGGCAATTCGTGCAATAATTCCGGATGAATACTTGCAAAATCCGAACGCTTGGCACGTGAAGGTCCCATTGGTCAACTTTTCTATTGTGGAGATGCAACAAATCAGACAGAGTATTACGGCAATTTGGATTCCGACAACCGATTCCTGTGGCACCTGAGGTGTTGGATGATCATCACAAAATCGACTTACGGCAATTGCATACAAATTGGCCGAGATTCTGGTCACACTATATCCAAATGTGGGAAGATCGGTATGATTATATACCTAATCGGGAACCGATCATCGTTCCAAAGTTGGCGTGCATGCCGGAATACATGCCATAGTTTAGGATCCATGGCAAGCCATATTTACTGTCAGAAGAGGAGAGGCAGCGGCAATTGCGTGCCCAAAGGGAACGATGTGGCCCTTTAAATCCTAGAAGAAGGGACGACGACGCAGGCCCATCAACAGCGCCCACACAATCACCCGGCCCAGCAACAGGACCTACACAGTCACCGAGCCCAACAGTTCAACCGTCGACACCCACAGCACAGCCTCTTCAGATGATGCCAGGTACGTATCCTAGCCCTTTTATGTATCCTAGCCCTTATATGTTTCCTTTTTCTAGTCCTATGGCATGTTGGAATGCATGGCCTGGTTCATCTCCATTTTCGATTACTCCGAGTGGACCGCTAATCTATAGGCAGTCATCGTACGAGGGATCACAGGAGGGGCCGTCGGGGAGCTTTTCTTTTTACCAATCCCCATCACCTTATGGGTTTCAAACACCTCCGCCATTAATGATGCAAACACCTCCACAGTCACTATTCTATCAAGGCGGGTCATCCTCCCAACACCAACAACCAGAATCCTCACCGGAGCAAGCACAACCCCCGCCAGAAGCTGGACAAAGGAGGAATCCAACGCGTAACGTCGACGACCTCCATGTGGCACTAAATCCGACCGGCACGGACATTAATTTTTATTTTAATATATTGTACAAACATTTTGAATCTTTTTATATTATTTCATGTAATTAGATAAAAGGTTGTTTTAAATAAAGTAATTGTAATTTACTTTTATATTTTTAATAAAATAGAAATTATTTTAAATAAGGCAACATTTTGAATATTTTTATATTATTTCATGTAATTAGATAAAAGGTTGTTTTAAATAAAGTAATTATAATTTACTTTTATATTTTTAATAAAATGAAAATTATTTTAAATAAAGCAACATTTTGAATATTTTTATATTATTTCATGTAATAAAATATAAGTAATACAACATATTGACAATTACAACAACTATCAACTATTGCGATTTGGACATGATCTACTTGTATGGCCTGGGTTCCTACATCATCCATATAACTTCTGTTGATTGGTTGTTTCTCGGATATCCATATTGTTGCGTATTCTAGTCGAGCAAGGTCAACCTTTTGGTTTACGCCGCAACTCTCTATCCGGTAACAGCTTAAACGGAGCAAGCGATACAGAGGGCCACTTACGCTTATCTGGGACCGGTGGGAATATGTGTCTCCACACGTTGTACATGTATTCCAATTTGTACACGTCGTCGACATAGCTCATGGGATCCAGACGAAGATTTTGACAAGCTGCAATTACATGAGCTCATGGATAACAAAGTGTGTCAAACCTCTCACAATCGCAAGTCCTATTCTTAAGTGTACATGATATTGCCCACCAGTAATACCTTGGTGTGGTTTGTCAAACTCTGTCACATGAAACCATAAGTTGTCTCGATCGTGACACACTGTGTGCATAGTGTTTGCCCGTGCCTTCGCCTTGTTAATTTCTTGCAATACCTTTGTGCACCATACATGGCCTCCCTGCATTTGGCCTGCATAACTCGCTGCTCGTTTTGGAAATAGTGCCGCTAAACGAAAATATGTCTCTCGCACAACTGATGTTATTGGTAAATGACATGTTTCTTTCAGAACAGAATTTATACATTCGGCCAGGTTTGAGGTCATATGACTATATTGTAAGCCGCCGTCATATGCTTGTGTCCACTATTCGAAAGGTATATTACATAGGTAGTCATGGCCCTCTTCGTTAACTGAATGGAAAACTGTCAACATCTCATGAAAACGGTCCTTACTTATCTCATACCCTGCCAATATAAGTTGATAGCGAAAATTACATACCACTTTTCCATTTAAAATAAATTCAATATTCCAAACGAAATTATATTAATAAAGATAAAGTTAAATACCCATGTTGGTTACTTGTCGTTTTTCAGTTGTAGAATGAAATTGCTCGTGGTAGTTGGACGCAAAGTACCTTAGGCAATACCGATGGTGTGTGTGATGCCACATGCTTCCCTGTCACGTAATTGCGGCTAGTATTTCGGTGCCCCGATCTGATATGAGACAGATATTAGGTTGGGGGCAAACATGCCTCCTTAGCCTAGAAAGAAAGAAATCCCAATCATCAGCTGACTCCCCTGGTGTTATTGTAAATGCAATTGGAAGGATTCTCCCACTGCCATCCTGTGCCACAACTAGCAATAGCCGATGGGTATATCTACCGTACATAAAGGTACCGTCAATTTGTACTAATGGCTTACAATATGCAAATGCGTCTCGGCATTGCTTAAAGCTCCAGAAGAGACGCTTAAATACTTGGCATCCACGGAACAATCGGCCGTTGTAGTATGCAGGTTCTGTTTGAAGGTCTGTTATGCAACCTGGGACGTATCTCTCTAGCACTTGACACCACTGCCATATTTCATTATATGAAGCGTCCCACCCACTATGCATCTTCTCTAAAGCCTTTTGCTTAGCTATCCAAGCCTTGCGGTAAGAGGGCGTGTACCCTATTTGGTTACGAATATTGGCAATTAAGACTGGCACTGAAGTCCTAGGATCTGCCTTCACCATGGGTAGTATTAAGCTAGCTAACATAGCTGAATCCATCTTGAGATGATCTTGTGAAATACCTGTCAACGAAGTACGTTAAATAATGTAACATTACATAATAACAGTATTATTCAAAAACCTTAAATATTGTACTTGCAGCACATGTATGTGGACCTTTATACTTTTTTATCTCCCATAACCCTGTCCTTTTCCTCAACGAGGCGTAGATTTTCCATGAACAACTTCCGTCTTGCACTGCACACTTCGCCTCAAACTTATCGGATTTAGATTTAACCACGTGGTAGCTAACACCGTTATTGATACTATGTTGTTTCAATGCACCAAGAAAACTATCCTTATTGGAAAACTCCTTACCAACTTCAAATTCACTCAAATCCAATAACGAGCTTGTATGATCACGTGTTCTGTGTGGTAGATCTGGAAACTCCAATGTATCATCTGCAGATAGATCAACATTATGCATATGGGCTGGAGGCGAGTATGCCCTGAATCGTGGATCTTCTTCTTCATCTGAACCCCCTTCAACATCTTCAGGTTCAGTTGGAATAGGTTCCGGTTCAGAAAATAATCCAACTTCTATACTATCGCGGCTGGGCTCTCGAGGTGGATCCACATCGGACTCATCATCTAATCCACCATTATCTGCGACGTATAAGGTCCCTTCACCAGTGGAAGTCATGGGGAGTACATCATCCCTTCTTCTGGGCGTTTTATAACGTCCCCAATTGGATGTAGATTGCCAAGCACTATAAGTTGATGTCATTCCCTAGTACGTATTTCCAGCATCAAACATCGACCCACCTAGGTGCATGTCCCATCTACTAATAGAGTGTCATGCAAGGGTTGTGTATTCCATACCGCTACCAAAAACTGGCGGTTCTGTGTTATGTAACCCACTAACGGAGTGTCGGGCAAGGGTCGTGTATTCCTCTCGAACAGTAGCCGCAAATGTATCATTTGGCGATGCAAATTGTACATATAACTTAATATATGGTGCTCCACTAGTAAGATGAGTCTGCACCATTGCCTCCAAGCTATGAGCACCTTTGATGTCGAACGAGTCATATGTTACTGGATCAATAGAAGTACAAAATCGATACCTAATAGACAACACTTTCATTGGCGTCATTCCGAATATTTTACGCCTAATCCTTTTACGAAGTTCTGTCAAATCTATGTTCTGGTTAAAAACCAGTCGTATTGTATTCTCCGAAAAAAAAACAACACCGTTCTCGGTGTGAAGAACCTCACCGTCATAGTAAATAACAGCACTAATACGTTCACTCATCTTTAATTTTTATCTTTCTTAGCCTCTCTTTTTTTTGCTGTAAGTTATACAACCTGAGAACAAAATTTGGCTCATTTATAGCCCAAGTTATTTCAGAAACCACTATAGCAAAAGAGCGTCCACGTGGGAGCTTCTTTCAGTACTTTTGTTGAAAATGCATCCTGTTTGAAGCGTTTTTGACACTATTTATGCAGACACGTCTTCTCAAAATTATTTTTTCAGAGACCACTATAGCAAAAGAGCATCCACGTGGGAGCTTCTTCCAGTAATTTTGTTGAAAATGCATCCTGCTTGAAGCGTTTTTACCACTATTTGCGCAGACACGTCTTCTCAAAATTATTTTTTCAGAGACTATTGTAGCAAAAGAGCGTCCACGTGGAAGCTTTTTTCAGTACTTTTGCTGACAATGCATCCTGTTTGAAGCGTTTTTTACACTATTTGCACAGACACGTCTTCTCAAAATTATTTTTTAAGATACTACTGTAGCAAAAGAGCGTCTACGTGGGAGCTTCTTTCAGTACTTTTACTGACAATGCATCCTGCTTGAAGTGTTTTTGACACTATTTGCGCAGACACGTCTTCTCAAATTTATTTTTTCAGAGACTACTGTAGCAAAAGAGCGTCCACGTAGAAGCTGTTTTAGATTAACAAATAATTTAATTAAGTTACTCTAAACCCCATACCCTAATTTATTTGATTTTTTTCTTAAATACCCTAAAACCCTAAACCCTAAAATCCTAATCTAATTTTATTTAAATTTATAATTAATTTACTCAAGTAATCCTAAACCCTAATTTATTTGATTTTTTCCTTAAAAACCATAAACACTAAACCATAATCTAATTTTTTAAAATTAGTAATTAATTTAATTAACAAACACTAAACCTTAATTTATTTAATTTTTTTCCTTAAAACCCTAAAATTTAAAAACCCAAAATTCTCAAAACCCTAACCCTAATTGCAGAAAACCCTAATAAAAACACGGGGAAAACACATCCTCAAGGAAGCGCTTTGCCTACGTGGACAGAAAGTGTGCCCTCAAGGAAGTGTTTTCTGTCCACGTAGGCAAAACGCTTCCTTGAGGAAGCGTTTTCCTGCTTTTTCCCCTGACAACACGCTGACGTGGACGCGTTTTGTAAAAACTGGCCCATTCCGGTTAATAATTTCTGACCTGGCCCATTTCGACAAATTTAAAAAAAACGGGGCTTTTATTGGTAATTTGCCCGAGATAATTTTATTCATTCAAAGGTTAAAATGGAGTAAAGACTTTCCCTGGTTTTCTAATTCCTGCTTTCCTAAAAACCAGTGCTAAAGTTTCCCAACCTATATATGTATATTATAGGCATATCAAATTTTATTTAATCATATCATAAGTTCATAAACATAATTATCACTTATAAAAATACACCCCAATGCTTGTTCTATGTTTCTCCCACTCAACAATGTTGCTCCAAAGCCACAATTTTTTCTTCAATAAATTAATTTTTAAATATTATATCTGATTATCTAATCTCTACTAATTAAGGTAGAGTTGTTACATCAATTGAAGTTGCTTGTCTGTTAGAAGCTTATTAAATATTTAAATATTTAATATATACCATTCAACTGATTCAATTATAAGTTAGTTATTCGAACGCATATTATAAATTAAAATTTAGTAAAAGAAATCTATTTTATTTTATTTTATTAAAATGGTAAACTATCAAAATAGTCACTTTTATTTATTTTGAGTTATATTTTAGTCATTTATATTTGAAAAGTTACGTCTTAGTCACTTACGTTAACATGTTATAACAGTTTAGTCATTAAGCTGTTAATTGTTATGGCACATTAAATCATCATTTCAAAAAAAAAAGGTTAAATTATACAATTGGTTTCCATATTTTTTTTTCATTTTAAGCAATTTAATTTTTTTATTTTATGTTCTTTTAACTTTCTTTTTTTTTCCTTTATTTTTCATTCTCTTTTGCTTGTCCCATTATTTTCCTCCTTTCTCCATCTTTTTTAATATAGTTTTTCTATATTTTCCATTTGTTAAAACTTTTTTTATGTTTATAAAATATGAGGAGATACATTAACAGATTTCGGGACAAGAAGAGGAAGTGCCACCCTCAATGGAGGTGGCACCACCGAAGAGAATAAGCCTAAGACCCTGGGCCTTGGTGGCAGCAACGGTGGTAAGGGTGTGACCACATCTGGGACTAGGCGCATCTTCATCGGTGTCCTAAAAAGTCTCCAAAATCCAATAAGTAGGAGCCGAGATTGCCACGGTTTCAAGCCCATCCCTACCCCACCCCACCCCACCCCACCCCTCACTTGTAATGCAAAAATATCACACATTCAATCCTCAAATTTAGTACCATAAACATTCGCAAAAGAATCGATAGTCCAGACATTGGAGCTCCATAATGGGCCCAGATTTCTTGCTTAGGACCCATATTCTCGTCCTTTTTTCTTTTTTTAAGAAATTAATCAATCAATTGTTCTTATAAAAAAGAACCCAAAAGATCGAAATTCCATCATTGGATACCCTATTTTATTTCTTTAATTTTAACTTTTGAAAACTTAAAATTAAGATACAATTTGAGTGTGGAAGATAATTATATGTTTTTTTTCTCTAATAAGTGGATGGTGGTGGCCGGCTTTGTACAAAAATGGTGTTGTGTTATGAAATTGAAATCCCCTTGCCCGTGCCACATAAAAGAAAAATGGAAAATAAATAAAAAAATTTAAAAAATTTAAAATTTTATAAAGTATGGGGACCAATTGCATTTGGTACGAGTGACTCAGCCCAATTCAAAGGCCATAATAGAGATGAGTTTAGTTTCCCTCAAGGCCCAATTACGAGATCCAAATCCAAACAGATAAAGTCAAAACTCAACTTAGTGGTTCAAGACTTTATCATGAAAAAAATTTGAGAAGAAGAGTTGAAGTTTCAAGACAATAAATTCTGGAGTAATGATGAATTAGAAGAGACTAATTATGTTCGTGGGCCTAAACTCTCAATCTATGACAACAAGCCCATGTGGAAAATGCTAACAAGCTTAAGCATTTCACTTCAAGAACCCCAATTGATCTTACAAGCTTAGACGTTTCATATTGGGTTTAAGTTTTAGGCTTAATTTTTATTATATATGAGCACAATATTTTATTTATTAGCTCTTATTATTTTATTCCAAATTTTTAAAATTATTAAGTATTTTAAGTTATTTAGGAATTTTATATTAACAAGAAAGTTTAGTTTAAAACTACTTATTGTTTAGATTAAATTAGAGTTCTAGTATACTTAGGAGTTTTATTTAGATTTATTTATCTAGCCTATATATAGGCTTTTGCATTGTACACAATGGAGACAATTATTATTATTCTATTTCTCTTTTGAGTTAATAAATGCTCTCTGAGTTTTTCTTTTTAAGAATTTCTCTTGAGTTTCTTTTAGAAGAATTTTAACAATTCTTTTAGATTGTGGGGATCATCTTCAAACTTTTTGTTGCCAAGGTTTTTATCTTAGAGGGGAAATTAGAGCCGCTTGAAAGGGGTTGTGGATTCTTTGTGTTTCCAAGGCTTCTTAGGACTTCTACACGCCACGTTCTATCTTTCCATTTATCTTCTTTATTCACTTCCTTAATCTTTGATTTATTATTTGTTTTAATTATTTTATCTAACTTGGATTTAATTTCGTTTCAGGTTGTGTAAAAAAAAATCCAAGTTTCTTTCCGAACGTCTAGAGCCCTAAGTCAAATCCGCGACTTTGACAAATTTTACGATCCGCTTTCGCATTTATCCTTCTCACCCTTTATCAGCACTGGTGGGCATGGAACCAAGAGGAGCCTCTGACTAGTTTTGGCATATTGTTTCTGTAGGGATTTCAATCGCAGGAGGCTCAGCGGCGTAGATTGGAGAGTCTGTCGAATTGGCGAACTCTACTGGCAGAGTTGAAATTGGAAGCAAGGCAGGAACAAATGGAGTGTTGGCTCTTAAGGGAGTAAACTCTTTCTTAAGTATACGTCGAGCTAGTTGTGAGCGATCACTGTCTTCTGTATGTTAGGTGCTTCCTTCCACCCTTGGCCTCTTTTGATCTTTCTTACCAGTCGTTATTCTTGGTGGGGCAACGGTAGCACCTTCATTCTCACAAACCTCGTCTAGTAAAGCTAAGACATCCATGTTGACTGTTGGAACGAGCGTAGAGGTATAAGAACTGGACGTAGACCCTACAATATCAACAGGAGAATTAACTTGATTAGAAGGAGTGGAAGACGTACCATGACAAATAATGTTCCACTAGCGTGAACACAGTTTACAATGATCATAGAAAAAGAAGGGAGGCTCCCTCATCCTCCCCACTAGAATTCATGCCAAATACTTATTGGAGTTTTGGGGCCAGGCTGCTCTAGTAGAAGGGACATTCCAAGAATCCGCCCATAATAGAAGTTCATTAGCTTGGCGGCCATTGGGACTTAGACTTTGCAGACAATATTGGAAGACATGTTTGACAATGACGATTTCTCTAAATTCTAGAGCACACCTCACCCTTAAACGTTTGAACTGTTTCCAAGCAATCCATGAGTCAACAAGCTAACTTTGCAAGCAGATGTCTTCCTGGGGTAAAAACCAGTAGGTGGGAAAGCCAAACCCAGTTTTGAGCTTACTAGTGACCCTCACAAACTTGTCTTTTCTAAGATACAGGTTTGAGGTCCAATTCTGAATTATGAGCGTTAAACCCTGGAGTGTACTGAAGTGGTATTTCCAATCGAGACACATTGTCTTTTTACTTTTAACTTGTAAATCTTTTGGAATACACCAAGCATTGGCAACTCATGATGCATACATAAGTTTATGAAAAGGGTCACCAATGTCTAATAGGATAGGGCAGAGAATTTCTCTAGTGCAATACTATACTTGTTGATCACCGAGCAGAAAAAGGGGTGTAGTGGTAAGTGGAAGCTAATTTCGAATAAGAAAAAGGGAATGATAAACCCCATGGTATTTTCACTTAAGTGACACTCCCCTTGGACTATTTAAAAGTCGAAGGTATAGTTCTATCAAAGGATGCCTTGGGCCCCTAAGTATCGAACCAGCTCTTCATCAATGTTGTTGCATTCATACATAGGAGTAGCCATACATTGGGTATTATCATGACCAATCTTAACGTATCTCTAGGGCTGTCATTTCTATTGCTCTGGCCACGGCCACCACGGCCTCTTTCGCGTGTAGTTGTTCGAACCATTTTGAATAAATGAAAAGGAATGAGAATGGGGAAATTACCTTTAAAGAAAATGTAAACTGAAGACAAAAAGAAACAAAAAGCTTTGACAGAAGTCACATGGATTGATTTGACTCTCTCCATGACTGGTCAACAGTGAGGTTAACCTTTATCAGATTTTTTTTACATACCCAAGATTTGGTAAGGACATGAGGGAGACCGAATATATATTTATAAGAAGGGAATGGTTCAAATAGTTTTTCTTTTTACTTAATGTTCAGGTTCTTCTTTCTGACCTCAACATTTTCTTTTTTGTTAAAATTGAACTAAGATCTAGTTTAATCAGTGGATGACTCAACCTTCTGGTAAATCTTATAACTTTACACGTTACAATAATAGAAAGGAAGGGTGTTACAGGAAAGCCTTGTATGGGGGTCGCATGTGGTTGAAATATTAGTAACATGTCTATGATGAGGGTTCTAATGGGAATCTTATAATCTTTTAAATAGTTGCTGATGTTGGTTTTGGGGGAATATTTAAAATGGAGGCTCCAAGATGAGGTTAAAGTGAGTCTATGAACTCGTCTCCTTCATGTTATGATATCATGATCCTTTGTATGATCATCGTATACTGAGATAAGCATGTCTTCCTGAGGAACCATAGTATGTATTCTTGTTCATATGATTATCTGTGAAATATCTATACGTATGTGTTGACATGTATGTTATATTGTATGGTAATGAAAATGTATGGAAAGTGTATGAGAATTTATGTGATAAGAAATAAGGTCTGACTGAAAATATGAATGAACTCCGTGCAGATGTGTTCATTTTATCATTTGAGTGATGCATGATTGATCTGCCATGAATTATACTAGTATTTAAATCCTTTTTACATATAACTCTAGCTTGTTTAATAGTTAAATCAAATCATCTTAGTATATATTTAGGTTTTCATACTTAAAGTAGTAATTTATACTTTCTAGTAGTTTTTATTACATTTTATATATCTAAATGAGGTTACATGATATTGTAGGTCAAGTCAGGAGCTAAAGATGTTTATTCGGGCCAAAACTGATGCCTATGTTATGACATCAAGACAGAAGCCAAAAATAAGTTCTGGAACGAAGTTTCCCTTGATATCGTGACACGGCCCTCCTATGTCGCGAAATACCCCCTTTGGTTGGTTGCAACATCACAGGCTTGTGTTGCAACTAAGCCTTTGCGTAGCCTAAAAACTCCTGCACGTTTAAATTATGTTTTTTAGGGAAATTAGGAGTGTCTGTCCTAGTCGAACTCTAAGGACTTCAAGAATATTTTAGGCACTTTAATAATCCGAGTTTAACTTATATAAAGGCCATTGTAATAAGTTTAAACATAATTTTAGGGAGATAGAAAATATACTTAGGGTTTTTATTTCATTCTTATTTTTTACTTGTGTATTTTTATGTTATTGTAATCGGAAGATCCTATTTCGAAGTGTGATTCTCGTAAGTGGAGATTGTTCTAGAGTCATACTTTTATCGGTAAATCCATGAGCATCTCTTTTCCTTTATTCTATTATTTATATCTCTTTCTTTAACATTATTTAATTAAATGTTTGTGTAAATATTAGAATCAGTTTATGCTTTATACATATCCCACATGGTTTCAACTGTTTTAATCTTATTAATTGATTGAATGATAGAGTTTCTTAGTGGATTAGCTGTTTGGGATAGGAAGAATTTAAACCCTAGGCTTAACGACCCTAGGAAGTCATTTTGGTGGGAATTAACCCAAAATTGATATAGCCTATCCGTGAACACCTTAACTCTGAACTGGTCTAAACTGTGATGTCAGAAAATAAGTGGTTTTTATCGACTCATTATTCTAGTAGACGTATTGAAAGATCCTGCTAGGGTATTGACTGGTTGATTAATTAAAACCCTATATAAATAATTAATTAGGTAAAATAATTAGATATAGACTAAAAGGAACTTGCATAGTCAAAATAATGAATAGGAAAAGTCGATACATGAATCTAAGAGTAGATTTAAGTTTAGTTAAATTTATTTAGTTTATTATTATTATCTTGCTTCTTGATTCACACTACTAATTCGTGACTCGAATAGATTAGTAATTATTTTTGGTAATTGGCTTAATAGTAGTTTTCCCCAAACTAAAATTCCTTGGGTACGATCCTCGAAATACTTACCAAGTGTTTTATTGTAAACACACTATATCACAACCTGACCTATATACTTGCGGACACCGCCTCAAATCCATATCTTTAGTTGCAGTATTCACACTTTAAACGTTAGTACGTCCGAAGGCGGTCAATGGCAATGTATGCTGGTGGTAAGGGTGTTTCGAGTGAAGTGTCGAGAAAATATGTGATACGATAATGAACTATGCATTGGTGCTTTGATGATGTTTATGGGGATAGTAAACACGATGGCCGGTATGACGTAATGTAGCACGTCGGGACAGTAAACATGAAGGCAAATGTGACAATTATGTGGAAAGACCATGGCCATGAGATATTTTGGAAATGATGGATGAAGCCACATTTGTCTTATAGGGTTCCTACGTGTCCCTAGGGCCATGATGGACAAATTTCAAGTAGTTCTGAGTTTAGGAAAATTCATATTGCCAAACACGACAGGTTACTTGGGAAGCCTTTGTGGCTAATATTGTGAAAAGTTTTTGTGGCTAATCTTGTGGAAAAGCCTTTATGGTGTGTTATTTGGAAAATCTGTAGAGTGAATTCTATAATGATCAAGTGGTGAGATGTTAGTCTGCCTTGTGTGAGATCTTGGTATGCCTATAAGGCATTTTTTGATAAAATTCTCGATAGGGTAACCAACTGATGAATCCGCCTTAGTGATCTGCTATGACAGGGAACTTTATGTATTGGAATATGGGGTAGTATAAGTACTTGCCAAACTTGGAATTTCTTAGATCCTATATTGAAGTTATCTAAGATTTTATTGCTTGAATTAAAACGTTGTATTCTTTTAAGTAAGTATGTTTGTCTAGATTGATTTGAAGATACGATGTAACTAGTGTTCTGATAATCATTGGGTCCTATAAAAGAATCTGTCAAGAGTAGCATCCGCTGAGTATCATTTTGAAAAGCGTATCTAACTACAAACTGTAAAGAAATTGTGTAATGGAATTTGAAATATGGTGTGAAGTTTAAGACCCGTTAGTTAGGTAAGATAAGTATAAGATGATTAAGTGCAGAGATTGACGTATGGTTATCTGCCAATCAAGAACCAGATTGAATCTGCCAAGGTCTGAGAGGGAATCCAAACCCTTGAGTCGAGAAATTCTACAACATCGTTGAAAGGTAATATTGAGTGAGACCCACTAAGTTCTTTTAAACTTATATGTGTCTTTTGGTATGCAGCTTTGAGAATTGAACCAGTGTGTTGGGAGGGACGAAGTTAGGGATGTGCCATGGAGGTAAACCGAAGGCAATATTATGAATATAGAGGGACATTTACAGAAACATGTTTTTCAAATGACAAATAGTACTACATGTTACGAATATGTCTATTTTATCAAACATTTGTAAAGTTTTATTCTACTTTTGTGACAAACGATAAATATATTATTCAAACCTATTATATTAAAAAAGGATTTTAAATAAATAAGAGGTATTGTGATATCTTATATTCGGATTCGATAAATCGGGTCAGGAATAAGATGCTACATGAACGACGAAAAGAAAAAGAAATTTAGATTAAATTATGAGTAAAAAATGACTTTTTTCTTTATCACTGAAAAAAAAATTTAAAAAAGAAGTATATATATATATACAGACTTGAATATTCAAACTTTTGTTTCCTTCCTTTTGCCTTCCTATCAAAACAGCGTTGAAAAGGAATTATTTTGGTGACTACATTAAATTTAGATGAATCATAAAAAGAATGAATTGCTTGTCTTCAATTATTGAAAGATTCAAAGTTATTATACTTTATAAACCTTTTCTTTTTCTTTTTCTCTTTTTTTTGGGTTAATTAGAATTAAACTGAAATTTAAATTATTTAATACTAAATAATAATAATATGAGGATGTCTTATATATTTATGAAATCCAGTTATAACTTTATCCTGAACCATCCATCATTTGACTAATTGATTAATATTCTGTTTTTTTTTTCAATTCAAAGAATTGAATTTGAAATTTTTATTTATAAAATAAATAATTCGGATTAGTTAATGTCCAAAGCCAATAAAAAAGGTAGGAATGATTGGGTTGCATGTGTTGGTATTTCACCAAGAACAAGTCAAAGGGTATCTCATCATCTTTATTTAAAACATCAAGTTGGTAACTTAGTACAATAGTTTCTTTATTTAAATATTTATGTTTGTTAATGGCTTAGTCGCGAGATGTTCATTCACAAAACATAATCTTCCAATTTTTTTATCATATAATTCATTGAATTATTAAATTAATAAAATTAATGGGATTTACTAAACATATCTTAAAAATTATAGATTTTATAAAAAAAATATAGGCAACTTAATTTAAGGTAAACCATAAAAATAGTCACTTTTGTTTACCTCAAATTATATTTCAGTCATTATGTTTGAAATGTTACGTTTTAGTCACTATGTTATTGTTTTGTTATGAAGTAATTACTTTGCTGTTAAACTCCGTTACTTCCCTAACGGCAATCCTACATAGCAGTCCAAATGAGTTTTAAATGCCAACTTAGATGAGATAGTTTTTTCAATTAAAAGAAAAAGAAGATGAGCGGTTTTTCTTTTCCAGTTCAAAGTGTAATTAATTTAAAATTTTTAATTAATTAAATTTATTTAATTAGAAACCTATTCTAGTTCCAGTTGGCATTTAAAACCTATTTGGACTGTCACGTAAGATTGTCGTTAGAGAGGTAACGAAGCTTAACGATCGTAACAAAATAATAACAAAAGTGACTAAAACGTCAAATTTTAAACATAAATAACTAAAATATAATCTGAGACAAACAAAAATGATTATTTATGTAGTTTATCCTATTTTTAAATATTAATTATAAGGATTAAAATACAATTTTTCAAATTTTACAGAGTGGGGGGCCGGGCACGTGTGAGCGAATCCAAAATCTATTCCATGTACAGCCATGGATGAGTTGGGTAAGGGCGTGTTTGAACTAAATAAATGAAAATTTTACACTGAAATAGTTGATAATTGATTTAGTAAAAGGAGTGAAACCGTACCGAACGAAAGAAAAGGTGATAATCATAATTTAATTGCAAAACACATGATGATTATCCTAATAACAAATTGACATTGACTTTTTTAGTTTTGTTTTGTTTTGGATGGTTAGAAAATCATTGTCAATAACTGTCTATCCAGATTAGGTGAGCTCAGACCCTTGGACTTTTTTTAATTCCATCTATTTGGAACAGCAGAAAAGTCATCTCCCAACACAATATGATTTTTAACCTTCAACTAAAACCGCTGTTCCAAGTCTCCCGCGCGCAAGCCTGTTTTATGGAGGGCAGGGCCAATATTAACTATTCCTACCCACTGTTCAATATAATGATATATATTGCATTTCTTACACTAACTATGCAAAGAACAACAAAATTGCCTTATGTCTCATAATCCTACATATCTTGTGCTGCCAAATAATACACTCCAACAACAATAACATCTTTTATCGCAATACGTCCATCGTATTTTATGTTCACTTCTCTGCCTTTGACTTAATCTGCACTAGAACATTATCCACTATCAAACAATGATATGACTATAAATCTCGCCAAGACATTTGTTATAATCAACATATGATCCTTAAATGCTACTGTCCTTACCCTTAATCACTATTTTCAATGTAATCGGATATTATTAACTTAACCAAACTGCATGCATGCTCAATTTCTCTGAAATTTAAATATAGAGACACTAGTGCCACAAACTTTAAGTTCACAGAGTCGAAGACAGTTAATAACTAGAAGCATACAAAATCCAACATTTTATTGCCTGAGCATGCAGCAGTAACAGTAAAAACATTCGGTAAAACACTAGAATAGATTCAAACTGGCAAGAGAAATATAAATAACTGCACCTTCTCAGCAACCAAAAGTTCCCTCCGGGTATATCGATCTGCCGCAAACATTATGCTGAAACTCAAACGACACTCAGCAGAAGAATTTTCAATCGGAGATCAATGAAATGTCATTTGATGTTTACATGTTGAACAAGATGTAGGGTACAGGTGAAAAAGTTAAGTCAATACGTTTGATCAGGTGATGTTAGATGATACAAATGAAAAGCATGGCCCGACAAATACTCTTCTACTACTCCCAAGTCCCATCATCTCAATCTGCTGCTTGGGATCCCAGATCATTTGTATCTGGAAAAAAGAAAGGAAACAAGTTAGAAGTCCAAAATTTTGAAAGAACCATATAATAAAGGGAATTTATAATGACAATAAAATCAGTGGGTTGCGGTTGGCAGATGTATATCATCATATGTCATTCCTAAGGGTCAATATCTTCCAACATTCTCCTACCCCCCCCTCCCCGACCCCTAACCAATAAGAAAAAAAGAACTCCATATCTCTTTCAATCACAATTAAGAATAAGTGAGAACCACACACCTGATTCATGTCAAATGACACCCCAGTTTCTGAAAGCAAGAAATAATAGCCTTAGCAGTGCCAGAGGTGTCCAATTTGCCAGCTTGATGGGAGTCCATCACCTAATCAAGATCAATGAAGATTAGCAATATGCAACCAATAGGACAAAATACTAAAGATGGTGCCTAAGAAAACTTAATAGAAATAATATTTAAGAAAAAGGAGGCATTCCAAAGGACTATCATATTTTGTCTTGATACATAATAAATTACTTTATTAAAAAAAAACTTACAATTAAATTTTACACAATTTCTTATGTACTAGATAATATATTTTTGTAATTAAACAATTCATTTTGAGTTATTACAATTAGCAATATTCATTATTGTAATATTTATTACATGTGGTGTCAACAGTAATTACAATATATATTATTTTATTTACTTACAAATTTTCTTATAATGTATATATTATATTTTGTAATAGCAAAAAATCAACCATGGTTCTAGGTTTATTACAAAAACCATTACTTCATTACAATATTTACTACAACATTTTATGTAATATATTGTGTAACACCATTACAATATGTTACCTGATTAAATAATTTCTTACATAGTACATAATTTGTTTTTGTAATCAAACAGTTCCTACTGAGAAGATTTGAAAAGTGGGGTGAGGCTATCATGTTTGTGATCGCTTGGGTCAATGGTGTGTCTAATTTTCTTAAGGTTTGATATAGTGTGTCAAAATGACATATTATGTGTTTTATTTTGATAAATTTTTGAGCATGATGTTACTAATTTTATTGTTTATCGATTAATTTTTATGTAGACGGAATGTAAGTCCAAAATATGGAGAATAAATAAAAATATGAACTCACATGAAAATTTTGGGCATGAAAGACTTATTCTTTATTTATATATTATTTGTAGCTTGAGTTTTATCTCTTATATTTTATTTAGATAAATATTTAATTTTACATTTTAAGAAATTATGAAGGAGTAGAACACAAGGAATTAATTTCCAGTTTAAAAACTGAGTTTGGAAAGAGGGCAGAACCTCCTTGTTTTGTCTTCGGTTTTGAAAAAAAGAACAGGGTTCAACATTGAAGGGAATTCATAACATGTGCCCTCCTCAAGGTTTTATCATATCTTGCACCAATATTCTTAAACTCTAATGTGTTCACCATTAAGGATTTCTCAGGTCAGTTTGTTCTTCAATGAACTTAGTCTGTTGCCTATTTCTTATAGTCTCATCTATTGCGACCTTTAAGTGCAGTTTGTAGTGGAATGGCCTATATATCATTGTGATGTAGGCATTCCACTGTCGATTCCCTCCACAAGTTGGATCTTAAGGGAGGAGTAGCAAACACCTCTTAAGCCCCATTTAGGACCTCAGTTTGCGAGACCTTCAACGGAGTGTAATGGCGAAAGGGGATCGAGGGAACTCTTTACAAGTGCTTTGGGCAGTAATAATAACGACACCCTATTGTCGCTTCATCTAATCTCCACTAGGCAAACTGTCTATTTGAACTTTTTGTTAAGCCTAACTGTGGGATTGCCTCTAAGGATGCCTTGGGTCCTCAATTTCCTTCTTTTCTCCGACTTCATGATACTCGGTACTCCTTCGAGGTTCGTCTCAATCATATTCTCTTATGTGAGCCCAAAGGAGTTCATTTTGAGCTTGTAACTCTTGATATTGTTGCATAGTTGGTCGAGAGTTACCCTATTCTTCTATATCATTATGGCGTTTTTTAAGGTGGTTCTCTATAGGGTTGAAAAGTAACAGGTGAACTTTCTCCATATCTTTCTATCGGGATGGCAGGTGCAGTGAATGGTAGGTTCGTTGTGAAATTTTGGCCTAACTCCTTAGGCCGGTTTGGTTTGAACTTGAGTGGGGGGAATAAACTTTTATCTCTTGACTAACTACGACCTTTAGTGGATAGAGACATAATTTTCAATCATTCCCATAAACAGTGCCAATTGTTACAACTTATGAATAGAAGTGGTTTGTGAAGGAGGTTCAGACCTTGAAAGCTGCGAAGATCCGTTATTGAATGTACAGTTCACACCTTGAAGGGTGTAGAGACCCACTACTAGAAGGTTAATGGGATAGTCAGATAGTATTTGGACAAAGTAGGGTTATGTTCTTCTCACTTTTCCTTTACCCATTACTCGGGGGGTATTTATAGTGGGACGAGAATTTAGCCATGGGTCCCTCTTTTATCGGTCTTAGGTGCCAAAGTAGAGTAACAAGTGCCTGACTTAAGGTATTGCTAAATCTAACCTGAAACGACTTGACGAAGGGTTATTGAATGTGATAGATTGATGAGTGTTTGTGAGTGGTCCTCCCAATATATTCCTTAGATTATATGGATCCTAGATGAGTGGCATTCAGGTGATGGTATGATAACTGCTCTAAAGGTTCACCAAGTATGACTTTTATAAGAGTAAAGCAACATAGAGTGGTGATGTGCCATGAGTTGTTCCTCAACTAATTTGGGTCGGAGTTTGTGGGATTGGGCCTTTTAAGCATATGGGCCAAATACAAGAGTGAAATAATTTTCATGCTAAAAAATAATGCAATTAAATTATAAATAAGGTTTGATAGCTTAGAAGTGGAGCAAATATCAAGAATTATTTAGAATTATTTAGAGCTTTCCACTTGTGTTTTCGATACTTGGCTCTTAGCCAACTTTCCTACTATATATACTTGTATAGAGTTGAAAGAAAGAAAATGAAAGAAAAAGAAATAAAGTGACTTGAAAGAAAATTATAGAGACTAGTTATATTTTAACTTAAAATTTCATCTATAATGATTACATTATCATGCATGCCACCTTATACTGTTATATTATTATCTACATTTAAGAGTTAAGTAATCATAATGTAACAAATCGTTATAATTACCATATAATAACTTATAAAATTGAATGATTAATTGAATGAAATTTAAATCTTATTAAATTTGTAGTTGACAAAAAAAATTATATACCTCCGATTCATTTCCTTCCATAAATCCAAGATAAATTAGGCATCCCAACGCAGCCATCAGATCTAAAGTTTCTAAAAGAATTAGTATTCTATTTTACATGAAATTTATGTACTAGTTAGTTTCAAAAAAACTACTGTACTATTATTATTCGACCAGAAAAACACCACCCAGGAAGAAAAAAGAATGCTATTGAACATGATAATGATCATCTGCCACTGAGTTCCATTGTTGGTGCAAGTTGTTATCCGCTGATGGAGTTGTCGATATCTTCTCTAATGAGTGGAGAAGCAGTGGCTGCCCACATAAAGCGGGCTTCTCACGAGGCACATCTGTGCATCCACTTCCCTTGTAAGAACCTGCAAAGCACTTGGCATTGAGGGTCTCTCATGAGGGTTGGGGTCACAACAGCCCAACCCCAGATAAGTGTGCACCGTGCTTCATCCTCATAGAAATTCTTGTTTAATCGATCATCTATTACATCAGAAATCCATCCTATCCTATGATGTTCCCACACCCGCTCTACAATGCTGATGTTGTAGTTGTTTTGCTCATTTTGATGCCCTGGTTTTCTCCGACAGATCACTTCAAGTATTAGTACTCCGAATGCATAGATGTTGGTTTCAACGGTTGCCTTACCCGTATGGAAACTTTCTGGTACCGTATAGCCTGGGGTTCCGGTAATCTCCTTGGTTGAATGGTGTGTTTGGTTGTTGGTTCGAGCTAGTTCAAAATCCCCCAATTGAGCATTGAACTCTGAATCTAACATTATGTTACTGGCTTTTACGTCTCGGTCAATAACCCTTTTCTCACAACCATGATGGAGATAATCCAGTGCCTTGGCTACTCCGCAAATGATGTTGTGCCTTGTTTCCCAATTCAGAGTTGTTTCCACAGTGTTAGAAATCGGGTTCCGAAATATGGACTTGTCTAGGCTTCCACTGGGCAGGAACTCGTAAACCAGTAGGAGTTCAATGCTTTCATAGCACCAGCCAAAGAGTTTAACAAGGTTCTTGTGGTGGAGGTTGCTTATGGTGGTCACTTAGCTATAAAATCTTGCTTCCCATGGCGAGTATTCTTTAGAATTCTTTTCACAGCTACCTCTTCCTTTCTCAGAACTCCTTTATAGACCGTCCCAAATCCCCCACTGCCAAGCTTGATATTACATTGAAGTTACCTGTGGCAGCTTTAACATTGACAGAAGTTTTACTTCTCCTACTCTAAAATTCATTAATGGATAGATGGAAATGACTTCTTTTCTTGTCATTTATTAGAATCTCAGCCCACGTTTGGGGTTCCTTTCCAAGCTAAAAACAACCACGTTTCACAGCTTTCATTAGTAGTACTAAAATACAAATTGGTTAACAACAGTGAAGTGTTTCATTGCACCCACATTATCTCTTTTTCCGCTTCATACTAATATCCTCGACGGTGGGATTTATTTTTCGCTTTATTCACAATTTGGGTTTTCAACTATATCGTTTTTACATTTTACTTTCTAAACTTTTTTTCTTCATTTTTCTACTTTGATCCTTAAAAAAATCCTGACCAATGAGAATATGCCACAACATTGGTGATATGGCACATTAACTGATGATGTGCCGACATAATAAGTTGACGAAGTTAATTAATGTTGACAAGTGAAAAATCATTAAAAATATTTTTCAAAAAAGTTAAAAAATTGTAAAATTATAAAAAATTGTAAAAATGGTAAAAAAAATTATTAAAATATTAAAAATATGTAAAAAAAAGTATTAAATTTTTTTAAAAATTTTGTGAAAATCATTATTTAAAAAATTATTAATAATTATAATAAAATATTTAAAATTTTGAAAATTATACAATTAGTATTTTTTTACAATTTTTTATTTAAACAATCTTCTAATATTCAAATTCAAAGTTGGTTT
Organism: Gossypium hirsutum; assembly: GCF_007990345.1. Classification (NCBI taxonomy): domain Eukaryota; kingdom Viridiplantae; phylum Streptophyta; class Magnoliopsida; order Malvales; family Malvaceae; genus Gossypium; species Gossypium hirsutum. The sequence goes on from NC_053432.1 coordinate 71,580,665, forward strand.
TTTAATTTAAAATTTAGTTCATTTGCCAAAAAAAATTTAAACATTTTATTGAAAAATTTTCAATTAGACGATGAGGCTTAATCAATCAAATAATGCGTGAAATCTATGATTGCCAATCCATGAGCATAGGGATGAATCTTCAAACTCCTTATTTTAACAATATTGCGCTCTTTATTAAAATATATTTTACATTTTTTTTAAAACTTAAATAATTTTTGCAATTTTTAAGCATTTTTACAAAGTTCTAATTATTTTTACACTTTTTACATTAATATTTTATAATTTTTATATACTTTTACGAATTTTTAATTTTTAATAATTTAGCTAAGTTGACTTAATTTTATTTATTTCTCTTTCGTTATGCTTCATTTCCATATCTTTTATGTTATTTGCAAGTGACTGGAATATTCAGAGGTTAATGGGCTAGTGATCAAAATAGGATTAAACAATGATTTAGAGAGTGAATGCAATTTAATTTTCTTGATTTGTGCTCTTGCCATTAATTTAGGTGACAAATTGAAATTCTAGGGGAAAGTGGGTTGAGAGCCACCCACCCACTCTACACTAGCAATTTAGTCGAGAGGCTGCCTAAGATTGATTTTAGGTAACTATTGAAGAGCCAATAGCTAAAGGCGAAGCTGGTAACTATAGTCAACCAGTTGAAGTTATTGGGGGAGGTGTGACAATAAACCTTGTATTTTTTAATCACTTTGCTGAAATATGGAGATGCGTCTATGCCATTGATTCTAAATTCAAGTTAATTTGAAGTAGATTATTAATTGTCATTAGCTGAAGGTGATCCTTAATCACTCCATTTTATGAATCGAAGTTGAATAAGAAATAATATTCTTTTATTGTTTCATTTACTTTATTTGAATTATTTTTAAGCATTCTTTATATTTATTAATTTATTATCTGTTAATTAGATTTGAATATGGGTCAGGTCAAGTCAATATAAAAAATTTAGGCTTATTTCTTAGTCTGAGCTCAACTCGACTTGAAAAATAAGTCTAAAATTTTGCCCAAGTCCAATCCAAATAAAAAATCTAAATCTAAGCCCAACTAACTTGTATTAAAAAAATTATATTATTTTCTATATAAAAAAATTTAAAAAATATATAATACATTAGATATACTAAAAACATTAAAATAAATATTTCCCAATAAATAAGAGTTATACAATATCCAAAAATAATAACAATATAATAGCAAAATGACAATAAAATAACATCAAAATAAAAACAAACAACAACAAAACAGCATTGAAAAAAAAGTAGGCAAATTCAAGTCAGTTCGGACCCAAGCTAAAAAATTCTTACCCGAGACCCAGCCCATTTAAAAAATAAGTCTTATTTTTTGTCTAAATTTATTTTTTGAACATATATTTTTATTTAAATCTTTTCACTTTTCGGACGGACTTTTAAACTTGAAAAGTGAACAAGGGAAGTGAATTAGTTGAAGTCCGGTGCACATTTTCTTGTGAGTTGAAATACTTAAAATACTTATCAGTGGATTTGTTTGGTTGTAATTATTTATGCATTTCTTATGAAGCAATATGGCTTTAATTTAATATCTACTCAGCCACCGATGACCCGCTAGTCACTACAAAATTACTATTTCCATAGTCGTTCTTCCGGTTATTTTTTCCAGTTCAGTTCTTAGCTTGATCTCAAGGGCTTCTAGAATTCCTCTAAGTCGACTCCTAACCCTCCTTTTTCTAATCCTGATATTACCATACACTTCCTTATTACATATATGTTCTCACAGCCTACATAAATTTTGATATCATTTTAGAAAATGATCATTGCTCCTTCTATGACTTCTTGACCAGGCCATCAATTGATGGAAGGACCAGCCTGAAGACTTAATTCAAAATCTGGGGCATAATTTGAGGACATTGGTAAAATTAACCCTAAAAGAAATGATCAGATTCTCGATCTACAAATACAAACACCAAAGCAATTGCAGTTGTTAGCACCATTAATTAACATCAAATTTTGTTAATGGCAACCTAACATTTTATCATATTTTATCCCTGCCTTGCCGCCAATGATGTCAGTCTAACCTTATATGTCGTTCCAAAAATTAAACTAGTTGATTCGGTGTTGAAAGCCTACCAATATTTTATTATCGTCATACCTGCCATGAGATTCGTTCGTCTCATGGTCTTCAAAAAATTAGCTTATTCCGACAAGACGAGTTGTGGTCAAGCAAGCCCTCCTATCTAAAGTGTAAGGTTTCAACTGCTCTCACCCAACATCCACTTGTGTCCCTCCTTTCCAGGCGACTGCTATTTCTTTTGAACAGGACATGCCCTTTTTTAGGGAAGTATCATTACAGCATGCTAAACTTTCAACAACTTAATGAAATCATTCTTCATTCATATCTCATAATGCTGATTACAAGGGGTATTTAATGCATGCAGTACATGCAACCTCACCAGTAACTACTAACCGAAAACTTAACAACTTACTAACTAATAACAGAAACTGTTACTCCTAACATGCCCCTTACTTATCAATTCTTCTTCTCATCAAAAGCTTCTTGACTTGTATCAGTAACACAAAGTAGATCTCGAAACTTAGTGAAAATTCCCACTGGCAAAGGTTTTGTCAAAACATCAGCAATTTGGTCTGATCCCGAAACATGGCCAACTTGAAGTACACCATCTGCAACTTTTTCTCTAACGAAAAACAAATCCATCTCTACGTGCTTGAATTTTGAATGTAAAACCGGGTTTCCTGCTACTGCAACAGCAGCTGAACTATCACACCATATCAATGCTTTCCTTGGAACTGGAACATGCAACTCAGTCAGTAATGACCGAATCCAAACCAATTCTGCAGCGAGATGAGCAACACTTCTATATTCTGCCTCTGCTGTTGACCTAGAGATCACTTGTTGCTTCCTTGAGCTCCAGGAGATCGGGTTCCCTCCAAGAAACACACAGAATTCTGAAGTGGACCGTCGATCATCTACATCCGAACCCCAACTAGCATCCGAGTATCCTTCAAGTAAAAACTTCGACGAACGAACAAACTTCAACCCATAATTCAGTGTGCCTTGTAGATATCTTAAGATTCTTTTCACAGCTTTGAAATGCAAATCCGAAGGTTTATGCATAAATTGACAAACTTTGTTAACAGCATACGCTATGTCGGGTCTAGTAATTACCACATATTGCAAAGCACCAACGATACTTCGATAATGACTTTCATCTTCAACAGGACTCCCAGTATTAGCAGAAAGATGACCGGTGGTGAGCATTGGTGTAGGTAAACTATTTGACTTCTCCATAGATGCACGTTGAAGAAGATCCAGAATGTATTTTCTTTGTGTGAGAAACAGCCCTTGTGTAGTGTACTTGACTTCAACTCCAAGAAAGTAACTTAGCTTCCCCAGATCTTTTAACGAAAACCTGGCATTTAATTGAGTAACAAAATCACCTATGAACACAGTATCATTCCCAGTAATGATAATGTCATCGACATATATCAACACATAAATCAACTGGGACTTGGTTTGAAAAATGAACAGAGAATTATCGGCTTTGGAAACTTCAAACTTCATGGACACCAGGAATTCACGCAACTTATTGAACCACGCCCGTGGTGCTTGTTTGAGACCGTACAAGGCTTTCCGAAGCTTGCAAACTAGCTGCTCACCATTTGCCCCTCGCTTTTCGAACCTCGGGGGCTGCACCATGTAGATATCTTCACTCAACTCGCCATTCAAAAAGGCATTATTTATGTCTACCTGTCGAAGTGGCCAGTTAGACGACATAGCTAAGGCAAGTACAACCCGAATTGTAGTTGGTTTAACAACCGGGCTGAATGTTTCTTGAAAGTCGATACCAGCTTCCTGCAAGTAGCCCTTAACCACGAGCCTACCCTTATATCGAGCAATAGACCCGTCTGCATGTTTCTTCAGTTTAAAAATCCATTTACAACCAACGGCTCGTCGTCCTTTAGGTAGTGGCACGAGATCCCAGGTTTGGTTAGCTAGCAAAGCATCATATTCCGCTTTAGCAGCGTCTGTCCATACCGGGCTTTGAAACGCCTCACTTATCGTCAAAGGCTCCTTTTCAGCCAATACCGAAGCTAAAACTTTCGGTTTAAAAATTCCATTCTTTGAATGGGTCTGCATGGGGTGCATATTAACATTCAAAGGAGCTTCAACTTGACATTCACTCTGTCCATGTGTCAACGAAATTTCTGACCGACACTCATTTGGACCACATAATGGAGAAACCTCTGTTGGAAGAGAGATACCACTTAACGAGCTGGAACAAGGAGGAGTATGATGTGATGGAACTGAAGAACATGCCATTGGAGATGTCCTAACCAATCATGTGTCTGCTTGTGTTAAACTTGTTTCAGGAAAATTATGACGCATAATAATAGGGAGCATGGTCTGCTGTTTACAAGAGTCCTTCATGACATTGTTGTGGAACTTTGAACAAAAACCACCATGGAACGGAAATCTTTCCTCATCAAACCGAACGTGCTGAGAAAGATACACCCTACCATCATCAACAAGACACCGAAACCCTTTTATATTCGGGGTACTCCCAAGAAAAACACAAACTTTTGACCTGTACTGTAGCTTGTATTGCTGAAAAGGTCTCAAATCAGGATAGCAAGCACAGCCAAACACCCGAAGAGTAGTATAGTCAGGTTTGTTACCATGAAGTTTCTCATACGGACTCATTTGATGTAAAACTAAGGTAGGCAGTCTATTTACTAAATAAACAGCATGTGCAAAAGCATAATACCAAAACTTCAATGGTACACCAGATTGAGCTAGAAGAGATAATCCCATATCAACAATTTGTCTATGCTTCCTTTCAGCCACTCCGTTCTGCTCGGAGGTGTATGGACAAGTAACCCTATGTTGAATACCCAGTCGAGAAAACTCTTTTGTCAAAACACGATATTCTCCCCCACCATCTGTTTGGAACATCTGGATAGAACAACCAAATTGAGTTTTTACCATCTGATGAAAATTAGCAAAACAAGAAGCAACCTCAGATTTATTTTTAAGAAAGTAGATCCAAGTATATCTACTGTACATGTCAACAAAGGACACGTAATAGCAAAACCCATTGGAAGGCACATGAGCTGGCCCCCATACATCAGAAACTACAAGCTCAAAAGGAATCTTGTACACTGTAGTGGAAGCAGGAAAAGGAAGCTCTTGAGCCTTGCCCATTTGGCAGGCCGTACATATAGTAGGTAAACTATTTTGTACAAACGAGATTTTACAAGATTTTAACACTTGAGACAATACATTAGAGCACGGATGTCCAAGTCTATTGTGCCATAAAACTGCAGAGGAAAGTTGGGTACTGTTTATTGAGCACGAACTAGGCTTCGAAAGAAAACTTGTACTATCGAGAGTAGACTTGGACAGCTGAAAACGGTAGAGACCTTCATGCATGTGGCCCTCGAGAAGGATCTTCCCTGTCTGAATGTCCTTCACAAAACAGAGAAAAGGATGAAACTCAAAAAGACACCGTTATCTTTTGCAAACTGTCCCACAGATAACAAATTTTTGCACACTGTAGGAACATGTAACACACGCTGAAGATGAAGAAGCCTAGAGCCAGCCAGAATATTAGAAGATCCTATATTAGCGATAGGTGCTGACTTACCATTGCCCATAACAACCTGACCTGCACCTGTATAAGGAGTCACTGACATAAGAGCGGATCTGTCAGGTGTAACATGATTTGTTGCACCAGAATCTGGATACCAGGTTTGATCAGCTGATGATGACGATGAAGTTGACAGTCGAGAGCACGAACCAGAACAATTAAGTACAGAAGAGCAAGCCGTGGAGGAAGGAGCAAACTCGTGCACTTGATGAAAATTGACTGAAGGGTTTTGTCCAAAATAATTCTCATCAAATCGATGATAACAATTTTGTACAATATGACCAACCTTACCACAAAGTTGACACTGTGGTCTAGAACGAGACCATCCTCGACCAGTGCCTCTAGTTCTGCCACGCGACCAACTGCGAGTCGAACCACGAAAACCTTGTTTTGAGTCCTGAGCATAAGAAGGTTTCGAACTATCTGCATCATCTTGATATTTAGTTAAGTTTGCCTGCAAAGGAGTTTCTGACAAAACAGCCAACTGTCTAGCCTCAAAATCAAAAAGCATATCAGTCAGCAAGTCCAACGAAACTGAAGCCGCAGACGCAAAAACACGAATAGACTCATATTCAATGGGAAGCCCAGACAGAATAACATTAACTTGCTCTTTTTCCGTAACATCACTGCCAACAGCTGTTAAGCTATCAGTAAGAGTCTTGACCTTATGCAAATATTCTTTAACATTTAAACTACCTTTCTTGATCGAGTATAATGCATGACGCATACTCGAGATCTTAATATTCGACGTAGCGCCAAACCTTCTTTCAATGGTGTTCCAAATATCAAGACTCGTTTTAGCTGCAGTTAGATGAACCAAAACCTCGTCCGTGACAGTCGAAACAAGCCAAGCAGCAAGAAACTTATCCTGTTTCTTATGAACAAGAAAACGAGGATTATCAACAACACGACCATCAGCCTCTACAAGAACAGCAGGAGGAACAGAAACCGTGCCCAAAACAAAGCCTTCAAGCCCATATCCTTCAAGAATCAGCAACAACTGATGTTTCCACAGCAAGAAATTACGGTCTGCAAGTTTGACCGTGTCATGCTTGGTAAAATATTGAACGGTTGAAGATCCACCAACGCCAAGATCCTGCGACTGAGTTGCTCCACCAATATTTGAAGAATTATGCGGAGTATCTGCACTTGGCTCCATGAGAAAACAAAAAAAAAACAACAAAACTATTTGATGAGAAAAAAAAATTTGGCTCTTGATACCATGCTAAACTTTCAACAACTTAATGAAATCATTCTTCATTCATATCTCATAATGCTGATTACAAGGGGTATTTAATGCATGCAGTACATGCAACCTCACCAGTAACTACTAACCGAAAACTTAACAACTTACTAACTAATAACAGAAACTGTTACTCCTAACACAGCAATGGTTACTCTAGGGAAACTCAGAATCTATGATGGGCATTCAACTTCCACCCATGTATGATTAATTAGTGAAATTTAACTTAATTAAAAGTTTTTTTTATTGAAATTTACAAGCAACACTTACTTTCTACATTCATCAAAATTAATTTGGTTAAAAGTACTGTCATTTTCGTAATTCTCCGCCCCCTCCCTCGGATTGCGGAAAAATAAGGAAAACTTTTTACCAACAAAATTTTCATTGCGTCCAAGTAAATCAGATGTAACGTTAACTCTTTGGCTTGGAGATATTTCACATGTTAGATCACTGGAAAGCACTAAACTTTATCTGTTAGGCAGAACCAAAAAAACTAAAGGTAATATGTCTACGTTGTACCATTATTGATTTATTGTTGCATGTTGAAGTCAAGTTTCCTTTTTTCTGGGTTTCTTAGCCATATTAAAAGTGACAGAAAAATGTTAAAATTGCTTTAAATTTTTGCCAAATCGATGGCGTAATTAGTGGGATAAATGGAGCACCTAATGGCTAATATATGTATCTAGTTCCCGACGTTCATAGATTCAATAATTTGTAAGACAGCCTTTAAATTTACCAACTTCTATTGACTTTAAGAACTTATGTTTAACATTTTTCAGCCATTTTTATTAACTTTTTGTTTAAATGCTTGTGATGTACATTGAAACCTTTCTGGATTTAACCAAATATGTTTCCTTTTCGTCATAAACAAACTTGTTGACTGGGTTGCGAAGACTATGTCCCCCCGGCCCCTTCATCATTTAACTTTATCGTAAACTATTTCTTTCTTTATGAATGGAGTTGTCAGTGAAACAATACACGCTTGTAGATACTGTAGACCTTTTAATTGTGTGCATGCATACACACACGCGAAAGTGAGAGGAAAAGAGATTGGACCCATAAAAGAAAAAAAAAAGATAAAGGATGCTCTCAAGTTGGTGATGAATCCTTATATAGTAATATATAACAGAGATTGGCGCCCGAAAGTTTAGCAGTATATTTAAAGGCTAAAAGGAAGGTCTTATGCATTCACGGGCTAATAAACCTATTTGAGGAAGATGAAGTCATCAACCACAATGTTGCCTTCAAATATTGCAAATTATGCTTCCTTTTTCTTGTTAATCATTTCTATAATATTATTAATTGTTGGATCCAAAGCTCAATTGAATTCTACATTTTACGATAACACGTGCCCCAATGCTTCCAGCTTTGTGCGGGGAGTTATTCAGCAGGCTTTACAATCTGATGTTCGGATCGGTGCCAGCCTCATTCGTCTCCATTTCCATGATTGCTTTGTCAATGTAAAACTCACTCACTCACTCACTCACTCACTCACTCACTCACTCACTCGCTCGCTCGCTCACTTTTTATCTTTTTATCTTTTTTTGTTTATGAATATCATTTTGTTGCACTGGTTTGAGTTTTAGTAATCAATCTAAAGGGCCTTACGACAGGGATGTGATGGTTCCATCTTGTTGGACAACAGCGCCAACATACAGAGCGAGAAAGATGCAGCACCCAACACCAACTCAACTCGAGGGTTTAACGTTGTTGATAACATCAAAACTGCTCTCGAGAACTCTTGTCCTGGCATTGTCTCTTGTGCTGACATTCTGGCCCTCGCTGCTGAAGCTTCTGTCTCTTTGGTAACCCTAAATAAACTCATTTTACATATATCAACAAAACCTCAATTATTTAACCGTCATTTGCAATCATACCGTGTGGTTGTGGTTGAAGCAAGGGGGTCCTTCATGGACAGTACTACTAGGGAGAAGGGACAGTTTGACAGCAAACCAAGCAGGAGCCAACTCCTCCATCCCCTCACCATTTGAAAGCTTAACCAACATCACTGCCAAGTTCACTGCAGTGGGGCTTAACACTAATGATCTTGTGGCATTATCTGGTATAAACATTTTCAAATCTTCTCTAGTTAGTAGCTCAAGACATTAGATTCTCTTGTTTCATTAAAATTTTGGCATCTGCAATCATGTAGGTGCGCACACATTCGGACGAGCGCAGTGCAGATTATTCAGCAGCAGGCTATACAATTTCAGCGGAACAGGCAACCCTGACCCCACACTCAATTCATCCTACTTGACAACACTCCAGCAGATATGTCCTCAATCAGGGAGCGGATTCAATGTGGCGAATCTTGAACCCACCACACCCGATTCTTTCGATAATAATTATTTTGCAAACCTTCAAAACAATCGGGGCCTTCTTCAATCTGACCAAGAGTTGTTTTCCACAAGTGGGGCTCCCACCATCTCCATTGTCAACACCTTCAGCAGCAACCAAACTGCCTTCTTCCAAAGCTTTGCTCAGTCAATGATAAATATGGGGAATATCAGCCCTTTAACAGGAAGCAATGGAGAGATCAGATCAGATTGTAAGAAAGTTAATGGAAGTTAATCAAGCTATGTTTGTTTCCGTATGAATATTCTCCCCCCCCCCAAAAAAAAAAAAAACAAAAAAAAGTATTTGTCTATAAAGAATCAAAGTAACTGTCATACTTACAAAATAATGGAACCCGTCATATTTGTTTGTACCCGGTGGAAGTTACTTTTATCAATTATGTGCAAGTTTTATGACTACTCATTTATGCTACGTTAAATTTCTTTTAAAAAAATTGTTTGTGATTATCTAGTGAAAATGAGATTAAGTTTAAGTTTAATTTGAAATAATTTTGCATTAAATTAGCTTGCAAATACAAATCATTTGCATAAAGCTAAATTATACCTGTAGTAAATAAACTTGAGTTTTCAATCGAATCAAGTAAAAATTTTTTTGAGTTAATCGAGTTGACGAGTCCTATTTTATCATTTTAACTCAATTTGAATTTTTTTGAATCAACTCGAGTGAAATGAAATTCAAGTCGAGCCGAATCGAATCGAATCGAGTGAAATTATTCGAGTTAAAATAAAAAATTAAACATATTAAATTAAAATTTTGTTACAATACAACTAATTCCATAATAGAGAGCATAAAGTTGAAAACTTATATATTTGAAAAAAATTCAAAGTAAAATAAGGAAAAAATACTTTAATATGATAAACTTGAACTTATTTAGGTCCCAAAATTATTGTTTTGGAAAACATTTAGATTTTTAATTTTCTTTATATATTCTTTAAATTTTAAAAAAAAATTATAATTTTTTTAAAATATAACTTTTGGAATTTTTATAAATATTTTGAATTTTAAAAATTGTTTTAATTGTTTTAATTTCTTTTTTGTAATTTTTGTTGAGAGAGACCAATTTATTCATTTTTCAAAATTGACAAGGATCAAAGAGATACTTTTATCTAGAAGTATATATAAGTGGTCTTAGAATCAGACAATGAAAATGGTAATTTAATTGGTTGTATATAATTGAAAATAAAGTAAAGGATTATAAATTCTTACCCAATAATTGGTACGCGACTAGATTTGAACCCATGTTATTTAGATCAATAGAACTTTAGTATTACCACTAAATCAAAATTTTATTTTAATATACTTTTTTACATTTTAATTGTATTATTCATACTTTATTACCTACATCAATTGTAGATATTGGTAATGTTATTGATTGAGTTGGTGTCACAAGTCAACTCAACACTAACTTAAGATTGATGACAACATCATGATAAACAATTGTAGTACATTAAGTATTCTTAATATGATGTATTTATGTGGTTAAATTTCATTTTACTCACAATTTAATCAATTTTAATCATTTTAATATCGTACATATCTATTGTGTTGTATTGATACTGTTGTTGATTGAGTTGGTGTCACAAGTGAACATAACATTAACTCAAGATTGATGCCAACGTCATGATGGACAATTGTAGTGCATTTAGTATTATTAATGTGATGTATTTACATGTTTAAATTTTATTTTACTCACAATTTAATCGAATTTTTATTTTAAAATCATACATATTTCATATGTTATTATTTATTAACTTCATACTAGAGTTGTCCATGGTCGGGTCTTAACAAAATTTTAGGCGCGATTGCTAGGCTCGAGCTCTGCTTGACTCAAAAAATTGGCCTAAATTTTTGCCCAAGTCTGACCCGGATAGAAATACTAAAACTCGGGCCCGACTCGTATTAATTTTTAAAATTTTATTTTTTATATAATTTTTAAAATATATATAATATATCAAATACACTAAATATATTAAACTAAATGTTTCTCACCAAATTGAAAATAAATTAAAAAAATATTTATACTTAAATAACACTAAGATAAATGTAACTTAACAAGCAAATGCCTCTAAAATAGTAGCAAATTTAACAATAAAACAAGTATTATACAATATGCAAACATTAACAATAAAATAGTAGCAAAATAATAATGAAATAGTAACAAAATAGTGACAAAAAGTGGAAAAATATCATGGGGATTTTCTTATTGAAAATTTAAGTCAGGCCAAAAAACCTTACCCGAGGTCCGATCCTTTCTTAAATAGGTCTTGTTTTTTGCCGAAATTTATTTTTCAAACCTATATTTTTACTCAAACCCTCCCGACCCAACTTATTAACAGCTTTATTTCAAACCGTGCATTTCATTATTTATTATATATTATTGTTAAACACATATATCTATATTATATTCCAAAATATGTTGTGTATGCACATAGAACATGTAATAGAAATTCCAGTTTTTAATAATTGTTTTTTATTTTTTTACATATCACTATTGAACTGAAACTTAATAATTAAACTAGTGGAATCACTTCTTGCGTCTCAACATTGATAAACATGATCCAATTAGGTTACAATTTATTTTGGGTTCTTTTTGGATTGGTGACTTTCAAGTAACTATTTAATGTTAAGATAACATATTTTTATACTAATATTTTTGGGTCAAACAGTGTGATGTAATTTTTTAAATTTAGTCTTTATATTTTAATTTAATTATCTTTTACTTCTTGTACTTTTTGGATTTTAATTTTTTAGGGATGACCAAATGATGTGTTAAATTCATTAAGTTTTTTATTTCCAAAATTTGATGTAGCAAACAATTATCACATGTGTAATATCATGTCAACTTGCAGTTTCCACATATTACACGAAAAACCAGTTAATAGATTTAACAGTTATTGTTTGATTTACGATTGAAATTTAGAAAAAGTATAAAGATTAAGAATGATCCACTTGGAGAACATGGATTGAACCTACAACTTTATGCATGGTATTTGACTATTAGTAAAATTTAGCCAAACATATCTAATTGCTATTGTTTATGTCATGACTGAAATTTCAAATTTTGAAAAGTACGAGGACTAAAATTGGTCAAATTAAAATGTAAGAACCGAATCCACAATTTACGTTTACATGGACTATATAATATAATTTGACCTAACATTTTTAAATATACTCTTCTTCGTACATTCCTAAATTTTCAAACTTACTCATTAGAATATAAAATTTTGTTAACACAATTTAAATTCACTAATGCTACTCTATGGAACTTTGCTCAATGAATAATTTTATTCAACAATATATTTGAAACCCTATTACCATTACACAACGAATAATTACGGCCCCAACAAAGTACCCTCAATGTTATAATTGTTCACCTCCAATAACTTTACTTACGGTAAAGTTTACTCTCCAATAAAACGTCTAATGCAATAGTGCAAAAATACAAATTAAAATATCAATAGAACACTTCACAAAAGCACCCAAGATACACACAAACATGTGCGGCAAATCAATCTATTTATAGGCTAAAAATCATTAGCTTTTCCAAGTAATTTTGATGAGATAATTCAGCATATTAATCTTAGATAATTATCCACAAATCTCTTTTCTTTTCTTTTTTTTAATTTCGAAAATGATTCCTTTCCAAGTAAACCTAATTAGTTTTATCTTCAAAGAAAATAAATTGATTTAGTATTAATAGATAAGGATAATGTTTGCATTCAATCAATCTTTTTTTTCATTCGAAATTAAATTTTTTATTTAAGAGAAAAATAATTGCAGCTTCAATCTAAGAATCATTTGCTAATCGAAAACTAAGATGAACCAAGTAAAAAATGCCAACAAAAGTATTACACTTTAATTGTCCCAACATTTTGCTTGAAAAATGTTGTTCAAATAAGGAATGGAACATGTTATCTCGAGTGTCACCCTAAGAGATGTTCGAATAATAAGTGTACATGAATGTATTGGGCAATTTCAGTTGGTTTTTTTTTTAAGCCATCCATCATAATTCGGTTTGCTTCAATTTGATGCTTAAAAAGTTATTTTCATAAATATTTCTAAAAGCGATCAATTTTTCAAATAAAAAATAATTAATAACTCTATGATATTTTTAAAAAATATATTTCTATATACAATTTTAAGTTAATTTCACTATTTTAAATATAAAATATTTATATTTACATTAAAAAATAAAATTAAATAATTTTTAATTTATATTTTATAAATCATCTATGGAGCAATTTTGGGGAGGGATAAAAAACTAGAAATAAAGATATGTGATACTTTGTTCCATCCAATGAATTCCCTTTAATTTCCGTATTATTTATTTTTCAATATACTGCACATCTTCCTTTAAAACAGACGAAAGATCGCTGACCCAGGAAGATTACAATCCATGGCGACTCAACTCAAACCCAACTTAACACAGAAACAGCTCCATCCATCTAACTGGCTCAACGCACTCAAAGCCCTGGTCAAGATTGGCAGCTGTTAAAGTCAGGTCTCTCGTTTTTTTCTTCTATAAGTCTCAGTTTTCCTATAATTTTTCCATATTTATTTTTCTATTTGTATTTATAATCACTAGTTTGGTGACCTAAAGCTAGGTTTCTTTTAATTTGGGAAGTTATGATTTGGGTTTTGATCCGGGATCTTGATATAAATATATATGTGATGAAGGTTTTTGAATTTGAGTTTTATTAGTTTTTAGGGCAAAATCTAGGGTTTTTGATGATTTGGGTTTAGTTTTGTGATTTTGTGGGATGATTTTCTTTAATCGTAGGTTAAATTAAAAGGTTTTTTTTTCTTTTTTATGTGGGTACCTTAAAACTTGTGGAAATTATAAGGACGCATTATCTGGGATCGAAAATAAAGGTTGTTTGGAGCATTTTTTGGAATGGGTGAGGAAACGCATGATACAATGAACCTGGATTTGAATCTGGGTCCTACTCCTGAGACAGGGTCAGGTTCAGTGTCTAATGAAGGTTTAGGCTGGGATGTTTCGGTTAATAATCGGTTCAATAGGATTAGAGAAGCTTTTCGGCGTCGACGGTGGAGATGGCAGCAGGTTCAATTTCCGGCTGCCACTCTGAACCTATCTATGGAATTGGATCAGTTCATGGTGAATTCGGACAATGCAAGTACGTTACAGGCAGGTGAGGGTAGCATCATTCCAGAGGAAAGAACGAGTGATGTGCCCAAATCATGTGAGAATACCAATGGATTATTGGAAGATGAAGTTTCAGAAAACAAGGATGATGTTGAGAAGGGAGTTAGCAATGATGTGGGTTTCTTTGATTGTAACATATGCCTGGATTTGGCCCGGGAACCTGTTGTAACTTGTTGCGGTCACTTGTTTTGCTGGTCTTGCCTCTACCGATCATTACATAAGCATTCTGATGCAAAAGAATGTCCTGTTTGCAAAGAAGAGGTGACAATTAAAACTCTGATCCCGATTTATGGCAGGGGGAAAGTCAACCTTGAGCCAGAAGAGGACTCCGGTCTTAAGATCCCTCCTCGGCCAAATGCACGGCGGGTGGAGAGCTGGAGGCAAACTATTCAAAGGACTGCTTTAAATCTCCCAGTGGAGGAGATGATTCGCCGCCTTGGAAGTAGATTTGATTTGACCCGTGATCTGACTCCACCAAGGGAGGCCGAAACGACAGAAATAACTGATTCTGTCCTTAACAGGATATTGACATCTCGGGGATTGCGTGGAGAGCAAACTGCAGTTGTGTCCCTTGATGATGTTGACTTGAGACCTAGCAGCACAAATGGTACTGATGTTATGTCCTCCCGAGTTCATTCTTTGTTCCGTCAAAGACAATCACAATTATGAAGAGTTGCAAGATTTACTTCTCTGTCATCTGGATTGAATTCAACAGAAAGGATAGTTGAAGCATATCTCCGTAGCAACCTGATGGGAAGAAACCAGGAGCAGCCACCCCAGGTGGATGATAGAGATTCGTTCTCAAGCATTGCTGCTGTAATAAACTCAGAGAATCAAATGGACACGGCTGTTGAAATAGACTCCGAAGTATCACTTTCGGCTTCATCTTCCAGAAGGAGAAATGATAGTTTCAGAGTTTCAGATGTTGACAGCGGTGACTCTCGAGCACATAGAAGGAGACGACTGAAGTAGGACCATGTTTAGTTCACAAAGAATTCAGCTATAGTTTGGATGTGAATCAAAATGTTACCATCATTTCCTTGGCGAAACAAATTTGTTGGGAGCTAGAAAGGAGGACCCATCTTTAGTTTTTTACTCTCCATGTACATAAACAATGTATGTGATAATCTTGTTTTTAATAATTGTTTTGCAAAGAAGGCCTGGGAAAGTGGTTAATTTTCATACCCGACTTTCTTATCTGTATTTCACTCATGGATGATGTGTTTTTGTGTCCTACAACTGTATTGTTTTAAGGTCTCTCCACTAATGTGGACTGTGATCGACCAAAGTTTAATTACCACTCATTTTCTCTTAAAATTTCCTTTATGCTAATTTTCTAAATCAATTATTATTCAACTCCAAATTTTCTATTTTATTTTCAAAGCTTCGCACAATTATCATTTGGAAGCAGGATGTGGGCACTCCCACTCTTATTTATAGTTTATTCATTTTTCTGATGAAATTTTAATTAGTGTTATTCTCATAAGTCATCTAAACTCGAAGCCCTTAAATCATAAAAATGAAAAATTGATTTGTGAACACTTTAATTTAAGACATCCAAAACTTCAAAATATGGTTGAGAGGATTATTGTTGGAACTCACTGAAATCTCTTCGGGATAAAATCAGTTCTCCTAATATGATATTATTTAATCTCATGATAATTGTTACATATTCCTTTATTAAAAGTCAATTACTAACAAATAGTAATTAAATCATTTGTTTTAGGTCATGCTACTTTTCATCTATCATGTAATGCCAATGACATGATATCATTTACCTTTTATTTATAAATGAAGCTATGTCATGTGAAATTCATATACTCAACATACCAACTTTTGGCTCTATTACGAAATCGAGTAAACCTAATAATTAAGTTCACAAAAAGCTCCTTTACTTCTACACATAATTTGTGAAGGTACCTTAGAAATCTTTTTATTATAAGGACTTGATCAAATTAGTCCCTCTACTATTAAATGAGTCAATCTAATCCCTGTACTATTAAAAAGAATTAAATAAGGTCTAATTGTAATATAGTTAAAATTTATTGTTTAAAAATAAGCTTAAGGGTTCAAAAAGCCCTTAATAAAAAATCAAAAAATCGATTGAGCCTTTTATGAAAAATGGCACCCAATTGAACCCTCATTGATCCAAAAAAAGTCAATTGACCAATTTAACTGTTAACCTCGTTGACATAGCTGATGGAAACCTCCAAAAAAAATGCCACGTGGCAGTATGTAGACATGGACATGCCACGTCAACAAAAAAAGATTTTTTCAAAAAATAAAAGTTTTTTTAAAAAAAAGTAAAATGTGCATTTAAAATGAATTTAGACATATGATTGTCTAGATTCATTTTGAATGTGTACAAAATTAAAAAAATTCAAAAATTATTAAAAATTCTAAAATGTATATAAAAATTTTAAATGTGCAAAAACTCAAAAAAATATTAGTTATTAAAAATTTAAAAAATATTTTTTATATATACATTTTAGAATTTTTTAAAGATGAATTTAGCAACCAGTAGTTAAAAGATTAGAAGTTCCTGAAGAGGAAATTGGTGGTTGTTTAAGAAGGTCCAGATTCTTGGGATTATTTGATCTCAACAGCCAATGCCACTATGATATTGAATCGGCTCCAAACTGCGGGGAATGGATGAATACTTCAACAACTTTTGAAAAGAATATCGATATCAAAGGGAGGCATAATGTTTTTAATAAACAATATTTTTTTTTTGAGTTTTTGCACATTTAAAATTTTCATATACACTGTAGACTTTTTTTAATAATTCTTTTATCATTTCTAGTTTTTTAAAATTTTGCACTCATTTAAAATGAGTCGGACAATTATTTATCTAAATTTTTTTTTATAAAAGTGGCATGCCCACATCAGCATACTGCCACGTGGCAATTTCTGGTGACTTTCATTAGCCATACTGGTGAGGTTAACGGTTAACTGATAGTCTTCGTTAATTGAAAAGGTCAATTGATTTATTTTGGATCATTGAGAGTTTAATTGATTACACTTTTTTCATGAGAGTTTATTTAATTTTTTTTATATTATTTTTTTGCTGAGGACTTTTTTGATCCTTAAGCATTAAAAACATCATTTACTACTTAACAAAGTTAATCTTTTAAAATTTTTTTATGATTTTATAAATGAAATCTTTTGTTTAAAATTAAACTGTAATTAGAAATAATAAATTTTTAACAGTAATTATTAATTGTATTATAATTTGAACTTATTTTATTTTTTTAATAGTATGAGGACTAAATTGATTTATTTAATAACAGAATAATTAATTTGATGTAATCTTATAATATAAAGACTTCCCAAATATTATATATAATCCTTTCAAACTCTTAAATTAAAAGACAAATCTGTATCTTTCTTGTTATTACAATGATAACAATATGAAGATAATATTTAAGCTTTAATTAAGCACACGCGTGATTCTGAATGTAAAAGGATAATAAAACAAACGTAAGTATTAAGGAGAATAAATTTCAAACTTTGGGGGAAAGGGGAAAGTGGAAAGTATAATTAGCTAATAAAACATTAAAAGTGAGGGAGGATTTGTGATGATATTTCTTTACTAAAATATAGTAAATTAAGGGTGTTTTGTCCCATACTTTTTCAGCATCCCGGGAAGACAAATGGAACATGAGAAATGATGATTATGATAATGAAAGGAAAGCATGGCTAAATGCTTAATCATGTTGTCTAACCCATTTATTAACCCCCATTATAGTTTTGAATACAGAAAGGATTACACATTTGTTGGCATTTTAGGTTTCAATTTCTTTATTCTATAACTTCACTCTCTCACTTTATTTTACATTATTATTTGGACTTTGTTATACCAATTTCAATATACCTACTTTATGTGAAGTTTAACATGTATTTTCTACCACACAGTTTCATCTATTTTATTAGATGTCAACCTTAGTTTCATCAACCTCATGTTAATAATACTAATAATAAATGTAAGTAAGATCAGATTCCATTGTTAGTATTATACATGTATTAAATTTTGTCTCCCAATATAAAAAGATTTATGCAACAATTCACGAATACAATACACACTACATATTCTTCTTTTCAACTCTCTTTTCAAAAAATTATTCATTCTCAATTGTTCTCCACCCAACCATAGGTAGACTTTATCATGGGCTGGGATTGGCTCGACCTGAAAGCCAGCTCAAAACTTAGGAGAATTTGAGTAAAAATATAGTCTATAAGTTTGAACAAAAAATTAAAAAATGGGTCTGCCTTTAGATAAGAATTTTTTGGCCCAGGCTTGACTTGAATTTGCAAAAAAAAAAATTTAGTGCTAATTTTTACTGTTTTTTCATTGTTTTGCTACCATTTCGCTATTATATTATTACTATTTTATTTTATTATTAATTTTGCTACTATTTTAGAGATATTTGTTTGCTAAGTTGTACCTAACTTAGTGTTATTTAAATACAATTTTTTTTATTTGTTGGGAAACATCTATTTTATTGTTTTTAGTGTATTCGATGCATTATACTTTTAAATTTATTTTTATATAAAAATAATACAAAAATTTTAATACTAGCCAGGTCGAATCAAGCTCGAGTTTTAACATTTTTATTTAGATCGGGCTGAACCAATCTTAAAAAATAAACCTAAATTTTTACTTGAACCTGCTCAAACCAACCCGATCCAATCCATAATCAATTCTAATTATAAGTCAACCACCACTCCTTCCAACCACTTTCTTTCTCCTGTTAATCTTTAATAGACATAAATAAAGATTAATGATATATTTAGTGGAAATTAAAGTTAAATACTTATTTAATTATAAAATAAAAATTTTGGGTTTTTTTTTTACGATATGATATTTGTAATAATTTTAGATTGTAATGTTTTACATTATTGGAGCAAATAGTGTATAAAAATGTAGAGTACGTTGTATGTAATAATAAATAGACTTGTTATGATTATAATAATTACACAGTGGGAATGTTTCAAAATCTAAATAATGTAGGACTGTAATATTACATTACTAATCAGCTAATTAATCCCATATGATTTTGTGATCAACTTAATTAACTCACCACTTTGTTATAATTGATGAGCTATCAACCTTTAAAATAACTGTTTTCTGCACTACTTGCACTTACACCATAATCATTCCTCATTATTTCTTAACTTTTTTTTTTTTTGTTATGCTAGTATAGAGAGGTAGTTAAAGTTTTTGTTGAACATGATTGATACGGGTTCGAACCCTATTATTCAGGGGTAAATCTAAAAAAAAATTAAGAGGAACAAAAAAGTAATTATAAATTTTTTAGAAATCAAAATATAATTTTATCATTTGTTAATTTATAGATTGAAAAAAAATTCTTTTATTTTTTATTTTTGGAAAATCTCCATCGCTTACTCCTTGTATAAAAAATGCTTAAAAGTAGATAATATTTTTGAAGTAACGCGAGATTTCAACATAAGACTCTAATGTACCTTGAGTGGGTAATTTTATCATTCTAATGGTGCCAAGATTTTGAAATATAAGAATAATCTCAATATCATTTCTTTTTGAAGTAATCTCACTTTTTAATGATTTTACTTAAACCAAAATAAAATATTAATAATAATAACTAATTAATCAAATCTTTACGTAGCATTTCAACAATATATTATTTAAGTTGAGAAAAATGAACATTTATTTAATCTATTATAATGTATAATAATATTTTGATAAACCTCAAACTGGTAAATGAATGGATTCACATCCTCCTTGTATCATTGGTTTGGTGACAAAGAAGTTTAGACTGTCCTTGTATCCATAGAAGAGGTGAAGCAACTGTGTGGTGTGTAGGCCACCCTTTTTAGGGCTGCACTGCCCTTCCCAGAATCTTTTACCAAGTCAAACCAACAAATATATGATTTCCAAATCCAATCACTCAGCAAAATAATTGAAAGCAAAGCTTGTTTCACAAATGTGTTGAGGTTAAACTAGTGAGTGAACGTGAGGTTCAAGTTAAACTGCACGCCTCCAATCATCTTCGGAACCGTCAATGCCCTTCTTACTTCAAAACTCAACCATCATCGCATTCTTAACATCAACCTTTTTCAACTTCCTCCTCTAATTTTAAATAACCAAAATCAACCAATATTTTAACTATTTTCCTTCATATATGACGTCTCAAATCCTATTCCGTTGATTTTTTTTGCAAATAATCTAAAAATACATATAATTCAAAATATAAAAATAAAAAATCAAGAAAATTCAAAATTTAAAAAAAAATCCCAGATTTTTGAAAAATTACAAAACATTATTAAAATATCCTAAAACTTTAACAAATATTCATTAAATAATTTTTTTACCTTTTTTTTGTAAATGCTATAATATTCCTTTTAAATTTTATTAAAGGTTTTTAAATTTTTTTGATACAATATATTAAAAGTATTAAAAATAAAAAATAATTGAAATTCATAATACTTTAAAATATTTAAAAAAAAGTCTTAAAGTAAATAATTTATAATTTTTATTAACTTTAATATTGTTATACTTTAGAATATTTTAATTACTTTATGAATTTGTTATATTTTAATATTTTTTTCCAAATTTTTAATTACTTATTTAAAATTAAAATTTTTGTTTTCTAGGCAACTTTTTAATAATTTATGATTTTATTAAAATATAAAATTGAAATTAATCCATTTACAAAACAAATTTTCAATAGAACTCAAGCAGAATTTATCCTAAAATTTATTTATGAATATAATAATTTTTAATATTTTAAATTTTGTTTATAAATATAATTTTTAATTTAAATATTTTAATAATAATTTCTAATTACATAATCCAAACACATAATTAATCATTCGGCTACCATATTCAACCACACTCACCAAAGCAAAATAATAATAGATGTGGGTGTTTTACGTAATATTGTTTTTGTAATTTCCTCCAATTCCAACATACAATTAATTTACTCGAAAAGAAAAAAGTTAGAAAGAAGCAAGGCCTAACATGCTGTTAGAATTTCAAGTACAAATGATTGCGTTGTCTGCTTAGGACACTGCACTCTGTCCCCACTCCCCATTCCTCATCATCATCCTTCTGTTCCCCCTTTCTATTATTTTATGAATGATTGAATGAATTTCAGATTATTAGTGAAGTGACATAAAGTTACCCATTTCTATTTTTCATTTTCTATAAATCTCTATATATATATATTTATAAAATACTACTTTTGAGAAATCCCTCTCATCGGTAGCGAATTTTGAAAAATCAAGTTCCGCCCCTAACTCCCATTAACATTATTACTATTATTGACAAAAGTATGACAAATTTATAGTGAATGTCTTTTCTACTTTATAAATCATCCAGGTTTTAATCTTCTTGTTAGTTGTGAAATAATTTTAAAATTTATAATTAATATTTTTCCTTTAATAAATTTATTGAACACGATGAATTAATCACTACTCACTACTTCAAAAATAAAATCACAATTCTAATATAATATTATTTGACAATTTTTTCTAATATCTGCAAATTTCTTTTTAACAACATAATTATATAAGCAACAAAAATGCAAATTCATGAACCTCTCGATATATTAAAATATTAATATATATATATATATATATCAAGTTTTTTCAAGTCATTTATCAGTAACTCTGAGCAACTCTATGGCCAGTCCAGTCCATCATCATTTAATTTCTCCCTCACGTGACTTTTTCTATTTATACTATACACGGACTGATTGTGTTTAGAATATAAAATATTTGTAATATATTAAATGTTGCAGAAGGAAATTACTAAATTAATAACTTTTTTTTCTTAATTTAAATATGTTATAAATGATAAACTTATTTTGATAAAATTATTAATGAATGGTCCTGCCTGTTACAGTTGTACGTAGTAATTTAAATTATGAACGGTAATTGGTAAAAGAAAAGATCGGGGCCGCATGCCATTGCTGATTGGCCTCTAACCAGAATCTCTGAGTGTCAGTCAAGGACGACGCATCACGCAACGCAACCAAAATTCTTCTTCTTTTATTGAAAAGTGAAATGTAAGCAGCATTTGATTTCGTTGCCCTCGTTTACCTTACCTTCACACTTTATTTTTATCCCATAAAACACTCTTTTCTTTTTCTACGGCCATGCCAATACAATTATTCATTCTTTTTCTTTTAATAAAAATTGGGTACAATACTAATATATGTGTGTGATAGTTATAAAAATAATGTTTTCTTCTCATTTTATATATATGTGTGTGTGATAGTTACAATTATACATGGTTAAAGTAATTTATTTGGTACTAGTTAAATATATGAATTTCTTATTATTTATATTTTTAGGACATTATTTCTATTCAAATGCTTAACCATTGGCAATTAAGGGGAAGTTTAACTCATTTAATTCATATTAACTAATTTACCATGTTATATTCTAATTTCAAATATGCAACCCCTTCTTTTTCTGCAAAAATAAAAAATAAAAAATTGAACAATTCTTTTCCAATAAATTTTGAACAATTACCATCAAAATATTTAATTCATGCTAGCCGCAATGACAACACCCAAGTGCAGTTGTGGTGTATGTTGGAGGCGACTAGGTTGGGAAAGAGAGAAGGAGAAGAAGAAAATTAAAAATAAAATGGAAATGGGAAAGAATAAGGGAAAAGAAAAAAAAAAGAGTGAAATAGAAAAAGAGATTATGACATTATCAAGACGTCATCATGCCATGTATCATAATCCTATTTTGTTATCTATTTCAGATTTAACAGCGTTAAAAAAAATTACCAAATTAGTTGACAAAGAAAAAATTCAAGTACAAATTTGAGACAAAAAAAAACTTAAAAGTGCCAATTTGGGAGAAGTGAATAAGTTCAAATACCAATTTTATATTTAACTCTAATTTTAATAACGAAAGGACTTTATTAATATAACACCAATAATTTAAAGATATAATTAGAATACACCAATTTAAATTAAGCCATAATTTTAGGGGTAAATTACTAAAATAGTCACTTTTATTTGTCTCGAGTTACATTTTAATCACTTAGGTTTGAAATGTTACGTTTTAGTCACTTACATTATCATTTTGTTGCAAAATGGTCACTTTGTCATTAAGGTCTATTACCTCCCAAACGACAGTTCGATGTGACAATTAAAATGAGTTTTAAATGCCAATGTGGATGTCCAACTGGGACGAGAACAATTAAATTTTTTATTATGAAAATATAATACAAATGTTTTCCTTAAAACTCAATCTTCTCCTGTTTAAAAAGAAGTAGCATGTGAGTTTTTTTTTAATTTTTTTGTTACCATCAGAGAAGAGAAGAGCAGAATGACAGAGAAGAAGAAGAAAAAATGGACACACAAACCTTTATACCTACTTGCTATTGTGGTTTCCCACAATACACAAATAAACAAAGATAAACATATTCTTTTTGTCTGTCAGATATACAGAAAAACATGAAAAGAAGGGTCACCTTTTTGCACCAAAAAAAAAATCATAATATCTAACTCAAAACCTAAGTAAAGAACAAAAAAAAAACTATTACTTATTGCAATTCATTCTTAGACCCTTCATTGAACCAATCATTTGTTCTTCTATTTTGAATAACAAATTTAATTGATTGATGAAGCACTCAATTTGATTTTTACTATTTTGTTTTAAAAAAGATTACTATAAAAATTGATAGTTTTTTCAGTCAAAATAGAAACGAAAACTAAAAAAAAAAAGGGGACCAATGGTTTTTTTTCAGTTCAAAGATTAATCCGATGTATTGATTTTGATGATTTTGGGAAACCAAATTAACATTTTCCTTTAATTAATTTAGAAAATTTAATTAATTAATTTTTTTAATTAAAAATTAACTTATTTACTTGGCAGGACATTCACGTTAATATTTAAAACCCATATTAACTTCCACGTGCGACTGTAGTTTGGGAGGTAATAGATCTTAATAGCAGAGTGATCATTTTGTAACAAAACTACAACATAAGTGATTAAAACATAACATTTCAAATATAAATAATTAAAATATAACTATTTAATAGTTTATTCTAATTTTGGTGATTTACACTTTTCTTTTGAAACATTGTTCATATAACCTATAAATTAGTGGTGATTAAATAAATTAGGAGAAAGTTGTTTAAAAAAAAAAGCAGCCTCGTTGAATTAGGTTGATGCGTTCTTCTAGGGCAAAGGGGTCCCTTCCGAAAGAAGTGGGAAAAATTATGTAGAAAAGAGAGAGTGTGAGTTGCCAATTGACTTCGTGCACCATCTTTTTGTTTGAAATGAGTTATTGTTATAATTTCCAAAATAAAACCCATTTCACATGTATACATATTTTCTAATATCTCCCTCTCTAATACTCATGATACTGAGCCTTTATTTAATAGAAATTGAATTGAGTAAATCTGAAATAAACTCTCCTTCATTTAAATAGAAATATTAAACTTTTCATCAATCAACTTAATCATATATACACATATCAATGTGGCTATTCTTTGCAATCCAATGTCGAATGAACTTGTGGAGATTTTAGCATCATTATTGTCCAAATAAAATAAACATAAAAACAAAACATGCAATAAAAATAATGCAACTTTCCTATCAAGAAAAATGTTATCAGATTATTTTAAAAAAATTATGTCAATATTTAAATTGCCTTGAGACACAATTTTTAATGTTTTGAGATAGTTTATTTTCAAAGTAAAAATACCTAAAATAAATGGAAGCTTGTTTTGAGATAAGACAAGAAGTCTTCTGTCTTAAGACACATGATTGAAACTTGATAATTGATTTTAGATTCAAGTCCCAACTCCTAAGTTGACTTAGTATCAGACCATAACTTGATAAATTAAATTATTATATTCTATGAAAGTAAGATTGTATTTGAAATGGATGATTGTTTTGATATGAATGATATTTATGCTTTAAATGATATGATAATAGAAGTAAGTTAGCCTAAGTTACTTCGACAACATAATGTGACATCACACATCGAGATCCGACAACCGAGTCAAGTGTGGGATGTTACAATTTTAGTGGAATAAGTTATTACAGTTTGTTATAATTCAGTAAGCCTTTTAAATTTTATATTTTGCAGAGCTTGTTTAGGCTAATGAGTGGAATTAGAGAGCACAATTGTTGTTCATTTAGGAACTATTTTAGGTGCAAATTTTGTAAGTAAACCTGATTGAGTCAACCAGTTTACATCTAAACTTTCAAGGGGAAAGAATTAGAGGGACACTAATTTAAATCAAATTATGAAAGTGAGGTTGCAACTTACGTGTGTAAGGTGAACTAAATCACTACTTTTACTCGTTATTAATAGTTAATTACTCTCTAAGCAAGACCCTACATACATAGGGTGTTTTTAAACTTGTGAACAACTTCCTGGTGTACGTTTCTATTTTTTTTCTAAATAGTTACTTTGTCCTATTATAATTGAATACATAATTAACAAGCAAAAGTCCACAAACTTACATTTTGTACCAAATCTAGTCATGTAACACCCCTAACCCGTACCCGTCGCCGGAGGGATTAAGGAGTGTTACAAATAAGCACGAAATTTCATTTAACACTATACCAATAATTCCTAAGTTTAATTCACATCAAAACATTTAAAACATTAATCGAATATCAACCACACATACACATTAACTATATGGAATACATATAATAATTTAACAAGCCATTTTCGCATGGCAATACATATATACATTAAAAAGATACTTAATTAACATCAAAAGTCAATCCTATACATACCATTAACAAAGTTCAGCTACAAAAGTACCGAAAGGGCTTAGATAGTGTGGACGACTTTGACTTTGAAAACTCCCGAATCCGATAGCTAACGAGCAGGATCTATAAAACAAAGAACTAAGACAACAGAGTAAGCATATTGATGCTTAATAAGTTTTAAGTAATGCAAACAATTTACAACTTGTTATTAAAATCGAGTACATAAATTCACATTTCATATTCTAATTAATCATCACTTGGCCGAATATGTATGTACATATATACACATAGGAAAAACTTCTAGTACATATTCCATTATTTATAAGGCTTATACTATTACCTTTAACCACATTCTTTCATATGATAACTTATATTCACCAATTATATCATTGTCTTATCCTCAAATACCGAATTTCATTCACTCACATATATATGTATACCGTACTTTGATACTAATAATTCACATAGAAATCAATTCAAATCTGAGTACGTAATGCGAACATTAACATATAAAATACATTGTACCTATGCAACGAGTTTTACCACGGACGTTCGAGCTTACAATCTTACTTACATTGCTGGCATCAATTCTGTCAAATCTTAAGGCTCGGAATACATTACTAGCATGAGCCTGCGGGTCCTTAACCCGGATATTTTTCCAGCACTTAGCTTGCGGACTTTAAGTCCGGATTTATTCCAGTATATAGCCTGCGGACTTTAAGTCCGGATTTCTTCTTTTACTGAGCACCTTATATATTTATTTACAAAGAATTCAATTAAGCATGGTACAGTTATTATTTACATGTCAAGACATTATCAAGATGTACTAAATGTGACTATCCGAACTTACCTCGGTATATTGGAACGGTTGTGGATTGACTACTCTATTGCTTTCTCTTTTTCCCTATCCAATTTGTATCCCCTTGCTCTTGAGCTAAATAAGTATAAATAGAGATGTTTAATATTTTGATCAATAGTGTTTACTTATTATTCACATTCGGTAATCAAATATCAAACTCATTTTATAATATATTATCATTACCACAATTAGTCTTAAACCTACCGATTTCATAACTAATACATGTTCATACACAAATGCTACTTTCGCCAAATGCTCATGTAATTAAGGTAATAATTTATCATTCAACTTTCAAAACCAAACGTCATTATATTACTAAATATACATCCACCCACATATATAAGCTCAATAATCATAATATAACATCATGTACTTATATTACTTATGTGGCCGAATATACTTGGTCATACATACACATAAAAAAAATCAATTCCAAATTTTCATTTCATTTACTCATTAAGCCGAATACACTTACCATGTTCACATACATTATTCAACAAACTCCTCTTTAAATTAAGCACATATTCGGCAAAAACAATGGTAATTTAGCAACTTTAATTTAACTCTTATTTGCTTATAACACATTTTAAGCATTCTTTTTATTCTATCAACTCAAAACACACACATTATTCAATTATAAACAAATTTATGTTCGGCAATGTCATCAAACATGATAGCCGATTCTTCCCACTTAGCATCTAATGCATCCATATGATCATTTGTTTAGTTCAAACACCTATCTACCATTATTCATCTAAATTAGCATGAAACAATAACCATATCTTTTATTAACTATCATGGCCGAAAGTTCTACTCATTCCTAAAATCAAAATTTTAACATGGGTTACCTAAAGAACGTGGTAACTAACTCAAAATTAACTTAAATTTCAAGAATTTAACTTAAACTTCTTACCTTAATGAAAACCTAAGGTGGCCGAATGGTTCTTCTCCCCAACTCTTCTTTACATTCGGCTAGAAAGAACAAGATGAACACCTTTTTTTTTTCACCCACTTTCTACTTTTAATTATTATAATTCCATGATATTAAGCCATTTAACTAAACTAATGTTAATATAAAATTCATATATTATATTTTAACTAGTAACATGGCCGGCCACTATCTAAAATGGGTAATTTAACATGCAAAACCATCCTTTTCAACACATGCATTAATAGCCCATTTTAAAATTAACCTATCACATTTCAAAAGTGTCTCACATAAGTCCTATTAAATAAATTCACATGCAAATGACCAAATCAAAGCTTGAATCTTTCACACATGCATGTTCACATATAATAAGCATCGAATATGACGGTTAATTATTTTTACGACTCGGTTTTGTGGTCCCGAAACCACTTTCCAACTAGGGTCAAATTAGGGCTGTCACAAGTCACTTAACGTATTAAGTGGAGATCATGTTGTTGATTTTCTTTTGAGATGAAAGGTGTTTCAATTTCTTTAACCCTTTATGTTCAACGACTCCAATTATGCTCACTTGAAAGCCTAGATGAGGGCTTCCATAAAGCCCATTGATGAAAAAGCTATTAAGGTCTAGTGCATTAAGTGTAGTTTACTCGTCATTTGCACTTGTAGTTTTTTGAAAAAATTGGTTTAATAAAATTTCATTATTCACATTAATATGATGACTCATGCAGTCGTTGAGAGCACCAAAAATATCCTATCCCTATAAAATAATGAAAAAGAATAGTATAAGGCAAGTAGGGTCAAATCCTCACGGACTGGATTTGCACAAATGCTTGTTTCTCGAAATCTCGAACAGAGTTGTGCCCAAGAAAACCTGCGTTCCAGAAAAATAAAAATAAAATAGAATTAAAAGTTTTGATCTAGAAAAAAAATAAAATAAAAATAGAATTAAAATTTGAATTGAAATTGAAAAAATTAAAATCAAAATAGTTGAGATAAATAAAGTTGAGGAAAAAGATTTCTTATGGAGAGTTTCCAGCCTCCGGTTGCCTCGATCCGCCTTGGGTTCAATCCTCGGCTTTTAACTGATCCTACTCAAGTAGAATAAGCCAATTATAGTGGAAGAGGACGCCTACGACCACCAACTCCAAGATTTTAGACTTACGATTTGGCGGAACTTGACACTAGCCAACAATCACTTTTGTGGGCTATCTTATGCTAGATCATCACTTCCCAATGGCGAATACCACGCCATTTTGTCTCTTGGGCTCGACAACCTCTGACGCAGTAAGCTAACAAACTGACTGTGCAACCTTCCCAAAACGTACAAAGTGTTCGTACCTTACACAAGTTGAAAAGATCACCTATTAAGGGACATGGACGGAAGCATCATCCCCATAATGCAGAGAAACGATGAATACTAGTTGAGAAGGCTAAGCGCGGATCCTAAGCCTCATGAATCCTTTTTGAGGAATTTCGACAACCTTCGGCTATATAAATTTAGTGGATTATGCTTTTTGGGGAAAAAGAAATAAGTTTTTGGGAGAAGGAGTGTTTACAGAAAAAGATGATATGAAATTTGAGTCATTCAATCCCCTATTTATAGTACTAGGAAATCTAGTCTAGTCCTACTTAAATTCTAAAAGATAAATACAGATAAATAAAGATAAAAGCTAAAATAAAATCTAAATAATAATATCTAACAATTATCCTAATATAATTAAAAATTAAATAAAGTCTTGTGTTTATAAAATATCACTTCTTTATATTTTTGTCCTTATGTCTTCCATACTTGCATTTTCGGCACCACCCGTTTGCCTATGTCGCATTTTGGCCCACTTTGTAATGAACCGAAAGTTACGGTATCGAAAATCGAGTCTTGAGTACTGTTTCCGTGAAATTAATTCATGAATATTTATTAGAAATATTTATGAATTATAGTTGAGTGGTTGATTAATGTTTGATTAAGTTAAGTAGCTTGAATTTAGAATAAGGACTAAATTGCATAAGGTATAAAAGTTTAATTATAGATTAAAGATTAGTAAAGGGACTAATCTAGCAATTAGACCCTAAGTGACCTGTGTGTGTTAATATTGTATAACGTTTGTAATAGTTGGTAAAAATATTAAATGTGTTAAAGTAGTTTTTCTTATAGATTAAGTTATTTTATTAGAATAATATTATATTATTAATATTATTATATTGAATATAGATTTATGAATAAAGGAAATAAAAAAAAAAGAAAGATAGAAAGAGTTAAGAGAGTAAACGTGAGAAAGAAAGAAAGAAAAAGAAAAGGGAAAATTTGAGGATTAAGGCCCTAAAGCTTGATTGGTAAGTTGTTTTAGCTCATTTTCTTGTGATTTTTATGTTTATGGATGCCTAATTCGAAGTTCTACATGTATGAGGTTAAAATGAAGAAAACTAGTATGAGGTTAAAATGAAGAAAACTAGTGAATTTTTAGATGTTTATTAAGTTGATTAAATTGAGGATTATGGGTTAAAATGATAGAATTTTAAGTTAGAAGTGATTTGTTAAAGGAATTTTTAAGTTAGGTTTAACTAGGGACTAAGTTGTATAGAGCTCAAAATTTATGTTTTATAATGATTTTTTTATGAGCTTGAAATTGTTAATGAGTTGATTAAATGAAAATATGATGATTTAGTTAAAAAAAAGATTAGTAATGGGAAAAGGACGAAATTGAAATTTTTGTAAAAGTTTGATAGAAAGTGAAAATGTGTTTAATGAATTAGTATATTGATGATTTTTAATTGTATGATTGTCCGTAGCTAACGTAGCACCGGATACGTCATCAAAGAAGGGAAAAGAGAAAGTGAATGAAGATATTGATTAAATTCGATAAATAGTGGTTTGTATTTCTATAAACCGAGCTTAATCGTTATTGCTATATTTGATAATTATATTGTATGAAAATGTGAATGAGGTAAGTATTCTTACCATATTGAAATGAATGTGATTTTGAATACCCTATTAACAGTGTCGGGCTAGTCGGATATAGTTGACATGTCATAGAAATTGGAAGTATTGGGATATTCCGACATTGAGTCAATGAGACACTATGTGTCGACTACTGTTAAAGTTCCGGATTTGTTCCGATGAAGTACTTTGTGTACTATAATGTTAAAGTTCCGGATTTGTTCCGATGAAGCACTATGTGCTTATCCCGGAGTGTGGGTTGGATCCGTGTATCCGTCAGTATCCGAGTTATGTTAATAAGGGTAAATAAAGTAAAGATTATTAAAGTACTGATTGATTGACTGTTATTGAAATGATGATTGATATTGAATAATAGCAATAATGTGTTTGAATTACCATGTTTTAAAGTTGATTAAGCTATTATTTATAGAAATACCACTGAGAGTATTCTCAACGTACGGTTTGTTTCCGTGCGCAGGCTAGGTACGAAAGTATAATGGCTCTGCATACAAGCCGATCCCCGAACTCAAATTGGTGAAGTTTCTATCTTTTTGGAAAATGGCATTGTACCTAGGATGTCTTTTGGTCATTTTGAAAGTACCTAAGTTGTTAAGTGATATTTTGGTATGTTTTGTAAATGTTACCAAAACCCTAGGTATGATATGTTTTTGATATGTTCGTGAAGAGAAATAAGAGGAAGTGATGGTAAATATTGTAGAGAGAAGAAATGAAGATATTATAAACTTAGTTATCAACATTTTATACTAAAACAGATTTGGATAGTGGCAATAGTCCAACTTTGAAAATACACCAAAAATAGTAGAAAGTGAATTATATGATGAATAAAATATGTAATTGAATATTAATGAATCTATTTTTATATGGAAGAAAGAAAATAGGTAAAATTGTTGTATTTTATGAGATATTTACGTTTTGGTGAAACAGGGTTAGAGCAATTTCTAGATTCCCTGTTCTGACTTTAGAAATTCACCATAAATTGTGTATAAATAATTAGGACTCATACTTTATATGTATGGATTCTTTATTGAGTCTATTTTAAACTAAAATAAACGGAATAGTCATTGGATTTCTGTACAGGAAGAAATTTGATTCGTAGTGCACAGGGATCAGAGTAGCTGAACCCTGAAACAGGGGATATTTTTGCTAATAAACTGTACTAATTGGCCTGACCAAAAATTTTAGAAAAAAATTAGTCAGTAGATATATGAGTCTAATTTTAGGAAAAATTTACAGAATTGGATTTCGAGTTTTTTAACTCGAGATATGATTTTTTTAGCGACCATGATGCAGATGGATAGTTTACTACAAGAATTGTTTAAGTGTTAAAATAAGTTTAGCAATGTCTCATGCTCGACTCCGGCGACGGTCTCGGGTAAGGGGGTGTTACAATTTGATTGGTACCAGAGCTAGTTAGGTTTAGTCTGTTCTAGGACTAAATCGAATGTGAATGTGAATCTAGAGGTACATGCCATTAATGAGTCAAATTTGAGTTGGGAATGCTGATATGTTTATTGAATATTTCTGTTTTATAGCATTAAGAATGTCTGATAAAAGAATTTAGGATACTGATCAAGAGATGTATAGTGAAGATGATGAACCGTATAATGTAAATGAATCAGAGTCTGCAACTCCAAGTGTGAATCCGGTAGGAAATCAACCGAATGTTGGAAAGGATAATACTGAAATCTTCAGAATGATCGCCGATGCCCTTCAAAGAGCAGTAGGAACTATGCCTGCTATGTCCTCTACCCCTACTAACCGAAGAGCTCCAATTGAAGAATTGAGAAAATATAGAGCTACAGAAGTTTTGGATGTAAAGGGAATTGATTCGACTACTACTGAAAACTGGTTAGAGACTACAAAGAGAGTTCTGAAGCAACTTGAATGTACACCACAAGAAAGCTTAGTGTGTGTTGTCTCATTACTGCAAGAGGAAGCTTTCGTATGGTGGGAATCAGTGATTCAGAATGTACTTGAGGAATAGATAAGTTGGGACTTCTTTCAAAAAGAGTTTCAAAAGAAGTATTTGGGAGAAATGTACATAGAGGACAAAAGACAAGAGTTCTTAACACTGAAACAAGGTGAGATGCTCATAGTGGATTATGAACGAGAATTGCTGAGATTAAGTAGATATGCCACCGAGTTTGTACCGACTGAAGCCGACCGATGTAAGAGATCTTTAAGAAGATTACGTGATGAATTTAGACTACAGTCGATGCCTCTTAGAATCACTGAGTTTGCGGATTTAATGGAAAGAGCTAAGATGATTGAACAAATTCTCAGAAGAGCTAAGATGATAGAATCACTTAGTTGCTCGTTTGACTGAAAAACATCCCGGAATGGTTAGTTCAAGTCCACAGCCTAAGCGGTCAAAAGAATCACGAGGTAATTAGAGATTTAGTTCTCGATCGGACAGAGGTGATCGAGGTCGAAAAAGACAGACTACTATGTCTACTGGCAGTATCTGAAGTCCAGTTTAGAATACTGAAATTCCAATATGTGAGCATTGTGGAAACCGGCACAAAGAGGAGTGTAGAAAGTTGACTGGACGTTGTTTCCGTTGTGGTGCTACCGATCACTTTATTAAAGATTGCCCAAAGATTTTTGGAACAACACTGACAGTAGTGCAAAGATCTGAATCTGCTTCCAGAGGCCGGAGATCAGGCCGAAGTAGTTCGTTTGCTAGAGGTGGTGCTAGAAGAACTAGTGAGAGTGCTACACAACAATCTGAAGCTAGAGCTCCAGCTCGAGCGTATGTTGTGAGGACTCGAGAAGAGAAAGATGCTCACGATGTGGTGACAGGTATATTCTTTTTAAATTCAGCACCCGTTTATGCTTTAATAGACCCTGGGTTATCACATTCATATGTTAATACGAAAGTAGTTGAGACGGAAAAATTAGAGTCTGAACTGTCTAAAGTTATGATAGAAGTGTCTAGTCCACTGGGACAAACTAATTTAGTGAACGATATATGTCGAAGATGTCCGTTAATGATTCAAGATAGAATATTCCCTGTTGATCTGTTGATTATGCCATTTGGCGACTTTGATGTTATTTTGGGAATGGACTGGTTATCAGAACATGGAGTGATTTTAGACTGTTATAAGAAGAAGTTTACTATTCAGAATGAAAGTAAAGATAGGATTAAAGTAAATGATATTCGGACTAGTGGATCAATTCGTATTGTTTTGGCCATTAAAGCTAGCAAGCTTCTTCATCGAGGTTGTAATGTTTTCTTAGCATATGTGATTAATTCGGATTCAGTTGAAAGTCAGTGTAGTAAGATTCGGATTGTATGCGAATTTTTTGATGTATTCCCTGAAGAATTACCTGGATTACCCCCTGATCGAGAGGTAGAATTTGTGATTGAAGTCTACGTAGGTACAGATCCAGTATCAATACCTCCGTACCATATGGCACCTATTAAGCTTAAGGAATTAAGAGTACAGTTGCAACACTTATTGGATAGAGGTTTTATACGACCTAGTACATCACCATGGAGAGCTACAGTGTTATTTGTTAAGAAGAAAGATGGGTCGATGCGGTTGTGCATTGATTATTGACAACTCAACAAAGTGACTGTCAAGAACAAGTATCCACTTCCCCGAATAGATGATTTGTTTGATCAATTGAAAGGAGCTTCCGTATTTTCAAAGATTGATCTGAGGTCGGGATACTATCAGTTGAAAGTAAAAGAGTGCGACATATTGAAGACGGCATTCCATACGAGGTATGGGCATTATGAATTTTTAGTGATGCCATTTGGACTGACAAATGCCCCTGCTGCTTTTATGGATCTTATGAATCGGATTTTTCAGCCATACTTGGATCAGTTCGTAGTAGTTTTTATCGATGATATTTTGGTGTATTCCAAGTCAGAAAAAGACCATGAGAAACATGTCCGGATTGTTTTGCAAATACTATGAGAAAAGTAAGTGTACGGAAAATTGAGCAAGTGTGAATTCTGGTTGTCAGAAGTTGTGTTTCTTGGTCATGTCGTATCAGCAAATGGAATTAGAGTGGATCCAAAGAAGATTGAAGCAGTTATTCAGTGGAAAGTTCCTAAGAATGAATCAGAGGTACGAAGTTTTCTCGGATTGGCTGGTTACTATCGAAGATTCGTCAATGGATTTTCAAAGATAGCCTTACCGATGACCAAGCTACTACAGAAGAATATTTCATTTGTTTGGAATGAGCAATGTCAGAAAAGTTTTGAAGTATTAAAACGAATGTTAACAGAGGCACCGGTGTTGACTTTACCAAAATCAGAAAGAGATTTTGTAGTGTATAGTATTGAGTGGACTGGGATGTGTACTAATGCAAAACGGGAAAGTCATTGCTTATGCTTCACGGTAACTGAAACCGCATGAGCATAACTATCCAACTCATGATTTAGAATTAGCAGCTGTAATTTTTTCCTTGAAGATTTGGAGGCACTATCTTTATGGTGAAAAGTGTTATGTTTATACGGATCATAAAAGTTTGAAGTATCTGCTTTCGTAAAAAGAATTGAATCTGAGACAAAGGCGTTGGATAGAGCTTCTGAAAGACTATGATTGTGTCATAGACTATCATCCAGGGAAGGCTAATGTAGTAGCCGACGCACTGATTAGAAATGCTGCGATTGAATTACGAGCAATGTTTACACAACTTAGTATCACTGAAGATGGAAGTCTTTTGACTGAATTAAGAATAAAACCAGTAATGTTTGATCGAATCAGATCAGCACAGTTAGAAGATGATAAGTTGTTAAAGAAAAGAAAGATGATTCGGAATGGTACAACAGAAAATTTTAGCATTGATGAAAATGACTCTTTAAGATTTTAGAATCGACTTTGCATTTCGACTAATTCTGAGTTGAAAGAGTTAATTCTTCGAGAAGCTCAAAATAGTCCATTTGCATTTCATCCTGGAGGTATGAAAATGTATCGTGATTTGAGTGAATTGTATTGGTGGTCGGGAATGAAAAAGGAAATAACTGAATATGTGGCAAAGTGTTTGACTTGTTAACGAGTGAAGGCAGAACATCAAGTTCCATTGGGATTACTTCAGCCTATCAATATTCCTGAATGGAAATGGGACCGAATAATGATGGACTTTGTAACGAGATTACCGACGTCTGCAAATAAATAAAATGCTATTTGGGTAATAGTTGATCGACTTATGAAGTCAGCTTATTTCTTAGCTGTGAGAACCGTTTGGTCGTTAAAGAAACTTGCTGAGGTTTATGTTCGGGAAATCGTTAGATTACATGGTATTCCAAAATCAATAATTTCTGACAGAGATCCAAGGTTTACGTTCCAAATTCACGCTTTTTGCCCTTAAATTTACTTTTGCCTTCAATTTAATCCCTAAAAGATAAAATACCATAAATAGCCTAAATTAGTAAGATCATACTCAAAATAAATATACAATTAACACATAAAAATATGTCGTTCTAGAGTATTATCAAATTCCCCGTACTTAGCCTATGCTTGCCCTCAAGTATGGTTCCTATCCATTATGAAATTTAAAATTTGCCATGAAAGAAGTACTACTCCAAAGTTTTATAAAGATTAGTCAAAATGCATATCAAAAATAAAAAGAACCCTTAACTTGCTTTAAGTAAAATTGAAAAAGTATTCCAATTAACACACAAAAAATTAAGATTGACTTAGATAATTTCATAAAAATTAGGTAATTTACTAAACCTACGAAGACACCCTATTTGTTTCTACCTTTAGTCCCCACATTTTATTAATATATCTCTTCTTCTTTTTTTCTTTTTTTAAAATTTTAAAATTAATTTTTTTTTTATTTTTGCTTAAGAATATATTGAACATTTTGAAACAAAAAGAGATGACAGCCAAGCACCTTACCCTGGTTAGTCACCCAATATACTCCTAATTTATTATATTTTTCTTAATAATATATCGAACCTTTTAACGCGAAGAGAGATGACAGCCAAGCATCTCACCCCGGTTACTCAGCCCAATAATTTTTAAGTATTTTAATTCTGGTTAGCGGAGTTTTACCTAACACGTCACACAACCTTTTTAAGCATTTAATTTTTTTCATAAAATCAAAAACTAATGAATTAAACACTTGGACCCAATTATAAAAGTTACAAAAACATAAAAATCTCAAAGAAAAGGGCAAGAATTGAACTCACAGATGTCAAAGTATGAAAAACCAGCAGCTTTCAGACTTCCCATGGCGTTTAAATGATGATATCTCTAGATTTTTCAAATTTGTCTTGTTTTATATGTTTAATTTGCAAAATTTCCCATTTTGCCCTTGTTTCTCCTTGTCTTTTTTGCTGATTTTCTTGCTCAACCGTCCAGCCCATACAATTTGGGTCCAATTGCCTTTTAAATCCCTCCTTTTTAATCACTTAAACTATTTAATCACAATTAAATAAATTTTGTACTATTTTCAATTTAGTCCTTTTTAATTAATTGACTAACCAAACGTTAAAATTTTCTAACGAAACTTTAATACTAACTTAGTAACACTCCATAAATATTTATAAAAATATTTATGGCTCAGTTTATGAATTTGAGGTCTCGATACCTCGTTTTCAACCCAATTTACCTGATTAATTCTTTTAAGTTCGCACTTGGCCTATAATTATTATTTGTTAAAATTTCTAAATTTAATCGTCGGATTTAGTGATCTCGAATCACTGTTTCTGACACCACTGAAAAATTTGGCTGTTACACCTTTTTTTCCACATCCATCATATTTGGATTCAACTATCTTTGCACCTCTCGCCTTGGTTTTGTGTTTTCCTTTAAGAAAATCTTATGTGTGCCTGTCGAGGGGTTAATCCCTTTTAAATTAGCAATGGTCTCATCATTCTCCAAAAATGTGTATTTGAGATGCTCGGGAAGTGATTTTAATTTTAGATCTGGTGCCTGCATAACAGAAGGTAAAAGTTTAGTATCCATAAGAGCCAACAATTTATTAATAGAAAAATTATCAAATATCATTTTAGATTTATCTTCATAAGATAACTCAAAAGTTTTTTCTGCTAATGAGTCAATTATGTGGACACGGTTTACTTTCAAGATTTTACTTGGGTGACTAATAGCATCGTAAACATTAAACTTTACGATCTCTACGTCAAACTCCATCGTGAGGGTTTGGCTATACACGTCAATCTTAGTATTTGCAATACTAAGGAAAGGTCGCCCCAACAAGATGTCTGAAGACCCAGGAGCTTTATCCTTTTCTATTTTTATCACATAAAAATCTGCAAGGAAAATAAGCTTGTTAACTTTCACTAATACGTCCTCGTGGACTCATTCGGGATGCACAACAGACCTGTCTGCCAACTGTATGATAACACCTATTTTCTTCAGATAACCTGCATTAAGTGATTCATAAATAGAAAAAATGCATGACATTTATGGAGGCCCCTAAATCACACATAGCCTTTTTTATTCTCAAATGGCGTATTTTGCATGGTATTGCGAACATGCCCCTATCTTTGCATTTCGCTGGCATCTTCCGCTGTAACACTGCAGATACATTCTCACCAATGTTTACCCTTTCATTAACTGTTAATTTTCGCTTGTTGTTGCAGAGCTCTTTAAGAAACTTGGCATATCGCGGATTTTGTTTGATGGCATCCAACAGTAGTATGTTGATTTCGACATTTCTGAATGTTTCGAGGATCTCCTTATCCTCTTTATCTTTGCGACACTAATATAACCTTCTTGAAAATGGAGGTTGAATTTTAGGCAATGGAGGTTTCCTTCGGACCTATTCATCGTTCTCGGGCTTTTCTTGGGTGGAATCTTGGCCAAGATTTTTGTCAAGAATTGGTTCTAAAACCTTTCCACTTCGCAACATCACTGCATTTGCGTGTTGTCTTGGATTAGGTTCTGTTTGTAACGGCAGCTTCCCTTGAGATTTCAATTTCTCAATTGATATGGTCAATTTTCTTATAGATGCCTTCGTTTCTTTTTGGAAATTAAGAGTTTGTTGTTGGAAATCAAGGACATTAGCTGCTAATTTATTGACCATAGTTTCTAAAGAAGTACTTGAATCTCGTGGCTATTGTGGAAACTGATTTTGGTATGGCTGATTATATCGTGGATTGGGCCCATAACTCAAGTTGGGATGGTTCTTCCATCCTGGGTAGTAAGTATTAGCGTAAGGGTCATATCGCCTCTGTGGTGGCCCAGGGAAATTTCCCACAGCATCTAAATGAGCCATAATATCATTATACAAACTGGGACATGCATCAGTTTTATGTTTAGGTGTAGCACATATTCCACATATTCGGGCTGGTTTTACTTTTTTTGCAGCAAGAGAATTCACAATATTAGTAAGTCTATCAACTTTTTCTTTTAAGGTTGAATTACTTAGCTAGTGAACCCTTCTAGGGGGTTCATTATGGGCTCGAAATTTGTTGAGTATTTGCAGCCATCGTGGATATCAAGTCCCTTACTTGTTGGAGAGTCATGTTGACCAATGTTCCTCCACTAGTGGCGTTTACCATATTCATCTCCATGGGTTTCAAGCCTTCATAAAAGTACTAGAGAATAGATTGTTCCGTTATACCATGTTCTGGGCAACTTGCACACAACTTTTTAAATCACTCCTAATAGTCGTAAAGAGACTCTGCTTCTTTTTGCCTTATTTCTACGATCTCCCTTCTCAACTCAACTGCACGCGGTGCTGGAAAAAAAACTGTTGAGAAAAAAACGAGAAAGATCAGCCCAAGTTGTAATAGATCCAAGAGGTAAATAAAATAGTCATTCCTTAGCTGAATCTGCCAGGGAAAAAGGGAAAGCACACAATTTTATTTAATCCTCAGTCACCCACTGAGTTTTCATACTAAGACAAACCATATGAAACTCTTTCAGATGTTTGTGGGGATTTTCATTTTGCAACCCATAAAAAGCTGGCAGTAGCTGGATTAAACCTTAATTTAGTTCAAAATCAGTATCTATAGTAGGATACGCGATGCATAATGGCGATTGTTCTGTCGGAGCTTCAGCCAGTTGCCGAATCATTTGAGCCATTGGTTGATGTACTAAATTCAGGTTTTCGTTAACCTTAGCGTTAAGCACTTCCTATGGTGAGTCGATGTAATGACCCAAAATTCACGGGTACCGAAAAACGAGTTATAGGGCCCCCGTCTAAGTGAACCGAGTTTGTAAATATTTATTAGGGATATTTGTGAGGCTACTTGTTTGTTTAATTAGGCTTTAATTAAGTGAATTTAGCTTAATTAAGAGAAATTAGGAAAAAGGGTTAGATTGAATGAAGTGTAAAAGTAGAATTATAGATTAATAAAAAGAAAGGGGGACCAAAATGGCAAATCTATCATTCACCATAAATGAGGTGGCAAATGTTGATAAAAATCTAAGATTTTTATTGTTTAATTATTATTAAATTATAATGTATATAATTATTTTATTATATGGTAATTTATATTAATTATAAATTAAAATTATTATATTATATGAATAAATCAAAAAATTGCCAAATAGATGGTGATGATATTATACAATTGTAAAAAATATATATGTACATTTGTAATACTTATATTTAATTAGTAAATATATATTTATTATTTATTATTACTAAGTAAAAGATATTTATTAGATAAATAATTAAATTGTGTGATTTTTGTATAATAAACAAATTGGATAGTGACAATTGTAATAATGTAAATATATACATTTGTATTATATTTATTTATTTACTTCAAAATTAAGTAAAAGATAGTTATTAATTAAATAATTATATTATGAGATTTTTGTGTATGATAAATAAATTAAGTGGTGACAAATGTAATGTAAATATGTGTTATTAAAATATATTTATTATAATTATTATTATAATTATTATCATTATCATTATTAACTAATATATATATATATATAAGATATAAAAAATGAAATAAAGAAAGAAAGCAAAAGAAAGAATAGCAGAAGCCATTCGAAAACAAGAAGAAAGAAAAGGGAAAGAAAAGAAAAAGGGGAAAACTAGGGTTTGAAGGTTTAAAGCTTTAATAGGTAAGTCAATTAAGTCATTTTTGCTTAATTTTGATGTTTTAGAAGCTTTAGAACAAGGTTTTGATGAAATTAAGTTGATACTTTAAAAGTTCATAGGTTTATAAGTATAGTTCATGTTGAACAAAAAGATGAATTAGGGATTTAATTGAGTGAATTTCAAGTTAGATTTGGTAAGGGATTGAATTGTAAAAGAAGCTATAAGTTTTGTATTTAAAGGACTAAATTGAAAGAAATTTTAAATTATAATTTTGTTATGAACATTAGACAGTTAAGTGAAATATGAAGGGAAATTGAATAGAAATGATGTATGAATTGAATTATAAAAGTAAATGAGTTAATTTGTAACACCCCTAACCCGTATCAATTGCCGAACTAGGGTTAAGAGACATTACCGGACATATCGGAACATTTCGCAATTATTTCACAATCAAAAGTCATGCATTGTCATATCATAGTCAAACTTTAACATTAAGTCCCTTTCTTCGGTCAATGAGACCATAAACATGCATTAGGAAGAAGTCGGGACTAAACCGAACACATACAAAATTTTTTGAAACTTAACAATTTTTCTAAGTTATAAAGGTCACACGCCCGTGTGAATAGGCCGTGTGCCTCACACGGCATTAGACACGCCCGTGTATTTAGGCCGTGGCGAAACAGAGCATACATACTGACTTATCCACACGACCACAAGACACGCCCGTGTGTTTAACCCATAGTTGAAACTGACTTGGCCACAAGGCCTGGCACACGCTCGTGTGTACGCGACCGTGTGGTCTACCCAGGCTCATTTCGCAATGGCCCTCGAGCAACACGGCAGAGACACACACCCGTGTTCCTGCTCGTATGGGCAAAAATAGGCCATTTACAATGCCAATATGCCCCCCATTTGGGTCTTCCCTACAATTCCAAAATCAAGCATCATATATGCAACATTTTTAGCCAAATTCAAATCCAAACATGTATCAATCAATTCATAATATCATCAACCAATTTCATGTTCATTCTCTATATCAAAACATACTAAAATCATATGTCAAACATTACCCAAATTCTTAACTATGAACATACCAAAATGACCATTTCACTTGGCCATATACACATATATATCTCTAAACATATCATATTATTTGCCTTTTTAAACCGTATTCAAATAACTAATGCATCATACATATAAACCCTGAACCATACTTCCCAAAAATAAGCTCAATACATAACCAAATATATGCCATATTAACATCATGAATAAGCCATTTTCGCATGGCTATATAAATACACAAGTCAAAATGAACCATTTCAAAACTAGCCTATACATGCCACATTACCAAAACTTAAAGCTTTTATTTACTGAAGTGATAGCCGGATAGCGTGATGACGTCTCCTCCAACTTCCAACCCGAGCAAGTCTCTGAAACTCTATAGACATAGGATAATACATTGAGTAAGCTTTGAAAGCTTAGTAAGTCATATACAACTAAATCATTTCAATGATATTTATAAACCAATATCACTAAACCGAAATTAACAAATCTCAATCACATATACCTTCTTTGGACTCGTAAATTCATGAAATCATATTAAATAGTTCACTTAACTTATTTAGTAATGAACGTATACCCATGCTTTCAAACTCGACTAACAACCATTAGTTCATTCATATAAATCAAGCTCACACATATTCAATTCATCACCGACCAAACCATGATCATTTATTACAAATCATACATAAAGTTATATCAACTTCTTTATAAACACTTTCAAACACGAACATCCATAATTTCCTTATTCACATAAACCAAATTCACATACATGATTTGTATAGCCAACTCAACCATTTTGATTTCATTATCTGTTCAAGTTTTCGAACCAAACAATCATATATCAAAACCATGTTTCATGTTTCGTAAATCTCATATCCAAAACATAAGACCATAATTTCATATAATGAGTATATATAACACATCATATTACTAACCTTTATTCAAAACCATAACTTACTTCCATTCAACATCTTTAATCTTTTAAATAGCATTAATAATGCTATCTAATCCAACTCATTTCATCTACTTCATACTTAACATCATCAACCACATGTGTTCCGTACATACCTGTACCATTACGTTCTTATCTATCACATTTGTCACTTCAATGCTTAAAACACTAATTCATTTGATCGTTCTTAAACATTCAACGAACTCGCACACTTAGTGGCAATTAATTAGCTGAAGCTATAATTGTATCGCACACTTAGTGCCATTACATTAAACCGAACTTATATTGGTATCGCACACATAGTACCCTTTTCTCAGCCAATGCTATTATAATCTCGCAAACTCAGTGCCATTTTAATAGCCGTAGCTATTTCATTTATCGCACACTCAGTGCCTCAAATTCAATTCACATTTTACATATTTCAACTTCACAATTATATTTCTTTACAACTCAATTCAGCACATATAATGCACATATATTTCAATTTAACAACATTTATTTACTTATGAACTTATCTCGTACTATCACGAATGGACCGAAACGACCATTCCGATACTTTATCTTTTCCACGATCTAAACCTGTATTTCGCTTTTCTCAATCTAGTTATAAGAAAAATCAAATAATTTAATCATTAATTCATTCAATTTAACACAATTTACACATTTTTGGCAAAATTACATTTTTACCCTATTATTTCACATATTTGCAATTTAGTCCCTATCATATAAAATCACAATTTCATGCAATTAAGGACAACCCATGCTAGCCTAATTTTACTCTATCATAAATCAGCCCATATTTTTAATTTATTCATACTTTTAACCACATAATTTCATTTCACAATTTAATACATAATTTATATTTTTACTCAAAATCACTTTATAAAATATGTAAAACTATCATTCAACTTCCATATCGTCATCAAGCATCAAAAATCATGAATATTCATCAATGGAATCTCACAAAATCTATAACAATTTCGAAAACGGAGATACGGGCTAGCTAGGTTAAGCTACAACAAACTAAAAAACGTAGAAATTATTAAAAAAGAAACAAAATTGAGCTTACATTCAATTCTCCATGGCCGAATGCTTCAAGCTATAATGGATTTATTCTTCATTACATTCGGCTAGCATGATAGAAAAGATGGACTAAATTCATTTTTATTTTGTTTTATTAACCTTTAATATCCATTTTACAAATATAACCTTGATGAACATTAATAACTACTCCATATGCCATGCCACTAACTTCCACTACCTTATAAATGGGTTAGTAACCACATAAGGACCTTAACTTCAAGGTTCTATAGCTATTTGATACTTTTAACTAATAGAGCATAAATTTTACGCTTTACGCGATTTAGTCATTTTTACCGAATTAACCATTCAAACGGTAAAATTTCTTCACGAAATTTTCACATAATTCTAATATCATGCTTTAAATATTAAAATAATAATGAAATAAATTTTTAAATGTCCTATCGTGGTCCCAAAACTACTATTCTGACTAGGGTCTAAATCTGGATGTTACATAATTAGGATTAAATTAGAATTAGGGTATAAATTGAATAGAAATTCAATCATTTATTATAAATTAGTGCTGTAATTAATAAGTGTAAATTATTATTATTATTTTTGTGGTTAGCAAAGAACCCGAGGCATCGGCACCAAAAGGAAATAAAAAGTTATCGAGGATTAATCGAACAAATCTGTGTTTGT
The DNA here is from genome assembly GCF_007990345.1 of Gossypium hirsutum. NCBI lineage: Eukaryota > Viridiplantae > Streptophyta > Magnoliopsida > Malvales > Malvaceae > Gossypium > Gossypium hirsutum. Next base: position 71,625,291 of record NC_053432.1, read on the forward strand.
ATTACTATAATTCAAATCTATTTATTATTAATTGTTATATTTTAATTACAATGCATGGCAAGTAAAATTAGGTAAGCAATTGAAGTGATGATATTGACTTGAATGAAATTGATTCAAAAATGTTTATGGCTATTGAAATTGAATGTGAACAAATTGGAAATTAAAAGTGATTTGAATTAAGTAATTGAATTATGAATTAGGTGAATATTTGAAAGTATATTGATTGGAAACTAAAAGTGATTTGAATTGAACCAAATTGAATTGAATGAAGAAAATATGTGAGTATTTGAAATGTATATTGACTGAAAAGTAATTAGTGATTTGAATTTGATTGGAAAATGAATTAAAAATATGAATTAAATAAAAGTGAATTAATTTATGAATATGTGTGAATATGTGAATTGTGTATTGATTGAAAAGTGGTTTGAATTGAATCAAAATATGATTATATGTGATTATCTGAAATATGTACTGGTATTGAATTGTTTATTGATTAGAAAGTGGAAAAGTGAATTTGAATTGAATGAGAATTGAATTGAATGGTGAATGTGTATGTATAATTGAACTGTATATTGATTTGAATGTGAAATTGTAATTGAAAAGTGATCTTGAATTAGAAATGAAAGTGAATTGAGAATTAAAATACCCTATTAACTTGTAATGACCCAAAATTCACGGGCATCAAAAAGTACATTAACGGGCCTCCGTCTTAGTAAATCGAGTTCAAAAATAATTACTAGAAATATTTATGAATTTAGAGATGTGTTTAATTAGGTTTAAATTAAGTGAATTTAGCTTAATTTAAAGTAATTAGTAAAAAGGACTAAATTGAATAAGGAGTAAAAATCTAATTATAAATTAATAGGAAATAATAAGGACCAAATAGGCAATTAAGCCTATTTGGGAAGATGATGCGGCAAAAGAGAGTAAAAATCTAATATTTTTTTTAAAACAATGATTATATAAATATTTAATTTAGTTATAAATTTTATTAAATCAATTTAAAATTATTAGATTTTTATATGATAATAAAGTATAATTTTGACAAGTGGATGGTGAAAAAAAAAGAAATGTAATAATAATAAGCATACACTTGTAACATGATTACATGTTTTTTTATTAATTAAGTAGAAGATATTTATATATTATATATAAATAAATTATTATAATATATTATTAGTAACTAAAGCAAATAAAAGAAATAGAATAAAGAAAAGAAACAAAAGAATAGAGAAAAGAAAACAGAAAGCATTCGAAAAAAACAGGGGAAGAAAATGGGAAAATTTAGATTTTAAAGCTTCAAGATTGTTTGGTAAGCTAAATTTAGTTCTTTTCTCTTAAATTTGATGTTTTAGAAGTCTTAAAACAAGGTTTTGATGAAATTAATCTGATAGTTTGAAAGTTTATGAGCTTTTAAACAAAGTTCATGTTGAAGAAAAAGAAGAATTAGGGATTTAATTGAATAAATTTTAAGTTAGAAAAAAAATGATTAAATTGTAAAAGAAGCTATAAGTTTTGTGTTTTAGGAAATTAAATTGAAAGAAATTTTAAATTAGGGTTTTATAATGAATATTAGATTGTTGGGGTGAACATGGAAGGAAATTGAGTAGAAATGAAGTATAAATTAAGTTAAACAAATAAAAGAGTTAATTAGGATTAAATTGGAATTAGGAAAAAAATTGAATAAAAATTCAATTAATTATTAAATTAATGTTGTAATTAATAATGTAAATTGTTATTATTATTTTTTTCATAGCTAACAAGGAAAACGAGGTATCGGCATCCAAAGGAAAAGAAAAGATCGTTGAGGAGTAAACTCATATTCCGGGTTTGTATTACTATAACTCAAACTATTTACTAAATGTATACTGAATTTATAGTTATGGAATAATTAAGTTAAGGTAAGTAATATATTTGAAATTAAATATGAGTATGTGTGAAAATTAATTTATATATGAATTAAGATAATAGATGTTTGAATTGATTGTAAATTGAAAATTTGTGTGTAAATAAAATTGAAATTGGAAAAGTAAAATAATACCCTATTAACTTGTCGGACTAGATTTGATACAAATGGCATGCCATTGGATTTGTGATGTGATGAGGAGATTTGTAATTCGGCCAAGAAGATGTTTCTGTTATTATATACTTTAGTTTATCCGAAGAGGCATTTAATGCCTTACTAGTGTGTTATGGAGGATTTATAATATTCTGGGTGTGTTTGGGTTGGACATTCTGGTGTGTTTGGGTGGAATCCGCGTATCTGTCAGAGTCCGAGCCTTGTTAATAAGGTAAATAATTGAAATGAAATTTTGAAAATGAGATTAATTGTTTTGGCACTATTGAAAAGTATGAGAAAGGATGTATAAACTAAATTATGAATTGAGTTGGTATGTGAAAAATGAAATATGAATTTAAGATTTATGAAGTAATATAATTATATATAATTAGTTTAAATGATTATAAAATTTATAGTTGATGTTTGTAATTTATTAATGTTAAATAGTCTTGATTTATAGTAATACCACTGAGTATGAAATACTCAGCGTACGGTTGTTTCCATGTGCAGGTCATTAGAGTTTCGGATCAGGTCTAGCATCCAAAACAAACCCGACTCCAACAAGAAGATTTTGGTGATGTATTTCTTCCTTTGTTAAGTGGCATGTACTAGGTAGTTAAATATAAATTATGTATATACATTAAGTTAAATGATTTTGGTTGTATGTAAATGATTATAATGTTTTGGATTATGAATATGATATAAAGTTATGAAATGGTAGATTTGGTATTAAATAATTGAAATGAAATAAATATTATTAATTATACATATATACTAACATGTTATATTGTTTAAACTAAGGTATTAAATTATTATTTAATATAAGTTGGATGAAATTGAGTATACTTAATCATTGGTTGGAGTATTGATATTGGATTGTTTTGGGTTTAAAGTTTGCAGGGGTTTTATGTAAAAATAAGCAAAAATGCTGTCGAATTTTTTTAAAAAAAAATTAATTAAATTAAATTAAATTACGAAAAATTTTCGGAGAATTTGAACAAGTTTCGTTTCACTTTTAATTTACGTTTTGGCTTCGAGCGTCTATTATTAGGATTTAACTGTTATATTATACTATGAATATTATTATTTATTTGTGAATTATTTTGTAAGTTGTCTGATATGTCTGGTAATGTCTTGTAACCCTATTCTGGCAACAGTTTGGGGTTAAAGGGGGTGTTACATAACTAGTCGGGCTGAGTCAGATATAATTGGCATGCCATAGGATTTGGAAGAGTACGGGATATATCGGCTTTGCCGATCAGGCACTTTATGTGTCGTATATCAGGCACTTTATGTGTCGTATTTCAGGCACTCGTGTGTCGTATCAGGCACTTATGTGTCGTATACTGATCATGTACAATGTACCATTTTAGGCACAATGTGCCGTACTGGTGTATTTGGGTTGGAATCCGTGTGTTCATCAAAGTCCGAGTTTGTTAATAGGGTGAATAACTGAAATGAAAAAATTAAATAAATTTGATTGATCGTACTATTAAAATTTTGAGAAAGAAATTATGATTTGAATTGTGAGTGGAATTAAGATGTGAGATTTGAAGCATGAACTTAAGGTTCACGAATTTGCTAAAATATCGAATTATTGATATTGAAATCAGTTGAATAAATGAAACGAGAAAATCAAATGAATTGATCAATTGAACTATTGAAAGTATGAGAAAGGGAAATTATGAATTGAAATTGAGATATTGAAATAAGAAGTGAAAATAGAATGAATTGGAAATAATGAAATAGTGTATGAGTTAGTTGAATATAATTTTATGAATTAATTATAATTATTTTTATTGAAAAATGTTGGTTTAAATAATTATTGAAAGACTAATGTTGTAAGATTTTAGATATGGAATAGATTAAGTTATTGAATTAGGATATAGAAATGAAATATATGAAATAATGATTTAATGAAATGGATATTGATATAATAAGAAGATATATAAATTAAAATAAAGAAAAGCTATTTAAGATACATATTATTAGAATAAATTTAAAGTTTAAAATGCATGAATGATTTATTGAAGGTAAAATAGTGGTAAGATTTAATGTGTATATATATTGTTTTTACCTTAAGTATTTGAATTATAGTAATACCACTTGGTGTATACTCAGCATACGGTTTGTTTCCCTGCGTAGATTAGATATAGAAATTTTGAAGAGTTGTATTTGAGATTACGAGTCTTCATCTCATTATATCTTCAGGCAATAAGAGGGTACGTTTTAAAATTTTGAATAGAATGACATGTACTTATGAAAAATTTTGTATGTCCCAAGTAGTAGTAATGATTTAAATATAAATTATTTAAATTTATTATTTGCCTGTTTTTATGTTCAAATATAATAGTAATTAGCCAAGAATTACTTTGGCACCAAATGTAATATTCCTATATCAGGTTCCTTGAGTCGAACATGGTATCTACTTTTTCGCTTTCAAATGTTCGAGTAGGGTTTTTGTTAACCTTAGACTCAACTTCGTTGTCGACTTCGATTTCTGGCGGTGGATTACTTTGAGTTCCAACCACCGCTGACTGATTTTTCCTTAGTTTTGTTTCCTTGCGATTAGCTCTCGCAGTATTTTTAATCTCTGAATCAAATGCAAAAGTACCTGGAGTAGATTTGGTCATAAGAAACAAAAAACAAGATTAGTACGTTGTCAGTCCCCGGCAACGGCGCCAAAATTTGATACGATCGTTGAGAGCACCAAAAATATCCTATCCCTATAAAATAATGAAAAAGAATAGTCTAAGGGAAGTAGGGTCAAATCCTCAAGGACCAGATTTGCAGAAATGCTTGTTTCTCGAAATCCCGGACAGAGTCATGCCCAAGAAAACCTACGTTCCTGAAAAATAGAAAAAACAGAATTAAAAGTTTTGATCTGGAAAAAAATAAAAAAATAAAAAAAGAAATAAAAGTTGAATTGAAATTGTAAAAATTAAAATCAAAATAGTTGAGATAAATAAAGTTGAGGAAAAAGATTTCTTATGGAGAGTTTCCAACCTCCGGTTGTCTCGATCCGGCTTGGGTTCAATCCTCAGCTTTTAAGTGATCATTCTCAAGCAGAATAAGCCAATTATAGTGGAAGAGGACGCCTACGACCACCAGCTCCAAGATTTTAGACTTACGATTTGGCGGAACCTGGCTCTAGCCAACAATCACTTTTGTGGGACTATCTTTTGCTAGATCATCACTTCCCAATGGTGAATACCACGCCATTTTGTCTCTTGGGCTCGACAACCTCTGACGCAGTAAGCTAACGAACCGATTGTGCAACCTTCCCAAAACGTACAAAGCGGCCGTTCCTTCCAAAAGTTGAAAAGGTCACCTATTAAGGGACATGGACGGAAGCGTCAGCCTTGTATGCAGAGAAACGATGAATACTCTTTGAGAAGGCTAAGCGCGGATCCTAAGCCTCATGAATCCTTTTTGGGAATTTTGACAACCTTCGGCTAGATAAATTTAGTGGCTCATGCTTTTTTGGGAAAAAGAAATAAATACAATGGAAATGGAAATTTTATTAAAAAATATCAAAGGAACAAAGGCTAAGTTTTTGGGAGAGGGAGTGTTTACAGAAAATGATGATATGAAATTTGAGTCACTCCATCATCTATTTATAGTACTAGGAAACCTAGTTTTGTCCTACTTAAATTCTAAAAGATAAATATAGATAAATAAATATAATTAAAGATAAATAAAGATAAAAGCTAAAATAAAATCTAAATAATAATATCCAACAATTACCCTAATATAATTAAAAATTAAACAGAGCCTTGTGTTTATAAAATATCTCTTCTTTGCATTTTTGTCCTTATGTCTTCCATGCTTGCATTTTCGGCACTACCTTTTTTCCTATGTGGCATTTTGGCCCACTTTATCTCCAAATTCATGCTTTTCACCCTTAAATTTACTTTTGCCTTCAATTTAGTCCCTAAAAGATAAAACGGCCATAAATAGTCCAAATTAGTAGGATCATACTCAAAATAAATATAAAATTAACACATAAAAATATGTCGTTCTAGAGTATAATTAATGACTATTCTAGATAAGGGTATGTATACTTGATACACCGCAAAAGCAGAACCTTTGATAAATTCAAAGCGTTTCATGCGAAAGTGGAGAAACACTAGGTTCATCCATAAAGGCACGTCAGTTTGATCGAGGTGGTGAATATTTATTTGATGAGTTCTTAGGGTACCTTATAGAGAATGAGATTCTATCTCAGTTAATCGCTCAGGCACTCCACAATAAAATGGCGTGGAAAAGAAAAGAAATCAAATGTTGTTAAACTTGGTACACTCGATGTTACCATCTCTTTTTGAGGATACGCTATATAAATGACTTGCTATATTTTAAATAATGTGTCAACTAAGGCAGTATTAAAAACCCCACACAAATTATGGTATGGTAGGAAGTCGTATCTTAATCATTTTAGGATTTGGGGATACTTGGCCCATATATTGGATAAATATGAAAGGAAGTTGCCTCACAGATAGAATTGAGCATGTTTGTAGGATATTCAAAGGGAACAAAGGGTGGTTTGTTTTATAACCTGAAAGAGCAAACTATTATAGTATCAACTAATGCTACTTTCCTTGAAGAAAATTACATAAATAGCTTCAAACCTCGGAGTAAAGAGATACTTGAGGAGCTTTCGAAAAATATACAAAACCCTACAGAAGCAGGTTCCAGAACCAACTCCCAATAGTATACTTGCAAACGATCAACAATTAGGGAGCTTCGTTACAATGGGAGAGTGTCTCGTAGGCTTAAGTTCTTCCAATTTGGAGGAATGTTTTTAACATTGAGTCTGTCGTAGAGGAAGATGATGACCCACTCACATATGATGAAGATATGTAGAGTGCTAATTCCAAACTCTAGAAAATTGCTATGAAAGCTAAGATGGGCTCTATGTATTTCAACTTAATGTGGAAACTTGTAGACTAACCGGAAGGGATAAAACCCAAAGGGTGTAATCTACAAGAGGAAAAGAAATACAGATGGAAAAGTGGAAACTTATAAGGCCAGATTTGTAGCAAAAGGTTATACTGAGCAAAAAGGTATTGGTTATGAAAATATCTTCTCTTCGGTTGCCATGCTCAAGTCAATCCACATATTACTATCCATTACGGTAACTCTCGATTACGAGATCTGGCAGATGGATGTCAAGACTGTGTTTTTGAACAGTTATCTTGAAAAGAGCATTTACATGATGGAACCTATAGGATATATGGCTAAAGGAAATGAGCATAAAGTTTGCAAACTACTTAGGTCCATATAAGGACTTAAGCAAGCACCCCGCTCATGGAATCAAAGATTTGATCAAGCGATCAAGAATTTTGAATTTGAGCAAAATATAGATGAACCTTGTGTTTACAAACGTTTAGGGGATAAAAAGGTGGTTTTTCTCGTTCTATATGTCTATAACATTCTACTCATTGAAAATAATGTAAGAACATTGTCATTGGTTAAACTATGGTTAACCCAACAGTTTAGTGTGACCACAGTTTAGCATGAAGGACTAGGGAGGAGCTAATTTTGTTCTAGGTATTTGAATCCTAAGGGATCAAATGAACAAAGTGATAGCACTATCTCAATCTTCATACATAGACAAGATATTGGAGCATTATGCAATGACTGATTTAAAGAAGGGAAATTGACTTTCTATGTCGGGATATCATATCTCTTTAGAGGATTGTATTAAGATAGCGAAATAAAAAGAAAACATAAGAAAGGTTCCTTACGCTTCGGCAATAGAAAGTCTCATGTATTCTATACTATGCACAAACCCAAATATATGTTTTTTAGTGGGGTTGGTAAGTTGATATCAGACGAATCCATGACCAAGGCACTGACAAACAGGTAAGCATATACTCAAGTATTTAAGAGAACGAGGGATTATATGCTTGTGTATTCCGGAAGAGATCTTACTCCTATCTGATATACTGATTTCGACTTCCAAACTTGTCGGGATTAGAGGAAATTGACATTAGACTGTGCTTTTATCCTAAACAACTGGTTCATAGTGTGAATATATGTCAAGAAGGGTTACATTGCTAACTTCACTATGGAGGGCCGAATATGAGTATGAAAAAGCTATGACAGTATAACAGTGCGAATATAGCTATGCGAATATAGCTAAACCTAAAAGAAACCACATAAGCGCAAAACACATAAGGGAGACAGTAGTGTTTGATGGAATGGTGGACATGGTCAAAGATCGTATATAAGGACAAACCCTAGGGATTTTTTTTACTAGAACTCTACTAGCTAGAGAGTTTTATGGGAAACACGTAGAGGGACATAAGAATGTGAAACATGACTCATCTACTTTACTAAACATGACTCATCTACTTTACTAAGGCAAGTGAGAGATTGTTGGATCTAGGGCTTGAGTGTAGTATTTTTGTCTGAGGACACTTGTTATTTTTTTAAAACAAAATAAGACTTATAATAGGACCAAAAAAAAATATATATATATATAACATATATATTTATAAAAAAATATATAGTAATAAAAAAATAAGTTGAGTTGATTTAATAAAATTAAAGTTTTTTTTTAAATTAGATGATATGTGTCCAAATCACATAATATAATTATATTTATAGATTTTATATAAAATATAAAAATTAAAAATACATTTAAAATAATATTGATTACTTTATAAAAAATTAATTTTTTAATTATTTTTTATCTAAATTAATATCAAATTAATTTTTATACACAGGGATGGATAAATAAAGGCTACAATATAATTCAAGTCTTTCTACTCTTTTTACATTTGAAATTTAATCTTTATATTTTTATTTCAAGGAATTCAATGGTCTACTTTTAGGATTTCAAAATACAAGTTTAATCTTTAATACCAATAATTATTTTGTTATATTCAAGTTTATTAAATGTTATTTTTATTTTCGTTATATAACTATTAAATGAGCATAATTTTTTATTACAAAATATCAAATCAGTAAATTTAACAATATAATTTTATTGAAGTAAATAACTTTTGAAATTTTAAAAAATAAAAATATATTGATTAAATTATAAAAGATTTAAAGAATATAAGTAATTAAAGGCGTATTTTAACGATAAATAAAATTCAAACTTATCATTAAAGCCTGCATGGTTTCAATTATTGCAATGATCCCTAAAGCATGACATATCTGACCTTCACCTGCTCACGCACATCACTCTCTATATCTGTGTTTTCTTCCGTCCCCACCCCATGCGCGTGGGGCCACCACCTCCCTCTTATTTATCATACTTCCCCTCCTCCATTCTACCCCTAAATTGTCCTACCATTTTATGTATATTTATAATTTTGTTTAATACATTTATAAATCGTATAAATGTTAATGTATTACACATTCGTTTTGGTTCATTAAAGTGTTACACATATATTATGTATATTATTAATAAATCTTTAAGTGAATTAGTTCCACAAATTAATTGGATATTAATTTAATTAAAAAATTATATAAAAATGTCATTTACTGTTATATTATTTGAGGGTGTTTAATGTTTTTATTTTAGTAAAAATCAAGAAAAATATATCTTTTGGGATCTGAACATACACTAATTATATTAGAAAAACCTTAAATATATCACTCAATCAAAGGTTTATCTAAATGTTTTTAATATGTATAATTTACTATCTCCATCATTTGTATCAATACTATTAATAAAATTATTGGTTGAGTTGGTATTACGGGTTAATCGGGGTATCAACTCAAGCAGGAAATTATAGAAATGTTCTTTCGTAATTAAAACAAGTAACATTTTATTATTTTTATTTTTAAAAAAAATGAAGAAAAATATTAATAAGATGAATTTAAACCTGTGCCAATTAGAGTAATAAAATTTTAAATTTATCACTCAACCAAATATTTCATTGTTTGTTATATATTATTTTTAAACACATATTTATTTTAAATATTTAATTTTTTTCCATATATACATGTGATAGAATTTCTAATATCAATAAAATTGTTGGATTTACTTAAAAAAAATTCAATCATGTTTTTTATTCATTGGATACCCAATTGTGGGTCTTTTTAGGGAAAATCCAACTCCCCTTAAAAGATACAAAAGAACATTGCCCTTTGTTTATTTAATTAGTATTTATTACTTTTAAAAATTAGTTAAAACTTTATTTTATTATTAATTTTATTTTTAGCTATCCAAGTAATTTGTTTAACTAATATCTCTAGGCATGAAGTAAATATTATTTGACTATTTTATATTTAATATATTATTTTTATTAATTTATTTTTCATATTGCTTATAATACTTTGTTTTATATACACCAACTTAATCAATAGTATCCAATAAGAGCTAACTGACATTGGAATATTGAAAATTTTCAAAACAATTTAAATAAAATTAAGAATTTTTAAATATATAAAAGTTCTAATAGTTTAAATAAATTAAGAAAATATAAAAAAAGCTAACAAAAAAATTTTAGAAGATTAAAAAGTGATATTTTGTTTCTTCTTGAGAATCATATATATATTTTTTGAATTTACATAATTGTTCTTTATGTAATGCTCTTTAACTAGAAATTAAAACGTACAAGTGTGTTTATACTCATGTCTTTTTGGTTATTGCAATAGCAATTGTACAATTGAGTTAAGATTCAATCAGCACATAATTGTTAGGGGCAAATACGTAAGTTTCTTAACAGGGGCCAAAATTTAATTATAATTTTTTATAGATCAAAATACAATTCTGTTATGTATTAATTTATAATTTCTTTACTTTTGAAGGGCTTAAACAAAAAATTCATTTAAAAGGGACTAAAGTGTAATTTTACTATATATTAAATTATGATTTCTTTATTTATAAGAGAACTGAATTGAAAATTTTTTTTAGGAGGTCGAAGTGTAATTTTACTATAATATTAATTTATAATTTAACTATTTATAAAAAGATTGAATTGAAATTATTTTTGTGAGGGACAAAATACAAAATTACTATATATTAATTCATAAATTTTTTATTTATAAGAGGACTAAATTTAAAATTTCCATTTTGGGGACAAATCGTTTATGTGTCCCATCAGATTGGCCTTTTATAATTGTTATTTACTATAAAAGAATTTTAACTTTTTTTAATCATATGATTTTGAATTATAAAAATAATATCAAACATTACAAAAGTTTTTATAAAAGTAAAAAAATCCAAATTAATTTTACTATTTTTGAATTTATATTATTTTATATTACTAAATAATATAGAATTAAAGTTTTTGAGAAAATAAAAAATTAGTAACTTTATATCCCCATAATTTTTTTTTTAAATTTTAAATCATTGTAAAAGATTATAAAAAAGATTTCATATTTTTTTCTAAATTTCAAACAATTTTCATATTTTAAAAAAATAACCTTAAATTATAAAATTATCATAAAATTTAAAAATAATATATATGTTTATTTATACTATTTTATCACCTCATCGTCTACTTAAAGCCATTAATCCAAGATACCAAGCTAAATGGAAAAAGGTAATAAACTATAGGACCAATTCTATGGCAAAAGGAGGGAGGGTCTCATTGTCTGCTGGGATTGAAGATACATAATCAATAAAAGCAGTTTTCATGGTCTCATGCCAATCTAATCTGACTATGAAATGAAACTACTCATTTTGATTTCGTCTGAGTTCAAAAGAAAGGGCATTGGGGAGCCAATTGAGAAACTGGTAAAGCTGCACTGTTGTAGTTGGAGAGTCAGCGTTCGCAGGCTCATCCCCACAACTAGTCAGCCAGCCCCATTCCCAGTCCCAGGGGGGAGGGCTCACACTTCATTATAGTTACGTCATTGGAAGAATTGTTCTTTTGACTACTTGGAAACCTGCAAACTTGTGATTAAATTAAATTGGTCATCATTGTGAAAATTACAAAACCAGCAAACAGTGACAAGGCTAAATAATTGTGTTTGTTAAACCATACATTTTTAATCATTATTTGCTCTTATCATCACCACCATCATCATCACCACCATCATGACTCTACTATATTTATAAATTGTTGAAAATAAATGAAGTTAGGCAAAGGGGTTAGTAAAAACAAGTTTGGGACAGGGGGGGGGGCTAAAAGAAAAGATTTTGAGGATCTCTGCCATTGGGATGAAAAACCATTTTCTCATGTTGGGTTGATGATGATTTTCTGGCCCTTGTTTGGTGACAACACAATCATTCACTAACATTCTCTATTTTTTTTAACTATATTCATTATAATTTTTTATTAATTTGAAAAATATGAATAATATATATTTATGGGTACGTGTTATCTTTTAATTTTGTTTATAAAAACTAAAAAAATAATAAATGGATTGCGTCCTGTCGTTGAAAAACAAGGGAGAAAAAAAAACAAAGGAAGCTTGTGGTTGCCGATAAAAGAAAACAGCAGTTTAAAGCCCTCATGTTTTCTCTGTCAGTCATCAGTCATCTTCTCCCTTTTTCATTTCTTTAAAAAGTCAAATTTATTCAAATTCCATTTGTTAATATACTGTAATCAATCTAACCCCTTTTGCCTTTATTGCTTGCTTGGAAAATATCTATTTCTCATTCTCATTTGTCTCTCTCTCTCTCTCTCTCTCTCTCTCTCGTGTATGAACCAGTTTATATTTATATAGATTCACGTGTGTTTGTCATCTTGGATTTGTCGCTCAATCGTAACTGGCACAAGCCAAACAAAGAGTAAGAAAGGAGAACCATATAGCAAGGAAGGAGGTGGTGTGTGTCTACATTAAAGAAGATCGGGTAGGGTTTCTTTTCAAAACCAAAAGAACACTACGAAAAAAGAGATATTCAAAGCCGTCTTTGCTGTTGTTTTTTAGGGTTGTCTTTGCAAGAAAGAAGAGGAAAAAAAAAGGTTTTAATGGAATTGGCTTTGAGCTTGGGCGATCCTTCAAAGTCGTTTTCATTTCTTGACAAAACCCCAAAGTTATCAAGCAAGGATTTAGGGTTTTGTATGGGGCTCAGGTTACAAGAGAAGGTGGACGCTTTTGAAGGTGAAGCTGCTACCGGAGATGGAGATTACAAAAGGGTTTCTTCAGATCCACCTCATCAGCTAGATCTTCTTCCTTTCTCTCCAGTTCCTCGCGTCCAACCTTCTTCTCAGCTTCGTTTTCCTTGGCTCACTGATAACGGTCAGTATTTTTAACTTATTTTCCTCTCTTTACGTCACGTTCTTGTTTATTTTCTGGGTTCTGATAATAAAAGGAAGAAAACGTATCAAAGCTTCTTTGCGGCCAAAATAAAATTTTTAAATCTGGGTTGTGTTGGACTTTGGGGAAAATATATAAGTAGTTTTGCATTAATTGTGACATTAGTGATGGAAATGGGTTCATTGGATGGACGGGGAAGAGGTTTAGACGTGAACCGGTTGGCGGTGGTGGCGTTGGGGGAGGAAGCAGAGGAAGGGGCGGCGCTGTCATCTCCGAATAGCGCAGCGTCTTCATTCCAGGTAGATTTCGGGTTTACAAATGGGAGCAGCAGAGGGAAGAGGGAGGTGGAAATGGAAACTGAAAGGGGTAGCTCAAGAGCCAGCGACGACGATGACAATGGTTCTACTCGGAAGAAACTCAGGCTGTCTAAAGAACAATCTGCTTTTCTCGAAGAAAGTTTCAAAGAACACAACACTCTCAATCCCGTAAGCTAAAAAACCCCAAATATTTCTCTTTCATTTAGGGTTAAGCTTTTTGATTGATTTGCTTGTTTAAAAATGTTGGCTCAGAAGCAAAAACTTGCCTTGGCCAAGCAGTTGAACCTTCGACCTCGCCAAGTAGAAGTTTGGTTTCAGAACAGAAGAGCAAGGTATAAGAATGTTTTTTTTTTTTCTAATATTATGAAAACTTTTTTGGGTTCTTTTTAAATAATTTTGCTGTAATAAAATGGGAAAAAACAGGACAAAGTTGAAGCAAACGGAAGTGGATTGCGAGTATTTAAAGCGATGTTGCGAGACACTGACAGAGGAAAACAGGAGGTTACAAAAGGAACTGCAAGAATTAAGAGCTTTGAAAGCTTCCCAACCATTTTACATGCAGTTACCTGCCACCACCTTAACTATGTGTCCTTCGTGTGAGCGTGTCGCCACTACTTCCACCACCGCCGATGGCAAAAATGGACTCCTACCGCTGACTAAGACTAGTGGATAACCCCTTTTTTGTTCCCTCAAACCACGTGCCCCAGCCCCGAAGCCTACTTGTGAAACCATTGGATTTGACCGACCAGTCCAAAGATGTGACCACCCTCTTTCTTTTTTTTTTTTGTTAAATATTTTTGGCTTGGAGGGTTTTTTTTTCTTTTAATTTGTCTGTAGCAGTTTTCATATGATGGGTGGTGGGGGGAAAAACGAGATTTTGTGTTTTTGATAGATTTTGTTTTGAATTGGGGGCGAAGATGGGGAAGAAATTTTGTTAGAAAGTTGCCTGTTTGTTTGAACAGAGCCTAATGTCCTCTAATGCTTTCCTTATCCACTTATTTCTTTAAAACTAAATAAAAATTCCATTTAACACCTAAAAACAATGATTTTTCTTTTTACTCATTAATTTTATTATATTTTTTAAAATTTCAAGTTTCTTCTATTTTTATTTTTTATTTTACCATCTCAACAGCTATAGATATTGAATTTTTTGATTAATAGTGCTACAAAGTTTTCATCATCTCATTGTAATCTAAGTAATTATATAATGATCTCACTAACAGAGTTAAATGTAAACCGAGTAAATGTATATGTATTTAATGATCAACTTTGGGTTTTTAATTGTAATTAACATAGTGTGGGTTTGAGCTATGATAGTCTTTGTGTTGAAACAATCATACGTTTAGTTTAGGATGTGGGTAGCCGGGTAGTTAGGGGAGCTAGGATACCTATCGGTTTCTTTAAAATAAAAATTTTTTATTTCAAATTTTAAATTAATAAATGTAAGATTATATAGACTCTTTTAAAAAAATAAAAATTTAATTTAATCTTTTAAAATTTATAAAGACATAATCTATTAAAATAATAAAATTATATTTTTATTATTATAAAAATTACAATTTAATTTCGATCCCTTAAATTATTTTTTTGACTTTACCTATAAATGTGGATTGAATTTGATCTTATTGAGTAAGGTGTGAGTTGAAAGGAACTATCTTAAGATTTGTAAATTTGGAAAGTTGTGACCTAATGTTACAATTCTTTTAGTGACATTTTACTGTTGCTTATCAAACCACCTAAGTCAACATGGCGTCTTAGAATTACCATGGCATAGGGGATGTGGTGGCATAAGGGTGTAACAACAATAAACTCATAAATCGCACAAGTAAAAAACAATAATCTATCATCTATATATATATAAGCATGAGTTTGGAGAAATTTTTAATTTATTGAGAATGTTTTTATTTAAAAATAATTATAATTTAATAAAAAATTGTACTAATTTTAAAATAAAATTATTATTTAAATAAAATTTTAAGTATAATTAATTTAAAATTTTGATTTAAAAAAAGAAATTAAATTTATTTTATTTTTAAAAGGATTGTGCTAATTTTATTGATATAAAATAGAGTTATTAATTAATTAGAATTATAAGAATCTTAATAATTATTTAATTCATATTTAAGTTAATTATATTAATTAACTAATTTTTTGATGTTTTATCTTCAACAAAACTTGAATTTAAAAAAAATCTAAAAAATTGGGTTAACTTTATTTTAAAAAAAATTAAGTCTTAACTTGATTGACACGAATATTGGTAACAAAAGGACGTGAATTTAAGTACTGTAAAGCATATTATTCTCTTATTTATGACTCAATTAACATGGATATTGTTACTCGTGCAACAGACCACAACCACAACCACAACCACAATAAAATTATTAAAAAAATAAAACTGGGTTCAAATTTAAATGAAAATTAGAGCCACAACCACAATGTATTTAAAATCGTTGCATTTTATAATAATAATTCTATTTAAAATAGTTGATTAATAATTAATCAACTGAATTGCAATCATCCCCTTTCCCACGTAACCTCAAAATCCTTCCTCTAGAGATTGTATATATAAAACAAAAACAGGTAGCATCTAATCTGATCATCGTCGTCAACCTCAAAACCCACCCTTTCTCTTTTTTTTTTTTTTCAAAATTCAATACGATTAGGATCCCAGGAAGAATAAAGAACAACCCAGTCAATCCTATTTTCACTATCTTTGAATTATATATATATTTTAAAATCTGATTCAGTAATTGAATTAGCTGCTTTTTTGGGTCTATAAAAACAAAACGAAATTGAAGGACGGGAATGGAAAAGATTGGTGAATTATTGTAAATCAAAGAGAGTTTGAGAAATCAAAGGATGCCAGGATTAGCGCGAAGAAATGAGCGGTATAGTAATGCCTCATTTGCTTTTTGGTCTAAACATAGCGATGATGTTGGCTACATTCAACCCCAGCAGGTACTATATTTTCATTTTCTTCGATTTTTGAATTCTCTCTGGGTAACTGTTATCGAACTTTTTGGTGATATATATGTCACAGGACTGGGTCAGTGTTTTTAATTTTGATTATAGTATTTGATTGGTTGCTTAATAACATTTGTTTTTAGCTTAAGACGTTATACATTTAGTTGCCTAGTCTTTTTAGTGCCAAGGCACTGAAGTATTAGTGCTATTCCTGGTTTCGAACTGAGTAGTGTAAGTGATAGAAATTATAAGTTTGATGTTAACTTTATCACTGTTGGTTCTTAAAGAATTTTGTTACTCTTTGTGGAGCTCAATGTGGCTTTTCATTGTTGTTTATCATCTTTTATATATTTTGGCTATCCAAAGTAAGAGATTGAGGAATTGGCAATTCAAAGAGTGGTGCTTGTTTGTCATTAGCAAGTAGGGATAGTGCTGTGCCTAAGGGGGCATCCAGTTGGTTAGAATGTGAAAATTCCAAGTTTGAGATTTCGTAGTTGAATCCATTGCGGGGGGACGCAGGGTCTATGGGATAGGTGAGAGTGTCCTGTTGGCCCAAGACTTCTAGTAGGTCTGCACAATATTGCTATGCTTTCCACTCTCATGTGTACTAACAAATATGGATGGTGTTGATAATAAATTTAATAATGGATATGTTTTATAACAAACTTGTTTAATTATAATTATTTTTTTTATTAGTTACTAAGAAAGTGCAATGCTTTTTATTATAGTTCTGGAGTGAGCTGTCATTGCAAGCTAGGCAGGAGCTCCTTAGAATTGATACAAACCCTCTTTGAGCAAGCTCGTAAGAACATGTACTGCTCCAGATGTAATGGACTACTGCTTGAAGGTTTTTTGCAGATTGTCATGTATGGAAAATCATTGCAGCAGGAGAAAGTAGCTGGTAATCTTCATTCCAACAGGTCAGGAGTCTCAAAAAACCAAATTGATGGTGGATTGAGTATGACAGATGGGTCAAAAGATGAAATTCAAGATCCATCTGTCCATCCTTGGGGGGGTCTGACCACAACTCGTGATGGGTCATTGACACTTCTTGACTCCTATTTGTCCTCAGAATCGCTTGATGGGCTCCAAAATGTTTGTGCTGGTCAAATTCTATTCTCTGATTATGTTTTTGCTTCCCGTCTAGTTGTTGATGTTTACATTGAATCAGGTATTTGACAGTGCGCGTGAAAGGGAGCGGGAGTTGCTCTATCCTGATGCTTGTGGTGGGGGAGGTTGAGGTTGGATAAGCCAAGGAATTGCTAGTTATGGAAGAGGACATGGAGCAAGAGAAGCATGTGCGCTGCACACTTCCAGGCTTTCTTGTGACACCTTTATGGATTTTTGGTCAGCTCTAGGAGAGGAAACTCAGCAATCTCTCTTAAGAATGAAGAAAGAGGATTTTATTGAGAGGCTCATCTACAGGTGTGTTTATAGCTCCTTTATGGTTGAATGTGTTACCATTAGCTGTATTGTTCAGCCAGAGAATGGTGTGAAGTCTTATGTCATTGATCAAGCAGTTTGTACTGGAGCTAGAAATATAAGGCTAGTTTCATTTATCGTCCTTCGAGAGTGCTTTATATTATCTGCCCTCCTAGTTGATTAGGACATGCTGTGTAGTAAATTTAGTTATCGAGCATCTGATTTCCTAGCTATGAGTGTGCATGCCTTTTAAATGGTAAACTGTCGAAATTAAACTTGTGATGGGCCATAAAGTGAGGAAATGGAATTCCAGCAAATTTAAAAATATTTTTCCTGAGATTAGGGTTGTTTGACATTACTTAATCTACTTCAAAAATGTTAAAACACTAGGTACCGAAGGATTTTATTTTTTTTGGTCGGTTGACTTAGCCATAACATAAGTTTTATCACAGAAGTCTATGATTCTTCTTCGAATGGATTTGTTCTTTCATATGATAGTGTAATTGTAGGAATATTCTGTAAATATTTTAGGAATATTTTGTAGATATTTTCTTTATTAAAATCCCTTATTTTAAGGGATCATATCTCCTATTTAGTATCTTTCCTAACTTAGAGTTTCCTAAAGTAGTGTCATAGGTTGTATATAAAAACTCTGATTTATGTTCTATTTAGTATAAAATACTCTGATTTCTACATGGTATCAGCTTAGGTTACGATTTCTTTTTCAACCTAGACCATGTCCGAAACTCCTTCTCCTACTTCGGAGATTACTTCAAATCCAGAAAATTTTTCTGGTTCCGATGCTCCATCAGATTCGTCTGGTCTGACTATCACCTGCCATCGATTGAATGGCAACAATTTTCTTGAAGGGTCTTGTGAAGGTAATCTGGTCATAAAAGATCCAGAAGGTAACCTTTCTTCTACTGCATTTTTCTCCTCCCAGTTGACTCCTAATTGGATCCTCGATTCTGGTGCTACGGATCATATGACTGGTAACAAGGCATTGTTTCACAATTTTTTCCATACCTTTGGTAAAGCTGTCAAAACGGCTGATGGTACCTTGTGCAAAATAGAGGGACATGGCACTGTTATTCTCAATGAACAGATTGCACTTAAAAATGTTCTCTTTGTACCAAATCTGGCGTGCAATCTCATCTCTGTTAGTAAATTGTCCACAGACTTGCACTGCTCTGTAATTTTTAATGATCGTGATTGTACTTTGCAGGCACTGAACTCGAAGAAGATGATTGGTAAGGCCAGCTTGCATAATGGTCTCTACATCCTCCCTACCTCTCCTAAAATCGAGATCTCCAAGTCATTTACCGCTTTAGGAAAAGTTGATACTGTTATGTTATGGCACTTTCGTTTAGGCCATCCTAGTTTCCAATACCTTGCAAAATTGTTTCCTGCTCTATTCATTAATAAAAGGCCTAATTCTTTTTCTTGCAAAGTTTGCTCTCTTGCCAAACATACTAAATCATCTTATTTTCCTTCTACATACAAGCCTTCTTACCCTTTTGCTTTGATCCATAGTGATATTTGGGGCCCTTCTCGGGTGAAGAATGCTGATAATTGTAAGTGGTTTATCACTTTTATTAATGATCACAGTAGGATAACTTGGACTTATTTGCTGAAAGATAAATCTGAAACTGCTAGTGTTTTTGTGCAATTTTATAACATGGTTCTCACTCAATTTGGGTCTAAAATCCAGCTCTTTAAATCTGATAATGGCAGTGAATTTTTTGCTAGGTCTTTAGGTGATTTTTTTAAGAAAAAGGGCATAGTTTAGATTAGTTCTTGTGTTGGAACCCCACAGCAAAATGGCGTTGCCGAAAGAAAAAATAGGCACCTTCCTGAAGTTACTCGTTCTCTTCTATTTACCACTAATGTTCCTAAATATTTGTGGGGGAAGCCTTATTAACTGCCACATATTTAATCAACCGGATGCCTAGTAAGGTTTTAAAATTTCAAACGCCTCAATCTATATTTTTGCAGCACTTTCCTCATTTTAAGCCTTCTCCTCCATTCTGCCACTTAAAATTTTTGGCTGCACTGTTTTTATCCAAAATATTGCTCCTAATAAGTCCAAGTTAGATCCTAAGTCTTTAAAATGTGTATTGGTTGGGTATTCTTCACTTAAGAAGGGTTATAAATGCTATCATCCTCCTTCTAAACGATTTTTCACCACTATGGATATAACATTTTATGAGCAGGATTCCTATTTCACTCAGGCTGAAATTCAGGGGGAAACATGGAGTGATTTTCAGCCACAACAGGTATCTCCTTCTAATCTTCATTCTCAACCTTCAGAATTGCCATCTTGTTCGCCATTACCTGCAGATCTGTCACCTGTGAATGCTCCCATTGATTCTCCTGTAGTACCTATGACTAATTCACCTACACCCACTTTAAACACTCTTCCTGAAAATACACCTACTCCAATTGACAGTCTTCAAAAAACACCATCACCCAAACAGCTTCGTGTCTACACAAGAAAAAGAAGACATATCCCTGAGACTGCTTTGCAATCTGATTCTTGCCGAGAATTGGATTTGGGTCCAGCTGCCGAAATGGAAGAAGAAATCAGTAAGTCCACTACTCTAGATGACTTTCCTATTGCTATTAGAAAAGGGGTTAGACAGTGCACCAAGCATCCTATTGAAAAATTTACTGGTTATAATTCATTGATGCCGTCTTTTCAAGCATTTACAGCAACTTTGGATAAAGAACAGGTTCCCACAAGCATAGCTGAAGCTCTAAAGGATCCAAAATGGAGAAGGGCTGTTGAAGAGGAAATTTGTGCACTAGAGAAAAATGCTACTTGGACCATTACAGACCTTCCTCAAGGAAAAAAGGCTGTCGGCTGTAAATGGATCTTTGCTGTAAAGTATAACTCCAATGGCAGTATCCAACGATACAAAGCTAGACTAGTGGCCAGAGGTTTCACGCAAACATATGGGATAGACTTCACAGAAACTTTTGCACCTGTGGCAAAGCTTAACACTATTCGAGTACTCCTAAGTTTGGCTGTAAATTGCGATTGGAAATTACACCAACTTGATGTAAAAAACGCATTTCTTAATGGCAAGCTTGAGGAAGAAGTCTATATGCAATTGCCACCTGGCTCAAAGTCTATTGAAGGTAGCAACAAGGTTTGCAAGCTCAACAAGTCTCTATACGGGTTAAAACAATCACCCAGAGCTTGGTTCGAGAGGTTCACTAAAGTCATTCTTCAAAATGGCTACAAGCAGTCCCTTGCCGATCATACGCTTTTCATCAAGGTAACTTCTACAAATAAGAAAGCTATCCTAATTGTGTATGTGGATGACATCATTCTTACTGGAGATGATGAGGAAGAGATTAGCAATTTGAAGAAGTTGTTAAACAGGGAATTCGAAACCAAGGACTTGGGAAAGCTAAGGTATTTCCTAGGAATGGAGGTGGCAAGATCAAAAGAAGGACTTGTGATCAACCAGAGAAAGTATGTACTTGATTTACTCAAAGAAACTGGTTTTCTTGGCTGTAAGCCGGCTGATACACCAATGGAGGCAAACTTGAGATTCAATAAAGAAGATGAGTCCTTAGTAGACAGAGAGAAATTTCAAAGGTTAGTTGGGAAACTAATCTACTTATCCTTGACAAGGCCAGATATAGTTTTTCCCGTAAATGTGATAAGTCAACACATGACTAATCCTACTGAAGAGCATATGGCAGCAGCAAATAGAATTCTCAAGTACTTGAAGAAAACTCCAGGACACGGCTTAATGTTTAAGAAGACACAAGACAGAACTGTTAAGATTTTTACAGACTCTAGTTGAGCTGGAGATCTCACTGAAAGAAGATCCACTAGTGGGTACTGCACTTTTGTTTGGGGTAACCTTACAACTTGGAGAAGTAAGAAACAATCTGTTGTTTCAAGAAGTAGTGCTGAAGCTGAATTTAGAGCACTAGCTTTGGGGATATGCGAAGGAATTTGGCTACTTAAATTACTAAAAGAACTTGGCACAAATCAGGAGGATCACTTTGAAGTTTTGTGTGATAATCAATCTGTCATTCAGATTGCCAAGAACCCAGTTCAACATGACCGAACAAAGCATGTTGAAATTGATAGGCATTTTATTGCTGATCAAGTCAACAAAAAGACAGCCACTCTTTCTTACATTCCTTCAGAAGGACAAATTGCAGACATTCTTACCAAGGCTTTGCCAAAACCTGTGTTCAATAAATTCCTATTCAAGCTGGGATTATACAATGTATATTCTCCAGCTTGAGGGGGAGTGTAGGAATATTCTGTAAATATTTTAGGAATATTTTGTAGATATTTTCTTTATTAAAATCCCTTATTTTAAGGGATCATATCTCCTATTTAGTATCTTTCCTAACTTAGAGTTTCCTAAAGTAGTGTCATAGGTTGTATATAAAAACTCTGATTTATGTTCTATTTAGTATAAAATACTCTGATTTCTACAGTAATTCTAAGGAATCTCCAAGAAGCATGTATTGACCTGTAGCAATTGGGGTTTATGCTTTTCCTTTTTCCCTGGTTCTCAAGCATTATATGAAACCATTAATGGCCAGAAGTCTCTGTTTTTGCTCTTACGAAAGTTTCCTACAGAATTATTAGGCATGGAGTGAACTATATTCATTACAAGCTAATTATGATTAGCTGTTTTTAAATTTTGCCTGTATAGATCTTGTGCCTCACATTCCCATCTTTATTGCAGGTTTTAACGGCAAGAGATTTTGCAGAGATTGCAGAAGAAATGTTATCCATGAGTTCAAGGAACTGAAGGAACTAAAACGCATGCGAAGAGAACCTCAATGTATTAGTTGGTTTTGTGCTGCAGATACAGCTTTTCTATATGAGGTGCTTCATCCATATCTTAAACCTATTAGTGCACTAACTATTGTTACAATAATAGCTTTTGTCTTCTTTCCATCTACTTATAAATAACAATTGTCCAAAATAAAAAATTTGACTAATTTTATAATAATCTATTGAGGTTACTGTCAGAACTTTCAAAGTATATGCGACTTACACAACATTTTTCCTTACTCCTACCCAGGTATCTGATGACAGAGTCCAGGCTGATTGGCACCAAACTTTTGCTGACACTTATGGAACCTACCACCATTTTGAATGGGCAGTTGAAACTGGGGTGGGAAAGTCAGATATTATGGAATTTGAAAATGTTGGCATGAAAGGAAGTGTTGAAGTCAATGGCTTGGATCTTGATTGCTTGAATTCCTGTTATATCACCCTGAGGGCCTGGAAATTGGATGGCCGCTGCTCTGAGCTTTCTGTAAAAGCCCATGCTTTAAAGGGCCAACAATGTGTTCATTGCAGGCTTGTAGTTGGAAATGGTTATGTTAGAATCACAACAGGTGGAAGTATTAGAAGGTTTTTTAAGCATGCGGAAGAGGCTGAGGAAGAAGAGGTAGTTGAAACTTTGTGAGGCTTATAGAAAAGGTTGAGTGTTTGGATGGTAGTGGTGTTGAACTTTTAACTCATCTTTCAGGATGATGGTTCCATTGACAAGGATGGAAATGAACTCGATGGAGAGTGTTCGCTTCCCCAAAAGCATGCAAAGAGTCCTGAACTTGCTCGACAGTTTCTCCTTGATGCAGCGACTGTTATATTTAAAGAACAGGCATGTTCAAATTGTTACTAATTTTTTGTGCTTCAAAGTCTTGCAATATGGCTGCATTCTTTTCAATTGTTTACATAAAAAAAAGAATAAATTAAAACCTTTATGTGTGTACAAGAATGTGATTGGTAAGAAGTTATCAAAATTACAGTGCATATATTGACTTCATGTATTAATTAGCAGCAAGCAAGTTATTCACCAGAACTCAGTCCATTGGTTTTGACAGATTCTCTATTTAAGTTTGCCTTTTTGGTTGAAATTTGTGCCTTAGGAAAGCAGCACTAATGATAAATGAATATTTTTCTTTGGCTAAACTTCGAGGATAGGGTGTTATGTTTTTAACTTAATGACCTGGAAGCACTTATTTGCGTGTTACATAAAGTTGGGGTACTGTAGTTACTTCAAGAAGATTACTATAGGATGTTCATAATACTATAGCTACTTAGCTGGCAGGAGGAAATGCAATTAATTTGTTGTGTAAGCAATGATATCTTGAGGGTTGAGACATGAAGCCAATCTTGCTAATCTGTTCTGTTCTTATAAGTTTGTTTGAAGAGAAATGCTAATCTGCCATCTAGTTGGTTGTTTTTAAATTATGAACAAATCCCATGCAGGTACTAAACCTCATTCTCCTTTTGCTCAAATTCGTGTTCATAGAGTGGCACATTTTGTACTGGCTAAAATGAAGATGTTTTGGGAGTAGTCTATAAAGATTCTTTTTTCTAAGAAATAATAGGCTATTACTCAATCTAAAGGAGTGAAAGCATACTTGAGTTTTAATGATAGGGAAGAACACCAGAGGTTCTTGGTGGGGAAGAGTGAGTTGATCCAAGTTTCACAGTTAGATGCTGCGAGAAAGGATATAGAACCTGTAAATTTAAGTGATACAATCTGCACAAGTTCAATGAGTTCAAATTTAAGGCTATGTTTAAAAAGATCTTATAAGATTTGAAGTAACTGAATCACGAGAGCTATGATGAGTTTGATTTGAATACTGTCTTTTATACAATGTTTAAACTATCCAAATCTCTCCCCAATCCCTAAAGTGGAGTTTGATTTGAATACTGTCTTTTATACAATGTTTAAACTATCCAAATCTCTCCCCACTCCCTAAAGTGGAGGATATTACGCGTTTAAGCACGTTTGAACCAATGTCCTCCAAATTGTTGCAATAGCAACGATGCCAACCGACCTAAGGCTCAACCTTGTTTTGAACACATTTAAAGACTGATAAGAATTAACTTGGGACTTTGGTTATGTGGTTCTTATGGATAGTGTATGTAGAGTTGTGGCACAGCAAAATTACTAGTTCAGTTGTTTGTGTTTTTATTATTGCTATAATTCTTCTTACAAACTTCATTTCAATTTATCCATTTTGATATTCAGGTTAAAAAGGCTTTCAGGGAAGGCACAGCACGCCAGAATGCACAGAGTATCTTTATTTGTCTTGCACTGAAGCTGCTGGAAGGACGTGTTCATGTTGCATGCAAGGAAATTATTACCTTAGAAAAGCAGGTCTGAATAATTTTTGGTACTTCAGGATAGGTTTTCCTTCGTGCTTATCAGGAAATGTAAGTCTGTTCTCTATTTTCTGATAAAATAGTACTGATACCATGTGATTTCTACAGATGAAGCTTCTTGAAGAAGAAGAGAAGGAAAAGCGTGAAGAAGAAGAACGCAAGGAGAGGAAAAGAACAAAAGAACAAAAAAAAAAGCACAGGAGAAAGGAGAGACTAAATGGAAAAGCAAGAGAGAAAGAAAAATATTGTTCCGTGTCAAGTATTACTTCTGTTGCTCTTGATGTCTCAAATGAAGAATCTTCACGTAGTGTAGAGGTTGAAGAAAATGTTGCTATTAATTGCAAAGATTCTGTTGGTGACACAGGTGATATTGTGTCTAGACCTGATTTTACAAATGTTGAAGAACAGTTTGTAAATGGGCATTCCCCTTTGAGTTTGCAAAATCAAATCTTTGATAGTCCTGATGGAGACGGTATGGAAGTGAAAGATGGGAATGGCCCTTTTACAGAGCGATCAAAATTTTCTTGGCAGAGATTGAAGTTTCGAAAGGATGGTCAATTTGATTCATCCCTGAAACGGTGTGCTCGGCGTCAGGTTGCTGTTGTTTCAGAAAGTGCTCCTGTTCATAGATCTCAGCCAAGATATCAAGGGCAAAACTTTGAAGCCCCTTCCAGGAGCATCAATGGATTAAATAGGCAATTAAAGATAAGCAGTGCAAGGTCCAGTGGTCAGCTTTGTGGTGTTAAGTGTACTGAGAAGTTTCAGTGTTCCAACAGTCAGAGTGACAGATACAATTGCTACTCTTGCAGTTGCTATCAACACAATGAGTATAGAGCCAAGATGATGCCACATGTTTCTGCAACTAGAGTAGGTAGAGAACCCAAATCTGTGAGCAAATCAGAATCTGCACTGGATATGTCTAAGCAAGTCCCCCAAGGTAACAAGTATAATATGCAAGATTATATACGTGAAGATTGTGGAAAGCTAAAAAATAAAATTATGGTTGGAGCACATCATTCTGCTCGAGATTCACTTCACTGCAAGAAAGTTTGGGGGGCCATAGGAGCTGGACCTGATGATAATTTTATTAAGTCATCTGGTGCGACATGGTCAAGTGAAGGTAGTGTAAATTTGGGTGAAACTGATCATGAGCACAGCAAGGTTATCAAATCAAGAAACTCCAGCCTCGCAACAAATGAGGACTTTCATGTGGAAAAACAGGATGAATGCTTGTCACTGAATGCTGCATATGACGAAATTGGAATTTATCCTAATAGAAATCCTACCTTGAATGGGAGTTCTCTTTCTATGATTAGTTGGAAGTCTAGTTCTGATAATTTCTCTTGCTATGATCTCAGCAATACCTCCTCTTCAAATCATGGAAATTTGGGATCGTCATCGACTTCAGATTCTGAAGATGCCAGTCAACAGTCAGCAGGGAGAGATACTTCACTTTACACAAAAAATGGCTTCAGTGAGTGTCAGTTGAAAGGAAAGGATAAAAAGCAGGATGTTAGTGGAGGGGTTGCTCCAGAAAGCCAGGCATTGTTTGGACATTCACCTGATGGTCGAGGGAACAAGGTATCAGGAAATCTGCTGATAAAAACTGCTGAAAATTTTGAAGATGGAAAAGCAACTGCTCTTACGAGTTCTCAGCATCAAAGCATGTCTACATCAATGCAAAACCAACATTTACAATTTCTATTTCAAGCTCCTTCGGCCATGGGTTACTACCATCAGAATCCTGTTTCTTGGCCAGCAACTCCAGCTAATTGATTAATGCCTTTCCCTCCAAACCCTTATCTATATACTGCCGCTCTTGGCTATGGTTCTAACGGCAACTCACCTTTATGCATGCCGTATAGCACGCTACTGCATTTACGGACACCCCTGTTTAATCCTGGTTCTGTTCCCATTTATCGTCCAATCTCAAATGTCAATGGCTTGTACGCTGAGCAAATTCAGTTTCCCGAGCCTGGTACAGAAAAAGAAGCTTTGCCTGAAGTTAATTCAAAGGGGGTTCCTGGCAGGCTGCAAGTAACAGAACAAGCGAGAAAGGAGAAGGTAGGCAGAATGTTGTTTATGCCAAATTGCACACGGATGACACTAGCTTTTCCTTGTTCCAGTTTGGTGGGCCTGTGGCTCTTTCAACAGGATGCAAATCTAATCTTGTTCCTTTGAAGGATGAGATTGTTGTGGTAGAACATTCATCTCAATTTTCTGCGGATCATGTTGAAAACAATCATGCTTGCAATAAAAAAGAGTCTACAATTGAAGAATACAATTTGTTTGCAGCGAGCAATGGCTTAAGATTTTCGTTATTCAAAACATAAATAGTTAGGTATAGGTGAAGGTTTTGGAATTCGTCCCCATCTTCTTGCCCAAAATATACTAAGTTTGAGATATTTTGTAATTTGGTATACAATAATCTTACTGTATAAGAAAATCCAGTTTTGGCTCTTACTAAGATACCCATTTTCTTATTATTTTATCTAATATAAACACATAATTTTGAACTAATATACACATTTTTTTCATTTTCTCTCTTCTTACCATTCTAATTTAAAACGATTGATTTTTATGTGTTATAATATAACCTATTTTCTTTCATCTTAACCACACCTTTAGCTTGTTTCTTGAAATTTATTTGTAATAGACAAGCTAAGAGTTTCATCAAAGCTGATTTATTGGGATTATAGGAGGTGTGTTTTTCTGGGAACATATCTTTGGAGTTGAATGCTAACAAGAAGAGATTGAAGTTAATCTATTTAAGTGAATGCTTTAAGTTGAACTCTGCAAATTGTGAAAGAAAGAGGTTTCTTGAGTTCATCCTTTTCATTTGTAGGTTGTATCGTTTAATAATAGAGATAAGAGATGGGTTGAGATGAGTAAGCCCATAGTGGTGAGAAATAAAAGGCGAAGCCCACTCTTGGGATGTCGTGTACTTGGGATTCGGATCAATTTGACTAGGAACGGATCACAGAGACTGAGAGTGAAGACACCCACCCAATCAACCTTGTGAAAATGGCGACACCCCAATTCCTATCATCCTTCCGGTACTCCGACAGTCTAACAGTCGTAGCTATCTCCTTTTGCACTGCCATTGTCTGCGAAGCCATCTCATGGCTCTTAATCTACCGCACCAACTCTTACAAATCCCTCAAATCCTCTATCGACAAAGCCGCCAAGAAACTCGAAATCATGAAAACCGACCAAAACCCTAGCAAGTTATCCACCAAAAAATCCAAAACCAAGAAGATCGACCGTGTCGAAACCAGCCTCAAAGAATCCAGCCGTGACCTTTCCTTATTCAAGTTCAAATCTGGGGCTGTCGTCGCCCTCGTTTTGATCGTCGTTTTTGGCTTCTTGAATTCTCTTTTCGAAGGCAAAGTTGTCGCCAAATTGCCCTTTAAGCCCATCGGGATCGTGATGAAGATGAGTCATAGAGGATTAAAAGGGGACGATTCTACCGATTGCTCCATGGTCTTTCTCTACTTCTTGTGTTCCATCAGTATAAGGACTAATTTGCAGAAGTTTTTGGGGTTTTCGCCGCCGCGAGGTGCTGCTGGCGCTGGGTTGTTCCCAATGCCTGATCCCAAGACTAATTGAGTCTTCTTTTCAGGGATTAAGGATCTGGGTATGTGTTTTTCCTTTTTTATAATTTAGCTACTGTTTGAGAATCAAGAATTTAGGTAATGGATATTTGGAGTTTTGGGCTTTTATGTGATAGTTGGTGACGACAACTGGTTTTATATTTTAAATCATTGTTTTCTAATTTTGATTATTGTTAACTTTTATAAGTTCCGGTGTTTGAATTCTAGTTTGGAATAATCATTGCTTGATTGTCATCTTTCTCTAATCTATCGAGTAATTATGTTCTAGTGAAAGTTTGCAGTGGATGTTCATCCAATTCCTTATTGGAACTCCCATGAATTGAATGTCTGGCACGCATCATACAATTCAT
Source organism: Gossypium hirsutum (assembly GCF_007990345.1). Classification (NCBI taxonomy): domain Eukaryota; kingdom Viridiplantae; phylum Streptophyta; class Magnoliopsida; order Malvales; family Malvaceae; genus Gossypium; species Gossypium hirsutum. Next base: position 71,654,354 of record NC_053432.1, read on the forward strand.
ACAATCTATGTAATGGTAATCTGACCTCTTAACTCAATCATTTCATAATCTTGACTATTTTCTGGAAACAGATAAACTCACTCTTTCATGTTACTACTAAACAAGACATGATATGCTTACTGAACTTTGAAAAATAAGGTTTAGAGTTTGCATGATCTTTGAAATAAGGTGTTCAGTTTTATAAAGTGGTTGGTTGAGTCTACAGTCTCGTGTTGCATAATGTATATATCGTGGCCAGTTTCTTCTGCTCTAAGTTCAGTTCGATGCTGGAATTGTGTGTGAATGAATTGAAACCGGGATTCATTCATGAAACCAATCAAGTCGATGAGCGAGTGGCTTCTGTCTTTGTCTTTCTTAGTACTCCGGGATTTTTAACAGTGTATTGCAATTCACTCTTGTAGCCACTTAAGAGTGCTTTGGAATTATATTTGTGTGTACGGGTGGGTAACCTTTTAAGGTTTAGTACTTTTACAAACTTCAGTTTGGTGTATGAGAAGTTTGAAAGCTGTAGGCTAATCCAAATTTTCCTAGTTATGAATTCTTCAGCCTTTCATTGCCCCTAATGTTTATCCCGGATTCTACCACTTTAGCCTATTTGGATCGTTTAAGTTGAGAAAGAGTGAAATCACATGTTTACTAAAAACCTATCTTGCTTCGAATATGATTGTCAGGTGCTTGTGTTTTTAGACGTTTGACATGTCAATTGCAATCCAATTTTTTTTTTCTTTTTTATAAACAATTGCATTGAGCTTTAAGACAAGGATTGTGGAAGAGAGAAGGCTACGGGTCTGATAACTCTCTTTTAAAATATATATATATCATATACAGAGACATGATATACAGTAGGAATGATAAACAAGATATTACAAAATGATATTATTCAAAAGAGGAGACAAACGAGCTGACAATAATCACAATATTGGAAGAAATAATAAAGATGTATCATCTTAAACAAATCGTTAAAAATTGCATAAATTGCATCCTAGTTCCACCATCATTATATTAACCTAATCTAATGATGAGCTTTGGATAATCAAGAAATCATTCTCAAAAGTATTCGGCTTTAGTTTGAAATTATTCGCAGCAATGGTGGGTCTCAAAATACTCGATTCAGCCCTAGTTAGAGTGAGCTTGGCATAATCGTACACAGTACGAGGAACATGATTTGGATTTGTAGCAATTGCGGGAAGTAGTTGATTATTCTAATTATCACCTATTTCCTCAGTAATAATAACACCTTTTTCGTCAACTATTTTTTGTCAACTTTGCCTTATTCTTTACAATTTCTACGAGCTGTACTCTCAATTTCACTGTCAAATAATAATGGTCTTGACGGTTTTTTTTAGTCATAAATTAAAGGAGCTTGACAAAAGTAAATAAAAGAAAAATTAGAAAATAAAAATTAAACTAAAAATAAAATAAAAATTATAATAGAAATAAAAATGGCTAAATTAATAAAATTCGAGTGTTCTTAATATTTTAGTCCTCGACAACAGTACCAAAAACTTGATGGTTACTAAACTAACTATAAATATGACTAAGTCAATTGCACCTATCGAACAATAGTATAATTATGATGAGTAAGGAATACCGTATCCACGAAAACTAAAAGTACTAGTAAATACCCTTTTTTTATTATTTAGCTGACAAATTGTAGTGATTGTTTTTAATCTAAATTTACTAATCTAATTTATCGCAGCAGAGAATGAAATAAGAAAATAATCAAAGATAACCAATAAGATAAACAACACCTAGGAAAGAATCCATCTAAACTTTACCTATTATTATGAATCTGAATTAAACGATTTATTCACTTGTATCTTGATCCGTAAAAATCTCTAAATTATGTTAATATCTCTTTCGAGAGTAAGAACAACTGACTCTAGGTTGATTAATTGAAATTTCTTTCTAATTAAAATCTCTATTATCGCATTAACTCGATCTATGGATTCTTCTATTAGATTTGACTCTAATCCGGTAAATTTATTTCGTCTTATTTCTAGGATTGCATGTAACTTCACTAAATTATGCTAGACCTACTCTTAAATAGGAACTTTTGCTCCACTGAAATAAGCACATTAAACACGAATTAATATCCCAATAATATTAAAAGCGAAATAAGCATACATAATTGAGAACAAGAATCAAGTATTTATCGCGTAAAAATAGAAATTAAATAATAAGATACAAAAATTAAATAATAAGATTCATCATAGGTTTCATCCTCATTAGGTATTTAGAGAATTCAGTTCATAGTACTGAATAAAAACATCTCAAAGTTAGGATAACCACAAAATATAAAGAAACTCAATAAAACTTCGAAAAAATTAAATGGAGATCTTTGATCTTGAGGGAGATCCGTTTCCGAATTAATTTCGATGGTGTTCTTCAAGTGTTTTTTCGATCTTCTCTGATTGTCCCCTTATGTCTTCTTCGAATTGGTATTTATAGACTTTAGAATGCTCAGAAAGTCTAAAAATTTGATTTTTTTGCGTATTTGGGAAGCAGGTGCGGTATTGACACGGGCTGGCTCATGGGCCTGTGGCTAGCCCGTGTGGAAATATCCAGGCTGTGTGGATCCTGAAAATAGCTCTTTTTATCCGATTTTAGCTCGTCAATGCGTAAAAAAAAAAAATTCAAAAGCATATAATAGAACATCTATACGTTGATAAACTGGTTATAACCAAAATTAAAAATCGTTGCAACGTAAATAGAAAAAAAAATCAGTTCAAGAATATAAAATAGACAACGCATAAGTTGATAAACTCGTTGCAAATTATACCATAGGTAATATACACAATAAACAAAAAATATATATATGTATATATATAATAGAACGCGATGGGTAATTTGCAAGTTCATTTTCTAGATAAGCTTCTCTTTGCTTTGATTGTTCAACCTTTCTTTGTACCTCAGCTTCACATTGATCCTTCCCTAGAAAAGCAGCTTCATACGAAAGCTCTCTCTCTTTACTCATCGCCAGTTCTCTCTTTAAATAAGAGGATGATCCAACTTGGTCATGTCGTTTGGTCAGACTCTCTTCGACCGTTCCGTAGTGTACTTGTTCGACGTTGTGTGGGAGGATTATTTGCTGCAGCGAGTTCTGCCATTAGTCTCTCGTTATGATTCATTAGTTTAGCAACTTCTTTTAACAATTTCTTAAGCCCCACAGCAGCAACTGAGGCTAGTCCCTTGGCATATGAACTCTCTTCTGCCAGTTTATGGTTCCGCAACTCTAGCTGGTATTTTGACTCAGTTAGTACCAGAACTTTGTGCTTCAGTTCCTCAATCTCGGTCACCTGATTGAGCAAAATAAGGAAATTAGCTATACCATTTACTGAAATGAAAGTGAAATCAGTAAAAAGTAAACCCATAACAAAACTGATGCTAGGCTAATCATAAGTGCTAATGTCGCTGTGATGTATAATCTGGGAATAAAAACATAAAGACTGCATACAGTTGCTTGTATGTTTGTCGAGACACATAGAAACAAGATGTAGACAAATTTTAAGTCATCAAAATGGAGCAGAGCATGGGGACAAGTGCAAATGACTGAATTGTGTGCGTTTGCATGCTTGGCCTTAAAAAGATAGCAACGCTCGAGTAAGGTACCATATGAGCACCATATCTGAGTATTTAAATTAAAGCACCTGTGTTTTTATAAGCAAATCGCTACTAATCTCTTTTGGTGCTGCAACTTCTTTTTCCACCTACAGGCCATTCATTTCAGCGAATTGTTGGGAATATGAAGCTTTAGAACGGACATTTTGTGATTCTAGTGCATCAGAGAGCTGCTGCTTTAAGGATGCAACTATTTCTTGCAATCCTTCACATTAAAAAATCTGGTAAAAGTGTGAAGTTAGAACGGAACCCAAAAAGAGATGCTACTTGCAAGGCATGAGTGTGGGAAAATTATTATTTAAAACCATAGGTTGAGTAGGTATATCTGCCTTCCGGTTAAGCTTGTTCTTGAATTATTCGATTGTCTGCAGCTTTAATCTGGAAACAGAATTAATAATAGACTCATAAGAGAAAACCAGACGAAGCAAAGGGACAAATGGAAAAAGGTTTGAGGAATGTTATAAACAATTCTTTCTTCCTTCGACTCCTGTATTTCAACTTGGCAATGAAGCAAGTTCTATAGATTCCTATACTATAAAATGTAGGAACTTGTGAGCTGAGTCCACAGTTAGGTTACTAGAACATTGTATAACCAAATTTAATGTGATTGAGGCTTTGTTTAACAATGTTTTTTAAAAGTGTTTTTTTTCTCTAGAAGTATTTTTTTGGGGAGAAGTTAAAATTTTCAGCTTCTCCAAAAAGTGTTTTTGGGCCAATTTTTGGTTTGAGAGAAACACTTTTTTTTTCTAAAAAAGCAGCCTGTTTAGGAATGATTTTCTCTCAAAAGTGTTTTTCTATCGCAAAAGTACTTTTTAGAAGCAATACTAAAGATACCCTCACTCAAATTCACTTATTATACAATGTAGAGACTTGTGAATCACTTGAAACATATATGGAAGCATACATTACCTCAAGTTTAAAGGATTTCTCATTTAATTGCGCCACCAAATCAGCAATAGTAGACTGTGGCATACATATATGGAAAGATCTTAAATTTTTGGAAGAAAAAGGCAAAAAATGATTAAGGGCCATAAATGAGAATCTGCTGAATATCTCCAAACTTTTAATTCTTACTTTGTCAGCAAAGTTCTTAATTTATTGTTATGTAGCTAGAAATTACAGATTCGTGCTATAGTTTTTTTTTCCTTATGTGTGCGTGCTCTCTTTTACAAACAAAGATAAATTCAAAAAACATGTAATTCTCAGTTACCATTAGCAAAAAAAAAAAAAAAAAATTCGTTTCTACTTAAAATTTTCTCCTCTTTTTGGTGCTTTCAAATTTGTTATGAATAATTCAATATATTACAAATTTGACAAATGCATCAAGAGTTTACAAAAAAATTTAAATATTCATTAATCAAATTACTAATGATAACAAAGTTCAGCATAGAAATGTCTAAGTAAATTTTAGTTTCAACTTAAAATTTCTCACAAACAACACATGATTGAGAAAAAATTAAAATAAAAAACAACCAGCATTAACATTAATCTTTTAAAATATTGAAAAGTTATAATTACTTAAATTTTGGTTTTATTGAACTTCCATTCTATGGGCTGATGAAGGTGATAAACCATAATATATATTTTTATCCCATGCTTGGTATATTTTTGGATGATTTATCATAAAATTTAGTGAATTTGATGCTCCTAAACCTTTAAATTCATGTTTTATGCTTAGGTGAGCATAGGAAGGTGAAAAGAGTAAGAAACGGGCCAAAAACAGACAAAATGAGCTTATCTCAGTATTTCACACGGCCTAGGCACTTCCACATGGGTAAACCACACGCCCGTATGAGGCACACGGGCAAACCACACGTCCGTGTAAGGCACACAGGCAGACCACACGTTCGTGTGTCATGACCGTGCCCCTGTCGAACCCAAGTTTAATTCTACTCGAAAAAGGCTAATTTGGAGGGTTTTGAAGAATTCCAAAGTCTACATAAACACCCTAGAAGAGGATTAAAAAGGACACGCAGAGTAGAAAGAAAAAAATACTCGAAGAACAGCAATCGAAATCAGCTAGGAAGTAGGATCTCCTTCAAGACTAAAGATCTCCATTCAAATTCCTTAGAAGTTCTTTGGGTTTCTTTATGTTTTGTTGTTGTCCCAATTTTGAGATGTTTTCCTCTATTGTTATGAACTAATTTCCCTAAATACCTAGGGAAGTTGAAACTTAAGGCGGATCTTATTACTATTTGAATTATATGATAAATAATTGTTCTTATTCTTAATTGTGAGATTTAATCCTTGTTTTAATATTTCTAGATATTAATTCAAGTTTTGATGTGCTTATTCAGTGAAGCAAAAATCCCTGTTTAAGAGTAGGTCCTCCATAATTAAGCGGAGTTGCATGCAATCCTAGAGATAGGACGACATAAATCTGTCGGATTAGAGTCAAATCTAATAAGGGAGTCCATAAAATGAGTTAATGCGACAATAGGGGTTTTAATGAGAAAGAGATTTCAGTTAATCAATCTAGAGTCAGTTGTTTTTAGTCTCGAGAGAGATAATAACATAAATCAAGGATTTCTACGGATTAAGTCAAGTGAAAAAATCGTCTAATTCAGAAGTAATAAGTAAAGTCTAGCTGGATTTTTCCTTGGGTATTGTCTTATCCATCGATTTTCCAAAAGTATTTTCCAACTTTAATCTCTGTCGTGTTCTTATTAAATTAGATAATTAGTCTTAGTTTAAAAACATACTTTTAATTTTTAAGCTAGATAATAAAAAGATAGTAATTACTAGTACTTTTAGTTCTTGTGGATACGATATTTCCGATATCACCATAACTATACTACTGTTCGATAGGCGCGCTTGCCTTAGTCGAATTTTTAGTTAGTTTAGCGACCATCAAGTTTTTGGCGCCGTTGCCGGGGACTAAGATATTAGGAACACTTAATTTTTATTACTTTAGCCATTTTTATTTTTATTGCAATTCAATTTTGTTTTATTTTTACTAATTTTTATTTTATTTGTTTATGACAGATTTTTATAGTTTATGACTAGGAAAAATCTGTCAGGACCCCTACTTTTTGATAGTGAAATTGAAAGCACAGCTCGTAGAAATCGTAGAGAAATAAAGCGAAGTTTACAGTATATAGAGGAAGAGCACGAGGACGACACCATTAATACCGAGGAGATGGCTAAAAATCAAAATAATCTGCTGCCTCTTGTTGTTGCCGCAAATCCAGTAAATTAGAATCCTGCTCCTCGTACTATGTATGATTATGCTAAGCCTACTTTAATAGGAACTGAATCAAGTATTGTTCGACCTGCTGTTGCTGCAAATAATTTTGAACTAAAACCTAACACTATTCAAATGATACAACAGTTTGTTCAGTTTGATGGTTTGCAGGACGAGGATCCAAACATTAATTTAGCAAATTTTCTGGAATTCTGCAACACCTTTAAGATTAATGACATTTCTAATGATGTCATTCGCCTTCGATTGTTTCCTTTTTCATTAAAGAATAAGGCTAAATAGTGGTTGAATTCGTTACCACGAGGGTCAATCACTACTTGGGAACAAATGACCGAAAAATTCTTACGTAAATATTTCTTGCTAGCTAAAACGGCTAAATTGAGGAATGATATCTCTTCTTTTGTACAGATGGATTTAGAAACTCTTTATGATGCATGGGAGAGATACAAGGACTTATTGAGAAGGTGCCCTCACTATGGGTTACCTATATGGCTACAGGTTTAGACATTTTACAATAGTGTGAACCCCTCAACAAGGAAACTGATTGATGCAGCCGCCGGTGGAACTTTAAACAACAAAACACTAGACGAGGTTTATGAATTTATTGAAGAGATGTCACCGAATAACTATCAGTGGCAAGTCATGCGAACAAAACCAACGAAATCAACCGGTGTTTTTAACCTAGATGAGGTCACCATGTTATCAAATCAGGTAGAACTCTTAAATAAAAAGATTGATGGTTTGTATGGTTCTACTCAGGTACATCCAGTGATGTAGTGCAATACAAATGGAGGAGGGATAAATAATCCAGAATGCCTAGCCTACGACCATAGTGCTATTAACGAACAAGTCAACTATATGGGTAATAATCCTCGACCTCAAAATAATCCTTATAGTAACACTTACAATGCAGGTTGGAGGGACCATCCCAACTTTTCTTGGGGTGGTCAAGGCAATCAAAGACCACAAAACTCTTCAGGCTTCCAACGGCCTTACCAGCAGGAAAAGAAGCCGAATCTTGGGGAGATGCCGAAGAAATTCATCTCGGTGTCAGAAACACGTTTCTAAAACACCAAAACAATGCTTAAAAATTAGCAAGCATCGATTCAAGGTCTTGAGACTCAAATAGGTCAGCTTGCTAAGCTGATCTCAGAAAGACCACAAGGTAGCTTGCCCAGCAACACTGAGGCTAACCCAAAAGAGTAGCTTCATGCGATTACCGTTCAATATGAAGAAGGGTTAGTTGAGTCCACACCAGAACCAAGGCAAGAAACTATGGTAAGCCAAAATAAGGTGGATGAAAGCTAGCATAAACAAAAATCGGTAAGCAGAGAATACACACCTTGCGTGCCCTACCTAAAGCGACAAAAAAAGACCGCATAGACGAACAATTCGGTAAATTTCTTAACATCTTAAAAAAGTTATATATTAACTTACCATTTATTGAAGCTCTTTTGCAGATGCCCAATTCAGTGAAATTATTAAAGGAGCTCCTCGCAAACAAATGAAAGTTAGATGATTTGTCGCATATGGAATTAAATGCAGTTTGCTCAGCAATTCTACAAAATAAACTCCGCAATAAGTTAAAGGATCCAGGGAGTTTTACTATTCCTTTTTTAATCTGTAGTTTAAATGTTGATAATGCTTTAGCCGATTTAGGGGCAAGTATAAATGTCATGCCCTATAAAATGTTTAGACAACTAGGTATTGAGAAACCTAAACAAACTAGGATGAGCATACAACTGGCAGATAAAACTATTAGATTACCTCGAGGTATTGTTAAGGATGTACTTGTTAAGATTGATAAATTCATATTCCCAGTAGACTTTGTTGTTTTAGACATGGAAGAGGACAGTGACGTTCCTTTAATTTTAGGACGACCTTTTTTAGCGACTGTTAAGACTATTATTAATGTTGGTACAGGTGAACTGACACTTCGTGCAGGTGATGAAATGGTTATTCTTCAGGCTCGGGATTCAATTGAGATACCAAGTAATGAAGACAACCTTATAAATCTGGTTAATGAGACTAATCATGTGATTTAACCTTTCTTGCAGGAAAAATTTTTGAGTAACATAAATGAGCCATGTTTTAGTTCATTCACTAATAATGGAACCATCCATGAACGACGAATGCTACAGATAGATGAACTAGACGAATGACAGACTCATGGCAAGGAGGAGCAAAAACAACACCATGACGAATTCAATGAGAGGACCAATCAATTTAAGGTTGGGGACCAAGTCTGGCTAGATAAAAAAGACCCTCGAATTACCACTAGGGGTTAATCGTAGAGGTAGGCTTTTCATGGCATGAGTGGGTTAATCCTAAGTGCCTTAATCATTTTGACATATCAAATCAAATGGTGTAGTCTTGACATGCATAATCAAGCAAGTTTTAGAATAACAGTTCAATACTGACGCACTCAAATCAATAATAAAAGTGAGCATGAAAGAATTAATAGATGCTCAAAAATCTCACAAGAATTATGGCTTTTTGATGTTTAAAACTTGTGAATTCCAACTCAAAGTAATACCTAAACTTTGGGGAAACAACCTAATCTTTTAAATTCTTAAAAATCAACTTATCATGCTTGATTCTCTAATGTCTTAAAGTTTAAACAATCAATGCATAAATGCCTATGTTTTAATTCAAGATATATCAATCAAAATCATAAATCAATCAAAATTATCCTAAATATGATATGAGAGCTTTTCAAGAGAACAAGGCAGTCATTCAGGGATTTTTCTAATAATGAAATGAATACCTCCCCCTACACTTAAGATGTACATTGCCCTCAATGTACAAAGATAGATATATAGAAAAGAATGTCAAAATAAGATAGGGAGAGAAGTGAAACTTCCTGAGTGATGAATGAATTTCCTTGAACTAGAGTTTCAGAGAATAATCGGCATGAGGTTGGAGGAGGATACTCCGGCAGTGGTAAAGGTTCATCAGTCCATAAGTCCTGCGCCAAAAGAATATTATATCTGAAATTGGTTACGGTCGTGGTCGAGCAGGACATAACAGTCGTGGAGAACCTTTCCCAGTGGAGTGACGAGTCCTTGAGTAGTAGTGTGCTTTGGAGCTTTTTATAACTGAGATAGCATCAGGAATTCTTTTAGAAAGTATATAAGGAAGAATGATTACTCGGTAGGAAATAGCTGAAATTCAAAATTGTTAATTAAAAATTATAAATCCTAATAAAAATAAGATGAAAGAATAATAAAAATTAGTTTTAAAATAAAATAAAAGTAAAAACATAAAATAATAAATAAAAGTTTTTAAACATCTTTATCGCTAGATGGTTCGCGAGGTAGGGGTGGCGATGAGATGTGGAAGTGCTGACAGATCTGCTGTAAAGTAGCATCAATGTTGTCAAATTGTTGAAAACACTGCTGCTCGAATCAAGTGAGACGCTCAGAAATGTCAGCATATGAAGCCGCCGCATGAACTGGACGACAGAGTGGTGGTGGCTGAGACGGTGGGTCCTCGTGTTGTGGGGGACATCATCAGTAATGTTCTCGGGGGCCTCCTCTTCTGTAGATTGGGCGAGACAATATTGAAGAGGGTAGGTTCCTCGGCACATTTCGATCATCTTCATGCTAAGTATGCTCGAGATGCCTTGTGGAGACATCTGGACAATGAGGGTCAAGGATGATTCTTGGGCCGCAATGCAGAGGAGCCCGAAGTGTCGAGCCAATCGAATAACATAGGGGCCAATAGAGATGACCCCCTTCTTATGCCGCTCCGTCTGGTGTTGAATGGCAAGGGCATTGAAATAGGCAAGGTCGATGACGTGCCCGTACGACATACACCATAGAAAGTAGGCGTCGTGAGTGTTGATGACTCCAGTGCTCTCTCACCTTCCTGTAATCGTGTGAGCCAAAATGGTGTGTAGGTACCTCAAAAATGGAGGGAGAACCGATACCTTGGAGCGCCTAGGATTGTAGGTGGCTGAACCTAGTACTAGTGCATCCCAGCACCGTGAAGGAGAATGATGGATATGGCAGTTGAGAGCATGTAAGTCATTCTCCTCCTTGAATTCCTTCATATATAAGCCCAGTGCAGTACCGAATTTTGGGACGCTTAGCTGGCGGACTGATCCGCTTAGGCAAAATTAGACCGTGCTGGGATTATCGTAGTTCGTCATTACAGTCTAAAAATGAAATGTTGAACATAGTTCCATCGTGAGTTCGAGATATGTTGGCTCGATGATCCCAAAGAAAAGCTCCCAAGGGTCAGTGGTTAGGAGGGCCCGAATCACATCATCCAACTAAACTTGTCTTACTGTAGCCCAGTCGATGTAGCGGCCGCAATTAAAGGTCGGGCCCGGAGTATTTGGAAAAGTTCTTCTTAGGGCCCGATGGGGAACCTCAGGAATAGGTGACGAATTTTCGCATAGGACCCGAGGAAGATGACGCTCCCTTCCCTTTCTTTGAAGTAGGGATAATGACATTTTTACCACGTGAAGATGACATGGTACCTGTAATTGGAATCATCAATTCTCTTGATAAGTAGACAGGGTAAAATATGACTAAATTCGAGGAAGAAAATCCATAAATATGTTCAACCACAACTACTAAGTTTAACTAAAACAATAATTTCAATGGCATACTTTTGTGGCATTAGCATGGTATATAAGTAAAAATGGCAAAGAATGGAATGCAACATACTATATGAATGAACAAAAATGTCAACACAAGAGGCATGAATATTTCAACTATCCTAACCATGAATATTCACTTCTAACTAATCAAATGGAGTAGAGAAATCATGTAATGAGTAAGAATTTGAACATGAAAAAGATGATAACTTGTTCTGTAAATAAAATTTGAGTGATAGAAAGATGAACATGCTCGTGTTCCCAAATTTCATCCCGTGTGTTTCCCGAATTTTGAATTTGGGCACATCTGACAATTGATCCACTCCCGTATTCCTTGGGCGTGTAGGTGCACATGGCAGTGTCGCACGACCGTGCCTGACTTCGTTCACTTTTCCCACACCCGTGTATGTAGGCCCACGCCCGTGGTAATTTAACAGGTTCGACCACAGGTGCTAGACACGGGGGTGTCGCACGCCCGTGTTAATTTGACAGTTTCAGCCACAGTTTCAAGGCACGGGCGTGTCGCACTCTCGTGTTGTTTTGGCAGTTTCGCTCACGACCATGTCGCACGACTGTGGCGATTTATCATAGCCCGTTTTAGGGAAATCTTTTCCCTATTTTCATACGGCCCTAAGCACGCCCGTGTTCTTGGCCGTGTCTATGTGGAAAACCTGTATTCAAGAGCTCTGTTAGTAAGTTAGGTGTTAAACACTAAAATTAAAAGAAGTTAATACAGTTAGTGCTCGGGTTGCCTCCCGAGAAGCGCTCATTTATAGTCTAAGCTCGACTTACCTCTCCATTGAATGGTCATGGTGGTTCGAGGAGTTTATACTCCTCATTCTTGCTATTATTCTCATCAAAATAAGGTTTTAGATGGGTGTTGTTTACCTTAAAAGTGCCGAACTTGGGATGACTTACCTCGACTGTACCGAATGGGAAAATGCTAAGTATCGTAAGAGGGATTTCTTCATTTGGTTTGGTAGTGACAATGTGGGGATCTGCGACATCTAATAATACTTTATCTCCAACCTTAAGTTGATTTGGGAAGATATTGAGCCCGTTCTGGCGTAGTTTTGGTTTATCGTGTGTTCTCGGTTTATGCATCCGCCATTCATCTAGATCCTTGATTTGTAGCCTTCGATCTTCATGAATAGGTCCTCTGCTACTGCTTGAGAATGGCTCTTGTACTTCCTTCAGACCCATTTCCTGCAAAGTAGGTTGCACCATATTGTCAGTTTTAGTAGAATGGTTTAGACGATCACCTTCAATTTCCGATGTGTTGCCAGAATTGCGAGCTTGAAAGATGATTGTTTTGTCTCCCACACAGAGTGTGAGCTCACCTGTGCCAATATCAATAATCATTTTAGCAGTTGCTAAAAAGGGCCGTCCTAAAATCAAATGAGTATTGCTATCCTCCTCTATGTCTAGAACAATGAAGTCAACGGGAAATATAAATTTATCGATTTTAATTAGCACATTTTCAATAATAGCCCTAGGAAATCTTATAGTTTTATCTGCTAATTGAATGCTCATCCTAGTCTGTTTGGGTTTCCCAAGACCTAATTGTTTGAACATTTTGTAGGGTATAACGTTAATACTAGCCCTTAAATCAGCTAATGCATTATTAACATCTAAACTACCAATTAAGCAAGGAATCGTAAAACTCCCTGGATCTTTTAGTTTGTTGGGTAGTTTATTCTGTACAATAGCTGAGCAAACTCGTTTAGCTTAACATGCTATGCCTCATCCAACTTCCGCTTATTTGTTAAAAGCTCCTTTAAAAATTTCATTGCGTTTGGCATCTGCGATAGAGCTTTAATAAACGTTAAGTTAATATGTAATTTTTTTAAAAGTTTAAGGAATTTACCAAATTGTTCATCTGAGCGGTTTTTCCTTGTCGTGTTGAGGTATGGCACACGAGGTTTATATTCGACATTTACTGATTTGTTTTTATTATAACCTACCTCACCTTGACCTCTGCTCACCACAGTTTCTTGTCTCGATTCTAGCTCAGGCTCAACGAATCCTTCTTCATCTTGAACATTAATTGCGTTGAGTTGTTCCTTTGGGTTGGGTTCAGTATTACTTGGCAAGCTACCTTGTGGTCGTTCGGAGATTAGTTTGGAAAGCTGGCCTATCTGAGTTTTGAGCCCTTAGATTGACGCTTGTTGATTTTTAATTGCTGTCTCGGTGTTCTGGAAACGGGTTTCTGACACTGAGATAGATTTAAACAACATCTCTTCAAGGTTCGGTTTCTTTTCCTATTGATAGGGTGGTTGTTGAAAACCCGGAAGATGTTGTGGTCTTTGATTTCCTTGACCGTCCCACGAGAAATTGGGATGGTTTCTCCAACCTGCATTATAAGTGTTACTATATGGGTTATTTTGGGATCTAAAGTTATTGTTACCCATATATTGAACTTGTTCCTCCTCGATGCTAGGGTTGAAGGGCTGATACTCTGTGCATGCTCCTCCTCTATTCGTCTCGCACCTTATTACTGGATGTACCTGAGTAGAACCAAGTAAACCATCAATCTTTTTATTTAGAAGTTCTACCTGGTTTGACAGCATCCGAATCGACGTTATAAACGCCTGCTATTTTAGTTGGCTTATTCCTCATGACTTGCCACTGAAATTTATTCAGTGACATTTCTTCAATAAATTCGTAAGCCTCTTCAGGTGTTTTGTTGTTGATGGTTCCCCTGGCTGCTGCATCAATTATTTGCCTTGTCGAGGGGTTCACACCATTATAGAATGTTTGAACTTGCAACCATAGAGGTAATCCATGGTGAGGACACCTTCGCAATAGGTCCTTGTATCTCTCCCATGCATCGTAAAGAGTTTCTAAGTCCATCTGCACAAACGAAGAGATATCATTACGTAATTTGGCTGTTTTAGCCGGTGGAAAATATTTTAATAAAAATTTTTCTGTCATTTGTTCCCAAGTAGTAATTGACCCTCGTGGTAACGAGTTCAACCACTGTTTAGCTTTGTTCCTCAATGAAAAAGGGAATAACTGAAGACAAATGGCATCGTCAGAAACGCCAGTAATTTTAAATGTATCTCAGAATTCTAAGAAATTTGCCAAGTGAGTGTTTGGATCCTCATCCTACAAACCATCAAACTAAACAAATTGCTGTATTATTTGAATAGTGTTAGGTTTTAGTTCAAAATTATTTGCAGCAATAGCAGGCCTAACTATACTTGACTCAGTTCCTGTTAAAGTAGGTTTAGCATAATCATACATAATACGAGGAGCATGATTTTGATTTGCTAGTTCAATGGGTATCGCAGGAGGTAGCTGATTGTCTTGGTTTTCAGCCATCTCCTCGGTTGAGGTTTGAGTATCGTCCTCTTGCCCGTTCTCTGTGTATCTTAAGCTTCACCTTATTTCTCTTTGGTTTTTGCGAATTGTGCGATCGATTTTCTAGTCAAAAAGTAGTGGTCCTGACAGGTTTCTTCTAGTCATTAACTATAAAAACCTGCCAAGATAAAGAAAAAGTAAATTAATAAATAATAAAAATAAAATAGAATTAACTTGCAAGAAAAATAAATGGCTAAAGTAATAAAAATTGAGTGTTCCTAATATCTTAGTTCCCCGGCAACAGCTCCAAAAACTTGATCGTGATTTTCGTGACAGGTTTTAAATATTTATAATGAATCATTCTTGAAACTAACTATTATCACGATGTAGGCAGGTGTTCCTATCGAACAGTAGTATAGTTTTAGCAAGACCGGATTGTCGAACCCAAAGGATCTAAAAGTACTAGTAATGACTGTCTTTTTATTATGTAGCCTAAGAATAAGGGGGTTTTGTTTTAACTAACTAGTTATCTAAACTAAGAATTCACAGAAAATAGAATTGGGGAATTACTTTTGGAAAATGATTGAATTAAGACAATACCTAAAGAAAAATCTACCTAGACTTCACTTGTTATTCTGACTCCGAATCGGATGATTTATTCATTTAACTTGTTTTGTAGAGATCCCTAAGTTATGTTATTATCCCTATTCAAGACTAATAACATCTAATCCCTAGATTGAATAATTGAGACGTTTCTCTAATTAACACCCTAGGGTTGCATTAACTCGATCTATAGATCCCCTTATTAGGTTTCACCCTAATCCGGTAAAATCTTGTTACCCTATCTCTAGGCGCGTAATCAACTCTCCTTAATTATGACAAATGTACTCTTAGACAGGGTCTATTCCTCCTCTGAATAAGAGCTTATCTTGAATCAGTATCCTGGGATATCAAAACAAGAATTAAGAACACATAATTAAGAACAAGTTAAATATTTATCATACAATTCAGAAAATAATAACAAGATTTGTCTTAGGTTTCATTCCCCTTAGGTATTTAGGGGATTTAGTTCATAACTAAAAAGGAAAACATCTCAGAAGAATAATGAATACAAAACATAAAGAAAACCCAAAACTCCTGGAGGGAAATTGAGGGGAGATCTTCAGTCTTGATGGTGAATCTAGCTTCTGAGATGGATCAATCAGCTTCCCTTGAGCAGTTCCCTGCCTCCTTCTTTCTGTGTGTCCTCTCCTCTTCCTTTAGGGTGTATTTATAGGCTTTAGAACGCCTAGAAGCCCTCAAAATTGACCTTTTCCGAATTGGACTCAACTTGGGCTCGGCAGGGACATGCCCGTGTGACACGCCCGTGTGCGATTACTTCAGGCTGTGTTCGAGCCTATTAAATAGGAATGACCATGTGGTCTGCCTGTGTGAGGAAGTCCAGGTCGTGTTGATTTCGTACTTTGGCCCATTTTCTCTGTTTTTGGCTTGTTTCTCGTTCCTTTCTCTCTCCTATGCTCTCCTAAGTATAAAACATGAAATTAAGGCATTAGGAGCATCGAATTCACCAATTCTAAGGGAAAATCATCCATAAAATGTGTTAAGCATGGCGATAAAATATGTATAAATTACGATTTATCAAGCCCACCTATTTAGAGCTTACCTTGGAGTTTTGCACTACTTTCTATCTACAACATGTGATGAATACCCATGACGAGGCTGGTACTATCACTTTCCGACTTGGTGGCTTAGTGTGACATATGAGCGTCCCTGAGTTTGGCGCAGCTTTGGGCATCTACACCGATGATTTTATAAGTGCCGATAACTTTTTTCACCTCCACCGTCATATCCATTACTCACCTCCATGCTGTTGGACCGATCTCACAGCTAGTC
Organism: Gossypium hirsutum; assembly: GCF_007990345.1. Classification (NCBI taxonomy): domain Eukaryota; kingdom Viridiplantae; phylum Streptophyta; class Magnoliopsida; order Malvales; family Malvaceae; genus Gossypium; species Gossypium hirsutum. The sequence continues at coordinate 71,670,979 of NC_053432.1, forward strand.
AGATCTGTTATGACATGAGTCGCTCGAAGGCGACATCTCTTTCTCCGCCTCTATGATACATCCACGCCTTATTAGCTTATACGTTGACGGGCAGGAGAGAGAGCACATGAGTTGTAAGCACTACTAACGCATACTATCTTTGGAGCTTGGCGATTGGTCACGTCTTTGATTTGACATACTTCATAGTGCTGGCTTTTCGCCATCAGACAGACCGCCACAGGAGGGGTGCCATCTGTCTTGGTCCCTACGTGACTCGTCTCGCTTGACACTTCGGCCTCTTCGACACTTCAGAGATGTCATCGATATTCACACTAGTAGGCCAGATGGCTCCTCAGAGAATTTCTAGTATGATCCACATGAGGATAATAGACCGACGCCGTGGATTCGACCCCTCTCAGTACAGACTCGTTCACTCTAATGACCAAGATGAGCCAGGGGACATTACAGATGATGTCCCTCTCCCTCACGAGGACCCACACCCACACCCACCTCCACTACCGAGTAACCGACCTCCTGCTGCCACCGTGATCGATATATCCGAGTGACTCACTCGCTTCGAGCAATAGTGTTTTGCGAGGTTCGACAGCATTGAGGCAACTCTGTAGCAGATCTGCTAGCACTTCCACATTTCACCTCCACTACCACCACCTCGTGACGCTGACGCTTCTGATGATGAGGACCTCTGAGTCCATTTCTTTTACTTTTTTTTATTTTTGTTTTATTTATTTTTTGAAGCTTTCTGTTTTATATTTTGAACTATGCTTATCTTTATGGTTTTTATCAAGTAATCCCTTAATTCTCTTCCACAGTGGTGTTTATTTTCTTATTAGTAACTCAGAATCATGCCTTTCATTAGCCTTATCTACAACTCTAGCTGTCACTATTCCAAGGATTTCATAAAAAGAAAAATTTAGGGCAGTTTCACTTCTCTCCCTCTCTTTTGATTTTATGCTTATATTGTTATTATCTATCTTCGTACATTAAGGACAATGTACATCTTAAGTATGGAGAGGTTATTTATATGTTTATTAGAAAATCCCTGAATTTTTATCTCATTCTCAAATAATTTTCTCATATTATTATTAGAGTGAATTCTAATTGATTTATAATTTTTGTTGATATGTTTTGAATTAAATCATAGGTAATTGTACATTGATTGTTTAACCTTAAAACATTTGAGAATCAAGCATGATAAGTTGACTTTTGAGAATTAAAATTGCTAGGTTGTTTCCCTGAATTAAGGTATTATCTTGAAGTTCTGAATTCACAGGATTGACATCAAAAGCCATAATTTTTGTGAGATCATGAGCCTTTAGAGCATATATCCTTTCTTGCTCACTTTTATTGTTGCTTATGAATGTGTCAATACTGATTTGTTATTCTAGAACTTGCTTTGATTATACATGTTGAGACCACACCATTGATTTAATATACCGAGATGATAAAGGCCCTTAGGTTTTAACCCACTTACCCCATAAAAACCTACTCACATAATTGACCCTTAGTGAACCTCTTTGAGCCTTAACCATTGTTTCTTGATTTTCTCCTTAATGTTAACCCATAACTTAACCCTTTTTGATTCGTTAAGAATTTTTCACTTTTCATTGACTCCTTTTTATTGAGATTTGATTTGATTAGTTACCTAACTAATGTTCGTTCATTCTAGTTGCTGAATTATTTCTTTATTATGTACTTTCCATTATTGTACTTATTCTTATTCTTAAAAAAATGTATATTTATATTCATATAATTACATATTGTTATAAAGAGCTTGGATAAGTTAAAGTTATTATTTCGAGAAAAGAAAGCTCATTTCATTAGTTTTGGATAGTCTTAATTCTGGAAATTGTTTGTAATTCAGTAATTAGCTTTATTATTCTAAGTTTGGCAACTTATTAAATTAATCTCGGTTCTAATCCTCTTTTTAGCCTTTATAGTGGTGGAGATTTGATTTTCATGCAAGCCTATGGTAATAAGTTTTCATGTTTGACTATTGAGTGCTTAATTATTGAACCTTAAACACTTTGAGTGATTTGAGTGAATCTTTAGAGAGGATGCCATCTCTTGTCAATTTGGAATTAAAGGTAATTATTTAGATAAGGGGAGATACCTATGATTTTTATGATTAAAACGCTCAACTTAGATTGTTTGAAACTTTGATGTTTTTTTAGTTGAATTCTCAATGTATGATTATTTGCGGATCATTTCGAATCATTATTGATGAGAATTATAAGTTGAGAAGAATTTATTTTTTAATTATGAGTTGAGGATTTTGCTTGAGGACAAGCAAAAGCTTAAGTGTGAGGATATTTGATAAACCATAATATATACATATTTTTATCCCATGCTTGACATATTTTTGGATGATTTATCATAAGATTTATCATAAGATTTGATAAACTTTGATGCTCCTAAACCTTTAAATTCATGTTTTATACTTAGGTGAGCATAGGAAGGTGAAAAGAGCAAGAAATGGGCCAAAAACAGACAAAATGGGCTTATTTCAGCATTTCACACGGCCTAGGCACTTCTACACGGGGCAGACCATACGCCCGTGTGTTGGACAAAACACACATTACCAAACTTTAGTTGGACAAACTTTTGTTGGACAAAACACACATTAGCGAAACAAAATAGATAAATATAAATAAATATTTATATAAATGAAATATATGTAACACCATAATCCCGAATACGGAGTACTCAAATACTAAGGCACTACATCAGGTCAACAGAGCGACCCAACAAAATTTTCAAGTAATTTAAAACATTTAAATACATTTTATATAAGAGAAAATACCATACATAGTAATATTGAAAATAGTAATAAAAGTAGTTATACAAAATATGTGGAGCTCCAATATCATCGTATATCAAAACAGTCAAAATAACAAAAATGATAAATGAGTTACAGACCTACAAAAAAATACAAGCAAGGCCTTAGAAATACAATGCCCATTATCAAATGAAATGAGTTAAAGAATTGTTGTCCATCTTCAATATATTCTTGAAGATCTATCTCCTATTTTCTTTAAAATCAAATTATGAGTTCTCTTTGTAAAAAAATAAGGGTGTGCAATTTTTCCTTTTTTCAATGGAATTTTCAAACAACTTATTGATATATACCTCATTATCTTGCAAAACTCAGTCACTGGAGTTCGATTTTGGGTTGAGGATGAATGTGCTTATTTGAGTGATGTATTGGCAAACTTTTGTTGGACAAAACACACATTAGCGAAACAAAATAGATAAATATAAATAAATATTTATATAAATGAAATATATGTAACACCATAATCCCGAATACGGAGTACTCAAATACTAAGGCACTACATCAGGTCAACAGAGCGACCCAACAAAATTTTAAGTAATTTAAAACATTTAAATACATTTTATATAAGAGAAAATACCATACATAGTAATATTGAAAATAGTAATAAAAGTAGTTATACAAAATATGTGGAGCTCCAATATCATCGTATATCAAAACAGTCAAAATAACAAAAATGATAAATGAGTTACAGACCTACAAAAAAATACAAGTAAGGCCTTAGAAATACAATGCCCACTAATAGATAAGGTACTGTACTCTGAATATGTGATGCTATAAGTCTCTCGTCGATGATGTTCCTCGGACACAAACAAAAGTCTACAAATCTGAACATGAAGACAATTCGAAGGCTGAGCTTTACAGGCTCAGTGGTACACAACAAATCTACCATACTTCAAGCAATTCATAAATATAAGCATGCAAATCAAATGTATACATAGAAATATGACATGAGTATCGAATAATTAAATCATGAGTCACTTAATCTACATAACCAAATCACTTGCATATCAAACTTGTCAAACTTGTTAGATTGCACATACTGCTCAAATAATCGGGTATCCGGATAGTCTCGCGCCGTTCATGGCCGTTGGTCAAATATTCTCAGGTGTCTGTAAGGTTATCTCGAGCACCATTCATGGTTGATAGTTAGGTTAGAGCCTGAAGGCTGAGCACAAACAAAGCATCAAACATATAATCACAAAAAGGGAAAGCGTATGACCAGCTCCATCCAAGAGAAGAAGAAGAAGAAGAAGAAGAAGAAGTAGAAGTGAATAGCTACGATATCATACGTGATAAGGGTATAGGACCGAGGCAGATTGGAGAAAAGGGAGCCTCAAAATCGTCATCATTATAATTACAAAGATTAGAAGTCTCTCCTTCAAGCTCTGGTCATGGATCTTCTTGGTGAACACAAGACCAAAAGTGGTTTTCTTAGGCTTGGAACATCTTCTAGGAGAACCCCACCTAGTTCTGCTCCAAATCCGAATTTAAGGATTATTATGAATAATTCAAATTATCATGAATTTGAAAAATTCAAAAAAAATTCATTAACCAAATTACTAATAGTGACAATGTTCAGCATAGAAATGCTGAAATAAATTTTAATTTCAAATTCAAGTTTCTCATAAACAACACATGATTGAGAAAAAAAGAACAAGTTGTATAAACATTAATCTTTTAAAATACTAAATAGTTATAATTACCAAAATTTTGGTTTTATTGGATTACCGCTCTATTGACTGATGAAGGAAATAAATGAGATACTCAAAAGATATATGGAGTTAAAAAAACCAAAATTTTCAAACAAGTATTTGACAAGATGTTTAACCATTGCTCTGTTTAAGTCAAGACATAAGCTAAATTTCTTTTCAAAGTGCTCAAATTATATTTATATATAAGTGATGAAATTATACTTATATATATTTTCTATTTGTTTTACTATTTCTATTTAAAATTTGTGATTGTATTTTCTAATACTGTCTTACATTCCCAGCTTAAACTCTCCATTATATATTGTTTTTCTAGCCTTCCTCTAATCTCTCACTCTCTTGGTCTCCACATATTTTAATCATCATAGTCTTCATATAATCTCTCTCTCTCCCTTTCTCTCTCTATATATTAGAACTTTAATTTTTTATCAGAAAAAATCCAGCTACAACAATGGTGCAAGGAGAAATAAACAAGAAGGGCAAAGGGAAAGCCATTGTGACTCTCTCTCTCTCTCTCTCTCTCTCTCTCTCCCTCTCCATATATATTAACACTTTCCCTTTGCTTTTTTATTAGAAAAAACCCAGCTGCCACAATGGTGTAAGGAGAAGTAGACCAGAAGGGCAAAGGGAAAGCCATTGTGCCATGAAAATAACGTCAACTTTTGCACCCGCTCTCAATTAACCACTTCGTAGTGACGATAGGCTTTTCCTCATGCCTCTGTCATTGACTCCTCAAAAGCTGAAGGTAAAAGTTGGCAAGAACCCTTATGCTAATAGTGTAACACCCCTAACTCGTGTCCGTCGCCAGAATAGGGTTACGGAGCATTATTAGAGTTTTTAGAACATTTACTAATAATTCATGTCAATTACTATTCATTTTCTAAGATTATTAATAACATCCCTTAAATGGACCCTCGAGGCCCGATATGAGTATTAGAATCGAGTCGGGACTAAATCGGGAACTTAGAGAATTTTTCGCAAAATTTTTAAATTTTTTTCTAGATGCAGGGCACACACGCCCATGTGGTCCAGGGACACACCTATGTGACCCTAAGACACGCCCGTGCTGCAGGCCATGTTCGACCCCATGTAACTCTCTGACTTGTGCCACACGGCTAGCGACACGCCTGTGTGAATAGGCTATGTAGCACACACGGCTGAGACACACGCTCGTGTCTTTGCCTGTGTGCTCAATTCTGAGCATTCTATTTCTAAGTTTTAAGATGCAGGGGAAACACGGCCAAACCACACGCCTATGTGTCAGGCCGTGTGTCACACACGGTCAAGACACACGCCCGTGTGTCTACCCATGTAAACAAAATAAAGCTATTTACTAGCTTTATTTTTCACCCAAATTTGCCAATAACCTACACCAACACTTACAAGTATATACCAGCCAATCCAAACATTAAATCCAAGCCAATTCTAACATCTAATATGATATTTTATCATATGCAATTGATGACGTCACGAACTAACTAAAATACGACAAAGGCAAGCGCACCTATTGAATGGTAGTATAGCTACGGTAAGTCGGGAATATTGTATCCACGAGGACTAAAAGTACTAGTAATTACTATCTTTTTATTATCTAGCCTACAAATTGAAGGGTTGCTTTTAATCAAAAATTAAACTAAACTAATTACTAAGCAACAAAGAGCGAATTGGGAAAATAATTAAAGAAAACTTATGAGAGAGACAATACCCAGGAAAGAATCCACCTAGACTTCACTTATTATTCTAAATCTAAATTAAACGATTTATTCATTTGACTTGATCTGTAGAAACCTCTAAATTATATCAATATCTCTTTCGAGAGTAAAAATAACTGAATCTAGGTTGATTAATTAAAAATCTCTTTCTAATTAAAACCCTTATCGTCGCATTAACTTGATCTATGGATTCCCCTATTAGATTTGACTCTAATCCGGTAGATTTATGTCGTCCTATTTCTAGGATTGCATGCAACTCCACTCAATTATGCCAGATCTACTCTTAAACAAGGACTTTTGCTCCATTGAATAAGCACATCAATCATGAATTAATATCTTGAAAACATGAAGGTAAGTAAACATAATTGAGATCAAGAACAAATATTTATCATGTAATTTGGAAAAATCAAATAATAAGATCTGTCATAGGTTTCATCTTCCCTAGGTATTTAGGGAATTTAGTTCATAATTGGAAAGGAAAACATCTCAAAAATAGGAAAACAACAAAACATAAAGAAACCCAAAACCTTCTAAAGAAATTGAATGGAGATCTTCGGTCTTAAAGGAGATCCTGCTTCTGAGTTGAGTCCATAGGCGTTCTTTGACTAATTTCTGCGTTCCACTCTACATCCTCCCTTTAGGTCCTCTTCTAGTGTGTATTTATAGAGTTTAGAATGCTCAGAAACCCTAAAAATTAGGTTTTTCCACTTAACAGGGAAGAAAGGTGCAAAATTGACACAAACTGGCACATGAGCGTGTGGCCAGCCCATGTGGAAATGCCCAGGCCGTGTGGATCCTAGAAATAGCTCTTTTTGCTCGATTTTGGCTTGTTTTTCACTCCTTTCGCTCCCTTATGCTTACCTAAGTATAGAAACATGAATTTAAAAGATTAGGAGCATCAAATTCACTAATTCATATAATAAATCATCCAAAAATGCATCAAGAGTGGGATTAAAAACATGTTACTTTAAAGGCTTATTAGCAATCGTGATAATAATCTTACCTTTGTTTAACTTATAGATTAAGCATAATTTGATCAATCATATTTAGTAAACTTAACACATAGGTATTTGATTTAATATAACCTTATAATTATACCAAAACAAACCATTACTAGCCATTCCAATAGCTAGTTTACAAACTACATTCATATGCCATCATAGGACAAGTTACCTATACATGCCATTATACCCAATACGTTTACTATATATGTATATACCAAAACAAGTTAGTCGATAGTGTGATGATGCTCCAACCAATCTCCAACCTTCACGAGCTTCCGAGCACTATAAAACAGAGAAAATAAAACCTAGAAAGCATTATATGCTTAGTAAGTTCGTATAAGGAATTGAAACTTACCAATCATATTTAACAACATTAAGTATACAATTAACATGCTTTCATAATTTTCACAAGTTTACCTAAACACATATACTCAATCAAGCAAGTTAGTCATATAATATATTTAAATATTAAATAAACATAGATGAGCTCATCATTTATTCTTCCATCAAATAATTCAGAAATGTTCAGGGTATATTTCTATTTATTTCATCATTTTCTCATGACAAGAGTTTTATCCGTTGAATTATTGAAATATCGATGAATACTTAAATAGTACACTCAAGGTGTACATATCTACAAACCGTCAATTCTTATTTAGGAAGCATACTCTCGAGCCACATGTCAGGATGCTCAAACGAGCCATGTAATCATGTAACATGACACTTATCTGAGCTAATTAGGAAACTTATAAGAGTTTACTTAGGAAGCTCATAGAGCCTTTCAGTTATCTCTGAAGAGATAATATCAGGGAGCTTCGGATAAGGTAACAGAGAGTTCAAGTGAGCTTAACAGGACGCTCATGAAGAGTTGCGTTTGTGTTCGTATTATATGCCAGATCACAACCGATAGAAACATGTATCAAGACGCTCACAAAGAGTTGTGGTAGTGTGCAACACATGCTAAATCACTACCGATCAGGATGCTCGCAGGAACTATATAACAGGATGCTCGAGAGGCTATATCAAGATTACTCGTCCTAGCTAAATCCCTTTTGCAAGATATACAGAATCACATTCATGTACAGGAAATCACATGTATTCATCGATTTCACTATTCAAACGAAACTTAACATTTTAATGATATTTTCTATCATGTGATCATTCATATTTTTATAACATTCATATAGTCACATAAACATTTACTTCATTCAAATTAAATATAATATTCAATTCAAACATGTTAATATACATAAATAAGTTACACGAACTTACCTCGATAATAGTTTGTATAAGAAAATCTACTAATGTGAAACTTTCTCTTTTCCTCGATCTAACTTTGAATTTGTGTTATCTGGATCTATATAAATGAATTTAAACATCAATTTCTCACATTTCATATTCTATTGAACTCAATTAAATATAACATTTAAGCTCTGGTCACAAATTTTCTTGGTGAACAGAAGACCAAAAGTGGTTTTCTTCAGCTAGGAACATCTTCTTAGAGAACCCCTACCTAATTCTACTCCAAATCCTACTTTAAGGAATCATCAGATGGAACAAGTAGAACTTGCTGCTGCTCCCAGACAAGTTTCCAATTTAAGCAATTGCGACAATTTGGATATAAAGTTAAGACTAGGGTTTGAGTGAAAGGAAGATTAGAATACATAAACCTGTTTTTTTTTGTCCGTTTCATTGGATCTATTTTGGGTTTGCTTACCTTTTTTTTTTTAGTAGGTCAGGTCAATGGTGTCTTCCTAGCTTCACAATTAAAACCATTTTGTTTTTTAGCTACAAAATCAGCAAATCAATATATATATACAAGGTCAATTTATAATGCTGAAGTTATATAATTTTATAAAAGTCTAGGGTTTAAGTCTTGTTGTGCTAATGTTTTCTGTTGTTTAGTCTATCATTATCAAATGAAATGAGTTAAAGAATTTCTGTCTATCTTCAATATATTCTGAAGATTTATCTCTTTTTTTCTTTAAAATCAAATTATGAGTTCTCTTTGTCAAAAAATAAGGGTGTTCAACTTTTCCTTTTTTTAATGGAATTTTCAAATAAGTTATGGATATATACCTCATTGTCTTGCAAAACTCAATCACTGGAGTTCAGTATTGGATTGAGGATGAATGTGCTTATTTGAGTGATGTATTGGCAAACTTTTAGTCATTTTTTATTAAAAAATTAATACAAGTTTTGTTTTATATCAAAAAAGAAAAAAGATAGCAAACTGTCTTCATCTAATCATACAAAATTATACATTAATCATAGTCTTCATCTAATCTCACTCTCTCTCACTCTCTCATATATATTAATCATTTGGAATTGGTTTTTGATTAGAGAAAAGCCATCTGCAGTAATGGTGCAACAAGAAGCAGATCGGAAGGGAAAAGGGAAAGTTATTGCAATTTCATCCGGTGAAACAATTTCGGAGTTGATATTCCCTAAAGAGGTTTCCACCCTAGACCTACTCACCAAAATGCCTATCACATGGTGAAAGAACCCATGAAAATTCCACCGGCTTTTGCACGTGTTCTCAATCAGCCACTTCCTTATGACGATAAGATTTTCTTCATGCCTCCGTCGCCGATACCTCAAAAGTTGAAGGTAAAAGTTGTTAATAACCCTTATGCTGGCGGTACCAATCCTCGATTTCATCTAATCAAAGGCAAAGGGAAGACGTCTATCTAGCTCAGTCCTGGAGAAGAAGAATAAGTGAACAACTACGATATCAGACGTGATAAGGTTCATGACCAAGGTAGATTAGAGCAAGGTAGCCTTAAGATCATCATCCTTATAATTACAAAGATCAGAAGCCTCTCTTTCGAGTTCTGGCCATGAATTTTCTTGGTGAACGGAATATTATAAATGGTTTTCTTGGGCTCGGAACATACTTTAGGAGAACCCCACCTAATTATACTCCTAATCCTAATATAATGAATCATTTGAAGGAACAAGAAGAACATGTTGCTGCTCTCAATCAAGCTTCCAGTTTAAGAAGTTGTGGCAATTTGGACTTAGATTTAAGACTAGGTTTGAGTGGAAGGAAGACTAGAATACATAAACCTACCATTTTTTTTTTATTAATTTCGAAGGATGTATTCTGGGTTTGCTTGCCTTTTTTCTTTTTGTTTACTTCAAGTCAAAACTCAAACCCTTTCTTTTTTTAGCTACAAAATCAGAAAATCAATATTTATAACAGGTCAAGTTCTAGTGCTGAAGTCATATAAATTTATAAAAGTCCACGGTTTTAAGTCTTGTTGTGTTATTGTTTATTGATGTTTCGTCTATCATTATCAAATGAAATGAGTAAAAGAATCGTTGCCCATCTTCAATAAATTCTTGATGATATATTTCCTCTTTTCTTTAAAATCAGATTATATGAGTTCTCTTTATCAAAAAATGAGGGTGTTCAAGTTTTCCTTCTTTTTAATGGAATTTTAAAACAATTTATTGATATACAGCTCATTGCCTTGCATAGGGATTTTATTTTATTCAATGTTAATATATTTATATTTCTTTAATATTAATATAAATACTAATAAAAAATTTTAAAATTTTTATTATACTTTTGAAGATATTTATCTATTTTATTTTATTTTTTAGAATTAGGATCAAATTAAGAATATATATAAATTGAGGGTTAATTTTTCTAAACTTAAGACTAAATTTGTATAATGTGTAAAAATTGAGGGCTAAATTTGCTATATTACTGATTTTTTTAACTACCACGTCAACTTGCCATTTTTTATTTTAACGCGAGTGGTCAAAATGACCGCACTATCTAACGTGGGTGCTTAAATTGTAAACTTTTTTATTTTGAGTGTGTAAAATGATTTTTTTTATAATTATTACCTTTTTCTTAAAAGAATTTGAAGAAGAAGAAGAATAAGAAGAAGAAGAAGAAGAAGAAGAAGAAGAAGAAGAAGAAGGGTGTGGAAAAATAAAATAAAATAAAATAAAGAACACACGAAGATTTTTACGTGGAAACCCTTTCGGGAAAAAACCACAGGCAGAGGAGAAGAAAATTCACTATGTCAAATTCGAATTTTTTACAAGAGGAATAGACTATGTCTATTTATAGGCTTGTAACATATTCTAGTAAGACTGAAACACCTTATTCTAATCAATACAAAATAGATGGAGTTTAATAAGGTTTAAAAAACCTTATTCTAAAATAAAATAAAAGAAGTGTAATTCTATATAGATTCTTCTTTTATTTTATTTTACCACTGTATTTTATTTAAATAAGGATTCGGGTCACTTAATTCTAACAAAGAGTATTAACCAAAAGCCTAGCAACCATCAGAGAATGACAAAACTACAGATAAAATAAAGAGATGTTTTATAATGTTTATTAATGAAGCTAAATTGTCGTAAGGCATTCTATTTCTGTTTTGTTTTTACATATCACATTAACATATTTCTCCCTCCAACTTAACAAAAAAAATTTTAACTCTTTATTTTATTTTCCACCTTTTTTAGTACTTAAATTTGTATCTTTTGTCAAATCATCTTAAAATGAATGGAAAAATTAAAGATTTTTAACTTCGCTGATGTGGCATATATTTAAATTGCCATGTGGATGACTTATCAATATTTAGTTAATTTTTAAAAAATTTAAAAATTCAAAAAAAATTAATAAATTTTTAAAAAATAATAAAATGTTAACACGTGTCATCCACGTGGAAATCCCCATGCCAGCAAAGTTAACAAATGATAACTTTTTCATCTATTTTTGAGTGATTTGACAAAAAAAATTAAGTTTAATGGTTAAAAGACACAAAAAAAATTTAAATAGACAGATAAAATGACTTTTTTTTTAAGTTGGAAGGTCATAAAATCCATAATGCCTTTAGATATATAAGCCACAATTTCTTCTTTTTTTCTATAAAATATTAGAGTTAGGGGAAAGGGGTAACACAATTTGAACCTGTGCCAAATGAGTGTTTGACAATTATGTTTAACCATTGGTCCATTCAAGTCAAGACATAAGCCACAATTTCTTTTAAAAGTGCTTTTCCTCGTTATCATCCTTTCAAGGGAAAAGAGAAGGTGTATTCTAGCTCAATCTTAGAGAAGAAGAAGAAGAAGAAGAAAAAATGAACAACTACGATATCAGACATGATAAGATCTAGGACCAAGGACAATTGGAGCAAGGGAGCCTCAAAATCATCATCCTTGTAATTACAAAGATCAGTAGTCTCTCATTCAGGCTCCGGCCACATATCTTCTTGGTGAACATAAGACCATAAGTGTTCTTCTTGGGTTGGAAACATCCTATGGGAGAACCCCAGCTAATTCTGCTCTTAATCTTAATTTAAGAAATCATCTACTTCCAATTCAAGCAGTTGCGACAATCTGGACATAGAGTTGAAATTAAGGTTTGAGTGAAGGGAAGATTAGACTAGAGTGGCCTGGCCCATGCACAGATCTATTGCTGATATGGCATATTTTTTTTACTTTTAACCAAATTTAATGATCTCTCTATAATTAATCTAAAACACCTTTTTGGATTTATTTGAAACATAAAGAACCATCATTCATCATCGTTGCCTAACACCGACCATAAGTATCACCAATCCTCATTGTCGTTCTATTCACTGGTGAAGGTAATTACCTAAATTTTGGTTTTATTGAATTGCCGCTCTATTGGCTGATGAAGGTAATTAATGACATACTCAAAAGATATATGAATTTTAAAAAACCAAATTTATCAAACGAGCAAGAACGGTGCAAGAAGAAGCAAACTAGAAGGGCAAAGGGAAAGCCATTTTGACTTTCCCTCTCTCTGTCTCTCTCCGCGTATATATTAACACTTTGTCTTTTTTTTTATCATAAAAAACCCAACTGCAACAATGGTGCAAGGAGAAGTAGACCAGAAGGTTAAAGGGAAAGCCATTGTGCCATGAAAATAGCATCGACTTTTGCACCCGCTCTCGATCAACCTCTTACCCGTGACAACAGGCTTTTCGTCATGCCTTTGTCGTCGAATCCTCAAAAGCTGAAGGTCAAAGTTGGCAAGAACTCTTAAGCTGATAGTGTCAATCCTCGTTTTCATCCTTTTAGAGGAAAAGGGAAGGCGCTTGTCCATCTCAATCCCAGAGAAGAAGAAGTGAACAGTTACGATATCATACGTGATAAGCGTCTAGGACCGAGGCAGATTGGAGCAAGGGAGCCTCAAAATCATCATCCTTATAATTACAAAGATCAGAAGTCTTTCCTTCAAGCTCTGGTCATGGATCTTTTTGGTGAACACAAGAACAAAAGTAGTTTTCTTATACTTGGAACATCCTCTCGGAGAAACCCGCCTAATTCTGCTCCAAATCCAAATTTAAGGATTATTATGAATAATTCAATTTATTATGAATTTGGAAAATTCAAAAAAAAATCCATTAATGAAATTACTAATAGTGACAAACTTGAGCATAGAAATGCCTAAATAAATTTTAATTTCAACTTAAAATTCCTCACAAACAACACATGATTGAGAAAAAAAGTCGCATGAACATTAGTCATTTGAAATACTGAATAATTATAATTAGCTAAATATTGGTTTTATTGGATTGTCGCTCTATTGACTGATGAAGGAAATAAATGAGATGCTCGAAAGATATATGGAGTTAAAAAAATGAAATTTGTCAAACAAGTGCTTGGCAAGAGGTTTAACCACCGCTCCGTTTAAGTCTAGACATAAGCCAAATTTCTTTTAAAAGTGCTGAAATTATATTTATATATATTCTATTTATTTTACTATTTATATTTAAAATTTGTGGTTGTATTTTTTAATAATGTCTTCACTCTCAGCTCAATGTTTCCATTATATATTGTGTTTCTTGTCTTCATCTAATCTCTCACTCTCTTAGTCTCCATATATATTAACACTTTTCCTTTGCTTTTTTTATCAGAAAAAACCCAGCTACAATAACAGTGCAATGAGAAGTTGTAACAGCCTGTTTTTAGTCAAATCGAAACAGTGATTTCAGAACCATAAATATGAAGTCAAAATAATTATTTTATTATTATTTTAAAGTTTACAGCATGATAATATGTTTGTGTGAAAATTTCGTTAAGAAATTTTATCATTTAAGTGCTTAATTTGATAAAAAGGACTAAATTGCGTAAAGTGCAAAATTTAAGTTCTATGAAAATAAAGTATCAAATTGAGATGGATTTCTTATATTTATGGCATTAAATGATAATTAAACCATTAATAGTGATAATGGACATTTATGGACATCATTAGTATGATTTACTTAAGGTTATATTAGTAAATTATTAAATAAAACTAAAATAAGTAAAACCAAAATCCAATTTTTTTGTCCATCTTTTTCCTAGTGCCAAAATTTGAAGAGAAAAGAAACCATTTTTAGGGTTTGAAGCATTCGGTCACTTGCTAGCTTAATTGTAAGTTTGTTTTTGTCCCGTTTTTAATGATTTCTATGTTTTTGAGATCGTTGCAACTTAATCTAGCTACCCAGGGACTAATTTGTAAAATTTTTAAAGGTTTAGGGTTTTTCCATTGATGAATGTTGATGTATTTTCATGTTTAATGGTATAAAATACATAGTTGTTGTTAGATAAACAACATTTGTTAAATGATTTTGAGTGAAATGTTAATTACGGGTTAAATTGTGAAATATGTAAATTTTGGGGGTAAATTATGAAATAAATGAAAAATATGGGCTGCTAGGGACCTAACTGAAATTCGACTAGCATGGTTTTTGGTTAAATTGCATGAATTTGTGATTTGTTGAAATAAGGACTAAATTGTAAAAATGTTAAAATGTTAGGGGAAAAAATGTAAATTTACCTTAATGTGTGTTTTGGACTAAATTGAATAGAGTGATCATTAAATAAGTTGATTTTGATTACATTTAGATCAAGAAAGGCGAAACACAGATTTAGATCGGGGAAAGAACAAACTTTTGGATTAATCGACTTAATTTGTCGTTTTTGTATCCAAGGTAGGTTCGTATGTAATAAGTATTGTTATATTTGTGTTTTAAATGCTTTAATATTGATAAATTGTGAATACAAAATTACAGATCTATTCGACGAAAATTCGGCATTGGAAATCGCGGTTGAACCTTAGGAATAGATTAGGATACGAATGACATGTCATTAGGGGTTATTATTGTTTTGGGTGTTGGTCCGTACGTCCAACCGGTGGCTGAGTTATCCAGCATGTGTTGCGGATTCTCGTTAGCTTGTGTGAGCAGCACCGTGTAGTTACGTCATTACTGTTAGCTTCTGTGAACAGACCCGTTGATAGCTCGAGAGTGAGCATTATTGAGATATGATATTAAGATAGCTAAGGCTATATATATTGGCACTTAGGGTGCGAGATTCCCGAGTATCCTGTATTATTCCAAATGGTTCAACGAGTATATCGAAGATATGAAATGGTGAGAAATAGATACGTACCAATATAGGTATATATGGAAACTGTATATGCATCGAACATATGGAAGAAATGAGTTCATGGTTAAATAAGTGATTTGAATACATGTTAATATTGCGATTAAATATTTTATAGTATGTGATATGCATATTTTGAATGATAATTAAATAGTGAGTTTTGTTTATTATATTCATACGGACTTACTAAGCTTTATAGCTTACTTTGTTTAATTTTTATGTATTTTATAGTGAAATCAAAGCTAGCTCGAATTTGAGAATCGTCAGAGACTTTATCACACTATCCTACTATCTCTTGGGTATTTTTAAACTTAAATATATAGGAGCTTGGTCATTTTGGTATATGAGTTGGTAATGATTCTAGTAATTTGAGATGGCTTTTAAATGTTAAATGTTTTTGGTTTTGTAAATAGCCATGAAAGTTGGCTTAATTTAGTTATTTTGGTTGTGTATATATTTGTGCATATGGCTTGTGTTGAGAGTTTGATGATGGCTATGTGATGCTTGTTGATAATAGGTATTATGGATGTCAAATGGTTGATGATTTTAGAATTAGTGTGCTTGTGAGTTTAAGCAAATTGATGCATGTTGGAAAATGTCCATTTGGTAGAATTTTGAATGTGAATTTGGTATGAAATGGAAAAGCATATTGTAGCACATGTGTGCCTTGTTGTTGTTGGTATTGAATTAGTATGATTTATGCTTGGTTGAGATTATATGAATGCATACATATGCTATGTTTTGGTGCCAATTGGGTTGGTTTAGTTGTGAGCAAGTTTGGGTGGCAAAATGGCTTAGTAAAAAGCCTATTTTTGTCCACACAGGCAGAGACAAGGGCGTGTGTCTCAATCGTGTGTGACACACGGTCATGTTACACGATCGTGTGTCCCCTGGTGTTGAATTGAAAATTAAGTCAATATGCTCCACACAGCCTAGCACAACGGGCGTGTGACCTGGCCGTATGGCATAAGTCAATATACCCTACAGGTTTAGCACGACCTAGCACACGGCCTAGCACACGGTCATGTGTGGCCATTTTTAGGGCACACAGGCGTGTGTGTTGGCCGTGTGACCTAAGTCAGAGAGTTACACGAGGTCGGACACGGGCTGGGACACAGCCATGTGATCCCATTTCGCATGTCCACACTGCCTGTGACACGGACGTGTCTTTGGTCGTGTGAGACACACAGGCGGGCCACATAGGCGTATGTCCCCTATTTTTTTTAAAAAATTTCTAAGTTTCCCTAAAATTTCATGAGTTATCGATTTAGTCCTGAACCACCCTGAATACTTGTTTTGGGCCTCATAGGCTCGTAATAGGGACAATATGGTTGAATTTGACTGATGTTTATTTTAATTTGAGAAATGTATGTGAAATGTATGATTATTTGTGCTATAAGTTCGGTAATGCTCTGTAACCCTATTACGACGTTGAATATGGGTGAGAGGTGTTAGAGAAGTAGACAAGAAGGGAAAAAGGAAAGCCATTGTGACCCCCTCTCCCTCTCCCTCCCTCCCCTCCCTGTAACAGCCCGGTTTTAGCTAAATCAGAACAGTGGTTTTGGAACCACAAATCTAATGTTGTAAAATTATTTTAATCTTATTTTTTATGTTTATAGCATGTGATTATATATTTTTGAAAATTTCATGTGATAATTTTATCGTTTAAGTGGTTAATTTGACTAAAGGACTAAATCGCGTAAAATGAAAAAGTGGCATTCTATATGTTAAAGTGCTCAATTACTATGTTTTATTAAGTGTGAAGTCCTTATGTTGCAATTATACCATGATTAGTGGATTTTGACATAAATGGGCATATATTATGATGATTTTAAATGGTTTAGTAAAGGTTAAAAGGGTAATTTGTAAATTAATTAGTAAATAAACAAAATAAAGCCAACTATCATCTTTTTCTCTTCATTTCTCAACCGAATACTCAAAGGAAGAAATCATTTTATGCATTTAGGGTTCGGCACTTGCGAGGCTTGATTGGTAAGTTTTTTGAGCTCGATTTTGATGATTTCTATGTTTTTGTGATCGTTGCTTTTAGTACTAGCTAGCCCACGCCTCAATTTTTGAAAGTGTTGATGATTTTGAAAGTTTTCATTGATGAATTCATGTGTTTTATGATGTTTGATGATGAATTATGAAAGCTTGGTGCTTAATATACATGCTTTGTAAAGTGATTTTGAGTAAAAATGCATATTAGGGATTAAATTGAGAAAAGTATAAACTGAGGGGTTAAAATAAATGAAATTTTTGGGCTGCTAGGAGTCTCTAAGAAATTCGGCTAAGGATGGATCTTCTTGAATTTTGAGTAAATTGTGTTTTTTATGAAATAGGGACTAAATTGTATAAAATGTAAAACTTTAGGGGCTAAAATGAAAAAATGTCCAAATGCATATTTTTGGATGAAATTGAATGAATAGGTGATTAAATGATTTAATTTTGAATACATATAGATCAAGAAAAGAGGAACTCGGACTTAGATAGGGGCAAGAATAAAGCACTATTAATTAGCTAGTTTCGTTGTTTATACGACCGAGGTAAGTTCGTAGGTGTTAATTTCATTATAAATGAATGTTATATGCTGTGAAATTTCAAAAAAATGTGTTTATGAGATTGTGGATAATTTTTGAATTGTGAATACGACTTTACGGAAGTGTTCAACGATGAAATAGACAAGCAAAACTTCTCGGTTAAACCTTAAGTACAGTGATAATGATAATGTAACGTTATTAAGTTAATGCATTGGCTTCGGCCATGATATCGGCACTTCGGGTGCGAATGATACCTTGATTTGGCTATGGGCCATGGTATAGGTACTCCGAGATAAGTTACCTTGATTTGGCTATGGGCCATGGTATAGGTACTTATCGATTGTGAATTGTGAGTATCCGATTTCTATCCCTAATGGTTCAATGGATAAATAAATACCGTGGTTGAGAAAGAGGTTAGTACAAGATGATACGGGTACGTACAGAACCTATTCAAGTACTACATTGAGAAAGTTTAATGAAATGGTTTTTAATCATGTTCAAGACATGAATAAGGTTTGTATTAATGTAATGTTGATTTGATAATGTGAAAATGGTTGAATTATATTATTTGATGAATTGAATTGCTTAACTACGAACATACTAAGTTATGTAGCTTACTGTGTGTTATTTGTTTATGTTTTATAGATAATCAAAGCTAGCTTAAACTCAAGGATTGTCGGGAAACGTCGTCACACTATCGATCAATTGTTGGTACTTTTGAAGCTTGTATATATGGTATATGGCATGTATAGGTTAGAGTCATTTTGGTATGTTTTGAGCTATGATGTTGGACGTGTGATTGGCCTTATTAATGATGTAAATGTTGGTATGCTTTTAGCCATTTAAGTTGGCTTAAGTTATGTACTTGATATGTTATTTATGTGATGCATATAATGCCTTATATGTTGGCTTGTTTTGGTATATTTTCCATAGTTGTGAATATATTTAAATGGATGTTGTTTTGGTTAGTTATCATTGATTGAGAAATGGCATGTCGAAACCATTTTTAAAATCGAGTTTTGGAAAATGGGAATCGACTTTGAGAAAAACGAAAACGGGAGTTGCCACCAATCTTTTTAGGTGTGATTGGATCACCTTTAAAACATTTTGTTTTAAAATCATTAGTTTTGGTCTACGAAATAAAAAGAACGGGTTCGGGAGTCGGTTACGTACAAGGAAGGATTAGCACCCTCGTAATGCCAAAAAATTGGTACCTAATTAATTATCAAATGTCTTTAAGGTCGGAAATTTAAAAGTTTTAAGATGTAATCCTCTTTAGAATATTTGATTTTTGAAAATTAGGGTTCACTTGTATCAAATAAATCAAAATATTACATCCAATAAGTTAGGACACAATATTTTTAAGATATTTGACACTAAGTTAGCCTTTTTGGAAATCCCTATCTCGAAACGACAAAACGCCACATCCAGTAAGTTAGGACACAACGCTTTGAAATTCCAAGACAGTTGCTCGTATTTTAAAAATTTTTAAAAACTTAGAAGGGTACTTGACTATTCGAACTCAACGAGAAAAATTGAAACCCAATAAGTTAGGGCACTACTTTTCTCGAAGCTTCCAAACACCAAGCATTGCCTTTTATTTTTAAAAACTTTGGAATCTTGTTTTTTAATCGATGCATGAAGGAGCATATTAACATTATAGAACATCATACAAGATAACATATTATCTTAATAGGCAAGTAAAAGCATGAACTTAAACAAATTTTAAACAACAAACATGGCAAATTTAAAGCTATGTAAAACATACATACAAACATATACGACATACATTAAAAATGAATAAGTAAACATATATAAACATATAAGGTATACTCTATATATATATATATTTAAAATAATAGACAAGAGATGATGCATGGCATACAATTTAACATAGACATGCCTAAAATAATACCAACATACATGTCAATTCTAAAATACAACTCTCAATAATAATTATAAATGATATGTAAGATTTAATCAACTAAACAATATCAAAATAAGAGAAATACAAAGATAAAAAAATGTATAAAAAATAATTAGAAATAAGACATTTAAAAGTATAATATAAGAATGATAAAAGAGAACCCCCTTTTTTTAAAAATATTTATATTTAGATTATATTATAAGGTATAATAGCTATACATAAAAATGTTCTAAGTATTAACATTACATTTATTTATAAGGTTTTAGAAATATATCATTAATAAATAATAATGCATGCTTTATAATAAAATAAAGGTAATGTAAAGAAATATAGCATAACATATAGTGTATAACACAATTTACAAATAAAAATATATAATGATATAAATTATGAAAATATATAATACAACGTATATAATATAATATATAAAAAATATCTTGAAATATGGTAAAATATAATATGTGATGAATATATAAATAGAATATAATATGATGAGGGATATATAAAATAATAATAAGTATTTTACATATAAAAATATAGTAATATAAACAATATATAGAACATATAAAAAACGGAATGAATATATATATAGAACAAAATAAAAAAATTTAAAAAATATAATAATAATCTAATGAATAATATATATTCTATTTATATTACTAATAATTTTTTTAAAAAACAAAAAATATATATATAAAATAAAAAGGATTAAAATTGAATTTAATTAAGATATTTGGGGGTTAATTTTCGAAATAATAAATATTCTGGGCCTGAATGAAATGCGCGCTAAATTCAGAGGACTCATTGGGCAATTTTGCCCTAATCCTAAAACGACGCCGTTTCTCGAATACCATTTTAAAACTACCGTGAGGACTAAATTGAAACAAAATTAAATCCTTAGGGCTAAATTTTGAAATAAATAAAAATGGAATTATAAATATTAAAAAATGCAAGAGGACCAATTGAGTAATTAACCCAATCCCCAAAAACACGCGGATCCTCCCCGGGTAACCGGGTCAGCGCACGGATCCTTAATCTAAAAACGATACCGTTTTAAGCTTATTGGGTTAAACCAAAATGACACCATTTCGTTGGGGCTATATAAACCAAAACTTAAGCCCAAAATTCATTTTACACCGGTTTTTTTTTAAAAAAAAGGGTTTGAAACTCTCTGTAAATGGGAAGAGAGGGGTTCTGATCTTCGGCCTTCGGCCTCCGAGCAACTCAGGCTCGTGTGCCTCACACGCCACCATACACGGTGATCGGAGGGTTAAACCCTCGCCCTTTTCGATGCAGATTTCGGTATATCATCTCTCTTTCTTTATTTTTATCTGTAAACTAAGCAAACTACATGTAAAAATCATAAATAATAGAGTAGATCTGAAGAGGAAAATCACCTTTCTCAGAAAGAAAACTACTTTTTGTATATATCAGTAGTAAACTTTTACAACTGTTCATAGAATCCTTGTGTACAAGTTTGAAGTTTCTCTCTATCCCTCGTGTATTTTTGCTCTCTGTGTTTGTGTGTAAAAAATCTCCCCCCCCCCGTTTTACAGATTTGAAGAAAGGCTTTATAGCCTTAGGCTGTTATGTTTTAGGAAAGAAATCAAAGATTTCTTTCCATTTTTGCCTTGGTTTTCTGTCTTTGTTTCCTCTTTTTTTTCACAGGTAATCAAGGTGTTGGGGTTTTAGGGGCTGATACGGTTATTGGGTTTAGTGTATGTGTTGGGCTTCGGGTGTATTTGGGTTACACGGGTCAGTCCATTATGCTTAGACATTGGGCCCCAACTGTTTGGGCTTTGTAACCTGGACTTTTAATGGATTGTTTAATAAATAAATAATTATTTATTTATCTATTTTCTTTTGCCTTATTTAAGCGCGGTCAAATTTGGGCTATTACAGCTGCCCCTCTTTGCTCATTGCTGTGTGATGGGAATCGAGCAAAGACTCATAGAAAGACCAAATTTGACTGGTCTTATCAAATCATGGTTCTCAATCTGCTTAATGTAAACTCAAGATTGTCATGTTGATATCTTCGATCTGCTCTCCGCCGAACACAGAGATGCCAAATTTGCTTCTTCGATTTGTTCTCTGACAATACAGAGATGCCAAATCATCTTAGATTTGCTTCATCGTAAGCACGTGAAAGCCAAATCAGCTACGTCTTCGATTTGTTCCTTGTAAACACAAGAATGCCAAATCATCTTGGATCTTCTTCAGTATAATCATCTGAAGGTGAGATCTGCAATGTATCTGCTCCCCGTCGAAGTGGAGATGCCAGACTTCGATTTGTTCTCTAGCAATACAGAGATGCCAAATCATCATACATTTGCTTTATCGTAAACACGTGAAAGCCAAATCAGCTATGTTTTTTATTCGCTCCTTGTAAGTACAAGGATGCCAAATCATCTTGGATCTTCTTCGGTATAAACATCTGAACGTGATCTGTTATGTATCTGCTCTCTGTCGAATATGGAGATGCAAGACTTTGATTTGTTCCCTGACAATACAGAGATGCCAAATCATCTTAGATTTGCTTCAACGTAAGTACGTGAAAACCAAATCAGCTATGTCTTCAATTTGTTCCTTGTAAACACAAGGATACCAAACCATCTTGGATCTACTTCAGTATAAACATCTGAAGGTTGGATCTGCTATGCTGCAGCCTATTACCCTACCACTTAAGGGATTAAGGCGCGTCGTCTTTGATAACCTGTAGAATGATTATGCCTGATAATTAGGATGCTATGATCGAAGTGAGTCGAATGTTCCTAATTAAACATGTTACGATGCAAAATGTTGTGAACATGACTCCTATCCTAAACGTCATCACTCATTCCTTCATTTGTCTTTTCTTTTCTCAAAGTATTATTCTTGCTCAGCCTGTAGGCCTGTACTCCCTCCTCCAATGCTACGATCCATTGAGGATGTCTGTAAAATAATCTTTTCTTGGAATTGAATCATTGGTTTTGTCCATTTTCCTTTTGGACTGGAAGAAAGAAATTCCTCCAGTTCCTTCATTCCTTACTTACGTAAATTTCTCGAACAATTGTCTTGTTTTAGTTTCTTGTATTATCTAGAAATTCCAGTGTCATGTGCAAAACTTTTTTTATGAACATATTTAGTTCATCTATCATTATTTCCATACTCAAAGAACAATGGAAGATGAATAAACTCTAAGAATAATTGTATTTGAATGAATTATCGAAAAAGATACAAAGAAAATTAATCTGAAAGCTTATCTTTGAGAAAAGAAAGAAAAAAATCTAAAGATAGCAAACAGGCCAAAATTAGATGCCCTAGATATCACTGCTTGAGCGCTTATACATCAACTTCATGAAGGCATGTGTTTAGAAGATTCAAAGTACTCTGTCGATGCCCCAGTATGCAACGTTCTTCGTTCTTTGTTGAGTAAGATTACCGGATGCTTCAAAATTTGAGTCGCCCTTTCGGGTTTTCAACTCAAAGCCCCTTTGGTCACAAGGCGCCCTTTGTGGGTTTTCACCTGGACCTCTCCTTCTTCTTTTTTTTTAAAATCTCAAGGAGCCCTTTGCGGGTTTTCACCTTGGATTCTCTTCTCCTTTAGACAAAGTATTTTTTAACTAAGTCTGAGTTCACTGGGTTGGGTAAACTTTTCCCATCCATTTCCATTAAGATCAATGCACCGCCAGAGAAAGCTTTCTTCACGATATACGGCCCCTCCCAATTCGACATTCATTTCCCCCTAAAGTCCTTTTGAATAGGAAGGATCTTTTTCAGTACAAGGTCTCCTTCATGGAACTCTCATGGTCAAACTTTCTTATCATAAGCTCGCATCATTTGCTTTTGATACATCTGACCATGTCGAATTGCTCTTAGCCTCTTTTCCTCAATCAAGTTCAACTGGTCATATCGGGATTGAACCCATTCAGCTTCATCTAACCTTATCTCCGTCAAAATTCGAAGAGAATGTATTTCTACTTCAATAGGTAACACTGCTTCCATCGCATAAACTAACGAGAATGGGGTTGCCCTAGTAGAGGTTCTGACAGACGTTCGATAGGCCAAGAGTGCAAACAGTAACTTCTCATGCCAATCTCTATAGGTCTCAGTCATCTTCCCCACTATTTTCTTAATGTTCTTATTGGTGGCCTCCACTGCCCCATTCATTTTTGGATGATAAGGAGAAGAATTGTGATGTTTGATCTTGAACTGGTCGCAAACCTCTGCTATTGTTTTGTTGTTCAAGTTCAATGCATTGTCGGATATGATCTTCTCAGGCATTCCATACCGACAAATGATCTCCTTCTTCAAGAATCGACTCACAGCTGACTTAGTAACATTTTCATAAGAAGTGGCCTCTACCTATTTTGTAAAGTAGTCAATTACCACGAAGATAAATCGATGTCCATTCTAAGCTTTCGGTGATATTGTCCAATGACATTTATGCCCCACATGGAAAAAGGCCATGGAGAAGTCATAACATGCAAAGGTGAAGGTGGTACATGAATTTTGTCCCCATAAATCTGACACTTATGGCATTTCTTGGTATAGTTGATACAGTCCCCTTCCATAGTAGCCCAATAATAGCCAAACCTCATGATTTGCCTTGCCATCGTGAACCCATTTGCATGCGTCCCACATGCACCTTCATGAACTTCTTCTAAAATCAGCTTAGCTTCCACAGCATCAACACATCTCAAAAGTACTTGGTATTTCCTTCTTTTGTACAGGATATCCCCATCCAAGCATAGTTGCAAGCCAACCTTCTCAAAGTTCGTTTTTCATTTTCATTGGCCTATTCAGGGTATTAACGATCCCTCACATATCGTAATATATCTTGATACTAAGGGTTATCATCCTTTTCCTTCCTCTCAATGTTACAACAATAAGCTGGAGCCTCGTAGACACTCATTTGAATTGGTGTCATCTCTTCCTCTTTATTCGCCTTAATCATTGAGGTCAAGGTTGCTAAAGCGTCTGCCATCTGATTCTCGTCTCGTGGGAGATAATTGAAGGTGATATCATCAAACTCCTCAAGTAACCCCAAAACTGCCTTTCGATAATTCATCAATTTAGGGTCTCTTGTTTCCCATTCACCTCTAAGCTGATAAATTACCAACGCAGAATCTCCATATACTTCTAGGGTTTTTATACATTGCTCTATGGTTGCTTGAAGTCCTATAATGCATGCTTCATACTCAGCCATATTGTTCGTGCAATCAAAGTCCAACTTGCACGTAAATGGGTAATGATCACCATTCGAGGAGACTAAGACTGCCCCAATTCCATTTCCGACTACATTAGAAGCCCCATCAAAATTTAGCTTCCAAGGAGAATCTTCGATCGTTGCTATACACATTAACTCCTCATTTGAAAAATCAAAGTTCAATGGCTCATAATCTTCTGGAGCCCTACTGGCCAAAAAGTCTGCTACCGCACTTCCTTTGATAGCCTTCTGACTTATATAGACTATATCAAACTCTGAAAGCAAAATTTGCCATCTCGCCATTCTCTCATTTAGATCCGTTGACTTCATCATGTATTTCAATGGATCAAGCTTTGAGATGAGCCAAGTGGTATGGTATAGCATGTACTGTCTTAATCTCCGAGTTGTCCAAATCAGCACACAGCACAACTTTTCAATTAGTGGATATCTCATTTCACCGTCAGTGAATTTCTTACTGAGGTAATAAATTGTCTTTTCCTTTTTCCCTGACTCGTCATGCTAACCAAGCACACATCCCATAGAATTACTGAACACTGACAAGTACAGTATTAACGGTTTATCTAGGCTAAGTGGAGATAATATCGGAGCATTCAACAAATACTGCTTGACCTTTTCAAAAGCATTCTGGCATTCATCATCCAAAGTACCTTGATTGTGCTTTCTGAGGAGGCGAAAGATAGGAGTACATTTTTGAGTTAGTTGTGAAATGAACCGAGCGATGTATTTCAACCTTCCTAGGAATCCTCGAACTTCTTTTTGAGTTTGTGGTGGAGGCAATTCTCGTATTGCTCTAACTTTATCTGAATCAACTTCTATTCCCTTTTCACTGACTACGAAACCCAATAGCTTTCCCGATCGGGCTCCAAAGGTACACTTTGCTGGATTGAGCTTCAACTAGAATTTTCTCAATCTCAAGAACAATCTTCTCAAGACCTCAATATGCTCTTTTTCTGTACGCGACTTGGCAATAATATCATCAACATATACCTCAATATCCTTATACATCATGTCGTGAAACAAGTTTACCATGGCCCGTTGGTACGTTGCCCCTGTATTTTTCAACCCAAAAGGCATTACCATATAACAAAAAGTGCCCCACAATGTTATGAATGTGGTTTTATCCATGTCCTCAAGATGCATCTTTATCTGATTGTATCCTGAGAAACCATCCATGAAAGAGAACAATGAATATCCTGCTATGTTGTCCACCAAAGTGTCTATGTGTGGCAGGGGGAAATTATCTTTGGGGCTAGCTTTATTTAAATCTCTGTAATCAACGCACATTCGTACCTTCCCGTCCTTCTTAGGGACCGGCACAATATTAGCTACCCATTCGGAGTACTTGACCTCTTGTAAGAATCTTCATTGAACTGCTTCTTGGCCTCATCTTTTATTTTTAGAACAATGTCTGGCCGCATTCTCCGCAACTTCTGTTAGACTGGTTTGCAATCCTGTCTTATCGGAAGACGATGTACTACAATGTCAGTACTCAATCCGGGCATATCTTGATATGACCAGGCGATGATATCATTGAACTCTCGAAGCAACTCAACCAGACCATGCCTTGTGTCCTCGGTAATCAATGTTCCAATTTTCAACTCCTTCCCTTCCTCTAGGGCTATATTCTCTATTGCCTCTTTCTCATGTGGCATGATTTGTTTCTCCTCCTGCTTTACCATTCTTAACAGATCAAGAGATACGTCACAATCTTGAACATCTTCAAAATCCTGAGGTTCCTCTAAACACATGTCTTGTTCGCAAAAGAAATCAGGAGCTGCAGTATCAGTGCTCATATCATTGATATCTAGGAACCTGTGGGGGTATGAAAGAATATACAAAGAATGAATGAATCTAAGAATGATTGTTTATGTGCTATGAATAAAAGAATAAGGATTGCCAAAATTTAAAGGAATATTGGTTGATAAAATGATACAATACTCGTTTAAATTGATAAAAGTTATGTTTTATTTAAATAATAATAGATGAACATGAGCCTATTTTCACAAACGTAATCTTACTACTCATAGGCTCTAGAGTAATAGACATGTTTCGAGAATTACTCTGAAAAATTCCTAAAGACTACAGGAAGATCCTCCGCAGTCCAATTGTTCAGAGAGCTCCCCGGTTCGTAAGGGCGAATGCCCTCGAGGTTTTTTTGTTCTAATCCCTCATTGTGTACAGTATTAATTTGATGACTTTCTTCTACCAGTAACCCTCCTGACCTAAAGGATTTGGATATAAATGGGAATGTCATCGGTTCCCACTCCACTTCTCCTCCGTTCAAACGCACCTTTCTTCTCGCTTTGCGTCTCTCAATCTCTTGCCTCTTGTGCTTATGGTCCGGCTTGAAGCCCAAACCAAAGCAATCTTTCTTCTCCATCAGTCTTGGGATTTGAACCCCTCCTTGCAACTGTCTTCCTAGCCTTTTTCTTAGTAATGCTCTCTTCCCCATCATCATTTGCAGAGCCATCCTTACTGCTCTAGACATTTTGGGTACCAGCACCTCACTTCCTTCCAAAATGAAAGTTGCATTGATGATTTCTAAAGAGCGAAAAGAACACTCAATAGCCTCTTCATTCGCCTCGACATAAGGGGCCTTGCTAGAGACTGCTGCTATAATGTCCTCCTCCGTATTGATGGTTATTAACCATCCATCTGTCACTAACTTCAATTTTTGGTGCAATGAGGAGGGCACCGCTCCTGCCGAGTGTATCCTTGGTCTCCCCAATAAACAATTATAGGAGGGCTTGATATCCATCACCAAGAAATCAACTTCATATGTATTTGGCCCAATTTCAAAAGGGATGTCGATTCATCCCATCACTTTTCTTTCAGTTCCATCAAAAGCTCTTACCACGTTGTGACATGTTTTCATATGTGAACTGCCAATGGGTAATCTGTTCAATGTGGATAATGGAAGGACGTTCAAAGCAGACCCATTATCAAAAAGTACACCTGGCAGCGTGTATCCTTTGCATCAAGTAGTGATGTGTAAGGCTTTGGTTGACCCTATGCCCCCAGGTAGAATTTCATCATCATTGAAGTAGATGAAATTATCAGCACTGATGTTATTTACCAACCGGTCTAACTTGTTAACGGATATGTCGTGGGTGACATATGTTTCGTTAAGCACCTTCCATAATGCATCCCGATGTAACTCAGAACTCAGAAGTAAGGCTAATACTGATATACGCGCTGGCTGCTTACGCAACTGCTCGACCACACTATACTCGCTATGCTTAAGGAACTTTAGAAACTCCTTAGCCTCCTTCTCCTTCACCGACTCATTGATGGGTACTTCGGTCTCTTTCTCTTTCTCAACCTCGACACCTTTTGTCTTTGTGGGTTCCACTCTGATGCCCCATGTATCATAACGTTTCCCACTCCGCGTATGGGAACCTTCATTTTGTACGCCCCTAGACGCACTGGCTATACTCTCCCCTTCAGGCACTGTTACACTGTAATCATAACTCCATGGTACCCTCTTGTCATCCTTGTAAGAGAAAGGATTGGGTTTATGGATGACAACCCTGGGCCCGGTTTGCTCCCTCACTTTATTATTCCCCGGTAAGAAAATAATAATTCTTGGCCAGCTGGTTCCTTATCGTTCATTTTCCAGCACACATATTTGTCTTTTGTAAGAACTACCCTCAAAAATCTGTAGCTCTTTGTTAAACATAAGACCTTGCACCATGGCCTTGAACTCCTCACAATTTTGGATCATATGACCCACCTCTTCATGGAATTCACAATAATTCTCTATTCCTCTTCTACCTTTTCCAGAGGTCAACATACCTCTCTTCACCATCTCCTCATAAATTACTTTCATGGGTGTCTTCACCTCAGCAATATCCTCCCTGATTCTTCCTTCCCTTGTTCATCGATGGCATTCACTCCTTGATTGCCATGATCTGTTAACAGATTTTCAGTATTAGGGGTACTGTCGAATTTCACAACCTCCATCTTGATAAGCCTCTTCACGACCTTCTTGAATCCGGTGCAATTTTCAATCGAATGCCCTGGTATTCCCGCATGATATTCGCATTTAGCATTTGTATCATACCATTTGGGGTACGGTGGCTGTAGTGGTTTTAAGTGAAATGGAGCAATGGCATGTGCATCGTATAAGCTTTGATAAAGCTCACGATACGTCACAGGGATAGGCGTGAATTGTATCCTTTCCGAATTCTGTCTTGTGCCCGATTCCTGTCTTCGAGTACTTTGTTGCTCGACCTCAGCTGCTTTGATTTGACCAACTGTGATTGTCCTCGAGTTGTGGCTATTCACCTCGTTGTCCTTTCTCCTTGGGGCTGATCTTTTTGCCGTTTCCCCCCTCAATTTTACCGCCCCTTATGGTGTTCTCAATCATCTCTCCTGCCATAACCATATTCGCGAAACTCTTCGTGGTGCTTCCAATCATGTGAGTGATGAACGGCGTCTTTAAAGTGTTGATAAATAACATGGTGGTCTCCTTTTCTAACAGTGGTGGTTGTACTTGCATTGCCACCTTCCTCCATCGTTGTGCATATTGCCTAAAACTTTCATTAGACTTTTTCTCCATGTTTTGAAGCGTGATCCTGTCTGACGTCATATCAGTCACATGGTTGTACTATTGCGTGAAGGCTTGTGTAAGATCTCTCCATGAACCGATTCTTGCACGGCTAAACTGATTGTACCACCTCGTCGCTGCTCCTATTAAGCTATCTTGAAAACAATGGATCAATAGTTGATCATTGTTCACATACCCAGTCATTCTCCTACAAAACATTGTTATGTGTGCCTCTGGGCAAGTAGTCTCGTTGTACTTTTCGAACTCCGGCATCTTGAATTTGTAAGGAAGTACCAAGTCTGGGACCAAACTTAAGTCTTTGGCATCGATCCCATGATGATTTCCAGCGCCTTCCAAAACCCTAAATTTCTCTTCCAACCACTTGCAACGATCCTCCAACTGTTTTGAGGATTCAGTTACCATTCTTTCCCCCTCCATCATATCAGATCAAGAGTGATAAGGTTGATCAGGCTATCACCCAAATTATTTCCCGACCCAGATGGGAAATTCATGGGGATTCCAACATCAACCAGCCCATGTTGAGGTCTCACAGTGACAGATGGCCTTCTAGGAGGTGCCTCGGTTTGCAGTGGCACATGAGGCGGAGTAAAACCAAGAGGAGGACCCTCATTCTCCTATTCAGTGATTGCCATGGGAGCTTTTCCTTTATCAGTGGCCCTTAACAGCTGAGCCATTTCAGCCATCATATTCCTCTGAGCCTCTAGCATTTGCTCCCTCATGTCATTCTGTATTTTGGCCAATTGTTCTTGCAATTGGTCTTGCATATCCTTTTGCAATTGTTCGAACATTTGATCCATACTCTTAGTTTTAGTGCGAGTGTCGTAAGAATGTGTGATTTCTAGATTTTCTTTTCTACCTCTCTGGAATTAAATTTTAACTAATTAGGGTCTTTCTATAACTTTGAATGCATATAATGTAGTGTAATGCAAATGCATAAATGCAAAAAGGCATCGATTCTGATTCAATCTCATTTAGAAAAATTTATTTAGAAAAAGAATATCTTTACATATAAATGGATTACATATACGCCTTTGCCTTAAGGCCCAAAGTTTTAACTTTATCTAATAAAAGGGTTAACTCTCGACCTTTATCAGACGCTGACTCATACATCATACTCAAAGCGTCAGCTTGCACTACTAAGTCTCGAACATATTCAGCAACCTCTCGGATCTAAGCTATAGTCTCCCTAATAATGTAATCCCTATCTCTGACTTGACTTTTAACTTGATGGAGATCTTCTTTGAGATAATCTTCTTGCGCCTCGAGCTGTTCAATCCGAAGTTTACCATCATGCAATGCCACTTCCAAATCTTCAACCTTACCTTTTAGCTCTTCTAACTCGACCGTAGGATTATGGTTTCAGTGCCAACGAAGGGATCTTCCAAGCTCAGTTACTTTAGTCTTCAACCCTTTATTCTCTTTCTCTAATGCCAAATTCTGCGACCGCATCTCTTGGCACTTCTTCTCTCAATACTCGACTCTAGCTTTTTCCTCTTGAACTTCTTTCTGCCACTGTTCCGAAGACCTTCCTAACGCCACTCGCTTTAAAGATATTTGTGCCTTATTATACTCCTCTTTTAAATCATCTCAGTCTTCCTCAACCTTCCTCTTTTCCTTCCTACCCTTTTCAACCTCCTTCTTTTGCAGGTCGACATCTAGACTCAGGTACATTTTCTCCTCCTCGAGCTTTTCTATCTTCTTTTCGAGTTCCAAATTCTTTCTCTTAAATTCTTGCTTCATGATATCAAGCTCTGAGGGCATCACTTGTAGATATTCCTCCATTGGTCGAACTTCCTCCATTTTTGTCATAGGGACATTATCGTTAATCCTTCTACTCCTCCACTCGACATATTCCGGTGTCGTAGCAGGATTAATGGCCACTCCCTTCAACTGATAAGTCTTGTTCCAAGTACTTGAAACTTCGCTAACCTTCTTCTTGTAATCGGCTCCTCTGTATACAAACTCACTTTGAGCTAACCCCTGAGTCACTGGTACAAACTGTCTTAATCCATACTGCCTCAACACGAGCAAAGGGGCATAACCAATAGCACCCCAAATTCCTAACAGGGGAACCCAATCAAAGCTGCCACATTGATAAAGTATCTCACCAGGAACCATCCATGGAGCTCTCCACTCAACATCCTCTAATTGAAGATTCCGAAGTAATGCTATCAAATTCTCTTCCGGCACATCCACTTTTCTAGACGAGGCTACTATATCTTTCACTGGGGAGTAGTTCTCAAAGAAAACTCGACAAACAATCCTATCAATCAACCGGAAGTGACTGTAGAACCAAGCCAAAAGTAACTGAGCACATCCTATAAACCTGCCTGCACCAGCCCTCTTACATGCACCTAAGGACCTGAATGTTTCTGCCAAAATCGCAGGGATGGAAGTGACCCTTTTGCTGAGTCGATGAAAAAGATCCGTGGTTGCCTCGTCCAAATATCCCAAAGCCCTAGGGAAAACCATCAGTCCATACAAACTTAAAGCAAAAATGTCTACCTTCTTCGTCTCATCAGGGTGTGTCAAAATCAAATCTTTCAAAGCGTCCCACAAAATGCACTTGCACTCACCCTTCTCTTTAATTCTGGCCGTGATCCACTGTTCGCTCATCTCTGTAATGGCCATTAATTTCTTCCAAAAGGTAGGGACACAAGCAGCTCGAGAATAGATCCTATCACTCTGAAACCTAGGATAATGAAGTAAGGCGGTGTACTCCTCCACGGTAGGTACCAAGTCTACTTCCCCAAAGGTGAAACAAGTATACGCCGGGTTCCAAAACTGAGCAAGGGCTCAGAATAAGTGCTCATTTACCTGAATATCAAGCAAGTAAGGTAAATCTTCGTAATTATCGTAGAATAACTGCTTGGTCTCATTGCCCCACTGATCCCAAATTTCCTTAAGCTCTTGGAGATTATTATGTGTGACACTTATACGAGTATAATCTGGCAGCTCTGATACATATCCCATAGTTATAATGTCTCCCTTTTCTAGTTGAGTTTGCTCTGACCATCTATGAACATCGGTGTTGCCCTCCACTCTATTAAGAAGTCCGTTCTCCATAATAAAACTTCCTAACTTAGAAACTGGCCGTGAATCGATACCTTTGTAAATGCAAAATGACATGCAAACACAAGAAAAGAATAGTAAGTATCACATGATATCAATAAATCTCAACGATATTTTATAAGGGTAATATCTAAAGTTCAACTCTAACTAAGTTGGGTTCTTACGGTTTTTCTATATGAGGTTGGTTCTAAAGTTTAGGGTACCCGAACCAGCAAATTTCTCGATTCTCACCCATTATAGGCTCATTTGAATCGAGTTCAGTTTAGGGGAATACATTTCCCTATGGCTACACGGAGATGAAAATCTAACGAAACCACAGGTACGGATATATCCCGAAAGTGATCCACTATCCTGCACGGAGGCGAAAACCTCACGAAGGCGTAGTTTCTCACTCCCACTTAAGGGTGTGACCACAACGGTCATGCAAATGCAATGCGTATCAGAATATAGCAACACATGAAATAATACAAACATATGTAGTGCAAAGAGGATTAAATTTTAAAATTTTTAATTTCCGACACTAAGACAAGTGATAATCAATTACACGGCTTGACTCTCTTATTGGTCCCCAGCGGAGTGGCCAAGCTGTCGAAACCATTTTTAAAATTGAGTTTTGGAAAATGGGAATCGACTTTGAGAAAAACGAAAACGGGAGCCGCCACCAATCTTTTTAGGTGTGATTGGATCACCTTTAAAACATTTTGTTTTAAAATCATTAGTTTTGGTCTACGAAATAAAAAGAACGAGTTCAGGAGTCGGTTACGTACGAGGAAGGATTAGCACACTCGTAACGCCCAAAAATTGGTACCTAATTAATTATCAAATGTCTTTAAGGTCAGAAATTTAAAAGTTTTAAGATGCAATCCTCTTTAGAATATTTGATTTTTGAAAATTAGGGTTCACTTGTATCAAATAAATCAAAATATTACATCCAATAAGTTAGGACACAATATTTTTAAGATATTTTACACTAAGTTAGCCTTTTTGGAAATCCTTATCTCGAAACGACAAAACGCCACATCCAGTAAGTTAGGACACAACGCTTTGAAATTCCAAGACAGTTGCTCGTATTTTGAAAATTTTTAAAAACTTAGAAGGTACTTGACTATTCGAACTCAACGAGAAAAATTGAAACCCAATAAGTTAGGGCACTACTTTTCTCGAAGCTTCCAAACACCAAGCATTGCCTTTTATTTTTAAAAACTTTGGAATCTTGTTTTTTAATCGATGCATGAAGGAGCATATTAACATTATAGAACATCATACAAGATAACATATTATCTTAATAGGCAAGTAAAAGCATGAACTTAAACAAATTTTAAACAACAAACATGGCAAATTTAAAGCATGTAAAACATACATACAAACATATACGACATGCATTAAAAATGAATAAGTAAACATATATAAACATATAAGGTATACTCTATTTTTTTTTTTAAATAATAGACAAGAGATGATGCATGGCATACAATTTAACATAGACATGCCTAAAATAATCCCAACATACATGTCAATTCTAAAATACAACTCTCAATAATAATTATAAATGATATGTAAGATTTAATCAACTAAACAATATCAAAATAAGAGAAATACAAAGACAAAAAAATGTATAAAAAATAATTAGAAATAAGACATTTAAAAGTATAATATAAGAATGATAAAAGAGAACCCCCTTCTTTAAAAAATATTTATATTTAGATTATATTATAAGGTATAATAGCTATACATAAAAATGTTCTAAGTATTAACATTACATTTATTTATAAGGTTTTGGAAATATATCATTAATAAATAATAATGCATGCTTTATAATAAAATAAAGGTAATGTAAAGAAATATAGCATAACATATCGTGTATAACACAATTTACAAATAAAAATATATAATGATATAAATTATGAAAATATATAATACAATGTATATAATATAATATATAAAAAATATCTTGAAATATGATAAAATATAATATGTGATGAATATATAAATAGAATATAATATGATGAGGGATATATAAAATAATAATAAGTATTTTACATATACAAATATTGTAATATAAACAATATATAGAACATATAAAAAACGGAATGAATATATATATAACAAAATAAAAAAAAATTTAAAAAAATATAATAATAATCTAATGAATAATATATATTCTATTTATATTACTAATAATTTTTTAAAAATATATATATAAAATAAAAAGGATTAAAATTGAATTTAATTAAGATATCTGGGGGTTAATTTTCGAAATAATAAATATTCTGGGCCTGAATGAAATGCGCGCTAAATTCAGAGGACTCATTGGGCAATTTCACCCTAATCCTAAAACGACGCCATTTCTCAAATACCATTTTAAAACTACCGTGAGGACTAAATTGAAACAAAATTAAATCCTTAGGGCTAAATTTGAAATAAATAAAAATGGAATTATAAATATTAAAAAATGCAAGAGGACCAATTGAGTAATTAACCCAATCCCCAAAAACACGCGGATCCTCCCCGGCTAATCGGGTCAGCGCGCGGATCCTTAATCTAAAAACGATGCCGTTTTAAGCTTATTGGGTTAAACCAAAACGACACCATTTCGTTAAGGCTATATAAACCAAAACTTAAGCCTAAAATTCATTTTACACCGGTTTTTTAAAAAAAAAAGGTTTGAAACTCTCTGCAGATGGGAAGAGAGGGGTTCTGATCTTCTGCCTTCGCCTCCGAGCAACTCAGGCTCGTGTGCCTCATGCGCCACCATACACAATGATCGGAGGGTTAAACCCTCGCCCTTTTCGATGCAGATTTCGGTATATCATCTCTCTTTCTTTATTTTTATCTGTAAACTAAGCAAACTACATGTAAAAATCATAAATAATAGAGTAGATCTGAAGAGGAAAATCACCTTTCTCAGAAAGAAAACTACTTTTTGTATATATCAGTAGTAAAATTTTACAACTGTTCGTAGAATCCTTGTGTACAAGTTTGAAGTTTCTCTCTATCCCTCGTGTATTTTTGCTCTCTGTGTTTGTGTGTAAAACAATTCCCCCCCCCCCGTTTTATAGATTTGAAGAAAGGCTTTATAGCCTTAGGCTGTTATGTTTTAGGAAAGAAATCAAAGATTTCTTTCCATTTTTGCCTTGGTTTTCTGTCTTTGGTTCCTCTTTTGTTCGTAGGTAATCCACGAGAACCTCGCTCGATCACTGATGTCTGCGCGCTGATGGAGCCAACGCCGGATTCTGGCGTGTCTTGCGCGTCGATGGTGGCGTGACATCTGATCATGACGTGCTTGGTGGTGTTGATTGGGCCATCGAATTTGCGCGAGATGAAAGGTCGGGTCGCTTAGAGTGCCCGAAGGTTCCAGAATTTCATT
The DNA here is from genome assembly GCF_007990345.1 of Gossypium hirsutum. Classification (NCBI taxonomy): domain Eukaryota; kingdom Viridiplantae; phylum Streptophyta; class Magnoliopsida; order Malvales; family Malvaceae; genus Gossypium; species Gossypium hirsutum. The sequence goes on from NC_053432.1 coordinate 71,707,346, forward strand.
GCGGCGCTGAGTTCTCAGGAAACCCTAGGGTTTCCTAGCCTGTTTTTTTGCTTTGGGCCTTTTGGGCCCCGTGTTAACCTAGGTCAAGGTGTTGGGGTTTTAGGGGCTGATAGGGTTATTGGGTTTGGTGTATGTGTTGGGCTTCGGGTGTATTTGGGTTACACGGGTCAATCCATTATGCTTAGACATTGGGCCCCAACTGTTTGGGCTTTGTAACCTGGACTTTTAATGGACTGTTTAATAAATAAATAATAAATCTATTTTCTTTTGCCTTATTTAAGCCCGGTCAAATTTGGGCTATTATATGGTAAATTTTGATGGTTTTGATATATTAGTATATGGAACTTAGTAGTTGAATTGGTTAATGATATATATATGTATAACTTGATATGTGATTGATTTGGCATGTTTTTGGTTGCCTAAAAATGTATTGAAATAGCACTATGTTGGTTGATTTGTATGCTTGTGTTCTATTTTTGTCTATACGGGCAGAGACACAGGCATGTGTCTCAGCCATGTGCGACACACGGTCATGTTACACGGCCGTGGGTCCCTTAGAGTAGCCCTACGAATTAAGTCAGTATACCCTACAGGTTTGACACGGCCTGGACACACGGGCGTGTGTGTCACATGGGCTTACACATGAGTGTGTGATTGATCATGTGACATAAGTCAGTATACCCCCTAAATGGCACATGGCCTAGCACACGGGCGTGTGTGGCCATTTCAAAGGGTACACGGGCTAAACACATTAGCGTGTGGTCAGCCGTGTGACCCAAGTCAATAACCTCCCTAGTTTTCACACGACCTGGTACACGGGTGTGTCCTCGACCGTGTGGTGTAAGCCAGTATGTATACGCTGTTTTCACACGGCCTGTGACATGGGCATGTCTGATAGTCGTGTGAGGCACACGACCTGTTCACACGGGCGTGTGACCCTGAAATCAAAGAAGATTTTTTTTTAAGTTTCTTAAAGTTTGTAAATGTTATCGATTTAGTCCCAAACCTCGTTTAAGCATGTTTTAAGGTCTTATAGGACCTTATAAGGGACAATGTGATTGATATGAACGGATTGTGAGTATGAATGATTATGTTATATATGTAAACAATGTATATTGATCAGTAATGCCTTGTAAAACCTTTTTTCGGTGAGGGATATAGGTTAGGGGTGTTACACTCCCTCCCTCTCCCCCCCCCTTTCCCCTCTCTGTCTCTCTCTCTCTCTCCCTCTCTCCATATATATTAACACTTTCTCCCTCTCTCCATATATATTAACACTTTGCTTTTACTTTTTTATTAGAAAAAACACAGCTGCAATAATGGTGAAAGGAGAAGTAGACTAGATGGGAAAAAGGAAAGCCATTATGCCATGAAAATAGCGTCGACTTTTGCACCTGCTCTAAATCAACCTCTTACCCGTGACGACTACTCCTTAAAAGCTACAAGGGTGGCCAAGTTAATGGACAGGCCTATTGCTGACATAGCATATTTTTTACTTTCTTCTCAAGGTTTTGTGACATAAGAGAAATTTATGTTGAGCAACCTAAAAATTTTGTGAAGAAAGGAGAGGAAGACAAGGTATTTCTTTTCAAGAAGACTCTTTATGGGATGAAACAAGCTCCAAGAGCTTGGTACAGTAAGATAGATGATCATTTGCTGAGGTTGGGTTTTGAAAAAAATTTGTCCAAGACCACACTTTATGTCAAACGTCGGAATAATAATATTTTGATAGTTTCTCTTTATGTTGATGATCTCTTGCTAATGGGAAATGATGCATGGTTGCTTGAGGAATTCAAGCAGGAGATGATTAAGGTTTTTTATATGACAGATCTCGGATTGATGCCCTTTTTTCTTAGAATGGAAATTAAACAGGCTGAGTATGAAGTATTCATCTGCCAGAAGAAGTATACCAAGGAAATCTTAAAGAAATTCAAACTTGAAGAATGCAAGAAAGTAAGCACTTCTATGAATCAAAAGGAGAAGTTGTGTAAAAAAGATGGAGCTAATAAAGTTGATGAGGGATATTTTAGAAGTTTGATTGGTTGTTTAATGTATCTTACAGCAACACGTCTTGATATTTTAAATGTTGTAAGTATTTTGTCACAATTTATGCATTATGCCAATGAATTGCATCTTAGGGTTGCCAAGAGAGTAGTTCATTATATCAAAGGCACGAGTAATTTTGGTGTTAAATTCACAAGAAGCAAAAGGTTCAAGCTTGTTAGCTTCTCTGATAGTGATTGGGGAGGTTCCATTAATGACATGAGGAGTACATCAGGCTATTATTTTACTTTTGGATCTGGTGTCTTATCATGGAGCTCGAAAAAGCAAGAAACTGTGGCTCAATCCACTGTTGAAGCAAAATTTGTTGCTGCAGTAACCGCTGTTAATCAAGATTTGTGGTTGAAAAAATTATTAAGTGATCTTAACCTTGAACAGAATGAAAGCACAAAGATTTTCGTTGATAATTAAGTTGCCATTGCAATTTCTCATAATCTAATATTTCATGGGAAGACTAAGCATTTCAACATTAAGCTTTTCTTTTTGAGGGAAGTGCAAAAAGAATGTAACGTTATACTGGTTTATTGCAAAATAGAGGAGCAGGTTGCAGATATATTCATCAAGCTGCTCCCAGTAAGCAAATTTGAAGTTTTGAGAACAACACTTGGTGTTTGCATCAACTAAAGCAAGGAGGAGTGTTGAATATTTGCTTTAGTTATCATAATCTAACTAATTTTAGATATAATCATAACTCAAGTAACTAATTTTAGATATAATCATAACTCTTTGACTTGTTTTAGATTTTTTTGATTTTTTTTTTTTGAGATTATGATTATGTTAGTAGCCTACTTTTAATTAGTAGCTATTAATTTGTTTACTATATGAACACTAGTTTCAGTTCAATAAAATGTACATTTTCCATTTCAATTACTTGACTTCTCAGTTCAGTTTTCTTCATCATTTTAGTTTTCTTTTATGATAAAATACCGACAATTAGAACCACCATTTATCATCATTGCCCAACACCCACCGAAAGTACCACCAATCCTCATCACCGCCCATCCCTTACTCCATCCCTATCGCTCCTCATCCCGTTGCCCCTGCACAATAAGAATCACTTATGAACCCGAAGTAACATAAAATAATGAACGAAATTATTAGGAATGGATCTAATGGTAACACAGAAGAAAAAAAAAACATGTCTAATGAATTAAACATAACATGGCACAATCTTAATTAAACTATAAATATTGAATTTGTCGAAAATTTTAATTGCTTTGATTCTCCTCTTTGAAATACTAAAACGAAGTATTTCATTATAAAAATAACTATACAATTGTTTGCACAATATGCTTACAGTTAATTCAATCTTAAAATTTGCAAACTTTAATATACACCAACCAAAAGATTTCAAAACGGATGTAATTCCGCAAAAGTTGCGATGAAGCTTAATTTAAAAAATAAGGGTTAATTATAAGATAATATTAATCGAAGGTTTTGGGTGTTCTTCATTTGTTCATTTTGGGAATGTTTTTCATTTCGCTTTCTTTTTTTATTTGAACAGTTAGATGGTTTCCACATACGAAGAGTTGTTAAAGGAATCAAATGAGGAAGCAGTTGTAATCCATTCAAAGCCTAATTATGGTGTTAAATCAGAAACATGAATACACACACACACACACACACATGTATATATGGTTCACTGCAACCATATCAATCTAAAGCATAAGACATTTACAGCGAAACAGAGATGAAAATTAACTGATGAAAAGCAAAACTACACATTTGAGAGCTGCATTGCTTCAAAACTCTTATGTACAAAAACTGAAGCTTTTCAATACAATGCCCCCATGGATAAGAGAACCCAAAAGATGCAACAAATTTGATGAATAAGAAAAAACTCCTATGGAATGTACAATGGCCCCTCTACATGCAATGCACAACATTCTCAGGACACTACTCTCTGAAACCAAATACTAAATCAAAGCCGAAGCCGAATTATTGTTTGTGAATAAACTGTGCCCTGAACTGAACCAGTCGTTTCCAGGTTTCAAGCTCACCTCACTGTTTCCCTTTAGTTGATTGGGAAACTACAGTTTAAGTATCAAGTCCATTGGATTTTTTTAATTTGGCAACAAGAACCCACATATTTGCAAGTTCATTTTCTAGATAAGCTTCTCTTTGCTTTGATTCTTCAACCTTTCTTTGTAGCTCAGCTTCACGTTGATCCTTCTCTAGAAGAGCAGCTTCATACGAAAGTTCTCTCTCTTTGCTCATCGCCAGTTCTCTCTTTAAATAAGAGGATGATCCAACTTGGTCGTGTTGTTTGGTCAGACTCTCTCTTCGACCATTCCGTACTGTACTTGTTCGACGTTGTGTGGGAGGATTCTTTGCTGCAGCGAGTTCTGCCATTAGTCTCTCGTTTTTATTCATTAGTTTAGCAACTTCTTCTGACAATTCCTTAAGCTCCACAGCAGCGGCTGAGGCTAGCCCCTTGGCATATGAACTCTCCTCTGCCAGTTTATGGTTCTGCGACTCTAGCTGGTCTTTTGACTCAGTTAGTCCCACAACTTTGTGCTTCAGTTCCTCAATCTCGGTCACCTGATTGAGCAAAACAAGGAAATTAGCTTATACCATTTACTGTAATGAAAGTGAAATCAGTAAAAAGTAAACCCAGAATAAAACTGATGCTAGGCTAATCATAAATGCTAATGTCGCTGTGATGTATAATCTGGGAATAAAAACATAAGACGGCATATAGCGTCCTTGTATGTTTGCCGAGACACAGAGAAACAAGATGTAGACATATTCAATCATCAAAAAGGAGCAGAGCATGGGGACAAGTGAAAATGACTGAATTATGTGCGTTTGCATGACTTGGCCTTAATAAGATAGCAACACTCGAGTACGGTACCATATCAGCACCACATCTGAGCATGTAAAAGCACCTGTGTTTTTATAAGCAAATCTCTACTAATCTCTTTTGGTGCCGCAACTTCTTTGTCCATCTGCAGGCCATTCATTTTGATTTGTTGGGAATAGGAGGCTTTAGAATGGACATTGGGTGATTCTAGTGCATCAGATAGCTGCTGCTTTAAGGATGCAACTGTTTCTTGCAATCCTTCGCATTCACAAATCTGGTAAAAATGTGAAGTTAGAATGGAACCCCAGAAAGAGATGTTACTTGCAAGGCATGAGTGTGGGACAATTATTACTTAAAACCATAGGTTAAGTAGGTATATCTACCTTCCGGTTAAGCTGTTCTTGAATTATCCGATTGTCTGCAGCTTTAACCTGGAAACAGAATAATAGACTCATAAGAGAAAACCAGACAAAGCAAAGGGACAAAGGGAAAAAGGTTGAGGAATGTTTTAAAGAATTCTTTGCTGCCTCCAACTCCTGTAGTTCAACTTGGTCACTGAAGCAGGTTCTATAGATTCCTATACTATAAAATGTAGGAACTTGTGAGCTGAGTCCACAGTTAGGTTACTAGAACATTCTATAACCAAATTTAACGTGATTAACTCAACTGCCCTTACCATACAATACAGAGACTCATGCGAAGCATTTGAAACATATGTGGAAGCATACATTACCTCAAGTTCAAAGGATTTCTCATTTAATTGCGCCACCAATTCAGCAACAGTAGACTGTAGCATTTATAAAACAGAGTAAAGATGGAGTTGCAGGATGCAGCAAATGGCCTATGGAACCAATAACAAAAGCTGAACTTACTTGTGATATTTCTGATTTCTCCATATTGCTTGAAACCGTGATGGAATCAGCAATTTGCTTTTCTAGCAAAGCAATTCGTTCATTCTTTCCCCTGATTTCATCACTTATCCTTTTCATCTTGTCCTAGAAAAAATTAAAATAATAAAAATAATAAGTAAGAAGAAAGAAAGAACCAATATCCAGGGAGACTATAAAGCGAATAACACAGAAAGCATGATGCCAGTATTTACCTGAATCTGTTCATTCTGGGGGTTTCTTGCAGCCTCCTCAGACAATCGTTTTAAAGTGCTTGAATGAAGTGCTACCTCTCCAGACAAAATCTTCTGCTGCTCCCTTAGTAGATCTATCTGATCAACTGCTTTTAGGCTTGTCTGAAATAAATAAGGCATCAAATATACTTGCTGAATCATGCATGATACCAAAAAAAAGGGGAGATAACTGAGGTCAGAGCAAATTCTAAATACAACAGTGGTTAAAAAACATTTATGCAACAGTAAGGGTATGCTGTAAATTTGAAACGTTTAATTAAGTCAGCAGGAAAGAGATTAATCCAAGACTAACATGTGCAATAGAAAAAGAAATAAAAACAGTTGTGGAAACAAAATATATTTGCATACCAAAGGAGTCTCTTGTCCAAGGTAATCGTTCTCTGGAACTTCTCTATGCCGTCTAGCATCTGAGAGAAGATCCATGCATAGAGAACTTTCTGTAAACAAGGATTGGGAAAGCCTAGATTCCACATTGAATTTTTTACTTCCTGATTTAGGGGTTGAAGGGGTACTATTAGATTTATTTCCACTTGACTTATCACTGGCACTCATCATTGACTCCATACCACTATCACGTTTCTGCAGAGGAAACATAAATTAGTATAAGCTATTGAGGAAAGAGATCTACATCTATACATGCTTCATAAGAAACTATTCATGTAACTGAAACCAACTAGTAGGTGTTAATGCTTGCATGATGTTATTTAGTTTGCATGAACTATTTATCTTTAGCCCTTTATACCGAGCATCAATTGTGAAATTTTAAAAATAATAATAAGAAAAGAGCATTTGCTTCAAGCATCTAGACTAAGTTTTATTCTATCCATTTTCTAGTTAAGGTTTTTACCAATTTTTACATTTTTACCACAATTAAAGGATATATTGGTGTAGCAAAGTTCAGCAATAGAGAAGTGCAAAGCCACTGACCTTATAAGGCAAAAATAAATTATTAATAAAATAAACCTAAATGAGGAAAAGAATATTAAAGCCAAAAAAATGCAGCTAAGGCTTCTTTATAATCTTAATAAGCATATCAATAAAAATCATGAACTCTTGTTTAAAATGTTGACTATTGCAGTTTAATGCAGATCTCCCATGATAATAGATGGGAAACCACTGCCAACACTTGAAATTAATGAAACAAATGGCAACTTTTATCATTAGAGAAGTAAGACTCTTCCAAATAATTTTGTTTTGGTGTGTGCTGAGTTGCTGAAATGAATGTAAGATCAGATGGTGAGAAAATTTTCATCACTAATCTATCCTAGCTACTTTATCAAGAACCCCAAAGCTCATATTTTGAATATAAAACAATAAACATAAACATTAGGAGAACAGAGTACTAAAACAAACATACTCGGTGCTTAAGCCAGTTTAGCAAGCCATTCTTTCGGGCCTTTTTCTCCTCTTTCAATGTATCACATCCAGTTTCAGCATTCCCTTTGAGGGAAACATACAATTCAACATTCTCACCATCCAGAGTCATGTCCCGCCTTCGATGTGGTAGGTATGCAAGCTGTGCATTAGATATAAGTAAGTATAATTAGATACAATCAGATTAAGTCAAAGTGGAAGACTTAGTGTGTAAAATAACTCCCATCCATCAAGAAAAACATAAAGAATGGACATAGAAAGTAAATAAGATCAACAATCATACCTCTTCTTCTCCAAATGAATGTCTCCTCCTTGGCCCAGGGCGTTGCGGTAACCTTGATGATTGTGAAGCATTTGTGGAGACAAGAATCAATTTTGTCAATCGCTGTATTCTGCTCAATAAAGCTGCTTTTGCTTCTTCTTCCTGCTCCAACCTTGATTGCAGCTTGACTTGACCATCTTCTAGCTTTACAGATCATAACAAATGAATTGTCAAAGTCAAGATGTGATTCATCTTTCTTTTCCCCTTTGGGATAAAATTAGCAGCTATGATTCAAGAACTATTTTACATCAAATAAATTAATCTGACACCAGATGATTAAAATGAGACATGAAAATGATACATAAAAAACGTATGTTACTTTATTTAAAAGGGAAATGGAAAGGAGAAGTACAAAAAACATTTTAATAGAACACAAATTCAAGGTTCTTGTTCTTTAGGTTCACACCTTACGCCAGCAATATGCCAAGCATACTATTATCATATGTTTTTGAGTAGAAATCTAATGTAAATGAATCCAATTTAACGTGACAGGAGCCCATGAGATAACATCAATCTGGATTTTTTAATAAATAAATATCTTGAAGTTGTCTTTCCCCTATGATTTCACATCAGTATTCAATCTCAACTAAGCATCTTGTGTGCAGTGCCAAAAGAGTGGCAGGATAGGAAGGTCGGCAATTAAAAAGAAAATGGTTTTTCCCCATATTAAGGAAGTCACTATTTTCTCATTCTACCAAAAGCACCTATAATTGGTACTTTATTATCCCCAAGCGTGTATTCTATGGTCATCAAAAGATTCAAAGACTAGGAAGACTGCATTAGTAGAAATCCACAGATTGGCAACCTACAAAGAAGTTCAAAATGTTTAGCAACAACAAAAAAGTCATTTTATTGAAATCATGGAAAAGCCTGCTGAACAAAAACCATGTTGTAGAAGAAAAACCTTCTTTAATTTACATTGCCAACACCTGCTATTAGTTTGCAAAGAAAATCAGGTAAGCAGGGTCAGTACTTAGTTTATGGTAACCAGATCTATAATAAGCTTACAAGCCTCTCTAGAAAATACTTGAAGGCTCTGCATGGTATGATGAATAGAAAGGAGCGAGGACAGAAAATTTGTTAATCTAATGGTTAAGCTATAAAGTAGGAAAGTGGTATGGATCTTAACAAATTTTCCATCCTCACTCCTTTCAGTCCTTCATACAAACAAAGCCAAAAAGTGGGGTTCCAGCTAATGGGTCAAACATATTACTTTTTGCATCCTTGGAACTAGCTTAAAAGGATCAAATAACGTAGCAAAATCAAAATGACTGATTATTATGCAAAAGATTACTCAAAACACATAAAGCTATACTAACCAAATGGGTGATTATGTGCTAGGAACAATATGATCAATGGCTGACAAACCTTGGATGATATTTGACCGACAGAATAATCCATAATATAGCAATGAGTAGGTGAGGAGGACAACCAATATTAGACAAAACATAACTTCACAATCAACAAGCCCCACAAATAAATATTCACTACTGGTTAAGAAAGAAGAAGCACTGCTAAGATATGTCAAAACTTTAACCACAACTACTACAAGGAGTCAGTGTTTTGTACTACAGCCCATCTCTCTACAATCTCAAATCACATAGTTACATAAAAAGACAAATTTTAGCCCTGGAGTAGATTTATAGTTAGACCAAAATACAATCAAACATTAAAATTTCAGCTATTGTAGTCAAAACAGAACAAATGTACCTTCTGCTTTAGGAGTATAATATCATCTTCTCCAATATCATGTAGTTGAGGAATGGTTAGAATACCCCGCTTTAATTGTTCTAGCTCTTCCTTCAAAGCACGTATCTCATTTTGGTACTTTTTGATCAGTGATTTCTCATCAATAATCTGCATTTTTGATAAAGTAAATAACAAAAAAGAAAATCCTGATTAAGTATATTTGTTTGTGTGTGGTGTGTGCATCAAGTATAAACACCCATAGTGTACACACAGGCACGCAAAACAATTCATGCACACATATATATCCATATTAAGCACATACAATATGCCAACAACCCTTTAGCCCAGTGGCACAAATTTTGAGTGGCGTAAGAGTTGGGTTCAATCCCTAGCATAACCCCCTTCAATTATTAAAAAATATATACATACAATAGAAACAGATGCATACCTTGTTCTGTTCTGCTTGGATTTCAATGTGTTTAGCACGGTGGGCAAATTTCAATGTATTGTGTGTCTCTTCGCTATTACTTGATGAAGGAGTTACAGTGCAAATGAGCTGAAATTATGGACAGAAAAGAAACAAAAAAGAACACCAATAAGCAAGTATGACAAATTCATGGAAACAAATGGCATGAAATTTCTAATATCTTTTGTTAACATAGATATCTTTTTCAACAGAGGCATCCAATTATGCTTACAGATACACGCCCATGACCACTTAATGAAGACTGAAGCAGCCTGGTAAGCTTAGAATCCCTATATGGTATATGAGTGGCTCTCCCATCTGTTAATTTAGAAATAACCTACAATTTATCCCATAAGAGAGACATTTACGATAGTGTTGACAAATATATATAGGAAAAAAGAGAAAGTACTATTGCTCGACAAAGATCCAGTAAATGACATCTCTATGTCCTCACTTCTAACACGCAGTAAATTTCAGCTGTTATAAGAACAAAGCATGTGCTCTAAAATATCATGAGCGATTAACATACCACAAAATGTTAAAGAATACATCTCAGAACCACCCATATCCGATTAAAAACTTAAAAATGTAAGACAATAAAAAATTTTAGCTCAGTCATGTAGCGTCTTATATTTGTATGTCTAATGGTCTAAGTACCATAAAAAAACACAGAACACAGGAAAGGTACTTGACACAGAAGCATGAGTTTATCCATGATGAGTTTGAAAATTGTGCTTCTTACAAACTTGTCTTAACAATTTAAGAAACCAACATCTCAGCAAGCATATTTTGGTAGAAGAAATTTAAAATCAAACCATACATTATACTAGTTTCAGACAACAGCTACACTAGTAACATAAGAAAAACACTTTTGGTGTATCCCTTCAAAATTTAACAATATTTTGAGAAAGAAAAAGATAACAGGCATGACAAAAAATATTAAATAGGAAGTTTGTTCGATGTTACTCTGCTCTGTAATTGCATAAATTCTCTCCAAATGCTTTGTTAAAGTTACCATATAGTTAAATAACCTAACTGTATACACAGACAGCCAGAGGCAAATCTAGTGAGTTTATCCATGATGTGTTTGAAAATTGTGCTTCTTACAAACTTGTTTTAACAATTTAAGAAACCAACATCTCAGCAAGTATATTTTGGCAAAAGAAATTTAAAATCATACCATACATTAGTTTCAGTCAACAGCTACACTATTAACATAATAAAAACACTTTTGGTGTATCCCTTTAAAATTTAACAATATTTTGAGCAGGAAAAAGATTAACAGGCATGACAAAAAATATTAAATAGGAAGTTTGTTTGATGTTACTCTGCTTTGTAATTGCATATATTCTCCCCAAATGCTTTGTTAAAGTTATCATATAGTTAAATAACCTAACTGTATTCACAGACAGTCAGAGGTGAATCTAGGGGGCAGGCAAGGGCCTTGTGCCCCTCCCCCCCTCAAATGGGAGAATCGGAATTCAGCCCCTCTCATAAATGATTAAATTATAAGTTAATATATGGTTAAATTGCACTTTGCCCCCCCTCAAAAATGAAAAAATTCTATCTAGTCCCTTCAATAATGATAAAATTAAATTTTGATCCCTTAAAAATTTATAATTCAATTCCGTGCCCCCCCTCCCCCCCAAAAAATTTTATGGATTCGCCCCTGCAGACGGTGATCTCACAGACACCAGAAATGATGAACTACATATGATCCAACTATTGAGTTAGAGATTAAAGAGAAAACTGAATGAATAAACAATTCAATTTAGACTATGACCAGAAAAGAACAATAAATTAGGGCTCACAGTTCCTAGAGTTAGCAAGCTTTTGTTGATATAAGACCCTTCTTTTCGCCTAATGCCTGTTGTTTCAACCTTCGAGCTCTCAGAACCTGCCAGATCGATGAGATTCTGCATGTATGCATAAAAGAAGGAAAAAGTAAAATGTTTTAATCAACAGTGTGATAAGTCAACACTAAAATCTTTAGCTCCTTCCAAAATAGAAAATAGGATAAACATATCTAAATAAAATAAAAAACAAGACAAAACTCGAAATAGAAAGAAGTAACAAGAAATAACTGAAATGGCTCCCAGAACTAAGGCTGTAGAAATTACCAGCTGTGATAGATTTACTGCTTCACCTTCACTATTTTCACCATACAGGCTGCTCTCTATTGTCTGTAGACAAGGTAGTCATAGGAACTATATTCAGTTGTGGCAGTGAATTTGTGAACATGTCAATGATCATCAATTACTCACATACACCATCCAAAATCAGAACAATAGCAAAAATGATTAACATCATATAACATATCCACACTTCAAAATAGGAGTTAACATTTTTTCTCACAAATTCTTAGATGAAAAGATTGCAATTAATACCACTTAAAATAGTGTCTGAAAACATCTTTTTTCACTTAAAAGTGTTAAAACTAGAAAACGGGGAACAAGGAACTTCTAAAGGACGCAGAGTAACAGTGAAATACCAATGTAAAAATTGTATGGCTCCTGCTGCTGAGTAGATTGAAATTTGTTGATCCAACATGTCTGTGCTCTGTTTAAAAAGAACGAAATCTAATCACATAGCTTGAAAAAAGTTCCATTACAGCTAGCAGAAGGAAAGGCACTGGCCCAAATAACAAACATTAACAAGAGGTGCAATGAAGAGGACAGCCACAGACATATACATATCTACATCAACAAATGATGTGCATGAGCCCCCTATTGTCTGTGCCAGGAAACTATTTAGTCATTTATCCAGCTCAAAAATTCATAGATAAGATTAGTTTTGATAAGGCACATCATCTGAAGCTAGGGTTCAAAAGGCTCTAAACAGTCTTGAGTTCTATCTGATCTGGATATAGCAAAACATGCCAGCATGCTTTACCTTCTCCAGCTGCTATAAGTGAGAGGGCGTGAGCAGGGGATAGTACAACTTCTTCCTTTATTCCTTCAACAAAGGTTCCCTAAAGCCATAAACCAAGCAATAGATAAATAATACACTTTCAAACATGCTAAAAAACACTAGGCACCCATATTAACAGCAAAATTGCATACACCAATAACAATCTATTCATAAGAGGAATATATTATATTATGAGAAAATACCAAAAATATCCAAGATAAAAGAAATGGAAACTCATGCAGAATTTAAGAGAAGGCACAAACAGCAAACTCCTTAACGCACAAATGGCAAGAAGCCACTAGGCAACTTTATAGATGTGTACTTGCTACATTATCATTCTGAAACATTATGATACTAAGCTAAAATTATGTGGTCATAAACTATAGTTGGCCTCATTTGGATGTTGAAACATTATCATGCCAAAAGCTCAGCATGAATCTCCAATTAACATAATTTCCACATTCACTGAAGTCAATCTAAGTAGATATTGAAGCGTTATAAGGTAAAGAATGACATAGAAACCATATCAAACAACTGAACAAGGATATCATAACCAATAAAAGGTACCTGAGCATCTTCTCTAATTCTCAAATTTTGTCCTGCTGGATTTAATAAGTCATTAACAACCTGAAAAGATAAAAACCTTGAGAATAGTGATGTTGCATAAAAGCCAATGCAGATTTGAAGATAGTTTACCTAAGTTGTCAAGGGAAAAGGAAGTCTGTCAAGACAGAGGAAAGAATATCAGGCTAATAGCTAAGGAAAAAAGTGGAAGAAATTCACCTCATTATAGATCTCCAGGTATGAAACACGAAGAAGAAACTCCCGGCTTGGTGTCTACAGCATAAGTTGCCCATTACCATCCATAAAAAGGAACAAGAAATAGAAGTTAAATAAGTCAACATCTCATATGGTACCTCCTGAATAATACTAAAAGCATCCTTCACTGCTAATGGTATAATTCCAGGTGACCTCTGATCACCCTGCCATTTCAGCAATCAGATGAAATTAAGCATGTTACTTGTATTCTAAATTAGAAATGCACGGTCTTGAAGTTTTAAAGATTTTGCAGTTGCTCCATAAGGAAACATGAGTATTTGTCAAAGAAATTCCATAGCTGCAGAAATATTTGATAGATATGATGATGCAGGATAGTAAATACCCTTAATATAACATAATCATTATCCTCGAATGCATCAAGGTTAATATAAAATGTTTCCAATTGATAGTTCTCAATTAATCATGGTTACCACTTCTCTGAAAATATAATTTGCAAAGGTTGAAATAAGTAGCTAGGCTCAACTGTTGAAACAAATCAAATTTATGAGATACTAACGGACAAAGAACAGGAATTGCTGCTTTAGTTACAGATAGTTGTAAGCATGTCACAGAGGAAGATAAATAAAATAGATTTTACTTAAGGGAGCAGTTTCAACACTTGATCACTAACTTATAAGGTTATATAAAGGAGTCCACAACCCTTCAGAATGAACCATGTAATAGACTTCTCAGAAAACAGAATTTGCAAAAATAGAAACAAAAGGTAGCTAGGCTCTAGTGTGGAAGCAATGACACTAGTAGAAGAGCAAGATATTGTTGGTTTAATTCAAAAAATTGCTGCAATGACCCCTTCTTGCTCCTGTATCCAAAAGCAACTAAGTATTACCCAATTCTCTACTACAAGGTTAGAGTAATTAATAAATCAATTCTTCATTGACACGTGATAACAAAAACAGCCAAACATTTGGTCAGGAGAATGCAAATGAAAAACCAACATAAAATAAAATTATAAATATGAAATTAAAATAGGATAGACCGTCCTGGAATCCACAATAAGCAGACAAGATAAGGAAATGATGTAGAAAATTATTTAGTCTTACATGCATCGTGTGAGTCTTCCCACTGCTTGTCATGCCATAAGCAAAAATGGTGCCTGCAAACAGAATTTAACACCATAGCGGTAAGCTATATAAACAGAAATGCTTCAAAAAAAATACAAATTAAAAGCCATAACTTTGGTTTCAATCCATCAGCTTCTAACACAACCCTGTGAGTACCTCCATTTGGAGAAGGCAAGGTGGCTTCTAACTTAAAATAGTAGTTGCCAAGGAAGCTCACAATACCAGATACCTTGGCAAAAAATCTATTGGTACCAGAAATATCAAACTGACATTTCTAAAGTTAAACTACAGAGTGATTACAGGGTACAGTGCTGAAATAGGGCGAAATAACAACTAGGCCTCAATCCAGTGCTCTGAACATGATAAAACAGTAGTCACCAGCAAATGACATGCACCAGCACTCTGAAAACCTTACACTCTAAAAGCCTAAACAAATCAACTTATATGCCTAAGTCGCCAGAATCATTCTTGCTTAGTTGGAAGCCTTGCAAATACCTCACATCTTGTTAAGTTTCTGAATCTGAAAGAGTCACCAAAAAGGCAGGTCCAAAGCCAGCAACAGCCTTGCCTAGTCTAATTTCTGATGGATAAGTACATGCAAGCAATTTGTAACATTCATATGCTATCAGCCAATGTTGCATGAAAATAGCAAAACTAGTAAATTTCAAAGCCTTAACATTAGCTTAACATGTGGCTATCAACTAGATTAACTTTTTTCTGGGCCTTTTGATTATTCAAAAATGATGAATTCCCTTTCCTATCTAGAAAAGTAAAGAATCATCAAGAAAACAAGGACACTGTACTCCATCAGATATAAAATTCAAGCAATTGTTGCATGATTAAGAGGCCATGTTTGCTAAGAAGAGGTATCTTTACAAAATACCGTTGATGCCTTCCATGGCCCCACTGACAACATGCTGAGCAGCAACATCATAGACCTGGCGTGTTGTAGTTGTAGGGCCAAACACTCGATCTAGGAACACATAAATTAAGTGAGATGTAGAATGATTTAAAAGAAAAAAATTGACCAAAAGAAGAAAAAGGTAACTAGATATTATGTATACTTCATGCCAATGGGTCAGATGCCTAAGATAAAAATGACAGAAAAAGTAAATTTTTCTTAATTTTATATACAACTCAAACAGCACATACTTCACAAACTTCATACAGCAACACAGCGCTATTTCACACATACGCATAAACCTTAGCTGAAACATGTTTCAATACGTAATAAAAAAAATGAAACAAAAACGTGTCCAAGAAAAGAATATCAAGTTCACATGTAAATCATCGAGGGAATTGACATTAAGGAAATAAGGGTTAAAGAATAAAACGGTTTTAGGGGTTACAAGCAACCTAAAGACCTACACCAATGTTATAAATATATATATGGTTTAAATTTCTCCAGCTCTTTGGCACTGGAAATTCCTCAACATAATTTTATTAGTTTTCATTAGTCGGTGTTTAGTGGATGTAACTGAGTAAAACCTAAAGGTTTCTTCAATCAAGTGCATCAGGATCATTCAAATTCTTTACAGAAGAAAAAATATTCGGTTGAAGAGTCTACAAAACTAACCATATGCATATGCTGTAGTCTGATTATGTTCATTTCTCACAATAGTCTCTCCATCTGCATACCAAGCAATCTCCTCCCCTTGACGAAGTTCTCTAGGACTACATCCAAAGACGCCAATCAAAGCCGTCATCAAACAGATACATGAAACAGAATACTGAAACAGAGGTGAGGAAAGCAAAAGGTAAATGCCTGAGAGGACGGAACCGAACGGTGACAGTAACGTTTTCTTTGGATCGGTCGGCATCCGCGTGCAAATTGGCAGAGTAAATATATTGTAGCTTGCTTCGAGCCGATGAAGATGCCGGTGAGCTCTGCCCATCGATAGATATTTCTGGGAATTGTTTGGATGACGAAGTTGTGGAAGACGAAGGCGAATTTACAGCTTTTGAGTTGCTTAAACCTGATTTCTTCGGTTTCGACTCTCTTCTCGAGGACATTTTCACCTCACCAAAAAAAAAATCACTGTCTTCTACACCCAAGGAAAAAAAATCAATGAGGAAAGTAACTCGAAAGTGGAAAACATAAAATTCTTTTTTTTTTTTTGTAAGTAGAAAGTAGTTGCCGAAATAGCTACATTGTGACAAAATTGATTTCCAGAAATAGAACTTTGAATTGCTTCAAAGTTCTCAAGTTTCAAACATTGCAGTCAATTTTATAGATAACTAAGTTACTTTTTATAATGCGAAAAAAAAATTCAACTTCTTTTACTTTTATATCTTCACTTTTCTCACCAATCAATCACAAAAACATGAGGAGTGAAAGGGGGAAAATGAAAGTAAAGCAAATAAAACCCATTTTTGTTTTTCCCTCAAAACATCACCTCTTTAATCCAAACAAAATGACGAAAAGAAAGCTCACCTTGGCAGTATCAGAGAAACATTGTGGATAACAAAAGAAGAGAGTTTTTATAGATCAAAAAGTTGAAAAAAAAATGAACTTTTTTGCTTGCCTTGGAAGCGATGCCTTTCAAAGGCATCAAGGTTTGCAAGAGCATTTTTCAGTCTTCTTCTCTTTTAACAAAATTTTCAGTCTTCCAACCAAACCATTCCGCAGTGTTAAAAGATTTTGATTGGACCCCATTCGACACGTTGAATTAAAAGTTGATCCATTTGTTACATTTACACGTCTAGAGATGGAAATAGGCGCGATACCAAAGTAATCCATCTCACTCTACTTTCGGTAAATGAGTTCATCTTTAGGAATAACTTTTTTCCACTAAAATTTGATTCCATTGGAAAAATTTTTATAAACATTTTAAATTTTGAATTAAATATTTTAAGATATTCAGATTAATTTAAATAAAAAAAAAATTTATTTAACTCTAATATGAATTATATTATGTGGTTTTGATAAATATTTATCCATTAAGTTAAAAGCTAAAACTATTATATTATTTATCTAGTTAAAAATTATTATATTTCGTCTACTAATTAAATCATCAATGCATATAAATACAACATTGAGTATTGTTAAATATGACTATTATTTTCTGTCAAATTTGAAAGATAATCTTTCAATTAAACTCGGCTTACTTGTTTCAATCAAACACTGATTAGTTTAGATTATTTTATTATTATTTGACCTATGAATTTAGCCTATAAATAGGCTCTTTTACAACCTTAGAAAAATACACCTTTAGAGATTAGAACTCATAACACATTTAGAAAATTTTGTGTTTACGTTTTGAGGGTTTTTTATTTTTGGGTTTTCGGGGTTTAGTCTTTATCTCCATCTTTTGTACTCTTCATTCTTTTGTCATTATAGTAAAATTATCTTTGCCCGTGATTTTCTATCCTCTTTGGAGGAGTTTTTCCACGTTAAATTTGTGTGTTCAATTTCTTAATTTATTCCGCTATTTTTCTTGTTCGTTGCTTAATCGGGTCAATCCTAACAAGTATAAATAATAGAATTCGTTAACTTAACTTGATTTCACTCGAAATTTTTTAATTTGATTCGAGAAAATTTCAAATGGAGTTCGGTTACTAAAATAAGATTTGTCAACTCGATTAACTCAAAAAAATTTTACTTGATTGACTCAACTCAATCGAATGTTATCCTTAATACTAACAATTAGAATATATCTTTCTTTTTTACTCAAAAAAAATTAAATTAATTTCTATATATTATATTAGAGAATAAATTAATGTTTGTTAAAATTTTAATCCATTTTTATTATTAAAATTTTCCTTTATTAGTATTAAAAACTTGTCCTTGTACACTAGCATGACGTACATGTGGCATGCCATATGTTATTGTTTGGTTATTGTTTCAAGCATGACACTTTTTAATAGTATAACAAGATGAAAATTTTAAAAGAAATGATTGACTTGCTCTTTAATCTAATGCACAGGTCTAATGCATATGGACTAATTTACCCATTTTTTTAGTAAAGGAGGCAAAATGCAATTTGACTTTTAGTATAAAGGCTTCTATAATACTTTTACCCTTCTTACACCGATGATGACAATACCTCACATGTAAATGGAGGCTGTTTAGGTGGTACATTACACTCTAATATGCTTTGTGGTGTATAGTCATACATTGATCATAATGGTCAAACAAATTATCGATCTTCTTTAAAATGCTCGTGGTTTAGGTATTGGCTAAAATGTTGGTTATCCCAAGGCTAAACCAATGGGCATAAATCATCCCATCAGCCATTGCTTTAGTATACATAGCCTCTTCAGCTTCCTTTTGAATCATTTATTCATGCATACCTACAAACTAAAAGTAAATATGGTAGTTGATAATGCCCTTCGCTTGTAAATAATCTTCATTTTTCTTTTCCTTTGCAAACATCCATTTGATTAAGAATCAATTCCCTTACATTGATCCTTCTGTCGAGCAAAATATAATACAAAAGAACAACCCTAGCTCGAGTAGCTTTTATCAGATGCATAGAAGGTTTTAATCTAACAGAGAGAAAATACATCCACATCTTAGCCAATGCAATCATGCTCGATTGTTTAAGAGATAGTGGTTTACCTTAATCCAAGGTAGTCCTTCTCTCTCTACCTTCTATAAAGTAGTTAATTATTGCTTCATAATAAATATTTTCCTCATCTATTTAACTATAATCATCATTTACCATGTTATGTGTTCAAAGAAAACCATTTATCAAACTTATTTTGATTATATTACACAACATTTCTATGATCTTATTTTGATTTTAGCGTTAGGAGAAACAAACTTATGTTGACCAAATGATAATTGACCATCACACTTAATTATCTTTTGTTTCTTTGTTATAAGACTCTTCTTTGATGCCATAAGTGATCTTTAAAAAATATTATCAACCAAGTAAATATTTCTCAAAATCAACTATTAATAAGTACACAACAATACTCTTTTCTCAAGAAAAAGAAATGCAAGAATATTACCAATTGAGCAAATACCGATAATATTCTTTCACCAACAAGGGTAATTTTGATCAAATGATAATCGAGTATATTGCACTCAATGTCATTTGTTTCTTTTTTATAAGGCCTTTTTTTGATGCCTTAAATGAGCATTAATAAATCTCATCAATCAAGTAAATATTTCCCCAAATCAACAATTACAAGTACACAACAATATTCGTTTCTTTTAAAAAAAATGAAGAATCTTACCAATGGAAACAAATACCCATAATCATTTTGCACCAACAAAGGTAATTTGATCAAATGGTAATTAAGTATCGCACTCAGTCCTCTTTTGTTTCTTTCTTATAAAGCTCTTCTTTGATGCCATAAGTAATAATTAATTAATTGTTAGAGTTGCGTGACCTAAATTCCTGTTCTTTGATGCCATAAGATGTTTTAACCCTACTGCATTACTTCTATTTGACTTTGATTAGAATAAGGTTTTAAACCTATAAAGAGACGTAATCGTCTCTCTTCTTGTATCATTCGAATTCGACATAGTGAATTTTCTTTTCCTCTGCCCGTGGTTTTTCCCGAAAAGGTTTCCACGTAAATTTTGTGTGTTCTATTTTTCTTTCTTTTCTTTGCGATATATTACCATTATCGACATTCAATTTCTCACATAAATCTTATCAATCAAGTAAAGTAAATATTTGCAACTGAAAGTTCCTTGAATTTGTCTAATAGTTGCACATTCAACTAAAGTAACACATGGAAAAGTAAAATAAAAAAGATAGATACAGAAGTTAGTTATGCAGTTTGAAAGCTTTTCTACATTTGCAGTGCTTTGTTCTTAGAGTAAATCACTATTAATATACAATACAATATGTAATAAGTTCAACTCCTTCACAAAGTTGTAACTTCACTCAAATACATCAACTAAATCACTCTCCCTCAGACAAAGAACATGTTGCATATCTTCCATTGTGGCTATACAGGGGATCCGATTACTCATAATAGGAATATCATCCCCTTGTCTCTTTATTTTTCCCTTACTACATATTATGGACAAACATATCATGAATATAATGAAAGCACAAAAAATGGCAAACAAAAGATATTAAAAAGATAATAAAAATGAAGCAAAAACTTACCAAATGACTTTTTCTTTGACAAATTTCTAAAGCAAAGAGAACAAACTTGAGAAAAAGGGCACTTAAAGAACAAAAAATATTCAAGAAAGACAAAAGCAAAGTTTCTTATAAGGAACCCTAAGTCTCTTATTTATAAATGAGGAAGCAATAAGATAACAAAACAACAAAAGGGAAAACGACCTTATGAACAACGTTATGGTTGGCTAATCAAATAGTGCTATATCAAAAGTGGACAATCATTTCCGTTAAAGGTGCCATTTTGAAATTTCGAAAATATTGTACAATTAATTATTAAACCTCAAAAAAGGTATCCCAAATGATAAACAACCTTCACAAAAAATAAATAGTACCCCTTCACTATAAAATCATAGTCTCAGAAAAGCTCACTTTATAAACTTCTCCTCTTCGACTTAGAAGCAACTACTATACCTCTACGTCTGGACACCTCCTATGACCTAATCACCCTACGCCATAAAGGATATAAATGTGGAAGGGGCATCGTCATGATGCCATCAAGGACAAACATCACATTAAATCTAATCTCATTTAATGATTCTCACTTCCCAAACACACCAATATTTAAAATGGTCACATTCGACCCATGCCCTAATCTCGGCCAAAGATTAAACTGTACAGAAAGGTAATCATGAGATAAGGGGCATACTTTAGGCCCTCATTAATGAGTGTTCATCATATCTATATTTTTATGCCCTTTTTACTTAGTTTTTGGTTGATTCTTTATAACACTTTATACTCGACTCGATTGTTGCGTCTAAGCTACAAGATGTCACATTCGTTGCCAGAGCTTTTAGTCTCTAATATACAAAATCAACAATTAAGCATTACATTTTATTCCTATTGAAATTTCATGACAATTTTACATTTTTATTCAATTTAGTCCCTAATGTATGAAATTAACAATTAAGCTTTACAATTTAGTTATTTTCTCAAACTAAGCTTAAAATCTATCAATTTCACACCTAATTCTTGAAGAAATCAACAATGGAAACTTTCTAAAACTTTAACAATTGATCAAATTGATACTTGGGCTAACTAAACTAAGTTCCCATGACAAAAAAATCTATAAAAATTACATGAAAAAAGCTTTGCTACCTTAGTATATTTTAGATGATCGAATGATAGCTAGAACAAAAATGGAGTTTCTTTCTTTCTTTCTTTTTCTATTTAGTGTACGGTGGAAAAAGATTGATGTTTTCATCTTTCTTCCCACTTATTAACTATATATATTATAATTAACATTTACTTAAGTTAATTAATTAAATTTATATTTATTTATTAATTTAAATTTTAACTATTTAATAGTCATCATCATCATTACCTACTATTAACATAAAGAACAATGGTTTAGTGTCACGAGCCAAAGTGCAAAGCCCGTGACCATGGCACAAGATGCACCCATGGAGGTCTATCAATTAGATGGGGATCATTTAGCCCACGAGAACTGACCTGATTCAAAGAATTGTTGGAGAAGCCTGTGAGATTAAAGCTTGGGTGGCCCAATGATGAAGATATGGCAACATAGGCTATCTTGGTAAATATGGGAACTAATATTAGAAGATTGATAAGAATCATATCTTGTAAAGATTATATTAGATTTGATATTATGTAATATTGTAAATCCCTAAAATCAAGGGATATGCTAATCTCATCTGTCGATGAAATTTAATCTAGACTGTAGGTTTTAGGGGAGCTCAACTATAAATAGAGAGCCTCCCCTTACTTGTAAATCATCCATTGTAACTTGAATTTTAAGAGTAATAGAATTCTTGGAGAGCATTTACTCAAACACCTCTCGTGCATTCTTTCTGTGGCTTTCTGTTGTTCTTTTATAGCTTCTTTTGGCACAATTGCTTCCGCTATACAAATTGGTGCCTTGGAGGAATTCTAAAGAAATCCTCACTTGTGGTGTTTAGGCTGACTTAAACAAGTTTAGAATGAATGGATTGTCTAAGGCCACACGGATCGTGAGACAAAAGATCTAGCCCCATGACATTAGTAACTATTTAAGTTCTTTGGATAATTGTTATCTAAATCCTCAAGTCTGTTCCTAATTAAAACTCTATAGTGATTGGATTTTTATAATTTAGTATCTGGGTCTTAGTTAATCACATTTTTGGCTAAACTAATTAACTGAATTTCAATTCATCTATACACTAGCTCTGTAAATATCTCTATTTAATATTTACAGACTCAGTATACAAAAACAAAGTTTTGAAACTATAATTTTCGACACCACTGAATTTCGAGTTGTTACTTTCTTAAATAAAAAGTTATGCATTTAGAGTTGTTTAGCGTAATTTTCATATTTTGCATCATATTTATATTTTATAAAATTTTAGTAGTTTTTAGGTTTATTTTATATGTTTTTATTTAATTAAAATTTTATAAGCGTTATACGGCTCTTTAGTAGCTTAAGATATAGGCTCGAGCCCAAACGAAGGCAAAACAAGAGAAAAAACTATCGTAACGAAGGAAATGTGTATTGCAGCATGCTATTTTCCAAGCCATGGTGTGCTAGAGCTCAAATTGTGTATGCCACTATACCAAGCCCTCCCACTTTCATATTTTAGCGATAATTTGAGCTATAGATGTCCTTTTTGGGACCATAATATACTAGAAAATAGGTAATTTCGTGCTCTACATGTCTGTGCTAGAATTCAGCCCAAATTGCACACTAAGGGGTCTGAAAACGGCCTTAAAGTCTGATGGGGAAAAGCAAAAAAAAAAAGAAGAAAGAATTCTCTCATTAATTAAAGGGGTTTTTAGATATTTATGATACTTCACACCCAAGTATAAGTTGTAAGCCTAAGAAAGCCTGCTAAACACTTATAAATAGGATAGTTTAGGTTAGTTTTTGGAGGATTGATTAATTGCATTACTTTCTTTTTAGGCTTTTTAGTTTTTAAGTCGTCAAAACTCTTTTGTTTTCTATTTATCTTTTTGTTTCTTTCCAAGAGTGATTGCTTAGAGAATTGTTTGTGGAGATTCAATCAACCCATGGATTCGATTATTGAAGATCCTTGCACTTCAATTGAACAAGATTTCTTTTTCTTTTTTTTTAATGTATTCCTTTGTGCTTATTATGTTATTGTTTATCTTTTGCCTTGTTTTGAACTTCATGATGTGTTAATTCTTTTTAAATGGTTGAGAAATTGTATATTAACGGATTAGTAATTAGAATAGGTTGAAGATAGGTTTAGATTATAACTAGATTAATTGCTCTATTCGTTCTTCATAATTAACCTAAGTGACAGTTAGGTTGAATAATAATATGGGGGAGAGTTAAACAACGAGAGTGTTTGCTTAACCCTAGTGATCTAGTTAAATAGTTATCTAAATCCGCTTATATATGCATCAACTATCTAGAGTGCCTATAATATATACACTAACTTAGACAGTGAGGGTTCTCTTAACCGGTGTAAGTTATACACCAACACAGATGCCTGCATTTTAAGATCATCTTAGTTATAAACTCTAAGTCCCTTTAATAACTAAAATAGATTATTAAATCCCAATAACCGAAGATTTCTTAATATTGCTTTTTTGCAATTGTTCATAGCAATTACTTGCGAGTTTTATTGTTATCATTAGTTAGATTTGTTTTAATATTATTCTTCTTTTATCTATTTAGCTAATCTTGTTAATATTTGAAATTTTTATTTAGTTATTTAACTAATTAATTAGAGTTTTATATTTTTTGGTTACTAATCTCTCTTAGGCTTAAGTCTCGGATTACTTTTTTCAACGAAAATATTTCGTTATAATTTATTACTGGACAATGATCTCATATATTAGCGAGTCATAAAGGAAGTGGCAAAAGAATCTTTTTAGCTAAAAATATTTATTTTATTGTTGTTTATTTATATACATATTGCTAATGATCACTCTTCCATCTATAAGTACCTAATCCTTCAAGAAAAATGAGATAAGCAAGAACAAATGACGAAAACTTAGCTCGAGTGTAACCTTGACCTTCTAAAACCATTGAGTATAGTAACTCTCCACACCATCTATGTTGTGAATTGCTCCCATTTTAATGGCTATCCATACCTCATACAATGTGAATTACCCTCATTGTATTATTCGACATCTTGTGATACTTAATTGATATAATAAAAATAAGATGAATATTTATTTATTGTTATTTATCGTTATAATAAAAATATTTATTTTATTGATATTTATTTATAAACATTTTGCTCGCAATCACTTCTCCACCTATAAATACTTCATCCTCTAAAAATAAATGGGCTAAACAAAAAGAAAGTACGAAAGCTTAGCTCGAGTATAACCTCGACCTTCTAAAACCACCAAATCTAGCGACTCTTCACACCATCTATAGTGTGAACCGCTCCCATTTTGGCGGCTCTCTACACCTCGTATGATATGAACTACCCCCATTGTATTATTCGACATCTTGTGTAACTTAATTGTTATAATAATAAAAAAGATGAATATTTGATACATTGTCGGGGTATAAATCTCATGCACTATCAATTAATAATAAGATGTCACATTGTCATTGGTGTAAACTAAAATAAAAATCAAAAGGCTTTAAAATAAATTTAATTTAAAATTGAATATTAATCATACTTATTAAACATAAAAATTTTAAAAAAATCAAATCCAAAATTTGAAGCCCTAAACCCAACATCAAAAAAGTAAAACCTTAAACCTAAAATTTGAAACTCAAAACTTAAAATCCAAAACTTAAAAAAGAGGTAAAATAATTATACTTAATATTTAATTATATTTAAATAAAGTTAATAGTATTTATTTTCTAGAGCTTTAATTTTTTTTATACTAATAATCACTAATGATGTATTATTTTATTAGTAACAAGTGGCAGAGCCACATCAACTATTGTGGGGTCAATTACATATAATTTCTTTAAAAGATTATAAAATTGGTGTATTGACCCAACAGAATATTTGAAAAATAGTCTAAAATTTTTTTATAAAAATAATTAATTTATTAAAACATTTATTTTATATGAAAATAAATGGATATCTCTCTGCACACTAAAACCCCAAAATCCATATTTTTTTTTTCTTCAAAAATTCATTATTTTTCTCTCAAATTGCGTTCATTTTCTCATACTCTCTAAATCTTTTACAAGATAGGTATTCAATCTTTCGATACTTTCAAATGAGTCTATCAAACTTGGTAACAAATTTTTTTCTCTTTTCAAGCTTTATTGATTAATCTCTAGAAAATTAAGATTTTAATTTTTCTTGTGATGATTAGGATTATTATGAAAGATTTAGTTTTTTTATTTATCAAATGATTTTGGGATATTGATTTGTATGAGATTCAAAACATTGTAATTGAGTATAATTTTTAGAGATTGATTAATACAAATCCTTAAAAAAAATTAGGATTGATTGTATTTATAATATTGGATTTCTTGAATATTGAAAAGAAATTTAGCATTTTTAATTAGAATTTGTTGTTGCTAGTGTAATTACTGTGAATTTTGTATTTGAAAATTTGATATATTGATTTCTTATGATACCAAAAAGCACTTAAGTGTGATTTTTATTTTTACCACCAAAAATTACTAATTGTATGTTAGCTTCAAGAATACATTTATGTGTCTAAGGTTTAGATTTATTTGTTCTAAATATTTTAAAAAATATATTTTTTAAAAATCTACTAATAAAATGGAAAAAGAAAAATAATTAATACATTAATTTATATAACTTTTATAAACATTTTAATTTTTAAAAAGTTGACTCACAATCCAATTGTTTTTAACTTCACCCCGTTATTAATTAATGGTACACATTAAATATTAATCAGAAAAATATTATAAATTTATATAAAAATTTAATTCTATCTTGTCAGACACCTAACATCCATCTTAATCAAACAACCTTAATATGCAAAACATGCACACTCACATGACAACCATCATTCTAACTCTCAATTACCCTAAATATTATTTTTTATATAATTTTACATTCAATCGATTTAAAAAGAAAAAAGAAAAAAGAGAGTACATATTGCATATTTATATTATGTCACCAGTTTACTACCTTAAGACTGAGAAGCTACGTTTATTAATTTTTTTAAAAATATTCTTACATTCAAATAATAAATTATTGGTTTAATGTAAGATTAGTATATTAGTAATAAAAATCTTGAAAGTGAGTAATTAAGGATAATCAAGTATGACATTAATATCTTTCGTCAATTATACATAATTTTGATTGGTATGAAAATATATTTAGTCTTTGATATTTACATATTTTGTCATTTTGACATTAATTCTGATAAATTCAGCCTCAACGCTTACACAAATATTATGAGATAAATTTGTTAAATTAGGATAAATTGATAGAATGTGTAAATTCTGAGCGCTAATTTATTATTATATCAATTAAAATCATGTATAATTGATGAAAGACATTAACATCGTGATTAATTGTCTTTAGTTGCTCAATAGATATTAAATGAATTTCAATTTTTTTAAAAGAAACCAAATTAGTAGAATTAATTAATATAGGTTTTCATTTTGTGGTTACCAAACAACATTTGTTTTCTTAGCATATTTTAATTAAATTACTTTTATATAAGAAACCTTCAAATATTAATTTAATAGGCAGATTTTAAATCGTTTTCTTAGTGCTTGCTTCTTTAATCTTTTTCTTTACATTGACTTCTAATCAGAGTTAGAATGTCAATGTTAAACTTTTTACTAGATTTCACTCAATTCATTTTCCTAACTATCAAATTTCAAATCATTTAATAAATAAAGAAAAACTTGTCCCTTTTCAATCTCTCACCTAAAATAAATCACGTTGGCATAACATTTATATATATAGATTATCAAAATTTATTTTTCAAAAATAATATTTTTATTTTTATTTAAACTAGTTTAATAATGATACAAGCACCAACTAGTGTATAAAAATGAACAAAGTGGTAAGAGAAGGCCAGCAAATACACAGAAGTAAAAGACAAGGTAATGTGGTATTAGGACGTTATCAATTATTATGCAAATGTTTGATAGCAATTATTGAAATAAAACCATATATAATAATGTTTATATTTTGGAGAACAAGGCAGCTGCCATGACAGTATACAAGCCTGTAAGTTAAACCTACTGTAGCACTGGTTGGTTGGTTGAACTAACATGATAATAAAACCTTAATTTGCTTCCACCTACTGTCTTACAATCATTATTAATTATCACGTCTTTAATAACAATGGCTATTCTCTATTAAGTGTTTTTTCTTCTTTTTTTTTTCAAAATTGAAAAAGAAAACCTATTAAGGAAAATTGTAGATATATATGTTTCATACATTTTCAACATGGAGAAAAGCATCATCTGTTTTTTTTTATTATTAAAGAAACAAATAAGTGCAACTAAAACTTAGAAAACAAAACCAAATGACATCACAACATATTTTTAAAAAAAAACCTAAACAAAACCAATAGGGATGGACAACACCAATCTTCCATAGTTCCAGTCCAACAAACAAGCAGACATAGCAACTAAACTAATGACCCACAAAACATCTTTGTCCTCTTACAAAATTTTTGCACCATAATTTCTTAACAAATGTTTCGAAACCCCACTGCTTTACATTTTTCTTTAACCAATCCTAATAACTCTTTATAGAACAGTTATATCATCTTAGCGTATCAAATCATATTACGAAAATCAATTATTCATAATTCGATTTATCATTTAATTATTACATTTCTAACTATTTATTACAAATTCATATATTAGTATAATGATAAAATTAGACTTTTAATCCCTTTAAAAAAATTATTTA
Organism: Gossypium hirsutum; assembly: GCF_007990345.1. Lineage (NCBI taxonomy): Eukaryota > Viridiplantae > Streptophyta > Magnoliopsida > Malvales > Malvaceae > Gossypium > Gossypium hirsutum. The sequence goes on from NC_053432.1 coordinate 71,735,892, forward strand.
TTTTTAGCTCCTAAAACAGTTTTTCTTGGCTTCGCCATTCAAACCTCCTATAGAGCTGCCTTTTTTTCTTAGGTGTAAAGCCGCCGACAACATTACCATGATAATTGAAGACACTATACAGTCTTCTCTAGTGAATGTTTCAAGGTATACTATTAACAAAGTTAGAGAAAATTTTAGTTGAAGGGATAGATCTAGATGCTATTGACGCATCATTACATGAAAGTATAAGGAATAGAGATATACAGTTGTTGATGTAGGGTTGTAGAAAGGAGAAAAATCTGAGGGATGTTGAAGGGAAGAAGGGGGTTTTGTTTTCTCTTGGTAAGTGGGAGTGTATATATACATGATCTCTAGACAGGTGATGATCAGCCAACACTCAATAGATGAGTTATAGGACTGTACTTGCACATGTGCTAAGATTCAATTCCTAAGCCATGTGTCTTCTCGCAAACCATCTTATCTGCATGATGATGTATCAATGTATTTTGCAAGCGTCAAATGGTACATGGTAAGGTTCCTTTTATTGAAGCAACGCAAAACGAGATGTAGGGTACATAAATCCCCCTTCAAGTTGAAGAGAATGTTATAAAGTCACCTTCTCCAACATTATATATATTATTTGAAAGGCTTGAGTTTACATCTAAATATAATTAAGCATGGTAATTTTTTTTTTTTTTTGGCAGTGGTTTGTTGTAAGGAAGGTGTGTTGAGTGTTTGTATAGATAATAGTTGGGCTAATGGAGCGTTGCACATGTGGCTGACAAGTGTTGGGGTTTTCAAAAAGTCACACGTGTGAGTACGAAAGGAGAGCGTTGCTTAGTTGTTTTTATGTCAGCTTTGAATTTATTGCTATGGACACGTGTCATTTTCTGATTAGCCGAATGAAACAACAGACGGGATGGTGGTGTTTGGGAAACGTTATGCAAAGGGTATAAATGGGTATGTGGGGCATTGAGAGAAAAAGTTCATTAGGCTTTTCTTGATAGGTTTTTTTTTTTTCTTTACTAATCTTTTCTGATGCATTTTTGCGTTGCTGAAGGATTTACTAGTTCAGGGAATTTGATCTTGTTAAGTATTCTATTGCATTTGTCTTTGTTTTCTCGTCACTTTTGCTTGCGATTTAGTAGAAACATAGGGCAGCTTAGGTTTTTAGGGTTTTTAGTTTTTGGTGCTTCTAGTATATTTTTAGGGTTTCAAATTTGCAAGTTTGGGAGTGCTTTGTGAATTTGTACATAAAACGGTTAGTGGAAAAAGGAGTGAGCCTGAGATGTTGGTAGGATAGGTAGAGTTAGAAGTAGTGTGAGAAAGAAAAAAAAGAAGACGAAACACAAAGATGTCCATATCCCTATTGAAGGAGATATTGTCCACTGCCATTTCATTTTAGTTATATAAATAGCATTGTAATACTCCTTACTCGAGTTTATAATTAAATCTGATCAAAATATGTCATATTTTCAAATCAATTATTTTACTAAAGTTTAAATTATTCATTTCTGTTTCATTCACTTATTTAAGTTTATTTAAATGTTCTTATACCATTTCTATACTTTTCTTATGCCCTGGTTTCGAATGGATGTTGCTTGGGGTCCTTTTTAAAGCAAAATGAGAAAATCTATGGTCATGACCTATATGTCTCATGATAAAAATCTACATATCTCAAGACATTACACTAGTATTGTAGTAATTTTGGTTCAAAATTTGCTTGGCTCAGGACAAAAATGCATGTCTGCATACATGCCCATGGGGCTATATTATTTAGATTCAAAATTGACTTGTCTTGAGACTTTGACTCTTATGTCTTGAGACCTGGAATAGGGTACCACAAATCAAGTTGTAAACATTTCAAAAACAATATCTAAACATCCTTATTTCATTTTCATACATTATTGGGCACTTTTCAAGCTTCAAATTTTACTAAAGGCCAATCTAATCTTCACAATTTCATTTTAACTTCTCATACATATTAGTAATTCCATCTCTTATATCAACTTCTTAGCATTTGAATTCTTCTATTATTTTTCCTCCTCGTCTCTATTCCACATCCTATATGTACATGCATATATATACATATATTTATATGACAATCTTTAGCTTTTAGTAGAGCATGCCTATATGTAATATTATTTTTTTTCACTAATTGCTAGTGTACTCTTAACAAGGTTGTCTACTTGAGTAGCCACTAAAGTATTTATATCTTGGTCTACAGAAATCAAAAGTAAAATACCTTGTTTTTTAAACTAGACCCAATGAACCTTTTATCATAAAAATTTCAGAATTTAGTACAAAGTAGATCAATACCAGTTTTTCTTTAGATCTTCCCTCATCCTGTTGCTAAGCAACTATGGCCCTCTTCCACAAAATATTTTTTTTACAGAATTTGTAACACTTCTCACCCATTTCAAACGAACAGTACATATGAGAGATACCACCGAAAACATGTATAAGTAAGAATCTTTGAATTATTTAAGGATAGAAAAGTTTAAAATATTTTTATAAATTAATAAAAATATGTTGTAAACAAATTTAAAAGTAACTTAAAATCAACCCAAAACAAGTTTCAAAAAATCAAAATAACTTAAAATAGTGCAATGCTAAAAATAAGTGCGACTTCTCGCCAAGATTTATTAAGTAGTGAAATTGCAACAAGTTTCAAGAAATCAAAACAACTTAAAATAGTGCAATGCTAAAAATAAGTGCAACTTCTTGACAAGATTTATTAAGTAGTGAAATCGCAATAAGTTTCAAAAAACCAAAACAACTTAGATAATGCAATGCTAAAAATAAAAGCCACTTTCCGACAAAATTTATTAAGTAGTGAAATTGCAACGTGAATTATGCGATGTTACAATTTAGCAATTCCATAATAGCAATGTCAGGTGGTTAGTTTTAACATCCAAATTTTCTTTAAGCATTTAAGAATGATAAACCAAGTAAAACTATATTAATACACAATTAATCTAACGATTGGGCTATTTATATCTATTATCTTTTAACAAAATTTCAACAAAAATTATAAAAGAACTGTACCTTTTTCCTTAACAATGTTCGACAATGGTGGAAGCACCTAAACTTTCCTTTCTTGATTTTTTTCATAGTCGGATGTAGAAGAAGAAAAGAGAAACATCTATTCTCTTTCGTTCCACTAACATCTTAATATACTAAATTTTTAATTAACTAAAATCAATGGTTATTATGCCTTATGATTAATTTATGGTGGGATATTCAAACGGTTGACAAGGTTGATGGCCACTGATCCATTCTTTATTCTGGATTAATTGCCCTTTGATTCTAGGTTTAATTACTTAATTATACCTTGAGGGAACGGTGACTATGAGGAATGTTTTCCTTTATTTTTTGAAAGGAAAAAGCCCGTTTAGGCGTGGAGGAGATGTTGCGGGGTTATCCCGACGATGGGAAAAGGCTAGCAAATACTATAGCTTGGCCAGCTGATGAGATTAGTAAAATATTACTCGGACAGATTTCTTTAGCATTTTTTTGTAAGTGTCCTAGATGTACCTGGAATATAGAGTTTGATAAGGTAGTGATGGAGTTTCAAAAGAAACTTCCATTATACTGGGTGAGGTTGATGATAGTGCTAACATTCTTCTCACCAGTTATGTAGCCTCCAAAGAAATGACTACTACTAGTAAAGGAGGGAAATTCCAAAACCTCGGTGATAAATATTTCTTCATCAGATGCTGAAAATCCTACTCAGCTTGAAATATAATATCCTTCGAGGGGAGAATTTTCAAATTGCAATATTTTTGTTGCCCCTAATAGTTCAAGCGATAGTTCTGATTTGTGCAGTTTATTTACTTTTTGTATTGTTTGGACACATTTTCGATTTTACAAGTGTTTCAATAGTAGAAAGTATGGACTTCAAAGATCTTTCCATAAGTGAGATGTTTAGGAGAAATAGGAGGCGTGATTCTTCATCCACAACCTCGCAAGATATAGAAAAGTATTGTTGGAAAGGAAAAGGAATGAAAAGAAGAAAATATAACCAAGAATATAAAAAGGTGGTGTTTCTAAGAGCAAGGAGGTAGCTCACAGTGCAGCAGTCACAAAATCGCGCTAAGACTACAAGGTCTTTTCCTATTGCTACTGTTAGCAGGACCATCGCGATGCCCAACCTTCTCACTCATCTTCCCCTGTTATTACCCTTACTACTACCAAATTATGATACCTCCTCCATTATTAGGAAGACATATTCAACCAGGAAATAGTTTTCTTGGTGCACAAAAAGGCCAACGGTTTAGAGATCAAACTTATTTCAGGTATTGTGACTTTGTTCTAGAATCCAAATATCCTCTTTGTGTGGAGAAGGTTGCTTAAACACTGAGGTTTAAGAATTGTTTTCTTCTAAATGAAAATAAAACACAAAAAATACATTTTCTCTAACCAAACTTATCCTTAGTATTCAATGAATTCAAGCTAAAATTTATTTTTATTTTTACAATCAGTACATTCAAATAATTACCATCATAATTAATCATAAAAACCATAATAAATTTGAAAATAGCTCACATATATTAAAACTAAGAAACAGTTCTTACGTATGCTTCTACCCATTAAACCATTAATTATTATTCTTTACAATATAACCAAGTGAGGATTTTTTTTTAATTTTAAAATGTCAAATTTAATAGAAGAATTATAATGATGTTAACAATTGTTAAGGGAGTTGTTTTCAATCCGAACTGCAACAGGTATGGGGAGGAGTAAAGTCTCAAACATGTTTTCCGTGATTGCGCTACAGTTCGTGAGGTGTAGGATCGTGCCAGCTTCGGATGTTGCATGGATCGATGCCTAGCCTAATTGAAACGGCACCGCTGAGACCTGATAGTGGTTGTTCTAGTCGTTTTTTTACCTTGTCGTAGTTGCTCTAGTATTTTAGAAATATGATAGTATGGAAATCAAAAGATGTGCCTGCAAACGCTTTGCTGCTCGATTGGAACTATGCTCCGCGTCTCTTTGCTCGACTGCAGGTTGTTTACACAAATGGAGCTGATGGTCGTAGCCAATGGATCCAACCTCCAAAGGGGACGCTGAAATGTAATACAAATGCAGCTGTTTTTCAGGAGGCAAATATGACTACAGGCTAGTTTCGCAATATTTTAAAAAAGTGCTGTAGAAAACTGTTTTTAAAAAGTGTTTTTGAAAAGTTTAGTTTAAAATTTGAGTGTTTAGCATTACTGTCAAAAAGTACTTTTGAAAAATAAAATGTCCATTTTAAACATGTTATTATTAAGTACCAAATAGGCATTTAAATAATATTTAAATTAGTTAATATTATTATATTTTAGTAAAAATATAAAAAAAACTTATTATAACTTGTTGTTAATATTTTAATATATGAAATATAAATTTTAAATATTTTTAAGCAATAAATATTAATTATTTATAAAATTTAATTAGAATATATAAACTATATTTTAAATATTTAAATAAAACTATTAATTATTTGTAATTAGTATTTAATTTTTTTATTTATTTTTAATTAATAATTTTAAGACAGAAAAAAGGAAAAGTACTATGTTATTAGAGGGATAAAAAAGTAATTAAACGTTAAAAGTACTTTTAAGAGCGAAAAAGCTAAAAATTTTAGTTTCTCCTTTTTAAAAATACTTTTAAAAAACATTTCTAAAAAGTTAAAAATTTCAGCCAAAAGCAACTTGTTTAGACACAGCTTTTCTTCAAAAAATACTTTTGGAGCCAGAAGTATTTTTTTTAAGCACTGCAGAACAGACCCTAAGTGGGTTGCGATGTTAAGGGATTCGATTCGCTCTTTTGTCGGATGTTGTTTTGGTTTTGGGGATGGGTGCATGAAGGCCAACATGGTTGAGGCTTTAGCGCTTCGTGAAGCCCTTTCATGGCTTAAAGACAAGATAATCGCTGCTATCATCATGAAAACGAATTGTCCTACAGTTATAGAAGCTTGTACTAATCCGGCAGAAGAGGACTCTGAAATGGGTATTAGATGATTGTTTTAACTCAAGGCAGTTTATTGACAGTGGCGAATACAAGGGGGGGTGGCAGTGGCCCTGGCCCCCCTAAATTGGAAAATTTATGTTTAGGCCCTTAAATTTTTCTTAAAATTTTAAATTAATAAAGGTAAAATTATACTTTGGCCCCCCTAAAATTATAAAAATTCTATTTAATCCTTTAAAAATTATAAATATATAGACTATAAAAAATTAAAATTTCATTCGACCCCTAAAAATTTGTTCTGGCTTCGCCCCTGTTTATTGATTCTTTGTTTTCTTAATGGACACGTAGTACAGGGTGGCTCACAACCTTGCTCAAGTATCTATATTACGTGCTAAAGTTGTATTTCGAATAGTCATTTGATGGTATCAAACAAAGCTAATGGACATAAAAATAGGTATATTGCTCGAGCCAGTGGTCCTGGCTCTTGGTTGAACTTCTGATCTTTGTTTATCTTGAGTTTTTCCTTAAAAAAATTGAACTTTATAATTTTGCCCAAAAATAATTAATCCAAAGTGAAGCAAAGTATATAATACACGAATACAAAGGTAAGAATACAACATTATATATAAGACATGTCCAAAATCATATATAATGTCAATTATTAACATATCAAATTTTTTATAATACAAAATTCTTGGCAACATGATTATGACTCAATATTATAACATAATATGAATAGTTGCTAAACTTTCCTTCCGAATAATGGCAGACACCTAAAACGGTGCAGCAAGATATGAGTCAATGAGGTGCCAACCGGTTTTCCTTCTTTCACCAAAAATAAAAATAAAAATAAAGAGCCAATTTCTCCCTTGTTATAGTGGCAATATCTTAAAAGTAATTCTTGCTCAACAAAATCTTCCTAACACTGCTGGCTACTAATCATGTAGGGGAAGCTAGAAATTACAAGCACATTACATAACTAACACCAAACCTTGTGAAAGAAATTATTGCAGCATTGTCAAAATAAAGGTTTGCTTTTCATCCAATGCAAAAAAAAGGAAAGAAAAGAAGCCCCTTTGAGGAAAAATCTGAGCAACAACAAAACTGACCATCAACGCTTGACCCATTGGAAGCTCTTCCTCGCTTTTGCCTTCCCTGGCTTTTTCCTTTCAACCACACGTGAATCCCTTGTCAAGAAACCAGCTGGTAGGACACAATTGCTTTTTAGTTATATTACAACCATAAGATCTATATATAATCCCAAAAAGATTACAAATAAAAGACCTCCCCAAACCCTACAGGTGGTCTAATGGAATATAATTGTATATATAAAGATAGACAACTGCAAGATAAAAAAAGAGGAAGTACCGGCTCTAAGGGGAGGACGTAGCTCTGGCTCAAAATTTTGCAAGGCCCTACTGATTCCCAGCTGAATTGCTCCCACTTGACCTGTCATGGAGCAAATAGTCAGCTCTAAATATAAGGAAGAAAACTAGGAGTCCATTACATTTGACTTGGGCAAAGGGCTTTCACGTTTTAAAATATGATTGAGCTAAGGTAATTGAGGTACATATCAGATATGTTCTCCTTAGGGCATGACATAGAAAGGCTGAACAATTTTTAAGAGTGGCATGAATATATATCATCATAACAGAAGCCTTTAACATACATAGCAAATACATAGACAATCAAACTCAATAACTTGTATTTAATCTGTGCTCAACAGACAGCTCGTTCACTACAGGCATAACTTTTTTTTTTGCTTATTCTTCATAAAGAAACCTAAACCCTTCTCTGTCCTTTTTTTATCTTTCATTACGTCAGATTATTTCTTATTCTGAAGGCTTTCAGTATTACCAGTATGACTGGCTGAATTCAATACCAATGCACATTTTTTTACTACACACATCTCATAATAAATAGGTTTTAGCGACAGGATTTATAATAAGTGGAGTGAAATTTAACGACCAGAATGGTTTATTCTATTTGTATAGTCAGCTTGATATTAATGATATTGAGGTTACAAGTAAAATGGGAGAAAAGATTCAACCTTAATGTCAGACAAAATAATTGTGAGACATTGCTATTATAGTTAGTGTTTTTAATGCTTAAGGAAAGAAAGAAAGGAAGTGCAACTCCAATGCCTTAAGCTTACCAGAAAGACCACCTCCTTTAACCGTGCATTTGATGTCCCAAAGGCCCAAGGTCTTGGTCTCTGAGAATGGCCGAAGAAGAGCCGCACGGTGATCAAGCATTGGGAAATAGACATCAAATTCTTTGTCATTGATAATGAACTTCCCATCACCAGGTTCAACCCAAACACGAGCTGTACTACATTTCCTTCTCCCAGTCCCATAAGCCCTTCCTTTATCATCTACTTGTCTTACCCTTTCTTTGGCCATCTCCTCCAGCTTCTGGCGTTCCATTTCAGCTCTTGTGGATTTCCTCGTATTCTTTTCATAACGCATGTCTTCTATAACACTTAAAGGTGGCAACCCCTCAACCCCTTCCAGATCCTTTAGAGCTATCAAACTGTCAAGCATCGCATCTGTGATACCGGATGCTGCAATAAGGTCACCAAATGCACGATTCGGGCCTACAAAAGGGAATAATCTTCCTGTTAACCCAAAAAGATAATTCAAGTAAAAGAGAAAAAGGAAATTATCTTCTTGACAAATAATCAAGAACGCCAAACACTAAATTTATAATTTCTTTTTCTTTTTCTCACTTCTCATCCTACTCTTAATTCTAATAGACAAAAAAAAAACCATTCAACACAGCTAAATTTAGCAGCAAATGCAGCACTAAATAATACAAAACTGGCCAAAATAAGCCTTAATTTAATTTTTTTGAATACCATAAAAAACAATACTATAGTAATAAAAGGGATCAAATCTATATAAAAAAAGCGATGAAAAAAAAAGCTAGCCTTTGAGTACGGCAGTGAGTTGTTTCTCTTCTTCTTCAAGCTTCTCCCGGTCCTCAACCTCATCAACACCCAAAGCAATACCGGTACCATCAATGGTTAGACCAACATCTTGTACAGCTTCTTCTTTAAAATCAAACACACCATCATCTTTGTCTTCTTCTCCAAAGCTCCACGCTTTGTCTTCCTCTCCAACGAACCAATCCCCTTCCCCGCTCTTCTTTTGCGATTCATCGGGGAAAAGATTCCCGAATTTGCCGTTAGCTTCTTCGGAAAAATTCCAGGGATTGGAAAATGACTGATCTTTCCTATTGTCATTGTTGTTGGTTGAGAGGAAACGGACGAGGGAAAGTGGATGGGGTTGAGAGAAGGAAGGACATGGCAGGGATTTGGAGGAAAGAAGAGGCAGAAAACGGAAATGGGAAGCTCTGGTGAGGAGACGACAGAACATCATCGTAGAGAAAAAGGCCAAGGGTTTTGGGAGAAAGAGGGAAAGGGTTTTCATTTTCTAGATTTGGGCAGGGTTTTAGATTTGGCCAGATTTTGATCCCGACCCGATCTAATAGGAATATCTGTAATTCAATTAAGCCCAAAGGTTGCTGCTAACTTGTTGTAACTATTTATGATTGGGTAAATGGCACACTCAATTGAGTCATCCGTGACAAAAAAAATAAATAAATTAAATTATTTCGTTAATTAATGAACCCTAATGTGGGGATTAATTCAACCTGAACAATTCATTTAAATGTAAGCGTACATCTGTCTAAATCTATTTTAAAATATAATTAAATAGCACAAAGTTGAAAATATTCAACCTAGCGAAATAAACTTTGTAATTTCAATCAAATCCTAAAAATGCAATTATACCAAGGGCCTAAATGTAGTTAGATCATAGTTGAAATTGAGTAGTGGCACCGCTTCTTCTTTGCCACTCATTTCCTTTACTTTAAATTGGTGAGATCTTAACCATTGAATTATTTTATAATTAATCTCTTTATTTGCTAATGATGTATGTTAAGTGGGAAAAAAAAAGAATGGGGTATTATCATCATTTATTCATCTCCATGGACCGAAAGTAAATATGAAGAAAGAAAGAATTGAGCCCTCATCCAAGGCCGTTACTAAGGTCAGTAATTTTTCTATACATTTCTTGTCTCGAAACCTTGGTTTAACTAAACTATTCATTAATTTTAGCCATTATGTAAACTAGTTTAAGATGGCATTGTTGAGTTTCATTCAAATAAAGCTTAGAATTTAATAATTAATGAAGATTTAAGCTTAGATCATGTTAGAAATCTAGTGGGAATTGTTGATACCAGCTCGAATCAAGCTTGAATTTTTTATTTATTTCTAAGTGTTTTTGGAGACCCAATTGTAAGGATGGGAATTTTGAGGTACTTAGAGAATAGTTTATGAAATTGTTAATACTTAATGTATTAGTATGATATACCATGTTGAATTGAATATATACAAGGAACGGTTGATCATTTTTTATATCATTGGCTTGGATCGGTTATGTACACCTAATGCTAAATTGGGCAAACGTGGAATCATGATTGGTAGAATAATTTGATGCATATAAGTTCGGTTATAGGTTACTGCAAGCTAGTGCGTAGTTGGTTGAAAGTTATATGTTTGGGAATGCTTATTTTAGGTTATTTAATCTGTTGTTCTCAATACATTATGGTCATGTCCCGAGACCTCAAGAATAAAAATGACTATTTCAAGTGTACCTGAGTAGTGATGTTGAGAGATGTTGAACATGTCTCGAGACAAGAATTCTCTATCTCGAGACACCTGAATATCAAACCTAAAAGTTCAAAATAGGTGTAACATCCCCATACCCGACCTGCTCGTCGAATATTGTTGGCATGCCATAGGATTGATAAAGTACAAGTTATTTCGACTATATGTTAGTGAACGTTGGGCTTATTTTCTTTCGGACGTTTCAATAAGTACTAGGCACAACTTTTACTTTGGTTATACCAATGAGTATTGGGTGCATTCTGTTCACTTCAGACATTCCAATGAGGCATTGGGTGCCAAATTGGTGTGATGGTTAGGATATGTGTATCTATTCGAGTCTGAGTCATTTTAATAAATGATATAAATTGTGAATTGGTTAAATGATACTCAAAATGATTTAATATTATGAAATTGTACCACATGTACATATATAAAATATATGATTATTGATAGCATGTGAAAGACCATGCGAATCGGTTAAACGATTATGAGGGCCGATTTGGAAAGTTAGCAAATGAATTGATTCGATATCGGAAATAAAAAATAGGATATGATTGGATGTGTTAAATTGAATAGAAATGTAAACACTAATAACATTGGTATGATATGTGCATCTAGTTTTTCTTAATTGAGGCAATGTATAGTTGTTTCCTTTTACATAACTTGTGTTCTTTGTGGTATATATACGTATTGGTATGTGATTGCAGATTATCATGAATTGTATATGTATTGCTTGATATTTGAATTTGAGATTGAATGTATGTAATGGATATAAACTTGTATTGTACTAACTTGAATCATGGAAATACCATTGAGCATTATAATTCAATGTATGTTTTGTTTTCCCATACGTAGGTATAAGTACATTTCAAGGTTCCAAGAAGTGATTCTAGTATCCAACAAGAGATTCTCGACTCAACAATGTTTGTATAATCTCTTTTTGGTTCATTATATGACATGTACCTAGGTTGGGTCGGTTTTGTATGTGGTATGAACCTGTTAACTTTGGAAGTTAGAATTGGTAATTTGGTAATGGCAAAAAGGAATAGTTGTATAGATGAATTTGGTATATTTGAAATGCATGAGATGTTGCAAATTTGAGGCCATATGTATATGCAAGTGATGGTCGTGATAAGTTTTATATTTATGATTGATCATACTTGAAAACTAACTATTATCACGATAAAGGCAAGCGCACCTATCGAACAGTAGTATAGCTTATAGCAAGACCGGAATGTCGAACCCACAGGAACTAAAAGTACTAGTATTAACCTTCTTTTTATTATCTAGCCTAAAAATAAAGGGATTTACTTTATCTGAACTAATTAACTAAACTAAGAATGCACAGGAAGTAAATTGGGGAAATACTTTTGGGAAAACTGATTGATTTAGACAATACCCAATGAAGAATCCACCTAGACTTCACTTGTTATTTGACTCTGAACTAGACGATTTATTCACTTGACTCGATCCGTAGAAATCCATAATTTATTATTATCTCTCTCAAAACTAACAACGTCTAACCCTAGGTTGATTAATTGAAATCTCTTTCTAATTAAAACCCCTAGTGTTGCATTAACTCGATCTATGAATTTCCTTATTAGGTTTGACCCTAATCCAGCAGATTTATGTCACCCTATGTCTAGGGGTGCAATCAAATGCGCTTAATTATGCTAGATCTACTCTTAGACAGTGACTTTTGCTCCTCTGAATAAGCACATCAATACTTTGAATCAATGTCCTGGAATATTAAAGCAAGAATTAAGAACACATAATTAAGAACAAATCAAGTATTTATTATATAATTTAGAAAATAGTAACAAGATCCGTCTTAGGTTTTATCCCCCTTAGGTATTTAGGGAATTTAGTTCATATGTGTAAAAGAAAACATCTTAGAAGAATAATAATAACAAAACATAAAGAAACCTAAAAACCCCTAAAGGAAATTGAAGGGAGATCTTCAGTCTTGAAGGAGAATCCGGCTTCTGAGATGAATCAATCAGCTTTCTTCGAGTAATTCCTTGCCTCCCACTCCGTGTGTTCCCTCTAGGTGCCTCACTCAGGTGTTTATATAGGCTTTAGAATGCTTTAAAACCCTCAAAAGTGGCTTTTTCCGAGTAGAACTAGACTTGGGCTCGACAGGGAGACGGCCATGTGCCACACCCGTGTGGGGTGGCTTAGGCCGTGTTAAAGTCTGCTAAATAGACACGGGCGTGTGGTCTACCCGTGTGAGGAAGTTCAGGCCGTGTTGATTTCCCACGTTGACCCATTTTCTCCGTTTTCGGCCCGTTCTCGCTCTTTTTACTCTCATATGCTCACCTAAGTATAAAACAAGAAATTAAAGGATTAAGAGCATCAAATTCCACAAATCTAATGATAATTCATCCAAAAATGTGCTAAGCATGGGATAAAAATATGTATAAATTACGACTTATCAAATACCCCACACTTAAGCGTTTGCTTGTCCTCAAGCAAAATCCTCAACTCATAATCAAAATAAATTCTTCTCAACTTATAATTCTCATCAATAATGTTTCAAAATAATCCACAAGCAGTCATACATTGAAAATTTAACTAAAAGAACATTAAGGTTTCAAATAGTCAAAGTTGAGCATTTTAATCATAAAATTATAGGCATCCCCCTTTATCTAAGTAATTATCTTTAATTTCAAATTGACATTGATTAATATCCTCACTAAAGGTTCACTCAAATCACTTAGTGTGTTTAAGGTTCAATGATTAAGCACTCATTAGCCAAACATGAAAAGTTATTACCATAAGCTTGCATGAAAATCAAATCTCCACCACATTGAATGAGATGATACACAAATCAAAAGGTCTTAAGCAAGGTTGTAATGGGGCTTGGGTTAAAGGTATGGATAAAGGCTGCAAAATAAGGTTAGAATCGAGATTAATTTAATAAATTACCAAACTTAGAAGGATGAAGCAAATTGCTAAATTACAAGAAAGTGTCAGAATTCGGCTATCTAAAGCAAATGATGAGAGCTTTTTCTCAATATAATAACTTTACTTAACCAAGCTCAATAAATAATTGTAACTATACGGTTTTTTTTTAAGAATAAGAACAAGTACAATGATGGAAAATACATAAAAAGAAATAATTCAGCAACTGGAATGAAAGAACAAAGTTAGGTAACTAATTAAATCAAATCTCGATAAAAATGAGTCAATGAAAAGGGAGAAATTCATAATGAATCAAAAAGGGTTAAATTGTGGGTTATTATTAAGGGTAAAATCAAGAAATAAAAGTTAAGGTCCAAAGGGGTTCACTAAGGGTCAATTATGTGGGTAGGCTTTTATGGGGTAAATGGGTTAAAACCTAAGTGCCTTTATCATTTTCGTATATAAAATCAAATGGGTGGTCTTGACATATATAATCGAAGCAAGTTCTAGAATAATGAATCAATGTTCACTCACTCATAACCAATAAAATTAGTGAGCAAGAAAGATATATGCTCTAAAAGGCTCAAAATCTCACGAAATATATGGGTATTTGATGTCAATCCTGTAAATTCAAAACTTCAAGATAATACCTCAATTCAGAGAAATAACCTAGCAATTTTAATTCTCAAAAGTCAACTTCTCATGCTTCATTCTTTAATGTCTTTAAAGTTTAAACAATCAATGCACAATTACCTATGATTTACTTCAAAAACATATCAATAAAAATCATAAATCAATCAGAATTCACTCTAATAATGATATGAGAAAATTATTGAGAACAAGATAAAAGTTCAGGGATTTCTGATAATTATATAAATAACCTCCCCATACTTAAGATGTACAATGTCCTCAATGTACAAAGATATATAATAATCATATAAGCATAATATCAAAAGAGAGGGATAGAAGCGAAACTTCCCTGAATTTTTGAATGAAATCCTTGGAATAGTGAAGGCTGGATTTATAGATATAGCCAATGAAAGGCCTGTTTCTGAGTTACTAATAAGAAAATAAACCCACTGTGGAAGAGAATTAAGGCTTATTCGATAATAACCATTAGGATAAACATAGTTCAAAATATAAAAGCATAAGTCTTCAAAAATAATTAAAAGAAAGATAAAATTAAAAATAATAAAATAAAATAAATAAATAGAGTGGAGAAAGAGAGAAGAACGAAGGAATGTGTAGGGAAGGGAGGACAAGAGAGAATATTTTGAAGCGTATGGAGGAAAATGGAGAAGAAATGGTGGGTTTTGGGGTGATGGTCGGAGCTTAAGTGACGATGGCGATGGAGAAAGCGGCGGATAGGGTTAGGGTATTGGGAAAGGGATGATGAATAGTGGGGATTTATATAGATATTGGGGCACATGGCCATGGGGCACGCCCGTGTGCCCTTATTTCAACCCGTGTGTTTCGTGATTTTCAAATTTGGGCGTGTCTGGAATTTGGCCCACACCCGTGTTCTTTGAGCGTGTTGGTGCACACGGTCGTGTCGCACAGCCGTATTCTGTTTCGTTCGCTTCTCCCATGCCCGTGTCTATATGCGCACGCCCATGTTATTTTGACAGTTTCGACCACGGGTGGTGGGCACGGACGTGTCGCACGTCATTGTTGATTTGGCAAGATTGCCTACGGCCATGTCGCACGGCCGTGGAAACTTATCGAATCCCGTGTTTTGAGAAAAATTTTGCTCTGTTTTTACACGGCCGTCTCGCCACCCGTGGTATGAGTACGGCCTAAGGAACGTCCGTGTGCTTGGTCGTGTGGATTTGGAAAACCTGTGTTCAAAGACTCAGTTAATGATTTAGATGTTAAAAACTAAAATTTAAAGAAATCAATACCATTAGTGCTCGGGTTACCTCCCGAGAATTGCTTATTTATAATCTAAGCTCGACTTACCTCGATTTTGCATAGTCATGGTGGTTTAAGGAGTTGACACTCCTCATTCCTGCTATCAATCTTATCAAAATAAAGTTTTAGACAAGAACTATTTACCTTAAAAGTGTCGAATTTGGAATGAGTTACCTCGACTGTACTGTATGGGAAAATGTTAAGTACCGTAAAAGGGATCGCTCCATTAGATTCAGAAGTGGTAATACGAGAGTCTGCTGCATCTAATAGTACTTTGTCTCCAACCTTAAGTTGATTTGATAAAACATTGAGTCCGTCATGGCGTGGTTTTGGTCTATTGTGTGTTCTCGGTTTCTGTGTCCGCCATTCATCTAGTTCATCGATCTGTAGCCTTTGTTCTTCATAGATGGGTCATTTGTTGTTACTTGAACATGACTTATATATGCTCTTCGAACGTGTTTCCTGCAAATAAGGTTGCACCATATGATAAGTATTAGTAGCATGATTTATACAACCACCCTCAATATTTGATGTGTTACTCGAATTACGAGCTTGAAGAGTGATTGTTTCATCACCCACACGAAGTGTGAGTTCACTTATACCAACATCAATAATAGTTTTAACAGTTGCTAAAAAGTGTCGTCCTAAAATCAAAGGCACGTCACTATCCTCTTCTATGTCTAGAACAACAAAATCAATTGGGAATATAAATTTATCAATTTTGACAAGTACGTCTTCAATGACACCCCTAGGAAATCTGATGGTTTTATCTGCTAGCTGAATGCTCAACCTAGTTTGTTTGGGTTTCCCAAGACCTAGTTGCTTGAACATTTTGTAGGGCATGACGTTAATGATCGCCCCTAAATTAGCCAATGTATTATTAACATCTAAGCTACCAATTAAATAAGGAATCGTAAAGCTCCCTGGATCATTCAATTTGTTGGGTAGCTTATTTTATAGAATGGCTGAACAAACTGCGCTTAACTCCACATGCGACGTCTCATCCAACTTCCATTTATTTGCTAAAAACTCCCTTAAAAATTTAACTGTATTCGGCATCTGCGAAAGAGTTTCAAAAAACGGTAAGTTAATATATAATTTCTTTAATAATTTAAGGAATTTACCAAATTGTTTGTCCGTGTGGTCTTTCCTTGTCACACTTGGATATGGCACACGAGGTTTATATTCTCTACTTATCAGTTTTTGTTCACTGTGGTCCACCTCATCCTTACCTTTACTTACCATAAGTCCTTGCCTCGAGTCTGGTTTAAGTTCAACTAACCCTTCATCATCTCGAATGGTAATCGCATTAAGCTGCTCCCTTGGGTTAGTTTTAGTATTAGTCGAAAAACTACCTTGTGGTCGGTCAGAAATCAATTTAGCAACCTGACCTATTTGAGTTTTGAGCCCTTAGATCGACGCTTGTTGATTCTTAAGTGCTGTTTTGGTATTCTGAAAATGAGCTTCTGACACCGAGATGAATTTCGTTAGCATCTCCTCAAAGTTCAGCTTCTTTTCCTGCTGGTAAGGTGGTTGTTGAAAACCTGGGGGATATAGTAGGCTTTGATTTCCTTGGCCACCTCACGAGAAGTTGGGATGGTTCCTCCAACCTGCATTATAAGTGTTACTGTATGGGTTATTTTGAGGTCTAGAATTATTATTACTTATATGTTGAACTTGTTCCTCCTCGGTGCTAGGGTTGAAGGATTGATATTCTGTGTGTACTCCTCCTCCATTTGAATAGCACCTTATCACTGGATGTACCTGAGTAGAACTATACAAACCGTCAATCTTTTTATTTAATAGTTCTACCTAGTTAGATAGCATAGTAACTGCGTCGAGGTTGAAAACACCAGCTGCTTTTGTCGGCGTTGTTCTCATGACTTGCCACTGATAGTTATTCAGTGACATCTCTTCAATAAATTCATAAGCCTCATCAGGTGTTTTGTTGTTTAAAGTTTCACCGGCGGCTGCATTGATGAGTTGTCTTGTTGAGGGGTTTACACCGTTGTAAAAAGTCTGAACCTACAGCCATAGAGGTAACCCATGGTGAGGGCACATTCTTAATAGGTCCTTGTATCTCTCTCATGCATCATACAGGGTTTCTAGATCCATCTGCATAAAAGAAGAGATATCATTCATTAGTTTAGCCATTTTAGCCGGCGGAAAATATTTTAGTAAAAAATTTTCTGTCATTTGTTCCCAAGTTGTGATTGACCTTGTGGTAACGAGTTCAACCATTGTTTAGCTTTGGTCCTCAATGAGAATGAAAACAACCGAAGGCGTATGGCATCGTCAGAAACGCCATTGATCTTAAAAGTGTCGCAGAACTCCAGAAAATTCGCCAAATAAGTGTTTGGATCCTCGTATTGCAAACCATCAAACTGAAGAAACTGTTGTATCATTTGAATCGTGTTAGGTTTCAGTTTAAAATTATTTGCAGCAATAATAGGTCTAACTATACTCGATTCAGCTCCTGTTAAAGTAGGTTTAGCATAATCATATATAGTACGAGGAGCAGGATTCTGATTTATTAGATCTGCGGCAACCACAGGAGGTAGCTGATTATTCTGATTTTCAGCCATCCCCTCAGTTGTAGTTTGACTATCGTTCTCTTGCCCTTCCTCTATATATCGTAGGCTTCGCCTTATTTCTCTTCGGTCTCTGCAAGCTGTGCTTTCGATCTCACTATCAAAAAGTAGAGGTCCTGACGGGTTTCTTCTAGTCATAAACTACAAAAACCTGCTAGAAGCAAATAAAATAAAATTTTAATAATTTAAGCAAAAATAAATTTAAATTGCAATAAAAATAAATGGCTAAAGTAATAAAAATTAAGTGTTCCTAATATCTTAGTCCCCGGCAACGGCGCCAAAAACTTGATGTTCGTGATAAGTTTTATATTTATAATTGATCGTATTTGAAAACTAACTATTATCACGATAAAGGCAACCACACCTATCGAACAGTAGTATAGCTTATAGCAAGACCGGAATGTCGAACCCATAGGAACTAAAAGTACTAGTATTAATCTTCTTTTTATTATCTAACCTAAAAATAAAGGGATTTGTTTTATCTAAACTAATTAACTAAACTAAGAATGCACGGGAAGTAAATTGGGGAAATACTTTTGGGAAAACTGATTGATTTAGACAATACCCAAGGAAGAATCCATTTAGACTTCACTTGTTATTTGACTCTGAACTAGACAATTTATTCACTTGACTCGATCCATAAAAGTCCCTAATTTATATTATTATTTCTCTCGAGACTAACAACTTCTAACCCTGGGTTGATTAATTGAAATCTATTTCTAATTAAAACCCCTAGTGTTGCATTAACTTGATCTATGAATTCCCTTATTAGGTTTGACCCTAATCTAGTAAATTTATGTCACCCTATGTCTAGGGGTGCAATCAACTCCGCTTAATTATGCTAGATCTACTCTTAAAGGGACTTTTGCTCCTCTGAATAAGTACATCAATACTTTGAATCAATATCCAGGAATATTAAAGTAAGAATTAAGAATACATAATTAAGAACAAATTAAGTATTTATCATATAATTCAGAAAATAGTAACAAGATCCGTCTTAGGTTTCATCCCCCTTATATATTTAGGGAATTTAGTTCATATGCGTGAAAGAAAACATCTTAGAAGAATAATAATAACAAAACATAAAGAAACCCAAAAACCCCTGAAGGAAATTGAAGGGAGATCTTCAGTCTTGAAGGAGAATCTGGATTCTGAGATGAATCAATCGGCTTTTTTTGAGTAATTCTTTGTCTCTCACTTCGTGTGTCCCCTTTAGGTGCGTCCTTCAGGTGTTTATATAGGCTTTAGAATGCTTCAAAACCCTCAAAAGTGGCCTTTTCCGAGTAGAACTAGACTTGGGCTCGATAGGGACACAGCCATGTGCCACGCCCGTGTGGGGTGGCTTAGGCCGTATTAAATTTGCTAAATAGACATGGGCATATGGTCTACCTGTGTGAGGAAGTCCAGGCAGTGTTGATTTCCCACGTTGACCTATTTTCTCCGTTTTTGGTGTTTCTCGCTATTTTTACTCTCCTATGCTCACAGATTAGGAGCATCAAATTCCACAAATCTAATGATAATTCATCCAAAAATGTGCTAAGCATGAGATAAAAATATGTATAAATTACGACTTATCAGCAAGTATGTCAAATGGTTAAATGGTTATCAACATGATATTTACTTGTATGTTTGACTGCAATGGTATAATGGAAGTAATGTTTATGCATAAGTTGTGTTAAATGCTTAGTAAAGAGTATTGAATTATGGAATTTCGCTTGGTTGAATGAATGAAAGTAATAACCTGTACAAATGAGTAGATGGAATAGGTACCAATTTAGACCATCTAGAAATAGACAATCACGTTGTGACATCGGACCCCTGTCATTGTGACGAGATCTTGTGAGTGAGTTACGACGAGGAACTCTTGAAGTCACGACATCAACCTAAAATTTTTAATTCTTTGAAATTTGGTCTTATTTCAATCTCGGGTTAACAAAAGAGCTTTCGTAAGCTCGTATAAGACTTGAAAATGGTTACTTATCATGCGATACGTATGTTTTACTTGTATTTGAATGCGTAATGGTTTTGAATTGAGTATAATTAATCATAGTTGCTTTAGTAAAGAATATGGCATCTTGTAGCTCAAATCTAGAGACTGGTCAAGTATCAGGGTGTTACAGTGTTCCTTTGGTAAGAACATGTTGAATAGACTTGTTGTATGTACTTGTTGGAGCAAGTTTGATATCAAACCCACGTTTGTGGCACTTTACCCGACGTCCAATCAATCTCTGAAGTGTTGTTGGCTTGAGCCTTATAACCGCATTTCCAGTGTGAAATTTTCCCTAAAATAGTTTTGCTTACTAAAAATTGTTATAACACACACTCAATTTTTAGTAATTTAAATGTTTTGCCAAAAAAATGTTCATAAACCCCACAATCACATTAAAAAATGCAACTCACTATAAATAGATTGAACTTGTATAGCATCATTTAAGCGTTCATTTCAATTTACTTAAAAATGAGGATAGTATATTGTCTTTATCTTTAACCATTATAATCTTCTATATGTGGTTTCGATCTTGAAGTCTTTTCAGTATAATGGACTCACATATTTTCTAGTTTTTTTTAATAGGTATCACATTATTTTTCTTTGTTTTATTTATATTGTAAACCCATGTTGAAAATTGACAGTGCATGAAAATGATAAACAATTTGTTGCTCAAACTTTTTGCTTGGCAATATGCAACAAACGATGTTACAGGTGGAGCAAAACTCCTAGCACTAACATTCTTCGTCTTTGGCATTTTTGGTAAAATGCTACAACAAACAAAGTTTTCCATAGCAAAACAAATAATGATAACATGAAACTCAAGAAAAGAAGCAAATAAACATAATTCGCTTAACATTGTCAAATGCCAATAACAAAATATGCCTCCAACTTCTCTTTATGACAAAACAAATTTCAACAAACACTTAATAATTAACAACCAATTTTTTTGACTAGGTAACTCCTTTTGCCTTATTTTCCTCTCACATTTTAGCAAATATGCAATGAGGGAAGGACTACAATATTGCCTTCTTTAGATTATTTATTTACTAAATGACCATGTTTATTCTTTTATTGATAAAGTTGACGTTGTGAATTGAGAAATTGAGCTCAACTTTAAACATTCAAGTGTTCTAGCCCTTTGTGTAACATCTAAAGTTGGAGCTAGGATAATTGTTTCAAAAGGGGTTTCAACAAGTTCTACAAACATTTCTTCTTTAGGACCAATTTTATCTACAAGTTGAGTGATGACATTGACATGCTTGACTATCTTTAGGTTATCAAAGAGCTTGAGGTTTTAAATAGGAGGCTCAAAATAATCTTCGTTAAGTTTGAATAAGGGATGCTCATTGTCTAAATGTGCATGGCCCGACAAGATTGGTAGGACTATGCAATGGGCATTTTGTTGGCCTTGCAATCTATAATGCACCAAATCCTTCCTAACAAACATGTTGGAGATATAAAAAAAAAAGCCACTATATTCCACAAGTAGCGCAATATTTGAATGCCAACCGACTCTTAAAGAAGTTTGAGTTTGAGCTCTAAAATTGTTTATTTAGGTTGATATAATAGTTATATGTGCTTTTATATACTCATATTATTTATATATTAAAAATACATAAAATAAAAATTATACTCATATATAACTTAAAATTAGAAATGATTAATGTGAACATCCATAAAGAAAATAAACAAACATTGCAAAATAGTTATAAATACTAATTTAATTTAAGAGAAATAATAACAATCAAATTTTTGAAACCAAGTCTTTTGTCGGTAAGGGTGAGTTTTGTTTAGTTGGATTGAATTTTTCTTTTTAAATTTTCAAACCGTCCATAATAATGTGGTTTGGTTCAATTTTCTTATTAATTTTGACAATTCGTATTATTTAGTAAAGTTTCAAAGTCTTTCTCATAAATATCTTTTTTTTAAATAACACTTATATTGTATTTTTTAAATGCTTTTGCATACACTTTTTAAGTTATTTTCACTATTTCAAATGTAAAATATTTGTCTACGTCATAAAAAAAATCAAAACAAATTCTAAATTAAATGAAAAAAAAATCACTTTGGTATCCACAACTTTTTAACTTATATTTTATAAATCGCCCAAACACCTCAATTTAGATTGACTTTGCTTAATTCTCAACCTTGAGAAATTGCTTCAAATCGAATTTCAAGTTTTAATGGGTTTATTGCAAAAACATAAAAATAAAAAGCTTAATTCAACAAGAGGCCCTTATATTATGCTCTTTGTTTTAGGCACCTAAACTTTTTTTTTTGTCGAACCGAATATCTAAAGTTGGAGCTAAGATAATTGTTTCAAAAGGGGTTTCAACAAGTTCTACAAACATTTCTTCTTTAGGATCAATTTTATCTACAAGTTGAGTGATGACATTGACATGCTTGACTATCTTTAGGTTATCAAAGAGCTTGAGGTTTTAAATAGGAGGCTCAAAATAATCTTCGTTAAGTTTGAATAAAGGATGCTCATTGTCTAAATGTGCATGGCCCGACAAGATTGGTAGGACTATGCAATGGGCATTTTGTTGGCCTTGCAATCTATAATGCACCAAATCCTTCCTAACAAACATGTTGGAGATATAAAAAAAAAAGCCACTATATTCCACAAGTAGTGCAATATTTGAATGCCAACCGAATATCTAAACTTTATTCCATAATCAAAGTTTCCCCCTATTGTTACACTCCTTTAAAAAAAGGTCAGAGCCAATTAGGAAGCGCCACGTTCATATGTTACTGAAAACTAATTAAATAAAAAAGTTATATTAATATTAAGTAAAATAAAAAATGGAGGAGAAAGTGAACTTAAATGGAGTGTCAACTGGATTGTTCCATCGACCTCTAAAGTCACGATTGGACTAGTGTTCCAAGAACCACACTATGAACATTTCGTAGATTAAAACGGAATCGATGATCAACCACATTTCCATGGTGAAAGTCTTAAGGAACATTCATATTGAGCTCACTGGCTTCGTTAAAACTATCTTGTCTAACCCTGATGCTTCATATGGTTGAGTAAATTTCGCTATAGTTGTTCTATGGTTGAGTTATGTTGTATTAGGGAGAGAAACGTAAGGGAGGTGTTTTTATTTTATTTAATATTAATATAATTATTATTTAATTATACTTTAATGATGTTGTGCTTCCTGATTGACTTTGACTTTTTTTTAATGGTAGGAGCCAACTCTAGTTATGGAATAAAGTTTAGATACCTAACTCAAACAAAGGAAATAGTTAAAGGGACTCTCGTTAAATTTAACCAAAAGAAAAAGAAAAAGAAATCCAAAAGCAATCTACATATTAGATGGGCTTTAATGTTCTGATGAGTTCCAAAAATTAGCGGTCTGGTCCTTCCTTACCAATCATTCAAAGACTGAAATAGGAATCAAAGCCCAAACCCAAAAATGTCGAGAGGAAAATAAACCTACGTCATGTAAATCAGCGACTATAAAAGGCTCACAGTTAGGGTTTTAATCGTTTCTACAGCTCAACGCCTCTCTCTCTCTCTCTCTTCAACAAGCCGGCGAGGGAAGGAAAACCAGAGAGGGTGAAAAATGCCAGCTGGTCACGGTCTCCGATCTCGGACCAGGGATCTGTTTTCCAGACCCTTCAGAAAGAAGGGTTACATCCCATTGTCCACTTATCTCAGGACCTACAAGATTGGTGACTATGTGGACGTCAAGGTAAATGGCGCCGTTCACAAGGGCATGCCCCACAAATTCTACCATGGCCGCACTGGTCGTGTCTGGAACGTCACCAAGCGCGCCATCGGCGTTGAGGTCAACAAGCAGGTACTGAAACAACGGTGATTTTAGTTTTTATTTGTGGGTTTTTCTTTGTTTGATGGACTTTCGGTGTATGAATCGTTTTGGGGGTTTTCAGTTTCATTTTGCTTTATGTATTATGTTTATTTGTATTTTTGGGTCTCCATTTCATTGTTAAATGATTCATCCTACTAAGTCCCGATATAGTATGTAAAGATGTAGCTAATTTAGCAGATTATGTGCAATAAGTTTCTTGTTTCTGAATGCTGTTTGCTGATGTTTTCTATGTGGTTGGAATTGTTTATTCTGATTATCAGATTGGATTTGTTTATCCACTTATAGTAATCTGTTCGGTATGTATATTATGAAAATCCATTTTGAAATATGGTGTGCTGCTATTTCAAAGTTAGATTTCCTTGTGTACGTTACTACTTTCAGCAATAGTGTAGCCCCTTTGTCATGTTGGAGTTGCTGTTGAAGGGGAAAAAAATATGTATAATCACTCTTTTGGGATGAGCGTAGTTTATATATTTCAATAAGTCGACTTATCATGTTGATTAAATGGGACGCAACACCCCAGCGTTTCAGCGGTGATCATGTGAACAATATTGCAATCTTCACTTGTTGCTATCGGGCCTTTTTATATTCTTTTCCCGGCTGATTTTTTCAAGCTTGTGCACTGTATGGGGGGTTGGAAATTTGTGTAATTGTTGTATTAATATGCTTCCGGATTTCAGGTGGGTAACCGGATTATCAGGAAGAGGATTCATGTCAGAGTGGAGCATGTTCAGCCTTCAAGGTGCACTGAGGAATTCAAACTGAGGAAGATAAAGAATGATCAGCTCAAGGCAGAGGCCAAGGCAAAGGGTGAGGTGATTAGCACAAAGAGGCAGCCTGAGGGCCCAAAACCTGGTTTCATGGTCGAGGGTGCAATGTTGGAAACGGTTACTCCCATTCCATATGATGTTGTTAATGATCTCAAGGGTGGCTACTAGATCTACTCTGTTTTTTGGTTTATTCTTGGCATAACTTAAGTAAGCTTTGTTAGTTATCTTGGATGTGTTGCTTACGTTTTGTAGTTTATTTTGAAGAGTTACTGCTTCTGCAAAGATTTTAATCTTATCAATCATTTTATTTTAGAGATAAAGTTGCCTAATGAAGTATATTTTGTATGTTTGTTTCTCTTTTCTATATTCTTCAAATTGATAGCTTTTGGTTTGGTATCACTATGCTTTCCATGCATATCCAAATATTTGGTATTATTGTGCATATACAAATATTGATTTTTTTCCCTTTTAACATTTCTTTATAACAAATTTTGAAGTAACAACTGATCTGTTCCTCTTAGCATGTTTTTAAGATAGTGACTTTATGCAAATAGGATTATGTTGTTGCATGTATCTTGACTCTTGAATAAAATGGTTTTTTTGCTATATTATTTTTCTTCAAGTTTTTTGCTTTGTTGTGAGAATGTAATAAGATGCTTTTTACATTAATTTTTATTCTCCCATTATGCTTTAAATGTCTTTTATCTTTTTTTATTTTTATAAATGTTTAAATTAGTATTTTGTTTTAATTGGTTTTTTTATATACCAACAAGGAAAAAGAGTTTCAATTTGCATATACATGTGATTTGAATGATTTTTTTAATGTTTGCGCAAATGAATTGATGCTCATGCATGTATACTTATTGATATGATGTTTAATGCATAACATTGGTGGGTTTGGATGCATTGAATTTCATGAATGTATTGAAAGAATAGATACGCTATTTGCAAGTAAAGTTGAGCGGTACCAGAAGCAGTGTCAACTGCTTCACGCATAAATGATGAATAATGTACAACATAGTGATATGTTTACATAGTTTGATTTATCCACGTCAACATGATGTTGCCCATAGAGAGTATCCACTAATTTAATACCTCGAACAAAAAGTGATTATAAGTTCTAATACTCACTAGATTAGAGTCATACTTTTGCACTTAAGATCTAGTTCACTCACTTCTAAATTTTCAAGTAAAATCTGACATTTAATGCATTTCAAAAAAAACAAAAAAAAGCTCCTTGATGAACAAAAATAAGTGCTCTTAGACCACCTATACAAGTTAGAGGTGCTCATGGGCTAGGTCGAGCTTAAACAAAATTTTAGACTCCTTTGCTAGGTTTGTATAAAAAAATAGTCTTAAAATTCCAAATCTGGCCCATATAAAATGTTAAAACTTGGGTTGAGCCCAAATACTGTCAAACTCGAGCTTAACCCAAATTTTAGAGGTCGATACTCAGCTTCAGCTCGTTCGAACATCGAGCTTGGCTTGAACTATAATCGGGCTACTCAATTTCGAGCTTGATTAAGCTCGTTTATCAATTTTTGTTCTTGAGGTTGATTCGATAATTAAACTTAGAGTTAATAATATATATTAGAGATAATAAAGTAATTTAATAATATAAATAACAAAACTTGATAAGGCTCATGAGCTGTTTGAGTCAAGTATTTCTAAACTCAAATTTAGCTCAAACTTAGCTTAATACTTACTGAATTGTGTTCGATTTTATTTTAAAATCAAACTTGAGTAACTTGCGAACAGTAATATTTCATTTACACCCCTACTCAACCTAACTTGCCGTACTTGAATAACTTTTCTTAATGAATTTCAGGTTTTAATGGGTCTATTGCAAAAACAAGACAAAAATCCAAAACGAGAAATCTACATATTAGATGGGCTTTTATGCCCGGATGAGCTCCTACAATGGCGGATCTGATCCTTCGTTCTCAATCATTCAAAGAATGAAATAGGAATCAAAGCCCAAACCCAAAAATGTCGAGAGAAAGATAAACCTGACCAAAAAAGCGACTATAAAATGATCATAGTTAGGGTTTTAATCGTCCCTACAGCTCAACGCCTCTATCTCTATCTTCTACAAGCCGGCGAGGAAAGGAAAACCTGAGAGGGTGAAAAATGCCAGCTGGTCACGGTCTCCGATCTCGGACTAGGGATCTGTTTTCCAGACCCTTCAGAAAGAAGGGTTACATCCCATTGTCCACTTACCTCAGGACCTACAAGATCGGTGACTATGTTGACGTCAAGGTAAATGGTGCCGTTCACAAGGGTATGCCCCACAAGTTCTACCATGGCCGCACTGGTCGTGTCTGGAACGTTACCAAGCGCGCCATCGGCGTTGAGGTCAACAAGCAGGTACTGTTTTGGGGGTTTTGGTGTACGAATCGTTTTGGGGGTTTTCAGTTTCATTTTTGCTTGATGTATTATGTTTATTTGTACTTTGGGTTTCGATTTCACTACGATTTATCCAACTAAGTCCCAATACAGCATTTTATGTGCAATAAGTTTCATGTTTCTGAATGTTGTTTGCTGATATTTGCTATGTGGTTGAAATTGTTTATATTGATTATACGATTGGATTTGTTTCTCCACTTATAGTAGTCTGTTCGGTATTTATATTATGAAAATCCATTTAGAAATATGCCGTGCTCCTATCTCGAAGTTAGATTTCCTTGTATACATGATGTAATTAGTGTGAATGCTGTTCGCCTGCCTTTCAGCACTAGTGCAGCACCTTTTTGATGTTGGAGTTGCCACTGAAGGGGAATATATATAGAATCACTCTTTTTGGATGAGCTTAATTTGTATATTTCAATAAGATGATTTATCATGTTGATTAAATGTGATGCACACCCCAGCGTTTCAGGGGTGATCATGTGAACAATATTGCTATCCTTTCACTTTTTGCTATAGGGCTTTTTTATATTCTTTTCCTGGCTGAGTTTTCAAGCTTGTGCTTTGTATGGGAAATTGGCAAGCGGTGTAATTGTTGTATTAATATGCTTGCCGTTTTCAGGTTGGTAACCGGATTATAAGGAAGAGGATTCATGTCAGAGTGGAGCATGTTCAACCTTCAAGGTGCACTGAGGAATTCAAGCTGAGGAAGCTGAAAAATGATCAGCTTAAGGCAGAGGCCAAGGCCAGGGGTGAGGTGATTAGCACAAAGAGGCAGCCTGAGGGCCCAAAACCTGGTTTCATGGTCGAGGGTGCGATGTTGGAAACTGTTACTCCCATTCCATACGATGTTGTTAATGATCTCAAGGGTGGCTACTAGTTCTACTCTGTTTTTTTTGTCTTGCTGTTTTTGGTTTACCCTTTGCATAACTTAAGTAAGCCTCGATAGTTATTTTGGATGTGTTGTTTTCTATTTGTAGTTCATTTGAAGAATTACTGCTTTTGAAAAGATTTTAATCTTATCAATCATTTTAATTTAGTGATAAAAGGAATTCCATCAATTGTTTTTGCATTTTATAAGTACGTGATTGAATGACGTAATTAACCAAAAAAATCCTTGGTTTTGTTGCACACTTTTACCACCATCTCACGTTCCAGCCCATCAAGCAATATTTCCACACATGGCGCATTCTGTGAGTATTTTTCACATTTAATGGCGGAGTGAACGCACTATTTTTGTTTGCTTTATATTATATTTTTTGTTATTTATGTTTGAAAACTTGTGTTCTTATTTTATTAAGAAGTGATTATTTTTTTTTGTCTCCTTTTGCTTTTCGTTTTTGACTAAAAAATAACAATTGTCATATTTGTTGAATCTGAGCGTTTAGAGGATCAGCAGTCTCATAGATATTAATTACTGCTCCTTCTACATTGACTGCTTCCCAGAAGCCATAACTTGGCTGGAAACAAGGTCAATGTCAGTTATGCGAATTTTGTTATCTTCTTTATCATCTGAGGAGGCTTCTTTCTTATGTGCTCCATTCGAAGTCTCTTGCAATAACTCATTTGTCTCTTGTAACTTGAGCTTTTCTTCAGTAGTAGAAGAGGCTCGATGATCTCCTGATCCATTTGCATCTTGTGATAATCTATCACTTGCTAACTGAGATGCAAAACGAGTCATGTACTGCCACCATCACCGTTGCAGAAGTTCTCCATACTCCTTCCTTACTATGGAGATAGATGGGCCTTTTGTTACAATCTGAAACTAAAGATGCAAACTTCTCAACCTGTTTTATTGAAGGTGCAGTTCCAACCTCTACTGGAAATCTTATAAATTCAACTTTCCCAGGTGAGATAGCATCATTCATGGCTGCTTGATAAAAGTTTAATAGTCTCAGCTCTTAGATCAACAATGGTTTTAAATCCTCTGTCAACGAACCATGTCAGACCTTCCTCTGTCACTTGACCACCCATCCAAAAGGCTTTCTGACAATCTTTAGACTCTATCTCTTCTTTGGAGGTGGACAAACAAACAGACTGCCAATTTGCAAACAATGTATGGCATGGATGGTCATCCTTGCGAGGAAAACCTAAATCATAACAAGCATTTTTCAACCTTCGCAACCTCCTCCAGACATGCAGGCTTCGAGAATCATCAGGTGTCAAACAATAGTTTTTAAGTAAAAATGGAAAAGAAAAAAAGAAAAAGAAAAAGAAAAGAGACGAATAATTTTTCTCTTCCAGTTCAAGGTGTAATTAATTTAACAATTTTAATTAATTAAATTTATTTAATTAAAAATCTATTCTCATTCTAGCCGTACATTTAAGTTAGTATTTAAAACGCATTTGAATTGTCATTAGAGAGGTACGGAGTTTAACGATAAAGTGACAACATCATAACAAAACGATAATATAAATTATTAAAATATATCATTTTAAACAAAAATGACTATTTTTATAATTTATCTTTTAATGGCGAGCCTTGACATTACCTTTGGTATTGGTTCATCTCCGCATTACTCTCCAAGATAGGCTTCAAGGTACTTCGATGGCTACTAAACTTGTACCAGGAAGTCAGAAATGAAAATCCACCTCTGCATAATTGTCGAACGTTTATATAATTTTTGCTCTCTAAATGCGTATTATTCCTAGTATTGTCTAGCATCGCTGTTAGCATCATAAAGTCCTTCTGATAGATCCCGCTAGCAACAAGGAATAATATGTAAAGCTCATCTGAAGACATCAACTGAAGTTTCTTCCCCCTTTTGGCCACAGTACAGAAAGTAAGTCACCATTGCCCACCAAGAGGTCCCATTAATTAACCTTGTGTAACTCTGCAAGGATTGAGAACCTCCACAAAGAAAGGATGCAATGGCAAAAGAAAACCGCCTCAAACACATATAACGGTAACAAAAGTTATGGCTAATCATCTCCTATCAAACCCACTTAATTTATACAGTACTTCATTTTGGGAATTGCAAACTGAGTAGATGCCACTTATCCTCCACGGTTGTATTGTATTTAAATTTACCACTTTTAATAAGAACATCATAAAATCTTTTAAATGTTATAATTTTTAAATGATAATTTAAAAACGACAAAAGAAACAAGAAAACACGTATTAATGTATCAAAATAACCTTATAAAAGTATCACATGTATCATCAAATAACTCATGAAAATAACATTTATAATATAAAGTACTTGAAAGATGACAAAAATACTCTTCCGTGGCAAAATTCTCATTTGACCCCTTTTTTCCTCTTAGCACAATTTCTTTACAACAATTAAACATTTATGAACTTAAATATCTTTTAATAATAATCCTAAGTTGGGAAAATTATACATTTACCTTTTTTTTTGAGTAAAAATAAAAAATTTAGAATTTAATCCTTTTACTTTTAAATCTTTTCTAATTTAGTTCAAAAATGCCTTTCTTCGTACCAATACATATTCCAAATTATCCCCGTGCCAAGTAATCATTATAATTCACATTTCTCATTGAGTCAAATTTGCATTTAATTTTTTTTCCATATTTTCCCATCCACAATTCTTTTTTATTGCTTTCTATCTCCAATATCAATTTCACTTTCATAAAAATTCTTCAACTGACACATTTTCTAAAATTTCTCGAAATTTTCTTATATTCGATCCTAGAATAGTGTCAAGTGTCAAAATTTTAGTGTAAAGTTTATTATATAAAACAATCTGTTTTAGAAATTAAATAATTAATTACATGACAAGTTAAAAAATTTTAAGAATTAGGCGCCCCATAAAATTATTTTCAATTTTTTTAAAGAATTGGATTTTAAATATTATATTAAAATAGAAAATGTATTTTAAGAAGTATTCTATTTTATTTCGATGGTCTTCCATTACAAAACAGAGGCAAATGGCAGTACTTGTGCCTCGTATCTTTTCACTTAAGGAATGCTTAAAAAAAGAGAAAGCTATGAGATTCCTCAAATAAACAGGAAATATAGCTGATATTTCAAGTACTAGATTGCATTGCTGCAGAAAATACATTCCCAGAATCCATTATTATATATGGAAGTTTATTAAAACAGGGAAGGAATAAACTTGGCCTCAAATCAAGGAATTATTGAAGAAGATCCCAAAACTTTCAGTCAAGATTTGATTTACTTTGATTCCCTACAGAACATGTCCTGTCCCAATCTACCTTATAAATTACCAACCACCATTTTCATTTCTTCCATGCCCAAACATCTTGGATTTCAGACAATGTCGAAGCTCTCCTTCAGATTGTTCTTTGCCATCCTCCTTATTTCCTCAGGTCTTTTATTCGTTTCATAGTTAGGTTTCTGTGTCACCTTTTATTTACTAATCTCATGTAATTTTGGTGCAGTTTGTATGATGATGCATGAAGTCCATGGACAAGAAATGTGCCATGGACGAATCCCTGGTGATGGTTCTTGTGACGCTGGAACTTGCAGCAGCCAATGTGGTCAATCCTTCCCAGGAAGCCAGGGAAGTTGCGTTCAGACATTTATCAATCGTTTCACTTGTCAGTGTACCTGGCCTTGCAGTTAGTGAAACAGTCACCAAACCTTGTTCATCTTCCTCATTTCTCTGCTTTATGTAATAAATATAGCTTTCGTTTTGAAGTTTGAACCAATATATCAGCTATTTTGTATCTACACCTTCTGGGGTTTGGATTAAATTAAGTTTATTGCTGTTTCCTCTGAATTTTCAATATCATATGTGCAAAGGACACTTCCCACTCACCACTGCATACCACCATAATTCTCCTTGCCAGTGCTTGATTGTTAGATTCATGGGCATTCGCACTTAGCATTTGTACCACACCTTTGTTGTCAGTTTCCACAATTACCTGCCCATCTCCTATGTGAAGTGTAAACCGTCTAGAATAGCCCGCATTTTAGCATTCTCCACGTTGGTGCAGCCAGCCGTTGCTCCTACTCAACCCCATCACCTGTACGATCTCTCTGAAGCCCTCTGGGAGTTTGGAATTGAAATGCAACATCTGCATTTAATTTGGTCCATCCCATCCTCGGCACTCCCCACGTAACTTGTATTCACTGTCCATTTTTTTAATTTAATCTTTTGCCACAAATAGATATCCACATTAAATTTTATAGAGTCAAATAATATTTGAATTTGAATATTAAAATTATTATTTGACTGTGGATATCCGAATCTATTAATTAGAAAATATTTACTTCCAATATTTGGTATTGTTATGGAACATTTAGTTTGTTTGAAATTCTTATATTTAAGTTGTTTTATTTAAATTGTTGTGAAATTATCATATTTAATATGTGTGAATTGATATTTATGTACATTTGTTAATTTACATTTATTTATTTAACTATAAATAAATTTTATTTAAAATAATTTTTTGTTTGATTTTTTATTATCTCACAAATTCATACTTAGATTTTTGCGGGTGTAAATATCTGACATATGATTTAAAAATGTTAAATTCAGATTTTTTTTTTTAGGTTGTTATGAAACTTTTAATTTGTTAGGTATGTTTAAATTGTTGTGAAATTGTCAAATTTAATTTGTTTGTTAATTTGTATTTATTTATTGTTAATCATAAATGAAATTTATAAGATTATTTTTTGTTTGATTTTATATTATTTCGTAGATTTAGATTTGAATTTTTACTAATTCAAATATCTAACAAATAATAATATTTAAATCGGATTTAGATTTGGATAGTAATATACGTTAATTCTAAATTTTTGGCAACTTTACATATTCCAATTCAAATAATCCAAAAAAACACAGATATTTGACTTGCTGTTATTCCTAAATGTTTTGTGCCCATGATACAAAATTATTTCCTCTAAACTATAATGTTCCTTCTTAAAATGGGAAGGTTACATTGTTTCCATGATCTCTAACATCCAATAGCAAAAAGGATTCCTAATCGGTGTTTTTTAAGACAATACTACTTTCATTAAGAACATTATCCACTAGCCATTCCTTCATACGAAGTGAAAAGAACGTGGATGCATTTGAAGGGTGAACCAACTGCCTTTAAAATGTTTTTGCAACATGATAGTCTCTAAGTGTATACAATGATGTTTGAAAAGGAGCACTACAAAGTTTGCAATTTGGATCATCTGTCATCCTTCGATGGCTTCTTCCAACATTAGTCAACAGCCTCTCATGCAACATGATCCATAGAAAGTGTTGTACTTGTTGCAAACCCACAAACTTTCATGTCACCTCCCAAATGTCGTCCTTTTGATATTGATCCACGTGAGATACAAAGTTATGAGCTTCAGAAGTTGAAAACTAACAATTCCTAACCCATTTCCATAGA
Source organism: Gossypium hirsutum (assembly GCF_007990345.1). NCBI lineage: Eukaryota > Viridiplantae > Streptophyta > Magnoliopsida > Malvales > Malvaceae > Gossypium > Gossypium hirsutum. The sequence goes on from NC_053432.1 coordinate 71,769,221, forward strand.
CATCTATCAGGTCCAATATGGCACCTCTTAAAGGTTTCTTTCCCTAAGCTTTCTCTCGTCTATCTTTCGCTCAAGGGGCTAGGTTTGTTTATTTCTTTGCAACAAGGTTCTTAAACTACAAACTATTTAAGTTGTACATGTCTCACTACTTGCTTTATACATCTATTTCTGAGGCAATTTGCATGGTTGTTTCAACTAGATTAGATGAATTGATCAGATTGGTTGGGCCAAGATTTGGTTAGGGTACTGGTTTGAAGACAGGTATCAGATTGATTGACCTAGAAATCAGTATGGACCGATTGAACCAGATTTTATTTTTTATTTTTATGAATTTCTAGTGATTTATTTAATTCAATCGATTGAACCAGTTGGACCAATTAACAAATTGTCTGACCAGTGTTTTGAAAACCTTGGCAATTTGGCTTCATTAGAGGTAGGCACTCAAGGATCCCTTGGTTCTAAACCTGGCTTAGAATGTATGCCCATGAAGCATTTAGCGTAATGTAGTTGTTAGACTTGTTGTATAGACCCTATCTCCTTGCATTGTATGGTTCGTAGCGAGCTCCATCATTCCTTGCGAATCAGGAGAGTGAAAGTGAAGTTGACTCCCCAAGTTTGCTCACAAACTAGGATGTTCTCTTTGTTGTTCTCTGGTGGAAGGTCATCCTCGCCCCAAGCATTCAATCCTTTGGTGATATGAAATTGAGTATCATGTAAAAGAATTTCGCATTGGATAAGTTCATTTATGCTATCTCAACGTATCTGTAGGTTTTCTCGTAAAGATTTAACCAAATGTTGATGTTTGTTCTCTGTGATAGAGTACTTCAAATGGGCATGACTAACACCAGTTATGTACATACCAATTGCCTTCTAGTTTTTCAAATCATTAGTCTCATTGGTTTCCATATTAAAGCATTTAGTATTGTCTCACAAAGGCTTGTTATTTCTTTGCTAAACGAAAATGAGGCTTGTAGTTATTTGGAGCATTTTGTTTGGAATACGTGAAAACACCCTAGATTGAAAACCCAATTGTTCAAAATTGTGAGTAGAGCCCTTTGATGCTGAAAAATACCAAGTCCTCACATTCTTCCTTAAATTCATACACAAAAAACTTTGTATTTGTTAGCATATGTAGCACCTAACATGTCTGTACAATCTTTATTTTGTACAAGACGCTCAGTTGGGTCTTTAGTTCCCTTGTAAGTTTCCTTTAGCGGTCTAAATTTTGGTGGCATTTATTTAGTTGCTACTTTGGGAGCCAAAAGGTTATTTGAGCATTAATTCAATCCATATCATCCGTATTTAGCCGAAGAGCTTGTATATCTCTCTCGAGGACTTCCACCTTATCATGACAAGGTTAGGTTGCTATTGGGGGAAAGTTGCTTGTGGCTAGTATTTTGCATGCTTGTTCCTTTCTTGTCTTTGAACATTAAAGGACAAAGTTGGCTCGCCATGATGTCATTAACCATAAGGGGTTTTATTTGCTTATCTAGTTTTTTTTGCATTCTAACAAAGTTGCTTTTGTTATTGTTGGTACTGTTGGTCATATCAAAGTTGTTATTGTTGCATTTGGTATTTTAATGATCTCATTTCTTCCAGTAACTTTATGTACTGTTGGGAGTTAGAGTTAGAGATGGGGTTTAAGTGGTTTGATCTTCGAGAGCGGGGAAATACAGTAAAGGAAATTAATTGATGATTTCAATAAGGATTGTAATACCTAGGTTGTTGGATTGAATATTGATGGTACTATTATTGCACATATCATTATAAGGATTATATAGGTATATGTTTGGTTAAGAACAACTCTTTTGGCCAGAGTGAATGACTTGGGTGAAGGGTTGCTTATGGTACTTTGATTTTTTGAGACATTTCATCCACACTCATTTCACCAAATTGTGGATACAATGAAGATTAGGAAGAGGAGATAATTGTTCACACGACGATGAAATCATACGAAGTCATGCTGTAGGAGAAATTTTACTAGAGTTTGGTTAAGTGGTAGCTTGTCTTGCCTTCCTTGCTCAATGAATGGGGTATTTATAGCAAGGATTGGGCTACCTAAGAATTCCCACCTCTTTGTACATGTCCAATAGGGTGTTCATCCTTGATAGGCAGCTTAAGGAGAACAAAAGTCGTCCAACTAGATGAGAACTGGACTTTGTGGATCTAATGGCTAGACTTAAATAGACTTGATGATGCTTTGCGTATCATCAATGCTAGAAAGGGATATGATACGATGTATTGGCTAGGTAAAAAAGGTGAAGCTTTATGTGTTGAATGTGTCGAAAATGAACATAAGCTATATTATGCGAGGCATCAGTTGCTAGTGAGCTAGTCCTAAACTTAGTAAGGCTCCTTTAGGCAATGCTCAAAGATATAAACATCTTTATAAACATATCATTTAAATAAATATGTAATTTTTAAAGAATAAATATATATAAATTTTAAATTTAAATATTAGATATATTAATGTTAGACTCGCCATACTTCTTATTTAAAGGAAGTATCAACCTAATAGATAACATATATACATATTTTAGTCGTTTTTACTCTTATGATACACGTATTAGTTGTATTATTCATTAAATTGTTTTTAATAATTTCTTAAACTTTTTAAAAAAAATGTATAACATCTTACAAATAATATGATTAAGAAATTAAAATACAATAATATATGTTTAACTGTAACAACCCGGTTTTGACCCTAATCGGAACAGTGATTTCGGGACCACAAATCCGAGTCTGAAAAAAAAAATATTTTTATATTATTTTTTGTGTTTATTATGTGTGAATTTACTAGTGTAAAAATTTCGTGCTTTAATTTCGCCGTTTGAGTGTCCGATTAAATAAAAAGGATTAAATCGCGTAAAATAAAAATTTATTGGTTATTTTTAAAAGGGGCTGAGTAGTGGTTGTTCTTTTAATATGGAGGTTTAGTTTTGCAATTTAACCATTAAAAAGAATAGTGGGCCGCATTATGTGTATAATATATATAGTTTTTATATTAATTACAAATGTTATAATATATAGTATATTATAATATTATAATTTAAACAAATAAAGACCACCATCATCTTTTATTTCCTTACCATCTATTCGAAACTAAGAAAAGAAAATAAAAGAAGAACAACCAAGCTATTCGGCCATCTTTGATGCTTGATTTAAGGTATGTTTGGTTTCGGTTTTTGATGATTTTTACGTTTTTGAGATCGTTGCTTTGAATACTACCTGACCCATGCTTGAATTTCTGATTTTGATGAATATCTTGAGTTATGCCATTGATGAATGTTTGTGTTTTGTGATGTTTGATGATGAATAATGAAAGATATGTCTTAGATTAACATGTTTTGTCTTGGGATTTTTGATGAATTTGAGTATTTAGGGCTAGATTGTGAAAATAAATTTTTGAGGGACTAAAATGTGAAATAAATGAAATGTATGGACTTGTATGAATACAAGGAAGATTCGGCCTAACTATAGTGTTGTGAGATTTTGTGTATTTTGTGTTTTATGCAATAGGGACTAAATTGCAAAAAGTGTAAAATGTCTGGGGCAAAATGGTAATTTGCCCATTTAAGTGTTTTTGGATAAAATTGAATGATTTGATGAATAAAAGGGTTAAATTTGACTATGTTTAGATCAAGGAACGAAGAAAACGAATTTGGATCGGGGGAAATCGAAGGTAATCGAATAGTCGATCGTGTTTGCTGATATCCGAGGTAAGTCTATTAGCAACTAAAAGTTATTAAGTTAATATTTATACATGCATACTAATTTTATCTTATGATTGAGCTATAATTTAAAGTATAATAGTTGAATAAACTTTGGACTATAGATATTGTATATAACATGTTCGAATATACAAGTATGATCTTGTATAAATTATTGGATTAATCAAAGGTATGTATAAGATATAGGTATATATATATATATGGTTTGAATGATTATATAAGTATGTATATATATATATAAAGTCGAATAAGCATGCAAATATACATGTATGTGTTGTGTATTGAATTTAGTTATGTCATTATATAAGTATGCGAGGATTGATTGTGCATTTATATATGTACAAGTTTTTGTTTCGAAATTGAGTATGAAATTATACATTCATATGGTAGATTCGAATATGTATAAATGCACATGTATAAATTCTTGAATCGAAATTTGGTATGGAATTATATATGTATGTGAAAGTTTCGATTTTGTATGTATATTCACGTAAAAGTTTTTTTGAATGGTAGTGAAGATATGAAATTGTTAGTTTGAATTATTATAAAGTGATTGAATGTAATACAGACGTTACGTCTAGCAGGCTTAATGCCGGTGAAGTAATTCAGACTTTAAGTCTAGCAGGCTTAATGCCGGTGATACATTTCAGACTTTAAGTCTAGCAGGCTTAATGCCGGTGATACATTTCAGACTATATGTCTAGCAGGCTTAATGCCGGTGATACATTTCAGACTATATGTCTAGCAGGCTAAGTGCCGGTGTACTGAATCAGGCTTTAAGCCTAGCAGGCAAAATGCCGGTGAATCTGTTTAAATTGTGTTAGAATATACAATGGATATATCTATGATTTGTGATTATATGAAATCGATGAATACATATGTACATTAGATATATGTGATTGCTGAATTTATAAATGCATATGGTGATATGTGGTAGTTAAACATATATATGTTGAGCCTATGTGTTTGATAATTAATCATGTATGCATTTGAGATATATATATATGTGTATTTCGAATGTATGTGTTACCTAGGTATTCAGGTATAAATTCGTAATGAGTATATTTATATACAAACAAATATAAGATGTGATTGATGTATATATATTTGTGTTAGATTTGAATTGATTTAGAACTTACCATGAGTGTACATATACAATCGGTTTGATATGTATATAATATGTATATATATGCTCGGTGGTATACATTCAATTGTAATGTTGTTTTGTATAATATATATATTAAACTGAATTCATCCGACAGGTATACATATCTGACTATAAATGAAATGGTCTGAGTAGAATAATGTATGAATGTTAGTTGGTTGTGTTAGTTGAAATTTCAGTAGAATAGATTAAAAAGGTTATAATAATTATGTGTTTATAATTATACATTTAGTTATGCTGGAGACTTACTAAGCTATAAAAGCTTACTTCGTTTGCTTTCGTTCATTCGTTTTTATAGATTTGGAGACGCGTTACGAGCTCGGGGATCATCAGCACAGTCCATCACACTATCGACTTCTTTTGGTATTTTGTTAAATATTTGAACTCGATCTTATGGCATGTATAGGCTTGATAATGTTTTGGATAATTTTGAATCCTATTGTGTAAATAGCAATGCGAAAAGAGTTTAACTTCCATGCTTGAATTTGATTATATATGTTCATGAATTGGACTTGCATTTGGAATTAGATATTAAAGTTATGTTTATGTGAGCTTGGTTTCGTAATGCCTCGTAACCCTGATTTGGCGACGGAGATGGGTTAGGGGTGTTACATTTTATTGGTATCAGAGCTACGGTTTAGTCGATTCTCGGAACTAGCGTAGCGTGTATGAGTCTAGCTATACATGCCATATTTTTATATCGAGATAGTGTGATGACTGTTGACGTCTAAAAATGTGTTTTCGTATAGTAATAGATCCCGAACGAGCCGTAGCTGATGATGTTGAGAGTATAGCGCCTGCTCCCGCGCAAGGGACAGAGCCAGTAGATTCTCGACCAATCTCGAGTAACCAGGAGGGAGAGGCTAAACAAGCCTTCTACCAAATGATGAATGACTGGTTTACTCATTATGTCCGAACTAATCCGGTTACACAACAACCTCCACCCCCGACTAATCCATCTTTGATTCCTGTTATACCCCAAGTAAGTGATCCGATGAGATTACTTAAGCCTCCGGTTGACAAAATTCGAAAACACGGGGCCGAAGAGTTCAGAGCTACTGATGATGATGATGCTGAGCGAGCTGAATTCTGGCTTGATAATACTATTCGAGTGTTTGATGAGTTGTCTTGCACCCCTGATGATTGCTTGAAATGTGCCATATCTTTGCTACGGGACACTGCATATCACTGGTGGAATACACTAGTATCGGTGGTTCCGAAAGAGCGCGTGACCTGGGAATTCTTTCAGACTGAGTTTCGTAAGAAATACATCAGCCAGAGATTCATTGATCAGAAACGTAAGGAATTTCTTGAACTGAAACAGGGTCGTATGACAGTGACAGAATATGAGCGGAAATTTGTGAGACTTAGTAGATATGCTCGAGAGTGTGTTTCAACTGAAGCTATCATGTGTAGAAGATTTGAAGATGGGTTGAATGAAGATATTAAACTGTTAGTTGGTATACTTGAGATAAAAGAGTTCGTAGTACTTGTTGAACGAGCTTGTAAAGCTGAGGAGCTCGGGAAAGAGAAGAGAAAAGCTGACTATGAAGCTCGAGATTCTCGTAAAAGATCATTCAGTAAATCATTTCAGTCGACCTCAAGGAAATTCAGAGAGGATCATAGCCAATCTAAAGCTACTGCAGGGTTTCCTAAGTATGATCGAGATCGACCCCCTGTGAGTTCACGAGCTACTTCAGTTGCTAGCGTTGGTAGTGTTCGACAAAATAGATCAGAGTGCAAGCATTGTGGGAAATGGCATCCTGGGGATTGCAGATTCCATGATCGGTCTTGCTTCAAGTGTGGTTCAAAAGATCATTTCATTCGAGAGTGTCCGATGGTAGCTGAGCAAAACACTGTGCAGGATACCAGACCGAGTAATGTGCCGGTCCGAGGTAGACCGCCGAGACAATTGAGTAATGTAAGTGGTAGTCAGAGAGGAACCAGGGACACAGCAATTCGATCTGAGGCCCGTGCACCTGCCAGAGCTTATGCCATCCGTGCTCGAGAGGAGGCTTCTTCTCCAGATGTTATTACTGGTACTTTCACTCTTTATGATACTAATGTTATTGCATTGATTGATCCTGGTTCGACTCATTCTTATGTGTGTGAGACTTTAGTATTCAGTAAGACTTTGCCTGTTGAGTCTACTGAGTTTGTAATTAAAGTATCGAACCCCCTGGGCCGATGTGTTTTGGTTGACAAAGTGTGCAAGAATTGTCCGTTGATGATTCGAGATTTATGTTTTCCAGCTGATTTGATGTTGTTACCATTCGACGAGTTCGATATAATTCTGGGTATGGATTGGTTAACTCTGCATGATGCTATTGTAAACTGCAAACGGAAAATTATTGATCTACGGTGTCAGAATGATGAGATTATTCGGATCGAATCTAATGATCTGAATGGTTTATCAGCAATAATATCCTCGATGTCGGCTCAAAAGTATGTGAGAAGGGGTTGTGAAGCTTACCTTGCATTTGTTCTTGATAGTAAAGTGACCGAAAAGAAGATTGAATCTGTACCAGTAGTGTGTGAGTATTCAGACGTGTTTCCCGAAGAATTACCGGGTTTGCCACCTATTCGAGAGGTAGAGTTTGGTATTGAGTTAGTACCAGGGACGACTCCCATATCGATAGCTCCGTACCGTATGGCACCGACCGAATTAAAAGAATTGAAAGTACAGTTGCAAGAGCTGACTGATAAAGGTTTTGCACGACCGAGTTTCTCTCCTTGGGGTGCACCAGTTCTATTTGTGAGAAAGAAAGACGGAACGATGAGAATGTGCATTGATTACCGGCAACTCAATAAAGTGACTATAAAGAATAAGTATCCGTTACCACGGATTGATGATTTGTTCGATCAGTTGAAAAGGGCTACTGTGTTTTCAAAGATAGATCTGAGATCAGGCTACTATCAGTTGCGAGTTAAAGACTCTGATGTGCCAAAGACTGCTTTCCGAACGAGGTACGGACATTATGAGTTTCTTGTTATGCCTTTCGGACTTACTAATGCACCTGCTATTTTCATGGATTTGATGAATCGGATCTTTAGGAAGTATCTGGATCGGTTTGTGGTAGTATTTATTGATGACATTTTGATCTACTCTCGAGACGAAAATGAGCATGCTGAACATCTGAGACTTGTGTTACAAACTTTGCGAGATAAGCAGTTGTATGCAAAGTTTAGTAAATGTGAGTTCTGGTTACGTGAAGTCAGTTTTCTGGGCCATGTTGTATCAGCATCGGGTATTTGGGTTGATCCGAGTAAAATTTCAGCTATACTTGATTGGAAACCTCCGAGGAATGTTTCGGAAGTTTGAAGCTTTCTGGGGCTCGCTGGCTATTATAGACGTTTTGTGAAAGGGTTCTCTATGATTGCGACCCCGATGACAAGGCTACTACAAAAAGACGTTAAGTTTGAGTGGTCAGAAAAGTGCCAGAAAAGTTTCGATCAGTTGAAAGCTCTTTTAACCAAAGCTCCAGTCCTAGTTCAACCCGAATCGGGTAAAGAGTTTGTTATCTATAGTGATGCATCTTTAAATGGTTTGGGCTGTGTATTGATGCAAGAAGGCAAAGTTGTAGCCTATGCCTCGAGACAGTTAAAGCCGCATGAAAAGAACTATCCGACGCATGATCTGGAATTGGCCGCTATTGTATTTGCGTTAAAAATATGGCGTCACTATCTGTTTGGCGAAAGATGTCATGTTTATTCCGATCATAAAAGCTTGAAATATTTGATGACTCAGAAAGATCTGAATTTGAGACAGCGTCGATGGTTGGAATTGTTGAAAGATTACGAGCTTGTGATTGACTATCATCCGGGAAAGGCTAATGTTGTTGCTGATGCCCTAAGTCGAAAATCATTGTTTGCTTTGCGTGCAATGAACGCGCATATGGCTATGTCTGACGATGGTGTGATAGTAGCTGAGTTGAAAGCAAAATCGTTATTTATTCAACAGATTTGTGAAGCCCAGAAAGTCGATGATGATTTAATTGCAAAACGAGCTCAGTGTGACTTAAATGTTGATTCAGAGTTTCTAGTTGATGCTGAGAATTGTTTGAGATTTAGAAACCGATTATGTGTTCCGAAAAATCCAGAGTTAATTCAGATGATTTTGAATGATGCCCATAATAGTCGATTTTATGTTCATCCGGGTAGCACAAAAATGTATAATGATCTGAAACAACACTATTGGTGGCATGGAATGAAACGGGACATTTCTGACTTTGTTTCGAAATGTTTAATATGTCAGCAAGTAAAGGCCGAACATCAGGTACCTTCTGGATTGCTGCAGCCGATCATGATACCTGAATGGAAATGGGACAGAGTTACGATGGATTTTGTATCCGGTTTACCGTTGACACCGAGCAAGAAAGATGCAATCTGGGTTATTGTTGATAGGTTGACAAAATCGGCGCACTTTATTCCGATTCGCACGGATTTCCCACTCGATAAACTTGCTGAATTGTATGTTTTTCAAATTGTGAGATTGCATGGTGTGCCTATTTCTATCGTTTCAGATAGAGACCCGAGATTCACATCGCGATTTTGGAAGAAATTACAAGATGCTTTAGGTACGAAGCTACATTTTAGCACAGCTTTCCATCCGCAAACAGATGGTCAATCCGAGCGAATCATTCAGATACTTGAGGATATGTTGAGATGTTGCATTCTTGAGTTTGAAGGTACGTGGGAACGATATTTACCTTTGATTGAATTTGCTTATAATAACAGCTTTCAATCTAGTATCAAAATGGCACCTTATGAGGCTTTGTACGGTCGTAAATGTCGTACACCACTGTATTGGACCGAGCTCAGTGAAAATAAGATACACGGGGTTGATTTGATTAAAGAGACCGAACAGAAAGTGAAAGTGATTCGGGACAGTCTGAAATCAGCATCGGATCGTCAGAAATCTTATGCGGATTTGAAAAGAAAAGATATAGAATTTCAGACCGGCGATAAAGTGTTTTTGAAAGTCTCACCATGGAAGAAAGTACTCAGATTCGGTCGTAAAGGCAAATTGAGTCCAAGATTCATTGGACCGTATGAGATTATAGAGCGTGTCGGACCGGTTGCTTATAGATTGATGTTACCACCTGAGCTAGAAAAGATTCACAATGTATTTCATGTTTCGATGCTCCGTAGATACCGATCTGATCCTTCACATGTGATTTGTCCGACGGAGATTGAAATTAACCCTGATATGTCATATGAAGAAGAACCGATTAGCATTCTGGCTCGTGAGATCAAAGAATTACGAAATAAGAAAATTCCGTTAGTTAAAGTGTTGTGGCATAAACATGGAGTTGAAGAAGCAACTTGGGAGTCAGAAGATACAATGAAAAGCGTTATCCGAACCTATTCACCGGTAAGATTTTCGGGGACGAAAATCCCTAAGGGGGGGAGAGTTGTAACAACCCGGTTTTGACCCTAATCGGAACAGTGGTTTCGGGACCACAAATCCGAGTCTGAAAAAAAAATATATTTTTATATTATTTTTTGTGTTTATTATGTGTGAATTTACTAGTGTAAAAATTTCGTGCTTTAATTTCGCCGTTTGAGTGTCCGATTAAATAAAAAGGATTAAATCGCGTAAAATAAAAATTTATTGGTTATTTTTAAAAGGGGCTGAGTAGTGGTTGTTCTTTTAATATGGAGGTTTAGTTTTTCAATTTAACCATTAAAAAGAATAGTGGGCCGCATTATGTGTATAATATATATAGTTTTTATATTAATTACAAATGTTATAATATATAGTATATTATAATATTATAATTTAAACAAATAAAGACCACCATCATCTTTTATTTCCTTACCATCTATTCGAAACTAAGAAAAGAAAATAAAAGAAGAACAACCAAGCTATTCGGCCATCTTTGATGCTTGATTTAAGGTATGTTTGGTTTCGGTTTTTGATGATTTTTACGTTTTTGAGATCGTTGCTTTGAATACTACCTGACCCATGCTTGAATTTCTGATTTTGATGAATATCTTGAGTTATGCCATTGATGAATGTTTGTGTTTTGTGATGTTTGATGATGAATAATGAAAGATATGTCTTAGATTAACATGTTTTGTCTTGGGATTTTTGATGAATTTGAGTATTTAGGGCTAGATTGTGAAAATAAATTTTTGAGGGACTAAAATGTGAAATAAATGAAATGTATGGACTTGTATGAATACAAGGAAGATTCGGCCTAACTATAGTGTTGTGAGATTTTGTGTATTTTGTGTTTTATGCAATAGGGACTAAATTGCAAAAAGTGTAAAATGTCTGGGGCAAAATGGTAATTTGCCCATTTAAGTGTTTTTGGATAAAATTGAATGATTTGATGAATAAAAGGGTTAAATTTGACTATGTTTAGATCAAGGAACGAAGAAAACGAATTTGGATCGGGGGAAATCGAAGGTAATCGAATAGTCGATCGTGTTTGCTGATATCCGAGGTAAGTCTATTAGCAACTAAAAGTTATTAAGTTAATATTTATACATGCATACTAATTTTATCTTATGATTGAGCTATAATTTAAAGTATAATAGTTGAATAAACTTTGGACTATAGATATTGTATATAACATGTTCGAATATACAAGTATGATCTTGTATAAATTATTGGATTAATCAAAGGTATGTATAAGATATAGGTATATATATATATATGGTTTGAATGATTATATAAGTATGTATATATATATATATAAAGTCGAATAAGCATGCAAATATACATGTATGTGTTGTGTATTGAATTTAGTTATGTCATTATATAAGTATGCGAGGATTGATTGTGCATTTATATATGTACAAGTTTTTGTTTCGAAATTGAGTATGAAATTATACATTCATATGGTAGATTCGAATATGTATAAATGCACATGTATAAATTCTTGAATCGAAATTTGGTATGGAATTATATATGTATGTGAAAGTTTCGATTTTGTATGTATATTCACGTAAAAGTTTTTTTGAATGGTAGTGAAGATATGAAATTGTTAGTTTGAATTATTATAAAGTGATTGAATGTAATACAGACGTTACGTCTAGCAGGCTTAATGCCGGTGAAGTAATTCAGACTTTAAGTCTAGCAGGCTTAATGCCGGTGATACATTTCAGACTTTAAGTCTAGCAGGCTTAATGCCGGTGATACATTTCAGACTATATGTCTAGCAGGCTTAATGCCGGTGATACATTTCAGACTATATGTCTAGCAGGCTAAGTGCCGGTGTACTGAATCAGGCTTTAAGCCTAGCAGGCAAAATGCCGGTGAATCTGTTTAAATTGTGTTAGAATATACAATGGATATATCTATGATTTGTGATTATATGAAATCGATGAATACATATGTACATTAGATATATGTGATTGCTGAATTTATAAATGCATATGGTGATATGTGGTAGTTAAACATATATATGTTGAGCCTATGTGTTTGATAATTAATCATGTATGCATTTGAGATATATATATATGTGTATTTCGAATGTATGTGTTACCTAGGTATTCAGGTATAAATTCGTAATGAGTATATTTATATACAAACAAATATAAGATGTGATTGATGTATATATATTTGTGTTAAATTTGAATTGATTTAGAACTTACCATGAGTGTACATATACAATCGGTTTGATATGTATATAATATGTATATATATGCTCGGTGGTATACATTCAATTGTAATGTTGTTTTGTATAATATATATATTAAACTGAATTCATCCGACAGGTATACATATCTGACTATAAATGAAATGGTCTGAGTAGAATAATGTATGAATGTTAGTTGGTTGTGTTAGTTGAAATTTCAGTAGAATAGATTAAAAAGGTTATAATAATTATGTGTTTATAATTATACATTTAGTTATGCTGGAGACTTACTAAGCTATAAAAGCTTACTTCGTTTGCTTTCGTTCATTCGTTTTTATAGATTTGGAGACGCGTTACGAGCTCGGGGATCATCAGCACAGTCCATCACACTATCGACTTCTTTTGGTATTTTGTTAAATATTTGAACTCGATCTTATGGCATGTATAGGCTTGATAATGTTTTGGATAATTTTGAATCCTATTGTGTAAATAGCAATGCGAAAAGAGTTTAACTTCCATGCTTGAATTTGATTATATATGTTCATGAATTGGACTTGCATTTGGAATTAGATATTAAAGTTATGTTTATGTGAGCTTGGTTTCGTAATGCCTCGTAACCCTGATTCGGCGACGGAGACGGGTTAGAGGTGTTACATTAACTAGATTTCTTACCCAACAATGCACGGGTTTGATTGTACGTATATATTGAAATTATTTTATAATTTTGTAGAAATATAATTTTATGATTTACATCATAAATAATTTTATAATTTCTTTTATATATTTATAATTTAATATTTTATTTGATAAAATAATGTCTTAAATTATTATATGTAATATGATATATAGAATTTCCTGTATTAAACATAGATGAAAAATAGTTTATGAAATCCATCAATTTTTTATTTATGAAATATATTTATAATTATAATAAATGTTTTAATTTTTAAATATATTTTTTTTAAATATTTTAATTTTTTAGAAACTCAATCCTATAAAATAATTTTTATTATAATAAATTACAATTAGCCTAAAAATCATTATAATAAAAAATGTAATTAGCATAAATTATAACATAATAAACTTTAATTTTTAATTTGTTTGGCAATTTAATTTTTAAAAATATATATTTAATATAAGTAATTATGAATTTTTATATTAATAAAATATTCATATAATGATTTACAATTAGAAAAAAAAAACTTCACTTAGCATGAATTATAATGAAATTATTTATTTATTAGTAAAAAAATATTTAAAAAATTAAAAAAAAATAAAACTGGTCCCAAAATATATTAAAAACAAAAGCTTTGCAGTATTTAATTCAATCATACACAATTAACAAAATTAACTTCATCAAAAAGAAAAACATATAATATATATTTTTATTCTTTTTAATTGTGTACAATAAACATGCATGCATATTTGCATTAACACTCAAGAAAAAAATTGACCAAAAAATAAAATAAAAATTAAACATTTTTTATTTCATAACAATATATTAAAATTTTAAATATGATTTTAAACTGTTAAATATATTTAACAATATTTGTTTTTTAAATTATTATAAATAAATTCAGTGAACTGGTTAATTTTTTTAATATTTTTAATATATTATATTTTGAAGGAGTTACAAATATTCTAACAATATTTTTAAAATTATTATTAGAAGAATAGTAATGATTTGTTTCTTAATTAACAATATTTTAAAATTTTTATTTTTAATAGTATTTTAATTTTATTAGAAGAATAGTAATGATTTGTTTAATAATTAACAATATTTTAAAAATTATATTTTGAATAGTATTTTAATTTTAAAAACTACTATTTTTAAATTTAAAATTTCTTAATATTTAATTTTAATAAAGCAAAAATATTGGTAAATGGAAGGTGACTTGCCAACAATCGAGGCGAATGCAAGGGATAGGCTCCTTAAACATAGAAACTTACAGTTTAACTCCCTTACACTTATTAAATTATAAATTTATATATGTAAAATTGTCCTTTACCTCAAGTGAGAAAAAAATATGTTTAATCTTTCTAAAAAATATGAAATTATAAATTAATACATGATAAAATTATATTTTAATTTTTTAAAATTTTATAATTTAATTATGACCTCTCTTAAAATAAAAATCTTAGTTTCGCCCCTATAGAAAAATCTCAACAAAAATTCAGGCTTGAAAGGTTATTGGAAAAGAAATTTTAAGTTGAGGCCAATGGCCACGACTTCTGCTACCTCCCATTTGGTGTGGGAAGAAAGAAGTTCCCGTGGAATTATTATTGCATTGCCAATCTTTGCTATTACTTATCTTCCCACAACACTGAGAAAGATGATAATTTAATCTCTATATTTTGAAGCATTCCACCATTATTGTCAAACCAAAACAATTTTAACTTATTCAGATTCTGTTACTTCTAGTTCAATCAACTTTATAACTATTATCTAAAATCAATATTTTGAATTTTAAAATTAAGATATTTACGGGTGATTGATATTTTTTTTAAAAAAATTTAATGAATCTCTTTAAACTTTTTCTCATTATAGTTACATAATAATTTTTAATTTTTTAAAAAATATACCAATAATATCATAATATATTTTATTAATTAAATAATTATATTAAATATGTATTTAAGAGACGAAAAATATACGTGAGGTATAAAAAGTAATTACAATTTGGCAATTTAATAATCTAAATAAAATAATTTTTTTAGGTTAAATTCTAAAACTAATCTAATACATAATATAAATAGTTTTATTAATTTAAGTAAGGAATTTAGAATATTAATAAATTGGAAGAAAATTTACTGCCCATTTTTAGGCCGCAGGGAAATGACTTTTTTAGGTTTTTGGGTTAATTTCTATTTAGATCCCTTGTACTTTGAGAGTTCATACTCGTCTCTTTGGTTAAGCAATAAACTGAAGGATTAAATAGTATTACATGTAAACAATGAAGGATTTTAACCCTCTTTTATATGCTCACGTTTGATTGATATCAAATTTTATTTTTCATAATTGTTTTTGAGTTAAAATTTAAATTTAAAAATTTTAAGATAACTTATATCCATCCTTCTGTAAAATTTTTTAAAATTTTTATATGAATTAATTTAATTTTATTAATGTTTTTAAAAACATGAATAGTTAATATATATTTTAAATTTATGGATTATTGAAATTAAGATCTTTAAATATTAATAGAATTATTGATATTAACTCTTGAAGTATATATAGGGATTGTTTAATATCAATTTGGTAACATATTAACCTCGTCCATTAATATATTTAGTTGTATCTATGTATTAATATATCAAATTTGATGAAAAATATTAAATAAAAAACAAGAATTTAATGAAAAAAAATTGGAGAAAACTACATTGTTATAATATATATATATATTATTCTACACTATTGCTTGTAATATATTTAAATAAATATGTAGATAACAATTCATATATTAAAATATTATCTAAAAAACTACATAACGAACATATATGATTTGCATAATCTATTTAAGTAATAATTATTTTTAAAAAAAATATAAATTCAAATAGCAATTTTCATTTAAAATTGACTTTTGTAATATATTAAGATAAAAATGTGTTTAAATTATTTTACTTATATTATTTAAATTTTATTTAGCAGATAAAAATAAAAATATGGAAATTAAATAGAAAAAATAAGGTTGCGACACTTGTCACAATATGAACTTATGTATTTTGATATTATATATATATATATGATTTGAAAATCTAATATTGGAATGATTTTTACCGTAGGAGAATTTAAATTCTTACATAAGTAAAAAAAAAATGAAAACATAAAATGAAACACCTAAAGGTATAATGATAAAATTAGCCCTTAATATTTGTTTCTTTTGTCATTTTGGTCATAATTTTTATTATTATTTTGACCATCTACCTTCAAAAAGGTGAAAAAGTTGAGTGGACTGTAAACAACTTAACAACATTAACATGTCAACTTGAAGCGTGTGTACTTCCTAAAATTTTAAAAACAAAAAAAGTTATAACAATTTTTAAAAAATTATTCATGTCAATAATGAAATACACGTAGATGGTCACATAGGTTATCACGTTAGTGCTAATAAAATATAGATTAGGATAAAGTGATAATTAAAAAAAATTAGGTTAAAGTGACAAAATTGGTAAAAAATAAGGACTAAACTTGTCATTATGCCATATTAAACCTATAAACTATAAAAATAATAATTAAAAAAATGTAAAAGAAAAAAATTATAACTAATAGAACTGATAAAAGTAAATAAATTCTAAGAATATATATTCTATAAATGAAATTCAGATAATAATATATTTCAATTATTAGTATTAATGGATAATTAAAAATAAAAAAATAAAAAGCAAAGATGGAGATCATCATTTATGATTGACATTGTCATTTACTAGAAAGAAAAAAAAGAATTTGAAAGATAAAAATGAAAAAACAGCGACTCCCTCGCCTTTCTCTCATCTTTTAATATAAAGAGCTGAACTCCGAATCAACGAGGGGAAAACCCAAACAAAGCCACCCTTCCGCTCCATTGCCATCACCCCCACCACGCCTCGCCGCGCCACCTTCCACTTTTTAAGTTTCGATCTCTTCTGTTTTTTTTTTTTGAACTTTTTCTAAACTAAATACTGCTACTATTTTATTTTTCGTCGTTCAAATTTTTTATATTATAATTAATTTGTCTCTCTTATTTTCCTTTCCACTTCCTCTGTAAAACCCTAATTATCATTCGATCTCCTATTTCCTCCATTCTTTTTCATTCGTTTTATCATTTCTTTTCGAAACCCTAGATTTTGTTACAAGATCTGTTGTTAACTTTGCATTTTATTTTTAAGATTAAATTAAGAGGTTTTCGAGGGTTTGTTTGATTGGGAAAAAAGAAAATAAAAGAAAGGGTGATTTCGGGTCAAGGCTGGCTTGTTCTTTGCTCAAGTAAATGGCGGATCCGCCTGGACTCCGCCCTGACAGGATTGCTCATCGTTTCGAGGTCATTTCTTGTTCTGCTGCTACTATTAGTGTGGGATTGGATTCAATAGGCTTAAAAAGCAGTGACCGTTGTGAACTGTGACAAAGGAAGCCGTAAAAGTCAAAGCATGCTGAGCGTGCTACGGGTGCACCTCCCTTCTGATATACCAATTGTTGGCTGCGAGCTCACGCCTTACTTGCTTTTACGCAGACCCGACAAGACCGTTACCACCGATGACGTGCCTGAGTCGGCCCCTCTTGATGGTCATTTCTTGAGGTACAAGTGGTAAGTGTTTTTAAATCCGTCAACAGGTTTCATTTAATCTTATATGAGCCTTTTTATGCCTGGTGAGTGTTTTAATTAAAAATTAAAGTTTCTCCCCCCCCTCTTCTAGTGGGTGGTAAGTGTTTGTATTACGAAACTTCTCTGCCTTTTTTTATGTTTTTTATTAGTTTTTTTTTCGGTGTTTTGGTAGTCTCGTTTAGGTCAATTGGGTTGAACTAGTTTTTTGGTTAATATATATTTTATTGTTCTAAGTAAATACATTCTATGGAGCTTCTTTGATGGGCGGTTAGAAATAATTACACGGAGGAAAGTATGGAATTGAGGTTTATAAGTTGAGACTTTCTGCTTGTGCTATTGGAGATACTGTGATTGCTTTTGACTTGATTGCAGTCTGTGTTTTGTTACTTTACGTGCTGGATTAATCTTTTAATTTGATGATTTGGTTTTGTAATTTTTGAAGCCTAAGTAGTAGTTTCTTGATTCCGATTATGGCTTTAAGTTTCATGCCATTTGTTTGGTTTTACTTGGATTTAGTTTGCGCTGTTCACCTATCTGATGTCATCCTCTGTCTCTGCTTAAATTGGAATGACACTTTATGGATACAACATTCCATGATGAACAGGCTCTTCTAGCTAGAATGTTCTGTCACTAATAATAATTGTTGTGGGTGTTTTTATTATTGTGACGCCCTGGCATCTTTATCTCTGTGAAACTTGTTAGAATGTTTCAACTTAGATTGAGAAGTACGTTACATTAAATCTTGGTTATATGAACAAGGAATTGTGCAGTTAAAAGACTGGATGCATATTAATCAGCCAATGTAAACGGTTGAAAAGGTAGTAAGGAGGCAATTAATATGTTCCTGCCTATTTTAAGCTTTTCCTATTTAAACCAAATCATGGGTGGAAGTAAGTCTGGTTACATTCTTAGAAGTATTAGAGATGCCTTGAAAGGTAATAGAAAGTCGTTGTAGTTACAATATTTTTCATCACAAAAGTTCATAGATCTCTATCCTTGACATCAGTTGCATGTAGCAATTGGTAATATAAAGTTGAATTAACTGATTTTTTTAGTCATTGGTTACTCTTTAGATCGTTCGTAGCAAGACAAAAATATTTAACCCTTATAAGATATTATTTATGTCTGTTAATGGTTGAAGCATACTTTAGGTACCTTGTAGTTTTACTGAACTTTGAGATGAGGATGTTATGCATTCTTATTATAATTGCTGGATTGCTATTTGGGAAAGAGAGTATCTTGCCTGTATCCTGTGCACCTATTATTGTGATTTAAGATCTTTTCATCTGATTATGCTGTCTTCTTCCAGGATCAAGTGAATACTCATATAGCAGGACAATTTTCCATTTATGTTACATGTCTAATACAAAATGTTACTTTCTTGGTTCTATTTCACAGGTATCGCATACAAAGTGATAGGAAAGTTGCTGTCTGTAGTGTCCATCCCTCTGAGCAAGCCACATTGCAGTGCCTAGGTTGTGTGAAGGCTAAAATACCTGTTGCTAAAAGTTACCATTGCTCTCCAAAGTGCTTCTCAGATGCATGGCAGCATCACCGTGTTCTGCATGACCATGCTGCTAGTTCTGTAAATGAAAATGGAAATGAGGAAGAAGAGATATTTGGCCGTTTCAATAGCACAGGGTCTGGAGTTGTTAATGCTACCTTAACTGGTTCAGCTTCAAGCGCTAGCTTGACAAATGGTTCTACATCTCTGTATCCTGCTGCAGTTACACAGAGGAGTGGTGGTGAAACCTGGTTTGAAGTTGGACGCTCTAAAACATATACACCCTCAGCAGATGATATTGGCCATGTTCTCAAGTTTGAGTGTGTTGTTGTTGATATGGAAATGAAACTACCTGTTGGACATCCCAATACTATTTTGACATCTCGTGTTATTCCTGCACCTTCCCCTATTCCTCGGCGCTTGATCCCAGTAAGCGGAACTGATACGATGGGACAGCTTGATTCGGATGGCCGTATTTCATCTTCTGGAACTTTTACTGTTCTGTCTTACAACATATTGTCTGACACATATGCCAGTAGTGAGTTATACAGTTATTGTCCATCATGGGCTCTTTCTTGGCCATACCGCAGACAGAATTTGTTGCGAGAAATTGTTGGTTATCGTGCAGACATTGTTTGTCTTCAAGAGGTAATACTTTCAGTTAGCATTTGATGAATGATGATGGCTGCCTTTTAAAATTCCATTTTGATCTGAGAGATAACTTTGAATTTTATTGCATGATAAAAAATTGCTTCCATGTTTATTGTTTACTATTTTATTTTGGTTGGAGATGTAGATCTTGTGCACTTTTGTCATTCTTAGATTTGGGTTAATGCTCACCTGTATCCTTTGTTTTTTCTTTTAAATGCAAACTGTCTGTGTGTATGTCTATATATATAAATGCACCTAAAAGGTTTTATTTGCCTCCATAATTTTTTGATCTAAGAGTGGAAGTAGTGATGAGCGATGCTAATGAGGAAGTCAGTTTGCTCTTCTTCCATCTTTGTTAAGAAATAATGGAGTTTCCTGAAAACAAAGAAGAGACCATAGTTGAATGAGAAATGATTTGGGAGGCCAGAATTTCTTTAGGTGGATTCAACTCATCATCAGCCAGAAATCATCTTCAGCCTTCAGTCATCTAGGTGAACAAAGCGTGTGCCTAATTACCTGCTGTTCTCATCTTTTCAGGTGCAAAATGACCATTTCGAGGAATTTTTCGCCCCTGAGCTGGACAAACATGGGTATCAAGCTTTATACAAGAGGAAGACAAATGAGGTTGCTTAAGAACTCCTCAGATACCCATCTCACTGGTTTAATGATATTACTCTTTAATGTATAATTTATGTTGTTTATGACACAGGTTTACGGTGGAAATATCCATACAATTGATGGCTGTGCTACTTTTTTCCGTAGAGATAGGTTTTCTCATGTCAAAAAATATGAGGTTCGGAAGTATTTCTAATGTGGTATATGGGATTCTATTTTGTTTTTCTTTGCTAAAGTAAATCATGTCTTTTGCAGGTTGAATTTAATAAGGCTGCTCAATCCTTGACTGAGGTTGCAGTTCAAACTACTCAGAAGAAAGCTGCTTTAAATCGTTTGGTTAAGGTAATAAATCTATTATAGCTAATTTTGATCTGTATTCATTCTCTAACAGTACATAAATGATCATATCATGTAAATTCTTCTTCATCTGCAGGATAATGTCGCCTTAATTGTGGTTCTGGAAGCAAAGTTTAGTAATCAGGGAGCTGACAATCCTGGGAAGCGACAGCTTCTTTGTGTGGTATGAATTGTTCTTTTTATTCTTCTATGCTGTCTGGTATTCTCTATTATATGTTCTCTAGTTCACATTATTTTACTTCCATGCTTTATTCATGGTCAAAACATGATATCATATCAGGGTTTTTTTTATTGGGCTGTTGGCAAGTTGAACATGCTTTGATCTTGCTGCGGCTGTTCTGCCCTGAAATAAATGAATAAAGGATAGTTTGGGAGTATCTTTAGCCTTATAGGCTTGAGTTCAACTAATGGGCTATGTTACCTGGGTTTTGTCCTATATAATCTAAAACTGAAACGTAAAAAGGCAAGTTTTGCACAGCTTGTTGAATTTGTTGCTAGAGGATTTGAAGAGTAACTTTTTCTTGGTCTGCCTAGCTTTACTTAAAGTAGTGTATTTCTAGTTTCGTAGCCATGGATGTGTGTAATTTGTTGCTTTCTATAGGCAGGTTGATTTCTCTAGATCCATATACAGGTGTGAACCGTTCTGCAGGCGGCAGGCAGGTTGTGATGCAGAAAGCTGGTGTAATGTACCCAAAATGGTTAATGAGTGTTCCTATATTTGTATAATGGGATTTTGATCTTTTAGGTTGGCCAGCTAAAAAGTTTGCTTGAGAACAACACATTCCAGCAATTAGAAGCTATGTTGCTCCAACTCTTCATTTTTGTTAATGTACATGTGTCCGGCACATAGATATGGGGATGTGACCTCTAAGGATCCTCCAAATACATGGACAAACTTAGAAAAATCTGACCATGCATGTGTCAAACACATCATCCAACACTCTCACCCAAGTTCAAGTAACATAGATAAGAAGCATCAAAATCCCACTAAACTTCTGCATACTTGATTTTGACTAACCAAATGCCAATTTGGATTAGATTGGCTGGTTACTATGTGCTCTCTCTTTATTGTGTTTTGGTTCTTTTAGTCTCTCTGCCTACTCCTTTCCATTTTTATTTTTTCAAAGATGGAATAGAAATGTTATCATACTCATCTCTTCTAGAAGTTTGGCTATTCTTTACATTCATGAAACTTGACTTATCTAAAGACAGCTTAGTTGTTCATTTATATTCTTTGCAACTCTTCTGTAGTTTCTAGTCTACAAGCATCATGTAATTGTTTCCTATCATTCCTGGTTTTGGAGTGCAGGCAAATACACATGTAAATGTTCCACCAGAGTTGAAGGATGTCAAAATCTGGCAGGTTTTAGTTTTTCTTTAATTTCTTTCTTTATTTATACATAAATGTATCTGTATTTCAAAATAATCGTTTATTTTGTGTTCTCTCTATAATGTTGTAGGTGCATACCCTCTTGAAGGGATTGGAGAAAATAGCTGCAAGTGCAGACATTCCAATGTTGGTGTGTGGGGATTTTAATTCAGTTCCTGGGAGGTAATACTGTTATCCTTTACATTATATTAGATTATGTAGTGCTTTAAGACCATTTTGTTGCATTAGACTTTTTCCAAATTATGTGTATTGTTGTATTTTTCATAGTGCTCCCCATTCACTTCTTGCTATGGGAAAGGTAGATCCACTGCATCCAGAATTATTGGTAGATCCTCTTGCGATTTTGCGTCCTCACAGCAAGTTGACTCATCAGTTGCCACTGGTAAACTCTCTTTAGTGCTTCAATAAGTAGCTTATGTTTTTTTTTCTAAATCCTATTACTTTAATCACAGCTTGTATTTGACAAAATTTGTTTCTTTGAATAGGTTAGTGCCTACTCACCCTTTGCGAGAGGTGTTGGTCTTGGTTTGGAACATCAGAGAAGAAAAATGGACATCACAACTAATGAACCTTTATTAACAAATTGCACAAGAGATTTTATCGGCACCCTGGATTACATATTCTACACCGGTGTGTTGTTCTTTCAAAACACTTGGATGATTGGATTGGATAGTGCATATACAAATTATAATTTATCTTGAATGCCGTGACTTGAGATTCTTGTGTACTTAGATATATGATATCTTAGGTTGATGCAGATGCTTATGAGTATTTTGTTTTGTACTTTCAGCGGATTCTTTAACAGTGGAGGCATTATTGGAACTCTTGGATGAGGATAGCTTGAGGAAAGACACTGCCCTTCCTTCTCCAGAGTGGTCCTCTGATCATATAGCACTGTTAGCTGAATTCCGGTTCCAGACAAGGCCTAGACGTTAACACTTTTAAGGTATGATGTAATGCACCCTCAGTTTTAAATGACACAATATATGCAAGAGAGTCCGTATGTATCTGTGCTGGGTTTAGTTGTATATGTAAAATAACAAGCGGCTACCTGTTGTTTAGGTCATGAAGATGGCCAAGAAAATGACTCTTGAGAAGCCGATGGATACAGATAAAAGGTATTTGTAAGAATGATAGATCAAGCTCCCTGTGTTTTTAAGGTAAATTCTCTTTGATTGAGGGATCTTTGCTTTGATCTATCTGCTTTGTAATATGTCAACACCTTTGTTTCATAGAAAAATGATTACTTTTTTTTTTTTTTGGCAAATAGAAGTGTTCACCGGCTCAATATAATTTTAGTGAATTGTCCTTTGTACCTTAAAATTTCTTCTGCAAAGGAAGTGGTGGTTTAATTAGTGGCATGGCATGCCTTGCCTTCCCATCTTATCTTTAAAGCTTCATGTTTCGTTTTGCCTTCCCAAGAATAAAATATAATAAAATCATTTTCTTTTCTTATTCTTCTCTCCTGCAACTAAAATCTTCTTGTTTGCATCATTAAAACAAAATTCACTCATTATCAAGTTGATCTTCACCAAGCAATCGATGTGAGTATTTTAATATTGTATTTCAATGGTTTATGAATTGGTCATACTTGCATATATATATTATTAAGTAGTGAAAATTTGAATCTTAATGTGATTTGGATAAATTGTTAAATAAAATCTCTGGCAAAAAATTGTTTGTTGATTTTTCTCTTTACCTTATTCTCCTTTTATATTCTATTTGTGATTTCTTTTTTTGTTCCAAATTCCAACTTGCGTCCTAACTTAGGACAATTAATAGGAACATCCAACAAAACGCCATATTTTTCATATGTTAATCACAATGTAGATACATTAGTTTAGTTTGATTGATTTGTTTAACAAAGAACTAAACATTCGTGATTGTAGAGATAGTTGACGAAACTTTACAATGCAATAAGGTTAAAAAGAGTTCAACATTCACAGGTGTCTAATTAATTAAAAATAACTTTTACAAAAGTTTATTATAAAAAATTACAATAATGAAGTAAAGAAAACCTAAGTGGTTATATTAATATATGTTGTATATTTCGGCATTATAATTGCGTTATACTAATTTATTTATTTTAGATAAAAGTAATGGTATTTTCTAGGGAAAGAAATAACAAGCTCCTCCTAGATTAAAAAAAAATGATGACATTCTATTCCTGTTCACAATAGAATGCTCTTTTTGAACAAAAGGATAGCTATTATCAAATTTTTAAGAAAAATAATACTAAAATAAATCAATAGCATGCTTTTCTCAATTTTTAAGGAAGCACAATATCGTGTTATTCCCTTTTTTTTTCGGAGAAAAGTAATAGCATTTTTCCCTTTTTTTTTGGGGATAAAGGACGATGACATGACAAACTTATGCCCTTTTTTTTCCCTTTTTAGGATTACAAAATCATAAAATCATAACTATTCTATCGTTTTTTTTCTCTATCCCACACTGTATTTTTTTTGCAGAATTCTCATGCAGTAAAAAATGTAGATAGTTGATTTCGCAATAACAAATGTTAATAAAAAAGATAACTTATGTTTATAATAATTCTTCTTCATAAAAATCATTGTTTGAGAATAGTTATTTAGGGGTGAAGTCAAAAAATATTTTTAGGAGACTGAAATCAAATTATAATTTTTATGATAGTAAAAGTGTAGTTTTTAAATGATTAAATTAAAATTTTATCATTTTTAGAGGAGGTCAAAGTGTAATTTTATTTTACTAATTTAAAATTTTAAAAATTTTAAATGGTTAAAAAGAAAATTTTAGGAGGGTCGGGACTCCTACCACCCCTTAGATTCGCCAATGGTTATGTTTCAAAATAGAACTTTATTTTATAAAAGTTGTAATTAAGAGTAGTTACCATTTAAAAATAATTTATGTTCGAAACAACTCTTGCTTAAAATAATTGCATTTGAAGAGCAATTATATTCAAAAACTTCTATTTAGAATAATATTATTTAAGAATAATTATTGTTTAGAACAAAAACATTTTCAAGAAAAGTATCAGCATAGAATAATTTTTGTTAGAAACAACAGTTGTGAGGGGACTTGCAGCATTTTCATAACTTGATTAAACTCTCGCTAAAAGCTCTTTCAGCCTTTTTATTTGCTCAACTTTAACCTCTTTATAATGGAAAATTCATCTCAACACTCTTATTAATCATTTAGCTTTGTAATTAATAAACCTATAACAACTTCTAAGGAACTTTTTCCCCTTTCGGCGATTTTCTTGACTTTTAGACTCTCTAAAAGCTCTTTCAACCTTTTCTTTTCTCCAACCTTAATCTCTTTGTAATCGAAAAATTAATCACATTACTGCTATTAATTGCTTAACTTTGTAACTATTATTCTTAAACTAATAAATAGGAGTCTATGTGAGTGGGCTTTTGGCGTTTTGACAAATTTCTTAGACTTCTAAACTCTCTCTAAAAGCTCTTTCAACCATTTCATTTGCTCCGCCTTAATCCCAACCACACTTAGCCCTTTTTCACCTTTACTGTCGCACTCAATGTTAAAAGGTTTGCTCCAATCTTTCTCCCCGTTTCTCTTTGTACATTTTTTTTCACTTGTTAGCAACACTTTTTCTCCTCACCAAAAAACCTTCTAGATTTGGAACATTATGGAGCTAAGCCTAGGAAGATTGGCAGGAGCATTCCTTGATTACAACACTCCATGCTGAGAAGGTTGTAGTGTTAACCTTAAAAACGACATTCCATGTTCGGAAGACTGTGGAGTTAAGCCTAAGAAAATCTGTAAGATTCTTAGGTTTCCTTCACCTTTAAGATGTTTTGGAGAGTATTGACTTAAAAGCTCAATTATAGATACTGTTTACAAGTCCTCTTCTTAACAACTCTCTAGAATACAAGTGCTTCTTCTCTCTCTCCGTGCCGAACAAAGAGTGCACTTGCACTTAAGTGTACAAATAGCACTCCCCCTTACCAAAATATGTTACGAAAGAAATGCCATGTTTTATACAAGATGAGAAATAAGTCAGTTGACAAGAATGTATTACTAGTGGTGGGTAATGAGAGTGAAGTAAATCATAACATGTTGGCAATAATAAGTAATAGTGAGTATAATATAATGAGGATTATATGTAAGTTACAGGCACATGACATATTTTGGGAAGGGAGTGCACTGTTTGTTCAAGCTGCTGCAGCTTTAAGGAAGAAGGACTTGTTAATGCAGTATGGAAGATTGGCAACTAATAACCATTTCGATTCAATGTATCTCTAACATGTATAAATGCTGCATTTCAAGGAAAAAGGGAGATATTAACAGAAATAACTCAGAATTAAAAGGAAACGCAGTTGCCCAATCATCACCGACAAAATTCTTTCCAGTTAGCTTCTATTTTTAAACATAAAATTACAGATGAAGAAAGATCCATGAATTGCCCATTCCACCATGACCTTACTGCTTTCAAGTGTTTTCCAATTCTGACTATGTTTGTTAAGTTCCAAAATGGTTTCAATTTCCCTAAGTATATGTATCCATAAACTAATTTAAGGCCTCACTCAAAAAATTATATATTCCACCAGTTCATGAGCTATATCATATCTCTGATGTGGGAATAAAATGTTAGAAAGAGACATTTCCCACCACAGTCTGACAGTTTATGTCTTATGATGTTAGTGTTGTTTTCTCTTTTATGTAATAATGGTGTTGAAAGTGTTGTGTTGAGCGATCAAAAAAAAAAAAAGCCAAGGAACAAAAAAGAGAAAGATTGCAGCAACAAAATATTCAGTCCCAATCAGTACAAGAATATTACATATCTCAAGGTTTTGTTATAAGTTATTATCCCAGAAAACCAAAATAAAATAAAATAAAATAAAAGCAGTGGCTGATGGATGCCTGGACTTCCCCATGTATGCCACCGAGATTCCTCCTTGCTTCTTCTTACATCATCTCCATGCCTTACATTTTTCAACTCTTGAAGCGCAGCCCAAGTTTATAAAGATATAGGAAAGTTGAGGATGTTTCAAACAAGACATCCCTATATAACTACTGTTTTAGTCAACCTAATGTTGTACTTGGTAATAATATTATAAAAACTTGTCTATTTTCGTACAAGATATGATATATCTTGCCAATTAATTACACAGATCTGGCAATCCTTTTGGAATGGAGCATTCACCAAAATATCTGGTAAGGAACTGCAGTTAATCAGTACATATTCATGAGATAACAAGAAAAAGAGAAGCCAAAACTAGAGTTTTGTTCCAATTTCAAGTCGCGTTCTTGAAAAAATATATTGGAAATGCTACTTATTTTAATTTTCCGAATTAAGAATGCCTGCCGAAAACTTACGGTAAAGAATAATCCATTAAATGGAACCATTTATGCGGTAAACCACAGAATTTATTATATATAATATTATAAAGTCACATCAAATCAAATCAAATCAAGGGCAGTGTTCTTGATTTCAGTGCGAAAAGAGAGAAGAAGACAAGTAATTCACTGTAACAAAAATATGCAAGGGAACGGCAGAAGTGAGCAGTTGGAGGCGGGGCCTTCCTTTCTTTGCTATAAATAGTTGCCTTTTGCAGCAAACATTTAATGACGTTTTGCTGTTTGTTTCATGCATGTACAATAAGTTGTTGTGGACAACGACAAGCTATATTCATAACTTTGCTGTAATTTGAGGGTGAAACTGTGGAGTTCTTCATCAAAATCCAGCCTCTGTTGATGCGAAACTGAGGTCTCAACTGTCTTTGAAACTTTGGGTCAAAGGGTTTGTAAATTTTTCTATTTTGAGAGTGATACGAGTCACAAAAGCCCAAATTCTTGAGGGCAAAGTCCAATAAGAAGATTCCAAGCCCAATCAAGAAATCCACCCATACTTAGTTGAAAATCAGGCCAAATTGTCAAAGTGGCCCAAGTTGTAAAGTTTTATTTTTATTTATTTATTTATTTATTTTACTTAGTTTAAATTTTTATATTCAGTCCAAGAGTCCCAAATAAAAGACCCTTGGCCGAATTTCCATATTAAAATAATTAGGAGTTTTTTTTTAGTTTTAGTTTTAGTGTTCTAATTAAATTAGGAAAACATTTGAAAGGCCTATTTATATGGCTTGGCCAGCCACCCTACATTACATTACAATTACATTGAAAATTTCAGATTTGATTTGAGTGAAAATTCTCTTTGAGTTCTTCAAGGATTTTCTCTTGAGTTTTCTTTAGAAGTTGTTTTAACAATCTTTTTGATTGTGGGAGCCATCTTCAACCTTCTTCTTGCCATTGATATTCTTTGGAGGGGAGATTAGAGCCGTTTGAAGGGAGTTGTGAGATCTTTCGGGATTTCAAGGCTTCTTAGGACTTATCTTTTAATTTCTTACTGTCAATTCTTTCTTTATTTCTACTTGTGCTGAATCATTATCTAATCTATTTTCTGTTCTTATTGTGTTTTCAGCCTTTTTCTATCTTAAGGAATCAGCCCAAAAATTCCCAAATTCTAGGGTTTTTCCATACTCTTTTTGGGTGAAATTAGATTGTCGAAATTTGGGGAAAACTATCTTGGTGTTCAATTGGGCAGAATCACAATCTCCTTGAGGGTTTCAAGAACCCTAACACTTATTTCTATTCTCAATTTGATTCTTTGCTGATTTGGGGATTTTATTTCAGATCTGAAAATTCAAAAATCTAATCTTTTAATTTTCTGTTTCGTTTCAGATCTAATTGTTTAGGGTTTTCGTAGGAGTTTCTCGTGACTTGGCAACTCGATCTTGGTCCGCGCGCAACCCCGTATCATTTGGTATCAGATTTTGGGCGTTTTGGGTGTTCTTGGTTGATTTCTAAACTGATCTCTATTTTTTAAATTACAAACAGCAGTTTTACCCAGAAAAATTTTTGAAAAAAAATTCATTTGAGTGGGTAAACGTTTTCTGATTGATCTGAAATTTTACATACATATTTTTGGCACTGTTATTGAATATACAAAAATATTTCCCGCAAAAAAATAAGTCGAAAAAGTCAAAAAATTGAAAAAAGACGAAATCCAATAAAAAATTAAAAAAATATTCAGCGGGTTGAATTTGGTGCCCAAATTTTCCAGATCAAAAATTAAATATTTGAAGACATTTCAGATTTAATTTTGTGATTTTTGAGATCGGGAACACCTCGAACGAAGTTGTCAAGTTACTCCGCAGTTTTTCGGGTTTTCTGTTTTCAACAATTTTTATTGATTCTTAGCTGTAGGTTTTCATTTGTTTGCTTTTTATTCTCCCTTTACAATATCTAACACCTTCTTGTTTTTTGTGTTAGTAGGATTTAAACGTGTGCCCAATTCTTCCTCGGTGCAACACGAATCAATTGGTGTCTCGTCAGTTTTTGGCATCCTAGTGCAAATTAGGATTCTTTGGTAGTTTGGTTCACACTCTCTAATTGGTTGATATAAACTCTGATAAAGAACTCACAAGATTGAATTCGACCTCATTGAGAATTTGATTTTTCTTTTTGAGTGATTAATGGTGAGGTTTGATAACTTTTATTTTTGAGTGTTGAGTGTTTATTTTTTACAGGTTTTGATGTCTAAAGGTGATAATAATGATGCACTTATGAAAGTCCAACAACAGTTAGACAGACATACTGCTGCAATCACACAAATAAATGCTACACTTCAAGCATTGAATACTACTTTGAATGAGGTACGAGTGAATCAAAAACATCAATATCGAGATCCAATTAAGGAAGATAGGGATAACCAGCCCCATAGGTGCAACCCTCAACGTGTCCCTAGAATGGATGATGATTGTCATGATCATGGACAATCATCTTTGGCAAAACCAAAGAGCGAGCAGCAACGAGAACATCTCTTTCATACTCGCTGCCACGTACAAGGTAAGCTTTGTAGAGTTATTATTGATGGTGAAAGTTGCTCGAACATAGCCAGCACGACGATGGTGGAAAAGCTTTGCTTAACCACTACCAAGCATCCACAACCTTATCAACTACAAGGGCTTAGCAACGAAGGCCAATTTAGGGTCACTCAACAAGTGCGCATCGCCTTTTCTATCGGTAAGTATCAAGACGAAGTTGTGTGCGACGTAATGCCTATTCAAGCCTGCCATTTGTTGCTAGGAGAATCGTGGCAACTGGATCGAAAAGTCACTCACGATGGTCGTACCAATAGGTATTCTTTCAAGCATCAAGGAAAGAAACTCACCTTAGTGCCGCTCACTCTGGAACAAGTCCATGAGGACCAAATCAAACTGAAAAATTCTGTTAAAACAAGTGAGGAAAAAGAAAAAGAGAATGAAAAAGAGCAAAAAGAGATTGAGAGTGAAAAAGAAATTGAAGAAAGAAGAGAAAATGAATTAGAAAAAGAAACAAAAGAAAAAGACGTGGAAAGGGTAGTGAGGAATGTTTCCACTAACCAAGATATGAATTTTTCTTGTGTTGCTACTTTTCAGGTTCCCGAAAGATCGAAAGATAACTTTCAACTTCAATACCTCTCAAATGAAAGACGCTTTCATACGATCAACTTAAGCAAAGATGAAATCACACTACATGATCCCGAAGGTAAGCGAGGTAAGGAAATTTTAGAAACCGGATTTGAAAATTATTGATAAAACTTTTGGTGACTTAGTTCTTAAAAGATCCCCTCATTTTGATCCAATTAATTGTTACTGTTCGATTGTGGTTGATAAAGTCATTACGAAAAGAAGCGTGATTTGTTATTCTCTTGATTTACCTTGTGTAAAATCCTTGAATTTGTCCAAATCTGTTTTGGAGAATAAGGTAACGAAATTTTCCAAATTTGTTTTCAATTTATATTTGTGCCTTAAACAGTTTATGTGGTTGTACATGAAGTTTGAGTTCCATTTGACAAACGTTAACTCAACAACGAAGATTCGACTACACTATGCCCCCGATGAGCGAAGGTTTGTTTTAAATGAAAAAGGTAAAATCGACCCTTATTCTTCTGCTTATCGAGGTAAGATGCTTGAAACCTTTGAAACACTTTTGTACTCCTCGGATAGTGATAAAGATCGTGTTGATGAACACTTAGATCGAAACGTGCTTGACTGTCCTATTTTATTTATTGATGATCTATCTGTTTTGATAGTTGATAAAAAAGATTCTTGTTTTTGATAATGCATGTGTGAGTGAATCTATAGACCGTCGATTAATGCATGGTATGATTATGCAACTCTGTGAACCATGTAAATCTTTTCAAATACCTACTTGTGACGATTATGTTTACCATTTGATTTATTACTCGCAATTTATTCATGGTTTGTGGGAACAATGTGAGACGACTGAATGCCTTAAAACATGTCCATCTTTGTTTCAAATATTTGACAAGGCAGTGGTGAGTAAATTAGATTGTTTGCATGGTAATCTGAATCTATCCATTCACATGCGTTATACCTGTTCTATTATGCTTATGATTGGACTACAAGCTTATTTCCGTTGCTATTTACTATCTCATGGCTATTCTTCTCAGTGGACTCAATTGCCATTAGTCCCGTTCGATAGAGGAAAGTCGAGTTCATTTGATTTTTTAGATTCGAGGACGAATCTTTTTGAGGAAGGGGGGAATGATACGAGTCACAAAAGCCCAAATTCTTGAGGGCAAGGCCCAATAAGAAGATTCCAAGCCCAATCAAGAAATCCACCCATACTTAGTTGAAAATCAGGCCAAATTGTCAAAGTGGCCCAAGTTGTAAAGTTTTATTTTTATTTATTTATTTATTTATTTTACTTAGTTTAAATTTTTATATTCAGTCCAAGAGTCCCAAATAAAAGACCCTTGGCCGAATTTTCATATTAAAATAATTAGGAGTTTTTTTTTAGTTTTAGTTTTAGTGTTCTAATTAAATTAGGAAAACATTTGAAAGGCCTATTTATATGGCTTGGCCAGCCACCCTACATTACATTACAATTACATTGAAAATTTCAGATTTGATTTGAGTGAAAATTCTCTTTGAGTTCTTCAAGGATTTTCTCTTGAGTTTTCTTTAGAAGTTGTTTTAACAATCTTTTTGATTGTGGGAGCCATCTTCAACCTTCTTCTTGCCATTGATATTCTTTGGAGGGGAGATTAGAGCCGTTTGAAGGGAGTTGTGAGATCTTTCGGGATTTCAAGGCTTCTTAGGACTTATCTTTTAATTTCTTACTGTCAATTCTTTCTTTATTTCTACTTGTGCTGAATCATTATCTAATCTATTT
Source organism: Gossypium hirsutum (assembly GCF_007990345.1). Taxonomy (NCBI): domain Eukaryota; kingdom Viridiplantae; phylum Streptophyta; class Magnoliopsida; order Malvales; family Malvaceae; genus Gossypium; species Gossypium hirsutum. Next base: position 71,801,699 of record NC_053432.1, read on the forward strand.
TCTGTTCTTATTGTGTTTTCAGCCTTTTTCTATCTTAAGGAATCAGCCCAAAAATTCCCAAATTCTAGGGTTTTTCCATACTCTTTTTGGGTGAAATTAGATTGTCGAAATTTGGGGAAAACTATCTTGGTGTTCAATTGGGCAGAATCACAATCTCCTTGAGGGTTTCAAGAACCCTAACACTTATTTCTATTCTCAATTTGATTCTTTGCTGATTTGGGGATTTTATTTCAGATCTGAAAATTCAAAAATCTAATCTTTTAATTTTCTGTTTCGTTTCAGATCTAATTGTTTAGGGTTTTCGTAGGAGTTTCTCGTGACTTGGCAACTCGATCTTGGTCCGCGCGCAACCCCGTATCAGAGAGGCTTCGTTCATATAGATTTGACACTTCATTGAAAGAAATTGTAAAAGAAGGAAAAATTTGAGAAAGTAAAACACAATGTATGAATTTTATCGATTAATCACTACAGGAAACTAGGTCTCCAGCTGTGTTTTTAGTGACGCTAAGACAAAAAACGTTGCAAATGTTATACATTATTGGTGCTAGAAGGAAAATGCTGCAAAAAGTTGAGCAATAGTAGCGCTTTTCTACCAAACGCCGCTAAAAGTTGAGCAATTAAGCAATAGTGGCATTTTAGGTCCAGACGCCGCTAAAAGCTGATCAATAGTGGCGTTTTTGGTCAAAACGCCGCAAAAGGTTAAGCTATAGTGGCCTTTTTTTTATCTAAACGCCGCAAATATGTATTATTTTTTGCGAAAGGACTTCGTTTTGTTATCCCCAAAATGCCTTGATCTTCTTCCCAAAATCAATTCCTCCTCCCCAAAATCCCAAAATAAAACTTAATCAGCTACTTTTGAATGCCTCAATTTAGGAATTTGGATCTTATAAAATTAAATCTAACTTAAATAAAACTTTACGTCTCACAAATCCAACTTGAATTCAAGTTTTTACAATCTCAAGTGAATCATATTCAATAAAATCCTAAACCCTATAATTAATATACATTTAGGGGCATAACTAGGGGGTTGAAAGGGTTTGGCCCCCCTAGAATGAAAATTTTTTCATTTAGGCCTTTTGAAATTTTTTAAAATTTTAAAGGTAAAATTGCACTTTGTCCTTCTGAAAATGGATAAAATTTGATTTAATCATTTAAAATTTATAATAATATAAGCTATCGAAATGATGAGATTGCATTTTTTTACTTACAATTTGATTTCAGCCCCTAAAAAATTTCTGATTGTGCATCTATTTATCCCTAAACACTAAACTTTAAACCATAAATTCTAAACCCTAAACCATAAACTATATACAATAAACCTAAACCATAAACCCTAATCCCTAAACCTTAAACCTTAAATGATGCAAGAGGTCAAGCAGTAGCGGTGTTTGTGATAAAAACACCGCAAAAGGTCAAGCAATAACGGCGTTTGTGATAAAAACGACGGTAAAGGTCAAGCCATAAAAAATAATAATTTTATTTTAGGGTTTAGATTTTAAGATTTAATGTTTAAGGTTTAAGGTCTATGGTTTATGGTTTTAAGGTTTATGGTTTAATGTTTTGTAACAGCCTAATTTTCAGTGGTGTCGGAACAGTGATTCAAGATCGCTAAATCCGATAAATGAGTAGGAAATATTATTAATTTAGTGAGTATAAGTTAAATGTGAAGTTAGGAAAAATTTTGAAATAGTGAAATGTACAAAAAATATAGATATTAAAATAATTAGAATTGAAAATGAGGTATCGAGACCTCGGGAATTTTAAATCGAGCCATAAATATTTTTATAAATATTTATGGAGTGTTAATAAGTTAGTATTAAAGTTTCGTCAAGAAATTTTAAAGTACTGATAGCTAATTGAACAAAAAGGACTAAATTATATCAAATGCAAAATTGTGGGAAATGATTAAATAGCTTAAATAATAAAAGAAAGAGGGTTTAAAAGGCAAATAGACCCAAGGTCTATTTGGCTTGGACGGCAAGAGCATAAAATCACCAAGAAAATAAGGTCAAAATTAGAAAATTGCAAAATTTACTTAATAAAGCTAGGACTAAAGTGGAATTATCTAGATTTCTCTTTATTTTTTCTGCATTCTCATCAGCACAAACACCATTGAAGAGTTCCATTAAGCTGGTTTTTCATATTTTTACTACAAGTAAGTTCAATTCTTGATTATTTCTTGAAATTTTTGTGTTTTTGTGACTTTTACAACTAGGTTCATCTGTTGAATTCATTAGTTCTTGATTCTATGAAAGAAATTGAAAGTTTCTATGAATATGTGCTGGAAGTATATGATGATTTGATAAAGAATTAGAGCTTTAAATTGTTTATATGCTGATTTTATTGAAAGAATTGAATAGAAAGTGAACGTTTGAGACCTAAATTGTAAAAGAGTTTGAAGTTAGAGTTTTATGTGGAAATTCTGAATTTCAATAGTTATGAAATAACTTATAATGTCTAGGAAAAGTAGTAATTGAGAAAATTAGTTTAATTGAGGGGTTAATTAAGTAAGGACTGAACTGTATGAACTGTGAAATTTGGGGCAAAATGAAAATCAACATTTTGCACTAAAACAATTTTAGATAGCAGCAATAGTCTAACTTTGAAAAATATCCAAAAATTTTAGAAATCTAATTAGAGGATGAATAAAATATGAAATTAAAGCTTATTGAGTCTAGTTTCTTATAGAAGAAACGGTGTAAGCAATGGAATTATAAATCATGAGATATAATAAGTTTTGTGAGACAATGTCAGAATGATTTCGGGTTCCCCTGTTCTAACTTTGGAAAATCATCAAAAATTGGAGAAAAATCATTAAGGGATTAAATTTATATGTTTAAAATCCTTAAAGAGTTTATTTTCAATAGAAATAAGCGGTAACATCATCCGAATCTCGTACGATGAGATAATTAATTCTTAGTGAAGAAGGGTTGGAACTATCAGACAGCAGAATAGGGGCAACTTTAAAGAATAAACTGTACTTATTGGCTAAACCAAAAATTCTGAAAATTTTATGGTAATAAGATAAGTAAGTCTAGTTTCAGGGAAAATTAGCAGATCTTAATTTCAAATTCTGTAGCTTAAGATATAAATAATTTAGTGACTATGACGCAAATAGACAGTTTTGAATATACATAAGTAAATAGTGAAATTATTGATAATGTTACTTGTTGCATGTTATATAAATTTAGGATGTGGAATGGAGAGGATAAGGAGGAAAATATGTATGAATATTCAGCTAGCATGGCTACTTTGTATGTTTTAGGCTCATGGACTAAATTGAATAAAAGTAAAATTTTATGGGCAATTTTATAAAAAAATGTTAGAAATGACCAATTTGCATGAAATGGATTATTTTATTATTTAAATTAAAAAATTGAATGAAATTATTAATTTAGCTCAAGATCAGGGAAAAACATGTTTTAAGGATTAAATTGAAAAGTGTTGAAATTATGGAAAATTCTGACATTTTATAGAATTCATAGGTTGTTATCAATTTGTGTGAGAATAACGGCTGGAAATAAGGATTAAATTGCAATAATTTTATTTTATTTTAACCTAAGGATGAAATCGTCATTAATTAAAAGTTTAGGGGTAAAATGATAATTTTGTTTAGAGCATTAGTTGAATGTATTATAACATGAAATAAATGAAAACGATGATCAAATTTCTTTATAAAGATCCGGATGACTTGAATACGAGACTTGAATGTGGAAAAGAAAAGATATCGGATTAATGAAATATCTGATAAATGAATCGGTAACTCCGGTAATGTTCCGTAACTTTATTCCGGTGACAGATTCGGGTTAGGGGTGTTACATTTATTGGTATCAGAGCTAAGGTTTAGTCGGTTCTCGGACCGAACGTAGCATATGTGAAGTCTAGAAATACATGCCATTATATAACTTGTGATAAGATAATTTAATATCTTCCAGCTCTGATGAGATTTATTTTACTTAAAGATAGAGATACTTTCCCAACCGAGCTAATTACGATAATGTTGAAAGCGATACTCAAATATGTGAGCAAAAGTAGATTATGATGAGTCGGAACTCATAAAGGTATGAATAAATGTTATATTTAAATTTATGTGTATAGTAAGTAAAATTTTAAGGTAAGTATCAATATTGAATTAAATTTGTATGGATATATGTGATTGATGTGGAAATAGAATTTTGGATATATATCATATTTGAAAATTTTATTGATTGGGAATGTGATGAAATTGATATGAATATGTGATTAATTGAAATGTGTATTGATTGGAAACTGGAAAGTGATTGAATACCTTATTAACTGTACCGGACTGAGTCGGATATAGTTGGCATGCCATAGGATTTTGAGAAGGGATTTGGAGATGAGATTTGGATATGCTGATGTTTATATCCTTCGGATTTATCCGAAGAGGCACTTTGTGCTATTCTGGTGTGTTTTGGATGGATTGTATTATTCTGGTGTGTTTGGGAGGATTATATGATACTGGTGTGTTTTGGTTGGACATTTTGGTGTGTTTGGATGGAATCCGCGTATCCGCCAAAGTCCGAGTCTTGTTAATAGGGGTAAATATGAATATTAAGTGAAATTGAAATGAGAATTGAATTCCCTATTAACTTGTCGGACTAGTCGGATATAATTGGCATGCCATAGGAACTGGAAGTGTACGGGATTTGTCGGCTTTACTGATCAGACACTTTATGTGTCGTATTTCAGGCACTTATGTGTCGTATTCTTATCAGGTATTATGTACTGTTTTAGGCACAATGTGCCTTACTGGTGTGTTTGGTTGGATCCGTGTATCTGTCTGAGTCCGAGTTATGTTAATAGGGTTGAGTAAATGAAATGAGAAAATCGAATGAATTTGATTGATTAAACTATAGAAAGTGTGAAAAAGTGGAATTATGAAAAGAAATGTGAATTGTGAATTGAAATAGAGATATGAGATTGAAAGCTTGCTCCAAAGATTCATGAATTGATTAAAGATAATATAGATGATATATGATGTCATTTGATGAAAGACTATTGCCGAGATATGAAATTAAAGCATAATTAACACACATGACTTATATTGTTACATGTTTGATGTCTATTATTTATTATAGTATTTATAATTTGAATTATGGTAATACCACTGAGTACAAACATACTCAACGTACGATTATATTCCTATAATTCAAATTATTTATTATTAAATGTTAAATTTAAATTATGTATATGGTAAGAGAAGTATGAGTTAGTGATATTGAGATATTTGAAATGTGTTTATGATGAGAAGGAACTTAGAAATGTAAGAATAGAAGTTCATGATATGTATGTGACAATGTACGAAATGAGATAATCAAAAGTTGAGAAATGATGAAACGTGAATGAAATGAAAGTTTATATTGTGATAAACTTATCTATGTTTGTGTGGCATTCATATGATATTATGTGTCTGACTTGTTTGGTTAAGTAAATGCTATGAGTAAATTTACTCAAAATTCATGGAATGCATGTTTAAGTACACTAGTTTGAAATGGATAATTGAAAAGTTCGTGTAACATAATCATGTATGTTAATTTGTTTGAAGTGAATTATGTAATTGTGATGATATGATGTTGATGATAAACGCTAAGTTATATGTGTGTATTTATGAGAACTCAGTTAGAGGCTTTACGACCTCACCCTCTAACCAATGTAGTATTTTATAATGAAAATTTACAAAAAAAAAATGTTGAATAAGTTCACAAATGTGAAACTAATGAGTACAGTAATGGAATAATTAATAATGCAGACGGAGTTGAAAATAATTTGACAAGTGAATACAGTTTAAAAAAAAACATATCAGATTATTCTAAAGATCTTTCAGATTATGTAATGTCACGGTTAAAGAAAAAGTTAACCTCGGCTAGTCGACTTATTCAGATACAATGTCTGAAGTATGTGTTTGCTGAAATTTTTCCCGAATTGGTTTTCGTTAGTGAATGGAATAATGCGGGGTTCATGATGACAGAATTAGTAAAAAAAAATGATAATTGAGTAGTAAAGATGTCTGTGTGTGATAGTTACAGTTGAAATGAATATGATCATCTTTTCTGGGTATTCTATATATTCTTTTATCCTCAGAGATATGTGTGTGTGGTTGTTCAGTCTCTGGTGGAGTTCTGATGTTTTGAGAATGCTAGTTAATTATGATGTTAGACGAAAGCCCTATTGGTCTGGTCGGTTTATGATCGTCATTTCTTCATCTTCTTGGAATTCTATTTTAATATGTTGGAAATGAAGTTAATGCTAAAAATCTATGTGAGACTATTCTTATGTTTCTACTGATTATGATTTTGTTTTATACATACGGGAAATATATTATCTTTGTTATGATGGAAGTCCAGAGTCGGTAAGCAGTGTTTTTCTTCTGGCTTTCTTTGAGAAATTATCAAGATCTTTATTATCTTATTGTGAGTTAGATGTACTAGTGATTGCACGAGCGTTACATAATATCTTTGAGTTCATGTTCAGATGTCTATTTGTTAGCAAGTAAGTCGAACATTAAGAACATTTAGGATTATTGCAGTCAATGATAATACTAGTGTGTTATGAGATAGAATGACTATAGATTTCGAATTGGGATTGTCATTAACATCGGAAAGGAAAATGTTATTTAGTTTATGGTTGTTCATTTGACAAAGAAAGATCTGTATGATCATTTCAATAGGTACAGAGTTTTCATTTGACAGATCAGCTGAGTATATGTATCCCTGAGAGGGTAATTTAGAATTTTGACAGTATGTTCCAACATTGTGTTCTAGAGTTCAAAGGTGAATGGAAAAAGATATTCGAGGTTAAATCAAATTGTGATTCTGAGAAGTTAGTAAAGGTGTTTTATGAGTGTTGAAAGCAACTTATTCTGGTAAGATTTTCAGGACGAAAATCCCTAAAGGGGGGAGAGTTGTAACAGCCTAATTTTTAGTAGTGTCGGAATAGTGATTCAAGATCACTAAATCCGACAAATGAGTAGGAAATATTATTAATTTAGTGAGTATAAGTTAAATGTGAAGTTAGGAAAAATTTTGAAATAGTGAAATGTACAAAAAATATATATATTAAAATAATTAGAATTGAAAATGAGGTATCGAGACCTCGGGAATTTTAAATCGAGCCATAAATATTTTTATAAATATTTATGGAGTGTTAATAAGTTAGTATTAAAGTTTCGTCAAGAAATTTTAAAGTACTGATAGCTAATTGAACAAAAAGGACTAAATTGTATCAAATGCAAAATTGTGGTAAATGATTAAATAGCTTAAATGATAAAAGAAAGAAGGTTTAAAAGGCAAATAGACCCAAGGTCTATTTGGGTTGGATGGCAAGAGCATGAAATCACCAAGAAAATAAGGGCAAAATTGGAAAATTGCAAAATTTACTTAATTAAGCTAGGACTAAAGTGGAATTATCTAGATTTCTCTTTATTTTTCTGCATTCTCATCAGCACAAACACCATGGAAGAGTTCCCTTAAGCTTTTTTTTCATATTTTTACTTCAAGTAAGTTCAATTCTTGATTATTTCTTGAAATTTTTGTGTTTTTGTGACTTTTACAACTAGGTCTATTTGTTGAATTCATTAGTTCTTGATTCTGTGAAAGAAATTGAAAGTTTCTATGAATATGTGCTGGAAGTATATGATGATTTGATATAGAATTAGAGCTTTAAATTGTTTATATGCTGATTTTATTGAAAGAATTGAATAGAAAGTGAATGTTTGGGACCTAAATTGTAAAAGAGTTTGAAGTCAGAGTTTTATGTGGAAATTCTAAATTTCAATAGTTATGAAATAACTTATAATGTCTAGGAAAAGTATTAATTGAGAAAATTAGTTTAATTGAGGGGTTAATTAAGTAAGGACTGAATTGTATGAACTGTGAAATTTGGGGCAAAATGAAAATCAACATTTTGCACTAAAACAGTTTTGGATAGCAGCAATAGTCTAACTTTGAAAAATGTCCAAAAATTTTAGAAATCTAATTAGAGGATGAATAAAATATGAAATTAAAGCTTATTGAGTCTAGTTTCTTATAGAAAAAACGGTGTAAGCAATGGAATTGTAAATCATGAGATATAATAAGTTTTGTGAGACAATGTCAGAATGATTTCGGGTTCCCCTGTTCTGACTTTAGAAAATCATCAAAAATTGGATAAAAATCATTAAGGGATTAAATTTATATGTTTAAAATCCTTAAAGAGTCTATTTTCAATAGAAATAAGCGGGAACATCATCCGAATCTCGTACGATGAGATAATTAACTCTTAGTGAAGAAGGGTCGGAACTGTCAGACAGCAAAACAGGGGCAACTTTAAAGAATAAACTGTACTTATTGGCTAAACCAAAAATTCTGAAAATTTTATGGTAATAAGATAAGTAAGTCTAGTTTCAGGGAAAATTAGCGGATCTTAATTTCAAGTTCTGTAGCTTAAGATATAAATAATTTAGTGACTGTGAAGCAAATAGACAGTTTTGAATATACATAAGTAAATAGTGAAATTATTGATAATGTTACTTGTTGCATGTTATATAAATTTAGGATGTGGAATGGAGAGGAGGAGGAGGAAAATATGTATGAATATTCAGCTAGCATGGCTAATTTGTATGTTTTAGGCTCATGGACTAAATTGAATAAAAGTAAAATTTTATGGGCAATTTTGTAAAGAAAACGTTAGAAATGACCAATTTGCATGAAATGGATTATTTTATTATTTAAATTAAAAAATTGAATGAAATTATTAATTTAGCTCAAGATCAGGGAAAAACATGTTTTAAGGATTAAATTGAAATGTGCTGAAATTATGGAAAATTCTGACATTTTATAGAATTCATAGGTTGTTATCAATTTGTGTAAGAATAACGGCTGGAAATAAGGATTAAATTGCAATAATTTTATTTTATCTTAACCTAAGGATGAAATCGTCATTAATTAAAAGTTTAGGGGTAAAATGATAATTTTGTTTAGAGCATTAGTTGAATGTATTATAACATGAAATAAATGAAAACGACGGTCGAATTTCTTTATAAAGATCCGGATGACTTGAATACAAGACTTGAACGTGGAAAAGAAAAGATATCGGATTAATGAAATATCTGATAAATGAATCGGTAACTCCGGTAATGCTCCGTAACTCTATTCCGGTGACGGATTCAGGTTAGGGGTGTTACATGTTTAGTATATTGGGTTTAGAGTTTAATGTTTTAAGGTTTATGGTTTAGGATTTGTGGTTTGAGGTTTAGTGTATTATAGTTACAACCTTAGTATTTAAGGTTTAGGGGTTAAGGTATTATGGTTTAAGGATTAGGGATTTTAATAAAAGTGACAAAAAATTTAAGTCATTTTAGGGTTTAGGTAAGCAATAAGATTCTTTTTTTAATTACTTTTGTACCTTATAATATAATATGGTTTAATTAGGATTTAAGGTTTAGGGTGTATAAATTATAATATATAATTTTAGGATTTAGGGTTTATGATTTAATGGTTATGTTCTAGAGTCTAGGCTTTAGGCTTTAAGATTTATGGTTTAGAGTTTAGGGATTTAAGGGTCAGGGTATTAGGGTTTAAGGGTTAGAGATTTTAATAAAAGTGACAAAAAATCAAGTTTTTTTAAGGTTTAGGTAAGCAATAAGATTCTTTTTTTAATTACTTTTGTACATATATATATAGGGTTTAATTAGGATTTATGGTTCATGGTGTATAGATTACGATATAGGGTTTAATGTTTAAGATTTAAGGGTTATGTTTTAGGGTTTAGTATTTAAGGTTTAGGGATAAAATTTGAGAAGTTAAATTTTATCAAAATCAATTTGGATAAATTTTATCTGGTGCATAAAAAATTAAACTCGTGGACACAAAGTCTTCGTAATTCAGTTTGGTTTCATTTTTTAAAATTATTTTCGTACACAATTATAAAATTGTACAAATTAAATATATTATTTGAAATAAAACAAAATTAATTTAAAGGAATTTAATAAATAATTAAACTATAGAAATTTATTCCTGTCAAAGGCATTAGCGGTGTTTTTGACAATAACGCCGCAATAGATTGAGTATTAGCGGCGCTTTGTAAAAATCGCCGCAAAAAACAATTTACTTTGATTAAAATGACACTGTTTTAAATTGCTTCTTTAGTGGCATTAGCGGCGCTATGGTAGAAACACCGCAATAGATTGACCATTAGTGGTGCTATTAAGAAAATGCCGTAAAAAACAATTTAGATTAATTAAAAAGACACCGTTTTATGTAGTTAGTGGCATTAGCGGCACTAGGAAAAAACGTAGAAAAAATATTATTATAACCAAAACGTCGTCGTTTTTGTTTTAGCTTTAGGGGAATCAGCGGCGCTAGCCTATAAACCCCGCAATAGATCAGCATTAGCAGTGCTTTTATAAACGCCACAAACATTCAATTTTTTTAAACCAAAACGGCATCGTTTTGCTTTCTTCCATTTTATCCCAATCCTTATACCCGATACTTGTTAATTTTCCCCCAACAAAATTTCCCCAATTTCCTAAATTTTCCCTAATCCCTAAATTTTCCCAAATCAAAATCCCTAGCCATCATCTGCCACCGACCCCTTTGCTGCATCACCGTCACTGTCGCTATTCGTTGCCGCAACTAGTCCGTAAATTTCGCTCTCCGTTATGAAAAAAATTAAAACCCTAAACTCACTCTATTATGATTTGGGAATTTGTTCTTTTCTTTACCCAACTTATTTCTGAATATGTCTAGATTTTGTAAAGTTGGCTTCAAACTTTCTCAGAAATTGATCATCGAAATTTATATTTTAGTTTGCTTGCTGGAACTATAAAATGGGTTTACTTTTGGGGTTATTTGTTTATAAAATGAATGGCTCATCAATAATGAATTTTAGGAATTTTTGGATTGGGTATATATTTTAAATTTTTAGTAGAAATTTTGGGATTGAATTTGTGTTGAATTTTTAGATTGCTTTCTTTTTTGAATTTGTGTAAGAGAATTTTAATAGAACATTTTGAAATTGAAACGATTACTTTCATAGAGAGATTACTTAATCATAAGTTATTAAGGATTCCATAACACAGATTTATTTTAATTTTCTGGACATTCTTCATAGTTCTAACTTGTAAGTAGAAACTATTTGATGTTTCAAATTTGGATGTTTGGTCTTGTGTTTGATAAGCGAATGTTTAGTTTAGTTGGTATAGGTGTCTTGGTAAAAGTATTTGCATTCTGTGTTATTTATCCTGCCATTTCATTTACTTTTTACCCAATTTCATTAATTGATACTACTCTGCTTTCATACTACTTCTGAATGGTGATATTTCTTTGAACAGGTTAGTTTGCAGCCTTCGAAAAATGGAACTGCATTGAAAGTTCAGAAGGATGTTGCAAAAAAGCCAGCAGCACTACTAAGTATGTATCATTTTTCTACTTACGATTTTTAGGAAAGCTTTGGATGTTCAATATCAATGGAGTGATTTTAGTGGGATATTCTAGTGTCCCTCTCTGGTATTCTTTTCGGTTACCATGAGCTTTAAGTTGTTTGTGGCTATTGTTTTCTCTTTTCCTAATCTTCAAAAATTACTTGTGTCGTTCTCTGTGTTGATGAGGTTTAATGGTCATTTTGATTTTTAGTTTCTAAGTCTTCAGCCTGCCCAAGTTTCATATTTTTCCTTCTTGTTGTCTGTTTCCATGGGATGCACTTTTTGAAGGTTTCGTTGCTTGTTGCTTTTACACTTTGCTTCTTCCTTTGCGTTTTAGGACAGATTTGGGCCTACACTTTGTTTTTGGAGTGTTTGATTGGTTTTCAAGTTTTTCACGAAGACTTGGTTTCTTCATGTTCCAATCATCCATGTGTACTGAAAATCAATTAGGACTTTCATAGAGAGATTACTTAATCATAAGTTATTAATGATTCCATAACACAGATTTATTTTAATTTTCTAGACATTCTAAGATAGTTTTAACCATTTTGTAGATGACTTGCGATAGGAATGCTAATCTAAATTAAATTTTAGAAATCCTAAACAAGGACTCTTTCATTTCCAAAGGTTTTGGAATCTTATAATAGAAATGATGGTTTTTAGGACAAAATATTTGGGATGACAGAAATGGTAAAAAAAATGTGGGGATGCGTAAAGAGTCCATGTTGAATAAGGACTTCAGTGGGGTGGGCAGCCTCCTTAGGGATTCTTCATGAAACATCCATTGACGTTTTTTAGAGAAATTAATTTTAGAGTTTTTAGAAGTTTAACCATTCTTTTTATTTATTAAGTAAAATTCAATTAATAAGCGCTATAATACATTTTTAATAAGTGAATGTAGATTCTAATTTTAGAGTAAACTTAAGGTAGAACGATTATAAACTTCCACTATAAATAATAAAAATTCAAATTCAATAAATTTCAACAATCCTGCATTCTTTTCAAGTTCCAAAATGAAAAACTAAACTAAAATATTGAAATTTTATTTTTAGTAGTATCCATTCTCTCACTACAAAACTGTATTAATTAATGTGTTTCAAATTACAATTTACATTGTTTAGGGTTTATAAATTTAAAATAAAATAAAATTAAACTCTGTTGTTAGTTACTGGAGATATAGATTTAAGCATTATATTTTATTTTAATCATTTTTAATTTTTATTCTTTTTTTTTTTAATTTTAAACTTAAGTTATCATCAAACCATATCTATTAGACTCATTGAGTTATAAAATCAAGTTTTTTCATGTTACAGGATTGGGTTTATCTTATGCTCGAGTCAAATTGATCTCGGACTCGAATCTATTACGAGCTTGGATTTTTTCTGATTCGGATTTGTTACAGGTTCGGGTTTTCTCGAACTTAGATTATTACGGACTCGAATTGATACAAACGAATTTTCTAGCTCAAGCATGTTTTCCCAACTCTACTTAGAAGTTTTGATTATTTAATCCAATTTTTATTATTTAAATTAGTTTTGATTTTAAAATTTTATTTTTATTAATATAAATGATTATTATTCAAAGATATACAATTAGTTATTTTTATTTATTTAATAATATATTACTATTTCATGTAATATAAAACAATTAAGGTATATTATAATATGATATTTGTTTACTTATAAATTTTTAATTAAATATTATCAGATTTTAGATCTTTTATTTTTTTTATTTTTTTGTTTTAACGTATTTCATTATTTGTCAATTTTAAAATGATTTACTTATATTAGTGTAAAACTAAAATTTTATATATTTTATTTCTTTTTTGTAAGGTTAGTATTTTTACAATCCAACCATTAAAATTATTAATATAATTTCATCTATCATGTAAATTTTAAATAAATTTAAATTTTCTATTATATTGATTCAAAATTTTATTTTTATTTAAAAATATATTAAATTTGACACGCTTTTTAATGCACGGCATTTTTTTATATTTTGTCGTTTTTGCAGTGTTGTAGCAACTCTATTTAAAAAATAATTTGTATGTTTGTATTATATATTGTCTCAATTCATATGATACTATTGTATACTTGGTTGTATACTTAATGAAATTGCACTGCTTGATTGTCAAATACACAATGACCTTGAATTTTAAATAAAATTTATAAATTTATAAATTGAAAGAGTATAATTAAAGGGAAAGAAGTGTACCTGATGAAGAGCCAAATGAATAAGCGGCGAAGTTCTACATGTTACTTAATGAAATGAATGAACAACTCTATGAGGGATCAAAATTTTCAAAAATGTCCTTCTGCATTTGCCTCTTTCACTTAAAATGTTTGGGAAGGTGGATCGAAAACTCTTTGACAATGCTGTTAGAGTTTTTGAGAGATATGTTTCCGTTTGCAAAAATCTCTCATTCATGCAAAGATATGAAAAAATTGATAAAACATTTAAGCCTTGGGTACAACAAAATTCATAGTTGCCCAAATGACTGCATGTTGTACTAGGGTGATCAGAAAAACCAACAGTCTTGTCAAGTTTGCAGTAAATATCATTGGATAAATTGAAATACAGAAGATGTGAATGAGGATGAATATAGGGCACAGTCAAGAAAGAAGCCAATAAAGATTTTGCGATATTTTTTGTTAATACCATTGCTTCAAAACCTTTTCATGTCATCAAAGACAGCCGAGTCTATGACATGGCATCATGATCAATGAACTGATGACGGATTATTAAGGCATCCTGTGGATTCTTTAGCTTGGAAATCATTTGACAGTAAATTTCCAAGCTTTGCAAGTGATCCGCGGAGTGTGAGGCTTGGGCTAGCATCTATATGGATTTAATCCTTATAAAATTATAAGCAATTTGTATAGTACTTGGTCTGTAGTGTTTGTTCCTTACAATTTGCCTCCATGGCTTTGCATGAAGCAATCTTCTTTTATTTTATCTATGATTATCCCTGGAGAGAAAGGTCCCGGAAATGATATTAATATTTATTTGTGGTCATTTATTGAAGAGTTAGAACAGTTATGGGTGGGTGTTGAGACATATGATGTACTGAGAAAGGAGAACTTTTATTTACGTCCAGCTTTGTTGTGGACTATTAATGATTTCTCTGCGTATGCCAATTTATATGGTTGAAGTACCAAAGAACGTTATGCTTGTTCTTGTTGTGCTGCGCAAACATGTTCGAAGTAGTTATATAATGTGATCTCTTATATGGGGTATCGTCGGTGGTTAGATGGAAATCATAGATTTAGATTTCAGAGGACTCTATTTGACGGTACTGAAGAGTTCAGAGAAGCTCTTGAGCAGACCATTGGATCTAAAATCTTGTTCATGTTGAAAGATATAAATTCAGTTATGGAAAGATGAATCAACCACCCAACGCGCAAACAAAGAGAAAATCGAGGAATGAATCTGATGAAGAGGATGATCCTAATGAGACAGACTTATGGAAAAAAAGAAATATTTTTTTTAGTTGCCTTATTGGGAACATCACATTTTATGACACAATCTTGATGTCATGCATATTGCGAAGAATGTTTGTGAGAACATCATTGGGACAATTTTGAATGTTGATGGAAAATCGAAAGATAATCTTCAGAGTCGACTTGATTTGGTTGACATGGGAATTCGGCGTGATATTCATCCCCAAGTACTTCTAAATGGGAAATATCGATTGTCATCTTCTATTTTTGTAATGTCGAAGAAAGAAAAGAAGTGTTCTGCATGGTGTTGAAGGATATAAAGGTCCCAGATGCGTATGCATCAAATATATCTCGATGCATGAGTCTTAAAGATCAAAGACTATATCTTTTAAAATCACATGATTATCGCATTTTGATGCAAGATTTACTGCCAGTTGCTTTACGGTGTTGTATGTTAAAAAGGGTGACGTCCTGTATAATTGAACTATCCAATATAATGAAAGCTATTTGTGGTAAAGTTTTGAATGTTGAAGAACTTAAGAAAGTACAAGATCGAGCCGCTTTGACTTTATGCAATTTGGAGAATATCTTTCCACCTTCCTTCTTCACTATTATGGTGCACTTTCTAATCCATCTCCCTCATGAAGCAATACTTGGTGGACCAGTTTTCTATCGATAGATGTATCCTATAGAAAGATGTTAATTTATTTGTAAAGTATTCATTCATTCACCTCTATACCTTTAGTTACAACTTTGGAAAATGTTGTATATCGTGTTTAGGTTCCTATGCAAATTGAAGTCTTATTATCGTAATAAGCGTTATCCAGAAGGATCAATTGCTGAAGGTTACTTTGCAGAGGAGTGTATGACTTTCTGTTCTAGATATTTAGAAGATGTTGAAACAAGACTGAATAGACCAAGTAGAAATGCTGGGCTCACTGATCATAACTTGTCCGAAACTTATTTATTTCAAAGTTATAGAGAACCAATCGGTAAAGTTGAAATTGTAGAATTAGATGATAGATCTTGGATACAAGCACATCGATATGTTCTTTTTCACCACGATTCATTTGAACCATTACGGGAGTAAGTTATAGAATTTGATAAATATTCATCTTTTTTATTTGTTTATCTTCTAACCAATTAAACCTCTTTTTAACATAGTGAGTACAAACAAATCTTGAGATCTCGTTCATGCTCCCGAAGATTACAACATCGAGAGATTACTAAGTTATTCACAGGATCTTTTCATGAATGGTTAAGCCAAAGAGTATGCAACTGAAGTTAATAAGTTACACATAATCACGATATTTTGTATCAAATAATAATGTTCTCTCGTAACATTTATAATTACTCAATTTACTTTCGATTCAATAGGTTTGTAGTGGGAAGGACGTCAATGACGAAGTTAAATGGTTTTCCCAAGGTCCGAATAGAGTAGTAAAAAGATATAGTGTCTTCCTCATCAATAGATTCAGATTTCATACAAAGTATCGCTAGAGATTGAAGAGAACTCAAAATTATGGAATTGTTGTTAATTCTTCAATTACAAGTTATGCTAATATTAGGGACAGTAATCCTGTTGAGGGAAATGTGGAGTATTAGGGACTTCTTACTGACATTATTGAGTTGGATTACTATAGCAAATGGAAAATTTTCTTATTTCAATGTGATTGGGCTGATGTTAATACTACTCGCTGAATTAAAAAAGATCAATTTGGTTTTACAATGGTGAATTTCTCTCGCTTGATTCACACTGGACAACAATTGATAGACAAGCTATATGTATTTTCTTCTCAAGTGAAACAAGTTTTTTATTCGAAAGATCCAACTGATGGGGTTGGTACGTTGTACTCCAAAATACCCCTAGAGACTTGTTTGACATGGGCAATGGAAGTAGAGATGACATCGTCGAAAGATCAGAAACTTTTCTTTTTCCAGAACAAAACTTAAAAGAAAATATCCCTAGTACTAGTAGACTATTTTAATGGGTTCGCCAGGATGTGGATGAAGATATTTACGAATTATGTAGTAAGATTTTACAATTTGTTAATTATATATAATATTATAATTTAAATCTTAGTCTTGTTAAATATTTCAACTATTTTATATGTATTATTATTGTTGTAATTAGTTACTAAAATTTAAACTATTTTATGTATTACAAAAAAATGCCTAGAAGAAGATTACGAGATCTAAGTATTGTTCAGAATACTCCAAATTCGGAAGAAACAAATAGTGAACAACAGACTGCTATTGGATCTTCGAATGTTTCGGAAACACCTGATGAGCCTGCAAAAATTCAAAGTAATCCGATGAGCCTGCAAAAATTCAAAGTAATGTTAAATTTAATTTTCATGCATGTTGAATTTTATTATTGATTTCTTTTTCAAATTCTTATATTATAATATACCATCTTTCAGCTGAAAGTTGTGGGACGCGCAGAGGTCGAAGACCTACGCTACTTAAAGATTTATACGAGTTAAATCCTGTTGAGCGTGTCAAAGTATCTAGAAATAATCTTGGTCAGCCTGTTGGATCAAAAGCTCAACTTTTAGCAGGATATTTGGGCATTAGAGCACGAAATGCCAATATGTTGCCTAAATGTAATACCCCGAAAATTTTTACAATAAGATATTATCGTTGATATAGTAAAATAAGAAAATAAAGTGACAAAAAGGAAAATTTTGAGTTGTGTCAACCTTGGGAAGTATATTATGATATATTAATTCAAGAAAGGATTAAATTGTAAAGATGAGAATAGTCTTGTTGCACAAAAGTAAATACTCAAAATTTGAGGGGTAAAAGTGTAAATATGAAAAAGTTAAAAGACCAATAGTGAAAATATTTTAAGGGTGGAATGATATAAAAATTAAGGAAAATAGATGAATTAGGACCAAATTGAATAGGTAAAAAATTATGAGGGACTAAATGATAATTTTACCAAATTAAGTGATGACTCAAGGATGAAATCCTAAAAGATCATGAAGGGAAAAATGGTCAATTAGTAAGAGAGAGAATTCTAGAATGTAATGATTATGTTGATGATATTTTAAATTAGTTAATTAGATAAATATTATTTTATTAATATTTTAATGAGATATTTATTATTATTTTTATTTATTTAGTATATAAGGAAGGAAAGATGAATAATTCTCATCATCTTTCCATGCATGCAAACGTTAGAAGAGAAGAAAAAGAAAGAAAGTTTTCTTTTCTTTACAATTTAGTCCTTCCACCAAAAATTTACTATTTTCACCTAGAAATCAAAAGAATTTTCATAGCTATCAAGAGAGAAAAATGTTAAGGAGACTATGGGGAGTTAGAATATCAAATTGGATTCAAGGAATAGAAGCTAGAGGAAAGAGAAAATCAAGATGAAGGGTAAGAACATCATGATATCAATATATTTTTAAGTTTGATATTATTGAAAAAGCATGGGATTGATGTTAATGTAGAGTTTCCTTACATATGGTCCTATGTTCTTGATATGTTAATGAAGAGAAAACAAGAGAAAGTGATGAGAAATAGTGTAGAGAAAGAAAATAAAGGTGTTATAAACATGGTAATTAATATCTTGCACTAAAACAGTTTTGGACAGCAGCAGTGGTCTAACTTTGAAAAATCACCAAAAATTCTGAAAATTGTATTAGAAGTTTAATAAAATATGAAATTAAATTTTACTGAGTCTAGTTTTTCATAGAAGAAATGGTGTAAGCAATGGAATAGTAAATTATGAGATATAACAAATTTAGTTAGACAAGATCAGATTGATTTTGGGTTCCCCTATTCTGACTTTGGAAAATCATCAAAAATTGGATAAAAATAATTACAGGCTTAAATTGATATGTTTAGAATCCTAAATGAGTCTATTTTCAAAGAAACAAACAGGAACATCATTCGAATCTTGTATGAGGAGATAATTAATTTTTAGTGAAAAAGGGTCAGAACTGTCAGACAGTAGAACAGAGATGATTTTAAAGAATAAACTGTACTTATTGGCTAAACCAAAAATTTTAAAAATTTTATGGTAACAAGATATGTAAATCTAGTTTCAGGAAAGATTAGCAGATTTTAATTTTGAGTTCTGTAGCTCAAGATATAAATAATTTAGTGACTATGACTCAAGTAGACAGCTTGATGTGAACATATAAGTAAATAGTGGAATTATGTATAAATTAAGGATGTGGAATGGAGAGGAGGAGGAAATTATATGAATATTCAGTTAGTATGGGTTTACTTTAAAAATGGCTAATTTTCATGTTTTAGGTTCATGGACTAAATTGAATAAGAGTAAAACTTTAGGCATAATTTTGTAAAAATATCAAAAAATTACCAAATTGAAGAAAATGAATTGTTTTAGCATTTAAATTAATAAATTGAATGAAATTATTAATTTAGATCAAGATCGAGTGAAAAATCAGGAAAAATAAAAAATTACCAAAATACTCTTAAATCTTGATATTTCTGTAATTTAGCTAGGTAAGCTCATATAACTTAATTAAGTATGAAAATGTATTGATTTGATTATTGACTTGTGAGAATTATGATATGTAAATGACATGAATATGTAGCAAGAAAATGTTAACATATGATATATGTGATTGATAAAAAGGGTACAAGAATCCGTTCGAATATTGAATTCCGATTGGACAGGTGATTACCCTTATAAATGAGGTCTTGCATGTGTTGCAGTAAAGGTTATTCCAAAAGGAGTAATCTTATGATCTCATTATGAAAAGGAATTTCACCTGAAAGGGTGATACTTGAAAAGGATACATGTACCTAAAATGTACAACTGGAAAAGGAAATGTACACTGTGTGTGTACAACTTAAAAAAGAAACGTACACTTTGTGTGTACACTTGAAAAGGAAATGTACGCCTTGTGTGTACAATGTGAAAAGTGGTAGCTTCGGCTACCTGATTAGTGAAAAGTAGTAGCTCCAGCTACCTGATCAGTGAATAGTGATAGCTTCGGCTACAAGTGACAAGTGATAAGTGGCAACTTTAGCTACACTTATCTGATCAGTGACAAGTGAAAAGTGTGGAAGTGCAAGTCCATAGTTGAACTATGGAAAAGTGATAAAGTGTGCCAATCATGGAAAAATGATATAGTGTGCCAAACATAGCAAAGTGTTCAGTGATCAGTGATGAATTGACGGATAAGACCATGGTTGATTCATGGCAAAGTGTGAAACGTAGGTATGGTATTTCCATACCAAGCTGTGAAATGTAGGTATGGTGTTTCCATACTGTGTTGCGAATCGTGGCACTGAGCAAACGACAGACTCAAATCCGCAAGACGTTCTCTAATTTGACAAAGATTGGTAAATGACATATGAAAATAGTATTGGAAGACTTATGGTTATTATTGATATTGATCTAAAATAAGTGTACCATTGATATTTAAATGATTCAATGGGTAAAGTTCTGATATGAGATAACATGAGTTTGAAATGAATTATCATAGGTATATACCTGAAATATATAGAAATGATGGTGCGTGAAATATTGATATAATGAAATGAATGATATATGTTTATAAAGAAACAGCAAAAGAATGATAGGTATCATGACATGTAAAAATGTGATTATCTTTGATATGCTATAAAGAAATTATGTATGTTAATATGAGCAATAAACTCAAGTGTAATATGATGAGAAAATAAGTTTATCTATGTTGAATTTATATGAATATGTTTAAGTATGCTAACAAGTGTTACTGTTGATGCTTAGACAAGTTCCAAGCTATTGGTTAAATGGTAATATGCTTATTTATATGATGTGTTGAAAGGGCAAGTACTCAAATGAAAATATACTTGTGATCGTGAGAGAATGGCAAGTTTTAAGTTGTGCAATATTTTATGAAATGGCTTATCATATGATTAATTGAAAAGAGTTATGTTCAACTGCACTAGCTTGTGGTTATAATGGTATAGTATGCTTATGACCGGTGTGTTATACATAAGGAATGAGTGTGGAAATTAAAGAGATACATATGAAAATAAAGAAACTAGGAAGAGTTAAAATTATTTAAAATCTTACTACGCTAGAGATGATATGTACAAGTGATGCTGTGGATTTATTCACCTTGTAAATTGATGAATATAGCTTCATGAGTATTATTTGAACCACACGGCTTGGCCACACAGCCATGTGACCCCTGCAGTGTTGAAAAATTTTAAATATTTTTGAAAAAATTTTCGAGTTTTTGGTTAAGTCCCGATATATATTTTGAGCCTCGATGGCTCACATAAGGGACACTATGATTAAATTTGATTAATTACAGGTATGAATGTTATGTGAAGCGAAATTTCTGTTAAATGATCTGTAAATTTTGGTAATGCTCTGAAACCCTGTTCCGGCGATGGATACGGGTTAAGGGTGTTACAATATCAACTACGAATCATGGCATCAAATGCCTGATAGTAACAAAAATCAAGCTCTCAATAGTATTAAGGTAACAAAACATGAATGTAATTTATAATACTTTGGTTTAAGTTTCATTTATATTTACTTTCTAAACTTGTGTTTTTTTAGGAGAGGTTTGCTTTAGAGGTCTCGGATACTTATATCAAGAAGGCATTGGGAAAAAAATGAAGAGACCATAAAAACACTTTAAAAGAAGAATATTTTAAGAAAGATATAAGCCTCGAAGAGAAATTACAAAATGTCTCACCAGGAATGATGAGGTACCAATGGGAAAATGTGGTTAGATTCTAGAATTCAAAGAAAAGAGAGGTATTACGTACTTCCAAACTCTAATAATTATTTCGGTTTATAGTATTTACTATATACGTAATAATAATTTCATAATGTAGGACCGTGAGCGAGTTGGAACAAGCAGCAGGCAAAAACAAAAATTCACGCACAAAGTAGGGTCGAAAAGTTTTGCTTGTGTACTGAGACTGAGGTATTTTGAATTTATTAATTGTGTCAAATATTAATTACTTTCTATTAAATAATATTTTCACTACTATATTGTAGGAACTCTCGTCTGGTCAAAAAGTTGGACGCCTTCAGCTTTTTGACATTACACATAGGAAGAAAGATGGATCTCCAATGACTTTTGAAGCTAGAGAAATTATGGTATATTTATTTAATAAAATTTGATTTATTTTAAATATTTATAATGTTTAATTATAATGGTTTAATTCTCCGTTAGTAGTTTTAAATAATGTTAAGTTATGTTGCATTTGTTTTTATCATATATTTCATTTCTAACTCTTTAATTGATTTATTAGGAGAAACTAAAAGATAAAAAGGCGGAGTATGAAGCGATTGCTTCGAGTGATAGTTCTGTTAATCTTGAGGACATTGATAACAAAATTATTACTGAAGTTTTGGGTCTTGAAAGGTATGGTCGGGTTCGATTTCAAGGATCTGGTGTTAACCCAACCCAATATTTTGGATTCAGCTCGCAACAATATATGCCTTCGGGGAGTCAAGCTCAATCTGAAGTTCAGAGGTTAAGAGATCAGATGGCTCAGATGCAAGCGAGCACAGTTGAGCAAATTGTTCAACTTAAAGCGGAGGCAGCATCGAGAAAAGCAGAGGTTCAAAGGAAATATGAAGAACTCCAGCTACACCTTAAAAATGAGGCAACAACAAGGGAAGCAGAAAATACAACGAACTCCAGCTACAGCTTTAGAATATGATGAAGATGTTTCAGCAGTCACAGAATCCACCATCTTAGACATTTATTTTCTTATTGTAAGAATGTTTTAACAATATAACTTTTAACATTATTGTAAGAATATTTTGTTATTTCATTTATTAATTTATATAAT
Source organism: Gossypium hirsutum (assembly GCF_007990345.1). Taxonomy (NCBI): domain Eukaryota; kingdom Viridiplantae; phylum Streptophyta; class Magnoliopsida; order Malvales; family Malvaceae; genus Gossypium; species Gossypium hirsutum. The sequence continues at coordinate 71,824,349 of NC_053432.1, forward strand.
ATATCTTTTGTTGGATTTTTGAAGTATCATTTAGATTTGCTGTTATTGGTTGAATTTAATGTTACAAGAAGGGTTGTCTATGAATAAAATAGGATATTAGAAATCTGCTAAAATTAGTGGCCTTTTTACAAAAAACGCTGCAAAAGAACATGATATTTAGCGGCGTTTTTGTAAAAGCACCGCTAAAGGTCATATTCTTTAATGGTGTTTGTATGAAAAGTGGCGCTAAAAGTCACGTTCTTTAGCGGCGTTTGTATGGAAAGTGCCGCTAAAGGTCACGTTTTTTAACGACGCTTTCTCAAAAATGCCGCTAAAAGTCATGTTTTTTGGAGGCGTTGTCTTTAGCAACTTTTTTGCTGCGCTTGTAAACCAAATATTATAATAATATTGATTTGTTTTAATACCGAATAAGATAGTATTCATTGCTACATTGTCAACGAGGCGTATATATATTCTTTAAAGAATATAAATAGAAACAAAATGTTTGGGTATATGACATGTGTGTGACCAATGATCTTTCATGTCACGTTGTTAAGATAAGTTATATCTACCTTTTGAAGAGTTATTTTGATAACTTTTTATTATTTTTTTGAAAGTATTACATTATTTAAGAGAAACTTATTTCTCTTTATATTCGAGTGTGATTAATTTCATCAAAAATCACTTAAAAATAAATAAATAGCAATGATGAAAATCCATTTTTATTCAAGTGTCATTCTAAATATTTATTATTCTTTTTCCTAAACCGTCAAAGTAGTTATTATTATAAAAATAAAACTTCTTACATAAAATACCCATGGTAGTTTTTTTAATTGCTTTTTAGTAACTTTAATGAGTTTAGATTCTATGTTATTGTTGGCGGATTAGATTCGATTTGATTCAATATTTTCAATAAATTAGAAACATACCGATTATTAATCAAATTAATATATTATTCAAATATGAAAAATTAATGTGACTAAATGATTGAAGTTGTATACTTATTTAAATTTTACTTAGTCAAGAATCGAAATCAATGATAGAGATAAAATCTTTCACCCTCCTCAAAATAATATGGAAATAAAAAAAAATTAATCAAAATAGTTATAACTAATAATGAATCAAAACATCTACTTAATCATAAAATAGTTTTTTACATTTCTTTTTTTTTTAAGAGGGATTTTGTGTCAAGTCGTTTATCTAAAGGATGAATTATATTTAGAGTATTTCTTAAATTTTTATTTTTATTTCGTTGATTTGTCCAATGTAATTTAATTACTCCACTATTGAATTCATTTCTTCCGCCCTTATATTTTGTTCCTTTTATATTTTCTCGTCTCTTTCCTTGTGCTACTCTTCTTAACCACCGCACTCCAACAGCACTACTTGTCTCAAAAGCCACCATGCAATGCTCCTTTCCTTTTTCTTTCAATCTAACGATTCAGATCTTGAAACCCACTTGTAAATCACAAAAATAACAAGTCAGTTTTGAACTTATCTTCACTCTATCTACCACATCCGTCGTTTAATCGTCTTGGGTATGAGATATGTGGCTCTTCTTGGCCGAATAGAATCCCAAAGCTCCAAGCCCGAACTCAAACAGAGATAAGTCCCCTTCTCTTTCTTTTTCAATTTCTTTTTTGAATACTAGCTTTTCTCTTTTCTGTTTGCGGGCTCAATTTAGCTTCTTCGAAACAACTTTTGTTGTTATTATGTTGGTTGTACTTATTGATTGGGTTTTTTGTTGTTGTGTTGGCATGATGTTTATACGGAGTTGGTGTTGGTTGTATTTATTGATCGAATCTTATAGGGAGTAAATTCAAACATGCTGTTTACACTATGCAAATGGATTAAGCAGTGAAAAAAAATGGTTAATTTATGGCAATTCAACCTCCTTCCATTGCATACAAAATGTGCCTTCTAATTTCTATCAAAAAAAAATGTGCCTTCTAATACTAATTTTAAATAAGAACCTATTTTTAAAAAAATAAACCTCAACTCGTACCAATAGCAAATATGCAAGAGGCTTTGAAGAATAAAGAAGAAGCATATATGTAAGTAAAATAAGAAATCCAAAGAGATCAAGCTTACTCTGGAAACAGATGTTGGTGTAGATCAATATGAAGAGGATTGGGGGAAACTAATTGACTTATCACACCCAAAATTCCTCCAAAATCAAGCCAACCCAAAGTTTTTTCTTTTTTAAATCAAAATTCTGATTTTCACTTAACAGTGATCTTAAATTAGTAAGAAATGAAGACGGCTAAGTAGAGAGATTCTGACCAAAAACTATGAAACCTGGATTTACAATTTTATTCAAAAGGAAATATTATCTTTGATCAATTTGAATTATTTAAAATTAAAATTAAAATTTATAATAATAAAAAGGTACTAAATCTGATATTATACCAATTAAGAAAAAACAAACTTTAACCGAAAATGGTAGTTACAAAATTGAAAAGCTAATAATTGGGTGACGAATGATATAATTTGTGATTGGCAAATGGCCTCCAGGAAGTGCTATGAAATTATGGGCAACAGAGAAAGGATTGATATCGTCAATTTGGAATGAAGCCAAGGACTAAAAATATTTCCAAAGGGCAGATCAGTCGGAAGATGAGGCAAATAATTTGCTTAACTACCCTTGGAGACCATTTCATTAACATAAAGATAATGGGCAAATTCAGTACCAAACAAAAGCAAAGCCAAAAAAAAAAAATGTAAATTTACAAATAAGCTGTAAGCTGCCACTAAAACAGGCTAATCAAGTAGATCCAATCCCAAGGAGAAGCATCACAACCTCAGGTGACAGAAGAGGGAGGGGACAAGATCTACCACGGACCACGCAAGGCCTGCATATTGAAGGAATCGGATACCAGTGTCGACATCAAATAAATCTTGTTGAGAGAAGAATAACATCTTGTGGATATAACTTGATTGCTTTATCTCACTGGATTTCTTGTCTGTAGCTGAACCATTAAGCATTGGGATGTAGCTGGTTGATTTTATTGGGATTCCCAATGTGTTTGACACTACTGGGAGAATCCATTTCGCAAGAGCCTTGCTGCAGAACTTGACAATCAGGATTGTCGGTATCCCAACTAGCATTCTTCCCAAAAACGTAGGGATCGTGAGTTGCGAGGTAAATATTCGTGGAACAGCTTCATGGTGGAACTGGTGATATGTCTGTTGAATCCCGGTCACCTGCTCAACATTAACACTTCAGGTCAAATAGATGAATGTCGATGCAAATATTCTACATTTTTTGTTTCCATAAGAGAAAGTTACTAAACAATTTTATTATCTCAATGAATGATGCTCACTTATGAAGTAACATGCATGTCTTTGCAGTTGAATGAATTACCTTTCAGCTCCTATAAATACATGCTTTAAAGCAAAGGACTAGGTTACGATACCAGTAGAGTAGTTGATCTGTTTCATCAACAAGGTAGGGTGCCAAACTGCCACTGAAATAGAAGAACTGAATACAATACCACTTGGATGACGGAGACGTTATCTCCGTCACTAGATGTAAAGGAACCACAATAGGTTGAATAGGAAGCATTTCATAGAAACAATGAATACTATCTCTATTCCATATTCAATTCCAATAACAAGGTGCAGAATTGCACTCCGGGTAAATTTCCAAGATGTGGTAGTTTACAATTATAATAGTACCAAACACCGTACAGTATGTTTGAAGAACACCAACCACATCTACCTTCATAACTTCTTAGTTACTTTCCTTCTAACTGATAAATTTTCATCATCTTTTTTGTGTTGGAATGTATGTTGATATCCATGTATTCATACCAATAATACTAGTCAAAATGCAGAACCCTAGCTTAAAATTTCTCCTGATGCATCTTCTAAATGATCCCAACAGCTTCAGAAAGTATCTTTGATACAGCAACTGGCACTCCCCTAATGCTGTCAAGAGAGAAAATGCTGAGAAATGGTGATTTCCTATCTAACCATAGGCTTTTTGGAAAGAAGCAAGGGGAAATTCTCTTTGGTGTGGTAAATCATGCAAATCCTAAGTTCCTGAAAGAGCCTGACATATCAAAGCTAACTTTCTTGTACTCAACGGATAGGAGTCTAATGTGGGAATTCTATAAGCTATATTGTATACCATAAATTCACCTCTAAATATTTCTAACTGTAAACATATACTAGTTGTTTGACAAGAATGAAGTTTGTATAAGCAAATGATTTGAAACAAAAGCAGTACAGGCCAACTTTGACATTGTCAAGGCCCAAACATTATCAGCTATGTTATCAAAACAGGATGATACAGCATCTGCCCCAGAAACAGTTAATTTCCTTCTCTTAAATGAAAGCCATGCATCTAAGTTCTCACGAATACCAATTTCATGTTTTTTCATGCCTCTGTTCTTCATCTGTATGCATTCAATATTGCTAATTTAACTTTAGAGGCAGTAATTCATCAAAGATGCATTCCTACAACAATTCTGGCGATAACAGAGTAGCTAAGAATTGTATCAATGCCATATGGGTGATAAATTACTTACAATTCCAAACACAATGCCGTCGAAGGCAGTATGATACTCAAAACTTGGAGTTGGAAACTCAGGAGTGGGATAAGCAAAAAGTAAGAGGAAGCTCAGGGCAGCCCAAAATGATGTAACTACAACAGAAAAGTAAGCATAAACAATATAGAAAAAATGTATTATGTTTCAACATTAAAAAATTTAACTAGAACCAGAAGCATAATTATGTCTCAAGCATTAAGATTACCAATCATATTTAGTAAGTAAAGAAGGCTGCTGGTCATTTTAATCAACAGAACCAAAGGTAGGGAAATAGAAGACTGACTAAACTATTCACATCATCACAGGAACTACAAGCTAGCCTCTGTTGTGGCACGCATCTCCTCTTCATGCAGAAAATAGTCCTTGGTTTAGATCTCTATTCACCTAATTGGACTGATAATAATTCAACCTGCTTGGACAGACTCTTTCAGCCTATGAAGCAAAAATTTGCCGACTGTAGGTCTACTTACCATTTTGTCCAGAGACAATAAAGGCATCCACATATTCATGGACTGTTAGCCAGATTGCAAGAATCATAAACCCGAAGACAAGACCACCAATTATATCAATCAAGCTGTGCATGCCAAGGTATATCCTTCCTACCAATGAAACCAAATTCAGCTTAATATTTGCAATAAGGAAAGCCAAGAGTAAAATCAAGAACTTTTGAACAAAATTAACCTACCAAAGCCAATGAAACCCACAAGCAAGCAAGCAAGGGTGACTGCACCAAGTTTCACAAAAGCATCTTCACACTGTGTGTAGGATAGCACATAGCATACAAGGAATCTGGAAAATACCAGCCAATAAATTGACAAGGAAAAATATAAGGGCACTTAATTTATTGTAAAGGGCAGACAATCCATCAGACCTATGGCTTTTCTTTAAGTTTTCAACTTGTTTTCCGATTCTCAACTCATGAGAATTATGAAGTTTCTACGTTCATAATTATCGTGAGCTAGGTATCTTGAAATATTGAAGGGTAATAAGCAAATCAGTCACACCTAGTAGATACCCTCGACGCACTTCCTACATGGCTTAATATTTGCGTCTACATAACTAATTTTCTCAAAGTCATTTAGAGAAAAACTTATTAATAAAATAAGGACCACAAAATCTAGAAAAGCTACCAATCAAAAGTTATATGTAAGTAGGAAACATCCATACCCTGATAAGCACACTGTATTCAGAGTATGAGAAGAAGGCAACCCATATTCCAAAGCATTTTCTTCTTCATCTTTGGTAGCTGTTATCCTTCTAACAGGAGGGCAATTTGGTCTAGGAGCTGAAACCACATCCTAAAACCACAGACTCCACAATCAGAAAACCAAATCAATATTAACTCTAAGACTTCATTCAACACATTACCCAAAAAGAAATGATGAAACCATGTTTAAAACAAAAACCTTTATGCAGTTCCCTAAATAATCGCAGAGAGCCATCAACAGGGTCATCTGCCTAGCCAGTTTCCCATGCCCACTCTGGAGACATCATAAAAGGAAATAACCAATGAGAAAAATTACAAATCAAAATTATCCGCGAAGAGAAAGCAAAATAGAAAACATACCCAGAAAAGCAAAGGAAGAAACGCAGTGTAAAAGGGCACAGAAACTATACAAGACAACCCTGAAAAGAGAGCATCCAAGAATTTATGCTGATGTTTCTGACAAAAGAATTAAGAAAATATTAAAAAAAACAATTAGTATAATCAGAAAAGCTTAGAGAGGAAAAAGAACACAAATGATGAAAGAAAAAGGAAAAATGAGAATCTGGGTATTGTTTATTTTGGTGCAAACCTGGATCTTGAGGATGATAGAAGTGCCAGAGACAACATGGTGAGACACCCAAGGTTGCAGCAAAGATCTAATCTTTTTCGTTACATCGAAATAACAAGTAATTACAATCCAAGAGAAAATTCCAGATAAAGCCAACCCTTGCCATACTACACTCTCCATTCAATCTCTCTTCTTTTCCCTCCTACAAACGGGGGATCAGAAGCAGAAATGAAGGAAACAAAACGGAAACGAAAACCACCCCAACAGTCCTAAATTATTAGGACTTCTTCTTCGACTTGGGAGGAAACTTTGAGGAAATTGGCTAAATCTTTTTGTTCCTTTCCAAATTTCCGTACATAAAGAAAATATAAATCTAATCTATGAGCCATTAATAGTTTTGTTCATTTTCTGTTTGATTTTCTTCTTTTTTTTTAATTTGAGATTTTTTAGGTCCATGAATTTTCTTTGTTGGACTTTGGCCGGCTGTCTGGCACTAGAACGGTCAGCAACCACACGCGGAGTAAAACTTCAAAGTTAGAACATTCTAAATAAGTTTAAAATCATAGATATAAGTAGATTTCGATTTTTTTTTATTCTAAAATTTAAGTGAAATTGTTAATGTTATAATTTTTTATTAAATTTATTAATGTAATATTTTAAAATAAAAAATACTTATTTGATAGTAATGAAATCAAAAAATATGAAGTTGTAATAAACTTAATTTTAATAAAACAATTTTAACAATATTAACAATTAACCTTTAATTTTAAAAATCTAAAAAATAAAAGAATTAAATTCTTAAAAGTAAAAATATAATGATTAAATTTTAAATTTATTAAAAACAGAAGTGTTTTAACTTTTAAAAATAAAAATTGCTTTGCATAGCTGTTTCTACCATTTAGGTTCCCGGTGTATTCATAAGTTCCAAATTTAAGTTATTAATGAGTTATTTTCGTTTGATTATTCACAATAAAATTTGAGATATAAAATAGAAATGAAACGGTGTACTTGAATGGTATTAAATTTCAGGTTAAATTAGTTAAATATATTGAAAAATATTAATTGATAAAATAGGTTTCTTTATTTTTAAATTTAGAAATTTAAGTTTTTTTTTTAAAAAGAGAGTGAAAACACACTTAAGTAGATGAGTTTTTCTGCTAATAGGGGCAAAGTGAAAAAAAAAATTTAATGGACCGAAATTAAATTATAATTTTTACGATAATAAAAATATAATTTCACCATTTTAATAGACTATATCTTTATAATTTTTAAAAGATTAAATTAAAATTTTATCATTTTTAGGAGACTCAAAGTGTAATTTTATATTTATTAATTTAAAATTTTTAAAGGGTCTAAATAGAAAACATTTTATTTTAGGGGGTCGAGACTCCTACCTGTTAAAATGTCAAGAAAAGTACATTTAATTAGACACGTTTTTTGATAATTACGAAAAAAGAGAGTCTAACTAAATACGTTTTATCTAACATATCAGTAAAAAAGCTCGTTTAGCTAGATGCGTTTTAACACTTTCTCTAAAAATAACGTATTTCCTTATATTTACAAAAAAATATATATATTTAATCAATTAATTTTTGTTGTCGTCATATTCAATTAATTTAATCTAAATTTCAACCAAATTAGAAAAGAAAAAGGAGAATGAGTCCTGGGATGAATATCGAAACAAAAAATATATTATTCCATCTTCTACTTGGTTCATGTAATATTGATTTTGACATTGTTTTAAATTAATTAAGCTATTATTACATGCAGAGTTGTCAACTTCAAATTTTATTATTATATTATTTTATGTGATATAATGTGTCAGTTTCTTAACCAATCTCCATTAAAATCTGGTATATCACCCTTAGGCTTTTAATGGTATCTCCATTAAAACTAAATTTATTTTTAATTTTAAAATATATCATAGAAAATGAATTAAATATAATTGTGTAAATAAAATAAAATAAAATATTGCATAAATGAAATAACGATTTAAAGTATTGAACATGACCGTGTATCCTAAAACAAAATTAACCCAAAATCTAGATTTTAATATTTACATTTTTTCATTTTTATTATTTTTTCTTTCTTTAAAAAAATATTTATTTTCTCTAAAATTCTTCCTTTTCCCAAAAAAACCAACCACTATTTTAAATCATCGTGTCTTCGACTATGTGGCATGTGGCCATAATTAATTTAAACAAAATATAGTTGAGATTATTGTCATGTAAAATCATTTCTATATAAAACCCTGCCATATTAAAAATATTATTCCCACGTTTTTATAATTACTAAATTTTATATAATTCTATAGCAAACAAAATTAAATTTAAATTCTAAATTGAAATATATTTTCTTGTAACCAATGTTTAGAACAAATATGGTAGGGATTATTGTCATTTAAAACCCTTGATATATGAACCGCTATTCGATGTAATGTTGAGGTTTAAAAAAAAATCAATTTTATTTTGAAATCTATATTTTGTGTAAAAAAAGTAAATAAATTTAATACTTTAAAAGTTCATATATTAATTAATTTTTTCACTTTTTATTAGATAATATCATATTTTCATTTTTCAACATAATATTATTTTTTTAAAATTAAAAAAATTCAAATTTAATTTAATTTACTGATCTTACATTTGTTTAAATTACCTATACATTTTTTTTTAAATTTATTGGTATATTCAAAGTATTACTTATATTCAAATCAAATTTACTACAGCGTACTTAAATTATTAGATTTGTAATTTTTTATTATACTGCTAAATGTAATTAATAAAAATGCATTTTCAAAAAATAAAAATAAAAAGTGGAGAATCTCAGAACTTTGCCAAAAAAAATATTAAAAAATATAATTTATTAATTTTTAGTTTTGAATAAGATTACTAACGAATTTCTTTTATTCCAAATTTGGTAGTATATATTAATAAGGAATTTACTTTTAATTAATTTTATTAAAAATATGATAAATAATTACATATGGTAGAATAATATAAAGACAAATGATGGATTATAAGCACGTTGCGTAGAAATTGTTTTTATTCATATCCATTTATTTAGTCTGATAAATAATGAAAAATTAAATTGCTCATAAATTGTCCATGCACTAAAATGATACGCCCCGGCCTCGGTGATGAGAGTCGAGTCGTTGATGTACCCGATCGTGAATTGGAGTAATATCAAGGTTTGTCGAAGATAGGTTAAGAAAGAAGGGATAAAGGCTCAAATTTAGTTCAAAAGGGGTTATGAAGTGTATTGAGGATGATAGGTGAATAGGAAGCATTTGACCAACATCATGCATAATTCATGGAAGAATTTGAGGAAGCATTTGGCCAACATCATGCATAATTCATGGAAGAATTTGAGGAAGCATTTGACCAACATCATGCATAATTCATGGAAGAATTTAAGAAAGCATTTGGCCAACATCATGCATAATTTAAGGAACAAATTGAGGAAGCACCATGGCCGAATTTGGCTTCCAATTTTACCCATTCGGCTACCCTTTTGTTTTGCCTATAAATATGTGTTAAATTTCATTGTAAGGGGAGAAGAACCTTGAATTAATGTTTTTACATTTTGTGAGATTGTTTACAACTCTCATTGTTCTCCAAAGACTCGTTTGACTTATCAAGTAACCCTTGTGGCGTCAACCCATTCTTCTTATCCGAACTTATCACTTTGCATCCAAAGTGTGGCGTTCAAGTTATACCGAGGTTCCTATCATCTTTGATAGTGGGTCAAAGTTCCATTTTATTCGTTTTCCATCCATACAACATTTAACCTTTCCTAAGTATTCGGGCAGATTCTAGCTTATGGAGCTAGAATGCAATTTATTAAGTTTGCATTTAGATGATGGAATAAATAAGTTGCTGATTAGTTAATTAAATAAGTTAATTAATTTGTTTAAAAATCTGGACATTTTTATTTTAATGTGTCTTAGTTTATTACCTATTAAATAGATGTCTAATAGTTAATTAAGTGTGTCTAAATTTAAGACAAATTTAATTCATGTTGTCAATTAATTTTTCCAGACGAATTTAATGTGCAGGATATTGTGTACTTTGGACGAATTTAATGCTGTTAATTAATGTGTTTTGCTGCTGTTGTTTAATGCTGCTGTTGTTTAAATGCAGAATGTTAAACATGTCATGGTTCAGCCGAATTAATGTGTGAGATTTAAGCTAAGATAAGTTCGGATAAGAAGAATGGGTTGACGCCACAAGGGTTACTTGATAAGTCAAACGAGTCTTTGGAGAACAATGAGAGTTGTAAACAATCTCACAAAATGTAAAAACATTAATTCAAGGTTCTTCTCCCCCCTTACAATGAAATTTAACACATATTTATAAGTAAAACAAAAGGGTAGCCGAATGGGTAAAATTGGAAGCCAAATTCGGCCGTGATGCTTCCTCAAATTCTTCCATGAATTATGCATGATGTTGGTCAAATGCTTCCTCAAATTCTTCCAATGAATTATGCATGATGTTGGCCAAATGCTTCCTCAAATTCTTCCAGAACAAATTAAGGAAGCATTTGACCAACATCATGCATAATTCATGGAAGAATTTGAGGAAGCATTTGGCCAACATCATGCATAATTCATGGAAGAATTTGAGGAAGCATTTGACCAACATCATGCATAATTCATGGAAGAATTTAAGGAAACATTTGGCCAACATCATGCATAATTTAAGGAACAAATTGAGGAAGCACCATGGCCGAATTTGGCTTCCAATTTTACCCATTCGGCTACCCTTTTGTTTTGCCTATAAATATGTGTTAAATTTCATTGGTATCATCATCGCACACATTAAATAATTGTAATAAGGCAAACACATTTATGCTAGGTAATAATTAAAACAATTTAAACATGCAATAAACAAACATAATTAAAATGTCCAGATTTCTTAATTAAACACTTAGTAATTATTTGAGCTGAAATAACTAACTCAACTAATTAATTTATTCCGGCAAATTAAATTAAAAGAGCTAAAGAGCTAATAACGAGCTCAACGAGTTAAACTGAGCTTGAATGAGCTGACTTGAGCACGAATGAGCTAACTTGACCTCGAATGAGTTGAACCACACGAAAAGAAATTCAAATGAGCTAAAAATTAGCTTCATCTTGCACTTGGGGCCCTCGTGTTTAGGCCAATCTCGACGGCGTTGGGTTGTGACATTACATGATGCGATCAGGATCACATCATGTAAATTATGCATGATGTTGGCCAAATGCTTCCTTAAATTCTTCCATGAATTATGCATGATGTTGGTCAAATGCTTCCTCATATGCATGATGTTGGCCAAATGCTTCCTCAAATTCTTCCATGACTTATGCATGATGTTGGTCAAATGCTTCCTTAATTTGTTCCACAAATTATGCATGATGTTGTCCACCTCTTCTTTGCCGTCCATGTACATTGTCCTAGCAAATTCAACAAATTTACTTAGCTTAAATCTCACACATTAATTCGGCTGAACCATGACATGTTTAACATTCTGCATTTAAACAACAGCAGCATTAAACAACAGCAGCAAAACACATTAATTAACAGCATTAAATTCGTCCAAAGTACACAATATCCTGCACATTAAATTCGTCTGGAAAAATTAATTGACAACATGAATTAAATTTGTCTTAAATTTAGACACACTTAATTAACTATTAGACATCTATTTAATAGGTAATAAACTAAGACACATTAAAATAAAAATGTCCAGATTTTTAAACAAATTAATTAACTTATTTAATTAACTAATCAGCAACTTATTTATTCCATCATCTAAATGCAAACTTAATAAATTGCATTCTAGCTCCATAAGCTAGAATCCGCCCAAATTGAGCTGGGACGAGCTTGTGAGAATAACGAGCCTCGCTCGTGAGTCGAGCCAAGAAATGTTTCCAGGGCAGGGTCGTATCATCAAAGAACTGGCATAATGATGTCTTAACTTACAAATTTTCAAAAGGAATAAAAAGTTGCATAATTTTATTGAAAATTTGAAGGATATGATCTGGAATATTAATCACACAAAAAAATTTATTTAGTTATTTTGTTAACAAAAATCGTCAATTGACTAATTTGATCATTAATAATATTGATATGACATGCCACATCAATAAAAGAATTAAAAAATTAAGTGTACTAACAGAGCATGTTGACTTGGAGATGTGAATTCATATTAGGATGGCAACGGTACGGGGCAAATTTTTGCCCACCCCAACCCCAACCAAAAGCTTGATTAATCTATCCAACTCCGACTCTTAAGAAAATAAAATTCACCTTTAACACAAACTCAAAATTTAATAGAAGATTTGACTCGATTTCACCCCACCTCAAGTTTAATTTAATTGTTTTTTTAAACAAATAAGATTACATTAACTCTTTTATTTTTTTTTATTTTGAAGCAAATAAAATTAATTTTTTTGAGTTTAAACTTAAATCTTACTACATTTATTTTTTATTTATTGAAAGTCATTTTTGTAAATATCTCAAAATTAGATTAATTTACTTTTCAAATTGTACTTGACCAAATTATTTTTATAATTTCACCCATTCGAAATCGATTTTTTAAAAGAATCCAACCCTATCTAGGATTAGGAAGCCTTAGAATTTGGGTTTTCTCCATCTCAAAGACCCTGGTCTCATTCATACTCTAAATCTTACACTTTGGCTTAGTGTAGCTAAAAAGTGCTTTTGAGGAAAAAAAAACATTTTTAGTGAGAAGTTAAAATTTCTAACTTTTCAAAAAAGTACTTTTGTGCTAATTTTTCACTTAAAAGAAGTATTTTTTTCCAAAAAATAGCTTGTTTAGGAATATTTTTGTCTAAAAAGTGTTTTTTATCCCAAAAGTATTTTTTAGAACTAAAACTAAATACACCTTTTGTCTGGTTGGATAATCGAAAACCTATATATTAGTTCCTACAATAAAGGAGTGTCAGATGTTGAAGCTAGGGTCAAGGGTTGCTTAGCTGATTGCATGGCGCAAACGGTGCTAGAGTCATTGAAACAATTGCTTCCATGCCAAAGCTTTTGCAGTATCCCAACTTCAACACCGCCCCATATTGCCATTCAAGTCAACTCATTCGACTCTGTCGAGATCGCCATTGCCTTGTGTGGTTCCCACAAGGGCATCGATGGGATAACGATTTCGGCTTTCTTCAAAAGTTGGGTGGCTTTCAATCGAGATTCCAATGGAGAATTACGAACCCATATATGTTAGACGTGGGATCACGGTTGTTTCTGCCACTAGAGTCTACCCCACAAAACTACTTACCTTTAATCGAAAGCCTTTGATTCCAAGAACGGTGGCATATCACAAGGAGATTCATGTTCAGAAACCATGCCACGACCACTCTAAAGCTCAAGACCAAAAGCAAACGTCTCAAGCATCCCACTTGAACCGTAACTCTCACTGCATTTCTATGGAAATACGGCATGACGCCATGTTGGCTGAGGCAAATTTAGGGGGGCTCGCAGGGCCCCGACCTCTCTTAAAATGAAAAACTATTATTTAGCCTTTTAAAAAAATTTAAAATTTAAAATTAGTAAAGTTAAAATTAAACTTTGGCCACCACTAAAATCATAAAAATTCAATTTAATTCCTTAAAAATGATAAAGATATAGAGCATAAAAAATTAAAATTTCCAGAAAAAATGTTCTGAGTTCGCCCTGCATGTTGACTTCTTGAGCCGGATCGGGACGTTCAAAACCGTCGGTCTTAACCCAGTCAGTGAATTTACGAACCAGAATGAAGCCGAGATTACCCGACCCTGTATTGCGCCGCCATTTCGACATATAACTCGACTGAAAGAGACATAGAGTTGGTGAGAGAAGCAATGGACATTTTCAACAATTAAGTTTCCGTATTGCAAAGTGGGGACGCGTTGAAATTCATGACGGTTCAACACAATCAGGTGGCGGACATTGCCCCACAAGATTGCCCCACAAGGCGAAGTGGAGTTCTTCGATTGCACCAGTTGGTTGAAGTCCAATACTCTCGACGGAAACGAAGCTGATTTCGGTGGGGACAGCCAACTTCGTCGAGTGTGGGGTGGAGTGAGAGTCGCTATTATTCCTTTGCCAATGCCTTCGTTTCAAAAGCGATTGACTAGGGTAAAGCCATTAAAGCCGTGATTACTTTAGATGCAAAAGCAGTGGACATTTTGGAACATGATTCTGATTTCCTCGCGTTTGCTTCTCCAGCTTTTAGTCCTTACCCCACCACAAGTAAGATTTAGAAAATAATCATCCAAAATCATTTGTTTATATTTCCCTTTGATTTAATCTTTGTATTAATTGCATTTGTGTGGCAGATTGGTATAGGTGGTGATTGTACGGTAAAGAAACTTAAGTTTATTTTGTAATTGAAAAGTAGGATTTGATTCAATGTTGCAATGGATTTTATTAGCTATTTTGTTTAGATTGTGTCGTTGGATGGATTAATATATATATATATATAAGGAAGAAGAAGAGAAAGATGAACTTTAATGATAAAAACCCCCAAGAGAGTTAAATTACATCACGAATAAGAAGGCTAGACTTCTCTGCCTTCTTTGGTTTTTTGTAACATAAAGAAAATGTATAAGCATTTATTTCATACATAATTACTGTAAAATCTAGCTAATAGGTGAAGAACACATCCCTCTGCCCTTCATTACATGCCTCCTTAACCCAGGAATATGCACATTTTTTATATAATCTTTCCAATCTATGGTTTCCACATCAAATCCAAAGCTTACCTTCTCTTCTTCAGACATGGTCTCCAGTAGTCTCTTGGTGTTGCTGTTGTCAAACCTAACATTTGTTTGATTTAATGTTTTTTTTTCTCTGTCAGTTGACCAAGATTTGAAGATTATATGCAAATGAGAAATCCATGGCTGAAACTGAGATTTAATGTAAAAATTGACTTACCTTCCTCCATAGAATGTGTATGGCTCGTATATGTTAGCCAAGTACTTTGCTTGCTCCACAGACTTTCTGCACACCGCTTCGAGCTTCTGCGACAGTTTTCCGCTCCAAGATGCCAATGCTGGCAATCCAGTTTGGTGCATAGCATCTCTCCAGAGGTGAGCTGAGAAATCCTCCATGGAACTGAACAGCTTCATTGACGGAACGTGGATTGGGGTACCCTTCGAGTCGAGAAAAGGCCTTGAATTGTAGTGCTCATGGAGCATTCTGGCTAAATCCTGGAAAACCAGTGGATTCACAACTGATGATGCGATGTGGTAGATGTTAATATCTGATTTTGGGGTCATTCCATGTCTTGCAATGGCTGCCAAGGTTGCATTCACAACCATATCTGCTGGAACCTGTACTCCGAGATTTCGCTATTGTTAGTTCATCAAAAACAATGTATCAGAATTTATGAATAAATCAGACAACAATAGCTTACAACATCAAGAACTCCATTGGGATCAACCAAGAAACCTGTTAGCTGCCCTTTCCCATAGCATAATACTATTGGGTCCATCATCCTAAGACAGAAACAAAACCGCAACGCTCAAATTTTTTGCTAGAAACGATTGCATTATATATATGAACTTAAAGCAAGAGATACCTATTTCCTTCCATCCATCCAGGAAATGGTTCTTTGCAGGTGCTCTCGATGACACTTGGTCGTATTATCACTACCGGTATTTCTCCTCTCATATTATTGATCATCATCTCTCCCATAGCCTTGGTGAACACATAGGTGTCTTGCCATCCATATTTTCTAGCCCTGATCAGGTGTTAAATCATCACGTCAATGCATAAAAGAAACAGAAAAGTAGTACCAATCACAGAGGAGCAGACAAGTAATGATTTGCAATATTAAACTTTCTAAGTTACGAGTATGATTCCAAATGTTCATGATATATTGTGCACATTCACAAGCTTAAAGAAAACCACTATGGAAAGAAGAGAATGAGAATACTCACCTTTGTAGACCCAATTCTTTCATTTTCTGAGCCAGTTCACGTTCATGACAACCTTCCTTGGTATCGCGAGCCAATCCAAACTCTTCTTCGATATCTAACTCGGGTATAGATCTTGGCGTGGTTTCAGCAATTAAATTTTCCCTTGCAATACAATCTCCTATGTCAAATGGCTTTTCCATAACTCTTCCTTGTCTTTGGCCATTCACGTATGCTGCACATGTAATATTCTGCTTATCAGCTAAAATCTACATATCCTTCAAATTATATATGTGTAGAAATGTTGGGTTTAATTGCTTGCCTGTTGACACTTGTAAAAAGAGTTTAAGTTTTTTGCACTTCTTGGCAAAACCCATGAGATGGGATGCTCCTTTTGTATTTATATCCATGGCCACATCATATCTGCAAATTGTTTTCAATTAAATTTTATAATCTTAAAGGTTACACAATCTTATTTTAAATTTAATAATAAAAGTAATTAACCTTTCATCAAAAGTTGTATTAGCTGCAGAATTCACAATAATGTCGACTTCTTTTGAAATCAAGTTAGCTAATTCATCATCCAATCCAAGATCAGATTCACAAACATTTCCTACCACAGGGACAAGTTTGCTCAACATGAAACTTTGGTAACTATTCCCATATGTTTGTTGTAGACAGTTGAAAAGCTCTGCATTTATTATCTAAAACAAAACCAAAAAAACCAAAACCAAAACCAAAGACTAAAGTTTGATTCAATAGCAGGAAAAAGAATATTGGTTCAAACATGTTATATAACGCAAGCAAGACAGAACTCTACATAACATACTTCAGTTTTCAATCTTTCCATTGCTGCTTCTTTGCTTTTAGCCTTCACCAACACAAATATCTTCCCAACATCAGGCACAGTTCGTAAAATCTTCTCAATAAGAACTGCGTATAATTAATATAAGAAAACAAACATTGAAAACATGTTATTTTTCTTATCTAAGTCTATGTTTGGCCCGGCCCGGTCGGGGAAGAAAAACAGGTACGTACCTTTGGCAAGAAATCCTGTAGAACCAGTAATGAAAAACTCCTTCCCTCTAAGGAACTTGACAATGCCAATACCATCTTGCAACTCCACTAAGCTAGTAGTTGATCCTCCATAAGGCACCAAATCTTTAACTGCAATATCAGCTTGATTTGGCGACACAATTAGGCTTCCAGCATCCATAAGCGCCGCACTACGATCACCACCATTAACCATTTTGGACCTTTCCTTCACAACAGAATAAACCCCAGCAGTTTTGATTGCTTTCCCACCACTCCCTTGGCAATGTACGAAACTGCTACAGTTGCTGCGCTTCTTCCTCCCCGACCCACCTTTATTGAAAGCAGTTGGTGGTACAGAGAAACAATTGAGGAACAAGGCCCCCATCAAGTTCCAAGAAAACGGAGAAGTTGAGAAGAAAGAAATGTATGATCAACAAATTAAAGCATTTTTGGTTGGTTCAAAATAAAATGGTTGGCTTAACAACTTAACACTAGTAAACTAACCAAAGAAACCACAACAACACCAAAAATAATTCAAATATTTAATGGAGCAAAAAAGAAAAAGTTGGGTTTGGGATCATAAATATGAGATTGAAAGGAGTATTATAAAAGAAAGAAGCAGAATGGGGTGAATTTAAGGGAGGGATGAGATGAGATGAGAATTAGGTATAGTTTAATATTAATTTTCTTTTCCATGTTATTTAAAGACACTTCTCATGCAAAGGCTCTCTTTATGTCATTTCTTTCAACAAAAAAAAAAAATTCACGCTTCTTATCAAGGAGGCTAACATGGCGGGGACTTCTTTATTTCTTCATCTTTGCTACTTCGGATTTAAATATGTATGGAAAGAAAGGGTGTGGGACTGTAGATTTGGGATAGATCCCTATCCCTACATGCTTTGTTGAAAACCCTAACTTTTAAATTCAACAAGTTATGAAATTTAAATCCTCAAATTTCTATTTTTCTTTCTCTTCCGTATTACAACTGCCCGCAGATTCAGGCTATGGCTTAATCCTCTAACTATATCAAATGTTCCCAGTTAGTCCCTACTTGGTTTAGTCTTTTCAACATTAAAAAAAATATATTGTCGGGATATCGGGTTAACCATTAATTGCCACATCTCATTGAATTTCATCAACACAAAAAAACCTAAACAATATTTTAAAAAATGCAAATATATATATATATTTAAAATATGTTATATTTTTTTAAGAATTTAAAATATAATAGAAATTATAAAATATTGTAAAAATTTAAAAATTTTAAAAATATCTTGGAATAAAGTATACGGTCACTAAACGCATTTAAAATATTAAAATTTTGATATAAAATTGTATTTAGCTAAAAATCCGATATTTCTTTTTATAAAAACCACATTTTAAAAATAGATTAATAAAAATTGAATCACTCTTTATATCAATTTTTTAATATTTCAAAATACATTAATTTTTAGTACTTTCTCTACAATATTGGTATCATGTTTATTTGACTCGACTCCCTAATTAATGTCTAGATTAAACTTCCTTCATCCATCATCATGCACATGTTTTCTTTGGTTTGTGCCGTAGTTCTTTAGAATGGTCAAACATTTAATAGTGATAGAGTCAGGGAGAATGAAGGCGCATTCGGATATATGTGGGCATTTGATTTGTAATTGTGATATAAATATTAAGAATTTAAAAAATATTTGGATTCAAAGATTTTAAGGCAAGAGATGCGTATGTTAATATTTAGATATACATTTCACTTTTAAAAAATTTATTTGCGAATATAGGATATTGGTTTAGAGACAAATCAATACAGTAAAAAAATATTTGGAATACTTAAAAAAAATTATTTGAAATAAATTAACATTTTTTTGTTTAAATGATTTGAAAAAAAATTATCCAAATTTATCATTTAAAAATACATTTTAATTATAAATTTCGATCGATTGAATCATAAAACAATTATAGAAAGTTATATTCTTCCAAGAGACAACAATCTCATGTTCAAGCTCTAGTAGATTTGATTTAGAAAATTTTAAAAATAATAAATTTTAAATTTTGTAATATTTTAAAAGAAATTAACTTTTTTTTATAATTTTAACATTTTTAGGACTTTTTATATTTTTTTTTGCATTTTTTAAAGATTTTTAAGTTTTTCGGATGATGACATTATTATGACATCATGTCATCATATGATTGGTTGAATAGCCTAACATTAGTTTTTAGCGTTTAAAAGGACTAAATTGAAAAGGTCTGATAATGTTAGGGACTAAAGTAAGCCAAAAAAAAGTTTAAAGATCAAATAAGGAAAATGATATACTTTAGGGATTAAAGTGTACATTAATCATATATATATAATAGTGTTAATGACACGTTCTACATATTTCCATTATTTTTTAAACAATGGAATGAACCATTTGGACAAATTGAGTCTAAGCGAGTTGAAGCTCAAGTTGGATGTTTTGAATTTGACTTAGAATCAACTATAATATAATATTTAAACTCTTTATTAACAATTATTTATTATAATGATATACCTATTCCGTAATTTTCCAAGAAAACATGAAATGAAAAAAAAGCCCCTCAACGGGATTGTTTTGATATATAGGTATAGATTGTTTTTCATATATCTTTTAATGGATACGTTACAATGATAACACTAACCTGATACAGATACATACATTTTTTCCCAAAATTATGTAATTCAAACTATTAACTAAAGCACAATATAAAACATGATATAATAGGAAAATAAAATGAATTGGGCATTAATACAAGAATGCATCAATATATATATAATACAAATTATTAGCATAGGTATGATTATGATATTATAAAATAACAAACCCCCGGAAAGAAATAAAAATAAACTAATGAACCAAAAATATTTATTATTTATCATAATTATAATGAATAAATATTAGTAAGAAAATTGATTTTATACAACGTTGTCCTTCACTGACCTCACATCATTTATAAAATATAAAATAATTAATTATGTTTATGTAATCAAAATTATATAGGCTGCACTCTAGACAAACATTCTTACAAAGGAAATAGCAAATCTAAATATTATTACTGAAAAGTAATTTGGGCTCTCAAATCTGACTGACCCACTTCCAGTTCTATATATCAAACCCATCCAGCACCCTGAATAATGAACTCAGGTTCCACCATTTTCTTTCCTTTGGAACTTGCATATTTATTGTTTCAATTTAGGTACTACTAAAAAAGCTCCTAAATTACAAGCAGCCTTCTACCAAAAATGGACTATGTTCTTTTACCACCTCTTACTAATGTCGAAGAAACTATTGACATACAAATACAGTACATCCTTCTAATCCTAGGAGACTGAACATCATAGATCTCTTAATCACCAGACATGCATCTCAGACAATTGCACTTGAAACCAAAACCTTGAGACAAGAGACTTTCTCTGGCATCACAACTCATACTGGCATCAATGTAGCATATCCGAAGCTCTTCACCTACAACATTCCCAACCACCAATTTCATTCGTAACCTCGGGATACCTTTGGTGCAGTTTTTTGGAGCCATTAGTCAGGACAACTAAATGACTTCCAATGACCAGGATAGAAAGAAATATCGAAAGCCAGCAGTAGAAGGCGTACCTTCATCAATGTCACGGAGTGCCTTCAATTTTGCATCAGCATTCTCTATCCAAACAATGTGTGTGTTTGGATCTGTAATTCAATATTAGCAAATTTTGTTTTTAAACACCCTAACCATCTCACAACAACAATATACCTTCACTGATTCCCATACCATATTTAAGGTCTTTTGTTTGAATAAACTTTAAAAGAGGCTTCATTTCTATTTATTTGACCTCATTACATATTCATTATCCGAAGCTCTTTTACCCCTTTTTGATAGTCAAATTGATATGAAGGTTATTGAACTTCGGACCTCCTAGAAGAGACAGTGGCAACATTTCTTAAAATCCAACCGGCAGAATTAAGGTTATAGTTGAGAGAGTTATACTTACTAATTATCTATCCCTATCAATAGACATTTTCCTTAAAATAAGTGAAAAAAGCTCGTCCTTACTTCGATAAGTAACCATGGTAAACAATAATCACTAGTAGAGAAACAAGAAAACTTACCACAATCATGGTTGTAAAAGGATGGAAGCATGTAAATAGCATTTCCAACTGCAGCTTCAGCTTCGATGGAGGCTGAAGCTAATGAAAGAAGATCTTCATATACACCTGCAGCCAATTCAATACGGAAAGCATTGATACGAATTCGTGCAAGCACATCAGTGTACCATTGTTTCGTTAAGACTTCCTGCTGTCAAAGAAAACTGTTCTCTAAGAAGACAATTAGCATAGGACCATGTAAATAAAGACATACAGGAAAAAGATTCTCATGTATTCTTGTAAGTGGAGGATACAAGACATATGTTCATCTCCGATATTTGCCTTCACCAAAGCATTTCTTAGCAAATGGAATCCCTCTTCCATCTGAAATTATCAATACACACATAAAAATTAGTACATACCTGTTAACCATTTTGTAGTATATATGGATCAAGATAGGATGATCTCAAAAAGAGTCCTTTTCACAATGAAGTTGGAAACAGCAGAGAAGGCCAGAAAGAAATAAATATCAGAATCTCCTTGAAGGATGAAGGAAAAGGAAGCACTAAAAATAGAAAAAAACATGGATAATTAGTTTGTTTAGGATGGAAAGAACAATAGCTTTTCAAAGCCATTTTAATAATTTTGATGGACTAGTAACCAGTTAACAAATATGCTACTACAGTAGTTGATCTGCCAGTATATGCTTGTCATTTGGACATCAACAAAATCACCATTGTTACAAAATAGATGGATGTTTCTCACCTTTAAAATCATCCCTTGAGTTAAGTTAGCTGGTTGAAGTATGTCGAGAATACCAGCAGGTGCAGCTCCTGATATGACCATACAAGCTAACCGCTTTACCAAAAGGGGATATTTCAGACCTTGGGTCCTTAACAAAGAGAAAATTGGAAATAAGAAAGTAAATGCTATGATATATCATATCATGCTTTAGGGTTTATCACCAGCATGAATAGCAGGGTTCTAACTTCTAAGCACAACAAACAAGAAATACTTAATAAATATATTGTAGAAACATTCATTTGAATAACACGTTCTAGATAGAAAATTTTCTTCTTTCAGATAAAAGTAAATCTAACACAGCTTTCAGAAGAAAGTGTGGAAACAGCACACCAAAATAAATTTACTGTAGAATATGTATCATTGTACGTAAACTTCTGTGTCCTCAAAAACACTACTGCCATCTTTTAATGTTGCATTTTAAGCATTAGAACAATTATAAGAAAAAGGGAAGAGCTGGATGCCCAAAAGACAAAAAAAAAAAAGGGAAATTGTTCTTTTTAATGGTAGAAGATAGCATGAATATATAGTAAATTATTGAAAGGAATGATTGCAGAGCAGATTGCAATGATCAGCCTGAAACCTCCTTGGGACGAAAATAAGCAAATTCAGGGCATTGATTTTAACAGAGAGGAATATAAAACAAATCAAGGCAAGAATATCTTGCACTCTCTCCCTCAACCACTCTACTTCTATCAAATCAATCCTAAAACCTTGTAAAAATCCACTGGAATCACTATATCTTTCCCTTTTAATCCCATTCATAACAAGAATCTTGCTGAAATCAACTCCCCATGGGATGTTGCTAGTTTGTTAAATTATTAAAATCCTTAAACCCTAAACCCCAGTCTTCTATAAACAGAACAATTTTCAACTTTTCATGGCCTAACCCAGCAAAGTGATTACTGGAAAATTATTCAATCTAAGGGAAAACAAGAAAAAAAAAATGAAGCATACAATGCATATACAAAATGAAGGAAATCTAAGTGACACTCTAGTCAACAATAAGCAAACTTTCTTACCTGCAATAATCATCAAAAGCTAGCCAATCTGCTTTCTTCTCCACATCATAAAAAACCTAAAATCAATGTCAAGTAAACCCCAAATTAATAGCATAAGACCAAAAAGAAGCATACTCAATTGTTTTTGGAATATATCGTTATTTATTTCATACTCCAAAGTTTAAAACAAAATAAAATTAGTACAATTTGAATTTTCATTCTTGAAGTTTCCAGCTTCTGATTAGCTTTGATTCTTGAAGCTAAATAATCAAACATTTGATAGGCTCCCTAACTCAAAAGACTTGCCCAGACTCAATCATCAACTAATTGGTTACTATATCAAAATCCCAGATAAGAACAATAACAATAAGAGCAAACCCATTTAACCTTGGAGCTTTCTTTGCAATTTTCAGAGCAAAAGGAAACGCCTTGAGATTGAGACGCAGTAACAGCGTTGATCTTTTTGAGGCAAAAGTAACAGACAGTGGTAATGGCAGAGAGAGAAGGATGAGATACGATGGGTTTAGCAGTGTGGATGGTGTCTCCAGCACCAATTCTCCGAGTGGCGAACACGGCTCGACCTGTTGACTCGGTGAGTGCGACTCGGATAGGAGGCGGAGCGGGTCCACTCGACGGCGACTCTTTTCCGTTAGGTGGGGTAATGGTGGTGGCGGTTGAAGAGAATAAAACGAGAAGGTTGTGAGAATAGGGGGTGCTGAAGCGGGATGGCCAACGTCTATAACAGCTCAAAGTCAAAACAAAAGCCAAAGGCGACATTCTTATGTGTTGTTTGAACCTTAAAAGACTGAGATTAAGAGAAATGGCGAGAGGAAATGACTATGGTTGTAAATTGTAATGTATCTGTAAACAATCGCCTTTCTACTTATACTGCTCCTTTTCTCAACGCCATGGCTATGGATTCCATTGACCAAACAATATGACCTTCTTCAACCTACTTTCTGTACCATCTGTAACAATCCCCGACTGCACATTTTCCTTCTCTGGTTTTCAGTTTGTGAATTTACATGGTTAAAATTTGTCATAACTCCTCTTAATTTTAATAAATTTAGAATTTAATTCTTTCACTTTTAATTCTAAAAATTAACCATGTTAATAAATAAATATAAATTTTAAAATCTAAAAAATAAATAAAATAAAAATATATAATTAAATTTTCAAATTTATGAAAAATATGATATATATAATATCTGCAAAATATATATAGTACAATATGGTGTGTGTTTTTTAACTTCATAATAGCAAATTTTAATATTATTTGTTAGTATAAGTTTGTAAAGGGGTTATTTCTCGTGATATTTATTTATGGAGGATACTTTGAAACTCATTGATGTCGAGAGTTTAGTGAAGATGTTTATGTTGTTAAGTTATTTGCAATTAATTGGAATCAATATAATTATTATGATACGATTATAGTATCTTAATATTTTTAGGTATCTGTGTGATATTTAAAATTTAAACGGTACTAATATAAATTAAATTTTTTAGGTATCTGTGTGATATTTAAAATTTAAACAGTAATAATATAAATTAAATTTTGAAATTGTGAAAGATAACATTTAACTCGGAATATGACATCCATTAGTGTTGAGTTATGATTAATAATTTTTAAAAAATTTATAACATATTTGAAAATATACAGCAACATTGGACTGTTTTCTTGTAGCTTGAACTCGAAGTAATGAGTTTAGATTTGTTTGATGATAGAATCATTCCTCAATCAAAGCAAATCACTTTCTATCATGCTTGCTAAATTGAAAAAAAAAATTCCGTGTCATCATTAATATCTACATTGATTGAACGATAGAAACCGATGACTATAAGTTTCATCTCTCATACTATTTTTCCTGGGATTTATCTTAAAACCTTACACATCAACTGTTAATTTGAATACGTCTTGTTAAGGACAAAAAATTAATTAGATATGTCACGTAAATTTACTTAAAAATTATCAAGGATCTTAAAGAACTGAGTAGCTACATTTGTAGCTTTGATTGTTTCACACTAGTGATTCCTCCATTGTGGTTTGAAGTATTGTCCAAGCCTCACAAATAAGAAAACACTTGGAGAGGCACCTAAAATCTTGGTGGTCTACATTATTGAAAATAAAATCAAGGCTTTTGAGTTATAATTTGCTATTCTGTCTTCCTCAATTCATTATCTTATTTTAGGTTTGAGAGCTATTTGTTTCAATAATAGAAGGTTCCTAATTAATTAATATAACTTTTCATGCCTTGTCATAAATCGATTTTATAAAGGCTGTTATACGTGCCTTTTAATAGGAATAATTCAAGCCATCAATTTAGAGCCTGAACTTCCTTCCATGATTCAACAATCAATAATATGATCCCACTAAATAATTGAGTAATTGTTTGTTGAGGTATAACCTAAGAAATAACCCAATCAATCTTACCAACATTACAACCTGTAGAATTATGTTTTGCAGTGATGAAATGTTTGTGAAAATGGTTCCGATGTGTAGGAGATTAAGTGAGGTTGAAGAGATTAATTTCAATGGCCAAAAATTCGCCCATTTCACGTATCATAATTCCCAAATTTGTTTTGATCTAAATGGATAGATGACCCATAAATCCTTTACATTTACCCCTCACAAATTTACTGCATAAAACCATATAAAAAATTCCCAACCAAATATAAACTCAATGATGGTAAAAACTTATTGCACCTTCCGCTGCTTAATAATAAGCTACACCAACATTGAAGTATTAATATATGAAAGCCAAATACATATCATATATTTTAATCTGGAAGCTTCAGATTCATAGATTACAACGTTCTAAGTCTACTTTTAATGCTCTTACATACACAAAATAATATGAACTAAAAGAAATAATTAATATATTGACTTAAAGGCTTTGTTAGGTGCTGGATTGTCAGTCGATTCACCAAACGTATGTCCAAATTCTCGATGCAAATCATTCTTACCTACTCTTTAACTAAAATATAAGAAAACTAATAGCAAAATGTTTTTAATCAGTTTATGCAAGTCATCTTCACAATGTGACATTCAACAGATCTGAGCTACTATGAATTGCAGAAATATACCCTCTCTTTTTTTTTTTAAGTGATACAAAAAGATTCCCACAATGAGTTCAATGAATGTGAAAGCCTTCTTTAGTTCCTAAACACTTGGACTCAAATATATATAATCTGATTTTATATATATACATGCTTAATCTGAGTGCCTACTCCAGTCAAAAAGTTAAAATGACATTGAAATCCATTGGTTTTTTTTTTTTAATTGAAAGCAATCAGCAACCATGTACCATCGGCTTTTTATCACCGATGCAAAGGCGACCTCCAATCCAAGTTCTCATCGGGGAAATCTTTCTGGACTTCTTTTGGAGGAATGAAGCAATCGAGGGAGAGTCCCGGGACGTTGAATGCAACATCGTCGATGGTCCACGTCTCCTCCATGCGAGTAACAGAGAGGCCTGCCTTTAAATTGTCACCGAATCTCGTGATGATGACATTAGATTGACCGGAATGTGCGACCATGACACCTTCTACTAACCTATAGTCTTCAATTTTGGTAGCCATTGTGGTTTCCCAATATGTAGGGTATGTTCCAGGTGACTGAATCCTGGTCAAGTAAGAGTCTTCTAGAAACACCAGCAGCCCACTTCTTTGGCTGAAGTACCCAAATATGACATGCTTGATCATCTCCGCGGTGCTATCGCTCCGATCAGCCAAGTCCACTTGATCAGCAGATAGTTTCAACACGAAGCAATCAGTGCTGGAGATTCTTTTCTCTCCCATGTACTGGGCTGAGGAAAATACAGCTGATATTGCCATAGGGTCCAGTCCCTACATGAATTATTCCATACTCTGATTATAAAATGGGACCATCTCCAAATGAAACATTTAGGTACTGGCTGTTGATAGTCAAAACAATAGAGTACTCTTTTCAACTTCCAAAGCAAAATGTGTTTTGGTATTTCATAATTCAGAGCAGGAAAATATCACTCGGTGAAATGTGAATGAATAATAAAATTAATTCAACTGATTTCAAATCCTAGAACGTGTCAGGGAAACCAGATCCGATATCTTGGGTTGTTGGATCTGGTTTAAGGTAAGATCCATTTACAGAATAAACAGGTTTAGATTGGCCATTGAGACAATGATTTCAACACTCATATATTGATGCCATGCACATTAATCCTCCAAAGAAAATAAGTAAACAACCCATTTTGAGAATTCATCCATAGTTACATGTAAAGCAGCTTTCACACTACACCTCAAACATCACAAGATACCATAGATCTAACTTAACTCATAAATTATAAAAAAAGTAAAAGGAACCCTGCCCCAGTTATTGTTTATACCAACAAATGGGACCAATAATAGTTTTAAGCTAAGAAAAGGGACAACTACTTTCCTATAGCTAAGATAAGTAAATCAAACAAAGATTACTTGCCTGAAGAGCTCGGCGTAGAGGACGAACACCACCTTTGGCTGCATGTGCTCCTAGCCAAGGCGTGCGCCGCCAAGCCACATTGCCATCACTACCTGCTATAACCTTGTGACCACCCACAACCAATTCTATTAGCCATTTATTAGGTACCATTTGCCACATAACAAAACAGCCTTTTTGCGCAACTCCGGCAGCTCCAGCCACCGAGCCTACCGTGGCACCCAGCTCATCTACCATTGCCATTGTTACTTTCCCGGTCACAAAAATGTTCTTCACTGTTCCTTCCGATTTCCGGCATCCTGTTGCTGCTGTAAAATGTTGTATAATGTATTGAGCTGAAGATGATACCTGTTATGCACAAAAGTTTTGATTCTCAATTAAAGACGATTATTTTGAGTTGAATCTGAAATTTCCTTCAGTAATTTTAATTTCAAGTTATACATGAGCAAAACTAGACACACTTATCAGTACTGCATTGTTTTTCATTTTCTTTGGCCCTACAAATTTTGGAATCTTTTTTTTTTTCATTACATCTTCAAACAAAATATACTTGAAACCTAACAAGTCAAGGGGGTCCATTCATAAAAAGAAGGCAATTAATTAGAGGATGCCAAAGGCAATTTGGATGCTGTTACAATGATTCCTCGCAAAAACATCCTCGAATAGATAATTGAAAGGATCAAGATCCAACATTTTATATAAGTAATTCCATGTTGAATGTGTTCACTTTGAGGAAAAGAAAAAGTAAAAGAATAAAATATTTGAAAGACTTTTTGATTAATTAAAAAAAATCACCTAGCTTTTCACACAAACTCAACTTGATATTAAAAAAAAAAGGACCCACAAAAGAAATGTTACTTTTTTTTCCTTTTGGATGCTTTCATGGTGGGAAGCCAGTGGGGACTTTGAGGCCACCATATCAGTGGAGAGGCACTACAGAAACCAACCCAACCTTGTTCTCTTTGCCAGTAACACTTTACCACAAAGGCACAAACACAAAGCCATTGGTTACTTTTCATAGATTCCAAATTAAAGAGTAAACAAATACTCGTTTACAACATATGGTTTTTAAAGAAGAAGGAAAAAGGAGGCAAAAAAACAAGCTCCAATGAGACTAGAACCTTAAAGCATGAATCCAATATCAAGTGATCCAAATGCCAATAAAATTCATGCATTCAAGCAAAATGTTAAAAAGGAAAAGAAGCAGGGTGTTAGTTTACCTCATTGATGGGTGGTTTGGAAAGGGCGGAAACAGGGAAAAGAGGGCAACCCAAAACGCTTAAGAGGATTTTAAGGTCAGACTTCTTGTTAAAGACAAGAGAGAGATGAGTTTTGAGCCAGTTTTTCCATGACAGGCCTTTCTTCGAACAGTTTGCAGAGTCGTCTTCGTTTATTGGCTCTTCTGATAAGGGGGCCAAACGACTCATCTGCCTGCGTTTTGTGTCAGTTTCCAGACAAGGAGAGAGATAGGAGAAGAAGAAGACGAAGAAGAAGAAGAAGAAGAAGAAGAAGAAGAAGAAAGTGAAGTAATGAAATTAAGAAGGCGGGCAGAGAAAGAAAATAAGAGAAACGGTACTTAAAAGGAAGTTGCTTTTCGTTTATCAACTTTGTGTACACGCTGTTTCAGTGCGTGCAGTTCAGCTTTCTCTTTCCTTCTCTTTTATTCTGTCTCTTTAATTTTCATTCGATCTCTACTAAACCATTTTAAATTCGCTATCACCATTCACGACTCAAATAATTCTTTTTTATTTTAAATCGATTATATTATGTTGAGGGTGTTATTCTTATTTGATATTATATAATAATTTTTTAATTTTCACTCTAAATCTTTATAATTTTAATATTTATATATTTTTGTTTAACTATTATTTATATTATTCTTTTTATAAATATATTTATTATATAATTTTAATTTTCTCAATTAAGTTTTAATTTAGTTGCTATTGATATTATTATCAAAGAATGAGAAAGTGGAATTAAATATATTGAAGCACACTTATCATTTTATTTATAAGTGAGAAGGAATTATACTTAATTCTGAACATCATATAAAAAATATAATAAGCATATCATAATTTAGTATGTAGTTATTTTTTTATAAAAATTAAAAATTATCTATAAAAATATATTTAATTAACTTTAGTGGACTTTAATATATAATTCTTTAGTAAATGAGTCAAGGTTCTCCTTTAATATTATTTTTAGTTATTAATTTAGCTCTTATATATATGATTTTGGCGCATGTCTCTAAAGAGTTAATTTAATAATAGCTCTTGTTTTTCTTGCATGAAATTTCATGTATTATCATGTCATTGGTACAGAGATATTTTTCAATCAGATATGATGACTTTATTAAAAATAAGATTATAATATGAATATATAAATATATCAAATTTTATATAAATTTTTAAAACTTTTTAACATAAATTAAAACACAAAAAAATATATAAATAAAAGCATGTATTATGGGATCTAGTATTAACATGCAAATAAAAAATAACCGAATTAAAATTTATCTTCTTACATAAAAAAACTAGTTTTTTTTAAATACAAATTACTTAGAATAATCATTTTTTTGTGGATTTTGGAATTAAAATAACTTTTAAAAGATCGTGATATATATAGGTGAAAGCTTAAGTTAATGACGTGGTTCCGATCCAAGTTGTATTATTTTTCAAATATAATGATTTTTTCTTTAATATTATACGTTAAAACCTATAAAAATAATTAGCAGCTATTGAAATTAATAGGATAATATGACTGGATTAGCCAAGTTCAAAAGATGTTTGATTAACATTTTCAACAACATTTCTCTGAATCAATGATAATTGTAAGACTTGTAATTAGGTCATACATTGGGTTAATACTTTACTCCTCACCCACTGAACAAGTTGTAAAGGCTAATTATGAGATGGTAACCTCGTAGCAGATCTTGCTTTATTTTCCTATTTATTAATTACCACCCCCCGCAAAATAAGACTAAATATTTTTTTTTGTTAATTTTAAAGTCAAGAAAACCAACAAACTTTTAAAAAATTCAAAATTTTAAATCCTAGATTTTTTAATATTGAATCTATTTCAATTTATTTATTTAATATTTAAATTCCATTTGGTTTATAAAAAAACTGAAAATACCTTTCTACATAGGCGGACCGGGCGTAAGTGGTTTTGTTCCATCCAAAATTTTGATTTTTTTTCCTTAAAATTTTAATTACACTCTTTCAAATATTTGAAATTTCTCGTTATACTTTTTAATTTTTTTAAAAAAATTTAATTAAAATCTCTTCAATTTTCTAAAAATCCTTATTAATCTCACGAAATATTTAAAAATTTTAATTAAATTCTCAATTTTTATTAAAAAAACTCCGTTATTGCCTTTTTACCAACAAACTTCATTAATTAATCATATTGTTAAGCTGAGACGTGATATGGAAAACATATAAATCCATAAATAAAAAAGTTTTAAGTATTCTTTTATTAAAAGAATTATTCGATAAAAAAAGTCTACTTTGGGTAAAAATAAAGAAAAAAAAACAAGAGAAGAGAAGAGAAGAGGGGAGTGGCGCGTGGGGGAGAGTAAAATGTAGGTGTATAAAGGGAAGGGTTGGGTTGGGTATAGAAAAGGAGGAGCTTTTAAGGGAGGCAAGGCAGGTGACGTGTCCACATCTTTTCTCATTAGCAGTTAAGGCTTTTCTTCTCTTCTGGTAGTTTTGCTTCTCTCTCCTTACATTAATTGCTTTTCATTTTAGTTTGAAAATTCTGGCACAAGTTTTAAATTTTATTTGCCTATTTTTCTAACAATCCTCTCCTTTCCTTTCTAAAATATTAATTTTTATACATCACTGTCAAAATATAAAATCCATCGAGTTTTCAATAAATTCACGTTTGAGTTTGATGAGTGATATCAATTTAAAATATTTATTATTTTGTAAAATAAATATTTTAAAACTTACAATTCAGTATATTAACAATTTTGATAAATTCATAATTGATGTGTAATATCAACTTACATAAAAGATAATGAAAATATTATAAAACTCCCCATGTATTATATCATAAATTGTATTTTAATTCCTCCAGGAAAAAAATAGGTAAATTATTCTATGTCTGTTAGATGAATAAGCAAAATAGCCCCTCTGTTAAATTTGGTATTTACATATAAAATATAGTAATAAATTTAGTCATCTATCTGTTTATTCAATTTGACCCCTATTCTTTTATTGGAAGTAAATTAGAAATTTTTAAAACTAATGAAAGTAATGGTAAAAAAGGCCTTGATAACAGATTTTAAAAAATCAATTAAGTCCTTTTAAAATTTTAAAATTATTAAAAAACCATAAAGTTATAAACAAAATTCATTAAAAAAAGCTTCAAAAATTATAAAATTATAAAATCTTTATTAAAAAATAACAATATCGATCTAGTAAAAAATAGGAGTCAATTTTTTAAAAATTTTATAACCATTAGATTTTAATCTATTAATATTGTTATTTTTAATAAAAAATTTTAAAATTATACGAACTTTCTTTTATAACTTTATTTATAATTTTTAATAAATTTTAAATTTTAAAAGGGTTTAATTGATTTTTTAAATTTATTACTAAAGTTTTTTTTATCCTTTAGCCTAATTAGTTTAAATTTTTTTAATTTGCTTCCAATAAAAGAGTAAGGGTATATTTTATTATATATAAACATCAAATTTTAATAAGAGGGACTATTTTGCTCATTCATCTCATGTGCATGAATTAGTTTACTCAATTTTTCAGTAGAAGAACTAAAATACAATATATGATATAGTAAGGGGGTTTATGATACTTTTGTTTCCCACAAAAGATAGATAAGGATTATTATATTTAGGGTGAGTTTGGATGTGCGGTGCGTTTATTTGTGGTTAGTGTAAAAACAACGGTGGCAGTAAAATTAGATACTGTAGCGATACTGTAGTGTAAGACAAAAAAGTAAGCTAAATCAAGCACACCGCACCACACCGCACCACCGCCCCAAACCCACCCTTAATGAAAAAACCATTTCACATAACTAAGTTCCCCAGTTTGTTTCAGTTGTGCACCAACTTTTAGTAAGTAAAAATAGAAAAATCAGTTGATGGTTGGTTTGGGAAAATTTAAAGTGTTTCTTTGTTCAAATCAAGACTTTGTTATAATTATTGTGTAGCAATGGATCTTCCTCCAAATAAACCATAAATAAGTTTTAAAATACAAAGTAATTTTTTTTTAACATTAATCTCATATAATCCCTCCCTCACCCTTAAACAAGAGGATAACGTGTATCAACACACTCGAACTCACATCATCTTGCACCGACAATAATACATATGTCAATCAAACTAAAACTCAATCAATAATTATTTTTTATTATTATTCTTTTATTTTTAACATTGAATAAATACCTTTGGAATATAACTTCGATTTGTATTAATTTGTACTATTTAAACGGAGGTAGACCTGATTATGGGACCCGCTCGAAATGTAGGAGGGTTTGGGTAAAAATATAGACCCAAAAAATGGGTTTGGACAAAAAATAAGGTCCGTTTAAAAAACAGGTCGGGCATCGAGTAAGGTATTTTTGGCCTGGGCCTGGCCCAGCCCGGCCCAGCCCGAATTTTCTTGTTGTTTTCTCCCTATTTGTTACCGTTTTACTATTATGTTGCTACTATTTTATTGTTATTATTTGGATATTGTATAAAACTTATTTTATTGTTAATCTATTATTATTTTAAAGGGATTTGTTAATTTTGTTATTATTTTAGAGGCATTTGCTTGTTAAGTTGTATTTATCTTAGTGTTATTTGAGTTTACATATTTTTTAAAATTTATTTTCAATTTGTTGAGAAATATTTATTTTGATGTTTTTAGTATCTTTGATGTATTATATATATTTAAAAATTATATAAAAATAATATAAAAAATTAATACTGGCGGGTCAGGCCAGGGCCAGGTTTTAGAATTTTTATCCGGGTCAGGCTTGGGTAAAAATTTAGGCTCATTTTTCGGGTCGGGCCTAGTAAATGTGTAACAGCCTAATTTTCAGTGGTGTCAGAAATAGAGATTTGAGATCACTAAATCCGACGAGTGAGTCAAAAATTTAATAAATTAATACTTATGAGTCAAATGTGAATATAGAAGTATTTTTGAATTAGTGAATTTGGTGATTTAAAAGAATTAATTATGTAAATTGGGTCGAGAATGAGGTATCGAGACCTCGACTTCATAAATCGAGCATTAAATATTTTTAGAAATATTTATGGAGTGCTAGTGAGGTAGTGTTAAAATTTTGTCAGAAAATTTTGATGTTTGGGTGGTTAGTTAAATAAAAAGGACTAAATTGAAAAATGTGTAAAAGTTGCTAAAAGGATTAAATAGCTCAATTATTAAATGAGGAAGGACCTAAAGTGAAAATAAGCCCAAAGGAGATATTTTGGGCGGCAATAGCTGAGAAAAAATCAGGAAAAAGGTGAAAGAAGAGAAAAATTGAAAAATTATCAAAATTAGCTAAATAAAAATTGGACCAAATTGGACTATCTAGAATTCTCTTCATTTTTCTCTTCATTCTCATCAGCCAAAACGACATAGGAGGGGTTCTATAAGCTGGTATTCCATAATTTTTGCACCAAGTGAGTTAATCATTGCCTTTTTCTTATAATTTTTGTGTTTTTAAGACTTTTACAACTAGGTCCTACTATTAAATTCATTAGTTTTTGATTTCATGGATGAAATTGAAAGTCATCATGGTTGAGTTTTGTAAGTTTATGATGAAATAGCATGAAATTTAAGCTTTAATTTGTTTATGAGATGATTTTATTAGGTAATTTCAATAGAAATTGATTTTTAGGACCTAATTGTGAAAATATTTGGAATTAAAGTCTAGTGCTGAAATTTTGATTCCCAAAGGTTATAAAGTAATTTAAAGTGATATAATAAAGTGTTAATTAAGAAAAATCAGCTCAATTGAGAGGCTAATTGAGTAGGGACGAAATTATTATTTATTAAAAGCTTTGGTGATAATACTCTAAAATGACGTGTTTTTATATATTAGTCATGTGTTTATTTTGAGCTTGAGCCTACTAATTTGAGCTATTTATGTCTTTTTATCTTTTAGGGACTAAATTGGAGGCGAAAAGTAAATTCAAGAGAAAAAACGTCAATTTGGAGATTAAATGGGCCAATATGCAACGTGGGACAAATATGGTGCCAAAAGTGCGAACATGGAAGGCACAAGGACTTAAAAGCAAATAGAAGAGATTTTATTTGGAAGACTCTATTTTATTTTATTCTATTAGGATAATTAATATTAAGATAATTATTAGGATTATTCAAATTTAGGATTTTATTTTAATTATCTTTGTTTATCTTTAATTAAATGTATTTATCTTTTTAGAATTTAAGTTCAATTAGACTGTCTCCCTAGCACTATAAATAGGGGGTGAAGTGACTCTATTTGGGGGCATCTTTTTCTGTAAACACTCTCCCCCAAAAGTCTTTTGTTATTTCATATTTCTTTTCAATAAAATTTATTTTTCCATATTTTTATTTATTTGCTTTCCCTCCATTATCATGAGCCACTAAAAAACCCTTCTAGCCAAAAGTTGTCAATATTTCCCCAAAAAGGGTTATTGAGGCCTTGAATCTGTACTTAGCCTTCTCGCCAAGTATTCATCGTTTCTCCGCACTACGGGCTAATGCTTCCGTCCATGGCCCTTAAGAAGTAAGCTTTTCAACATATGCAAAGGCGGCCGCTTTGTATGTTTTGAAAGGACTGCATAGCCGGTTCGTTAACTTACTGCGTCAGAGGTTGGCGTGCCAAAGAGACAAAATGGCGTGGGATTCGCCATTGAGAAGTGTTGATCTAGCATAGATTACTGGCTATAGTCAGGTTCCCTAAAAATCGTAAATCTAATCTTTGGAGCTGGTGGTCGTAGGCGTCCTTTTCCACTATAACTGGCTTACTTGAGTCGAGAAGGATCATCCAAAATCCAAGGATTGAGCCCAAGGAGGAATGAGACAACCGGAGGCTGAAACTTTCCCATGAGAATTTCTTTTCTCTTAAAACTCTCTTTATTATTTTTATTATTTTCGTAATCATAATTTCAATAAACTTTAAATTCTGTTTTTATTTTATTTTCGCTTCCAAAATCAATTCTTAAATTCTGTTTTTTATTTTTTTTCCAGGAACGCAGGTTTTCTTGGGCACGATTCTGCCCAGGATTTTGAGAGACAAGCATTCGTATAATCCGGTCCCTGAGGATTAGACCCTACTTCCCTTTTACTATTTCTTTTTCATTATTTTATAGGGAATAGGATATTTTTGGTGCTCTCAACGACCGCATCAAATTTTGGCGCCGTTGCCAGGGATCAGCAACATACTAATCTTGTTTTTCTTTGTTTTCTATGACCAGATCTGCTCCAGGTACTCTTGTGTTCGACTCAGAAATCGAAAAGGCTGCGAAAGCTAATCGAAAGAAAACAAAACTAAGGAAAAAGCAGTCAGTGGTGGTTGGAACTCAAAGCAATCCACCGCCAGAAATTAAAATCGACGACGAAGTAGAGTCTAGGGTTAACGAAAACCATACTCAAACGTTAGAAAGTAAAGAAGAAGAAGTTGATTCTACTGAAAAAGTGTTGAACACTAGGGTTGACGAAAACCCTAATTTAACACCTCAACTTATGGCTCAGACAATTCGACAACTGGCCGAAGCGCCGACAGAACAACTGCCACTATGCATTGCGTATCCTACTATGGATACTGATTTTGAATTAAAGTCAGGCTTGATTCAGCTACTGCCAACTTTCCGTGGGTTACAAAATGAAAACCCCCACAAGCATTTAAAAGAATTCCATATGGTTTGTTTGAGTATGAAACCTCAAGGGGTAACTGAGGATCAAATTAAATTGCGCGCTTTCCCTTTTTCCCTAGCAGATTCAGCCACTCCTGGATCCATTACAACTTGGGCTGATCTATCTCGTTTATTCCTTAACAGGTTTTTCCCTGCATCACGAGCGGCTGAGTTAAGAAGAGAAATCGTGGGCATAAGGCAAAAAGACGCAGAGACTCTATACGACTATTGGGAGCGATTTAAGAAGTTGTGTGCAAGTTACCCACAACATGGTATAACGGAACAGTCTTTGCTCCAGTACTTTTATGAAGGCTTGAAACCCATGGAGATGAATATGGTAGATGCCGCGAGTGGATGAGCGTTAGTCAACATGACTCCACAACAAGCAAGAGACTTAATCTCCACAATGACTGCGAATTCCCAGCAATTTCGAGCCAATCCTGAACCCCCTAGAAAGGTTCACCAGCTAAGTAATTCTACCATTGAAGATAGACTTGATAGACTTACTAATATTGTGAATTCCCTTGTTACAGAAAAATCGAAACCAGCCCGAGTATGTGGAATATGTGCTACACCTGAACATACGACTAATGCGTGCCCTAGTCTGTGTGACGATTCTATGGCCCATTTAGATGCTGTGGGAAATTTTCCTGGGCCACCACAAAGACGATACGACCCTTACGCCAATACCTACAACTCAGGATAGAGGGACCACCCTAATTTTAGTTATGGGGCTAATCCACGATATAACCAGCCATACCAAAATCGAGCCCCACAACAGTCGCAAGATTCAGGTAATTCTTTAGAAACTTTGGTCAATAAATTAGCAACTAATGTCCTTGATTTTCAATAGCAAACTCTCAATTTCCAAAGAGAAATGAAGGGTTTTCAACAGAAAACTGAAGCATCCATAAGGGAGTTGACCACATCAATTGAGAAATTAAACTCTCAAGGGAAACTGCCATCACAAACAGAACCAAACCCGAGGCAGAATGCGAATGCAGTAACGTTACGAAGTAGAAAGATCCTGGAACCAGTTCCTGGCAAGAATCTTGGTCAAGAAATCGCCCAGGAAACTCCAGGAAATGACGAACAGATCCGAGCAAAACCCCCACTGCCGAAAATCCAACCTCCATTCCCAAGACGATTAAATCAGTGTCGAAAAAGTAAGAAAGACAAGGAGATCCTCGAAACATTCAAGAATGTTGAGATCAACTTACCACTGTTAGATGCCATTAGACAGATTCTGCGGTATGCCAAGTTCCTCAAAGAACTTTGCACCAACAAACAAAAACTAACAGGTAATGAAAAGGTAAGTGTTGGTGAGAATGTTTCCGCAGTTCTACAGCGAAAAATGCCGGTTAAATGCAAAGATAGGGGTATGTTCGCTATTCCATGCAAAATTGGCCATTTGGGAATTAAGAAGGCTATGTGTGATCTAGGGGCCTCAATAAATGTAATGCCTTATTCTATTTATGAATCACTTAACGCAGGTTTTTTGACAAAGACAGGTGTTATTATTCAATTGGCAGACAGGTCTATTGTGCATTCCGAAGGAGTCCTCGAGGACGTCTTGGTAAAATTTAATGAACTTATTTTCCTTGCAGATTTCTACGTAATTAAGATGGAGGAGGACAACACTGCTGGATCTTCAGACCTCCTGTTGGGCTGACCCTTCCTTAGTACTGCTAGCACCAAGATCGATGTCCGAAGCGGCACTCTTACGATGGAATTTGATGGGGAGATCGTGAAATTCAATGTTTACGATGCCATTAGCCATCCAAGCGAAATCTTGAGCGTAAACCGAGTTGACCTGATTGACTCATTAGTGGATGAGACTTTTGAGTCAACTTATGAAGACGAATCTGAATATAGATATGATGATTATGAATTTGTTAAGACATTATTATCACCATCAGAAACTAAACTTCTACCTTCTGTTGTGCAGGCTCCAAATTTGGAATTGAAACCACTTCCCGCGCATCTTAAGTATGCATTTTTAGGAAAAGGTAATACCTTACCCATTATAATTTCAAATAAACTCTCTAAACCCGAGGAGGAAAGTTTGATCCAGGTACTAAAGAGTCATAAGGAGGCGATTGGCTGGACCATTGCTGACTTGAAGGGGATAAGCCCCTTGACATGCACCCACAAGATTTACTTGGAGGAGAACATGAAACCAAGGAGAGAGGCACAAAGACGCTTAAACCCAAATATGATGGAGGTGGTGAAAAAAGAAATAATTAAGCTGCTGGATGCTGACATCATTTTCCCCATTTCTGACAGCAGATGGGTAAGTCCGGTACAAGTCGTGCCCAAAAAAACGGGCGTGACAGTAAAGAAAAATACTGAGGGCGACTTAGTATTGGTCCGAGTGCAGAACGGGTGGCATGTCTGCATCGATTACAGGAAGTTGAACGCTTATACTAGAAAAGATCATTTCCCTCTTCCTTTTATAGATCAAATGCTTGAACATTTAGCTGGTAAAACTCACTTTTGTTGTCTTGATGGATATTCAAGTTTCTTCCAGATCCCTGTTGCGCCAGAAGACCAGGAAAAGACCACTTTTACATGCCCGTTCGGCACGTTTGCATACAGGAGGATGCCATTTGGACTTTGCAACGCACCAGCTACCTTCCAGAGATGCATGATGAGTATATTTTCTGAATATGTAGAAAAAATTATTGAAGTTTTTATGGATGATTTTACCGTGTATGGAAACTGTTTTATTGAATACCTTGAAAACCTTACGATAATTTTGAACAGGTGCATAGAATTTAATCTTGTCTTGAACTATGAAAAGTGTCATTTTATGGTAGACAAAGGTTTGATTCTAGGTCATATAGTCTCATCTAAGGGAATTGACATTATAAATTCTTAGGGGGAAATGGTAATAAACATATTGCACTAAAACAGTTTTGGACAGCAACAGTAACCTAACTTTGAAAAATCACCATAAATCTTAGAAATTGAATTAGAATATGAAAAAAATATGTAATTAAAGCTTATTAAGTCTAGTTTCTCATAAAAGAAACAGTGTAAGCATTGAAATTGTAAATCATGAGATATAATAAATTTTGTAAGACAAGGTCAGAATGAATTCAGGTTCCCCTGTTCTAACTTTGAAAAATCATAAAAAATTTAATAAAAATAATCATAGGCTTAAATTTATATTTTTAGAATCCTTAATGAGTCTATTTTCAAGAAAAACAAACTGGAACATCATTCAAATCTTGTACTAGGAGATAATTAATTTTTAGTAAAGAAGGGTAAGAATTGTCAGACTGCAGAACAGGGGTAAATTTAAAGAATAAACTGTACTTATTGGTTAAACCAAAAATTATGAAAATTTTATGGTAAGAATATACTTGAGTCTGTTTTCAGGGAAAATTAGTGGACCTTAATTTCGAGTTCTGTAGCTTAAGATAAAAATAATTTAGTAACTATGACACGGATGGATAGCTTGAATATTCACATAAGTAAATAGTGAAAATTATGGATAATGTTACTTACAAGTGTGTTATTTATACTAAAGATGTGGATGGAGAGGAGGAGGAGGAAAATATACATATATATATATGAATGACTTGTGTATAAATTGATCACATGCTCGATTATAATCGATAAATGTTGAATTAGAAATGATATAATGTTTTATTTGGAATATTTATTACGAAATTATGATTATCGCTATAATACAAAAATCGAACTTGTGAGTTTATATAACTAAATTTTAGTGACCATTTGTTAA
The DNA here is from genome assembly GCF_007990345.1 of Gossypium hirsutum. Lineage (NCBI taxonomy): Eukaryota > Viridiplantae > Streptophyta > Magnoliopsida > Malvales > Malvaceae > Gossypium > Gossypium hirsutum. The sequence goes on from NC_053432.1 coordinate 71,864,537, forward strand.
TATTATTAAATTTCAATATTATTTTATGAATGGTGATTAATATTTATGTATGTTAATTGTTGAAAATAAGTAAATTATTTACAAAAGTTATGAAATTGAACTGAGTATTTCAGAGGAACGGAACGCAGGAAATGAGTACGATCTTTCAGTGAAAAAGATGAATTGACGATAAATTACCCAAGTAAATCGAGATTCAACATTTGTTGTGAATTCACGTGTTTGCTTTCCGTTTAGCTCTTATGAGCTTTCGTTAACTCATATGAGTTTCAGTTAACCCTTTTGGGGTTTCAGTTCAGCTCTGATGAGCTTCAGTTAGCCTTCGGGCTTCCGTTTAGCACTTGTGTGCTTCAGTTAGCCTTCGGGCTTCCGTTTAGCACTTATGTGCTTCAGCTAGACTTCGGGCTTTATATCACGATGTACTCAAATCCGTAAACTGTTCCTTGAATGGACAAGTTGGTAAGTCGTAAATGTAACGTGTGGAAAAAGAAATGTAAGTAATGTTATCATTATTATTATTGAGCTCAATTATGTGATTTTTTCATTCATATTGTGTTTAACAGGATATGTTAGTAAATTATGAATATGTGAATCAAAGTGACAGAATTTAAACACCTAATGAGGTTGAGCTCATTCACATGAATTTGTCATTTGAAATTGTGATTGACAGGAAGAAACAGTGAATTGCATGCTTATGAATGGTTACACATAATTATCTGAAAAACAAGAAAAATAACAGTTATTGATATATGGAGACATGAGACATTGATATATGAATGTGGAATATGTTTGATAAATGTGTTCATTCATAATTATAGAATTATGTACCTCATGTGTGCTATCTGAATAAAGGTGGCATTTCAAATACTTTGGTGAATAAAGCTTAAATATGAAATAGTATGAAATCGAGACAAGTTGTTATGAAAATATATTTAAATTATCTGTAAGTGTTTCGTATTCCTCGGTAATGCCTCGTACTCTATTCCGGCGACTGATACGGGTAGGGGGTGTTACAAAATGGGCCTAAATGTTTAGTTGAACTCGGCCGACCCAGCCCATGAGCACCTCTAGACGGAGGCTATGTTTGATAAATTGAAAAAAAAAGGGTGCTGAAAAATTAAAGGTTGAAATTAAGTTATAAAATATATTTGGTAATTTATCTAAAATTAAATATTGAATATAATTAAATTGTTTGATAAAAGATAATATAATCTCAAATAAAATGAAATAAAATCATTAAATTTATTCTTTATTAAGTTATAAATATGTCCTTATCTACTCATCTTTTTTACTTTTTTAAAGAATATAATTATCTAATAATTTCCATTATGGATCAAACATATTTAAAAAGAAAATTTCTTACACTTTATCAAGAGAGCATGAGATTTGATAATTGGAAAAAATCAAAAGTTTAAATATTTTTTTCTTAAGAAAATTATATATAGGTAACAATTTCATAAATTTCTTACACATAAACATGAAGTAGGCAATCTAATAAGTAAATTGAAAAGCTAAGTTTTCAATGAGTATCTTAGCCTTGTCTTTTTCCCAATGCAAATATAGTTTTCATTCAATTTTAAGCTTGGTTTGATAAGGAATTAGGAAAAATAAATAAATTAATTCAAAGTTATTACTTTTAATGATTTTTTTATATTTTGATTTTTTATACAATTTTATATATGTTTGATAATTTATAATAGAAACACTTATATATAATTTTTCTACGAAAAATTTTGAAAATTGATAAGTAAGAGCTCTGTAACAGTTCGATTTTAACCCTAGTTGGAATTGTGGTTTCGAGACCACAAATCCAAGTCTAAAAAATATTTTAATATTATTTTCTGTGTCTGTGATATGTGAATTTATATCTGTACAGTTTTTGTGATTTAATTGTCTGTTTCTGTGCTTAATTATGAAAAAGGATTAAATCAAAAAAGTGTAAAACTTGAGTGCTAAATAATAAAGCACCTATTTGGCTTGGCTTTTAAAATAAAGTTCCTTGCATGTCAATTATACCATTTGTTTAAATGGTGGACAATTATGGGCATTAGTGGATGGAAATTTATGTTTTAATAACAAGGGCAACATGGGAAATTGATTAACATGTTAATATTAATAAAAAACAAAACAAAATGTGGCCATTTTGTTCATCTTTCTCTACCGAAATTAGAAAAGAAGAAAGGGTTTTAAGCTTCATTTCATTCGGCCATGAATATCTATGATTAAGGTACGATTTTTTGTCCGTTTTTTATAATTTCTACGTTTCTGTAATCGTTGCTTCGTGTTCTTCAAAGCCAATGTCTGAATTTCTATTTCTGTTAAAGATTTCATGAAATACCATTGTTAAAGATTTCATGAAATACCATTGTTGATATCATGAGTTTTGTGATGTTTTTGGATGAATTATGAAGGCTTGTTAGATGAGTTATATGTTTTGTTCTTGATTTTTTGATGAAATGAGCTATTTGGGCTAATTTGTGAAAATAAGGTTTTGAAGGACTAATTTGTAAATTTAACATGTTGTCTGGACTTATATAGAAGACATGAAAATTTGGCTAGACCTTGTTGCAAAGAAATTTTACATATTGGTAATTTTGTGAAAAATGGACTAAATTGTCAAAGTGTGAAAATGTAAGGGCTAAAATGTAAAGTGCCCTAAATATGTGTATATGGATTAAATTGAATGAAATGAATGATTAAATGGTTGAATTTATATTGTATTAGATCAAGAACAGAGAAAATCGGACTTAGATCGAGAGAAGTCCAAAGTAGTCGAATAGTCGACTCATTTTCGTCTGAAATTCGTACGAGGTAAGTCAAACTACACTTATGTGTTAAATTGATTAAATTTTGTGTTTATAGACTGTTATCTGTATTGGACGGCCTTGAGACCCTGATAAAAGAACGTTGGTATTGACCTGAATTATCGTGTAAGACCGTGTCTGGGACACAAGCATCGATTTGAAATTTAAGTGTAATACCATGTCTGGGACATCGGCATCGTATCTGTTTTCGTATAAGACCCTGTCTGGGACAGAGGCATCGATACTGAATTACATGTAAGACCACGTCTGGGACGTCGGCATTATACTTGTCTGTGAATATTTATTCCGTTTCTGGATTGTCCGATGATAAAGTATGAGATATGAAATGTATAATTCATACAGGTACGTTTGTATCGTACTAGATTTCTGAATAGAAAATACTATGTTTCTGTGAAGTAAGGAAATATTCTATGAGACGGTTGTGAAATCTGGCCATTTATTATTATTTTTATGTTATAATAATTGGGAATTTGTATTTGACTTACTAAGCTCTTCGTAGCTTACTCTGTGTGATTTCTGTCTGTTTTACAGTTATCGTTGCTACTGAAGGCTCAGGATAGTCGAGGATTGTCACCATACTATCAAGCTCTTTTTGGTACCTTTGAAAGTGTTAATATTGCTAAGTATGGCATGTATAGGCTAGAATATCTATGTATTAAGTTTTGAATTGTATATATGTTATGCCATGTCAATTGGCTAGCAAATGTTAAGTTTTGTGCATAGTTTTGATGCATGTTTTGAAATGTGCTATGTTCTAATGTGTTTTGGTCATATTAGAGCATTGAATTGGTTGGAAATGTTGGTATACTTGTTGCATATTAATGTTTGTAGGATTGGAACCATATGGGGTGGCAAATTGGCTTAAACCAAGCCTGCATTATCCCACACAGCCAAGGAACACAGGCGCGCCTTGTGGCCATGTGAGAAAGTCAGTAGCTAGCTAAATTTTACACGGTCATGGCACACGGCCGTGTCTGTTGGCCGTGTTAAAAAGTCAGTATAGGACCTCTTTTGGCACAGTTGGACCATATGGGCATGTCTTGTACCCGTGTGAGTCACACGGCCTAGTCACACAGGCGTGTGACTTGGTCACATTTGAAAATATTGATTAAGTTTTGAAATTTCTGAAAGGGTTCGGTTTAGTTCTAACATTCCCTAAATGTACATTTTAGGTCTCGTAAACCATCTTAATAGATGAATTGTTCGAACGGGCAAACCCCTTTTGATCATTTCTTCACATGTACCTGCAGTAGCATTCAAGTAATGCCCTTTGATTTCACCTGTTTCAGCCTGTGATTTACAAATTGCTTCGACACAAAATAAGAAACGGTCTCTCCAGCGCATAAATGGTTGGGAGTTCACATTCTCATCATCTTTGGTGAAATCAAGCCCACCACGTAGACATTCATAAACTGCTCTACCGTAGTTCTTAGCGGATAACCCCAATTTAGGTTTAATAGTATATCCTAATAGGGGGCGACCATACTTGTTCAATTTATCTCTTTCAACCTGGATGCCATGAGGCGGGCCTTGGAAAGTTTTAATATAAGCAGTAGGGATTCGCAGATCCTCTAGACGTAGAGCGCGCAGGGCTTTGAACCCAAATACATTACCCATAATGGAAGTAAACATGTTAGTAACAGAACCTTATACATTACCCATAATGGAAGTAAACATGTTAGTAATAGAACCTTCTTCAAAAAGGTCTAAAGGGTAAGCTACATAACATATATACTGATCTTCTTCTCCAGGAACGGGTTCAATGTCGTAGCATCGCCCTTTGTAACGATCAAGGCTGGTAAGCCCATTGGTCCACACGGTTGTCCATGTACCAGTAGAAAATTCAGCAGCTACCGCGGCCCCTGCTTCCTCAGGCGGAACTCCGAGATGAGGAGTTACTCGGAAGGCTGCCAAGATATCAGTATCTTTGACTTCATATTCAGGAGTATAATAAGTCAATTTATACTCTTTAACAGCAGCTTTGAATCCAACACTTGCTTTAGTCTCTGTTTGTGGTGACATAAATCCCTCCCTACAACTCATGAATTAAGAATTCTCGCAACAACAAGGTCAACTCGATATAAATGAGGAGTTAATGAAACCTTTTCGAAGAAATCTTTCAAAAAATTATCAACGAATCCGAAAGGTTCCTTATTAGACCATGGTATTTGATTCGCCAAATACATCATTATTCTATATTCTTTCATATGTATGGCGCAACCCGATTCGTGTTTTTCAAGTTTATAATTCCTTACTTTTTTTTAATCAAAATTCTAAATGCAAATGAAATAAATGAAATAGAAATAGATAAATAATATAAAAATAATACTAATATATATTAGAATATATAGAATAGATAAATATATAATAGAATTAATATTCTAACATCTAATATAAACTATATGTTATAAGCTCAATAAAATAAGAAATTCATCATTGACAGTAATATATGTTGAATATGTAAATCCTAGATGTGTAAACAGGCATAATTCGGCCCTGAAATGAAAAAAAAAGGAATATAGATGGAAAAAGGGGGAGAGGTTGGACGTAAAGTAAAAAAAATCGATATGTTAAAATAAAATATGAAATGAAATTGAAACAAGGCTAATGAGATAGAAATAAGGAATCATAAATAGAGTTCGGGTTCGAATTCCATAGATAATATGGATGGTGTTGCCTATAATGATGGACAAATGAAAGACTCTCCCAAAATTTTTATTTATCCACTTCCTATTTTGAAAATAGGTTGGTTGAACTTAAAATTCCTTTATTGAATAAGGAAACAATCCAATTGCATGCACTTGAATTGGATGGGACCAACGAAATCGAGCGCTAACCCCCATTTCTTATTGAATTAACCGATCATCCTCCTGTCGAAGATTTGCCTATAATGATGGACAAATGAAAGACTCTCCCAAACATTTTATTTATCCACTTCCTATTTTGAAAATAGGTTGGTTGAACTTAAAAATTCCTTTATTGAATAAGGAAACAATCCAATTGCATGCACTTGAATTGGATGGGACCAACGAAATCGAGCGCTAACCCCCATTTCTTATTGAATTAACCGATCAACCTCCTGTCGAAGATTTATTTTGTATTAGATAATTTTGGAAAAAAATTGACATATTTCACTTTATTATGAAAATAAATCCTACTACTTCTGTTCCTGGAGTTTCCATGCTTGAAAAAGAAAATCTGGGGCGTATTTCTCAAATCATCGGTCCAGTACTGGATGTAGCCTTTCCCCTAGGCAAGATGCCTAATATTTACAACGCCCTAGTAGTTAAGGGTCAAGATACCGCCGGTCAAAAAATTAATGTAACTTGTGAGGTACAACAATTATTAGGAAATAATCGAGTTAGAGCTGTAGCTATAAGCGCTACAGATGGTCTAACGAGAGGAATGGAAGTGATTGACACGGGAGCTGCTCTAAGTGTTCCAATCGGCGGAGCGACCCTAGGACGAATTTTTAACTTGCTTGGGGAGCCCGTTGATAATTTAGGTCCTGTAGATACTCGCACAACATCCCCTATTCATAAATTCGCGCTCGCTTTCATACAATTAGATACAAAATTATCTATTTTTGAAACAGGAATTAAAGTAGTCGATCTTTTAGCTCTTTATCATCGTGGAGGAAAAATCGGACTATTTGGGGGGGCTTGGGTAGGTAAAACAGTACTCATTATGGAATTGATCAACAACATTGCCAAAGCTCATAGGGGCGTATCTGTATTTGGTGGAGTAGGTGAACGAACTCGTGAAGGAAATGATCTTTACATGGAAATGAAAGAATCTGGAGTAATTAATGAATAAAATCTTGCGGAATCAAAAGTGGCTTTAGTCTACGGCCAGATGAATGAACCGCCAGGAGCTCGTATGAAAGTTGGATTGACTGCCCTAACTATGGCGGAATATTTCCGAGATGTTAATGAACAAGACGTACTTCTATTTATAGACAATATCTTCCGTTTTGTCCAAGCGGGATCTGAAGTATCTGCCTTATTGGGTAGAATACGTTCCGCTGTGGGTTATCAACCCACCCTTAGTACCGAAATGGATACTTTACAAGAAAAAATTACTTGTACCAAGGAGGGATCCATAAATACTATTCAAGTTGTTTATGTACCTGCGGATGATTTGACCGACCCTGCCCCTGCCACAACATTTGCGCATTTAGATGCTACTACCGTACTATCAAGAGGATTAGCTGCCAAAGGTATTTATCCAGCGGTAGATCCTTTAGACTCAACGTCCACTATGCTCCAACCTCGAATCGTTAGTGAGGAACATTATGAAACTGCGCAAAGGGTTAAGCAAACCTTACAGCGTTACAAAGAACTTCAGGACATTATAGCTATCCTTGGGTTAGACGAATTATTCGAAGAGGATCGCTTAACCGTAGCAAGAGCACGAAAAATTGAGCGTTTCTTATCACAACCCTTTTTCGTAGCGGAAGTATTTACCGATTCCCCGGGGAAATATGTTGGTCTAGCAGAAACAATTAGAGGATTTAAATTGATCCTTTCCGGAGAATTAGACGGTCTTTCTGAACAGGCCTTTTATTTGGTAGGTAACATCGACGAAGCTACTGCGAAGGCTACGAACTTAGAAATGGAAAGCAAATTGAAGAAATGACCTTAAATCTTTCCGTACTTACCCCTAATCGAATTGTTTGGGATTCAGAAGTGAAAGAAATCATTTTATTTACTAATAGCGGACAAATTAGCGTATTACCAAATCACGCACCTATTGCTACAGCTGTAGATATAGGTATTTTGAAAATACGCCTTAACGACCAATGGTTAACGATGGCTCTGATGGGTGGTTTTGCTAGAATAGGCAACAATGAAATCACTATTTTAATAAATGATACGGAGAAGGGTAGTGACATTGATCCACAAGAAGCTCAGCAAGCTCTTGAAATAGCGGAAGCTAACTTGAGGAAAGCTGAAGGCAAGAGGCAAAACTAGCTCTCAGACGGGCTAGGACACGAGTCGAGGCTATCAACGCGATTTCATAACGAGTTGGTTAATCGAAAGAATTTCCGTAGAAACAGAACTTTCGTTTATACATCCCATTTTGATTCTGCCGATTAAATAGAATCAAATACAATCAAAAGTGAAATCAGATTTTGATCTAACGAAAATTTTGAAAATTGAAAACGGAAATAGAATAGGATGAAAAAGATAGAAAATCAATAAAAGAAGGTTGGTAGAAAAACTTATTAGACATCGGGATCGATGGTATCTAATAAGTTCTACCTACTATTGGATTTGAACCAATAACTCCCGCTGTATGAAAGCAATACTCTAACCATTGAGTTAAGTAGGTCATTTATTATCATAAGGAATCATAAAGAGAAAGAAAAGGGACCTATTACATCGATGGATTATAAATCCAATATTACTTCTAAGCAATACCAATCAAACCGACCAAAAGGGTATGTTTATGTATTGATATTATATGATATCTGTGAATCTGTGTTACTTCGAAATGCTCTGTCTGTCTGGTGACTCCCCTTTCCTATTCCGGCGACGGTTATGGGATAGGGGTGTTACAAGCTACTTATTCCTTATAAAAAATATTTTCAATTTAAAATTCAATTAATTTCTTTATATTTTATTTATTTTAATATTATATTATTTTATAAAGACTTCGGGTTTAAATTTTAACATTGATTAAAATAAGGTAAAATGTTTAAAATTTAAGAATAAAATGTTGTGACTTAAAATTTATATTTATTTATTATGTACTTAATTTTAAGTAATATATGGAACATAATTTATAAGTTAAATTTTGTACTTAAATTTTCAATATTTATTTTTTAAACAATTACTTTTCATAATTTTCAAATTTATCAAATAGCATCATATTTATTAAATAATAATCTAAATTAGAATAAGCATCTATATTATTATTTAAGCCATTGTGTTGGTGTCACCCATCAACCACTCGGTTGAGAAATTATCAAAAGCTAAAATGACAAATATAACTTTGAGGGTGTTTTTGTCTTTTTTAATTTTATATAAAAGCTAAAAAAATACGTATACTTAAGATTTGAACCTAAGATACCATAAACTTTAATATCTCAAATTTATCATTTTAGCCAAAGTCTAGTTGTTTTATATATGTCAATTTTTATAATTGTTACCTAATTCTTTCACCGAATTTGTGAGTGTGTTATAATCTAGTGTGAGTTTGTTATAATCTAGTAAATGTAGAGCACAAAGAAATCTCTAGTATGAAATTAGATTTGTAAAATGAATAAATGTTATTTTATTTTAAAATTTATATCTTACAAAGCAAAACTAATCCTAAATTTTTAAAGATTGTAGATGGTGTGTAATTTTTTTTTAAGTATACAAGTATAATACAATACAATAAGTTGTAACACCTTTTATCCGACCCGATTGCTGGGTTCGAGTAACAACATGTTAAATTTGTTGTCGAGCAATTACTGATGATTTCACAGTGAAATCATCATTTCACATCGTCAATCATGAAATATACAATAATACATAATGGAATAACATGAACATTCTTTCTCAAGTCTTATACATACGAATGCTTCAAAGTCAACCTGAGATTAAATTGGGACCTTTTTGTGGCATTTTTAAAATGTCAGAACAAGTTCACCATAAAAAAATCATTCAAGTATTCAATCATGTCATAAACATCTAGATATTATGATATACAATCAAATTTGAACCTTAATCGAGCTTACGAGAGCTTTTTTAATGACCCAAACACTAATTAGGACCAAATTGTAAGGTTTTGAAAGTTTGGGCTTGACGTTGTGACATCATTATCTCCATGTCATGACGTCACGAAATAGTTTGTCACGTCATGACATCGGACTAGAGCTGATCATGGGCTGGGAGGCCCGGCCCGGCCCGAAGGCACGCTCGAAAAATGGGAGGGTTTGGGTAAAATTATAGGCCCGAGAAATGGGCTTGGGCAATAAAACAATGCCCGTTTAGAAAATGGGCCGGGCCTCGGGTAAGAGTTTTTTGGCCCGGGCCCGTCCCGAATTATATATTAATATATTTTTTATTTTATTTTTAATCATTTTAAATTTTTAATATAACCATTTTTTATTATATTGTCAAATTGTGTATTGTTTTAAGAATTGTTTTAGTATCATTTTTATTTGTTTTAATAATTGTTTTTATGTTTTTAAATATATTCGATTTATTATATTTTTAAAATTTTTTATTTAATGAAATAAGTAAAAAAAATTTAATATGAGCCGGGCTCGAGCTTAGAAATTTTATTTCGGGCTGGGCCGGGCTCGGGCCTAGTAGACGGGCCTAAAATTTTATCTGGGCCCGGCCCATGATCACCTCTACATCAGACCACATGGTGTTGCGACATCACAAACTATCAATTGACGTTGCGACGAGGGATATTCCATGTCACTAAAACCCTATTTTTTTGTTTTTTTTTTGTAAAATTTAGCCATTTGATACCTATTTTGTGTCAAACCAAATCAATAGCTCATTTGGTGCATAAATGCACACTTAAACCTACACAAAAACAATCCAAAACATATACGAAGACATCCATTTAACCAGTCCTAATACTAACTAAACCAAAAGATCACATTTGACACCAAACTTATCCATGTCACCTATTCATACATAATCTATACTAATATATATGCTTTTGAACCCTTCAACATCATACCAATCATTCATAAAACTCTTTTCAGTTTAACTGATCTAACATTTTCACTAATAAACATCAAAATATATCAATACAACTTGTATCAATTCAACCTATTTAACCATGTCATGTATCCATATCAAGTCATCATTCATTGATACCATTCTACGTTCAATAACCCTTACAAGTGCCATTCAAATATCACAACATTTTACTACCAACATTGTCATTCATATACTCCAACTATAGCTTAGCACATTACCAACATATTCACTTATAGACACAACAAAAAAACCATTCAAACTCAAACATCATTTAAGGTTCAAAATTACCATCTTTCAAGGTAAACACATATACATAACCAACCTATATACATGTCATATAAGTGAGCCTAGATTTCAAAAAACAAATTTAAAAAAATTATCAAATTCTAAAATTAATGTAGACCAATATTTTATAAAATTGATAAACTGAAAATTTAACTACTGAAAAATAAATGTTGAAAAAATAAGTACTAAAAAATTAAGTATTGAATTTAATTTATAAAATTTATTTAATATATTACTTAATATAAAATATGATTATAATTAGATTGTTTGATAAAAGAAAATATAATGTTAAATGAAATAGAATAAGATGAAAACAATTAGATTGGTTCTCTATAAAGTAATAGGTAGGTCTCTATGTACTCATTATTTCTTACATTATTTTTTATGGAAAAAAATCTATCTACTATATTTCATTGTGGGTTATTAAATATGTCTAAAAAAATTAAGTTGCGCTTTAATAAAAAAACAATTGAAAATATTAATTGTAAGTTAATTGAATTTTTTAGCCGCATATCAAACAAGGAATAAGTTCATAGATTAACTGTAACTTCATTAATTCCTAGAATAATATGAATGTATACTACTAGTACTACATATAAAACGGAAGGCCGTAAGGCCTAACTTGAGACCTGCCCATTTTCAATTTTTTAATATAATAGTCCTTGAGGCCTTCCTTATTTGTTCATTTTCTTTTCTTTCTTTTTTTATCATTTTTTTATTTTTTAATGTATCTATTGGAGCGAACTCAATAATTAATCATCTATATTCTGTAGACCCATTAAAGAGTAAATGTTGGTCATGAGTTTTAAAATTGCTCTATACTCAATAGTTAAAGTAAGAAAGACCATCAACCATGAGTTTTTCTTTCCTTTTTAGATAATAATATAATGACTAAATTTCAATTACAAAATCTCTATATTTTTGAGATTATGTAAGAATAGTTAATTTTTAATTTTGATCCTTATATTTCGCTTAATTTTAGAATTTAATCTCTATACTTAAATTCTGGAAAAAAATGGATACCTCAATTCTTATAATGTCATTAGTTAGTCTAAATATTTTATTTTGATTAAAATGTTGATGTGAATTTTCAAGAATTGTTAACACTGTTAAAATTCTCTATTAAATTTAGGTCCATTTTAATCTTATTTTTTAATGAATACCAAATGAGTATTTTTTTTAAAAAAATTTAAATTGTTAAACCAACAAATTTAACAAATGAATTTTAGCAGTATTAAGAAATAAGCCTACATTTTTTTAATTAAAAAAGTAGAGGGATTAAATTTCTAAAATTAAAAATAAAAAAAATAAATTTCAAATATATAACTAGTAGAAAAAACTTAAATCATATTGCAACTTTTAAATTTTTATTTATAATTAAAAAAATAAATATTTAACCCAATGCCAACGATAAAGCAATCATAAATTCATACTAATTAGAATAAAAAAATTTGAATAATTTTTGAGGTTGAAAGATAACTATATTGGACTTGGAATTAGAACCTTAGTAAAGTCGTGGATAGGCCAACTGTTTACTTAAAATGTTGGAAACTGGTGAGGCCCAATTTTTTTTTATCCAAGTGTGTGATATTAAATTACATTAATTCAAGTAATATTGTGGATAATTAATTGAGTTTTAATTCGATTACTATAAAAATTGTTGTCAATGTATGAGTCAAAGGTTCAAATGTGCTGAAACGTATTATCCTCTTATTTATAGGTTGGGGAAGGATTATAAGTAATTCTAAACAAACAATGTAAAAAGTTGACAAAAGGAAAAAGAAAAATTAAAACTACCAAATTGCACTAACATATCTGCTGGGACAAGTTCTGTTTTTTTCTTCTTTTTCATAAAACTGTTTTCACTATATCATAAATTTAATTAATTTTCATGTTTATAAATTATAGGGTAAACTAATTATGACTTTTGTTTTATTTTGGTTATCTAATTATTGATTCTTTTGATTTAGTCACTAAATTTTTTGAAATTAAATATTTTAGTCACTTTGAGTAAATATGAGCTCTTTATATAGGTCTAGTAACAAAATTATCCTTCTAATACTTACATATTCTATCAATTTGATCTTAAATATAAAAAAAATCAACAAATTTAACCCTTAATATTTACAAATTTTTGTTATTTTAGTTCTAATTCCAAAAAAAAACAATAAATTAGGCCCTCAATATTAACAAAAATCTGTCAAATTAGTCCTCACTCTAAAATTAAAAAATAAAAATAAAAATTATTTTTAGCCCTATATAACCTATCGGTTAACCAATGTGAGATATTAAAATAAGAAAAAGAGTACCTCTTTCAAGTCACTTGCAATATAAATATAAATGTTTCATATTGAAAATAAAAATTAAAATTTAATGTTGAAAAATTTAGTAATTATATCAAAAAATTAATAGTTGGATGATTAAAATAGAATAAAAAAACATAATTGATAACATTTTTAAATTTACCCTAAATTATAAATAAGGATGAAAAAAATTAATAAACTATATTGAAAATAAAAGTTAAATATTAAAATACAGAAAAAAAGCAAGACAAAAATAATAAACAAAATATTAATTTCCTCAATGAAAAACTCATTTATAATAATTAATTAAAAATTAAAGAAATACAATAGACAAAATGTAGTACAATAGAAAAATATTTATTCATTTATGATTAGACTGTAGTTTATATATTAAATATTATAATTCAAACTTTTTTCTTGTTTAAATTATATTAAACTGTACAAGAAATGACTTATAAATTCTTGAATATAACTTCAAATATTAATTTAAATATGATTATATTGCATGCACTTAATTAAGGGATAAATTTTAAAAATAATTAGATGGAGATAAATTTAATGTCAAATTCTATTATTAGATTTTATATTGGTAATATCTATACTTTAATTTGATTAATTTTAAAATTCAAATAAGAATATTAATGTGAAAATATGAAATTTTTTGAATCAAATATGAAGTTAAAGAATTGTCATTTATGATTTTTAAATTGTTGTGAAAGAGACAAACATCAATTTACCATATTTCTCATAAAGTCGTCAACAATTTAAATGTGTTTCACCTTAACATTACTTTCAGTTTGAATAAAATTAAACTTATACCATAAAATAGATGAGAATATATATGATTATAAAAAAAATTAAAATATGATGATAAAAATATAACTTTTAGCACAATCAATGTTAGTGGAATTACATCATACATCATTAAAAAAATGAAAATTGTAACATCTCGTAACAATTGTCCAGTTCATTGTAAAGAAGAAATACCTTAATTAATAAACGGGTGAGAAAGCAGCCCCAAAACACAAAACTAGCTTTACAGCAAACAATAAGACGAAGAAATTGTACTTTTATAAGTGTGGGTTTGGATAAGTGATTTAGTGTGGTGAGTTTAATTAATTTTTTGTTTTATATTATTGTATTTAATTCTATTGTTATTATTATTTTTACACTAATCATAATTAAACACATCGTCCATTCAAACTTACCTTAAATGTTTATTTTTTAGCTTGTCATTTGGTCCTCTTGTGAATGTCGCCATGCTAAATTTGTTTTGATAACTCTTTTTAATAATTATTATAAATTAATTAAATTTTTTTATGGTTTTTATAATTTTTTAGAATTTCATAATAATTAATCACAATTATTTATATTTTTTTCATTTTAAATATATTTTACAATTTTTTTTACTTATTTTAAAGTATATTTAATGAATTTTAAGATAATGTTGTATCGAAAGTGAATTTGGATGTTCTTTAGTTAATTATGGACAACTTTTTTTTCTAAATTTTTAAATAATTTTTTAGAATTTTTAAAAAAAGTTAAGTATACGTGGACATGGACATGGTATGCCACGTATTAATTTTTTAATACTCAGTCAACATTTGCTAACATTTAAAATCGGTAAATGACATTTCCGTTAATTTGAAGGATCTGTTTAACTTTTTCCATAAATGGTTAATTGATTTTTCTATTGATCCATCAGCTTAAAAAATAAATGTCAAATACATCGTTAGGTATTCAAGTTTTAACACTTTTTTTCTAATGTAATACTTCTTCTGTAATTTTTGTTTAATGGAGTATCTTAATTTGATAAAAATTATATATTTTGACTTTTTAGTATTTAATTTAGGTTTTAAAGTTGATTTGCCAATAGTTAATTGCTAATATTATTAAGTTTGACTTCTTTGCAATTTTGGTAATAGAATAAATTTTGTGTTAATTGTGAATTTGTTAACTTTTGCATTTAATTTGACAAATATAGTCCGATGGATGTGATTTAATTTGAGATTTAGTGTTGATTTGATGAAAGTAATTTGTTAACATTATTATCTAATTATGGATTTTCATCAAGTCAACACTAAAACTCAAAATTTAATATTAAAGGGTAAAGTACTCAAATAGTCGATAAAGTATTGCTTATGTCCTATTTTGTTCACTAAACTATATGAAATCTAATATGTTAGTCACCAAACATTAATAGCCATTTGAAATTTGATGGGAGTAGCTTTTTTTATTAGTCTAATAATAAATTTAGTCTTCTAATATTTACACATTCTATTATTTTGATCCTAAATATTAAAAAATAATTATTCTTAAATGTTTATGAATTTTGCAATTTTAGTTAAATTCTAATAACTTTAATAAATTTAGTCATTGCAAATGACAATTTTTAATTTTTTAAATTTGAGCTGCTTAAATGGTTGAAGGGTCATTGATCTTGGGATGGCCTAGATTGGGTGTCGGACGTTTTGGATAAAACTTGAGCTGCTCGAGGAGGATCCACTGTCTAGTTTCATAGCTGAAGGACTGCCAATGCCAGCCAAAGATCTTGAAAATTATGTAATATACTGTAATTAATGTCTCACAGGAATTACTTTTCAGGTTTCCATACAACAAAAAGTGAGTTTTGAAGATATCAAGAATAGTATACATGTAATACTCCCTGCGGGGATTGGGTTTTCGCGGGGCTGTAGGAATGGGAATGCCTTACCCAAGTTCGGGTGTTGGTTTTTTTTTAACAAAAATTTTAAAAATTTAAAATTATCATTCTATAAATATTGAGTTTTAAATTTATTATTATTTTATAAAATTTAAATTAAAATGACAAATTTTATAAATATTGAAGGCTAAATTTGTTAATTTTTTTATATTTAGGATCAAATTGATAGAATGTATAAATATTAGATAGTTAAATTTGTTATTAGACCAATAAAAAATATCCATGTCAACATTTTCGTCAAATTTCAAATAGTTATTAATATTTGATTACTAAAATATTTGATTTCTTATAGTTTAATGTCCAAAAAAAAAGTTAAAAGTTCAGTGACCAAAATAGAACGCAAATAATATTTTAGTGATAATTTTTGTACTTTACCTAATATTAATAAATTACATAGTTAATTCTGGTACTAAATTGTATAGTTTTTGTCCAACACAACGATCACATTGAATTGAAAAAGACACAAAACACCAAATTAATGTATATATTAAATTGTGGATTTTTGGCTACAATTACTATTTGAGGGAGTGCTTAGTGTTTGATGTTGAACTGTAAAGGATTTTAGATGATCTAATTCTTTCTCACAGGCGAAAACATGATAAAGTGTTGATATCAACCGATGGCCTAGAGATAGTCAAAATTATTCAAGACGGGCAATTGATAATTTCAAATTCCATTTTAATAAGGAGGATTCTTCAAGTTTTAAAGCGTATTGTACAATTAAGGTTAATGCATATTTCTAAAGAAGAAAATAAATATATAAATTTCCTAACTAAAATGGTTTCAGATAAGAAGAAAGGTGTTTAGATTTTTGACGAAGCTCGAGCTCATAGCTAATATTAAAAGTTTGATTTAATAAAAAGCGTATTGTACAATTAAGGTTAATGCATGTTTTTAGAGAAGAAAATAAATATATAAATTTTCTAACTAAAATGGTTTCAGATAAGAAGAAAGGTGTTTAGATTTTTGACGAAGCTCGAGCTCATAGCTAATATTAAAAGTTTGATTTAATAAGCAATGAATTTGTTTTCATAGTATTTTGATGTAATTGCTGTTTTTTTTAGTATTAAACTCAAATATTATTAAAAAATACAAATATTTGTGAGTGAATGAAAATGGAAGTGGAAGTGGAAGTGGCTTACGTTTGATATTTATGAAATTATTCTTTTTGTTTATTTGGTAAATAATCTTTTATCAATATATTCATCAACCTCGTAATAATGTCGAGCTAGCCTTATCATCGAGATGAGCCAGCTCAGCAATTTATTTTTCCACTGAACTTCCGTATGTTTAGCCAACTCTTCTATTGTCTTATCCGCATTTACAACATCAACAAATTTTTTAGGCTTGACTTGACCAGTAGTTGAGATTTTTATTTTTGGAATTAATTTATTTAGTTTTTATATTTTTTCAAAATTTGATTTTGATATAAACAGTAAGATTAATTCTTCTATTAGTATTTTTTAATGTCTCAAGCTATAAATTTAGTCAATATTTTTTTTTGACAGGATTATTTTTTGTCCCTGTAAATTTTTAAATTTTAAATTTTTTAATCTTTGATATAAACAGTAATAAATAAATCTATTAACTAATTTCTTTACTAGTAATATGTGAAAACAGTTACAAGCGATAATATAATTATTGTATCATAGATCGAAAATAACAAAAGTTTATGAATTTAACGATTACAAATTTACAATGGCCTAAATGTTAAAATATAAAAAAAAATACCAAAGACAAAATATGAAGATTTATTAATTTATAAATTTAATAAAATAATTTAACCTTATTTAAAATGTAAAAATAATAGTAAACATAAATTTTTTATAACATATGTTAATTGGATAAAGTAGATGAAGAGGTTTATCCATATCCAATTATCCACATCCAGTCAGTGCTGGGTGTCACTGTCGGTGTAGCTTTGCTGCCCTCTCCATTTTCATCACTCATTTTTTTTCACTTTGGATAATATTCTTTGCCTTTCTTTTATTCCTATACAGCAGTACCTTTGTTTATTGTATTTGGTCCATGCAACTTTCGTATTATTAGCAATACCATATTTATTTAAATTCGAGTTTGATTATGTGTTATTTTTATCTGTAGGTATTTAGTTAGTTTTTTTTTAATATTTGGTTATCTTTTGATTGTTAGTCATCACTATATGTTTTGTATTTATTTAGACATATATTTATAATTGTATAATATTTATGATTGCAGGAATAAAGTTAGAAAATTATTTTAGGGGCAGAGATGAATTATAAATATTAGAAGATTAAAGTGTAATATTATCATTATATTAATATATTCGTCTTATATGATTTTACCATATTTATACTTACTAGGAAAACGTATATTTTACAAATCAAATTATTGATATAAAATGAAATAAAAGTATGGAATAGTCTTTAATTTCACTCATGAAATTATCTATTATTATTATTATTATTATTATAAGGAGAAAAATATTTAAAAAATTAGACCAATTTGAGTTCTCCCTATATATAGGTCACATTTTACTTGATGGTAAAAACATTTTTTTACTTTGATTTTGTATAATTTTAAATTTATTACCGACCAAATTTTTTAAATATAGATTTTGAAAGCCTTTAATATAAAAAAAATTAATTAATGGATTCCCTTGATTAATTTTAATGTATAAAATTAATATTTATCTCCAAATAAAAAAGATGATAAATTGACATTTAATTCCCCAATAACAAGCATGGGATAATGGATTCCCTTGACTCATACCCTTTTACAAGAGCAAATGATGTTGTCAGACTACCGTTAATCAAAGCTTGGTAAGAGATAATGCTAATGCATTAATATTCACAATGAATTCCCAGTTTAAATTTCTCTTTTTAATCTTTGAATATTTTAATTAATTAAGCAAATTGTTTAATTAAAATTTATGAGATGTTTGTAGTCGTAAGGAGAAAGAAAAGTGACATTTCAATATATTCGAAATTCAATACAGAAAAAAGAATAATTACAATAATTCTAAATAAAAAAAAGTGTAATTAAAAGATTAAGAATATTGCAATTTGCTCCTAAATAATTGAAGTAGGGTACCCAGGGATCTAAGACGCAAGCATTTGTCTCCATTTGTTAAATAAGTTAAATTGGTGTGGCCGAAAAGAAAAAGCTAAATTGGAAGCTAAACTAATGAGATTTTTCTATTTAACAAAAAGAATATTATAATATATATATTTGATTAAAAAAAAACCCTTCAAATAGAAGAATTGCAAAAAAAAAAAAATCCGAATTTTATCTCTCTACCCTACGAAAATTAAGAAATTGATTCATCCATAATTTATCAAATTTTCATCATCATAATTTTAAAAAATTATTCACTTATTGATAAACACTGTTTAATTAATTTTTACTAATTTTTTATATATAATTTTTAGGAAAAATAATTTAAGGTCAAAATTTAATAGTAATTAATTTATTAACTTTTATAAAATGTAAAAAAAATCAAATTCTAACAAACATATTTTTCATACCAGTAATTACGGTTAACGGTTTAATGAATTTAAAATTTATACATGTTAAAATATTAAATAAATAAAAATAGTTGTTTCCTCAGCCATTAAAAGATTCAAATTTATTAGGTAAATAAATATATATAGTTTCTCCTATTTTTTATTAGGATAAACTATAAAAATAGTTATTTTTATTTGTTTCACATTTTAGTTATTTACATTATCGTGTTGCAATATTTTAGTCATGAAGCGTTAATTGCCATTAATGGTGTAATAGTACGCTGACATGACACGTTAAATCATCATTTTAAAATTTTTTAGGTTAAATTATACAATTAGTCCCTATATTTTGTCATTTTGAGCTATTTATTTATTGTTATGTTATTTGAATTTTCATTTCTTTTTCTTTATTTTCTATTCTCTTCACATTCTTCCTCTATTTTCCTCCATTCATTTCTTTTAACGTAATTTTTCTATATTTTCATTTGTTAAAACTAGTCCTTATAGTTTTTTTTTTGTTTTTTTGAACAATTGGGAAGATCAATCAAAGAGAGGGAGAAACAGAAAAGAATAGAAAATAAAGAAAAAAAGAGATTTAAAATAACATAAAAAAATAAATTAAATTGCTCAAAACGAAAAAATATGAGGACTAATTGTATAATTTAACCTAAATTTTTTATTGGAAATGATGATTTAACATGCCACATCAGCCTATCATTACACCATTAACGACATTAACAGCTCAGTAATTAAAATGTTACAATACGTTAACATAAATGACTAAAACATAATATTTTAAATATAAGTGACTAAAATGTAACATGTGATAAACAAAAGTGACTATTTTACCAGTTTATCCTTTTTTTATTAAATTAAAATGTTATCTAAAAGCCAAATATTTAATTAAAAATGAAATAACTACACATCGAAGTCCCAATAAACAAATTTCAACCATTAACACAATCCGAACAAATATGCCTGGTTTTTTTACTTCTTATGTTGGTGCAAAATTTATACACTTGTTTCATAGAAGGAAGATATTAGGTTAAAAAATTATAAAGAAAATGAAATAAGATGAAAGTTAAAAAAAGAAAAGAAATGGGAAAGGTTAAAGAAAGAAAATGATGTATATTTATTTTATTTGGGTAAATAAATTTAGTAAATGAAGATAAAGCAAATGAATGTTTACAACATTTGTTTGATTAATCTGTGAAAAATAAAAAAAATGATTATAATAGTTTTTTTTAAGTATATGGTTTTTATCTTTTTTAGAGTACAATAATATATCATTTTTATAAAATATATTGGGTAAAAAAATTAATAGAATAAAAATGTAAGTTCGTATCTTAAGAAAAATATTGTTTTCCTTTTCTTAATTTTACCTCAAAATTGAAATAAATAAAAACTAGATAATTCAAAGGAATTCTTTTTACTTTGCTAAAGAAATCCAAAGAAGGGATATTGCTAAAATTATTTTATTAAATTCACACTCTTTATACCCATTAAAATAAAGACATACAACCTTTTTTTTTAATTTGTAGTTTTAAAAACTAAATTTCAAACTTAAAAAAATCCATATTATATGAAAATAGGAAGAATTGTAGCAGTGGTAATATTGCTACCGTCTGCATATTGATACCATGAGCGTCAAGTTTATGGACCTTTATATGTATTTTATAAAAACAAGCATTTGATGTTGGTAATAAATACACATGTTATATACAGATATGCAACATTTGCTTGTATAATTTCAAAAGTTATAGTTATTTTTGGTCATAAATTATATGTAACACCCAACATTTGATGGCAGGATAAGCCCCCCCTCCTCCCCAAAGTTTTCAATTATTAAATAAATAAAATAAATGTTAAAAATTTAGAGTTTGTTCCACATCATAGGTAATAGAAGATTTTTTTTTTCTACTTATATATAGCCGTCCTATCACATGCTAACAGCAATTAAAAAAAGAAGAAGAAGAAGAAGAAGAGAGAGAAAATGGTTTCTATTGAGTTATCACCGGAGTTGATTCCCGGTTTACCTGAGGAAATTGGACTCGATTGTTTGATTCGGTTTCATTATTCTACTTACAGAGTCGCAGCTCGAGTCTGCCGACGATGGCAACAGCATCTCCAAAGCAGGGAGTTGCACTATCTCAGAAAGCAAGCCGGATATACCCGTAAAGCGGCTTGCTTAGTTCAATTACTCAATAACACCTCCGATTCTGCTGGGTCAAAGCCGGTTGGTCCGCCCACATACGGCCTTACAGTTTTTGATCCTGTGAGTGGAATCTGGGATAGAATTGACCCGGTTCCCAAGTACCCTTATGGTCTTCCTTTGTTTTGCCAGATAGCAAGCTCTGAAGGAAAGCTAGTGGTGATGGGTGGATGGGACCCCTCAAGTTATGACCCAGTGCGGGATGTCTTCATATACGACTTCACAACTCAGCGGTGGAGACAAGGGAAGCAGATGCCGGAAACTCGATCGTTCTTTGCGCCTGGGGGGTTTGAAGGGCGCATTATTGTGGCGGGTGGTCATGACGAGAACAAGAACGCTTTAAGTACAGCGTGGGAATACGACGTGAACAGGGATGAATGGACCGAGTTGGCTCGGATGAGTCAGGAGCGAGATGAGTGTCAAGGGATGGTGATTGGGTCGGAATTCTGGGTGGTGAGCGGATATAGAACGGATAATCAAGGAGGATTCGAGGGGAGCGCGGAGTTGATGGATTTGAGGACGGGCGAATGGAGACGAATTGAGGAAGCTTGGAAGGAGAGCCAGTGTCCTAGATCTTGCGTGGGTGTTGGGAAAGAGCAGAAACTCTTCTACTGGGGCGACTGTGACTCGGCGATACGAGTGGGAGCATGTGCTGTACCTTTGGGAGAACGGACACTTGTGTGTGGATCAGCTTACCAAGGTGGTCCACAGGGGTTCTTTTTGGTCGAAGGACACGGTGAAAGATTTAAGAGAATCGATGTTCCACCCCAGTTTTCTGGGTTTGTACAATCTGGTTGTTCCCTGGATATCTAATTCCTTTTGTAATGAAGTTGGACGGCTGAGCTGATGGCCGCTTTATGATGAAGTAAATCTAAGATCAGGAAGGATAATATTTGTTTCTTACCTTCAATGCAGCTACGGATGTTGTGTATCATCATTAAAATCTAGCAGCAACAAGATATTTGCATATGCATATGTTTATGGGTGTGTACAAGATTTCGTAATATAACGTGGACATTAGCAATACCTTGTATGTTTTCTTCTTTCAGTCTTTGCTTCTGTAAACCAGAAGATCAATGGATCTCAACAAATAACGAAATCCCACTTCATAGACGCTATGAAAAGGAACTGTCAGTATATTTATAAATAACATATTAAACAAGAAAAAATATGGTACCAACACAACTCAGATTTGCTAGTTCTACCTAATATCCAGTCTCTTTAGCCTTTACGCAACAATATTCACAAGAGCTTGAACGTGGCAACCAAATCTATGACAGAGAACAATAAGAAGATCAACTGTGATACTGTACAACATATTCATCAAATCCAGGGAGGAATCCTGCCACAAAATAAGCATCTGCTTACCCATGCATGAAATAAGGATGAATGAAACATGTTCAAAATATTTAAGGATATAAAATCATTTTTGACATAGAATATTAAGACCGGTATGTATGTTTAAAATTATTATTACCCACAACCAGCACTAGGAACTAAACAACCAACTTTGTTCTGAGTTATATAAGAAGCAAGGCTAAACTAATCATCCAGGCAACTACATAGAAACATATCTCCTGAGAAATACACATATTAATCCATCCACTACCAAATTAGTCACCTAGAATAGTCCAGACTTTGACTCCTGCTCCTACTATAGGGCGACCTTGAGTAGGATCACCCTCTACATCTCCCATCTCTGGGTGAAATTGACCTAAAAATATCAGAAGGCAGCATTAATATAACCATTCACAATCCATAAATGATTAAAACAACAACAGTGAACAGCTTACCTTGAGTAATGCCTTTTCCTAGAAGGACAATAATAATCTGGACTGCAGAAGAAACTTCAGTTACATCACGGTGATCGAGAATAATGAAGCAGGGAGTGCCTATCTGTCCGACTCCTGTCGTTAATATCATGCACATATACATTTATAATCAGAATTAACAATTTCCAATTAACAACTTTATAATCAGAAATCCTTGACAAATAGAAATCTCGTCTTCCTAAATCCTTCTATGCATTACAACACAGGAACATCAACTGAACAGGAGCTAATTTGGGAAAGGAAAGGGTGGGCAAAATATGGGCATGCATCACAAAAGAACCCATGCTTACCTTCTGTGTTCTCTTTCCCTCATTTCTGAAGGCTTCTTCCTGTTTCCCTCAGCTAATACAAAAGTAAGTTCTGGGCAAAGAACATAACCATCTGTATGATATTTTGCATCAGCAGCATCAGCGAGATCTAGATACTGGACAATCCAAAACCACATGGTTCCCTGCATCACAAATAAGGTAGCCCTCATAAACATAGCATACAAAGGAACACATTATATTTCATAAGCTACACATGCTCATTGATTTTCAAAATCACAAACATGATCTTGACTCCAGAGTTATATGAAAGTTCATGATGGCAAAGCCAATGCTTCACACAGTTCAAGTAAGTGACTGCTAACTTTGAGGAGCCAAATTTTAATTGAATTGATATTCTTCAAGACTTGCAATTCTTCACAATGAATTCAAAACCAACTCCGTTCCAACCTTAATGTAAATTAAGGTAATCTTGAACAGTACTCATAACTTGAAAGTGTCTTCAACAGAGTACTCTAATACTTCATTGGTGTCTTCAACATATAACTCTTATTACTTCATTGGTGTCTTCAAAACTTTCAATAAAAACAACCAAATTTCCTTAAACCAATTTACATGACAAAAGAAAAAAAACAATTCCATGACACAAACCCTTTGTGGGACTGGATGAAGACAGACAAGTTGATATTACCAGACAGAGACAAACATATACACTGAGTTACCATTCTTCAGGAATCAACAAGTATTATGCTTACCCAGTATAATTATCTCGAGGCAGGTAGATGTCCTTGAGGTGACCAAATTGCCCTAAAGGTCCACGGAGATCTTCCACCCTGCACATGAAGCCCAATTAGAAATTTATCAGCTCCAAGGAAAACACTTTGACGGGACTAAATTTTTAACTTGTATTAGGGCAATCATTTTTTGTTCTTCCAATAGATAGACAAAAACAAATGATAACAAAGATGCAAAATGTTTAGGGCGTCTCCCAAAAAGCTTTGCATATAATCACTAGCATGAAAACTAAAAACAAATAATGGTATCAAAACAACCGATTTCAATCAAGACAGACAAAATTCAAACCTGCAGTCATGGCGAAGGTTGCGAACAAGAAGACTGGTGGGAAGATCTCTACTACGATCTCCATAGCAACCCCTGGGACTAGGGCTGCGATACCTTCTACCATAATCCCTTGGCAGTGAGGGACTGTAATTTCTACCCCTCATTGGAAACAAACCTAAGACATTCAATAAGTATAAAATTGCCTTTAACATTGATCAAACTTGAAAAAGTGTGTCTATTTATTGCAAATAAAAAAAAAGGAGAGAAGAAAACAGATAAAAAACCTGACAATCCAACAGATCCAATGCAATGAAGAAATATGATATTTATAACTTTCAGCAAAATGCATGAATTAAAAAATGCATTTAGAACATTTTATCATGTTTAATAGCATAAAAGCTCGATTTTTTATTATTAGCTTTTTCTTTATAGACAATTTAAAAAAAAAGTAACAACTAAAGGGAGCCAAAATTTACGAAATATATCAACAATCATATCAATCTTCCCCCATATATTTTCAAATTCTGTTATTTAATCCCTAGTTCACTTTTCCGCCATGAAAATATTTTCTCTAAAATAAAAACTCACAACAGTCATTCCATGATCAACAGAAAATACGCAACATAAATCAGAGTACATGCAAAAAAGAAAAAAAAGTGAACGCATAAAACATAATTACGGAATTTCGAAGGAAATAAAATCTAATTACGTAACTATAAAACTAAAATTATAAAATCTTTATGAAACAAAAATAAAAAAAGATTTACCAATCAGAAAATTAAAGAAAAAATAACAAGGAGGAAGAGAGAAGAAACTGTGAGAAACTTAACTGTTTAGCGAGAAAAGCAAAGAAAATCACAAGCTTTCAGTGGTTG
This sequence comes from Gossypium hirsutum, assembly GCF_007990345.1. Taxonomy (NCBI): domain Eukaryota; kingdom Viridiplantae; phylum Streptophyta; class Magnoliopsida; order Malvales; family Malvaceae; genus Gossypium; species Gossypium hirsutum. Next base: position 71,890,113 of record NC_053432.1, read on the forward strand.
AGTGCTTAAAGAATTTTTGGCGTTCGGAATTAGATGTGTTTGTTAATAACTCGTGTCTTTTTGAGTTTCACCTACCCTCCAAATTTAAAATCCAGCAACTTCCTGCTACTGAACACTCAAAGGCATCCTAATCGCCCGCGTGTTTTCCAACATAATTATCAACGGTGGAACGTCATTTAAGTTGGCTTAGCTAGATCCATAACGGGCCTTGATCCAAATAGAATAGAGCAGGAAGGTACGCAAAATTAAAAGCTCTTTTTAAATAAAGTGGACCAATCATAGCGTTGATCCAAATAGGCCCTTATTTAAAACCCGACCCGACATTGCGAGCCCTAGCGGCTTCCGTTGTAATAAAATGTTTGCGCCCATGTCTTAAACCCCTCTGAAGTCTAAACCCTCGTCTCCTCCTCGCTTTCAAGTTAACTCCCAAACAAACTCAAAATTTTCAAAAATCCTCAACTTTTTTTTTTCTTAATCTGAGCTCGTTAGGGTTTCGTATTTTTTTCTGAAGTAAAGAATGGCAGCGTCTTCAAAGAAATTTCAGAAGAAAAAATCCAATGAAGGGAAACGGAAGTTCAATAAAGCGTCCAAGAAACAGTTCAAAACGAAGAAGGACGGTGCCGTTAAGTCTGAGGCTGTAGCTTTGCAACTTGAAGACGATGTCCCCGACTTCCCCAGAGGTTTTTCCCCTTTCTCCTTCAATTTTCTATTTGTTTCCCTAGGAAAAAACCAAGGGTTGTCATTAAATTGGATTACAATGATTAAATTGAAAAATGATCGTTGGTTTAACGAAACGTTCTCTAAATGGGGATTTGACAGGCGGGGGGAGTTCCTTGAGCAAACACGAACGTGATGAAATTCGAGCAGAAGTGGATGCGGAGTTTGAGGCAGAGGAGCTGGCATCAAAGAAGAATAAGAGGAAGAAATCGCAGAAGAAAATCCAGGCTATGCCGGATGACTTGGGTTCCTTGTTTGGTGATGGCATTACTGGCAAACTACCTAGATACGCAAATAAAATAACTTTAAAGGTATAAATCCCAAAGGGAACATTTTTCCAAGCAAGTTTATTTATTTTTTTTTTTTTGTCTTTTGTATTAAATTGTTATCATCAAACCATAATCTTTGTGATACTTAATGAAATGGTTCTATTAGTTCTCTTTAGGATCATGGAACAAATAATTTTGTAAATTTGTACAATCTTGCCAGCTTGAAGTTATTCTTCTTCACTTGTTGTCCTTATGATGGTCATATATATTTGAAGTGGAGTTACTGGCTTTTTTATTGGTGGAATTGCATAAATTAGATTCAAAGTTGTTCACTTTAAGTTACAACGTTTTATTGTTCCATTCTTTTGTCACCTGCTTTAAATGTAAAATTTCACGTGGTATTTTTTTCTTTTAAATTTCATTTTGCCTTTTTCCCGATCACCGGCATCTTTTGTTCTTATTTGGATGTTGTCACATTACTCTAGTAGGAAATGTGGGGGCATTTGATGATCCAAGTCTTAACTAGTTTTCTTTCATTGATTTTCTTTGAACTTAAGCTCTGCTTTGATTATTTTATATGTGTTAGGTTATTTTCTAAGCTTCATAAATGAACTTAGTTTCTCTCTTTTGTATGCATATAGAATATTTCTCCTGGAATGAAGCTCTGGGGAGTTGTTGCTGAAGTAAATGAGAAGGATCTTGTAATTAGTCTTCCAGGCGGCTTACGTGGTTTAGTTCGTGCTGGTGATGCTCTTGATCCTGTTGTCAGTAATAAAGTTGAGGTACACCTGCATATAAACCTCTTTCTCAGGGGATATAGTTGTTCTTCTTCTTTATCTTTTCTTCATTATGGTTATCCTCCCATTTTTTCCATGTCATGCATGCAATCGTAGCATTGAGTTTCTTAGGGGATGAACCTTTTCTTGCCAGAACAATGAAGGGGATTTCCTCAAAAATATATTCTACCCTGGGCAGCTGGTTTCTTGCATTGTGCTGCAGTTGGATGATGATAAGAAGGAGACTGGCAAAAGAAAAATATGGCTTTCCTTGCGTCTCTCTTTTTTGCACAAAGGCTTCACCTTGGATGCTGTTCAAGAGGGGATGGTATGTTGATTAATCATCAGAGAATTGAATAATCTTGGCAATCTTTGTATTTCTTCCCCTGTAGGCTTAAATCTATATCATTGGCCATTAAATAATTGTTGTTATTGAAAAGCAGCTTTACATCAAGGAATTGGACAAAATTATTAAATAATTGTTATTATTGCAAAAATTAAATTATTCTTTGCAAGTTAACCATAAGGGAATTTTTTTAAAAAAAAATTGTCCTCAATGCTGGATGCTCTTAAGTTCATATGGTAAGCTATCATAAATTTTTTCTATTTTGAAGCAGCTTTTAGTTAATCAAACTAAAATTATTTCTCTGGCCAAAAATAAAACTAAAATTAGCTCATTATCCTTACTGATATTGCATTTTCCTCATGGAGATTATATTATCCAAGGTGAATATGGCAGTTTGACTTGTTTATCATCCACTTGAGTAGTGAAAAAAGGTTAACCAACAGATGATATTCTTTAAATACCTTTGAAAGTTTTTAGATATGAATATTTAGAATTTCTTGAAAATTTGTTTAGTTGTAAATATTGAATGAACTTAGATGCTAATTGTTATGAACTATTATTATTGACAGTATTAATTATAACGATTGTTGTCGAACTATGCGCAGCTTTTGATTGTAAAATGGATAGGAGGAAACAAAGTTGAATGCTTCCCTGTTATGGTGGAAATTGTTGTAGGTTGAATGTTATATATGGTGGCATTCTTTAGGAATAGATGGTTAGGGTGCTTTTTCTGGTACATCAAATTGTTATAGGTTGTTGTAGGTTGTTGTTATAGATAATCAATGTTAATACCCTCTTGATGATGATGTTAATTTGGTATATGAAACTGGATATGATCGCAGGTTCTCACTGGATACGTTATAAGCATTGAAGATCATGGTTACATGCTTCACTTTGGACTATCGTCATTCACGGGGTTTTTACGAAAAGATGGCCATGCTGGTACATATTGGAACTTCTGTTCTTGTTACTTCTCCTTTGTCAATTGTCATTTTCCCTTGTACTATTATTGACCAAAGTAAAATCTTTTGCCTTTTTTTTATTTGATTTTTTTCAAAGTTCTTATTTATGCTCATTTTCTGAAACTAATGAGGTTGGGAATTTGAATGATTGTTTTGAATCTTGGAAGAGGTTCTAAGAATTTGGGGAACTCATGATGAAAATCTTTTTTAGAAAAGCTATGCACTGCCAGTTGTCTGTAATCAGCAAAGGTGTTGTTCATTGTGGTTTTGAGTATAATCTCTCGTATGAGGGGGAAGGAGTTAATGTGCAATTTGAGGCGGGTCTGCATTGCAAAATCTCTCAATTTTTTATCCACAATAAGAAAAACATAGCTTTCTGAGAAATCGGTATTGTAGTCCATGCAACGCTTTTTGGGTTTATGTTACCAATAAAGCTTCTTGGGTTTCGCAACTTATAATCTCACTCTTGTAGTTATGCAAGTAGTTTACTTAAAACATACAAAAACAAGAGGCTTAGACTTGGTTTTAGGAGTTTCCTGGGATATAAGTTTGCACGCTGATTTTTCCATGTTTTTGCATTTTCAAGTTTCTGGAATTGCAAAACTCTCAATTTTTGACCCACAATAAGAAAACATAGCTATGGTAGGAAATCTGCATAATAGTTCATGCAAGGTTTCCTGGGTTTATGTTACCAAAAATGCTTCTTGGGTTTCGAAAACTTATAATTGCATGCTTGTTATATAAGTAGTTTACTTAGAAAATACAAAAACAAGAGGCATAGAGTTGGTTTTAGGAGTTTCCTGGGATATAATTTGGCACCACTGATTTTTTCATATTTCTGAAACTTTTTGACATGCTTGGGAAGGGTGCTATGTTGTATGCCAAGTTCTATTCTGTAGTGGATTAACTTATAAGTTACCTTTTTACCTTGTCTGTCTGAACACCTAATATTATATCAGTACTTTTGTTTTGGTTAAATCTTTCTTTTTAGTAAATTCTTTCCACCTTTTTGAATTAAAACATTTTGGCTTGGTTAAGGATGGTGCTATGTGGTTCTTACTGAATCATTTTCATGGTAAGTTCTTTTAGTAGAATATCTTATAACTAGCTTGCTCTGCACTTTTCATAACCACATTTAGATATGATACACAAACATTTCTTTTGGTGATCTCTTTCATGTTTTTCTTAAAATTTTTCCTTTTTTCCTTTTGTTTTCTTTTCAGAAAGCAAGGACGTTGAAGTGAGGACTGGACAGTTTTTACAAGGGGTTATTAAGAGCATTGATAAAACTCGCAAAGTTGTTAATTTGAGTTCTGACCCAGATACCGTGTCTAAATGTGTAGTATGGTTCTCATGTGCCATTGTTTTTCTTGTCTAATTGGTTTCTCTTTTCTTTACTCTGGCTTGACATTCTTCTTTTCGCTGTTTTGTTATGCAGACCAAGGATCTTAAGGGCATCTCAATTGATCTTCTTATCCCTGGCATGTTGATTAATGCTTCGGTGCGGTCAACCCTTGAGAATGGTATCATGTTATCATTTCTGACATACTTTACTGGAACAGTAAGTTTACTGATTCTCATTAGAAAACTATCTGTAGGATGTTGATTGAATCGAGAACTAAGTTTGGTTTGTACAAGGCTACAGGCTATAATATTTTCCTACCTTGTTTGATTTATACAGGTTGATACGTGTCATTTACAAAATAAATTCCCTAATAAGAACTGGAAGGATGACTACAACCAAAATAAGAAGGTATTTTTCTTTGTAACTTTTATTGATAATAGCACCATATTCTTTCTGATTATTGTGATTTTCACTTTGTGCCAGGGAATCAATTCCGAACATCTCTTTAAACTTAATATATGATCTCTTACATTGTAACAAGGATCTTGTATTTTAATTTTGTCATCTGAAATGAAACAGTGTGACCTAATTCAGTATTATGGTATGGTAAGATAATAATAAATCAATTTTCACTGTTCATGGCATGCCTTAAATTTAAATTTGTAGGTGCTGTAGAATGAAATACAGGCTAGATCACGATTGAGCATTTGAGATACATTGCCATTAGTTGGCTTAACTATTTTGCAGCTATGTTGTGAATGATATACTATGGTTATTTTGAAGTACCTATTCTTGGGTTGCATATTAGGAATTAGTCTTCAAAAGTTCTAGTTTACAAGCATGAAACTTGTTAGTTTAACGGTTATTCCTTTGATTGTTTTGCCAAACTACATTTTCGTACACTGAAGGCATATTTTCCTGGTTATGTTTTTAACCTATTTTGTTTAACATTTTGTTGTATGTTGAAATTTGTAAATCATCAATCTTAAATATATACTCATATTTTTTATTTTGTTCAGGTTAATGCTCGGATATTGTTTATTGATCCCTCAACTAGAGCAGTTGGCTTGACCCTGAATCCTCATCTTGTTCATAACAAAGCTCCTCCATTGGTATGATTATTGAGGATATATTATATCTTCATGTTTGTTCTATTATAGATTCTGAGAATGTGAAGTTTGCTGTCATGACTTGAAGGTTATCTTATAATATCTACTCAGTTTGGGCTCCACACTTCTGATGAAAATTTGTTTTCTGAACCTAATGCAATTCTTTTCTATTTGGTGCAAGGAAATTGTGGTTCTCTGCCTTGATTTGCTGCCTATTACTTGTTCCGTTTTGAAGTGCACAAATTATTTATCATTCACATTTGATATTGTGACTTTTGAGAGTGGGCAGGAAGTGTCTGCCATCATTTGTCACTCTACTGCAAAGGCACTAATGATAATTGGCATTTCTTATAATTGTTCTGTGATTATGGTCATTCAGTTTTCTTCTGAGAATAATCTCATTTCTTATAATTGTTCTGTGATTATGTTTTTAACCTAATAACCTGTCATGCCTGTTCTGGACTAATGTGTTTTGGGTGTACATGCAGCATGTTAACATTGGAGATATTTTTGATCAGTCAAAAGTGGTCAGGGTCGATAGAGGGTTCGGTCTTCTGCTCGAAATCCCTTCTAAACCAGTGTCAACTCCAGCCTATGTGAATGTGTGTTTAATTTCTGCTTCAGATTTGTTTTTCATTGATATATTTGCATTTGCATCCTAGTTGCTAATTCAGTGTTTCAGGTATCTGATGTGGCTGAAGAGGAAGTCCGCAAGCTAGAAAAAAAGTTTAAGGAAGGTACTCAAGTTCGTGTTCGAATTCTTGGGTTCCGACACTTGGAAGGGCTTGCCACTGGTATTTTAAAGGTTGCTTTTTGCTTGCTTATACTTGAGTGTGCATTTGTTGGTAATAGAAAATTCCAAAATTTCTGCTTCATTTGAGATGCTGTATCTTGTTGATTTCAGTAGATAGCATTATACTTAATTTTCCCCCTTTGGTTTCTGCAAGCAGGCCAGTGCATTTGAAGGACCAGTTTTCACTCACTCAGATGTGAAACCTGGGATGGTGGTAAAAGCTAAAGTCACTTCACTTGACAGCTTTGGTGCCATTGTGCAATTTCCTGGTGGTGTGAAGGCACTATGTCCCACACGGCACATGTCTGAATTTGAAATTGCAAAACCTGGAAAGAAGTTTAAGGTCATATCTGAAATGGTCTATTTTGTTTTTATTGAGATTTTTACTGCTAAATCTCAGACCATTGTTTCTCATTGGCATGTTTGGCTTTGCAGGTTGGAGCTGAATTAGTCTTCCGGGTGCTCGGTTGCAAGTCTAAGAGAATAACTGTCACTTACAAGAAAACTCTCGTATGTTCCTGTTTTGCTTATATTAGTGCCTTTTGAATTTCTCATTTGTTCTGCTCCTTTCCCAGTATTAGATAAGACAGCTATATGGACAGATTCTGACCTACTAGTGTCTATTGTTGGGGCATAATAGTCTTGTTGAATGGCTCTATCTTCTATCTCATCCCTTTGGATGGGGAGTTTGTGTTACTCATAATTGACATTTTATTGCTGCTTGTAGGGGGAATTTCTATAGAACCATATTTTTCTCTTGCGCTCCTTAACTGCCTGTTTTATGGTGGATCTGGTTTGAATATTTAGTTACTGTTATGAACACAATAATTGCAACTATATTGTCCATAAAGATGGAATCTATTTGGGATTGAGACTGACCACATTGGGAATTTCTATCTCTCTGCCAATAGTGACATTGGCTCTTAATGCTCCTTTTTAAAAAAAAAAAAAAGATAAACAAATTTGTATGGTCATGATTACTTCATGAACCCTCTAATATTAGCAATCCATGTCCATTAATATTCTATTAATTCTGAACAATACTTTGCTAATGGGTGCTCTTGCAGGTGAAATCGAAACTTGGTATTATTAGTTCTTATGCTGAAGCAACTGAGGGACTAGTAACTCATGGATGGATAACTAAAATTGAAAAGCATGGATTCTTTGTCCGGTTTTACAATGGAGTCCAAGGATTTGCACCTAGGTTGGTTCTCCAACCACAAAAGTAGAATTCCTATAATCGGTCCTTTTTTCTTTGAGTTTTTTCTCTCTTTCCTTTCATCATCATTATCTTGTGGGCTTGAAACAATTCAGTTTATTGACTTGAAATGTTTAGTTTTGCATTCCTTGATTATATTTCATGGTATATGTTGTTTGTTAATTATTTGTCATTTATTGATGAATGTTTGGAATTAAGCAACATTTAAGATAATGGATATTAGAATTTTGAAGTGATGAATTTAGGTTATGAAGGAAATTGAATGTATTGACAAGTAGAAACCCCCAGAATTCTTGAAATTAAATATGCTAGAGTAATAGTCTTATGCCTATAAGAGACTTTATCTACAATAGGAATAAAAATCTCCACTTGTTTGAAGTAATTAATAATGCAAGATGCAGGAATTTTTGACATATTAGTAATTGCTTCTTGATGACTTATTTTTTGCCCTCTACTTTTTAGTTATTGTGCTGAAAATTAGATTTGTAATTCATAATATGAAAAAAATCCGAACTGCTCAAACTGGGTGCAGAAGTGCTTTTCTGGGAATCTGAAATCACACTTTCTTCCCTTAATGCATCTTCTAACAGCCCCCTCCCTGACATTTCCTTGCTATTTTTATCCATGATTTTTTTCCCTTCTTTTTTATGTTGGGCAATTCTTATCATCCTTTGCCTTAGTAATCTTCATTGATAATTGATTATTCATTATTACAAAATCAGATCCGAACTTGGCTTAGGACCAGGAGATGATCCAAATTCAATGTATCATGTGGGACAAGTTGTTAAATGCAGAGTAACCGGTTCTTCACCTGCTTCAAGGCATATCAATCTTAGTTTGCAGATGAGGCCCGTGAGGTTTGTTTCAATGAGTATCTGGTATATCTGGTTATTATGAAAATATATCTTTTCAGTTAGTGGACTTATTGGTGAACTAATACTTCTTCCCTGTCACCTTTTTCTTCCTGAAAACTTGATTGGTAAATAGCTGGGAACATCTTAATGCTGGTATCCAGTGACATTCAGCCCAAAAAGTTTTTGCTGATATATAACTATGTGCTAGTAATTTCTTTCCTCTGTGAAGTTGTATGGTGACAGTGCTCTACTTCTGCTTGAAAATTTGAATGGCAGGATTTCTGAAGATGATATGGTCAAGTTGGGTAGCATAGTTTCTGGGGTTGTTGAGGGTTTAACTCCCTCTGCAGTAGTTATAAATGTTAACTCGAAAGCTCACTTGAAGGGTATGATATCTAATGAACATTTGGCAGATCATCATGGTATGCTTTTCTTTGCCTCTATAGAAATTTCCTTTTGTACTTTCTTGTGTTGGCTTTTTCTCAGGTTCTGTCTGGTTTTGCAGAACGTGCTGCCTTGTTGAAATCAATCCTGAAGCCTGGATATAAGTTTGATCAACTGCTGGTTCTAGGTAATCTTGTTTGTAGCTGCATCTTGTCAGTGTTTGTTATTATTTCCCCTTTCCAATTTTTAATCATCTCATTTTCTATCTGGAATGACAGAAATTTCTATTTAAGGCAGTTCCTGTTAACTAACAAATAGCGAATCTTCAGTGTAGGAAAGTATATAGAAAATGGATCAAACATAAGAAAAACAGATGTACTTGAGATGGGGGAAAATTGTTTGCAAAAAGAAAAAAAAAAAAAGGATTGTCCAAGGAGGGTGACTGCAACTGTATCTGAGAAACTATTGACTTAAACCTCTTTGAAAATGTTCCAATCATAAGTTACGGAAAAAAAAAAAAGAATTAGAATAAGAAAGGCAATTATCTTGAATTTACTCACGTGGAATTGTATTTCTGGATCATCCTTGTCGATTTTTCTCTTTAAAGAGACTCATTATGTTAGACATTGGTTTATTCTATTAATTAGATGCAGAGGATTTATTTAAATATCACTTAAATCAAAATAAATTTACAGCAATACAAGAAATTTGACCTTTTAAAATGCTTCCTGCTTTGTTGCCCAGTGGATTATTGAGTTAATATCTATGCTAATCTCTTAAAAAATGCACTTGATTAGAGGCTTCTTATTATTTTTGGTTAATTCCATTTTTATCATGGGAATCAAATCAATTTAAACATGATTGAACTTGTATTTTCTCATCCAATCAGATCAGGCACTAGTCCTGTCACAAAACCTTCTTTGCAAATGAAAAGTCATTTTCTGTTTAGCATACTTCTGTGTCTGTCTGACTTTCATTTATGCGTGTCTTTCCCCTTTGTACATGTTTGATGCTTCATGGTCCCTCTTAACTTATGTACTTTCTGTTTCAACCTGCATCTTCAAGAAAGAAAGATTTTAAGTTTTTTAATAATTTGCTCCTTTCTTCTAGGAATGCTGATTTGTCCATATGGTGCTTTCTTTTGCTTTAGTATTTATTTTTCCAGTTTCTGTTTCTTGAGATTTCTCATGTTATTGTAGATATTGAGGGCAATAATATTGTACTCTCTGCAAAATTCTCTCTCATAAGTTCGGCTGAACAACTGCCTTCTGATATCAGTCAGATCCGACCTAACACAGTGGTTCATGTAAGTAACTGTGTTGCTCACAATTTTTACTAGGAAATAAAATTATAATCATATCCCCACTAAATTCAGAATCAAATCATAACCAAATCCCAACACAAATGCTCTATTTTCTATAATGCTGTCATCCGTTAGACTACACTGCAGTTTGATAAACTGTTCTGAGATTTACTTATTCTTTTTTGTGAATCAGGGCTATGTTTGTAATTTAATTGAAACTGGCTGCTTTGTCCGCTTTCTTGGGCGTTTGACTGGTTTCTCACCTCGAAGCAAGGTAACTGAGTTCTTATAGTTTCTCATATCTGTTTCATCAGGTATCTAGACATGTGCACATTACCTGACCTTGTTTGTTCCTTGTACATATTTTGAAGGCAATGGATGACCATAAGGCTGATCTCTCTGGAGCCTTTTACATTGGCCAATCTGTTCGCTGTAATATAGTCGATGTCAGTGAACTATTTAAAACCAAATTCTTTAATTTGCTTCATATATTTGAAGTATTTAATAAGCTGATTTTTCTTGTTCCACACTGTCACCCCTTCTTCTAGGTAAATAGTGAAACAGCAAGAATAACACTTTCTTTGAAGCAATCATGTTGTTCTTCAACAGATGCAACGTTTATTCAAGAATACTTTATATTAGAGGAGAAGGTATATTCTTGTCATAATAAGAGCTTCTTTTTGTGATTCATGTTCAAGAAATGCTTATTTCTATTCAATATACCTAATAATTGTAAAGCATGCTTTGTAAAATACTGTTGTGGTGATCCTCTCTGTGTGTGAAGTTAGGCTTTATTGTGACTGGTTTAAGTACTTTTATAATCAACTTGAAGTCTCAGGTTACTTATTGTGTCTTTTTTTATTTTTTGTATTTTTCCAATTATAATTATATTTTAATGGGTTTATTTAAAATGCTTAAATAGTATAAAATCCCTAGCTTCCTTTATGTTATGATGATGCACGTTTATGTTCTAGTCCTACTTCATGAAACGAGTTCATGATTGTTTAACCTTGTGAGCAATTCATACTAATCTAGAGAAATACCCAACCTAATCTTGGTGGTGATGCTGGTATAAAGACAGAAATATCATTTGAAATGAGCATTATTCCTTTGAGAAAATATGGAATGATCTGTAGGTGCCTAAATTTCTGTACAATGGATGTTGACTGTATTATGCTGTGAACATTGAGCTAAATGAACTTGTTACCTCTTGACCATAATTTATTTGTCTACGTCATTAAGGTACTGGTATTGTTTATTCAGGGTTCATTTAAATGTGTCTGTATTCATTATATTATGGACTGAAATGGCAGCAGTACCTTCAAATTTTGTGGTATTAGCATTGATCTTTTCATCTTAAGTTTTGCTACTGGATTCTGCTATATTTTGACAATGAACTTGGCATGTCTGTTGAATTTAGATTGCTAGGCTGCAATCACTGGGCTCTGATGGATCTGAGTTGAAGTGGATTGAAGGATTTAATATTGGCAGTGTCATTGAGGCAAAAATTGGAGAGGCAAAGGATATTGGAGTAGTTGTCAGCTTTGACAAATATAACGATGTTTTAGGCTTTATCACACATTCTCAATGTATGTATTTTCTCTTAAATTTTTGTTATCTTTATTTTTTAATTTTCTTGCAACAATTGACACCTAGTGTGTTGTAATATTTTCAGTAGGTGGACTTTCTTTAGAAACTGGATCTGTTGTACAAGCTGCAGTTCTTGATGTTGACAAGGCAGAACGCCTTGTTGATTTATCCTTGAAACCTGAATTTGTTGAGAAATCACAAGAGGGAAGCTCTAAAAGCCAACCACACAAAAAGGTTTAGCCCTATTTCGCACTTTATTTCTCTGCAGCCTTAATATGTATATCTATCAGATGAAAAATTTTTGGAATTAGAGTTTCTCTTGTCTTTTCTTTTTGAAACATTGATCTTTTCCCCTTTTTGAAGTTTTTGCGGTAGACTTTGTTTTGAGCCTAACTTGAACTTTATTGATCTTAGAAACGCAAAAGAGAAGCTTCCAAGGCCTTGGAGCTGCACCAAACAGTAAATGCTGTTGTGGAGATTGTGAAAGAACATTACTTGGTATGTAGGCAATGCTGTTCAATTTGTTGTCAGCTTACTGCAATTGTCTCATAAATTCTGAACTCTTTTTAATGTTTTATTAGGTTATTGCAATTCCTGAGTATAACCATGCCATAGGGTATGCATCAATAGCAGATTACAATACACAGAAGCTTCCGCAGAAACAATTTTTGAATGGGCAGAGGTGAGGTTGATTTTAGTGACCAATCCTTTTTTGCTTATTTTTCGCTTATTTGTATATGTAAATTGGCTGTAGTAATCTTTACAATGTTGTAATTGGTGTTTGGAGTTAATATCCTCCATTGTTTAATTGCTTCAATAGCAGCTCCATTTTTGTCTTATGGATAAGGTGTCATTTTCATTTTTGTTTGGTTTCTTTCAAGTCCTGTAGTGGTCTTGAATGCTTGTTGTGGATGTGTTACTAATGCCTATCAAGCTTAAATACACTCGAAATGATTGATGCAGGGTTATTGCAACTGTTATGGCTCTTCCGAGTCCTGAAACGTCAGGAAGGTTGCTTTTACTCCTTAATTCAATTGGTGAGGTCACTGAGACATCCAGTTCAAAACGGGCCAAAAAGAAGTCTAGTTATAATGTGGGATCATTGGTTCCAGCAGAGGTGAAAAATTAGTGTTTGATCTTTTAGAACTTTGTTTTTCCCTTTTTTGGGCTTGTTTGATTCAAATACATCTATTGAATACTTGTGCTAAATGCTCCATAGGTTACTGAAATAATGCCCCTTGAGTTGAGATTGAAATTTGGAATTGGTTTCTGTGGACGGGTTCATATAACAGAGGTGAAATATAAGTTTCAGTATTATTGTTACTACTTATTTATGTAATAACCTTTAATGCATGTTTATATAAAAGGCATGTTTAATTTTAAATTGTCTCATTGGCAGGTAAATGATAATAATGTTCTTGAAAAGCCATTTGGGAACTTCAAAGTTGGGCAGACAATCACTGCAAGGATTGTCGGAAAGCCTAATCAGAAGGGACACCTATGGGATTTGTCTATTAAACCCTCCATGCTTGCTGGTAAGACAATTTCTTGGAAACTTCTGTTGAATGCATGTGAATCTACTCTCAAGCCATGATATAAAAATAAAAATTATTATATATTTAAAATATTAACTACAAGACAAATTACTTTTAGTTTCACTTTTTCTATAAGACTCGAGCTTGACTCATATGATCAAAGCACACTTAAAAGTCAAAATCAAGATCAAGTCATTTGTCTGTTTCTTCTTCGGACATGATTTTACAATTAAGCTGATTCAGCCCCAACTGTTGGCAAGCATCTGTGCTCATGTCCCCAGAATAACAGTATCTATATTATTTGAGTGAACGAATCTATCGAAACATTAATTGCTTTCTTTACTTGTTTATCAGAAATTTCCATATCATATTATCATAGAAACTGTCATGATTGCTATCCATTGCTTCACTAGTTTCTAATCCTTGGGGCTCTTATAAAGGTATTTGTCTTGGTAGTCTTACCCATAAATCTGTTTGCTTCATAGTGGTTCTTGAGTCTTACTGCAGCTGTCTAAATTTTTATCTGTATGCAGATGCTGTTGAAATAGGTGTTAAGACTGCACTGGAAGAGTTTGATTTTTCAACTGGACAACTTGTCACTGGTTATGTCTACAAAGTGGACAGTGAATGGGCGTGGTTAACCATTTCTCGTCATGTGAAAGCTCGACTATTTATTCTTGATACCGGATGTGAACCTAATGAACTTCAGCAATTCCAGGAGTGCTTTAAAGTTGGAAAGCCTGTTTCTGGTCACATTTTAAATGTTAACAAGGACAAAAAGCTGTTACGAATAGTGCGACATCCTCTAGGTGCCCTTTCTACTAGGAATGTTGGTGATGAAGATAAAAGAAAAGGTGAATCAGGTAATAACATTTCAGATGAGAGTGTGACAGCTCATATACATGAAGGAGACATTCTAGGTGGTAGAATTTCCAAAATACTTCCAGGTATAGGAGGACTGGTTGTGCAAATTGGTCCTAATAATTATGGTAGGGTTCACTTTACTGAACTGAAGGATGCATGGGAATCAGACCCACTATCTGGATATCATGAGGGGCAATTCGTTAAGTGCAAAGTCCTAGAAGTGAGCCACTCAACCAAGGGAACTATTCACATTGATTTATCCTTACGGCTATCTTTGGATGGCATGATTCCCAAGAATCCTTTGGAACTTGCGAGTGATGTGTAAGTTGCTTTCTTCTGGGTATGATATATTGTGACTGTGTTAGAATCTAAATGTTCGTGGTATCATGTTCTCTATCTCTGCATGTGCATTTTATTTTTTTTAGTGTTTTAGATATTCATTCTGTGATGAAATTTATTATTTTGCATATTGACATTTGTATGACCAGTAAAGGAAGTGCCAATTGGTATCATTCATATTAACAGAGAGAAGTTAGAGCTTCAGAGTAAATTTTCTCATTCATGCAGTTTACTGCATTTTTGAAAAGAAATTTTGTAGGAGATTATAGAATATTTAACAGCCAATTTATGATTTTAGTTACTTGTTCCTGCAGCAAGTTGAGAGTTTTTTTTTTTTGGCCAAGAAGTTGAGAGCTATTATAGGCAGTCTTTAGTAGCTCTTTTAACTAATAACAGTTTTCATTCTAGGATTACTCTGATGATAAGCATAAGTGTAGTACAAATACAATGTACAAAAAAGAAACTCTTTACGATCTCTGCTTCCCGCCTAGATTGGCAGCATTGAACGGTCAGAATCTCCACGAAATATGTGATTGCATAATTCCCATTCTTGAAGAATGATTAGCCATATATTGTATTAATGAGCCTTCAAAATTTCTGCTGACATGACATTTATCATTTGGTTAAAAACTAAAATGTTTCTGAACAGGGATTCTACAAGCAAGCGTGCAGAAAAAGTTGAGGATCTTTATCCCAATATGGCTGTACAGGTATAAATTTGTAATTTAGCCAAAAAATTGCAAATGGAAAATTGCAAATGGTTTTGAAACATCAAAATTTCCTTTTTAGCTATGCATTGATTTCAATGGTGTAATTCTTGTTTTCACATTTAATCTTGAGAAATGATTTTCCATGAGATCTGACAGTGCAAATATGCAACTTTTCCCGACCTTCTTTATCCTAAGGTGGATCATTTGCCTTTTAATTGATGATATTTATAGTAGAGATGGTTGAATTTTTAAAATCCTGCAATTTCAATTAGTCTAATGAGCTTTAACACTGATTCCTTGGTTGAAAAATCGAGCACAAATATTTAAATGTTCCAAAACTGTTCTATATTTTAGCCAAAAATCTATGTAGGTTGATTTAGGTTTTAAATTCTTAGATGAATAATATTTTGAATTTATACCCTTCAGCTCATGTTAGTTTCTTGGCTTACAGGGTTATGTTAAAAATGTTATTCCAAAAGGATGCTTCATTATGCTTTCAAGGAAGGTAGATGCAAAAATCCTCATGTCAAATTTATCTAATGGCTATGTTAATGACCCGAAAAAGGAATTTCCCATAGGAAAGCTTGTATCTGGAAGGTAATTGTTTTAATCTTATTTTTTAGGTTGTTTGCTAATTAAAAGATAGTGGTGCTGACAATTTATGGCAATGCTGCAGGGTATTAGCAGTTGAGCCTTTGTCAAAGCGAGTAGAAGTTACCTTGAAAAATTCAGATACTAAGGGCACTTCAAAATCTGAAATTAATGATTTTAGTAGACTGCACGTTGGAGATATAGTTTCAGGCAGGATCAGGCGTGTGGAGTCGTATGGTTTGTTTATCACACTTGACCACACAAACATGGTAAGGAATGAGTTGTGCAATTCCCCCCCCCCCAAACAAAAAAACCCAAATTTTTAAATATTAATATAATTCTTTTTTAACCACATTTTGGACCAGCATCTTATCTTTAGCAGGCTATAGACTTGCCAACTTCCTAATATCTATCTCTGCTACCTGGTTTCTTTGTTTAACTGCATGTCTGTGCTTGTTTTCTGGTAGGTTGGACTTTGCCATTTCTCCGAGCTTTCAGATGATCACATTGAGAACATCCAAACTAACTATGCTGCAGGGGAGAAGGTTAAAGCGAAGATATTAAAGGTTAACATCCTTTCTGAGAAACTTTAGGAAAGAGTATTAGGTTTGTCATTAAAGTGATGATTGTATCTATTAATATTTAGGTTGAGCAAAGCTTTAGCTACCCTTTTTACGTGGAAAATATATTTCTTTTAAGAGGTTACTTTTGTCTTCGTACATTGACATAAACAATGATAATTTAGAGTATTCATTGGTATGGAAAATAATAAAAAGCTAATTATTACTTGCAACTTTGTTCAATTGACTATAAATCTAACAGTATAATTGGTTATTTTCCCTTGAAAGAGTTTACATTAATAAAGTGGTATAAATTATTGTACCAAATAGTTATGTGATAAGTAATGCAGGAAACAGGAAAAAAAAAAACTAAAACAAAAAAATAAGAACAAAAAGTACACTGTTAAAACAGCAGTGTCCCATTAATGTCCCTTGATAGGGTCTGTCATTATGGTTAACTCCAGACTGATATAATTATTTCTAGATCATTTAATAGCGTCACTCAAAGTATGTAAACTTGGGTACTTACTTTCTTCTTTTCTTTGAACCTTTTTGTCAGTTGGATGAGGAAAGACACCGGATTTCCCTTGGCATGAAAAATTCATATTTTACCGATGATATTGACTTCCAAATAACTGAACAAGAAGAGTCTGATGAAGACATTGAAGAGACTGGTGTAGCAGATGATGATGCGGATGATGAGGCACGGTCAATACTGTTGACAGACAGCACTGGGATGGATATCAAGTACGGAAGTGGAGTGAGTGATGTTCTTGCTCAAGCAGAATCTAGAGCTTCAATTCCTCCACTTGATGTCACTCTTGATGACATTGAACACTCTGACATGGAAAATTTTATTAGTCAAAATCAAGAAAATAATGAGGTTACCGGCGTTGATGAGAAGAGCAAGAGACGGGCAAAAAAAAAAGCAAAGGAAGAGAGGTCCTTTATATCCCTTTTTATCTTTTTGTTCTGCCAATATAGGGATAGGTGTACAGACTCTTACCTCTGTTCTACTCTTGAAAACTATCCTTTGCAGGGAGAGAGAAATTAGAGCTGCTGAGGAAAGACAATTGGAGAAGGATGTACCAAGAACTACTGATGAATTCGAGAAACTTGTTAGGAGCTCTCCTAATAGTAGTTTTGTGTGGATTAAATACATGGCTTTCATGCTTAATTCAGCTGATATCGAGAAAGCTCGTGCTATTGCTGAAAGGTAGAACTTTTACTGAATTGTTGGTTGTTTAGAGTATATAGGAAACTGAAATGCTAATATAAGCAATATAAAAAGTTTTCTTTGTAATGCCGAGCTTCTTTTTCTTTGTAAACCTTTTGTAGGATTTCTAGATTTTTAAGACAACTGATTGGAGTCATAAATCTGCTTGGTTTAAATTATATTATCCACATTATCATGTTCGGTAATGGGGGACAAAAACCCATATGGTCCCCATTATCTCTTCTGGTTTACTTGGGTAGTTGGTAGCTTGTTAACCAAATTAAGCTAGACTCAATGTTTATAGGTCTCTTTGCCTGGATGTAAGTCATAGGTTGTAGTTTAGCATATTGGGTCATTGTGGTCTGACTGAAATTCGTACTTCGATGAATTTCATTGTATCCTGAAGCCTCATTCTCCCATGTGCAAGCATTCATAATTTAAGGTTTTAGATTGCTTTTCCAGCTTTAATTTTTTGTATGCGGCTTCCATTTATTTCATTGTCTTCTGGGGCTCATTTTACAGTTTTATTTTTGGGGGTTTGCCGCATTGATATGTAATATACAGCTGTTGAACAGAATGTATTTATAAAAGAGTGGCAGTGCCAAATGAGAGATGCTTACCCACTTTAGGACACTGTTATATTTGAATAATTTGTTACGCTAACTTTATCTTCAATATTATTCTTTTCCTTCAAGGGCTTTGAGAACCATTAACATTCGAGAAGAAACAGAGAAGCTAAATATCTGGGTGGCTTACTTTAATTTGGAGAATCAGTATGGGAATCCTCCAGAGGTAACATTGGATCTGCAAATGCATCTTTCAATCGAGTATATCTTTTTTAACAAAATTAGTTCTTGTAACTGTTAACTTCCATTGGGATGTTATTTCAGGAAGCTGTGCAAAAAGTATTTCAAAGGGCATTGCAGTATTGTGATCCCAAAAAGGTACATTTTGCACTTTTGGGCATGTATGAGAGGACAGAGCAACATAAATTGGCCGAAGAGCTACTTGACAAAATGAGCAAGAAGTTTAAGCACTCGTGCAAGGTGTTTCATGAATTCCTGTGTTGATTTTTCTTTTCAGAAATTTGATTAAAGCTAGTTTTAACATGGTAAGAAATTTCAGCTTTGGTTGAGACGGGTGCAGATGCTGTTGATGCAACAGCAGGATCGGGTTCAACCTGTTGTTAACCGTGCTTTACTCTGCCTTCCACGCCATAAGCACGTTAAGTTTATTTCACAGGCAGCTATACTTGAGTTCAAATCTGGGGTTCCTGATAGAGGGAGATCTATGTTTGAGGGAGTTTTACGAGAGTACCCAAAGAGAACGGATTTGTGGAGCATTTATCTTGATCAAGTGAGGACTTTATACTAGTTGATTTTTTTGGTTATATTAATATATGTATTGTGCATATGTTACCATTTTCAATCAAACTTGACAGGAAATTCGACTTGGAGATGAAGATGTGATTCGTGCTCTGTTTGAGAGGGCAATTAGTTTGAGCTTACCACCCAAAAAGATGAAGGTTTGTATGCTTTTGCTTTTGCTCTTTAAGAAATTGCATTTATGTCGTATACTTGCAGTTGGCCTTTGTTCCTTTCTTGATAATCCTTGTACGCCTCTTCCATTTGCAGTTTTTATTCAAAAAGTATCTCAATTACGAAAAGTCCTGTGGTGATGAGGCAAGAATTGAATCTGTCAAACAGAAGGCAATGGATTACGTAGAAAGTACTCTAACTTGAAGTTATTGAGATTTGAGACTCATCTGATCAGTTGATCTGGAATATGCGAGTACATTGGCGTAGTCGTCGAGATAACATTATTTTTGCATTAAAATAGCTCTAGTATAGAGGAAGAAATTATATCCATAGTTTCTTCTAATTTTTTATTTGAAGAGTCTCTTTTAAAACCCTAAATAGTAAATTATGAGCTGATAGATGGGGGAAATGCCCTTCTGTATTTAGTATCTTGACTATGGCATCGCCACCAACATTGTTTTTGATGTAAAATGCTACCGATTGAGGGACAATAACATCTTTCTTGGACTGAATGATTGTGCATGGAACCATAACCTGAGGTAACTTGTGTCTGAAATCACTAGAGAAAACAGTTTTAGCAGCACTTAACGCAATGTATAGTTTCATCCTCCCTAAGGTTTTCTCGAACTTAGCTCCTGCGGCTGTATTGTTTTGTCCCGCAGCTTTTGGTGCAAAATTTTGTACCCAACCCGTGAAATTTTGTTCAATGTTCTTGTATATCTCATTGACTTCTGATCTCTCAAAGCCTCCGTAGTATAGTCCATCATTGATGTACCTACACCACACCATTAAACAGCCGTTGGAAACCAACTGTTAGGAATCATCATGGTTCCAACATCATTGTGAATGAATTCTAGACCTATAGAATGTTACTTCTTTTATGATTGATTGCAAGAATCAATTGAATTCTGTACATTACATGATTTTTCATAAAATAAGGTGTAAAATCGGGTAATGATAAGACCAGGGTTATTATCTTATATACGGTGGACCATATTTTTAAACATGAAAAAGCGATTCATATTCATGGATAGAGGGGATGGGGGCACAAAGAATAGATGGTAGGGAGCACCTAGGGGAGCCACTGACGAGTATAAGATGGGTAAATAGGTGAGGCCTCCTGATTGAAGCCAAGCATCCAACCATGGCAGCCATGGAGTGACCTAAATAAATAGTGTTATGGAGATGGAGGTGATCCAGCAAGCACACCAAGTCATCTGTATACCCCTTGAAATCCGTCTGATACCTCTGTGGATCATAAAGCATGGGGTTAACTTTTGGGGAGAAAACCATGTCGAAGACCACCACCTTGAAGTAGCAGGCAAGCAAAGGGAGGAGGAGCTGCCATGCACTCTGGTCTTCACCATAGCCATGTGCCAGAACTAGGGTTTCACTCCCATTTCCATATATCTTTGCGTTCAATGCTGTTGCAATGCCCCCCTTCTCGCACACCATTTCCATTCTTTCTCCCTTATGCTATCCGGGTTACTGCAATATCAGAGGTTCTATTTATCCCCCCTTCTGTTGCTTCAGTTTCTTAGCTTGTATTTATAGATTTCTTACTGTGAAATGTTAAATAAAGTAAGCGTGGAGTCAATAAAATAGTATTATAATTCTGGATTGTTGTATGAGATTTCAGTGTCCCCTAAATTGTTAATTTATGTGTTAATTTGGAGTTAATAAGACGAGTCAATAATACATCAATTTAATTAAATAATTACAAAAAAACTTTTATTTCACATGGTAAATTGTATTATTTTTAAGATAATTTTATCATTTTATATTTTTGTATAAAGAAAAAACACATAATGAGATTTGAAGTTACAGCCTAAATTTTTATAGTTTTAGCATTTATATTTTACCATTTAACAATTATTATTTTTTTATAAATATATTTGTTTTTTAATATCGACGGTATATACACTTAGAGAGTAATAAAATAAAATAAAAAAAATCAACACTTCGCCATTACTTTGAATATGTTCTAAAACGATTATTTTAGTTATATTTCTATAGTCGATATTGGCTAAAAGAAACAGAATATCTTGTCTTCTTTTCTCTTGAACTTTATTTAATAAGCTGATGATATATATATATATCCATTTTCTTTTATATTTAATTGCTGAGGGAATGCAATAAACATAATGTTATTTATTTATTTATGTCTGCTTTTGGTCAAGAAAAACAAACATTGATTTTTCATTTAAAAGACAAAAACCATTCTATTATCTACATAAACTATTATAATTATAATATATATATTGAGAATTCTCACATGTGTTCTAAACGGGTATTTTTTTTAATATGCTTATTGCCATTAGTATACTTCGATAAAATTTGAGATTTAATTTATGTTTTAAAAATTAAATATTCAAACTTCCTACTTTTCAATTTAAAAGTCATTGTTGATGTTGATAGTTTCTGCCAAAATTTATTAACTTAACATATTCATTTTCTTTCAATTATATGCCACATCAGATGAGAACAACCTAATTAAAATTCTAAATTGAATGCTTTTGATAGAAAATAATTAATTTTAATATTTGGATTGAGAGTTTTAAATAAAAAAAGTTAGGAGGATTGAATTTTTAAATTTTATCAAAGCATAAGGACTAACAACATATTTTAATAAGATAAATTTATTTGATCCAAAAATGTTATAAATGATAATTAAAATTGTATTTAGAAATAATAAATAGAAAAAGTAACATAGGGTTGTCCAACCTAAATAAAACATGATAGATAAATTAAACCGCAACGTCTCTTTCTTAAAAAATATTTTGGTAAAAAGGGGTCCATTAAATTTCACAAATCATGTATTTTTTCGGTTTTAAATGAAAATAAAAAGGGTAAACTCCATAAATAATCATTCAATTATTAGCACATTTTTGTTTTGATCACCTAAGTTTAAAATTTTCTATTTTTAACATTGTTGAAATTAATTTTTTTTATCAT
Source organism: Gossypium hirsutum (assembly GCF_007990345.1). NCBI lineage: Eukaryota > Viridiplantae > Streptophyta > Magnoliopsida > Malvales > Malvaceae > Gossypium > Gossypium hirsutum. The sequence continues at coordinate 71,912,088 of NC_053432.1, forward strand.
TCATTCATTAAATCACTAATGGAGTGCTTACATGATTATTTTTATTAGAATAATAATAAATTTAACCCTTCAATATTTATAGTTTCTATCAGTTTGGTCCTAATTCTAAAAAAAATTAACAAATTTATATATTATGTCAATTTAGTCTTAATTCTTAAAAAATCAAAATTAAAATTAAAAAAACTTTAAAAAATAAAAAAAAAATCATTGAAACATTCATAAAATGAAGAGGAATATAGGAATATAGTGTTGGAGTGGAAACAATTGAACAAGGGTGGTGTCCAGAATGAAGAGGAGTTGGTTGTAGGCTTTTTGAATTGATGAATCCTAATCCCTCATTTATTAATTTGGTTATGTCCGCTGAACCATACTTTCTGACTTTGCCCTTTCAATTTATTTCTGCTTCATTTTCGGCCAACCCCTCTACACCTACACCTACATCTTCCATTTACATCCTTTTTATTTATTTATTAAATACAATATTTTTCCCAATATTTATTAATCAAATTTTTCTTTTTTTATGTTTTTTTATTTATATAATGAGTGTGTCTTAGTATTTGTGTATATTCAAATTTTTGAGGAGTAATAAGTTTAATCGCTCTCAACTTGCGTACTATCTCTATAAATTCTCTTGACCAAGTTGACAAAGACAAATACAAAGGAGGCAGGCAGAGGCTTTGGAATGGATCATTTCCCAAAAATTTAGAAAGTTTTAATTTTAATTTTTTATAAATGATTAAATTATAAATTAATATAAGAGCCCCTCTAAAAAAAATGAAAAATATTTCATTTAATCCATTTAAAAATGCTAAAATTATAAACTAATACATGATAAAATCTATATTTGATCTTTCAAAAATTTATAATTCAATTTTGATCCATAATTTTTTTTTAAATCCATCCTTGTGAGTTGATATATTAATTAACCCAAGTTAAAAATACTAAATTTTTAAACATTTTTTTGAAAAGTTAAATCACTCAAATTATAATCTCGAAATAAGAGAATTATGAGATTGGTTAAAAACAAATTTGGTTTTTTTTTTTTTTTTTGAATGTGGTATGATTGAACACTTAGTAACTTTTTTCGGAGCCGCTGGTGTCATGCATATTAACCATAATTTTATTTTTGTTTCAAACCAAACCGTTTTCAGACTTTTATGTTGATGATGTCAATGATGTGTAGTTTATCCATCATTAAAACATACTTTTACACACTTGTATTTATTGAAAGTGAAAAATAATAAAATATAAAAGGAATTATTTTGAGTTACAAAATCATATAATTATTCGTTAGTGGTACATCTGATTTATGTATTGTTGTGTTGAAGTATTCATATACAAATCACTAGCTCTATTTCTTATCTAATATTTTTGTTGGTATAAAAAAAGTGATTCCTTGAAAAAATATTTGAACACGTTCAGATCTAAATCTCAAATTTATTAAATCTAACTATCAAAGGTTGGTTATTTTTAATTAGAATAATTCAGTTCTGATGTATAAATATTGAATGCAATGATGAGATATATTGTATTTTTAAAGAGACACGTAAATTTAAATATTGAAAATGATATTATTTAGAGAGATAATCACAAACTCTAACCATAAATTATAAAATTCAATTTCAAAAAAGAAAAAAAAAAAAACTCTTATCCATTGATATCTTCAAAACAGGTATAATTATGAAACATGGACATGTTTTGTAATTATATACTACTCTTGTCAATTGCTTCCAAAACAATAGTGCTCTTATCTAATTATAGAATGAAGATGGTTTTAAACATGTACACTTTTTTTTTTTATAGATACACATTTGAAGCGAAAATCACCTGTCAATATATATATATATATATGATTATTATATTTATAGCTAAGATTTTTTCAAAATTATTTTATTTATTAATTAATTATGTGGGGGCAATGTAAACTTCTTAAAAACAATGGAAAGGTCTTTTTTTCCCCTCAAATTGAGGGCATTGACGATATTGACAATAGATATAATTTGATCTTATCTTCAACGGTCTTCAAAATTTGCCTTTTTGTATTTAACTGTCTATTTATTTTTCATTGACATTTAACAACTTTTGCAAAACAAATTTATTTCATTATCACAACAAACCTATTGTCTTTTCTTTTTCAACTTCCATCATCATTTTCATCATCATTTTTTACTCTTATAACTTCTTTTTAATTTTTAAAATGAAAAAAAAATAAACACATTCAAATTCATTTTTTTAATTATTACGTTAAATAATATTTACTAAACTAGAACTCAATATTTTAAATTAAAATGTTTTTAGTAAAATTGAAATTATAATGTCCGTTTACCAAAATCAGTGAAAATTTTGAGTTGGACTCGTTGTAGACATAAATTTCAATGTTTGAAATATGATAAAAAGAAAAACTGGAGACAAATACAAATTTTCTTATTTATCAAAAAAGTTGCAGTTTTTATTCTTTTTCCAATAAGAAATTTGTTTTGTTCTTTTTCATGTAAATAAAGCTTCAATTCAAGGGGTGTCGAGATTTAATTTTAAGTAGATGTAATTTGCTTTAAAGATTATTGAGACTTAATCTTAAGAAAATTAATTATCTATTGTGTTAATGAGATTGAATCGAGCAGAGTTTGGTTTAAGGATCTTTGAGAATTTATCTCGGATGGTTGATTCATTTCAAAAGCATTTTAGACTTGGTCTTGAAGACTGATTGATCTCCATTTCAAAATTGAAGATTTCTTATTCAAGGGTTTTCAAAATTTGGTCTTGGATAGTAGTTCATTTCAAGAGTCACAAAGACTTAATCTTGAAAACAAGATTTGATCTCTTTTCTTTAACAAACTAAGATCGTAGAGTGACTTATTGAGAATTATTGAGAATCGACGTAAACTTCTTCGAAATTCCTTCAAGTTATTTATTTATTTCAAAGAAGACTTTGGATTTTGGAGAGAGCTTTGGTATTTAAAATCATCTCTTCATATTCTAAAATTCAGCACTTTTATATTTGTATTGAATTGCTTGGAGGTAAGTTTTTTTTATAGTTCTCCCAAGTCAAGAAAAAGAAAGTTTATAATATGAATTTTTCAAAAAACAGTTTCTAAAATAACTTTAACTTTTTTATTATTTATTTAATGTAATTTAATTAGAAATAAAATCATCCTTAAAAATATGATTTATTATAAAAGAATTTTAAAGAAGATTTATTTTCTTAATTTATGTTTTAATTAATTTAAATTAATTTGAGTAAAATAATTACGACACGATATATGATGTTATCATTTTCTTTAACACATTATAACTATAACCCCTCACCCGATTTGATTGTTAGGTCTAAGTTATAGGATGCCACATTCGTTCCCGAAGCAACTACAGTCAATTAGGTAGTAAATAGTTATTTCCACATGCAAATAAGTGTCAATCACATCCAAATTTATATAAACAATCAATTCCGAGTTTTAATTAATTCTGGTAGTGAGATTGTTGACAGGTCCCTCAAGTCTTCAAGAGAGGAAATCTTTGACTCAATCCTCTTAGGAAGTGTTGTTATAACCTTCTCAACCACCCTACTCTCAATAAACTCGCAATTTGATGCTATTGACCACTTCCATTATCCCATCTCATATTGTTTTACAGTTTCAACCTCCATCATCTTCAAATTCTAAAAATCTCTTCTAAGATTAATGAGTTTTTATTGCTTGGTCTTGTCTAAACCCTGAAACTCCTCCCTTAGCTTATTCCTAGCTTTTTTGGGAGTCTCACAAGTCACAATCCTGGTGAAAATCACATCTGAAACACCACTTTGTATGGATGACATCACCTTGTACATCTTAGCACGATCATCACTATACTGCCTGATCTGTGCTATGGTGTGATTCGTCCTCAACGGTGGTGGTTCAACATCGGCATTCACTGTAACAGCCTGATTTTCAGTGGTGTAGGAAAAAAGTGGTTCAAGGCCACCAAATCCGATGAGTCAAATGAGATTTTAGAAAGATTTTTACATTAGTAATTTGTGTTTTATAAAGATTTATTAGGTCAAGTGATTTTAGAAAATGAGGTATCGAGATCTTGTTTCTATAAACCGAGCTGTAAATATTTTTATAAATATTTACGGACTGCCATTAAGGTAATATTAAAGTTTCATTAGAAAATTTTAACATTTTAATAGTTAATTAATTGAAAAAGATACAAAACTTATAAATTATAGAAAATAAGTGATTAAATAACTTGATAAATAAATAAGGGAGGACTTAAGGAGAAATTAAACCTAAAGGAAAAGCATGAGGCGGCATAAGCAGAGAAATAAATAAAAATTAAGTGAATGAAGGGCAAAATTGTAAATTTTATGAAATTAAAATTAAATAAATTGGATTCTAAAGTTTTCTAGGCCATTCTTCTTCATAATTTCGGAAAAACAGCTATGGGAGAGATATTTTAGGCTGGTTTTGCATATTTTTATTGCATGTGAGTCTAATTCTTTCCCTTCTCTTATAATTTTTATGTTTTTAAGACTTTTACAATTAGGTCCAACTAGCTATTTCATTAGTTTTTAATTTTATTGGAAATTTTAAAAGTTTCCATTGATTAATACTGGATATTTTTGATGAAATAACATGGATTTAGAGCTTTAATTTTGTTGTATAATGATTTTAATAAGTGATTTTGTTAGATATTGATTTTAGGACTAAATTGTGAAGAATTAAAGAATTAGGGTTTGGTATTAAATTTCTATGTATCAGTGGCTGTAAGATAGCTTAGAATATTCAGATAAATTATCAATTGAGAAAAATTAGTTCATTTGATAGACTAATTAGTAAGGGGACTAAATTGTAAAATTTGTAAAAATTAGGGTAATTGTGTAATTTAAAAAATTTAAGGATATTAATGGTGAAGTGAATTGGAATTGAAATATATGATAATAAATGAGTAATTTTATATTTTAGATAAAGAGCCCATAGATACTCGTGAAAAAAGAAAATTAGCAGAATAGTCCCTGAACTTCTAAAAATCTTACAATTTACCCCAGTTAGGTTTGTATGGTTAAAATTTAATAATTATATTGAATTTATGAATGATATTATGTATTTAGTATATTGTTGAAAAATGAAATATTGTTAAATTATAAATTTGAAGTGAATATCCGGTTTAAATGGAACGTGGGGTTGAGTACAATCGTTGTGTGACGAAAGACAACAAAGGAAGAATTGACGGCAAATTACCCAAGTAAACCAAGGTTTAGCATTTGTTGAGAACTTTCACGTTTACTTTCCGTTTAGCTTTCATGAGCTTCTATCTAAGTCATATGAGTTTTCGTTCAACCCTAATAGGTTCCCGTTCAGCTTTTTTGAGCTTCTGTTGAACCCTTATGGGTTTCCGTTCAAATATTATGAGCTTTTATTCAACCAATGGGTTTCTGTTTAGCACTTATGTGCTTCTGTTCACCCTTCGGGCTTTTGAAAACGATGTACTCATATTTGTAAACCGTTCTCTGACTCGGTAAGATTTGGTAAGTGACAAGTGAAAGTGATTTTGGAAGACATATTGTTATTTTGGTATTGATCTGAAATAAATGTATTCATCGATTGAAGTTGTGATTGATAGGGAAATTAAATTGAATAAATTTATTTAAATTGATGTTTTATAGTAGGTTCGGTAAGATTTATGTTTAAACCATCGAACTTACTAAGCTTCATTAAGCTTTCTTGTATTATTTAATGTCCTTGTGGATTTTCAAGAGGTTAGAAGATAGTATCAGCACATCAAGTCACACTATCCAGCCTATTCCGGTAGTTTTTGTACGTTCAATACGGTTTATATGGCATGTATAGGGTTTGTGTGGATTTAATCAAAGTTTGTCTTGTGTAAATGTTAATAATTATAATTTTGCTTATATATATGTTGGGTTGGAAATGAAACATATTGGTGATGTTGATGTGAATGATATAGGTTGTTGTATTCAATTTGTGGTGAACTTTAGTAGACAAGTTAAATGGATTAAATAGGTAAGTTTGAGTATTTAAGATATAAGTTATCATATATTGTATATAATACATGATTTTGGCTTGTTTTGAATGCTTGGTTGTAGTATTTTGATGTGTTAAAATGTTGTATATAGGTTGATATCTAGATGGGTGAGAAAAGTGGCCTTGAAATGGACAATTTTCGTCCACACGGGCGTGTATCTCAATCGTGTGTAACATACGGCCAAGCACATGGGCATGTGGTCTGGCCGTGTGTCCCCTACATCCTTAAAATTTAGAAACAGAATGCTTAGGTTTTTGCACACGGGCGTGCGGCTTGGCCGTGTGACCCCTGCACCTTAATTTCATAAATTAGTATGCTCACATGGCCTATGTAACACCCCTATCCCGTAATCGTCGCCGGAATAGGAAAGGGGAGTCACCGGACAGACAGAGCATTTCAGAGTAACACAGATTCACAGATATCATATAATATCAATACATAAATATTCATCCACAATTCATCCATTAAGATAGTCTACGAGAACTAAAACGTACATTTAGGGAAGGTCGGAACTAAACTGAACCCATTCAAAAATTTCAGAACTTAATCAATATTTTCAAAACTGACCAAGTCACACACCTGTGTGACTAGGCCGTGTGACTCCCACGGGCACAAGATGATACGAGTCATAAAGGCCCAATCCAAGTTCAAGAACGTGCTGGGCTCAAATTGCCACAAGGCCCAATAACGAGATCAAAGGCCCGACAAATGCGGTCCAAACTAAATGGGACCATTCAAGAGCTTGTTAGCAAGGCCTTAGATTCATACACGAGAGAACAAGAAAATCAAGATTCACTTTCTTGTTTTCAAGAAAATCAAGAAATCGAATCTTGGCCCAATTTTGCTGTTCGAAGAGATTTCAAGAATCAAGAAAATCAAGATTTCAAATCTTGGAAATCTTGGTCCAAGAAACCAAATCTTGCAGCCAAAACGCATTGGATCTCCATTACGAGCGTCAACGACCCAATTTTGGTAGGAGATGGATCACAAGCCCAAATTCTTGAAGGCGAGGCCCAATAACCAAAATCCTGCCCAATCAAGAAATTTCTTCATACTTAGTTGAAAAATCAGGCCAAAATGTCAAAGGGCCTAATTTTTAAACATCTTACTTGTTTAATTTAATTTTTTAATCTTTAGGAGCATTACATGTAAAATTCGGCCCAAAACAGCCCATATAAGTGCATGGCCGAATTTACCTTGTTATTTTATTAATTAGGTTTAATTTTTATTAGTTACTTGTGAGATTAGGATTTGTTGGAGGCCTATATAAGCATTGGCCAGCCACCCTTTGTAAAAACATCTTATTATTATTTTTTTCTATCAAATTTCAAATTTGTTGAGTGCAGAATTTTCTTTGGGGTTTTCTCCAAGAATTCTCTCTTGAGTTTTCTTTAGAAGTTGTTTTAACAATCTTTTGATTGTGGGAGCCATCTTCAACCTTCTTCTTGCCATCGATATTCTTTGGAGGGGAGATTAGAGCCGTTTGAAGGAATTTGTGAATTCTTTCGGGAATTCAAGGGTTCTTAGGACTTTTCTTTATTTCTTGCTGTTTCGATTTGTTTCTTTATTCCTACTTGTGCCGATTCATCATCTAATATTTTGCTGTTCTTGTTTGTGTTTTAGCCTTGATTCAAACTCCAAGAACTCTTCATTTAATCGGTTCTTTTATTGGCCATATATAATCGACTCAAAATTCCCCAAAATTAGGGTTCTTGCCGTTTTCTATTTCTTCTTGTTGGGTGAAATTCGGCTGCTGAAATTTGGGCAATTCATATTGGGTGTTCAATTGGACCGAATCGCAACTTAAATTCACTTCTTGAACTGTTCAATTTCACCTATTTCTTTCTTTTCTTTTTTTTTGCCGCCCAAATCCCTAATCTTCCAATTAAAAATCTGATTGTTTCAATCTACTTACTGTTTTGGTGTTCTTGGCAGATTCGGCTTGTGGGAGTTCATTCTTGGGAATCACTTTCGTGTTCTTGGTTTCAAGAAACCTCTTTCATAAGTGTTTCGTTCCTTGATTAGATCTTGCTGATTTTTAGGGTTCTTATTCCAGATTTTAATTTTCCAGATTTAATCTCGTTCTTTGTTTGATTTCAGATCTGTTCGTTTAGAGCTTTCATAGGAGTTTCTCGTGACTTGGCAACTCGATCTTGGTCCGCGCGCGTCCCTATATCACAAGACACGCTCATGTGGTCCAATCGTGCCAAAAAGAGGTCCTATACTGACTTTTTAACATGGCCAACAGACACGGCCGTGTTCCATGACCGTGTAAAATTTAGCTAGCTACTGACTTTCTCACACAACCACAAGGCACGCCCGTGTTCCCTGGCCGTGTGGCACAATACAGGCTTGGTTTAAGCCAATTTGCCACCCTTTAAGGGTCCAATCCTACCAACATTAATAAGCAACATTTCTAACCAATTCCATGCTTAAAGATGACCATTTCATATTAGAACATAACACATTTCAAAACATGCATCAAAACTATGCACAAAACTTAACATTTGCTAGCCAATTGACATGGCATAACATATATACAATTCAAAACTTAATACATAGACATTCTAGCCTATACATGCCATACTTAGTAATATTTACACTTTCAAAGGTACCAAAAAAAGCTTGATAGTGTGGTGACAATCCTCGACTATCCGGAGCCTTCAGTAGTTACGATAACTGTAAAACAAACAGAAATCACATAGAGTAAGCTACGAAGAGCTTAGTAAGTCAAATACAAATTTCCAACTATTATAGCATAAAAATAATAGTAAATGGCCAGATTTCACAACCGTCTCATAGAATATTTCCTTACTTCACAGAAACAGTCTTTTCTATTCAAAAATCTAGTACGATACAAACGTACTTGTATGAATTATACATTTCATATCTCATACTTTATCATTGGACAATCCAGAAACGAAATAAATATTCACAGACAAGTACAATGTCGACGTCCCAGACGTGGTCTTACATGTAATTCAGTATCGATGCCTCTGTCCCAGACAGGGTCTTATACGAAAATAGATACGATGCCGATGTCCCAGACATGGTCTTACACGTAAATTTCAAATCGATGCCTGTGTCCCAGGCACGGTCTTACACGATAATTCAGGTCAATACCAACGTTCTTTTATCAGGCTCTCAAGGCCGTCCAATGCAGATAATAGTTTATAAACACAGAATTTAATCAACTTAAGACATAAGTGTAGTTTGACTTACCTCGTTCGGATTTCGGACGAAAATGGGTCGACTATTCGACTACTTTGGACTTCTCTCGATCTAAATCTGATTTTCTTTGTTCTTGATCTAATTAAATCCAAATTCAACCATTCAATCATTTATTTCATTCAAAAATAATCCATGAACACATATTTAGAGTACTTTGCATTTTAGCCCTTTAATTTCAAACTTTGACAATTTAGTCCATTTTTCACCAAATCAAAAATATGCAAAAATTCACCAAAACTATAGCTTGGCCAAATATACATGGCTTCCATACAAGCCCAATTAACACATTTAATTCACAATTTAGTCCTTTAAAACCTCGTTTTCACAAATTAGCTCAAATAGCTCATTTTATTAAAAATTCAAGAACAAAACATATAACTCATCTAACAAGCCTTCATAATTCATCCAAAAACATCACAAAACTCATGATATCAACAATGGCATTGATAAATGCTAAATTATACATATTTTTACCCTAAATACTTAGCATATTTATGGATGTTTATTACTAGATTTGTGGATTTTGGTGCTCTTAATCCGGTTATTTCATGTTTTGTACTCAGGAGAGCACCAAGAGTCAAAAGGATCCAAAAACGAGCAAAAAAGGGACAAAACAGACCAAATCGAGAAGATGACACGGCCTAAGCTTTGCCACACGGGCAGCTCACACGCTCGTGTCTTTCGAGGGTGTCGACTAAGGCTTTCACGATTCACACGACCTGGCCATTGACCCACATGGCCGTTGTAACACCCCGTACCCGAGACCGTTGCCGGAGTCGGACACGAGGGGTTCACAGACTAAATTCACTTACTTGCACAGTTCATTTTAAAAATTTCCAGGCAGTTGGCTAACTGTGTCACTGTCACCTTAAAAATCATATCTTGAGTTCTAAAACTCAAAAATCAGTTTCGTAATTTTTTCCTGAAACTAGACTCATATTTCCATCTACATATTTTTTTCTAGAATTTTTGGTAGGGCCAATTAGTACAGTTTATTAGTTAAAGTCTCCCCTGTTACAGGGTACGACTATACTGACCTTCATGCATTACGATTTGGATATCTCCCTGTACAGGGTTCAATACTGATGCCATTTGTTTCTATAGAAACTAGACTCAAAGAGGAATCTATACATATATGGTATGACTTCTAAATGTCTCTGGTTAATTTCTAATGAATTTCCAAAGTCAGATCAGGGGATCCAGAAACCGTTCTGGCCCTGTCTCACGAGAACTTTAACATCTCATAATATACTGTTCATATGAACGTTTCGTTACTTTCCAATGAAAATAGATTCATCAAGGTTCGATTACATAATTTATTCACTATTTAATTCCATTCCTACTATTTTTAGTGATTTTTCACATCCACATCACTGCTGCTGCCAGCATCTATTTTTAAGGTAAACTTTACCCATTTCATGATCCTCCATGGATCAACTAGAGTTTGTCATACATATTCCAAAAATGATCATGAATAACCATTCCCATGGCTAACCGTTACCAACATTTCCATACCTCTCGACGGACAACATACAAAACGATTATAATGCTATGATCAAAGTATATTTAAGCCATTTTCGCATGGCTATCCAAATTTACACAAAACCGAAGGGTACATGACCAACAACAAAAGGGTAGTCCTATACATGCCATTTCAAAGTTCAACCAAAAGTATACCAAAAGGAGCTTTGATAGTGTGGGCGAATTCGACTTCAAAATCCCGAGTCCGATAGCTGAAGAACCAAAATCTATAAAACAGAGAATCAAAGAAACAGAGTAAGCATTAAATGCTTAGTAAGTTTTGAGCAAAGAATTTAGACACAACCAAAGTATAGCATTCATGTAGCTAAACAGATAATTTCATATGCACAAATTTTCAATACCATACTTACTTCACATTACCAACCCTTATATTCATACACAAAGATTAACTTAGCCAAAGGCCGGTAGCTCATTTATCAACTGAGCGAATACTTATTTGTAAGGGCTCAACTAATTCAAAGCATATACGAAACATACCTCAATGTTGGGATGTTACAAGCGTATTAACTGAAATTTTTACAGCAAGATCGTTCATTCCCGAATCACGTACCTTCGGAATTTAACCGGATATAGCTACTCGTTCAAATGCCTTCGGGACATAGCCCGGTTATAGTAACTCGCACAAATGCCTTCGGGACTTAACCCGGATTTAGTAACTCGCACCAATGCCTTCGGGCTTAGCCCGGAATTAGTAACTCGCACAAATGCCTTCGGATCTTAGTCCGGATATGGTCACTTAGCACAAAGCCTTCGGGACTTAGCCCGGACATCATTCGAATAACCATGCACATTTAACAATAAATCATGACACATTCGTATTTCATTTTCATTAGCAAAACTCAAACACAAGACACTTATCACTCTTGCAATTTCGGCTCAATAGCCACTCACAAAGAGCATGATTTTGATTTTCTTAAAACATGATCTAATCAAATCATAATCTAAGCTCTATTACTCAAGAACTTACCTCGGATGTGGTCGAACGTTTTCAGCGGCTATTCGATAACTTTTTCCTTTCCCTTATCCAACTGTGGTCCTCTAAGCTCTTGAGCTAATTCAAACAAATTTAACTTATTAAAGTCTCATTATGCTAGCTTATGGCCGAATATGACAAGGAGTTTGATTGGTCATATGGCCACCTTCTAGCTCAACTACACAATGGTCATATGCATTTTTAATCACATCAAGCAATTTAATACAATTCATTCGAACATCAAAAGAAAACCTCAAGGTACTTAGCCCATATATACTTTAGGCATTAGAGTCACATATATATATGGAATCATGAATCAAACTCAACATTTTAGCTAATATTCCCCCTTGGCCGAATTTTCTAAGCCAAGACAAAAGCATCAATATGCTTGCCTCTAACCGAATACATGCAACACCAATCTTCTTCCTATGGCCGAATATGCATGTCTATGTTGAGGCCGATTATATACTTAATACCACACATAAATGGCATACATTTTACTAACTAATGCATTACATATTATAACTCAATACGCATCCATCATTTAATCCATAACCGAAGCACCATCATGTTTAAGTATATACCTTGAGATAATATATAGGTCATACCAATACATCATGTGCAATCATATATATATGTGCAAGAGCCGAATCACAAATTTGATTATAACCAAATTTAAACATATATCCAAAACATAAATCTTACCTACCATGCAATAAGCATAAATCACACTTATGGATATACCATGGCCGATACTTCCAACAACACCAAATAAAAATATACTTCATGGATCTAAGGTAGAATCAAGAAAGAAACTCATAATCATCAAGATGTAAGCAACTACCATTGTTCATCTAGATTTAGCATGAAACACAACCATCACCCTTATTAATCTCCATAGCCGAAAACCTTACTTATTCCAAAATCACAATTTCAACATGGTTTACCAACAATAACTTGATATCTCACTCAAAATCAACTAGGATTTCAAGAACTAGTATCAACTTCCTTACCTTAATATCGACCTAAGATGACCGATTGCTTCACTCCTTCCTTCCTCCTCTCAATTCGGCCAAGAAGAACCAAAGAACACAACTTGTTTCCTTTCTTCCTTAGAACATTCGGCCAAGAGAAATGAAAAAAGATGGACACTTTTTTTTTTGTTTTCTTTCTTACATTCACGGCAATGGGGAGGGGGGAGAATCAATCACACACATTCTTTCTTTTTTCCATTTCTCCTTATTACCCATACTCCTTATTTTATTGTTCCTAACATACATCACTAACATAACATGTTTGTGACATGTTTCCACTCATAGCATGGCTGGCCACTATGCCTTAATTTGGGTAAATTGACATGCAAACCCATCATTTTCACAATATGCATTAATAGGCCACTTTGCATTTGCCTAGCACATTTCTAAATTTTCTCACATAAGTCCTATTTGATAAAATTCACTTACAATTAAAAAAATTCAAACACGAAATTTTCACACATGCACATGTATATATAATGAGCATCAATTATGACGGTTAATTATTTTTATGACTCGGTTTAGTGGTCCCGAAACCACTTCCCGACTAGGGTCACATTAGGGCTGTCACAGCCGTGTGCAATTTAATGGATCGAACATGGCCTGGCAATCACGTCAAACGGCCGTGGCACACCGGCGTGTCCCTTTTTCAAAAGAGTTGTATTTTACATGGAAAAGGATACTTAGGGAGGAAGAAAGCCAACCAAAGCCTATATAAACACCCTAAGTATGACTTAGAAGGGGGCCCTCTCTCTAGAACTTTTCTGGAGTACAGAACCACACGCTGGGAATTACTTGAAGAAAGCCAGACGATCCATCCAAAAAACCGGAGCTACTCCAAGACTGAAGATCTCTCTCAGAATTCCTTCAAGGGTTTTAGAGTTTTCTTTATGTTTTGTTATTTTCATACTTTTGAGATGTACTCTTATTTTATTATGAACTAAACCCTTAGATAAGGGGGTTGAAACCTATGATGGATCTTGTTATTATTATCTGAACTGTATGATAAATACTTGATTTGTTCTTAATTATGTGTTTTTAATGCTTGAGTTAATATTTCGGGTATTAATTCATGATTTGATGTGCTTATGCAGAGGAGCAAAAGTCCCTGTCTAAGAGTAGATTTGGCATAATTAAGCGGAGTTGATCGAACGCCTAGAAATAGGGTTACGAGATTTTGCCGGATTAGGGTGAAACCTAATATGGGAGTCCATAGATCGATTTACTGCTTCCCTAGGGGTTTTAATTAAGAAAGAGATTTCGATTAATTCAACTGAGGGTTAGACGTTAGTAGTCTCGAAAGAGAGAATAATATAGGTTAGGGAGTCTCACGGATCAAGTCAAGTGAATAAATCATTTGGTTCAGAGTCAGATAATAAGTGAAATCTAGGTGGATTCCTCCTTGGGCGTCGTCTTTATCAATTACTTTTCTTCAAGTCTTTTTCCAAATTTTCTCTTTGCTTTAGTTTAATTAGTTAATTAGTTAAATAAACAGCCCCTCATTATTTCTAGGTTAAATAATAAAAAGATAGTTATTACTAGTACTTTTGGTTCCCTTGGGTACGATATCCCGGTCTTGCCATTATTATACTATTGTTCGATAGGTGTGCTTGCCTTTTCGTCGTGATAATAGTTAGTTTAGGTTTGATCTTCTTTATAAATATTTATTACTTGTTACGAATCATGCGATCAGGCATTTCATGAAATCTTTAATAGAAACAGAAATTCAGACATGGGCTTTGAAGAACACGAAGCAACGATCACAGAAACATAAAAATTACCAAAAACGGAACAAAACGAACCTTGAATCAAGCTTGAATCATGGCCGAATGCTTCAAACACCCAAAACCTCTCTTTTCTTTTTATTTTCGGTGGAAAATGGATGAAATAAATGGATTTTAACCTTTGTTTTATTTAATGTAACATAAATTCACCTTTTACCATTTTGCCCTTCATTAATATACCTTAAAACTTACCAACTACATGTCCATAATTGTCCACCATTTAAAAAAATGGTACAATTGTCATGCAAGGACCTTTATTATAAAAGCCAACCCAAATAGGTGCTTTATCATCTAGCACTCAAGTTTTACACTTTTCGCGATTTAATCCTTTTTCATAATTAAGCACAGAAACAGACAAATTAAATCACAGAAATTTCACAGATATAAATTCACATATCATAGGCACAGAAAATAATATTAAAATATTTTTCAAACTCAGATTTGTGGTCCCGAAATCACTATTCTGACTAGGGTCATAACCGGACTGTTACAGCCTAGCACCCAAGGAACAATTTGAGTGATTTATGATTGGTTTTTAATATGTATATTAAATGTTTTGAAATGTCCATATATGATCTAAAAATTTTGGTAATGCTCTGTAACCCTGTTTCAGCGACGGATAAAGGTTAGCAGTGTTACATTCACTACCTCCCACAAGTCAAAAGCCTGAAGGTAGGTCTTCATCTTTACTACCCAAATATGGTAGTTTTCACCATTGAACACAAGCGGTGGAGGAGGTGAGAAACTTGCTGAAGACATTTTTGCAAAAACACAAAAACAATAGCCCTCAAAGATCAATGACTCTGGATTTCAATTGTTGGTGTTATGAGCAAAAAAAGAAAGTAAAACAGAGAAAATTAGCAATCCAATTTGACTTGCTATGTGTCATCATGGTTTTCAAATACAAATTATACAATATATATTAGTTGATTCAAGCCAGAACTCAACTAATCCCACTAATACAATCTTGAAAATTTAAAAACTTAACTTGTACACAAGTTGTTTTTTGTCAATTAGCACCTAAGCACAAAAAATAAATCCTACAATTGGCGTAACATAACATGCACCAAAAAATATTTCCATACAATTCTCATGTCTTCAATAATCTAAATAGTCAGCAACTTCATAGTTCGCCATGCAGTGCACAGCTTGAGCATCAACGAGCTTGTTCTTTCTTGACTCATATAGAGAGTTCAACCTTTTAGACTGTCCACCAAATGACTTGGCGCTTGCACTCTCAGATTGTCTACCAAATAACTTGGCGTTTGCACTTTCCGCCATATGTACTCGCCACTGCATGGTTGGCCATCTCGCAACCAATAGCTTCAAGTCAAAGAAGCTCACTCGATTGCAAGTCAAGGGTTTGATCAATTTGTAGCAACAATAAAACACTTCAGATCTTTTCATCTCCAAACTAACTTTTTCTTTTTTCCTCTAGTAGATTCTCCTCAAGTTTCAACTAAAACAACATTTGGACTCTTCTTTCTCAGCTCCTTTAAAAGCTTGAAACACCTAGGCCTAATATGACCTAGAACACCACAATAGTGACAAACAATTTTATGGTTATGCTTTCTACAACCCTTTGGGTGAATAAACATCCATCTTGGAATACTCTGGTTGTTCAACAACTTTGTTAGCTTTGACAAACATAGTTGGTTATATTGTTTTGTCTCTTATATAACAAAGTCCACCCTTAATAAGGTCTTTTTTTATCGGCTGTCAATATCTCATCTAGCTTATCATTGTTAGACCCAAGTTTCTTTAACACAAATTTAGTTTTTCACAATTCCTTTAATGTTGCCTCTAATTTGGTTGACTTGACATTCAAAAGATAATATTTTCCCTTGATTTTCCTCACTTATGACTTCATGGTGACTCTTTGTTCTCCAATTTTCCAGAAGCTAGTGAGGCAAATTGAGGGAAAATATTATTTTAGAACTATTTTTCCTCACTAGATGGTTCGAGGGACACAAACATTGAGTCTCTAATTTTATTTATAAGAATGATCTCATTGAAAGTTTTATATAAGATACAAATCTTAGTAAAATCTATATAAATAAATTAGCTATACTATCAATTCATTAAATAACAATGTTATTTTAAAATCTAAAATAAATTGTTTTAGGTACATTTCTTGTAGTAACACCTCTTTATATATAGTAAACATGATATTTCAAAACATTGTGCTAAGAATCATTCATAAGTCAATAAATATCAAATAATGGTAAAAAAATAGAAAATAATAAAATGATAAAAATAAAACATATCAAATAATAATGAAAATCATATTTTTTGTGTGATGAAAATGAGAACTACCTAAATATTGGATGGAAATACCTAAATATTGGATGTCCAAGTATATTACTGTGAGACTATTTAATCCATAATCAATCTAAAATAACAAATGTAACTTAGTATGTATATGAAGTCTAATTCAATATTTTTATGATTTTAATCTATTTAAATTTAATATTCAATAATTATAATTATAATTAGTTTCTATTTATGATTAAAATAAATATGATTAAATGCATCAAAAATTAATTTATAGTATTTTCTAAATGTATATTAATAATGAAAATATAAAAATTTAAACAATTAATTATATGAAAAACTTCATCAACTTTTTTCCATTTTATTTTGTATTCTCCATGTCTATTTTATGGTTCATGTTCAGGGCTCGTGATTGCTCCTCATAATAATGTCGTCTCCAAGGCTTGAATTTGCATTCTCCTTTAGAAGTGCAATGTACCTTATCAATGCACTCAACACTTATATATGATCTTTTTCTTCCATTTTATCAAAATATATTTTAGAGTTAAAGTGTAAATTTGTCATCATACTATTGATGAATATTGAAATTTGTCACCATACTTAGTTTTCATTGATTTTTGCCATTATATTTTAAAAATATGAGTAAATTTACCATTCAACTCTTATGTGATTTAATATTACTACTAATATTTGAATTTTATTAAATTTTGCAATCAATTTTGATTTTTTAATTAAATTTTCTATAAATGAAATAAAAACTTGGAAAAAAAAATACATATATCATAAATGATAAAAATAAGTTTATTTTTATAAAATGGCCATTTTTATTTAATTTTAATATTATATTAATTAAATTATTATTTTTAAAATTTAAAGTAAAATATAAAAATACTTACTAAATTTTGTCTTCAAATTACTTTAAATTAAAATTGAAAAGCAAAATTTAATTTTTAGTGGCTAACTTTAATAAAATACCAGTAAAACAACAAAGTTCAAAATAGAGTTAAAAGAATAATATTACATTTATCTTTAATTTATGGACAATGGCAAATATCAATCAAATTAAAATATAATGATAATTTTAAAAATATAATGAAAAAAAATACATATTAACTTTATAATTTACATATTGGTTCGTAATATTGAAAAGCTAAATGGTAATTAATATAAATAAATACCATATATTTAATATGAAATTGAAATCAAATCATTATGAGTTAGGATTTTTATTATTTTCATTTTATTTTATAGTTTAAAATTGCAAAACATTTCGTAAAAAATATTTATTTTGTTTCTAATTAAATCACATAATTTCTTTTTAAATGATTAAAGTATATTAATATACTTTAAAAAATATTATTTTTATAATATTAATTTAATAATATAATGAACAATAAAAAAGTATATCTATCCACTAGAATACTTTTATATAAGCATACCCATTAAGAGAAGTTTTGCAATTCCATAATTTTTTTATAATTACTATTTTAAAAATCCATCCGTTATATTTCACATCATACATAAAAATAAATTTATCTGATCCATCAACTTAAATCATTAAAAAATAATAATTTCTGGCATTATGCCATGGAATCCATCAAACTAAATCATTACAGAAAAACGAAAAAATGACATTCGCTTCTTTCTTGAGGTTGAATAGAGAGCTTTTTTTAAAAAAAAAATTAAACAAGAAACATGTAATATTTTGTTGCAGAAGAAAAAACCCAATTCAATTGCTGCTTTTTAGGCCTTACATTTTCCATTTGAACCAACTATACAATGTTATTACTTACAAAGGGAAAAACATAGCACCAACTTTACCCATTTACTTCAGCTATTTATTCCTTGTGCCTTGCAGCTGTGTTACCCAACCTCCGATTTCTGTAATGGACTATAAAACCAAAATGTGCATGATTGCAGCCGGTGGTTGTCATCTTCTTGTACCCAGCCCTCACACTGCCACTTTTGATGTTCCCTTGATATCTCGAGTCAGAACTATGATCACAAGCCATATTTGTTACTGTTATTGATCTCTCCTTCATCAACGCTGTCTCAAATAGCATCTTGTTATTATTAATTCAAGGCATAATGGACTCGTTCAAGGAGTTGCACGACCTTGCTGACCGGGATAGGTGAAGGTGGTGGTTTCGGACTCAACTTCTGAGTAACTGGAGAAATAATGGGAAATGACAATACAGCCTCTTGCTGCATGCTTGTAAGCTCCAAGAATTGAGATAGCATGTCACCGTCAAGTATCTTGGGGACGCCAGCCTTTATCCCCACAAACAAACAATAAACCACAGTTAGAAAAGAGGCTTGCTTTTTCTGAACCCCTGAATTAACATCAAACAGACAAAAGCAGCCTGGATCCCAAGACCCACACCAAAGAAAGAATATGAAGCATAACATTTTTTTAGAAAAATGGAGGACGATTGGCAAAACTAAAGAAAGAAACAGAGCACAGCAAGGAGCTAATATAGAGGCTCAATTGCTCCTAGATTTCAATATTTCATTGGCTGAATAAAGCTAGTGGCATTAAATTTTCATCAACATCTACAAGGCTCTACAGTTAAAAGTAGCAAGTGCGTACTGCTCAAGATCAAATCACCTTGAAAACACATTCTTACCGGGTTTTCACGACTACGATATTCGTTATGATCATTGCCTAATACAGGAGCAGTCAATGGATGAAGAATGAGTCTAGCTTGGACGGCTTCCAACAGTTCGTATTCCTCCCTACAGAAACATACAATGTATCAAACAAAAGTCCCAAATCCAGACATAAATCAAAATATCAGAACATGGGAGCCTATGCAGCGCTAAAGACCAACCATGTCTATTGACATTAACCTCGGCCCATTATTGAAGGTACAACTAAATGATCCAACACTTAGATGATACAGATTACTTTCCAATACTGAAATCAATTCACTTCATCCCCAAACATTAATCCATACCTTGATATAGGTATGAAGATCATTATGCTTCCCAGGAGTGTGCTGGCCATTATAGCACTATGTGAAGGGTCAAGACTTGCATTCAGAGCCTCACAGCTGTTTAACATATCATCAGCTGGAAGTTTGTAAATAAATGAACCCTACAAAAAATATATAGAATATCTCAAACAGCTAGTTTAAGAGGAAAAACCATGTCCAGAAAAACTTAAAACGTAAATTATCTGCCCAAAGAACAAGCAACAAACAGTATAACCATTAATGCACTGTTCAGCATTTAAGCACAAAATGAAATCCATAGAGTTCAGGGATAATAAGAATTTAGCATCTCACCTATCAAAAGGATTTCAGTCAAATCAAATTGAAAAGGAACATATCAGACTAAAAACCCTTTCTAGATGTATTATATTTTCTTTTATGAGATAAAAACTGCTAGATCAAAAGAGTTGCTCTGTTTTTCCCCCTCCTCATGAATACTCACTAAACTCCAAGAAATAATCACAAATGTAATATTAAGCAGGCAAAGCATAATAGCAACTAATCATTAAAGAAAATGTCTACCTTTTTCCTCAATCAATTGAAAGCAAACTTCCACAACACCACACAGCAAGATTATTTCAAAATCACAAAACAGGTGATTCTATACCAAGAAAAAAAATTATAAGATATAGTTGCTCACTAAACAAAAAAAATTCTAGCATATTTTGTAACTTTAGAACTCAAATAATCCAATGATTGGGCTTAGTACGGCAGAGTGATCAGTATAATTTCCAAGAACTCTACACTGAATGAAATTGACTCTAGCTTCTTAGGACAAGAAAATGGACCCAGTGAATTGTACATAACTGTGGCAGGGATTACATGCAACCAGAAAACAGCAATACCTCTATCATCAATCTTGAGTTGTTGCGACAGATTTTCGTTATAGTAACCCTTGTTCACCACATTCACACCATCCTCGTTATTTATTCCTATAAGCACTAATTTCCCATGCACAACTTCTCTATTTAGACAAGTGAATAACCAATATAATTCACTATGAAGGAAGCAGACCCTTTTTTAGGTAGAACCTGGAATTTACATCATCCTTTACAATTATATTGATGATACTAAATAGAATAATGTTGATAATATCACCAAGGCTAATGATTATTTGACCTTCAATTGGCTAGCATGATCTTATAAAACCTAAGGCACATTACAATATCACTGATAATGATGAGCTGCAACAATACTAAATAGAGTGATGCTGATAATATCACCAAGGCTAATGATCTCTATTTAACTTTCAATTGGCTAGCATGATCTCATAAAAATTAAGGTACATTACAATATCACTGATAATGACGAGCTGCAACGATACTAAATAGAAAATTGTTGATAATATCACCAAGGCTAATGATCTTTATTTGACTTTCAATTGGCTAGCCTGATCTCATAAAACCCAAGGCACATTATAATATCACTGATAATGATGAGCTGCAACGATTTACCTTCTTGATGCTCATGGCAATCTCACCCATATAGTATGCACAAGTCTGCGTCAAGTTGCGTTCAGGGCTTGCATTATCTGAGACATTAAAAATTAATAAATGAAATTATCCCAGACAGAAACACAAGCATATCAGCAGCTAAAATACATGATAAAAATTAGAATCACACATTCATTGTTTATTTGCGTTTTATAAATTGAAAAATTTTTAATGTTAAATTTAATAAGTAGTAAACTTGGATTATAAAAATTGTTTGGTCTGTTTTTGAAAATTAACTGCTGAATATTAATATATTATTTGATAAATGTAGATGTTAAATTTTGAAAATTTTCATTTTATATATTTGCCATTAATTTTATTGAATATAAAAAATATTTGATAAAAGGTAAAAATGTTAAATATAAAAATATCATAAAAACTAAAAATAATTAATTTTAACATCCAAACTAATAATAAAAGTAATTAATTTAAAATATTGTAAAAGAAAAAAATGTATTCTTCATGGTAATGAGTCACTTCTTATCTACTTATCTTTTTCAATAGTTTTTCACTGAAGAGGCTCTATCAATTGATTTATGATAATTATTATTAAACACGTTTAAAAAATTAAACTGCTGAAAGTATTAATTTTCAATAAATTGAAATATTTCAACAGGTTATCAAACAAGACCTTAGGCTCCATTATTTCATTTACACAGGATAATAGGCTATGTTAACATTCAGACAACAAAATCCAGTTCTGGTTCCAGCTGAAGGTAATAGCAATCAGCGATGACCTCCTAATCCCACCATTAAAGAAGTTAGCATCTAATGAAACTAAAGATCTTGATACAGATCCCAAAAAGTGCTTAACTTCACATTTGTATGGGTCTAGGGACTACTCATCTGTTTTTCTCCTTGAATGCTTCATGCTTTCTACTGTCTTTGTCAAGGTTCCAACTGTTTTTTGTTTCTCTAAGCTATTTTACTGTCATTAAGATAGTTCCTAGTTGGGGGTTCCAGTTTCTACATCCTTTACCTTACACTTCTGGTATTATTTCTCTTTTTTGTTTTGCTACTAAAACTATTATTCCCTTCGTATATATCACAATGAGTATTAAATATGCAGTGCTGAAAATTGTGTGTAATGAAAGAAAAAACCTGAGGGTGAAAAGCTACAGGGATAAAACAATATTTAAGGAGCCAATGGCTTTATGATTCATTGAATACAATTAGCCAAGCGTACAAGGTCAAAGCATATGTCATTTTAAAATGATAACATTTAAGCTGTATATGTAAAATGCAAAAATCCAAATATTTTGTCCATAAAATATATTTTCCTTCTATAACGATCAATAAAACTTTTTTTCATATGATTTGGTAAAACTATATTTTAATGCAGTTGCATCAAATATGAAATTGTTATTGTTTAGGAAAACTTCAAAAGAAATGCTTTGCTTATCTAAATTATGCTCCACAAAAGCACAAATTACCAAATAATACATTTGATTAGACCATCCGATTAATAATACTTTGAGCTCACTAGTCATGTATACTGTTAAACTATTATAAAATTGTTTTACATAAATAAATATAACACGAAATTTAGTTTCAGTATAACTTTTTGTGAAGTACTCGTTCCAACAATCAGATTAATAAGGCTTGATAAATAAATAAATTCCTGAAGACAATGATTTCCTTCCTTGCATAATATATTCACAACATTGTGATCAGTCTTTAGCAAACTATAGCAATAGCTACTAAGAGAACTTGAAGATAAAAAAGGGCCTCTATAAAACTTGAAGAACATATGAAGAAATACATATAAATGTAACCATACATACAACTAGACAGTAAAACGAGTCATGGTTTCATGTACTTACCTTCAAGACGATCTGAACAAGACAAGACAGCAATGCTGCCCTTTCGATCTGAAACAATGGCGGTATCAGCATCAGTAAGAACACAATCAGCAACTAGCCTTTGAGATGGGTCACAATATGTCTGATCCAGTTTCTTGGAGTCCTAGCGTATAAGAAGGTAGAGTTGGTTTAGAATAGATATCAAAGATCATGATTACAGCGATGCAGTTGGTAAGGGAGTTGTAAATAGGTAAAAGAACAATTGGTTACACCATGACAGTGTCTTATGGAGTGATCACCCCAAAAGTCATGGTGATCTACACATGGAGACTAGATCACCATGTAGGTAAGTAAGAAACTCACGGTCTTCTGGTGGCACTGATCTCTCAGAATGTGATTTATTTACGATGCTTATTACCAACGAGAAATAATATATAAAATTAACTATACTGGTGAAACCCTTTTCTAGTTAAGAGTTAAAAACCTGTTCCCTTTCAAAATTGTAATCGTTTTATGTATGATATTTTACCTTTTTAAAGTAATATTAGTTGTAGAAAACTTAAACATAAATTGCCTTTTTGGCTTTCTAAATGTCGTATAAATTTAAATAAATATTTTTCTCCTTTTGATAAAATTTTAATAGATCTAATTCAATTTGTTTACCTAATTTATTTTATAAAAGCTAGTTTATCCCTTGATGTTATATTTTCTAATTTAACAGTTCAGTAGCATTTATGATTATTACCAAAGTAGATTTGAAATCACAAATGATAAGATCACCATAATGCTTTGATTACCATATTAATCTTGAAAATTATACAAAAACTATCTATAAGCATTAAAGGACATGGTTGACATCAGAAATGAATTTACCATTTACAGTCAGCAAAATTTTCTCACCTCATTATATGAATAGAAAAGAATACCATCACGACAATCGCCTACAGCAATTCTAGTAAAATATGCCGTCAATGATGTTATCATAAACCGCGTCCTCGCTATTGCAAATCTTCTCACCCTTTGAGGATTATCATTGGGAAAAGCACATACATAGAACTGGGGGGTAAAAAGGATCAACATCTTAATAGACTAATTAATGGCAGAACTCTAGCATTTAAAGGAATAAATTGTGGTTTGCAACTTACAGCATTACCAGCAGAGGCCAAGAAGTAACGGCCTAGATATGGACATATAGCAAGTACCATTCCAGGCCAAGTGGTTGTGTAAGCCGGCCGGAACTGCCATGCTTCAGTTTCTTCCAGTTTTACTCCATCACAACTAGTATCATCTGGGCTACTGCAGATACTACTGCTTGATAGTTGTTCAGTGGCATGACCAACAATTTCACGAAATGGTGAGTTTCGTTGAGAAGATGACCCGGCCATTGAAGAGAACGTCATCGACCCACTATCTGAATGTTGTACATGTTCAATGCAGAGGACAATTAGACGGCCCTTGGTGCTGTAGCAAAAATATCGAATCAAAACATATGGAACTAAAAGCATGGAATATTCAGAAACTTTTAAAGGGAAGGGAGAATTTTTCTGTCAATTATAAGGATTCTCGAGCCCTCTTCTAAAAAATAGTTACCCAGTTTAAGTCACCATGCTTCAAGCAAAGATAAAAAGTTGAGCCCTTCAATACCCAAAAAGGAAAAATAGGGATAACAAAGTAAATGAACCTTTCAGCTTCACCACTGGGCATTATGGCTGGACCAGAAGACAGGCTAGTTCCAACTACTAGAACCTGTTCATTTCCAGCCCTAACTAGTTCCATGCATTTTCCAGTTTCTCCAGGTCCGAGTTTGAAAGATGCCATCACAGACCCACTGAGGGGGTCCAAAGCACAAATTTCAGAACATGTGTCACTATTTGGCTCAGTCCTCATCACAATTAAAAGCTTACTTTCACTATGATACAGGACCTTCCGTGGAGTGCCTTCAAGATGAAACTTCTGCACATTAAGTCTCTTACTGTGCACCATCTCCACCTTAAACACAAAATTAAAACTAGTGACTTCAACCAAATCATGCACCAGATTAGAATTGAGATGCTTTTAAATAAATAATAGAACCACATTTTTCTGAAAATGGAAGCTATTACTAATCATAGTTTCTTCTATGAGAAGACAAGGAATCCAATAATATCATCTAAGTCATGTAAGAGAACCATAACTAAATTACAACAACTGTCCATCACTCCACCTATGTCAATCAACCACTCACAGTTCCTTCATAACCCCACTTGTTCATTCATACAGCTCTGACAACACCATCCACTAGCAGCCAACAGTAATCTAATTTTCACAAGCATCGCACTAAAACAAAGCTACATAGTTTAATTGATCAAATAATATTTAAATTCAGACAACAGTTTTTTTATCCACTGTAATTGTAACTCAATTGCCTTTGGCTTTGTTTGGGGCCGCAGTGCGGTGCGTTTAGCTTACTTTTTGTCTCACGCTACACTATCGCTACAGTATCTAATCTCACCGCCACCGCTGTTTATACACTAACCGCAGGTAAACGCACCACCCATCCAAACTCACCCTTTATCAAGCTACCAAACCATGTGCTCAAATTTCCTTTACATGACATATAGGTGTACATACATTCATACATATATAAATACATATCCAGAACACAAAGAGGAAAATATCCAAGTATTCAGCAATTAATTTAAACATCAGGGATAGATGATTATGGATGCAAGGAGAAACGTTCAGTAAGAATCAGGAGGAAAAGGATCAATGATAAGAATGAGAACATTGCATCCTATATTTGTAACAGGCAACCCACTAATATACAACTCTGCAAGCAATGGCATTGCCAACAAAGTTTTTGGGGGGCCGGAGTTAAATTGTATATTTTTACAATAGTAAAAATGCAATTTCACCATTTTAGTAGTCTATCTTTATAATTTTTAAAGCATTAAATAAATTTTTTATTTTTTTTTGGGGGGGGGGCGGCAAAGTGCAATTTTACCATTATTAATTTAAAATTTTATAAATTACAAAGGGCCTAAATGGAAAATTTTCCATTTTAGGGGGGGCAGGGACCCCTGCCAGCCCCCCCTTGGCTCCGACACTGCCTGCAAGTTTATTTGTCATTTTTGAACAGCCAAACAGGCTTTATATGAATCCATATGGATGAAGTATGGTCATGGAAGAGTTGAAATCAGGTCCACCCATGCTATGCACTCATACAGTTACTAAAATGAGTCATCTAACTTGGAAGGAAGGGCTAGATGCAGTTTAATTGATAGCTCTACAGAGTTGAAGTTCCAAAATAATATCCAGAGCACCAAATTTCCCAACATAACTCATACAGACTTGTCTATCCATTACTAGGCAGATAGACAAATTTGGCAGTATTTAGGGAAGAGGGGAGAAATTTTAAGCCATAAAAGTGTATGAACCCAAAGCTTTAGACATCAAGAAAATGCCAAAAACATCATGGAAAATTAGTTTGTCAGCCAGGTTTACTTCAGAAAGTTTACTCCCAAACAGTTCCAATAAGTCAAAAGCCAACTGTTCAAGGCTGGAAATATAAACTATCATCAATAGTATGACAGCCAAACAATCACGGTAATTCAATGTTCTAAAGATAATGACTCTTACCAAATGTAAACTGTTTTCTGCGACAAATAAAATTCCTTTAGGGCATTCAACAGAACACACAGGAGTTGCATGCGTGGAAGGTTGAAATGATATAGATGTATAAGAAAGGCTATGCCTAGCTGTATGCAATAACCAAGGCCTGTCACTGAGAGCTATAATATCTGCATCAAGTGAATCACTCAAAGGAACAAGGAAAACTGGAGTAATGCCAATTCTACGAGTCGCGATCAATTGAAGAGTAACAGGAAGGCCATCTTTCTCACCCATATTAACAGAACATGTTTCTGATCCAAACGAATTTAATTTTGTATTCAATAAAAAATTCTCAACCTTCCCAGGAAAAGGAATAGAACTACGTAGGCATAGTTCCGATGAAGGAGCGAAGGCAGAAGGCCACTCAAACCGAAGCAGCATTCCATTCCTCAATCCTGCCAGAACATAGAACTGATCAACAAGCACTAGCCTTACGTCTTGAGGAATGCAACCACTAATAGCAGTTTCAATAGTAGTCGTTAGTGAAATTGTTCCAGCACCAAGAACTCTTAGACCTCCAGGTACAAAAGATAGAATTTCCACAGAAGGCTTATGGGTACCAATAACAATGGTAATACCCATGCCAACTCCGACAGGAGGAACAGCTCCACCAACATCCACCAGGTTTACATTAGAGCTTAAATGCCTCATCTCCAAATGCTTTTGAGGTATTGATATGCACGATAACTCATACTGCAATCTCACATGCTGCAATTCATATATTTCGTAATTATATGCTGATAGCGATCTGACCCCAAGAATAAAAAGGAAATATGGATTAGAAGTGGAGACAACTATCAAACTTTGGCCAACTGCCCCCAAACTGATACTCATATTATCTGGGGACCAAGTTGTGCAGACGGGAGAAGACATAATGATACCTTCAGAATGGGCAGCCTTAGTAGGCAAACAAAGCCTAACTGCATTTTGGTGAATTTGGACGAGCTGGCCATCAGCAACAAGACCACATGCCAAAGTACAGACATCAGGTTGGAAACCAACTGACTCAGTAACATCAGTAAAGCTTAATCCAACTGATAGTACCCTGGTCTCCTCAACAAATGATAGCACAAGAAAAGAATGATAAGAGTTCGTAACTTTCATCTGAACTGTCCAGGTTCCACTTATTCCTTGGTAAATAGGGGCAGTTCTTAGAAGCTTTTCTACACTAATTCCACTTCGTATGATTCTTAATGATCCCTCAGGTGCAACACCACAGCATGCAAACATTTTATCATGTTTCTCCCCATGGTAATTCACTATTGACATGTCCAAGATGGGAGCTATATTTTGAACAGGACTTTTGTATATTAGCTTCTCATTTTCAACCTTAAGGACCAGACCATCCCCCATCTCTACAATTGCCACCAGGAACCCACCATCGACCCACGAAAGGGACTTGCAAGGTTGACTTCTGTAGAGGCAATCAGATATATTCACCTTAGGGCCATCAGAATCAAAGGAAACATCGATCATGTAAAATTCTCCAGTATCAAGACAAAAGATCATCCTCGGACTTCTATCGCTTTTCGGTTCCCAACTAAATGAGCAAACATGTTTGCAGGTTGTTTTTCCACTTCCACTTTCACCATCTATACACATTGGATCATAATCACTCAGCTGCAGTAAAGCACATGCAGCAACATTAAATAACCCATCATCATCAAATTCATGTGCTGTACATAACTCTTCAACACAAATATGTTCCTCTGGTGTATGGACTGAAAAATCTAAGGTTGTTCTATACACACAGTGTGGATTACGTGCATCTCTAAGATCCATCAAGAGAGCATCACCAACCCTAAACAGCAACGCATATCCACAGGAATGAGGAACTTCAACAATGCTATGTGCTAGTGGTCCAGCTTCAAGATACTGTGAAAGGATGTCAACTGCATGCTCTGATAGATTCCATCCCAACAATACCAGTTCATTCAGGGTATTACCTTTCCTGCAGTAACAATATGTACCCCTTTCTTAGACTAGCCCAAGCAAATATATATATTATCCCGTGGGAAGACAGATAAACCATAAATATGACCATTTCCTAGATCATCTTTATAAATTTAGTTCTTACCTATTTAAAACAATGGCTAAAACAGGATTATGCTCCTTATTTGTTTGGATAGGATCTTTTGAAACAAAGCACATGCTCCATATTGTACCACGTATACTAGTTCTTTGAGCATTTCTAGTAGAACTACCACTGCCTTCATTCTCAGGTGGATAAAATATTTTCTGAAATACTCACAGATAAGATCTCATAATTCCATATACACAGTAAGACAAAGTTTCAACAAAAAATGCTGCAAGAACACTGAATCCAGTCTGACAATAACAATACCTTGTCAACAATATCATCTCCAGACATTGAAAGGGAAAAAAAGGCTAATCGGTCTTCATAAGCACTAGTAGCAATGAAACGGCCACTGTTAAAGGAAAATCAGGGAAGTTAGGCCAACCCATCGCATTGCTAGACATGATATTCTGTTAGTTTTTAAAAAAATGGATCTAGTTTCAACATGCACAGAGACACAAGAAAATAACATGCACACAGATTAATCTTTGGCATAAGGGACTTACGTTGAATCAACAGCTAGCATTCTTCCAATTTGATCCCTTGCATTTCCAGGATCTGAAAGCTGAATATGGTCGACGGGAAAAAACCTATCTCAAAAAATATGTATCGTCACAGTGGAAGTAAACATACCAAAATGTCAGCTGTAGAGCCATTAGGCACGTTCACTTTCAACATGGAAAACTAAATTGCGGGATAGAAAATAAAACCTGTGCATCTCATTGCAAAATGTGAGAAAAGATAACTTTCCAGAATCAGAAATAATGACCAACAGGTCTTTCCCAGGCATCTAAATAAAGAAAACAGAAGAAAGCAAATTAACTTAAAATGAAATTATAGTATAATTGTATTACAAAAAACTGCTTCAAATCATATTAACTTTATCCAGTCCAGAAGATCTATTATTAAAAATAAATAAAGTAAGAAATACTCTCAGACAAATAAATATAAAGAGGATATGTCCTACAATGCTTCCATTATACTTTTGGTACAGACCTGTGTATTTTGTCCATAGACCTTCTCATTACAAGGTAGAATGGCAAGATCCTTTATTGTACCAAAGACAGTCTGCTCACAGACAGATGTCGCAATACCATCTTCACCAATTATTACCAACTCTATGGACGTCTCCTGAATAAAACACCACCAAACAATCAGTTAGATTAGCTATCGTTTTACAAAAATGTCATGAATTAACAGTGGTTTCAGAAGTAATTTCCTCTGATACAATAGTCACACGCAAAGCAGAGCAAACTAGAATGGGTCTTTTGGAGGATAACATCAATGATCCAGAAAACCTAATCCATAACCCTTATTCTTTTAATCTAAACCTATGTTCAATTGGAAAATGTTTTTTTAATATATTTATAGATGTTATCATACCATTTTCACCAATTATTACCAACTCTATGGTGTCTCATGAATAAAACACCATCAAACAAACGGTTAGATTAGCTATCTCATTACAGAAATGCCATAAATTCACTCTAGTTTCAGAAGGAAGAAATTCATCAAATACAACAAAGAGTCAAACTCGAAGCTGAGCAAACCCAGACAGCTTTCTTCAGGAACAAGGTTTACAATCCAAGAAAACTAATCCATAACCCTTTATCCTTTTATCAAAATCTGTGTGTGTTGTTCTCAATTGGAGAATTCTCTATATTACCATATCCCATTTCTTGAAAACCAATTCCAACCCATTTGAATATTAACCCATGACACCACTACTGCACAAAAGTAAAGACCCTCTCTTTTAGATTGATTTCCCAAAACAACTCTATGGCTACAGTAGTTGGTACACTGAATTGAGTGTAAGCCATAGATTGAAATGAATGATAGCCACTTAATTGATTACTACAACTTTTCATCCTCATGAGTACGCCTATCTCAACTATTGTATCGAGTCACGGATTGATGTGAAATCAACATGATCTTTTGCCTTAGTGAAATCCAAGAATTATATAAACTGTTATATTTGAATTAAATTTGCTTCTCTTTTCAACTTTACTGTCTCCATTATGTACAGTTCTCCCAATTTCCTAAGGTAATTCTTCACAGTGTGATTGGAAAGTGTTTGCACTTACATAAATGATTTCTTAATATAAAATTGAAGGAACTTATTATCAGAATTAATAACATTAAAGTATCACCATCATTATCAAAAACAAGTTTGACAATAGGATGATAGAAGCAAATGCAAATAACTGAGAGGCTGTAGATTCAAAAAGACGCATTAAAAGTCAACGTTACAATACTATATTTGAGCATGGGAATTTAAAGAAGAAATAAAGATGTCGTTATGGAAATGCTATAGGAAGAGTTAGTAACAGCACAAGGTCTTGGATGAACCATGTAAATATCAGTTTGAAAGTAACTTCTAGTTCATATATAGAACTAAATACTAGGTCGAAAAGTGAAAACAGCATCATAAATGTCATTAAAAAAAATTGACAAGGAATATTTAAACTATTTTCCTATTACAATTTATCTCTTACGAATTAAAATAAAACCACACATAGAGTTATCTTAAGAGAAAATTTTAAAGCTTATCCTATTAGAAACTAATTAAAAAAAAAAGGTAAGCACTGTCTAAATGCAAGTTGATTATTGTTTGTACTAAGTAAATTGATCGAACTCGATGAATAAAAGTTAAAATTAATTAAAAACCAGGAAAAAAGTGGAAAGACCTTGCCGAAAACGACGTCCAGGGAAGAAGGAGAACGGAGGTGACCGTAAGCGACCTGAAGGATAGCACTTCCTCTAAGTACACACTTGGCTAGGTAGTTAACGCCTTGCGAAGAAACAGTCGCTGACGACGATGCCGGTGAAGAGGAAGATGCCTTCGCCGTTGAGCACTCTTCCTCGGAAAGCGCCATTTTGCCCCCTTTCTTTTTACTTTTCTTTATTTGTTTGGCAGTGGAGTGCAAAAACTAGGGTTTTTCTTCTTTCCAGATCGGAAAGATTTTCTTTTTCCGAAACCCTTTTAGTTCAAATGTTTTCTGGACATTAGAAGGATCTTTATTTTGATTTATGATTTGATTATTTTAAGGTTAAGATTGGAGAGGAAGGCTTCGGTTAGGGAGTTGGTTCCATGCGGTGTGAAATGAGCAAACATCAAAGGTGTTCTCACTTCTCTCTTTCTAGAGTCTGCAATTTTTCTTTTTCTTTTTCTTTTTTTTTTAATTTATTTGAATCACTGTAATAACAGAAGTTTTTTATTTAATAATTATTGTAAAACTTTTTTTTCTTGGATAATTCTTTTTGTTCATCGGGGCAATTTAAAATAGAAAAAAAATAAAATTATATAAAAATCATTTTAAAAAACTAGATAATTAAATTAAGAATTAAATTATAAAATAATTTTTAAATTATGAATACGTGAATATTATTAATTAAAATTTAAAAGTTCTAAATACTCTTATTTATTTTTTGAAAAATATTTGACATATTATTTGAGTTTTTAGAGTATAGTGAATGTAACTGTTATATAGAGTATAGTAAAATATTTAAAAGTAAATAACTAAAAAAAATATACATATCAAAATTTTAAAGCTACTTGTGAAATAAAAAAAAATATATTTCTAATTTACTAAATATTAACCCTTTTTATTATAATTTTAATTTGTCCTTTTATAATTAATCAAATTATAGTAACTTTACCATAATAAGTATCAATAAGAAAATATATTTACTTGTCTCATTTAATAAAGTTATGATGACTAATTAATCCAATTCTTATTTTGAATTTCAATTGTTAATTGTAATTAATTAAATAATAATTCAAACAAATTCATTTAATTTCTAAGTCTATCTTATGTATTTAGCAAGAAAATGCATTTATTGTGGATAATGATACATGCAATTTTTTCTCTTAATCATCATTTTTCTTTCATTCTATATTATCAGTATGATATTCGTTTTAGGTTATATCGAACTAACAGATAGACTAATTGAATATATAATTAGAGCTCAAATAACTTATAATTAAATTTCAAATCTTTGTTTATTAATTACAATATTATTTAATCTGGGAGTTATTATACTAACGTATGATTATTGAACTCTCATTTATTGCATACAATTACGAAAGTAATTTACAAGTGTTTATCTAATGACCTTAGTCATAAGTATGTTACCCTTAGAAGATATCATTAATCTCTTTAGGTTAAATTTGTTCACCCAATATGATCTTATTTTATCTCATGGTAAACATTACATCATCCTTTATGAAAAGTCAATTATCAACAAATAGTGATTAAATCATTTGTCTTTGACAAATAACTTGTGGTGACATTACTTTTCTACCTATCATTTACCATTTATTGAACTATGAATTCCACTATCATTAATGAAGTCGTATCATATAGAAGTCATATACCCAATGTATCAGTTTTCGGTTCTTTAGTTATTTGAACTCAAGCTTTCAATACATCAAAATATATGAGTCATGCACACGTTGTCAGTCACTTACTCAGAATTAAGGTAAGTCACACTATGAACGTCACAAATGAATTAATCCATAAACGGGTCTAGGATTAATTCAACTTGAGTCATGTCCAATGTATTGTCAATCCAGACAATCACACCTATGTCTCTACTTTTTGGGAGTACACTCTAATACCCAAAACAAGATATCTTCCCATTTGGACTTGATAGACAACATAATACTCATTTAACCAATTTGTTTAATTTCGATTTTTTAGACTATGGACCTTTTAGATTACCTATTAATACAATTTGTCGTCTTACATGATGGCCCAACCACGTAATGCAACTTAATATTAGTTAAATATTAGGTAATAAATGAGCTAATATTTGTTTACATTTTGCTTTGCATGCAAAAATCGTTGAGGACAAATACAAACGATATTAATGTGAATAATGAAATTTTATTTGACCAATTTGTTTAAATACTTACAAGTATAAATGACGAATAAACTTGTAACACCCCCTAACCCTTTTCCGATATCAGAATGGGATTACGGAGTATTACAGGTCACTACAGTTTATAACATGAATCAAATAAAATTAAACATTGTATAATTTAGTAATATATCTTATTAACTCCTTTTGGTATATTCTAGGCTCATGGAATATGTTAAGAACAAACCAGAACCCAATCAGAAGCTTATAAACTTTTTCGTAAAATTTGCCAAGACTTCTTTTAATGAATAGTACCACACGCCCGTGTAGTATAGAGACACGCTCGTGTGTCTCTATGACATGCTTGTGTTGTCACCTCGTGTGACTTCCATGGCTAGGACACGCCTGTGTCCTCTACCCGTGTACTTATCTGTTTGTTGCTCATGAACAAACTAGTTTCACACAGTCAAGACACACGCTCGTGTGCTTAGCCCATATGGAATTATTTTCAATTCGAATCTAGTGTAGTTTTCACATGGCCAGGCACATGCCCGTGTACCCCACACGGTTGAGACACACGCCCGTGTCTTTGCCCGTGTGGTAAAACCTGAGCATTCTATTTTACAAAATTTAGGTACAGGGGACACACGGCCTAACAACATGCCTGTGTGCAAGCCATGTGTCTCACACGATCTGATCACACGCCCGTGTGCTAGGCCGTTTAGACTCAAAAGGAACCTTATAGTCTAAGTTTTCCAACCCTGCAAACTTCAGTAACAAGCAAAATTTAAAACCAATCTTTCAACCAATCCAAAACATGATTAAATACATCCCTTTCACATTATCCAACTTGAGTGTATTAATAAGTGTTTAACCTAAAACTTCTAGACAGTGTACTTTGGTACTAATTAAATCACTTCAATTAGGCTATATAAATGACCATATTGTAAACATAAACTTTGCATTCTTGGGTTAACCATTATCATTCTTACACTATTAACATTCACATTCAAAATGGTTTCCAAAAGATAACCTAGATACATGCCATTTCTCAAAATAAGATACATCACCAAGTATTTGAGTTCGAGCTTGTTTTGGATGCTGAGTTGTTAGTCGCTTTCGTATCTAACCTGCGCACAGAAACAAACCATACGCTGAGTATACACTCAATGGTATTTCTATAAACCAATAATTACATTTAAATCTATATTTAAACCATATATTTTAATAAATAAACATATCATGAATATTCAATTAATTGTCTTTATTTTATAAAACATATATCATTAGAATAAAAACCAGTAAGATTTTCAGTTCAGTCGGTATCATTCAATCTTTGGTACAGTAGTTTACCCCTCTTAACATAGCTCGGACCTGGACGGATACACGGATCCAACTCACACACCAGTATAGCACATAGTGCTTCACCAGCTGAAGTCGAAAAATAACAGTAACAGTAACAGTAACAGTAACAGTACGGTACAGAGTACCTCATCGGAATTTAATCTGGAACAGTAACAATAACAGTACAACACACAAGGTGCCTTATCGACTCAAGGTCGAATATCCCTGAACACTTTCAATCCTATGGTAGGCCAATTATATCCGTCTAGTCCGACACTGTTAATAGGATTTTTCAATTCCTTTTCAATTTAAAATTTCACATTTCAAATCAGTATAGTAAGTTAACAATACTTACGTCATTTTCATTTTTCATGTAATTTAAATAATAAATAATACAGTAAATAACTATTAAATTCAATTTATAGAAATACAAACCGTAGTTTTCGAATTACTCTTTGTCAACCTTCTCTTTTCCTTTCTTCGTCAATGTCTCCGGTACTACGTTAGCTATGGAAATTAAACAATTTATACTATTAATACATTAACAATTTACAATAACTAATTGAATTTTCTATTCAATTCAAATCTCAATTTCAATTTAATCCAAACTAATTCATTGATTTTTACTACTCAATTTACATTTCAAATCTATTCAATTTTCCTATCACATTCACCTTATCCATCAATGTTCATAGTAAAACCCTAATCTCAATTTCTTTCAATTTAGTCCCTCAAACATAAAACTTATAGCTTTCTTTACAATTTAATCCCTTAATCAATTCTAACTTTAAATTCATTCAATTAAATCCCTATTTTAACAATTTATTCAACACAACCCATGTCTAAAATCATCTAACTTTCAAAATTTCCACTTACATCAAGTAATATTTGTCTATAGGACTCCAAAAACATCAAAATTGCAAGAAAATGGACTAATTAACTTACCAAATTAAGCCTCAAGCTTCAAAACCCTAATTTTCCTTTTTATTTTCTCCTTTCTTTTTCTTTCGTATTTCGTTCCACCTTCTCTGTTCTCTTTCTTTTGTTTCTTTTTTTTTATTATGTTTTATTATATTATATTATTATATTAATATATTATTATATTATATACTTAAGTATTAAGTATAAATATATGTATATTATACATACACATGGAATAATATTTTCCATACATTTGGCACTATTCCCTTTTATGGGCTATTTGCTAATTTAGCCCCTTCAATTTTTTTGTCTATAATTAAACTTTTGCATTATATTCAATCTAGTCCTACACTAAATTAACCTTAATTCAAGCTAATTCACTTAACTAAAATCTAATTAATCACTAAACTAGCTTCGTAAATTTTTCTAATAAATATTTACGAAGCTAATTTTCTAAAATAGTAAGCCAGGAATACGATTTTCGATACCCGTAAATTTTAGGTCATGAAAAAACTATACTTAGGGCACTAGATCCTAACATCTCATTGTTTCATCTTTTAGAGTAGTTTTTCATACTAGATTAATGCTTGTTTTTAATTATTTTAGTATTTTAAGATTTAGGTTAAATATTCATTCCATCACATAGTTTTAGTTTATTTTGTGTGTTTTAATGTTTAATACATCTTATCATCAAGTGAGCTTAATTAGTGTAAGTTGAAAGGAAAGAATTATTAAAATAGGCAGATGATAGTAGGTTGTGTCCTATCACTTGTTAGAGGATGTTGTGACATTCACGTTGAAATATCAAAGCTCAACCAATAATCAAAGGCTAAGTTTTGACAAAATAGGAGAGGAATTTGTAATGCACAAGCCTTTAATGTTACAACAGCCGCACCGAATCTAATCATTGAACAATTATTAGAAAGATTGTTAAAGGGTAAAATTAAAAAATATTAAGAATGTCGCAAAATTCTTCATCTTTTCGTGCAACATTCAAGCTCAAATTACCATGTAATGAAATACTACTTAAACAATTCACAATTTTAAAGGAGGCTTTTTATAAGATTTTTCAAGTATAAATTATAAGAACGTAAGGAAGATGCTTAGAAAATTTAATTTTGAGATGAATATTGTTATTCTTTGATATTTCTCTAAAGAAACTTTAAATATTTTGTAATTCAACTAGATTTGCTTTGTAAATTCTAGAACTTAGTTTTTTTTTTTAAGTTTACATTTCAGTTGGTTGAAAATTTAAGTGTAAATAGGATTTTACTCTTGGACAATTGTCCAATTGGAAGTTTCATTTGGTTGAGCATTTTTAAATCTCAATCTCTATAATTTATTGCAATTATAACGATGTTTTCCATTGTTGATGGTTGTGTTATTGAGAGGTCTATGTGTAGCTAAATTGATTATGTGATAAGTAGTGGATAATGGTAATGTTATGATTAATAGTGAATTTGGTATAATGATATTTGTTGTTGCTTGCTTGCATAGATAATCTTATCTATGTTTATGCTTGACAACCCCAAACATGGTTAGAATTAGAGAAAATAAAAGATCTGACATTGGTTGGCTATATCGATCCAACTCAAGAAGCATAAACTCAGTATTTAATAAACCTATAGGGGAAAGTTGTTGTTTAGTAGTGAATCCTAGTTCCTGAAGCGATTCAGAGATCGAGAAAGGTTAGGATTAGTAACAATGCATATTATTGTTCATGCTTAATCACTAATTCACCAATTGGATCCACTTACTAGTTTTGTATTTGAAGGGAAAGTTTCAATTGAAATTTCTAGGATGGCTTTTAGTTTCTTTAGTGTTAGCTTTAGTAAATACTCTTGTAATCGGTCGCGTTGATAAATATAAGATTAATTAGATTGGCAACCATAACATTAGTGATCTTGACTATCTGTAATGTACTAGATTTAGACTAAATAATTCACACTCAGAGTTTGGATTCTCAAAATACTCCTACATCAAAATGTTTTATTGTAAATATATTATTATGACGACAACTATGTG
Organism: Gossypium hirsutum; assembly: GCF_007990345.1. Lineage (NCBI taxonomy): Eukaryota > Viridiplantae > Streptophyta > Magnoliopsida > Malvales > Malvaceae > Gossypium > Gossypium hirsutum. Next base: position 71,950,113 of record NC_053432.1, read on the forward strand.
CATTTGATAATGACTAAGCCATAATTTGAATATATTGTAAAGCACGATTTTTCGTCATTAGATGTTGTAGGTTAACAGCTTGAGTTTAGTACCCTATGACCAATTTGAATGTTATTGCGACTAACTTAGTTTTATATTGTCTCTTAAAAATAATGATGTAGTGCCCTCTTATTTTACCGATGGCATATTTGGGTAGGAGGGGAGGGTCCCAGCTCACTCTGAGCTATTGTGTGATTTGAGCTTTTTATTCCAGTGTTTGTTGTTGTTAGAGGAGCTTGAGTCGTGCACTGTTAGCTATTTGATTTGTTGTTTTGGACAATATGATTATCTGTCGGTAATAGTGAATACTGGTAGATTATTGTAAAAGGGTCGTACTAGTCTGGATAATTTTTTTTAGTGATTTGTAAATAGGCTAAATGGTAAGCATTGTAGTAGAAGTAGCTATCATATTAGCCATTTTGGTTATATGCCAGATTTTTTAATATCTTTGTCTCGTTTGTTGTCGAGAATAATCGATTGTGTCCTTTTGATTTTGGATGTCAGGAATGTTTTGGTTGGTACAATCATGGGTTTTCATTTGGATTCTAAAAAATAGCATCAATTGTTGATAAATATTTAGTAAAAAGAGGTAATGGGTGGCTTACACAGTTGTGTAGAGAGTTATTATAGGAGGTTGTCAAAATTCGAAGATAATTGAGAGATCTTATAAAGAGGAGCTTGGAACCTGACATATACCCTTCAAAATGAATGTTCTATTAAGTATGGTTAATAATGGGGCCACGATAGGCTTTATTCGGATCTGACAAGATGTGACAAATGTAATTGAACCCAATAATGAGAAGTATTGGAGTTATGAATATAATGTGATATGACTAGATACATTCGAAGGTAGACTTCCTCGAGATTTGGTGATGGTCTATATGACTTCCTAGTTGGACAAGGATTCATATAGGCAAGCTTTTATTCAGACAATTAATTAGGCGAACTTTTTATTAGTGAGACAAGCTCTTTTTAAGCATTTTTTCTTTGACGAGCTTCTCTTAGTGTGATTATGCATAACAAAGATAAACTTTAATTTATTTATTTACAATTTTTATTAAAAAAAAGCACCAAATACCTTAAATCAACTTATCCGTACATAAGGAGTACCTAGTTTATCTTACACTAACAATCTCCTAACCTGTAAATCAAGAAATTCAATGTTATCTAATTTCGAATTTGAATAGGGGCAATATCGCGCCAACTAATCGATCACCTTGTTACCTTCCCTTGGAACATGTCAGAACTTCACAGACTGAAAAGAACCACATACTTCTTGTATCTTTAAAATGAGTGTCAGATGAAATATTCTTCAATTTATCCTTAATCATCTCCAAAGCATGCAAGCAATCACTCTCAATAATCACTTGACTATAGCTCTTGGATCTTACTACTTCTAACCCATGTAAAATTACCTACAATTCAAAATTAATTGTGGATCCCCTTCCAATGAATCTTCTAAATCTATGTACCCAATTTTCATGTAAATCTCGAATGACACAACCGATTGTCGATCCGTTACTACTAACTGATCCATCTGTATTAATTTTCATCCAGCTCGCAATGGGTGGCTATCATCTGCCATTTGAAACTAGGCTGCCTTTCGTTACACCACACCTTATCCCATTGTTGTAGATATTAATGGTAAAACACTTGGCACTCCTCACTATCTCATCCACATTACCATCAGAATGTTGGAAAACTCATTTGTTTCTGATTTTCCACAATAACCAGCATACGACAGCAAACACCACATTGGACTTAACCACCCCATTTTTAAATTCGAACTTACTTCACAAAATTACCAACAACCAATTAGAAAATTCCAATTCAAAAAAAAGTGTAACAGACATTCTAGAAACCACATTTCACCATACATCCCTGGCAAACGAATAATCACGTAACACATGTATTTTCGTTTCTTGATAGCACCTACAATGATCACATCCAACGTCATCGATTAAGTTCCTTCTAGCCCTTTCATAGTTCTTTAGGAGTCTTTGCTTTATTGGCAACTATAAAAATACTTTATCCATACGGGTAAAATATTCTCTTAAATCTTTTTCCAACCAAAATTTGTTAATAAAGGCTCTTCATAAGTGAGACTTTTATATGCATCTATGACAGTAAACTTACCAGAAGTGCTCGGTTCCAATAAGCATTTTTCATCGCCTAGTCATTTTTTGGGCGAATGATACAAAACAATATATCCCAACACCTTCTTGTTAAAACATAGTTGCAATTGTTGCTAGTTCCATCTACTGTCTAACTCAACAAAATCAGTCACCTTAACTTGCACATTGATATTCGGTTATAGTAAAAGGTGATCACTAAGTAACCTTAATTCAGGTATCTAGATATCTTGCATGAGATTAAAAATTTTCCAACTCCTATACTTTATACAATTTTTCCCAAAACATCTCCTATATATTGATAAGGGATCGCCAAATATATAAGCAGTTTGTCCTAATTATTGAATAAGGACATGGTTTATTCATCTTGTATTTACTCCGCAATACTCGAACCCAAAGAGCATTCAACTTTGAAACAAGTTGGAAAGCAAGCTTGATAAGGAACGAAAAGTTCTAAGGTATCATTCTCATTATACCCAGTCCATTAATTTCTAATGGCTTACAACCAGTTTCCTATTTAACTAAAGCCACCTTCCTTACACTACTTGTTAACCCCTATGCAAACTTCCTCACAATTTGTTCAATTTTATCGCACACCCCTATAGGGATCATTACCGATTTCATGAAATAATTAGGGATCACCAACAAAACTGACTTGGTTAATGTCACTCTACTGGCCAATGATAAAAGTTTCGCATTGAATCCATTAAACCTTTTTTGCACTTTTTCGATCACAAATTGGAGTTATTCTTCGTGAATCTTCAATGAAATAATGGGATGCCCAAATAGTTACCCAAATTATCCACCTCCTAGAAAACAAACTCATTACTTATCAATTTTGTAATTGGCTTCTCTGTATTAGTACTGAAAAATATTTTTGATTTTCCAATATTAAGTTTATGGCCCGAGTAAACACAAAATGTAACAGCCCGATTTTGGGTTTAGTCAGAATAGTGGTTTCGAGACCTTCAATCCGGAGTAGAAGAAATTATTTTATTATTATTTTGGTGTTATAAACTGATTATAATAGTGCATGAGAAATTTGGTGAAGTAATTTTAACGTTTGAGAGCTTAATTTCTAAAAAGGACTAAATCACATAAAAGGGAGAAAGTTGTGATTTGCTAGCAAATAGTGTTAAATGGCCATGGATTATAAAGTAGGGGTATTTAATGTGCAAATAGACCAATTTTTTTAGGTATAGTCGGCCATTGAGACAAAGAAAGTCAAAAAAATCAAAGGTTGTTGGCATTAGGTGGTGTATTTGACTAATAAATAAAATAAAGAGAAAATGTTGTCATCTTTTTTCCTACTCTTCCTTCTTCCACCGATTTATTTCCTCCAAGAAATGGTCATGGGAGCTTGAAACTTTCAGCCACTTATTCCTCTCTCAAGCAAGTGATTTAGATGGTTATTTTTGGTGATTTTTGTGTTTTTGGAACCCCTAAAGCTTAATCTAGCTTTGGAGGGGACTATTTTGCAAGATGGTTGAGAGTCTAGGGTTTTGCCATGAAAGCATATGTGATGTTACCTAAAATTTTATGGAAGAATATAAGTTATAGTTGTGAAATAAACAACTTTTGTAAAATGATTTTAATGGAAAACACCTAAAAAGACCATTTTGTAAAGTTTGTGAAATAGATAGTAATGTTATGAAATATTGGGAATTTGGGGTTGTCATAAGAGAGATAAATGGTCGATTAGGCTTGACTAACGAGGAAATTTAATAAAAATAAATTTCTGGGCCTAAGGGTAAAATGGTCATTTTGTGAAAGTCTAGGGGCAAAATGGCCAATTGACAAAAAAATGTGAATTGTTGATTGAGTAAATTTATATAGTGATTAAATGGATAATTTTTTATTATTTTAGATCAAGAAATACAACATCCGAACCTAGACCGGGGAAAGCCAAGCAAGTAGACTAAAACCGACTAGTCGCCTACATTTTGTGATCTGAGGTAAGTTGTATGTTAATAATGCAACTATATCTTTATGATGTGTAATTGAGTTGATATGACATAAATTGTCTTGATTTTGAATATGAGAATACATGCCGGGAAATTTACATAGTAAAGACTTTCGTTGAACATTTGGAATAGACTTGGATATTTGTACCGTGATAATGGGTGATATGTGTGCTAGTGTAAGACATGTTTGGGACATGCAGCAGCCACAGTATGAGAGCCAGTGTAAGACATGTCTCGGACATGCATCGGCATCTAAACGAGAGCTAGTGTAAGACCTGTCTGGAACATGGCATCAGCTTGTTGTGTGTCAGTGTAAGACCTGTCTGAGACATGACATTGATACCGATAGATGAGAGCTAGTGTAAGACCTGTCTGGGACATGAAATCGACCTCGCTATATGAAAGCCAGTGTAAGACCATGTCTGGGACATGGCGTCGGCATCTTAACCTGTAACGCCCCCTTACCCGAGACTGTCGCTGGATTCGAGCATGAGACATTACTAAACTTATTTTCGCATTTAAACAACTTCAAACAATTCTCGTAGTAAACTGTCCATCTGCGTCATAGTCGCTAAAAAAAATCATATCTCGAGTTACAAAACTCAAAATAAAATTCCGTAAATTTTCCCTGAAACTAGACTCATATATCTACTTATTAATTTTTTTCTAGAATTTTTGGTAGGGCCAATTAGTACAGTTTATTAGTTAAATTCTCCCTTATTTTAGGGTTCGGCTACTCTGACCCCTGTGCACTACGAATCAAATTTCTTCCTGTACAGAGATCCAATGACCATGTATTTTGTTTCTATTAAAAATAGACTCAATAAGGAATCAATACATATAAAATGTGAGTCCTAATTATTTTTACACAATTTATGGTGAATTTCTAAAGTCAGAACAAGGGATTCAGGAATCGCTTTGTCCCTATTTCACCAAAACGTAAATATCTCATATAATACAACTCTTTTACCTATTTTGTTTCTTCCACATGAAAATAGATTCATTAAGGTTCAATTCCATATTTTATTCATCATCTAATTCTATCTCTACTATTTTTAGTGATTTTTCAAACTCATGTCACTGCTGCTGTGTGATTCTGTTTTATAGCCAATTTCACCATTTTATGGATTTCCATAGATTAGTTAGCATATAAGGCATACGTGTTATCAAATATAATCTTGATTAGTCACTCCAATAGCTAATCATTCTCCAACATTTCCATGCCATCCATGAGCCATATCATGAGATTATATACACAAAATTATTATAATGCTATACATGCCATATTCCCAAAATATACAAGTCATTATACCGAAATAGTTTGTTGATAGTGTGAGCGCGCCTCCGCTAGTTCCCGATCTCCTAGCCGACTTGACAAAACTACAAAGAATAGAGAGGAGGGAGTAAGCATAATTGCTTAGTAAGTTCACATGTAAATAGCAAGTAACATAACCATGCAATAATACGAAACCCAATTTGCATAATATCACCAAAGCATTCATATCATATTTCTCATTCATGATCCTACATTATTGTTATATTGAAGTCTCAACCCGAGGGTTAAGTACATACCTGTACAAAGTATCCGTTCCACAACACTTACCAACTAGTCACTTTCATCTCGAGAATTCTTCCATTTCACTAAAACTTTACCCATTGAACACATAGGAATATAATTCGGATACATGAAATCAAACTATCATAATTTCACCCATAATAAACTCGGAACGCAACTCAACGAGCTCAGGTGTTCACATCCATAATGAACTCGGAACACAACTCAACGAGTTCGGATGCTTGCATCCATAAGTGAACTCGGAACGCAACTCAAAGAGTTCGGATGCCTCATAATTCTCACGAACTCGGAACGCAACTCAACGAGTTCAGATCTCAATTTCCTAGTGACATGTCACTTGTATCCTAATCTATTCCTAATGTTCAAACGGGATTTTCCTCGATCATACTCCTTTTCCATCTTCACGAAATGTCAAAATCGATACTTCGGTGATAGTTCATACTCATCAAGTAATTCACTTAATTACATATTATTCAAAAATAACCACAAAACATAACATTTCATGATAATAATAAGCATAATATCATATAAACAACATTAAATTATTTACTCATGAACTTACCTCGGTACAAAATGTATAAAGGTTGCAATTTAGCTCGAAATCTTTTCCTTTCCCCGATCAAGGTCGATTCCACGTCTTTGTTGATCTATAATAACAGATTTGACTTATTAATGTCTCACATTACTCAAATTACTCCAAAAACATCCTATGGAAAAAATTATAATTTTACCCCTAAAGTTTCACAAAATTATGATTTTTTCCCCTGGCTCGGAAATTAAACTTCTTCCTATTTTCTTATGTTTTATGACATGCTGATCATTTTTACCTTCTATAGAAACATCAAATTCACACTCTATCATGTATTTATGAACATTAGATATTTTTATCGATTATGTCATTTTAGTCGTTTTTACGTAAAATCACTTAGCAAAAGTTGTTTAACACAATCTCAAGCTTCATATTCTACCATAAAACATCAAAATTCATGCATATCATTCATGGTTAAATTTTAAAATATAAACCCTAGCTCAAAATATTGGTAGAAATAGGTAAATCGAACTACGAGAATTTCAAAAATGTAAAGAACATTAAAAACGGGGCTAGGATTGACTTACTATTGAGCTTAGAAGTTGAAGAAACCCTAGCTATGGTAGCAAGTAAAATTCGGCAGCAACATGAAGAAGATGAATGGATTTTTGCTTGATTTTTCCCATTTTAATTCATTAAAATCTAAATGACCAAAATGCCCTTCCTTACTAAACTTTCAAAAATTCCATCCATGTCCAATTTTTGTCCAAAAACTTAGAAATTGGTAAAATTGCTATTTAAGGCCTCTTAATTAATATTCCAAAGCAATTTCATACTAGAAACTTCTAGAATGCAAGTTTTACAACTTATTCAATTTAGTCCCAAATTTCAAATTAAGCACTTTATGCATAGAATTTCTTCACAAAACTTTCACACAATCATACAATCATATCATAGACCTCAAAATAATTATAAAATAATTATTTCTATCTCGAATTTGTGGTCCTGAAACCACTTTCTGATTAGGCCCTAATTCGGGATATCACAACTCTCCCCCCTTTAAGGATTTTCGTCTCTGAAAATCTTACCGATAAACAGGTGTGGGTACTGATTCCTCATAGTTTCCTCGGGCTCCCATGTAGCCTCTTCTACCCCATTGCTTGACCTCCCAAGCTAAAATCTTAATCGGTTCTTCATTGTAAGTCATATCCGGTTGCAACTTGATTTTCGTTGGTGAAATCACATATGAATGATCCGAACGATACCGACGTAACATAGATACATGGAACACATCATGAATCTTCTCTAATTTCGGTGGTAGTGCTAACCGATATACTACCGGTCCAATTCTTTCAATTACCTCATACGGTCCTATGAAACGCAGACTCAACTTGCCTTTCCGACCGAATCTAAGAACTTTCTTCCACTGAAACACTTTTAAAAACACTTTATCACTGACTTGAAACTCGATTTCTTTTCATTTCAAATCCGCGTAGGATTTTTATCTATCTGAAGCAGCTTTCAAACAATCTCGAATCACTTTCACTTTTTCTTCGATTTCTTTCATTAGATCAACTCCGTAAATCTGATTTTCTTTAAGTTCGGTCCAATACAGCAGCGTCCGACACTTGCATCCGTACAATGCTTCATAATGTGCCATTTTCAAACTTGTTTGATAACTGTTATTGTAAGCAAATTCTACCAATGGTAAGTACCTTTCCCAACTACCTTGGAATTCCAATACACAACATCTGAGCATGTCTTCAAGAATCTGAATTACTCTCTCTAATTGTCCATCAGTCTGTGGATGGAAGGTAGTGCTGAAATTTAACTTCGTACCTAATGCCTCTTGCAACTTTTGCCAAAACCGTGAGGTAAACCACGGATCTCTATCCGAAATGATCGACAAAGGTACTCCGTGAAGTCTAACAATCTCACTGATATACAATTCAGCCAACTTATCAAGAGAATAATCAGTACGTACTAGAATAAAATGAGCTGATTTAGTCAATCTATCAACTATTACCTACATGGCATTTTTCTTCCTCAGAGTTAACGGTAACCCTGACATAAAGTCCATGGTAACTCGATCCCACTTCCACTCGGGAATCATGATAGGCTAAAGTAGACCCGAAGGCACCTAGTGTTCAGCTTTTACTTGCTGACAAATCAAGCATCGCGATACAAGCTCAGAAATATCTCTTTTCATTCTATTCCACCAATACATTTTCTTCAAATCATTGTGCCTTTTTGTACTACCCGGATGCATTGACAAACAACCATTATGTGCTTCATGCAAGATCTTCCGAATTAATTTATCATTCTTCGGTACACAAATCCGATCTTTAAACATCAAGCAACCATCAGAACCGATTCTGAAATCTAATCCCGTATCAGCCTCACATTGCTTTCTCTTGGCTTGCAAATCTTGATCACTTTTCTGAGCTTCACAAATCTCTTATAAAAACATTGGTCTTGCTCTCAACTCTGCTAGAATCTAGCCATCATCAGATACCGTCAACTGAGTATTCATAGCTCTCAAAGCAAATAACGACTTTCTATTCAAGGCATCGGCAACCACATTCGCTTTCCCTGGATGATAGTCAATCACAAGCTGGTAATCTTTCAATAATTCTAATAATCTCTGTTGTCTCAAATTCAAATCTTTTTGTGACATCAAATACTTGAGACTTTTGTGGTCGGTATACACTTGGCACTTTTCACCATATAGATAACGTCGCCAAATCTTCAAAGCAAACACTACAGCAGCCAGTTCCAAATCATGAGTCGAGTAATTCATTTCGTGAGGTTTCAGCTGCCTTGAAGGATAAGCCATAACTTTTCTTTCTTGCATAAGTACACATCCTAAGCCATTTAGAGAAACATCACTATATACTACAAATTCTTTACCTGACTCGGGCTGTACCAACACTGGTGCTTCAGTTAGTAACTTTTTCAATTTCTCAAAGCTCTGTTGACATTCTTCCGTCTACTCAAATTTAACATCCTTTTGGAGCAGTCTAGTCATAGGAGTAGCAATCATAGAAAATCCATTCACAAATCATCGATAATAACCAGCTAGACCCAAGAAACTTCTAACCTCAGTCATATTCTTCGACGGTTTCCAATCAACAATAGCTGAAATTTTACTGGGATCAACCCGTATACCATCACCCGAAACTATATAACCCAAGAATCTGACTTCTCGAAGCCAACACTCACTTTTACTGAACTTAGCATACAACTGCTTGTCTCTCAAAGTTTGCAAAACTATTTTTAAGTGCTCAGCATGCTCTGTCTCATCTTTTGAATAAATCAAGATATCATCAATAAATACCACCACAAACTTATCCAAGTATGGCCGGAATATTCGGTTCATTAAATCCATAAACACAGTAGGGGCATTTGTCAAATCGAATGGTATAACTAAAAATTCATAATGGTCGTACCTTGTTCTAAAAGTAGTTTTAGGCACATCTGACTTTTTTACTCGCAACTGGTAGTATCCAGACCTCAAGTCAATCTTTGAGAACCATGTCGCTCCTTTCAACTGATCGAATAAATCATCAATTCTCGGCAACGGATACTTGTTCTTGACTGTCACCTTATTTAACTGCCGATAGTCTACACACAATCTCATTGAACCATCTTTCTTTTTCACAAATAATACAGGAGCACTCCAAGGCGAAAAACTCGGTCTTACAAAGCCTTTGTCAGTCAACTCTTGCAACTGCGACTTTAATTCTTTCAACTTTGTTGGTGCCATTCTATATGGAGTAATCGAGATCGGAGTTGTTCCCGGTATCAACTCAATACCAATTTCTACTTCTCTGATAGAAGGCAACCCCGACTACTCTTCTAGAAATACATCTATGAATTCACACACAATCAGCACTGATTCAACTTTTTTCTCAGATTTTTTTGTATTCAACACATACACCAAATAAGCGTCATAACCCTTTTTCAAATATCTCTAAGCCGACATTGAAGTAATCACACTAGGCAATGCCTCTGATTCGTCTGGTTCAACCCGCTGAATTTCACCATTTTCACATTTCAATTCAATAACTTTTTTCTACAATTCACTATAGCATCATGCAATGTTAACTAATCCATACCCAAAATGACATTGAATTTATAAAACAGAAACAACATTAAGTCAGCCAGAAAATAATGACCTCTAATCATCAAAGGACATTTCTTGCATACTTTATCAACTGTAACACATTTGCCTAACGGGTTCGATGCTTTAATCATAAATTCCGTAGACTCAATAAGTATACTCATATTAGACACCAATTTCATGCATACATATGAATGAGTAGAACCGGGGTCAATCAAAGCAATAACATTAACATCATAAAGAGAGAAAATACAAGTGATCACGTCAAGAGATGAAGCATCTTCATGCGCCTTTATGGCATAAGTACTAGCTGGAGCTCTAGCTTCAGATTTAATTATTGAATCTCTGACTACATTCTTGCTGCTTGCCTCTTTCCAACTCTTCTCGAAGATCTTCCTCTCGAAACTACACTACTAGGTTTTGCACTCTGAAATTTTTCTTTCTCATTCATCTTCGGACAATCTTTAATGAAATGATCTGGAGAATTACATCGGTAACAGGATCTATCATTAATTCTACATCGACCAAAATGACTTCTACCACATCTTTGGCACTTGGGTCCAACAAGTCTAGAATTTCCCACACTAGCCATAGAGGTAGCTTGAAATCTGGAATCCATGTTTTGCTTCTTATGATCCCCATATGAATGTCCTGTCGAAGCATGAAAATGAGAATACATATCTCTGGATTTTTTGGATTGCGGTGGAAATGTGCTACTTATTGGTCTTTTCTTCAAGTTTCTAGTCTCAGCCTCCGTCTTTCTCTTCTCTTTAACTAGTTCTTCAGCCTTGCAAGCCCGATCAAGAAGTACTACGAACTTTTTCAACTCAAGAATTCCTACAAATACTTTGATGTCTTCATTAAGTCATCTTCGAATCGTCTGCACATTTTAGCCTCTGAAGGAATATATTCTCTAGCATACTTACTCAACCGGACGAACTCTCATTCATATTCAGTAACTATCATGTTGCCTTGCTTCAACTCAAGAAACTCGTTACGCTTCTGTTCTACAAATCTTTCATTGATGTATTTCTTTCGAAATTCTTCTTGAAAGAATTCCCAAGTCACTTTCTCTTTCGGCGCCACTGAAATCAATGTCTTCCACCAATAATAAGCTGAATCTCTCAACAAGGATATGGCACATTTCAAGCACTCTTCAGGTGTACAAGACAATTCATCAAATACCCGAATAGAATTTTCAAGCCAAAATTCTGCTTTCTCGGCATCATCATGAACATTTGCCCTGAATTCTTCAGCCCCTTGCTTGTGAATTCTATCAAATGGGGTTCTATGAAATTTCATCAGATCCATAACTTGAGGCATCAGGGGTACTAGTTGAGGAATCAGAGGAGGTGGGGAGGTTGTTGAGCATTCGGGTTCATACGAACGAACTCGGTGTACCATGCATTCATCATCTGGAGAAAGGCTTCTCGAGCCCCTTCTCCTCCTTCTTGACCAATAGTAGGAGGTCGGTTTTCAGTCAGCACTACCTCTTCATCAGGATCTAGCACATTTCTCTCTACATCATTGACCACAGCTGGATCGGGATCCATTTACTATATAAAAAAATCATTTAAAAAGTCAGGAGTCGTCACACTATCACAAAATATACATGGCATGTATAGCAAGACCGTACATACACCACGTTAGTCTGAGAACTGACTAAACCGTAGCTCTGATACCACCAAATGTAACGCCCCTTACTCGAGACCGTCGCTGGAGTCGAGCATGAGACATTACTAAACTTATTTTAGCATTTAAACAAGTGCAAACAATTTTCGTAGTAAACTGTCCATCTGCGTCACAGTCACTAAAAAAATCATATATCGAGTTACGAAACTCAAAATCAAATTCTGTAAATTTTTCCAGAAACTAGACTCATATATCTACTTATAATTTTTTTCTAGAATTTTTGGTAGGGCCAATTAGTACAGTTTATTAGTTAAGTCTCCCTTGTTTCAGGGTCCGGCTACTCTGACCCCTGTATAGTACGAATCAAATTTCTTCCTGTACAGAGATCCAATGACCATGTATTTTATTTTTATTAAAAATATACTCAATAAGGAATCCATACATATAAAGTGTGAGTCCTAATTATTTTTATACAATTTATGGTGAATTTCTAAAATCAGAATAGGGGATCAAGAAATCGCTCTGACCCTGTTTCACCAAAACGTAAATTTCTCATATAATACAACTCTTTTACCTATTTTGTTTCTTCCACATGAAAAGAGATTCATTAAGCTTAAATTCCATATTTTATTCATCATCTAATTCTATCTCTACTATTTTTAGTAATTTTTCAAACTCACGTCACTGCTGCTGTGTGATTCTGTTTTATAGCCAATTTCACCATTTTATGGACTTCCATAGATTAGTTAGCACATAAAGCATGTGTTATTAAATATAATCTTGATTAGCCACTCCAATAGCTAATCATTCTCAAACATTTCCATGTCATCCATGGGCCATATCACGAGATTATATACACAAAATGATATAATGATATACATGCTATATTCCCAAAATATACAAGTCATTATACCGAAATAGTTTGTTGATAGTGTGAGAGCGCCTCCGACCGTTCCCGATCTCCTAGCCGGCTTGACAAAACTACAAAGAATAGAGAGGAGGGAGTAAGCATAATTGCTTAGTAAGTTCACATGTAAATAGTAAGTAACATAACCATGCAATAATACGAAATCCACATTTGCATAATATCACCAAAGCATTCATATCATATTTCTCATTTATGATCCTACCATATTATTGTTATATTGAAGTCTCAACCCGAGGGTTAAGTACATACCTGTCCAAAGTATACGTTCCACAACACTTACCAACTAGTCACTTTCATCTCGAGAATTCTTCCATTTCACTAAAACTTTACCCGTTGAACACATCGGAATATAATTCGGATACATGAAATCCAACTATCATAATTTCACCCATAATGAACTCAGAACGCAACTCAACGAGCTCAGATGTTCACATCCATAATGAACTCGGAATACAACTCAACGAGTTGGGATGTTTTCATCCATAAGTGAACTCGGAACACAAGTCAACGAGTTCGGATGCCTCATAATTCTCACAAACTTAGAACGCAACTTAACGAGTTCGGATCTTAATTTCCTAGTGACATGTCACTTGTATCCTAATCTATTCCTAATGTTCAAATGGGATTTCCCTCGATCATACTCCTTTGCCATCTTCTACGAAATGTCGAAATCGATACTTCGGTGATAGTTCATACTCATCAAGTAATTCACATAATTACATATTATTCAACAATAACCACAAAACATAACATTTCATGATAATAATAAGCATCATATCATATAAATAACATTAAATTGCTTAAAACAACAATTATGTTACCCTATTCACTCATGAACTTACCTCGGTACAAAATGTATGAAGGTTGCAATTTAGCTCGAAATCTTTTCTTTTCCTCGATCAAAGTCAATTCCACGTCTTTCTTGATCTATAATAACATATTTGACTTATTAATGTCTCACATTACTCAAATTACTCCAAAAACATCCTATGGCAAAAATTATAGTTTACCCCTAAAGTTTCACAAAATTACGATTTTTTCCCCTGGCTCAGAAATTAAACTTCTTCCTATTTTCTTATGTTTTATGACATGCTGATCATTTTTACCTTCTATAACAACATCAAATTCACACTCTATCATGTGTTTATGAACATTAGATATTTTTATCGATTATGTCATTTTAGTCATTTTTACGTAAAATCACTTAGCAAAAGTTGTTTAACACAATCTCAAGCTTCATATTCTACTATAAAACATCAAAATTCATGCATATCATTCATCGGTAAATTTTTAAATATAAACCCTAGCTCAAAATATTGGTAGAAATAGGTAAACCGAGCTACGAGAATTTCGAAAATATAAAGACCATTAAAAACGGGGCTAGGATTGACTTACTATTGAGCTTAGAAGTTGAAGAAACCCTAGCTATGGTAGCAAGTAAAATTTGGCAGCAACATGAAGAAGATGAATGGATTTTTGCTTGATTTTTCCCATTTTAATTCATTAAAATCCAAATGACCAAAATGCCCTTCCTTACTAAACTTTCAAAAATTCCATCCATGTCCAATTTTTGTCCAAAAACTTAGAAACTGGTCAAATTTATATTTAAGACCTCTTAATTAAAATTCCAAAGCAATTTCATACTAGAAACTTCTAGAATGCAAGTTTTGCAACTTATTTAATTTAGTCCCAAATTTCAAATTAAGCACTTTATGCATAGAATTTCTTCACGAAACTTTCACACAATCATACAATCATATCATAAACCTCAAAATAATTATAAAATAATTATTTCTATCTCAAATTTGTGGTCTGAAACCACTATTTCGATTAGGCCCTAATTCGGGATATCACATAACCCATTAGGGCTATTGAATATCTGGTAGAATTCCAAATGGTTCAACGAAAGATTTATGATTTATATCTAGATGAGAAAGTTATGATCATGTGATGAGTGGTATAGGTACCTATTTGAAATGTATGAGATATGAGCCCAATATATGAAATATAAAATGTAATAGATGACGATGAGTAAGTTGTACCTTCATCTATTTATGGTATTCATGAGTAAGCTATGAAAGGTTATGAGCATATTGTTTTATAATGATTATTTGATGGTTATTTTCATGCAACTTACTAAGCTTTATGCTTACCCTATTTTCTTTCCATTTTCTTTTAGTTCTGCCAAAGTAGCTTGAGGATTATCGCTCAGGTCGGAGAAGCCAGTCACATTATCATCTGAAGCACTTTGTATAATTAGATCTTTTATTTTGATTATGACATGTATAGGATCTTAACTTTTGAGTTTTGTGTCATTGTCAATTGACCAAATTTGTTGGCTCTTTTCAGCATTTGATTTGTTTTGTATAAAGTCATGGTAAATGGCTAATATTGAAAGTTATTATATGAATGCAAGATAGTCTTTCATGAATGTAGAATTGTTGGCATAGTTAAATATATGAAATATATATATATATAGACCTTAGCTATGCTTGATGGCTGAGAAATCATGATAAGTTGGAAATTTGATATGTTGGTTGGTGTTAGATTGTGTTTCAGGGTGGCAAAGGGCTTGGTAGATAGCCTTATATCGTCCACACGAGTGACACATGGGCGTGTGTTTAGGCCATGTGTGACACACAGTTAGCCCCATGGGCGTGTTGTTCGGTCGTGTGTCCCCTACACGTAAAATTTGCAAGTCAGTACGCATGGTAGTAAACATACGAGCAGATACACAGCCGTGTGTCTCAACCGTGTAGAGGACACGGTCTCTGGCCATAGGCGTGTGCCTTGGCTGTGTACCTTAAATTAGATGCTGACGTCAGAAACAGAATGTCAAGGTTTTTAGACACGGGCATGTAATGGCCGTGTGAAGGACATGGGCCGTGGACACGGGAGTGTGTCAGGCCGTGTGAAAACCTCTGTAGGTTCGAATTTAGAATTTAATTCACACGAGCTTGGGGCGCGGACGTGTCCCCTCATGCTTAGGCCGTGTGAACCACATGGACCTTTAGCACAGCCATGTCATAATGGCCACACGGGCGTGCTGCCCTTCTACACAGGTATGTGCCTTGCTTAAAGTAGTATTTTTCAGAAGTTTTTGTAGATGTTGGGATTAATCCCGGGATATTTCCTAAGCATGATTTGGGTTTCATAGGCCTATATTTAGAGCTTTTAGATTAAAAAAGAAAAGTTTTAAATTGGACCTAATTCACATAACTCAAAATTGGTGGTATATATGTGTTTTAGTATGGTAAAGCCTCGTATTCTGTCCCGATGTAGGGCACGGGTGTAGGGTGTTACATTTAGTAGTATCAGAGCTATGTTTTAGTCGATTCTAGGACTAACCTAGCATGAGTATGAGTCTAGCTATACATGCCATAACTTTATATTGATAGTGTGACAACTCTTGACGAGATAAATTGTGTTTTTATTTATATAATAAATAGATCCTGACGAAGCTACGGCGGATGACGTGGAGAGGAATGCGCCAACTCCAACTGAAAGGACCGCGGCAGTAGATAGTGGGCCCGTGACGATAAGTCAGGGCAGAGGAGCTAGGAAAGCTTACCTCCACATGATGGATGCTTAGTACACAGAGTTTGTTCGTGTGAATCCAAATACTCCACCTCCCCCACCTCCTCTGATTCCTTAGTATGCCCATGTAGCTCCGCAATGAGTAGATTTTGTTAGGGGAGAAAAACCCCCGGTAGACAAAATTCGAAAGTAATGAGCCGAGGAATTTCGGACTAATATTGATGATGACCCAGAAAGAGTAAAGTTCTGGTTGGAAAATACCATTAGGGTATTTGATGAGCTGTAGTGCACGCCTGAGGAGTGCGTGAAGTGCACAGTATCACTCCTGTGAGACTCGACCTACCAATGGTGGAATACTCTCATGTCCGTTGTACCGAGAGAGATAACTTGGGAATTCTTCCGGGAAGAGTTCCGAAAGAAGTACATTAGCTAGAGGTTTATAGACCAGAAAAGGAAAGAATTTTTAGAGCTAAAGCAAGGTTGTATGACAGTGACAGAATATGAACACGAGTTCGTTAGGCTCAGCAATTATGCGTGGGAATGTGTATCTACAGAAGCCATCATGTGTAAGAGGTTTAATGATAGTCTAAATGAAAACATTCGTTTATTAGTTGGTATCCTAAAGTTGAGGGAGTTTGTGATACTGGTTGAAAGAGCTTGCAAGGCCGATGAATTAGCCAAAGAGAAGAGAAAAGTAAATATCGAATCCCGAGACTCAAGGAAAAGACAGGTAAGGAAATCACAGCAGTCCTCATTTAAGAGATCGAGAGAGTTTCCTACTCGATCAAACGTGTCAGTGGGGTTCTCGAATAAGAGCAAGAATAAGCAGTACACGGTAAAATAGCCCAAACCATTTCTATTGCTAGTGTTGGTAGTGCTCGCCCGAATAGACCAGAATGTTCACAATGCGGCAGACGTCATTTCGGTGAATGCCAAGGAAATGAAAGAGGCTGTTTTAAATGTGGGTCATTGGACCATTTTATTCGTAGCTATTCCGAGATGGTTGAGAAAGATAAGGATTAAAGCGTGAGATCGGGTAACGCTCCTTCAAGGGGTAGACCACATAAGAACCCAAGAAGTGGAGCTAAAGTAGAGGTGCTCCTAGAGATGCTGCTATGAGGTCTGAGGGCAAAGTGCCTGCAAGGACTTATGCTATACGTGCCCGTGAAGAGGCAGAGTCTCCCGATGTGATCACGGGTACCTTTTCTATCCATGATATACCTGTTGTTCCTTAATCGACCGGAGGTCTACCCACTTTTATATTTGTATGCAATTGATACCCCGTATGAATATGCTAGTAGAGTCTACCAAATTTGTGATAAAAGTGTCGAACCCTTTAGGCAGACATGTGTTAGTTGATCAAGTGTGTAGAAATTGTCCTTTGACAATTGGAGGTCACTATTTTCAGGCTAACTTGATGTTATTGCCATTTAATGAATTTGATATAATCCTTGGGATGGATTGGTTGACTTCTCATATTGTTGTAGTGGACTATGGAAGAAAAGTTATTGAGTTGAAGTGTGAAAATAAGGATGTTCTTCAGGTGGAATCGAATAGAACGGATAACTTGCATGTGGTGATATCATCCATATTGGCAGTAAGATATTTGAGAAAAGAGTATAAGGTTTATCTCGCTTCTGTGCTGAATACTCAAGTGTCTGAGTCAAAAATTGAATCGGTACAAGTGATTTGTGAGTTGACAGACGTGTTTTCGGAGGAATTACCCAGATTACCTCTCATGAGGAAAGTTGAATTTAGAATTGATTTAGTCACCGGTATGGCACCCATCTCAATTGCTCCGTATAGAATGGCTCCTAAAAAGTTGAAGGAGTTAAAGGTTCAACTACAAGAATTGACTGAAAAGGGTTTTGTGAGACTGAGTTTTTCCCCATTGGATGCTCCGGTACTTTTTGTAAAGAAGAAAGATGGATCGATGAGGTTATGTATAGACTACAGACAGCTCAACAAGGTGACTGTGAAGAACAAGTACCCCTTTGCAAGGATTGATGATTTGTTTGATCAGTTGAAGGGAGCTGTCGTGTTTTTTAAGATCAACTTAAGGTCTGGCTACTACCAGCTAAGGGTTAAGGAGCAAGATGTGCCAAAAATCGGGTTTAGGATGAGGTATGGGCACTATGAGTTTCTTGTTATGCCTTTTGGTTCAACAAATACCACTGCGGTGTTTATGGATTTGATGAACCGCATTTTTTGACCGTATTTAGATAAGTTCATGGTGGTTTTTATCGACAACATACTGATTTACTCACGTGATGAGAGTGAGCATGCGAAGCATCTGAGAACGGTTTTACAAACATTGAGAGATAAATAGTTATATGCCAAGTTCAGTAAGAGTGTATTTTGGCTTAAAGAGGTTAGATTCCTAGGACACATCGTGTCGAGAGATGGGATTAGAGTTGACCCAAGCAAGATCTCGGCTATTGTTGAGTGAAAATTACCGAAGAATGTGTCAGAGGTTCGAAGCTTTTTAGGCTTGGCTAGATACTACAAAAGATTTGTAACTAGGTTCTCGATAATAGCTATTCCGATGACAAGGCTGTTGCAAAAGGATGTCAGGTTTGAATGGACAGAGAAATGCCAACAGAGTTTCGAGAAACTAAAGGCTTTGGTGACAGAAGCCCTAATTTTAGTGTAACCAGAATCAAAAAAATAATTTGTGGTATATAACGACGCCTCCTTAAATAGATTAGGGTGTGTGCTCATGCAAGAAGGCAAAGTGATAGCGTATGCTTCGTGACAGCTAAAGCCACACGAGAAGAATTATCTAATGCACGATTTGGAGTTGGCTGCAATCGTGTTCGTGTTGAAAATTTGGAGACACCATTTGTATGGCGATAGATGCCGAGTGTTCACCGACCATAAGAGTCTAAAGTATTTGACGACTCAAAAGGAGCTAAATTTATGGCAACGAAGGTGGTTGGAGTTGACAAAAGATTATGAGTTGGTGATTGACTACCACATGGGAAAGGCGAATGTAGTCACCGACGCTCTGAGTAGAAAGTCGTTGTTCGCCTTGAGGGCTATGAATACTCAATTAACTGTGATTGATGATGGTTCAATTCGAGCCGAGGTAAGAGCTAGAACTACGTTCCTTCAAGAGATTTGTGAGGCTCAAAAAGGTGATAAGGACTTGCAAGCTAATGTGGCTCAGTGTGAGTCGGGTGATGAACCAAATTTTCGGATTAATAGCAAAGGCTACTTGATGTTCCAAGGTAAGGTTTGTATACCCAAATATAATGAGCTTATTCAGAAGATTTTATGAGAAGTACATTATGGTTGCTTGTCTACCCATCTGGGTAGTGTGAAAATGTATAACAACTTAAAGAAGTTGTACTGGTGGTCGCGGATGAAAAAAGACATTTCTGAGTTTGTTTCTAGGTGCCTGGTTTGTCAACAAGTGAAGGCCAAACACAAAGTACCTTCGGGATTACTTCAACCTGTGATGGTTCTCGAGTGGAAATGGGACCAGGTAACCATGGATTTTGTATCGGGATTGCCCTTAACGCCAAAGAAAAAGGATTCTGCTTGGGTCGTTGTTGATAGGCTTACAAAGTCGACACATTTTATACCGGTGCATACCAATTTCTCCCTTTAGAAATTGGCTGAATTGTATGTTTCTGAGATAGTGAGACTTCATGGAGTGCCCTTGTCGATTATTTCGGATAAAGATCCTAGGTTTACCTCGAGGTTTTAGAAGAAGTTGCAAGAAGCTTTAGGGACAAAGTTGAGTTTTAGCACAGCTTTCCACTCGCAAACCGACGGTCAGTCAGAGAGAGTAATTCAAATCCTAGAAGACATGTTGTTGTGTTGTTTCTTGAGTTCCAAGACAGTTGAGGAATATATCTACCGCTAGTTAAATTCGCTTACAACAATAGCTATCAGTCAAGTTTGAAAATGGCGCCTTATGAGGCTTTATATGGGCGTAAGTGTCGAACACCCTTGTATTGGACCGAGTTGAGAGAGAATCAGATACACGGGGTTGTCTTAATTAAAAAGACTAAGGAGGAGAAAGTGAGAGTAATCCGTGAGTGTTTAAAGGCCACTTCGGATAGACAGAAATCCTATGCGGATATGAAATGAAAAGAGATTGACTTTCAAGTCGGTGATAAGGTGTTTTTGTAAGTATTCCTATGAAGAAAAGTCCTCAGATTCGGTAGAAAGGGCAAACTGAGTCGTTTCATAGGACCTTATGAGATTACCGAGAGAGTAGGGCTTGTTGCCTACCGATTGGCTTTGCCTTCAGAGTTGGAGAAGATTCACGACGTATTTCATATATCAATGTTATGCCGATATAGATCGGATCCTTCGCATGTGATTGCGCCAATTGAGGTTGAAATTCAACCGGATATGACTTATGGCGAAGTGCAAGTTAAGATTTTGGTTCGACAGGTTAAACAGTAAAGGAATAATAGTATAGAACTTGTAAAAGTATTATGGCATAGACATGGAGTCGAGGAAGCCACATGGGAACCTAAAGAAACCATGAGAGACCAATTCCCGAATCTATTCACCGGTAAGATTTTCGGGGACGAAAATCCCTAAGGAGGGAAAATTGTAACAGCCCGATTTTGGGTTTAGTCAGAATTGTGGTTTCGAGATCACCAATCCAAAGTTGAATAAATTATTTTATTATTATTTTGGTGTTATAACCTGATTATAATAGTGCATGAAAATTTTGGTGAAGTAATTTTAACGTTTGAGATTTTAATTTCGAAAAAAAGACTAAATCGCATAAAGGGAGAAAGTTGTGATTTGCTAGAAAATAGTTTTAAATGGCCATGGATTATAAATTAGGGGTATTTAATGTGAAAATAGGCCAATTTCTTTAGGTGTTGCGGGTTGAGACAAAGAAATTCAAAAAAATCAAAGGTTGTTGGCATTAGGTGGTGTATTTGACTAATAAATGAAATAAAGAGAAAATGTTGTCATCTTTTTTCCTACTCTTCCTTCTTCCACCAATTTCTTTCCTCCAAGAAATGGCCATGGCAGCTTGAAACCTTTAGCCACTTATTCCTCTCTCATGTAAGTGATTTAGATGGTTATTTTTGGTTATTCCTGTGTTTTTGGAACCTCTAAAGCTTAATCTAGCTATGGAGGGGACTATTTTGCAAGATGGTTGAGAGTCTAGGGTTTTGCCATGAAAGCATATGTGATGTTACCTGAAGTTTTATGGAAGAATATAAGTTATAGTTGTGAAATAAACAACTTTTGTAAAATGATTTTCATGGAAAACACCTAAAAAGACCATTTTGTAAAGTTTGTGAAATAGAGAGAAATGTTGTGAAATATTGGGAATTTGGGGTTGTCATAAGAGAGATAAATGGTCGGTTAGGCTTCAGTAACGAGGAAATTGGATAAAAATCAATTTCCTGGCCTAAGGGTAAAATGATCATTTTGTGAAAGTCTAGGGGCAAAATGGTCAATTTACCAAAAATGTGAATTTTTGATTGAGTAAATTTATCTAGTGATTAAATGGATGATTTTTTTATTATTTTAGATCAAGAAATACAACATCTGAACATAGATCAGGGGAAAACCAAGCAAGTAGAATAAAACCGACTAGTCGCCTACATTTTGTGATCTGAGGTAAGTTGTATGTTAATAATGCAACTATATCTTTATAATGTGTAATTGAGTTAATATGACAAAAATTATCTTGATTTTGAATATGAGAATTCCTCAAGCAAAATCCTCAACTCACAATCAAAATAAATTCTTCTCAACTTATAATTCTCAATAGTATCTCAAAATAATCCATAAGTACTCATACCTTGCAAATTCAACTCGAAGAACATCAAAGTTTCAAACATTCCAAGTTGAGCATTTTATCACAAAAACCTAGGTGTCTCCCCTCATTTAAGTAATCACCTTTGATTCAAAATATCACAGTGTTTCACATCCTCACTAAAGATTCACTCAAATCACTCGAGGTGTTTAAGGACAAGAAATTTAGCACTCAACAGTCAAAATGAAAAGTTATTACCATAGGCTTGCGTGAAAATCAAATCTCCACTACTATATATTGAGATGATACATCAATCAAAAGGTCTTTAGAGGGTTGTAACGTGGCTTTGGTTAGGGGGTGTGGTTACAAGCTGAGAGAAAAGGTTAGAATCAAGATTGAATTGAAAAATTACCTAACTAGAAAAATAACTAATCATCAATTGAATACAAGTGAGCTTCTTCTCAGAATATGGATTTAAACATTTAAGCTAAAAAACAAAGAACACTACTAATATAAATGTATGTATTGTAATTTTTTTAAGAACAAGTCAAATAACATAGGCTAACTATCAAAAATAAAACATAGCTAAGAAATTTATTCAAATCAAATCTCGAAAAAAATAGGGATCAAATTAATTTAGGGGATTTTTGCAATAATGGGTTATGGGTTAATATTGAGGGTAAATCAATGGATGGCTTATTAGACTCAAGGGGGTTTCCTAAGGGTTAGTTATGAAGGTAGGATTTTATGGAGTGAGTGGGTTAAACCTAAATGCCTTTATCATTTTGACATATCAAATCAAAGATGTGGTCTTGACATGTATAATCAAGCAAGTTTTAGAATAACAGATCAATATTGATGCACTCAAAGTAACAATAAAAGTGAGCATGAAAGAAATAGTATATGCTCTAAAGGCTCAAGATCTTAAAAAAATTATGGCTTTTTGATGTTAACCCTGTGAATTTCAACTCAAGATAATACCTAAAATTGGGGAAATAACCTAGAAATTTTTATAATTCTCAAAAATCAACTTATCATGCTTTGATTCTCTAATTCCTTAAAGTTTAAACAATCAATGCATAAATGCCTATGTTTTAATCCAAGACATATCAATAAAAATCATAAATTAATCAAAATTCATTCTAATAATGATATGAGAAGATTATTTGAGAACAAGACAAAATTCAGGGATTTTTCTGATAATGAAATAAATAACCCCCCACACTGAAGATGTACATTACCCTCAATGTACAAAGATATATAGTAGTGATATAAAGATAATATCAGAAGAGAGAGGGAGAGAAGTGAAACTTCCTAAATGTTGAATGGAATCCTTGAATTGGAGGTATGAAGAATAATCGGCCAAGGCAATGATAAGATTGGAGGAGGATACTCTGGTGGTGGTAGAGGTTGGGTTCCACAACCACAGTGTCCAGCGAAGAGGTTATCGTGGTGGTCGGGCAGGACCCGACAGTCGTGGAGAACCTTTTCCAGAGGAGTTTCAAGTTCCTAAGTGATGGTGAGCTTTGGAGCTCTCTATAACTGTGACAAAATCAAAAACTCTTTAGAAAATATAAAGAAGCATAATTACTCGTAATGAAATAGTCGAAACTATAAATTGTTTAATAAAAAATTATAAAACCTAAAAATGAAATAGTATTAAAGGAAAATAAAATAAAAAGTACTTTAAAAAGGTAGATAAAGAAACAGTGAAAATAAAAATAATAAATAAAAAATCTTTAAACATCGTCATCGCCGGACGGTTCGCGAGGTAGTGGTGGTGATGAGATGTGAAGGTGCTGACAAATCTGATGTAGAGTAGCATCAATGTGATCAAAGCGCTAAAATCACTGCTACTCAAATCGTGTAAGGCGCTCAGAAATGTTAGAGTATGAAGCCGCCGCATGAACTGGACGATGGATGGGTAGTGGCTGAGACGGTGGGTCTTCATGACGTGGAGGGACATCATCAGTAATGTCCTCTGGGTCCTCCTCCTCGGCGGGCTAGACCAGGAGGTATTGGGGAGGGTCAACTCAACGTCGTCGCCCGATCATCCTCATATGTAGCATACTCGAGATGCCCTATGGGGACATCTGACCAATAAGGGTGAGGGAAGATACTTGCGCCGCTGTGCTGAGGAGGCCTAAATACCGCGCCAGATGAGTTATATAAGGGCCGATGATATGACTCACTTCCTATGTCGCTCCGTCTGATCACGAATAGCGAGGGCAATAAAATAGGCAAGGTCGAAGACGTGCCCGTTCGCCATACTCCATAAAAAGATGGCGTGTAAGTACCTCAGGGATGGGGCGAGGGCCGATGCCTTAGAGTGGCTAGGGTCATAGGTGGCCGAGTTAGGGACTAAAGCACTCCAACTATTCGAAGGAGAATAGTGGATATAACGATGGAGGGTGTTGAGTTCATTGTCGTCCATGAGCTCCTCCGTATACAGCCCTAGTGTAATCCTAAAATAAGGTACGCTCAACTGGAGCACTAAACCGTCGAGACGGAACTGGACCGTTCAAGGATCATCGAACTGTGTCATTACAACTTGAAGGTGGAAGGTTAAGTAGAGTTCGAGTGTGAGCTCGAGGTACGTCGGCTCGATGATCTCGAAAAAGAGGCCCCATGGGTCAGTCGTCAAAAGGGCTCGGATCAGTCAGCCAGTTGGATTTGTTCAAGTGCTGCCCAATCAATACAGTGGCCCACACTTAGGGGTCGAGCCTGTACTATCTGAAAAAGTTCCTCCTGTGGTCCCGAGTGAAACTGGAAGAATGGATGCCTGATTTCCACGGTAGGACCCAACGATGATGCTGCTCATTTCCTCTTCTTCGAGGCAGGGACGACAGTTTTCTTACCACATGAATTTGACATGGTATTTGCAATGACAAGACGAAGTTATAGAAATACCCCCAAGGATAGCATTGATAAACGCCAAATTATACATAGTTTTACCCCAAATACTTAGAACATTTATGGATGTTTACTATTAGATTTGTGGATTTGGGTGCTTTTAATCTGGTTATTTCATGTTTTGTACTCAGGAGAGCGCCAAGAGTCAAAAGGAGCCAAAAACGAGCTAAAAAGGGACAAAACAGACCAAATCGAGAAGATCACATGGCCTAAGCCTTGCCACACGGGCATCTCACACGCCCGTGGCCTTCGGGGGTGTCGACCAAGGTTTACACGATTCACACAGCCTGGCCATTAAGCCCACACGTCCGTGGCAATTTAACGGATCGAACATGGCCTGGCAATCACGTCACACGGCCATGGCACACGGGTGTGTCCCTTTTTCAAAGAGTTGTATTTTACACGGAAAAGGGTACTTAGGGAGGAAGAAAGCCAATCCAAAGCCTATATAAACACCCTAAGTATGACCCAGAGAGGGAGCCTCTTCCAGAACTTTTCTGGAATACAGAACCACACGCCAGGAATTACTTGAAGGAAGCCAAACGATCCATCCTAAAAGCCAGAGCTACTCCAAGACTGAAGATCTCTCTCAGAATTCCTTCAGGGGTTTTAGAGTTTTCTTCATGTTTTGTTATTTTTATACTTTTGTGATGTACTCTTATTTTATTATGAACTAAACCCCTTAGATACCTAAGGGGGATAGAACCTATAATGGATCTTGTTATTATTATCTGAACTGTATGATAAATACTTGATTTGTTTTTAATTATGTGTTCTTAATGCTTGAGTTAATATTCCGGGTATTAATTCATGATTTGATATGCTTATGTAGAGGAGGAATAGGCCCTGCCTAATTGTAGGTTTGGCATAATTAAGCGGAGTTGATCGGACGCCTCGAAATAGGTTTACGAGATTTTACCGGATTAGGGTGAAACCTAATATAGGAGTCCATAGAGTGATTTACTGCTTCTCTAGGGGTTTTAACTAAGAAAGAAATTTTGATTAATTCAACTGAAGGTTAGACGTTATTAGTCTCGAAAGGGATAATAACATAGGTTAGGGAGTCTCACGGATCAAGTCAAGTGAATAAATCGTCCGGTACAGAGACAGATAACAAGTGAAATCTAGGTGGATTCCTCCTTGGGTGTCGTCTTTATCAATTGCTTCTCTTCAAGACTTTTTCCAAATTTTCTCTTCGCTTTAATTAAATTAGTTAATTAGTTTAGATAATTAGTTGAATAAACAAACCCTTTTTATTCTTAGGCTAGATAATAAAAAGATAGTTATTACTAGTACTTTTGGTTCCCTTGTGTACGATATCCTGGTCTTGCCATTATTATACTATTGTTCGATAGGTGCGTTTGCCTTTTCGTCGTGATAATAGTTAGTCTAGGTTTGATCTTCATTATAAATATTTATTGCTGGTTACGAATCACGCGATCAAGTTTTTGGCGCCGTTGCCGGGGAACTGAAATATTAGGAACACTAAATTTTTATTACTTTAGCCATTTATTTTTCTTGCAATTATATTTTATTTTATTATTTATTAATTTACTTTTTCTCTCTCTTAACAGATTTTTATAGTTTATGACTAGAAGAAACCCATCAGGACCATTACTTTTTGACGAAGAAATCAATCGCACAGTTCGTAGAAATCAAAGTGAAATAAGGCGTAGTTTACGAACACGGAGAACGAGCGAGAAGACGATACTCAACCCGCAACCGAAGAGATGGCCGAAAACCCAGGTGATCAGCTGCCTCCTGCAATTGCAGCTAATCAAAATCCTACTCTATGTACTATGTATGACTATGCTAAACCTTCTTTAACAGGAACTGAGTCTAGTATAGTTAGATTTGCTATTGCTGTGAATAATTTCGAACTAATCCCAACACGCACTTGGCGCATTTTCTTGAATTTTACAATACATTTAAAATCAATGGCATTTCGAATGATGCCATTCGTCTTCGGTTATTTCCCTTTTCACTGAGAAACAAAGCCAAGCAGTGGTTGAACTCGTTACCACGAGGGTCTATCACTATTTGGGAACAAATGACTGAGAAATTTTTACTAAAATATTTTTCGCCGGCTAAAACGACTAAATTACGTAATGATATCTCTTCTTTTGTGCAGATGGATTTAGAAACACTTTACGATGCATGGGAAAGATACAAGGACTTACTGAGAAGGTGCCCTCACTATGGGTTACTGCTTCAGCTACAAGTTCAAACGTTCTACAATGGTGTAAATCCCTCGACTCGATAAATGGTTGATGCAGCTGCTGGCGAAACCATCAACAATAAAACACCGGAAGATGCCTATGAATTTATAGAAGAAATGTCACTGAATAACTATCAGTGGCAAGTCATGAGGACTAAGCCAACAAAAACAGCCGGCGTTTATAACGTCGACTCAGTTACTATGCTGACAAATAAGGTAGAACTTCTCAATAAAAAATTGATAGTTTTCTTTGTTCTACATAGGTACATCCAGTAATGAGGTGTGACTCAAGCGGAGGAGGTGTGCATACAGAATACCAATCCTTCAATCCTACAACTGAAGAAGAACAAGTCAACTATATAGGTAACAATAACTTTAGATCTCAAAATAACCCATACAGTAATACCTATAATGCAGTTTGGAGGAACCGCCCAAATTTCTCCTAGGGTGGTCAAGGGAATCAAAAGCCACAAAATCCTCAGGGTTTTCAACAGCCACTTCATCAATAAGAAAAGAAACCAAACCTTGAAGAGATGCTTTCTAAATTCATCTCGGTGTCAGAAACCCGTTTCCAAAATACAGAGACAGCACTTAAGAATCAGTAAGCATCGATCCAAGGATTCGAAACTCAGATAGGCCAGTTGTCCAAACTAATCTCCGAATGACCACAAGATAGCTTACCAAGTAATACTAAACCTAATCCGGCAGAACACCTCAATGCAATTAGTACTCAAAATAAGGATAGACTCATTGCACTCGAGCCAGAAATACAGAAAACAACGCGATGAACAAAGGACGAGAAGAGGCAAACAATAATGATCCCAAATAGGTAAGTACGAATCATGAACCTCGTGTGCCATATCCTAAAGTGATGACGAAAGACAAAATAGAAGAATAATTCGGTAAGTTTTGCAAACTCTTAAAGAAATTACATATTAACTTACCCTTTATTTAAGTTCTTTCGCAGATGCCCAACTCAGCAAAATTCTTAAAAGAACTTCTGAGCAATAAAAGGAAATTAGACGCTACATCGCATGTAGAACTCAATGCAGTCTGCTCAGCTATTCTAAAGAATAAGTTACCTAACAAATTGAAAGATCCAGGGAGTTTTACAATTCCTTGCTTAATTGGTAGTTTATCTGTAAATAATGTTTTAGCTGATCTAGGGGTAAGTATAAATGTTATGCCCTATAAAATGTTTAAACGACTCGGTCTCGGTAAACCCAAACAGACTAGGATGAGCATACAATTGGCTAACAAAACAGTTAGATTTCCTAAGGGTATTATTAAAGATGTTCTCGTTAAAATTGATAAATTTATTTACCTAGTAGACTTCGTTGTTTTAGATATGGATGAGGATAACGAGGTACAGTTAATTTTAGGACGACCATTTTTAGCAACTGCCAGAACCATTATTAATATAGGCACAGGAGAGCTAACACTTAGTGCAAGTGACAACGTAGGAACACTCCAAGCACACGACTCAGTCAAAACCTCTAAGACTCAAGATAATGTTATAAAACCTATCGATGATAAAACTAATATTCAATCGTCCTTGCAGGAACTTCCTAGAACCAATACAACAGAGACAGTGCGCTACTATCATGAAGAGAACAAAGACGTCCATGAAGAACGAAGACTATGGATAGAGGAGTTAGATGAATGGCGAGAACACAAACCGAGAACATATGATAAACCAAAACTACGCCAAAACAAGCCCGATGCCTCTTCTAATCAACTTAAGGTTGGCGATAAAGTCTTACTAGATGCCGCAGATCCCCATATTATCACTACCACACCAAAAGAGGAAATCCCTCTTATGGTACTCAGTATTTTCCCATTTGACACGGTTGAGGTGAGTCATCCCAAGTTTGGAACTTTTAAGGTAAACAACACCTGATTAAAGCCTTATTTTAAGATTGACAGTAGGAACGAGGAGTATGAACTCCTCAAACCACCATGATAAATCAACAGAGAGATAAGTCGAGCTTAGACTATAAATAAGCGCTTCTCGGGAGGTAACCCGAGCACTAACATATTTTGATTTCTTTATTTTTAATTTCTACCACTTCAAATCATTAACTTAGTCTTTGAATTGTAAAGTTTTTCAACACACACGGCTAGGCACACGGGCGTACCTAAAGCCGTGGATAAATAGGGGAAGAGACACGACCGTGCGACATGGCCGTGTTGAAGCAGGACATGATTTCCCCAAAACACGGGGTGCGATAAATCCCCACGGCCGTGCGACATGGTCGTGGGTAAACTTGAGAGGAAAAACACGGGCGTGGGGATAGAAAACCACGGATGTGCCAGGGACAAGGCTCAATTCTGTTTCTTCAACACGGACGTGTGACACGCCCGTGCCGTTCAGCCATGTACAAAAATACACGAGCGTGCTACCATAAAACACAGGTGTGGGAGAAGAGAACAAAGCTAGGTACGGCCGTGTGACATGGCCGTGTTTGACACACGCCCAAGACACACGGGCGCGTGATAGTAGCCGGGCACGACCTAACTCTCAAAATTCAAAAAACACGGGCTCACCCTCAAAGTACATAGGCGTGGCCTCAGGTCGTGTGACCCTTCCCTATATAAACAAACCACTGTTCATCTTCTTCCTCCTTTCAAAACCCTAGCCGAAATCTACCTCCCCTACCCCTAATCCCTATTCCGGCCACTATTTCTCAGATTCTCACTTTTCTAACCCCTAAACCACCCTCAAATCCACTCCTCTTGCATTAATCCCCATTTTCCCCTCCCTATACCCTCCATTTTCCCACCACACGGCTTCCTCCTCGCGTTACACACCCGTGCTCACCGCCAACACGCCCTTGCACCGCCTTACAACAGCCTTTGGTTCACTTTCTCAACCTTATTTTTTCAATTTGTGTTGCTACATTAGTATTCTACATGCTTTGCATAGATATTGTTACTATTACAAATTTGTTTTAGACAAGTTAGGAATTTGCTTTAGAATTTTCTATATTTGACTTGTTTAAGGTACATTATGTCATCATCAAGAGGCAAGAAGGCCGCGGTCCCATCCTCAAAGAGACGTAGGGGACCGGGTCCTTTATCGGTACATGCTACAGCTGAAGTTTGGCACCCATTCCTTGAATTTTCGCAAGCTTCGCAGGAGGAGCTATTTCAGATACTACGCGCACGACCCATCACCATAGGTCACTGTATCAACTGGGCTGCCGTAGAACAAGTCCAGCTCGCTGATGCCATCTACGCCCTCCTGTCCACAGACCCATGGAAACGGTTCTTCGCTATTACCGAGCCCATTTAGAGCTAACTTTAGAATTATGCTATACTTTTCATTTACAGGTGGTGATGACGAACAATGATGACCTAGGCACCATTCACTTCCGATTAGGCGGTCTAGTTCATGTGATGAGTGTCCTAGAGTTTGGAGTTGCTCTGGAACTTTACACCGATGAGTTTATAGAGGAGGAGGACATGAATGCACTACCACGCAATATCCACATCTCCCCCTCCTTGTGCTGGAAGGCTTTGGCACCACTCTCTTCCACCTACGACCCCAGCCGCTCGAAGGCCTCAGCTCTTCCCCCTTCCCTACAATATCTCCATACCATATTGGCACATACCTTGATCGGAAGGAGAGAGAGCACCCACATCGTCAATACCCACGACGCTTACTATTTATGGTGCATGGCGAATGGACATGCAACTGACTTGGCATACTTCATTGCTTTCGCCATTCGTCATCAGACCGAGCGACATAGGAAGGGAGTGATCTCTATCGGCCCCTACGTGACGCACCTTGCCAGACACTTCGGCCTCCTCAACATCACGGCTCAATCATCAGCGCTTACCCTAATAGGTCAGATGTCCCCACAGGGCATCACGACTATGTTACACATGAGGATGATCGAGCGCCGACGTGGGGCCGATCCTCCTCAGTACCGTCTCTCGCATGCCATTGACGAGGAGGATCTTGAGGACATCCCTGATAATGTTCCCCCACAGTATGAGAAGCCTTCCACCGCACCACCTAGGGAACAACCAGTTTATGCGGCTGCTTCATTGGCACATCTTTCTGACCGATCGCCCATTTCGAGCAGTATTGCACTATACAGTTCGAGATGATTCACGAACGAGATCAGTGACGGGACCGACAGATAGACTATATGCAGGCCATGATGCAGCAACTGTGCCAGTACTTTCACATCGCCATTCCAGTACCACCACCTGAGGGCCCCACCGACGAGGATCATTGAATCCTCCTATTTTTTTATTTATTCTTATTTTTATTTAATTTAATTTATTTTCTTTTTCTTTTGATTTTTCTTTTTATTTTCATTTCAATTTTATTATTTTATTTTGAAAGACATATTTATATTAGTAAATTTTACTTTTTTTCCATTTTCTGGTATTTCTAACAAGTAATTACACTACATTCTCTTCTACACCAACTCTAAATAAGCTCTTCATGATTCTACAGACTTCCAAGCAAAGCTGCTAGGAATATTTTACGGAATGAGGAAATAAAAAGGAAACAATACCTCACGAGTGCCATGTTCAACGACCCAATTTCTTCATCTAGCCAAGAACAATGGCAGCTACCACTTTCCCCGAACACTCCACCCTCAGAATCAAGCTCCACATCCATATAATAGGGAGTTTCACCTCCTTTCCTCTTATGATTTTCTTTATTTTGAATAATCTATCTTTGTACATTGAGGGCAATGTACATCTTAAGTGTAGGGGGTGAACATGAAACCTAACTTTTTGCATTATTCTCAAATCCCTGAATGTGGTCTTGTGCTTAAGTGATTTTCTTATAATATTGATAGAATGAATTCTGATTGATCTATAATTATTGTTGATATGTCGTGAATTAGACCAAGGGAATTATGCATGATTATTTGATTATAGGACCTTAAAGAATCAAGCATGATAAGTTGGTATTTTGAGAAATAAAATTTTTAGACTATTTTTCCTAAATTGAGGTATTATCTTGAAATCCTAAGTATACATAAATGACATCAAAAATCCAAATTTTTGGTGAGATTTTTGAGCCTTTTGAGCATATAGCTTTCTTTCTTGCTTACTTCTTTTGTGGTTTGAGTGTGTCAACATTGAACTGTTATTCTAGAACTTGTTTTGATTATACATGTCGAGATCACACGTATGATTTGATATACTTAGATGATAAAGGCACTTAGGATTTAACCTATTTACTCCATAAAAAGTCTTCCCACATAATTAAACCCTTAGCGAACCCCCTTTGAGCCTACTAACCTTTTTTTATTGATTAACCCTTATCATTAACCAATTGAAATCCTCTTACTTGATTTGTCATGAACTCATGTAAAATAGTCCTAGATATTTGTTTGTGGTTCAGTAATTAAGTTTTTTATAGTGGGGTAACATTTTGAAATTATCCCGATTCTAACCCCTGTTCTTCAGCTTGTATCCATACCTGTAACCTAAACCCCATTACAACCATGCAAAAACCTTTTGATTAGTGTATCATATCATTTACAAGTGGTGGAGATTTGATTTTCATGCAAGCCTATGGTAATAACTTTTCATGTTAGACAATCGAGTGCTTAATCTTAAACCTTAAACACTTTGAGTGATTTGAGTGAATCTTTAGTGAGGATGTCATCTCTTGTACATTTAGGACTAAAGTTAATTACTTAGAGGAAGGAGATTACCTATGATTTTATTATCAAAAATCCGATTTAGATTTTTTGAGGCTTTTAATGCCCCTATAGTTAAATTCTCACTGTATGATTTTTCGTGGAATTGTTTATAACATTATCAATACTGATCATGTGATTGAAAAGAATGAATTTTAGCAGTAAATGAGAGTTTTGCTTGAGGACAAGCAAATGCTTAAGTGTGGGGGTATTTGATAAACGCCAAATTATACATAGTTTTACCCTAAATACTTAGCATATTTATGGATATTTACTACTAGATTTATGGATTTTGGTGCTCTTAATCTGGTTATTTCATGTTTTGTACTCAGGAGAGCACCAAGAGTCAAAAGGAGCTAAAAACAAGCTAAAAAGGGACAAAACAGACTAAATCAAAAAGATCACATGGCCTAAGCCTTGCCACACGGGCATCTCACACGCCCGTGGCCTTCGGGGGTGTCGACCAAGGTTTACACGATTCACACAGCCTGGCCATTGAGCCCATACAGCCGTGGCAATTTAACAGATCGAACATGACTTAGAAATCACGTCACACGGTCGTGGTACACGGGCGTGTCCCTTTTTTAAAAAGTTGTATTTTACACGGAAAAGGGTACTTAGGGAGGAAGAAACCCAATCCAAAGCCTATATAAACACCCTAAGTATGACCCAGAGAGGGAGCCTCTCCCAGAACTTTTCTGGAATACAGAACCACACGCCAGGAATTACTTGAAGGAAGCCAGATGATCCATCCCAAAAGCTGGAGCTACTCCAAGACTGAAGCTCTTTCTCAGAATTCCTTCAAGGGTTTTAGAGTTTTCTTCATGTTTTGTTATTTTTATACTTTTGAGATGTACTCTTATTTTATTATGAACTAAACCCTTTAGATACCTAAGGGGGATAAAACCTATGATGGATCTTGTTATTATTATCTGAACTATATGATAAATACTTGATTTGTTCTTAATTATGTGTTCTTAATGCTTGAGTTAATATTCCGGGTATTAATTCATGATTTGATGTGCTTAAGAGTAGATTTGGCATAATTAAGCGGAGTTGATCGGACGCCTAGAAATAGGGTTACGAGATTTTGTCGGATTAGGCTGAAACCTAATATCGGAGTCCATAGAATGATTTACTACTTTCCTAGGGGTTTTAATTAGGAAAGAAATTTTGATTAATTCAATTTAGGGTTAGATGTTATTAGTCTCGAAGGGGATAATAACATAGGTTAGGGAGTCTCACGGATCAAGTTAAGTAAATAAATCATCCGGTTCAGAGTCAAATAACAGGTGAAATCCAGGTAGATTGCTCATTGGGTGTCGTCTTTATCAATTTCTTCTCTTCAAGTTTTTTTCTAAATTTTCTCTTCGCTTTAATTAAATTAGTTAATTAGTTTAATAAACA
This sequence comes from Gossypium hirsutum, assembly GCF_007990345.1. Classification (NCBI taxonomy): domain Eukaryota; kingdom Viridiplantae; phylum Streptophyta; class Magnoliopsida; order Malvales; family Malvaceae; genus Gossypium; species Gossypium hirsutum. Next base: position 71,984,529 of record NC_053432.1, read on the forward strand.
AACCCTTTTTATTCTTAGGCTAAATAATAAAAAGATAGTTATTACTAGTACTTTCGGTTCCCTTGGGTACGATATCCCAGTCTTGCCATTACTATATTATTTTTCGATAGGTGCGCTTGTATTTTCGTTGTAATAGTAGTTAGTCTAGGTTTGATCTTCATTATAAATATTTATTGCTTGTTACGAATCACGCGATCAAGCATGGAAAGGTATGTAAGCATGTTAAAATTAAAGAAAAATACTTCATGGGTATCATAGGCAAAAGGAAAGATGTACCGAAAAGTAACAAAATCCTAATGGAAAGATATATCAAGTCATTAGTAACAATAAGAACATGAGAATGGTGCTAAATGGAATACCTAGTGAATGAATGCATGTGAGATTGATAATATGTAATATGGTGTGGGTAAGCATGAAATCCATGGAAATAAGAGAAAAATGGATGAATGTAGCATAATGTATCAACTAAAACGGAAAATTTCTAATAAAGAGCATAAGCATTACTATCATTAGAACCATGAATATTAAGCAAAATAGTCAAATAACACAATAAAAAATCATAAAATTAGTAAAAGAATTGAAGAGAATAGAGAGAAAAGAGTGAACAAATGCAACATCTTGGTAGAGGAAGGAGCTTAGGTCATCGATGCTAGTGCTGTGGTCGGCGCACGGACATGGCAGGGAGGGTGTGTGAAAGGATTCCGACGGCTAGGGTTTGATATTTAGGGAAGGGGATGATGAATAGTGGGGGGTTTATATAGATTCTGGAGCACACGGCCGTGGGACACGCCCGTGTGTCCTAATTTTAGCCTGTGTGTATCGTGATTTTCAAATTTGGGCTCGTCTAAAATTTGCCCCACGCCTGTGTTCTCTGGGCATGTTGATGCACATGGCCGTATCGCACGGCCGTGTTCAGCTTTGTTCTCTTCTCTCACACCCGTGTTATTTTGTCAGTCTTGACCACGGGTAGTGAGCACGGGCGTGTCGCACGCCCGTGTTGTTTTCTTAGTATCAACCATGGCCTCTATACACGGCGTGTCGCACGCCTGTGTTGTTTTGACAGATTCACCCACGGCTATATTGCATGGCCGTGGTAACTTATCGACTCCCATGTTGGGAAAAAATTTTGCCCTGTTTTCACACGGCCGTGTTGCCTTCCGTAGTATGGGCACGACTTAAGACACGCCCATGTGCCTGACCGTGTGGTTCTGGAAAACCTGTGTTCAGTGACTCAATTAGTGAATTAAATGTTAAAAATTAAAATTGAAAGAAGTTAACACCGTTAGTGCTCAGGTTGCCTCCCAAGAAGCGCTTATTTATAGTCTAAGCTCGACTTACCTCTCTGTTGCATGGTCATGGTGGTGCGAGATGTTTACGCTCCTCATCTCTGCTATCAATTTTATCAAAATAAGATTTTAGACGAGTACTATTTACCTTGAATGTACCGAATTATGGATGAATTACCTCGACTGTGCCATATAGAAAATGCTAAGTATCGTAAGAGGAACTTCTCTATTAGGTTTAAAGGTAGCAATCCGAGGGTCTGCTATATCTAATAGTACTTTGTCTCCAACCTTAAGTTGATTTGGTGAAATATTGAGCTCGTCATGGTGTGGTTTTGGTTTATCATGTAATCTCGATTTCTGTGTCTGCCATTCATCTAGTTCCTCGACCTGTAGCCTTTGTTCTTTATGGATGGGTCATTTGTCGATACTTGAACATGGCTCAGGTGTGTTCTTTGAACGTGTTTCCTGCAAAGAAGGTTTCACCACATGATCAGTATTAGTAATACGATTTATACAATTACCCTCGATATTCGATGTGTTACTTAAATTACGAGCTTGAAGAGTGATTGTTTCCTCTCCCACACGAAATGTGAGTTCCCCTGTACCAACATCAATTATAGTTCTAGCAATTGCTAAAAAGGGCCTTCCTAAAATTAAAGACACGTCACTATCCTTTTCTACGTCTAGAACAACAAAATCAACTGGGAATATGAATTTGTCAATTTTAACGAGTATATCTTCAATAATACCCCTAGGAAATCTGATTGTTTTGTCTACTAACTGAATGCTCATCCTAGTTTGTTTGGGTTTCCCAAAACCTAGTTGTTTAAACATTTTATAAGGCATGACATTGATACTAGCCGTTAAATCAGCCAAAGCATTATTAACATCTAAACTACCAATTAAACAAGGAATCATAAAACTCCCTAGATCTTTTAATTTGTAGGCCAGCTTATTCTGTAGTATGAGTGAGCAAACTGCATTTAACTCCACATACGACGCCTCATCCAACTTTCGCTTATTTGTAAAAAGCTCTTATAAGAATTTGACTGCATTTGGCATCTGCGAAAGAGCTTCAATAAGCGGTAAGTTAATATGTAATTTTTTTAATAATTTAAGGAATTTACCGACTTGTTCGTCTGTATGGTCTTTCCTTGTCGCATTGGGGTATGACACACGAGGTTTGTACTCTTTACTTACTAATGTTTGTTCACTGTGGTCTACCTCACCTTTGCTTTTACATACCACAATTCCTTGCCTCGGTTCCGGTTCAGGTTCGACTAACCCTTCCTTATCTCGAATGGTAATTGCATTGAACTGTTCCCTTAGGTTAGATTCAGTGTTACTCGGCAGGCTACCTTGTGGTCATTCAGAAATCAATTTGGTGAGTTGGCCTATCTGAGTTTCGAGCCCTTTGATCGAAGCTTGTTGATTCTTAAGTGTTGTTTTGGTATTCTGAAAGCACGTTTCTGACACCAAGATAAACTTTGTTAGTATCTCCTTAAGGTTCAGCTTCTTTTCCTGTTGGTAAGGTGGTTATTGAGAACCTGGAGGGTGTTGTGGCCTTTGATTTCCTTGATCGCCCCACGAGAAATTGGGATGGTTCCTCCAACCTGCATTATAAGTATTACTATATGGGTTATTTTGAGGTCTAGAGTTATTTTTACCCATATATTGGACTTGTTCCTCCTCGATGCTAGGGATAAAGGGTTGATATTCTGTGTATGCTCCTCCTCCATTTGAATCGCACCTCATCACTGGATGTGCCTGAGTAGAACCACACAAATCATCAATCTTTTTATTTAAGAGTTCTACCTGGTTAGATAGCATAATAATCGCAGCGAGGTTGAAAACACCAGCTGCTTTCGTCGGCTTTGTCCTTAGAACCACTCAAATCATCAATCTTTTTATTTAAGAGTTCTACTTGGTTAGATAGCATAATAATCGCATCGAGGTTGAAATCACCGACTGCTTTCATCGACTTTGTCCTTATAACTTGCCACTGATAGTTATTCAGTGACATCTCCTCAATAAATTTGTAAGCCGCTTCAGGTGTTTTGTTATTTAAAGTTCCACCGGCGGCTGCGTTGATGAGTTGTCTCGTTGAAGGGTTCACACCGTTGTAAAACGTCTAAACCTGTAGCCAAAGTGGTAACCCATGGTGAGGGCACCTTCTCAAAAGATCCTTGTATCTCTCCCAGGCAACATAGAGTGTTTCTAGATCCATCTAAACAAAAGAAGAGATGTCATTCCTCAACTTAGCTATTTTAGCCGGCGAAAAATATTTAAGTAAAAACTTTTCGGTCATTTGTTCCCAAGTAGTGATCGGCCCTCGTGGTAACGAGTTCAACCACTATTTAGCTTTGTTTTTCAATGAAAAGGGAAACAATCGAAGGCGAATGGCATCATCAGAAATGCCATTTATTTTAAAATTGTCGCAAAACTCTAAAAAATTCGCCAAGTGATTGTTTGGATCCTCATCCTGCAAACCATCAAACTGAACAAACTGTTGTATCGTTTGAATTGTGTTAGGTTTCAGTTCAAAATTATTTGCAGCAATAGTAGGTCTAACTATACTTGACTCAGTTCCTATTAAATTAGGTTTAACATAATCATAAATAATGCGTGAAGTAGGATTCTGATTTACTGGATCAGCAGCAATCGCAGGAGGTAGCGGATTTTCCTGATTTTCAACCATATCCTTGGTTGTGGTGTGAATGTCATCCTCTTGCTTTCCTCTGTGTATCTTAGGATTCGCCTTATTTCTCTTCAGTTTCTGTGAGCTGTGCGATCGATCTCACTATAAAAAAGTAATGGTCCCGACGGGTTTCTTCTAGTCATGCACTATAAAAACCTGCTAGAAGCGAATAAATGAAAACTAAGAAAAGAAAATAAAAATTTAAATTTCAATAAAAGTAAAATGGCTAAAGTAATAAAAATCGAGTGTTCCTAATACTTTAGTTCCCCGGAAACGACGCCAAAAACTTGATCGTGTGATATGATACGTGCAACAAGTTTTATAATTTTTATAATGGGTCTCTCCTTGAAAACCAACTAACTATCACGGCGAAGGCAAGCACACGTGTCGAACAGTAATATAGCTTTAGCAAGCCCAGATTGTCGAACCCAAAGGAACTAAAAGTACTACTATTAACTTTCCTTTTATTATCTAGCCTAAAAGTTAAGGGTTTTGTTTATCTAAACTAATTAACTAAACTAAGAACGCATAGAAAGGAAATTTGAAAAAGAACGCATAGAAAGGAAATTTGAAAAAAACTTTTGAAAAAACTGATTGATTAAGACAATACTTAAGGAAAAATCCACCTAGACTTCACTTGTTATTTGACTTTGAATCAGAAGATTTATTCATTTGACTTGATCCATAGAAATCCCTAATTTATATTATTATCTCTCTCGAGACTAACAACGTCTAACCCTAGGTTGATTAATTGAAATCTCTTTCTAATTAACTCCCTACTGTTGCATTAACTCGATCTATGGATTCCCTTATTAGGTTTCACCTTAATCCGTCAAAATCTTGTCACCTTATCTCTAGGCGTGCAATCAACTCTGCTCAATTATGCCAGATCTACTCTTAGACAGGGACTTTTGCTCCTCTAAATAAGCACATCAATACTTGAATCAATATCCTGGAATATTAAAGCAAGAATTAAGAACACATAATTAAGAACAAGTTAAATATTTATCATACAATTTAGAACATAATAACAAGATCTGTCTTAGGTTTCATTCCCCTTAGGTATTTAGGGGATTTAGTTCATATTTATGAAAGAAAACATCTCAAAAGAATAAAGATAACAAAATATAAAGAAAACCCAAAACTCTTGAAAGAAATTGAAGGGAGATCTTCAGCCTTGAAGATGAATCTGGCTTTTGAGATAGATCAATCAGCTTTCTTCAAGTATTTCCTTGCCTCCTACCCTGTGTGTGTCTTTTTGGTACCTCCTGGGCTGTTTATATAGGCTTTAGAATGCTTCTAAACCCTAAAGAGTGGCCTTTTCCAAATAGGGCTAGACTTGGGCTCGACAGGGACATACCCGTGTGCGATTGCTTCAAACCATGTTTGAGTCTGTTGAATGGACACGGGCGTGTGAACTACCCGTGTGAGGAAGTCCAGGCCGTGTTGATTTCCCATGTTGACCCATTTTCTCCATTTTTGGCCCGTTTTTCGCTCTTTTTACTCTTCTATGCTCTCCTAAGTATAAAACATGAAATTAAGGATTAGGAGCATTGAATTCACCAATTCTAATGATAATTCATCCAAAATTATGCTAAGCATGGGATAAAAATATGTATAAATTACGGTTTATCAAAAATACATGCCGGAAAATTTACGTAGTAAAGACTTTCGTTGAACATTTGGAATAGACTTGGATATTTGTACCGTGATAATGAGTGATATGTGTGCTAGTGTAAGACATGTCTGGGACATACATCAGTCACAGTATGAGAGCCAGTGTAAGACATGTCTGGGACATGCATCAGCATTGAAACGAGAGCTAGTGTAAGACATGTCTGGGACATGCATTGGCCTCACGATGTACAAGCTAGTGTAAGACCTGTCTGGGACATGGCATCAGCTTATTGTGTGTCAGTGTAAGACCTGTCTGAGACATGACATTAACACCAATAGATGAGAGCCAGTGTAAGACCTGTCTAGGACATAGCATCGGCCTCGCTATATGAAAGCCAATGTAAGACAATGTCTGGGACATGGCGTCAACATCTTAACCCATGTTAGGGCTATTGAATATCCGGTAGAATTCTAAATGATTCGACAAAAGATTTATGATTTATATCGAGATGAGAAAGTTATGATCATGTGATGAGTGGTACATGTACTTATTTGAAATGTATGAGATGTGGGCTCAATATATGAAATATGAAATGTAATGGATGACGATGAGTAAGTTGTACCTTCGTCTACTTATGGTATTCATGAATAAGTTATGAAAGGTTATGAGCATATTGTTTTCTAATGATTAGTTGATGATTATTTTCATGAAACTTACTAAGTTTTATGCTTACCCTATTTCCTTTCCATTTTCTTTTAGTGCCGCCAAAGTATTTCGAGGATCATCGCTCACGTTGGAGAAGCCAGTCACACTATCATCTGAAGCACTTGGTATAATTAGATCTTTTATTTTGATTACAGCATGTATAGGATCTTGCTTTTGAGTTTTGTGTCATTTTCAATTGGCCAAATGTTGAGTTTTGTGTCATTTTCAATTGGCCAAATGTATTAGCTCTCTTCAGCATTTGATTCATTTTGTATAAGGCCATAGTAAATGGCTAATATTGAAAGTTATTATATGAATGCAAGATAGTCTTTCATGAATGTGAAATTGTTGGCATAGTTGAATATATGATATATATATATAGACCTTAGCTATGTTTGATGGTTGAGAAATCATGATAAGTTGGACATTTGATAAGTTGGTTGGTGTTAGATTGTGTTTCAGGGTGGCAAAGGGCTTGTAGATAGCCTTATATAATCCACATTGGTAGACATACGAGCGTGTGTCTAGGCAGTGTGTGATACACAGTTAGCCCCATGGGCGTGTTGTTCGATCGTGTGTCCCTTGCACTTACAATTTGCAAGTCAGTATACATGGTAGTAAACATACGGACAGAGACACGACCGTGTGTTTCAGCGTATGGAGGACACGGTCTCTAGCCACGGGCGTGTGCCTTGGTCGTGTACCTTAAATTGGATGCTGACGTCAGAAACAGAATGTCAAGGTTTTTAAACACGGGTTAGGACACGAGAATGTCATAGCCATGTGAGAGACACGGTGTAACACCCTAAATTTGGGCCTAGAAGTTTTGGGCCTTGAGCATGTGAGTGGTTGAAGGCAGCTTATAATATTCTGTTGTGCGTGAAAATTTCGTAATTGAAGGCTTGTTTTAGTGGTTAAGTGTGCTGAGAAGTGTTGGAGAAGTCCTGGGTTCAAACCTGGACTCTAGCAAAAATTTTGGTTTAAGGTGAATCAAACCCTGGGTGTAGTAGGTGGGCCTTAAGAATATTATTGGAGAAATTGTGACACAAAAAGCCTTGTGGCTTAGTGGCAAGTAGCGTATGGAGTATTTAAGGGGAGGCATGGGTTCGAATCCCATGGCAAGCAAAGAGCATTTATTTTGCTAACAGGGGGCAGCAAAAGTTTGTGTTGAATTTAAACTTTGATGATGGAGGGATCCCACATCGGGAAGCTAACATAAGAGTGGATGCGAAGCTGGCTTTAAATAAAGAGAACCATGAGGAGAGTAAATGTACCCTTCTTGGCTGATCCCTTTCGCTTTGTGGCGTGCTCGGTTGGGTTGGGCGCCCGCTAAGAGTGCTCGGAGCGTGGATTAACTCCAGTCTCCAATCAGGTGTATATTTCTCTCTACTCTAGCTATAGGATGGCTACTTCGGGCTGAAAGGGGCCATTTGGGTCCAATGGGCCTACGGGCCCAATTGGATAAGTTGTTTGATTGTGTAGTAAATATTGGACTAGGCTAGGTGAATCTCATATCTGTGGCTAGATTTGGGCTAAAAGGGCCACACGAGCGTGTGGGCCCATTTGGGCCGAGAAAGAGCTTTAGGCCTATTCGTATTGTTATCCCTATTTAGAATACTTTAGTTTACCAAATTACCAAAATACCCCTGGTTTGTAAAATTACTAAAATACCCTTGGTTTATAAAATCACCAAAATACCCCTAGTTTGTAAAATTACCAAAATACCCTTGGTTTACAAAATTACCAAAAAATCCCTGGTTTGTAAAATTACTAAAATACCTTTTGTTCATAAAATTACCAAAATACCCCTAGTTTGTAAAATTACCAAAATACCCATGGTTTGTAAAATTATCAAAATACCCCTAGTTTGTAAAATTACCAAAATACCCCTGATTTGTGAAATTACTGAAATACCCCTGATTTGTGAAATTACTGAAATACCCCTGTAGGGTAGAATTATTGAAATACCCTTGTAGGGTAAAATTACCGAGATACCCTTGTGGGGTAAAATTACCATTTTACCCCTAGGGTGTTAAATGACTGTTTTACCTTTGTGGGCAAGTGACTGACTTGGACTGTGTGGTTGACGATTTGATTGTGAATATATGTTGGTGATATGAATGACTTGACTGTGATTGTTTGATTCAAATATGGACATGATATTCTGATTCTGTATGTTGTATGCAATGACATGTATATCTGTTGCATGGGATATGAGTTATATTGATGGAGGAAGCGTTCTGGCAGCCTCGCTGCAATCTGGTGGCCTCGCCACATATATCTGTTTTGGTGACTTCGTCACAATATCTAGCAGCCTCGCTGCAATCTGGTGGCTTCGCCACATATATATATCTGTTCTGGTGGCCTAGCCACAATATCTGTATCTGTTGACTTCGTCACAATATCTGGCAGCCTCGTTGCAAATTCTATGGTATGTAGCGGATGAGTGGGTCGAGTTGTCTCCCCACATGGTGTAAGGTTGGTACGGAGGTGTATACGGATGGATTGGGTTGGGTTTGCATTCACATTCTGATTCTAATTCTGTTACCTGATACTGATTCTGATTCTGTTACCTAATTCTGATTCTGGTTCTGATTCTGTTACCTGATACTGATTTTGATTCTGTTACCTAATTCTAATTCTGATTTTGATTTTGATTCTATCACCTGATTCTGATTCTGATTCTCATTTTGATTCTAGTTCTGATAATGTTTCTTATTCTGTAATGGGCTAAGGCCCATCTGGTACTATCTGTTATAATGGGCTAAGGCCTAATTGATACTGAAACTGTAAGTAGGGCTGGGGCCAGACTTTTAGTTCTTTTATATGACTGACTGTTCCTTTTATATAGCAGGGGATTTCACACTGAGTTTTCGTAAACTCACCCAGTTTATTAACCTTTCAGGTAATTTCCAGCCTTAGACGGATCGGAGCTGCGAGGGGCTCGGAGGAAGCCACACATACTGTTTATGTTACAGTTTTGAGTATTACCTTTAAATGTTTTTATGTGGGTTGTAGTAAAGCCGTTGTAATTTTTTGGATTTCAAATTTGGAATTTTACTTATTGTTCTTATAATTGCTAGTATTAGAACACGGTTTTCCAATGCAACTACTGTTGTTCAAAACATCACGTATCCGCAATTGTTTTTAAATCAAGCTTCCGCAACTGCCAAGATTTTCACAAAGTTGTTAAGAATGTTATTCAGCTGAGGTTTCTAACAAGGTTTAAAAAGGGTATAAGTTTTTAATTATTAAGAAGGGTTTTTTAATGGAAACATGGTTTTCGAAAAACACTTCAATGTGACATGCTAGATTCGAGCCAAACTTCCAGGCTGGGTTTGGGGTGTTACACACGGGCCATGGACACGGGTGTGTGTCAGGCCGTGTGAAAACCCTTGTAGGTTCGAATTTAGAATTTAATTCACACGGGCTCGGGACACGGGCATATCCCCTTGTGCATAGGCCGTGTTAACCGCATGAGCCTTTAGCACAGCCATGTCATAATAGCCACACGGGCGTGTGCCCTGCTTCAAGTTGTATTTTTCAAATGTTTCGTAGATGTTGAGGTTAATCCCGGGATATTTCCCAAGCATGATTTGGGTCTCATAGGCCATATTTAGAGCTTTTAGATTAAAAAGGAAAAGTTTTAAATGAGACCTAATTCACATAACTCGAAATTGATGGTATGTTTGTGTTTAAGTGTGGTAACGCCTCGTATTCTGTCCCGACGTAGGGTACGGGTGTGGGGTGTTACACAAAACCGCTAAAGAATTGATCTTATTGTCTTTGCATTCTCAATTGTACCCTCACCAAACAACACCAGATCATCTGTAAAAAAAAAAAGATGAGAAAGACTAGGTCTACCTCTACCCAATTGTATTGGTTTCCATGATCGGTTCACAATAGCCAACTTTATTGCTTGGCCAAGCTTTTCTATAGCTAAGACAAAGAGATACAAGGAAATAGGATCTATTGCCTAATTCCTCTCGAAGGAACAAACTCATCTGTATCACTGTCATTCCATAGTATTTGCATAGATGTCGTTTATACACACTGCATAATGATACGTGTAATGTTATTTGGCAACCATGCATCTTTTAAAGTATCTCTGATAAAGCCTCACCTCAATTGATCATATGCATTTTCCATATCAAATTTAAGCGTCATCCACCCTTTTTTCCTTTTTTGCCTCATTGTAGAGTGGATAACCTCTTGGACAATAATCACATTATCCACAATGTTACATCCAACAATAAAACTTGTTTGGTTATCGACCACCAGATAAGGCATGATTGATTTAACCTATTCACAATAATCTTTGTAATTACCTTAAATGACATCGTGCAAAGGCTTATAAGTCGAAACTGAGTGATGGATTCCGGAGAAACCACCTTAGGGATTAAGACTAGAAGCATTTTGTTGAAAAGAAGCTTTATCCTAGATAGAGGCTTATAGCATTTTGTTGATAATGGCAACCAAGGATTCACCCACTACATTCCACTGGCTTTGGTAAAATTGCTCATGAAGTCCATCGATCCCTAGGACTTTTAAAAGCACCATTCCAAAAAGAACATCATATACATCTTAGGTTGATAATATCCTTTTAAGAGTATCCACCATGTCCAGCTCAAAGATGGGAAATCTATTTTGAATGGGAAAAATTCCCAACATATGGTGCATCCACAATATACAATGTATTGAAGAAAGAAACAACTTCATCTATGATCATATACTCATTACAACACTAATATTTATCTGCAAGCTTCAAAGCTTTAATTTGTTTCACTTTTCTCCTTGCGTTTGCTCGATTATGGAAATATTTACTCCTATCACCAAAAGAAAGTCAATCATTTCAAGACCTTTTTTTCCGTAACATCTTCTCATTATCAAGAACCTCTTTTAACTTTACTCGCAATTCTTTTTTAAGTTTGATGAGTTTCGCAGACCGATATTTCTCCAAAGCTTTTTGTATTCCATCAAGACAAGTAAAAATCGTTCTCTTCCTCTCCAGAATATTACCATACACCTTTTTATTCCATATCTCCATTACATATGTAAATTCATTTACTGAGTTTTCCAGCATACCATCATTCTTCCAATTACCACTAACTATGGAGCCAGAATTGTTATGAGATAACCATCCCTTTAAGAATTGAAAAAGCTGAGACTTTGTAGGAGCCACTTCATTCTAAAAAAAAAAAGAAAAAGAAATTGGACGATGGTCTGATTTAATTCTTTGAAGATGGAAAATCATTGTATTCGAGTGAAAAAATTCCCATTACGAATTGCACAACGCACGGTCTAAATGTTCAAAAACTTTGCCCTGATTCCATGTAATTTCATATTGCAAACTCAACAAACCTGTTGAAAATCGTGACAGGTATTAGCATATCTTGTAAACCTGCCTATAATAGCCTAATTTTTTTCAGTGATGTCGAAAATAGTGGTTTCGAGGCTACCAAATCCGGTGAGTAAGTTCGTAAATATTATTATTTAATATTTACGAGTCAAACATGGTTTTAAAAAAGTTTTTGAATTGGTAATTTATGTTTTATAATGATTTATTATGTTCGATCGGTAAGACCCTAGGTCAAGTAGTTTTGGAAAGTGAGGTATCGAGACATCATTCTTATAAACCGAGAGGTAAATATTTTTATAAATATTTTCAGAGTGTCATTAAGGTGGTATTAAAGTTTTGTTGAAAAATTTTAATGTTTCGATAGTTAATTAATTAAAAAGGACTAAATTGAAAAAATGTGCAAAACTTGCTAATTATAATAATTAAGTGATTAAATGGCTTAATTAATAAATAAGGAAGGACTTAAGTAATAAATAAACCTAAATTTATATAGTGGGGTGGCATGTTAAGGGAAAATAATAAAATAAAATAATGAAAGGCAAAATGGAAATTTTGATGAAATTAAAATAAACAAATTGAAGTTCTAAAAGCTTCTTATGAATTTTTTTTTCAATTTCAGCCAAAACTGCCATAGGAGAGAGAGCTTTAAGTTAGTTCTTCATTTTTTGGTTCTATGTGAGTTCAATTCTTACCCGTTTCTTGTAATTTTTATATTTTTGAGAGTGTTGCAATTAGGTCCAGCTAACTTGTACCTTCGTTTTTGATTTTTTAAAAACTTTTGGAAGTTAACATTGATAAATATTAGATTTTTTTGATGGATTTGGGGCTTTGATTGTGTTGTATGATGACTTTGTAAAGTGATTTTGTTAAATATTGATTTTAGGATTAAATTGTGAAAATGTCAAAATATTAGGGTTTGATAGTGAATTTTGGATTTATTAAGGGTTTTATGAGGGCCTAGAATATTTTTATAGATTATTGATTGAATAAAATTAGTTAATTTGATAGATTATTTAATTAAGGGATTAAGTTAAAAAAATGTAAAATTTTGAGGTAATTACATAAATTCAAAAAATAAAAGGGTATTAATTTTAAAATGAATTGGAAATGAAATATATGCTAATAAATGAGTAATTTTATATTTTAGATCAAGATCCCGTAGATACTCGTGAAAAAGGAAAAATAGCGGAATGGTCCCTGAACTTTTGCAATTACTACAATTCAGTCCATGTAAGTTTCTATGGTTAAAATTTAACATTTTTATAAATTGATGATTAGTATTATGCATATATTCTTTTGTTGGTGTTTGAATTACAATATTGAATTGGATATTCGATTTGAATTGAACTAAGAATTTAAGTACATTTGTAATTTGGTGTATGATGGTATTGGAGGGAGATATCAGCATTATTCCCAAGTAAACCGAGGTTCAACATTTGTTACGAACTCTCGTGTTTTACTTTCTGTTTGGCGTAATTAGGTGGATCAACTCTTACGAGCTTCTATTCAGCTTTCGAGCTTCTGTTGGTGTATTTAGGAGAACCAGCTCTTATGAGCTTCTGTTGACGATGTACTCTTATCCGTAAGTCATTCTTCGAATGGAAAAATTTTGGTAAAGTGATTTACTTAATTAATTTGAAAGACATGTTATTTATTTTTGTACTGATTTTAAATATAGATGTATTTATCGATTGAAATTGTGAATGACAAGGAATTGTCATGGATAATTTTTATTATTTGATTTATTATAGTTAGTTCAGTAAGATTTTTGTTTAAATCTTCGAACTTACTAAGCTTCATTAAGTTTATTTGTATTGTTTAATGTCATTTTAGATTTTCGGAAGGTTGAACGATCAGATCAGCACTTAATCACACTATCCATCTTATCTCGATAGTTTTTGAAACGTTACATACGATTGATATGGCATGCATAGGCTTTTGTACGGTCTTGGTCAAAGTTTGGCTTATGTAAATATTATGAATAATATTTTGTTTAACTAACCAACTGATATATTGGTATGAGAATAAGGTATAATTGTGATGTTAGTATGAGTGATATGTGTATGCATGTATTTGAATTGTAGTGAACTTTGGTAACTTTGTTAGGTAAATTAATTAGGTAAGCTTGGATACTTGGTTGACATGTTTTTAAGTTGTCATTTGAGGTGCCTAAGGGCAAATTGGTTGTATGCGATGATAATACATGTTTAAGACTTGATTTTAGCTTGTTTTGAATGCTTTGTTATAGCTTATTGATGTACAATATGTTGAATCTAGGTTGGTGTCAAATTGGGTGAGAAATGTGGCTTGAAAAATGGCCTATTTTTGTCCACACGGGTAGAGACACGGGAGTGTGTCTCAGCTGTGTGTGACACATGGCCAACTGACACGGCCGTGCGTCCCCGTATCTTCTTAAGAATACAAGTTAGTATGCTTACATAGCCTAGCACACGGGCGTGTAACCCAAATCAGAGAGTTACACGGGTACGGACACGGGCTGAGACATGGCCGTGTGTCCCTATTTTCGAATACCCACATGACCGTGTGACCTCTGCAGCTTTAAAAATTTTCTACTTTTTCAGAAAAATTCTTTGAGTTTCCAATTTAGTCCTGACTGCTCACACAACCTAGCATACGGGCGTGTAACCCAAATCAGAGAGTTACACGGGTACGGACACGGGCTGAGACATGGCCGTGTGTCCCTATTTCGAATACCCACATGACCGTGTGACCTCTGCAGCTTTGAAATTTTTCTACTTTTTCAGAAAAATTCTTTGAGTTTTCGATTTAGTCCCGACTGCTCACACAGCCTAGCACATAGGCGTGTAACCCAAATCAGAGAGTTACACGGGTACGGACACGGGCTTAGACATGGCTGTGTGTCCCTATTTCGAATACCCACACGACCGTGTGACCCCTGCAGCTTTGAAATTTTTCTACTTTTTCAGAAAATTTTTTTGAGTTTTCGATTTAGTCCCGACTTGTTTCTAATGCGCATTTTGGGTCTTGAGAGCTAGTATAAGGGACAATATATATAATTTTGATTGGTTTTATCATGAATATTGTAATGAAACGTTTGAAATTTCTGTCTGATTGATCCGTAAACATCGGTAATGCTCTATAACCCTGTTCTGGCGACGGATACTGGTTAAGGGTGTTACATGCCCTTCTTCTCTTCCTCACTCAACATCGCAACCAACCATAATACGACATATATACATGCCAAACATATCAACTAGATCATTAACACAAGTCCACCTATACATGTCATTATAACCATGACTAAAACATCAAAATCTAATTGAACTACAGTTTTGCACCTTTTTCGATTTAATCCTTTTTACTTAATTAAGCATGCAAATGTCAAAATTTCTTTACAAAATTTTTATACGACACTACTAACATATCATAGATGTTAAAATATTAATAAAATAAATATTTTTACGTCATATTTGTGGTTTCGAAATTACTGTTCAGATTTCACTAAAAACAGACTGTTACAGATTTGGTCCTTCTATAGGAGCCAAATTCCTCTTGAAAACTTGACAACTTCCACTTTATGCAAAAATGGCATCCTAATTTGTTTGATAACCCTATCCACCTTATAACCACTAATCCTAGTTTCAATAAGAACCATAATCTCTAGGTCATTCTCTCTCAAAAACTCATCAATAAACCTATGAAAGTTTGGGTGTCTCGCACCCTGATAGTTCCATACCATAATCCTTGAGTTCATGAAAAAAACAATCAATAAATCTGATATGTGAATCATACCCAATTATATATGGAATTATCTATACCAACCACACCCTTTTCATCACTTTAGCCCAAACCCACCGTTTATTCGAATGACGCCCATTTTCCATTCGGGCAACAACTAGCACGTCTTGATTTTCCACCAATCAGACATCATTTTGACCATCTGCCTCCAATTGCTTCACAATGCCTTGAACAGCTTGCTGAATAGTGACCGAAGATTCTTGTTTAGCAGACGAAACTGCTCTTTCGCCTAAGTCAAATTTCAGGCGTCTTTGGTTATTACTTTTTTCAATGAAAATGGAATAGAAAAGGGTGGAATAAGATTTTTGAAACCCAAAGCTGTTATTCTGTCGGTAATTACATGACATGAATTTTAGGAAAAAAATTACTCATTCCCTGACGTGTGCTTCAATAGTCTGTCGGTAAACAACGAGAGTTTCAAACCTCCCGATACCCAAACAAGTATACCATCTAAAAATAAAGTAAACTTGTTAGAACATATTTTCATAAAAAGAAAAATTCTAGATCTAAAATTTAAATTTTATTACCTATTTACAAGAGGAAAAACATGTGTTTGGTGACTGACTGATGCAAAAAATGGTAATTTGTACAACACCCAAGACTACAGCAATATCAAGCACCGGCCTATTTCTTGTGTTTCGTGTTTTATCCCTTGACAAAACTCACAATACAACGTTGTTAATACTACATATCCGTAACTATGCGAACGGGCAACTTCCAAATCAGGCAATATGGGCAAGTACATCAAGTAGACTTTACTATTATTTGCATTTGGCCGGTAGCCTGAAACATTGACACGGGCCCTCAACACGCGGTATTCACCCTGACCATATTCATTTATCGTGTTAGTTAAAATTTCTTAATTAAATAAAAAATAGCATGCAACTTTATAAATATAACCGTGAATAACAAATAACATTTTTTTACCAGCATATTAATCATATTTGTTGTGTGATCGTTTGCTTTAATCAAAGAACCTATTCGGATAAATACAATTTCAATAAAAAAAATTTAATCATTGACTAAACAAATAAATAACCCACGCTACCAACGCAAATCCTAAACATGCCCTTTTATTTATTTATCCAAAAACAAAATTATTATTACAAAAATATATAAGCATGTAGATATACATAACAAAAATTCAACATATATCTCTAATACATTGACATAATATCACATAATAATTTTTCGAACACACAAAAAAAAATTGAAACTGTAAAAAATTAATGCAAAAAATCTAATATTTCAAACAAATAGTAATTGAAAAATTACAATTATACTTGCTAAGCTAAATCGATGATTCCTTTCCTTCCAACACAAAATCTTCTTCTCCTTAAACTATTATTATTATTATTATTATTATTATTATTAACACCAACCGGTGGTGTATAGGTAGAGGGACCAACCCTTTATAGTGGGTTTGAATGCATATAATAAATCAGTTATGTTTTTTACGTCTCTTTTTTTACATGCATTCATGGGTTAGTTTTGTCTGTAAAAAGCGGGCGTCGCCTGACAGCCCCCCTCTACCAATTAAAAATTTATTTTTTTACAGTCACAAGTTTCCTTATTTTCCTCATTTTTCAACCTTATTTTTTACTGTTTTCAAGCTTATTTTCACTATTTTAATCCCTTGAACGGAAAAAAATTCAAATTCCTAATTCTGGCCAGTGGTTACGAGATAAAATATTTTCAAGAATATACAAATCATAATAATTTTTATCTTTATTTTCAGTATTTTTTAATGTCTTGCAATAAATTCATAAAAATAATTTTTATTAATATTTTTTTTCTTGATTCATTGATTAATTTAGTGTTTATTTTTATGAACCAACAAAATATTTATATAGTTTGATAGCTCCCCACTCTTTAAAAATTGTTTTTTTTTCAAACCCGTGTAATCCGTATATTGTCCATTATTCCTATCCATAATGGTACCTCTGTATACAGTGCGGCACCAAAGAAATTACTTTTAAAAAAACAATTGATGATGGCTTAATGATGGTGGTGCATGTTACTCTTCAAAACACCCTATTCATTTTGATAATTAATTTATTTTTTAATATTATTTAAGTAAAAAACCATTTACTTTAAATTGCATCATTGTTGCATAATATCGAAATTTAATGTTTTTTTTTTAACTTTTATTATTCTTTTCTACGGGTGTTAAAAGCCAAGTTTCGGACTTTTTCGGTCTGTGTAAAATAAAAGCAAAAAGATCGAGTAAAATATTTAAAATGAAACCAAATGCTCGCTTTTTTAACTTATGAGATTTTCTCTGTTTTTAACGAGAACGAGAGCGGAAAGAAAGAAAAAAGATTAATCCAATTTTTTAGGTTAAATTCTTGATTATTTTTCAAATTTCAAGGTTTTGATCACACGTCTTTAAAACTCCTTGGCATTTAAAAATGATGAAGGTATTTCTCTTTTACTTTTTTTTTTTTTACTTTTTGTGTTATTTGATTACTTGAAAAATTAGATTACTTCAAATTTGGTTGTTCAATAGTGCTCCTTTAAGGGTTACCATTGTAATGCATATTAAGGTTTTTAATTTCGCATAGGGACAGCTTGTATTGAAAGTTTTCGTGATTGGATCTAAGAATTTGGTTAAATATCAAATTAAGCACAAAGAATGAGGTAAGAGATTAAAGCAATTGAAATTTAGTGATTAATTAGGGTATACAAGTTGCAACATTCTTTTCCTTTCAGAACTTTTTTTATTTTTTAGGGTCTGACCTGCAAAATCGTTAATTTATGACATAATATTGCCACTTGTTATAGAACTTAAAACAATTATTGCAGTTCATCCTTCTTTCATATCAAATTCAAGTTTCTTTCAAAGAATTTGTGAACTTTTTTTTTTAAAATTTATAATGTGAAGTTCAATTAACATAACTATTTGCTGGAGTTACCTTTTATTTTGATTTTGAGTTTAGCTGAATTGGTGAAGGTCTCCAAGGACAGAAATGGCTGACAGAGATAATTTCACATGGATTCCCCAGGGTATACCTGTTTAATTAATATAATTCAGACGGTTAATTGGTTGTTAGAAATATTTCTTAATTGTGATTACCTTTTAATTGTCAAAATAGTTAAGAGGAATATATTTCACCAATAACCAGATCAAAGTTTCTAATTTGATGATACACCATGTTCTCAGAGAAATTTACTTATATAAAATGTCGACTTGTCTTTTTCTTGTCTTTTTTGTACAACAGAAATCGTAGCTTGGAAAAACAGAAGGAATTGAATGTGTTAGACTTGAATTCTAAACTTGTTAGATGTCACATCTTAATGTGATTGTATGAACCAACAAGACAAACACAGGTTCATATCTTTGTTTTTTGTGGTAGAAGCTCGATGGATATGTTTTCTCATTGCTCATAGGCTTAATGATTTTAAGTCTACTACTCTTTGTGGTTGTCAGGGTAGTTTTTATCAAACCAGGTATGATGTGTTATAGGTGACATCATTTTGTAGGAATCTCCATTTACGGATCTTCCTCAAAATGATGTGGAACTTACACCAGATAAAGTCAAGGATGAAAAGGAAGGAGGTCCTACATTTCACTGTGACCTTTGTGATGCAGAAATAGTTTACACGATTGCTCAAGCATTCCTCCCAGGGTTATCTACAGCTTGTGTCGACAATACAACTGGTGATGTTTTCCAGTCCCCTGGTTCAGCAGCAGCTGAAATTAGAAAAGAAATGGTGGAGTATCTAATGCAAAGAAGTGAAACTTTTGTGGCTGAATCTGTGGTCTTGGATGATGGTCTAGAGGTACAAGCATCTGACCATCCTTATGATATCATCGCATACTTGATTGATGAATTTGCAACTACAAAGAGGAATTTGTTCAGTCGAGTTTCGGAATGGTTACTAAGTGATAAAAGAGAAGACAAGATAGATGATTTTTCACAAGAAATTGAAATTAATGGATTTTGGTCAATAGACAAGAGAGAAGCAATTGTACAAACTTTGCTGAAGAATGTTGACTTAAAGAATGAATTTCACTGTGACATGAAATTTTATTCAGCTGATGAACTTGCTCAACATGTGCCAACTTGCAAATATAGATCAATGACCTGCCAAAATGAAGGGTGTTATGCCAAATATTCAATTAGCCAAATGGAGAACCATGATTCAGTTTGCCCTTATAAGATGATTCCTTGTGAACAAAAATGCTCGGCTAGCGTCATGAGACGTGATATGGATAGACACTGCATAACTGTCTGCCCGATGAAGCTTGTGAACTGCCCTTTCTATTCAGTGGGTTGCAAATCTGCCATACCCCAATGTAAGATTGAAGAACATCGTTCCTCGGACTTTCATTCTCACCTGCTATATATTCTTCAAGGCATTCACAAGGAAGCATCTGTAGAGGTTCTAAGAAAACGAGTGGAGCAACTACTACAGGTGAGTTAAGATATGATTGTGAATATTTTGCCCTATACACGTATTTCTTTTTTATTTTTTGAATCTAAAATACAACCGATTTCTAAATATCAAATGAGATATAAATTACTATCTAAGCATTGGATATCTTTTTGTTGTTGTTTCTTTGCATGACCATTACATGAGACATCATGATGAAAAGACTTTACAGAACCATATAACATCATAACTTTTATGACTAACTCCAATTTCTCTCTCAAAACAATCATATTAGGAGAAACCTTACTAACCCGATATCATGAACCAAATCAGTTGGTGTATACTTAGATTATTGAACTGCAACCTTGGAAACAGAGAATAAATGTTGGAAATCATATAAAAGATGCCTGCTAGATTTAGGATATCAAGATGATATGTAATTAGGATGAGTTGCTAATGCACATACATTTAGCTTGACTATATGTTCATCGTGTAATCATAATTACAATATCATTTTGAATTGTTTAGAAAGTGTCATTGACGTAAATTTTCATGTTGTTATGTTATTCTGATCCTCTTTTGTGAACCTCTGGACAACAAGTTTCTTGTCTCTTTTATTCAAAGCTACAATTTTCATTTCACTACAGAAATATTCTAGTAAGCTAGCGAACATCCGAGATTTGAGATCACTAACATACAAAGTCAAGGATCTTGATGCAAAGCTTGGGCCGCTGAAAGTTTGTGCAACAAACGAAGTTGATGTAGCCACAAAGACTGCAGGAAAGCTTCAAATTTTGGAAGCTAGTGACACCAACAAGGTTACAGAAAAAGGTCCAGAAACCAGAGTCGTAGGTTTTGAAGCAAAGCCTCAATCATTAGAAGTTACCCCTACAAATAAAGACAGTATAGAAGCTGTAAAAGCTGAAATAAAGGATTCTGAAGCAAAACAGCAGTCATTAGGCGTTAAATCATTTAACAAGGTTAGTAAAGAAGGTTTAAAAACCAAAGCCACAGATGTTGAAGCGAAGCCGCAATCATTAGAAAATACTATAACAAACAAAGATAGTGGAGTAGCTCCAGGAACGACAGTAAACCACCATGAAGCAAGGCCTCCATCCTTAGAAGTTACTCCTAAAAAGGTTAGTGAAGCAACAATAGAGAATTCAGTCAAGGATGTTGAAGGAATGGTTCGACTTTCAAAAGTTAGCACAGGAGAAAACTGGTGAAGATGGCGATGGAACTTCAAACCATGGTCCTAAAACAAAGTAGAAAGCTAAAGGTACTACTTGTTGGCTAATAGTTATTACATTATATGAAGAAATCTTCTGCTGCTCATACATATAGCTGCAAGTTGACTTTTCCCCATATTCTTTCTTTTCTTGGACTTGGGTTATATTCTTACCCCTTTTTGTTAGCTATCATTCTTTTTTTAGCACAATTGTCATTACAATTTTGGGACATTAAATAGAATTTCGTAGGTGAGAATGTATTTATACGAAGTTCTATGCAATTATTTTTCTTTCGCGATTTCATTTTTTGGTTAAAATATTAAAACAATCCTTAAAACTATTTCATTTTTTAAAAAAATAAAGCACCTATTCCAATAAGTTATTATCATTTAATTTGTGTTCAAATAATTCTATTTCAAATTTAATGTGATTAATGTTAAAGATTCTCTAGCATTTGGAAACTAGAATTTTAGAATTTGGATTTCCAAAAAGTGTAATTTAAGTGGTAATCTATTTAGAAATGTAGCATTTGTAATTTCTCGAACACCTTGTTAGATACTTATTTGGTAATAAATTTGAAATTCTTAAAATATTTTTAGATTTGACAAATTCATGTTTTTATATATTTTTTTAATATATTTTGTACTGAATTTTAATTAATTTATCTATAATATACATATTTTATTCTTATCATTTATATGATAAATGAAATTTAAATTCAAAATTTATATCCTCAAATAGAGCGATAGGTTTTTTCTTCAGGTATAAATTAAAGTTAAAGCTTAGATATATATATATAAATTAGCGGTTAAGGGTTTTTTTCCTTTTGAAATAGTTGAAGGGTAATAAAAAGTAGAAGGATTTTTCTAATATTTTTTTCCTTAAGCAAGGAATATGGAGGAAGAAAATGAAAATGTGAAAAAATAGAAATTTGTAATCTACTTATTTAGGAAAAAATAAACAAAAAAATAGAGGAAAATGGAGAATATTTCTTTCATATTTTTGTTTATTAGCAATTAACTTCATCAAGTAAACCTTAAAATTTGAGAAAAAATAACAACAAAGAGATTATATTTAACTCATTAATCACACAATTAAACAAATTCTATTAGTAAAATCATAAAAATTCAAATATAATAATATTAGCAATTATTTTTATCAAATTAAACTTAATGCTTAAATTAAATACTGAAATGTTAAACACTGATACCTTTGAATACCAAAATACAAAACTTTTGTCAAATATAAAATCACGCATTAAACATAAAAAAAATTGTCACACTGAAATATCAAATGATGTATTAAACATATAACATTTTAAAGTCCAATGAAGGAGTTCCATAACAATATATTCCAATTAATGTTTAAGGAACTAATTTAAAAAGAACAAAATACGTTACAAAGACAATTTAATAGAATTAGTTTTTAAATAATTTTATATTTTGTTAAGCAAACAATTAAAGCAAATGATCTAAATAGAGTAATATGTTGAAGTAATTTGATATTCCGATTATTCTAATGCTAAAAATAACCTTACCTCTACCCAAGAAAAAATACAACTTGCTTATCATTTTCCATATATTGAAATTTTGCCTTTAGGCAACAGATTTTTGAAATTAGTACAAGAAATTTTTTTCTTCGAGAGAACCCAGTGATTATTATATAGACAAAATTTTGCAACTAAACCAGTGGGTGATGTGAGTACATCTACTTTGATGCAAAAGAAGTAAAGTGTACAATCCTACGGTTCGATGTGTCAAGCAAGCACTTGAGTTGATAAAATCTGGAATTCTGTTTAATATAAAGGAACATGATTCAGCATAAAACATGAAAACGCCATAATGAGTCCAGCTATTGAATAAATGGCAAAACACAAAATCCAATAATCAAGTTCAACCCCAAGTAAATAACTTTGACAAAATTAGGTTAAGATTTACTGCTAAGAAATACAACTAACCACGAACACCCCGATTGAGACTAACCATGCGAGCTGAAGCATCCATCTGGGAACCTCTCATTCCTGAACCGGCTCTCCCAGAGTATCCTCGTGATTGACCTGACCGATCCCTTGAAGCCTGTCCTAATGCCAATGGTCTGCCACCGCCAGTATACGCGGCACGTCCAGAACTACCTTGCCTACCCTGACCGTAGGACAAATCTGGCCACCTACCGCCGCCGCCGCCAGCTGTCCCAGCAGCATATTCCTGGTTATCTCGCCGCCTTAGTGGCAGATCCAATCCATTACCACCGGTTCTAGCCTCGACTGCCCTCTCATTACCCTCAGCAAGTATTGAAAGCTTTTCTGTCAACTGGAATGCCAAAGCCTGCAACCTTGAGTACTCAACATCATGGAAGATGATGCACCGTGTTGGCTGGTCCCAGCTTGCATGGAGTTCTTCATTTACCAACATCTTGCTAACAATGCTATGAATCTGGGCATCTGAGAGGTCAAACATTTTGGTCAGCTGGTCCAGGCCTAGTGTATCATAGGAAGAACAGTAGGTAAAAAGGTAAGTCCTCAGAGCCTCTTCCTTGATCTTAGCTTTCAGCATTTCAAGCACGCTCTCTCGATTCCTAAGAAGCTTCCAAACATCAAGAGAATTAATAACGTCGAAGGCCTTCTGGAAATCTCCCTTGCAGAGGGCCCGGGTTGCAGCCATTACATGGTCTCGGACATTTTCCGGGGGACCTATAAATGGCTGCCTCTCACTCACCTCAAGCAACCGCCTGAATGTCTTACTTATCACCTTGCGTTTGGCATCAAGTGAGTTGGCTGCCATGTTAGGAACCTCAAGAAGCATAGCACATATCAAATGCACAGCCTCCAGAAGCTCAAGGTTTATGTGCATATGGTAGGGCATCTGACGCCTCCTTTCCAACCTTTCCTGATAGATCCAAAGTTTAAAAAGGGTATAAGTCCTCAAAAAATTGATGAATGTACATAGCCAATCCCTCTATTATAAGGAATAGATCAAATTAGTCCCTTCACTGTTAAATAGATCAATTTAATCCCTGTACCATTAAAAAGAATCAAATGATACCAATTTTCAACAAAGTTAATATTTTGAAAGCTTTTTATTGTTCTACAAATGAAATCTTTTGTTTGAACTTAAACTGCATATGAAAAAAACAATTTCATGTCATTTTTTAAATGGTAAATGCTAATTTGGCCTTACTCGATTCTTCTTAATAGTATAATGATTAAATCTATCCATTTAATAGTAAAAGAAACTAATTTGATCCAACACCTATAATAAAGGGACTCAGAAGGTATGGTACTTTCACCTCAAAAAATTATAAAGTACCATGTAAGTGCGCATGTTATCACGCTGTTCAGTTGTTTGCAAATGAAGGGTATGACTTGAACGCATTTAAGTCAGAATTTCACACAACAAGGGCTCACAGATCAACATGAACATCCCACAATTATTCTTTACAATTATGCTAATAGTTAGATATATAGTAATTATTTCCAAAGCAAAAAGAACTGATCAGTGGCAAACATACTTCAATAACTAGATTTCCGAATGAATTCATTGTCTTGTAATTGTTGTTTATCCTACTGCATTCGTATCAACTTCTTAAAATATTCAAATGCCTAACAGAAACATTGTGTCAAAAGAAATATCCTTTCAATCCCAACAAAAACAATACCATCCAACCAACCAATTAAAAACTATTTACTAAAACTTCAAATAAATAAAAAAGCATGCAAAAACCATCAAAGGCAAACAGTAAAAGACAACAAAGCTGTACAGACTTAAGGATTATCAATTAAAGCTATTGTTAATTTTGATCTGTCAAGGATTTATATTACGATCGGTACCTGTTCCGGGGTTTTCTCATGATATCGACTTTGTGAAACACCTTGTGCAAGCAATTCCTTCACCCTCCCACCAGAATACAGTTCAGAAAGGCAGCCATGTCCTTCAGCAATTAGTCCAACACGGAAGGCACAGAGGCCAACCTGAGCCATTGCCCGGTTAAAAAGTATCTGTGTTGAAACATCCATATGCTGAATATTATCCTGTAAATGACTCATCAGCAGCAAATCACGAGCTATTGAAAACTCATCAAAAAGGGCATGATGATAAATATCACAAAGCATGGCACGGGCTTTGGTCCTCTCATCTCCACTTTTGTATATGAGTGTCACTAGGATATCCATCAATGCTCTACTATTCTCGGGGAATGTGGGCTTCCGGGACACGAGCTCAGGACTAACAACAAACGCAGATGTACCCCGTGTTTCCTCCACTTTAGTCTCATCGCCATCTGTTTCTCCATCTTCCGATAGCTCAGCCAATTTCCTCATAGCATCATAAACCTCTTGAGGCTTGTAATAGACAAGTTCAACCCTCCTTAAAGCAACCTTAGCAGCAGACTTCAAATCACCAATACGCTCTAAATACTCCTGGACATTTTGAGCAAGGACAAAAAACAAAGGTTCATCTCTCAGTCTCTCAACATACTCACGAGTGTGTGGATCAATGCACTGCAAGCTCTTGAAGAACTCATTATCTATTCTCTCAAGGAAGGCCACCAAATTTCCCCAAACACGGATTGTACCATCATAGTCTGCTCCCTTTTGGGTTTCATTCTCATCAGGCTCAACCATATCATCGACCACAATGTTCGGGTACTGAACAAGAATGTCCAATATGACAAGCATATTCTGTACACATTTCTTCCACACATTTATAGGCATGTGTCCACTAAGACCTGGATTAACATCAAACTGTGCAGAGATAACACTGAAAAGGATCTCAAGCTTCTGAGCAGGAGTCTTGGCAACCTTTGTCAAGAAGGTAAGCTGCTCGACCTGTTCAAATTTTCCAGTTCCCTTCCTTCCCCTAGCAGCCACAACCTCTTTAAACTTCTTGTTAACAGTATCCCAGGTGATCTCACTAGGATCTTTCTTAAACTCCCTATCCATCAGTTTCTCTTTCTTGCTTAATTTTTTCTCCCAGGCCCCATCAGCATCATCATCATCCATATCTTCCCCCTCATCATCCTCATCACTAGACTCAGCAGCAATCTGTGAGGGGTCCTCCAACTCAGAGCCAGAGCCAGATTCATCTTCATCCTCATCTTCGTCCTCATCTTCAAACTTCTCCTTTTCACTCTCAGGATTCTCCCTATACTTGTTAATCAATTCCTCATACTGCTTATTATTCTTCTTGAGCTTCTGTTTCATCGCGTTCAAAGCCTTGTGATTACTGCTATTCATTTTCTTTTTGGCTTCCTTATTAGCCAAAGCTTCAGCTAAGAAATCTTCCAACATAACAAGACACTTAATATAAAGATTCGGAACTCTGTCGGACTCGGTGACACGCATAACCTTCTCCAACTGTTTATTAATCTTATCAAAACTCTCTTGCAAGCTAACCCAGTCATTGATTTTCATTGCATTCTTCATCTGATCAACCGTACTTGCCATCTCCTCAAACCTCTTATCTTTGGCGGATCTAACCACCCTCTTTTGCCCATCGGAATCATCACTATCACTAGCATTTGTTTGTAGATATCTGCTTCCCGCGGCAGCAGCTGTGGTTTCTCCAGCTCCCCCATTCTCAATTTCATCTTCAATATCAGTCTCCTCTTCCTCAGTGTCACTACCACCCTATAGTAAATTTAGAAAAAAATTATATATGTATAACCTCCTCAATACAATATTAGGTAAAGGCTATATATTTTAAATTCATACGTCAAAAAAGATAAATTAAAAAACAAACAAACCTGAGTCCAGAATTTAGATGCCATTGGCTTTCCCTTTCTCGAGTTCAATTACTTCAAAGCTGTAAAAAGAAAATAATATGAATCAGGCATTAATACGGAAAGCTGGATGAACAAAATATGAGCTTAAAATTAGCAACAATCAAATTTCGAATCTATAATTCCGTACTGCGATTCAGGAAGGTATTCAATTTTTTTAAAAAAAAGAAGCACACCAGAGAAACAAAGTTACCTGATCTGAGGCTAGGCGTATTCAAAAGTATAAAACATATAAAAAAATAACCTTGTGATTTGCCAGGTAACTAAACACACACACACACACACACACACTAGATTTTCTGTCTTAAATTTGTTCTGTCATGTCCTTCTTATACGTAAAATTCTTTAAAGCTGATACAAAGAACAAAAAAAAGCTATCTCTACTAAATACTTCCCC
The DNA here is from genome assembly GCF_007990345.1 of Gossypium hirsutum. Taxonomy (NCBI): domain Eukaryota; kingdom Viridiplantae; phylum Streptophyta; class Magnoliopsida; order Malvales; family Malvaceae; genus Gossypium; species Gossypium hirsutum. The sequence goes on from NC_053432.1 coordinate 72,011,753, forward strand.
GTGATTAGGGGCAAAACTAAAAATTTTGTGAAAGGTTTTCGATAAAATTAAAAGAATTTTGGAATAAACCCAATCCTAAACTAATCCCCAACACTGTCCATTTATCAATAAACAAGGAAACTAATTACACCTTGAAAAACCGAGAACCCAGAAAGAACCTGAAGGCAAAAGGGGGTCCAGCAATGATGAGCGACGACAACGAAGAACCCAGAAGAGTGCAAGCTGCTTGAGCCTTGAAATATTGGACGATGGTGAGTGAAGTGACACGACGGTGAAGGTGCGTCACTGCGTTGGGTTACGGTAGTCGGGGGTGACTGGTGGCTGTCGGCACACGGTAGTAGGGAGAATTCAGAGGAAGCTAGATATTTAGGGAGATAGAATATTAGGTTACTGATTAGGGATTTTTGTGTTATTTTTTTGTTTTAGGATATGGATTTTCGGGTTGGGTTAAGGTCATTGAGTTAGGATTAGTGGTTATGGATTTTTAATATTGGAATGGGTTTATTGGGTGGGCCGGCGGTTGGGGCTTGGGTGGGCAGTGGACTAATTAGCAAAGTCCTATACATGTAATATATAATATTTATTTTTTGAAATTCAGTTAATTTGGTTAGTTATCTAATTTTGAGTTGATTTAACCAATAATTAAATTTGAAAAAAATTATTAACCGATCTTTGATCGAATTAAATCGAATAACCAATCGATTAATTGAATTAATCGATTATTTGATTTTAATCAAAATTTGAACACTCCTATTTAAGGCGTGAATTCTCAACCGTCAACTAGGTTTATTAATCGATTATTTGAATTAATCGATTATTTGATTTTAATCAAAATTTGAACACTCCTATTTAAGGCGTGAATTCTCAACCGTCAACTAGGTTTTTTTTATGTTAGCAGCACATCAATATTCTATATATATATAGGGTGAGATTTTGAAACTTTTTTTTTTTTGCATATCTATGCTAGCATGTGGGGTTTTTTTTTTTTAAATGTAGCATGAGGTTTTTTTACAACCATACAATCCTATCCTCTATGTTATTAAATTAATTAAAAGAAAAAATTTGTAACACCCCTACCAGTATCCATTGCCGGAATAGGGTACGAGGCCTTACCGTAGTTTATTGAACATTTTCAGATAATTCTGAGTCATTTATTATTCATATTTTGAAAATAATCATAACATCTCTCTATTGGGCCCTCGAAACCCCAAACATACATTAGAAACCAATCGGAATTAAATCGGGAACATAGAATTTTTTTATTTTTTTATTTTTTTCCAAAATCTTAAATTATATTTTCATCTAAGTACTTACCATTTCAATGCTCCTTATAATTAAATGTGTTACCATTCAATCAATAGCTTGGCACTTGTCTAAGCGTCAAACAACATCATTGTTAGTATTCTTGCACATATTTCATATAAATTCAACATTGATATACCTATTTTCTCGTCATATCACCCTTGAGTTTAATAATTGTCTTTACTTACATAATTTCCTCGTATCAACATATCAAAGATAATCATATATGTACATGTCATGAAACATATCATTCTCTTACTGTTTCTTCATAAGTATATATCATTTATTTCATTATAGTCAATATTTCATGCTCCATCATTTTCATATATTTTATGTATATTTATTCTGGTAATAGCTTATATCAAACTTAACATAAATTATATTCCATGTACTTATACTTATTTCGTTTATCTATCTTCATAATTATTTCATACAACTATTTTGTACATATATTTCCATATGACCAGTTCTTGCAAATATTTCACACAACCATTTCATATAACCATTCGTCATCTGATACATATTATCTGAATATCAATTGTTCGACAGATGTCATAGCGTCTCCCATCCATGGTCTTATTTATCTTTGACATGATGCCATAGTGTCTTTCAACTATGGTCTTACTCATTTTCTGTCATGTTGCCATGGTATCTTTCAACCATGTCATGTTGCCATGGTATCTTTCAACCATGTTCTTTTTCATTTTATGTCACGCTGCCATGGTATCTTTCAACCATGGTCTTATTCATTTTCCGTCATGTTGCCATGGTATCTTTCAACCATGGTCTTACACATTTCATTTCAGAGAGCACACTTCCGCGAACCTCATCTTTACAGCGGGATTACCAGTCCAGGCTAAATCCCCTGTAATATAAACTCATAGAGTATTGTCGGGATTACCAGTCCAGGCTAAATCCCCTGCAACGACAATTACTCTAATGAGCTTGGATCTGAATTACCAGTCCAAGCTAAATTCAGACCCTAATTTAGATTACCCGTCCGGGCTAAATCCATTTTACACGTATTTTTCGGGAGGGCTATATCAAGATAGGATCACCCGTCCGAGCTAGATCCTTTTTACTGTCAATTCCTTTTCCAATGACCCATCGAATTCCATTCCATTCAACCGGGATTTATTTTTAATTTATATCGAGTATTATCAATATTTCATCAATTATCATGAATGAACATTCAAATCATATTTTCATCACATAACTACATATTTCAAGTATTTAAAAATACAACTCAAGTTACACAAACTTATCTCATTGCTTGTTTGTGTTTATAATTTCATTAATCCGATATCTTTTCTTTTCCACGATCAAGTCTCGTATTTGAGTTGTCTGGATCTTTATAAATAAGTTTGATCATTATTTTCATTCATTTCATATTCTAACGCATTTAATTAATGCTCTAGGTAAAATTACCATTTTGCCTCTAAACTTTTAATTAATGACGATTCCATCTTTAGGGTCAGGAAAATAAAATTCTTGCAATTTAATCCTTATTTCCAGCTATTATTCTCATACATATTGATAACAGTCCATAAATTCTATAAAATATCATAATTTTCCATAATTTCAACATTTTTCAATTTAATCCCTAAAACATGTTTTCCCCCGATCTTGAACTAAATTAATAATTTCATTCAATTTTGTAATTTAAATAATAAAATAGTCCATTTCATGCAATTTTATCTTTTTTGACATTTTTACAAAATTGCCCATAAAGTTTTACTTTTATTCAATTTAGTCCCTGAGCCTAAAATATGAAAATTAGCCATGCTAGATGAATATTCATACATATTTTTCCTCCTCCTCCTCTCCATTCCACATCCTTAATTTATATAACATGCTACAAGTAACATTATCAATAATTTCACTATTTACTTATGTGTATATTCAAAACTGTCCATTTGCATCATAGTCACTAAATCATTTATATCTTGAGCTATAGAACTTGAAATTAAGATCCACTAATTTTATATGAAACTAGACTTACATATATTCTTGTCATAAAATTTTCATAATTTTTTATTAAGCCAATAAGTACAGTTTATTCTTTAAAGTCACCCCTGTTCTGCTGTTTGACAGTTTTGACACTTCTTCACTAAAAATTAATTATCTCCTCGTACAGGATTCAAATGATGTTCTCGTTTATTTCTATTGAAAATAGACTCATTCATAATTCTAATAATATAAATTAAATTTCATAATTATTTTTCTCCAATTTTTGATGATTTTCCAAAGTCAGAACAGGGGAACCCGAATTCACTCTGACCTTGTCTCACAAAATTTATTATTTCTCATAATTCAAAATTCCATTTTTACACCGTTTCTTTTATAAGAAACTAGAATCAATAATATTTAATTCCATATTTTTTTCATCCTCAAATTCGATTCCAAAAATTTATGGTGATTTTTCAAAGTTAGCCTACTGCTGCTGTCCAAAACTGTTTTAGTGCAAGATATTAATTACCATGTTTATAACACCCTTATTTTCTTTCTCTATACTATTTTTATCACTTTCTCTTATTTTCTCTTCACTAACATATCAAGAATATAGGATCATATGTAAGGAAACTCTACATTAACATCAATCCCATGCTTTTTCAATCATATCAAACTTAAAAATATATTGAAATCATGATGTTCTTACCTTGTTATATTGATTTCAATCTTCATCTTGATTTTCTCTCTCCTTCAGCTTCCATTTCTTGAATCCAACTTGATATTTTAACTTTCCATACCCTCCTTAACATTTTTCTCTCTTGGTAGCTATGGAAATTCTTTTGATTTTTGGGTGAAAATGATGAATTTTTGGTAAAAGGACCAAATTGTAAAGAAAAGAAAGTTTCTTTCTTCCTTTTCTCTTCTTACGTTGGGTGAATGGGAAAAAGATGATGATTCTTTATCTTTCTTTCCTTATATATACTAAATAAAATAATAAAATATCATTTAAAAATTAAATTAAAATATTAATAAACTAATATTTATTTATTTAATCTAAAATATCTCCAACATCATCATTGCTTTTTAGATTTCTCTCTCTTCCAATTGACCATTTTGCCCTTTATTATCTTTTCAAATTCCATCCTTGAGTCATCATTTAATTTGGTAAAATTATAATTTAGTCCCTCATAGTTCTTCACCTATTCAATTTGATCCTAATTCATCCATTTCCTTAGTTTCTAGATCATTCCACTCTTAAAATATTTACACTATTGGTCCTTCAACCTTTTCATATTTACACTTTAACCCCTAAAATTTTGAGTATTTACTCTTGTGCAACAAAACTTTTCTCACTTTTACAATTTAATCCTTTCTTGAATTAATATATCATAATATACTTCTCAATTTTGACATAACTCAAAATTTACCTTTTTGTCACTTTATTTCTTTATTTTACTATATCAAAGATAATATCTTACTATAAATTTTCGGGGTATTACAATATTTGATACAACTTTTTGGATTCTATAAATTTTTTATAAAAGTGTTGTATAGTAAAATATTAAAAAAATACATATTAAAAAAACCAAGTCAATTTTTTAAAATTGTTTGTAGAATAAAAAAATACATTATTAATATATCAAATATATACTCGTTAATTAAAAAATTAAAAAAAAAGTTATTAAATCGATATTAGAAAAATATGAATAGCTATGGTTCTCGATCCACATTTTAGATTGGCGTAAATATTTATTTATATCGAAGTACAAAGTAAAATTTTGAATATTAAAATATGCTCTAAGTCCTTGTTCTTTGAAATTTAATTTTTTATTTTTATTTTTAAGATTTTAATCCTTTTATTTTTGGATCTAAAATTCAGGTATAATTGTTACTCTTCATTAAATTTCTTCTATTAAATTTTTTTGTATAACATTTTGAAAATTTAAATATATACATAAATATATATATAATTTTGGATGCCATGTCACAATAAAAATGACACCAAAAATATTAATCATGATTTTTTTTTCAAAACATAAATTCGAACTTGTTATAATAAATTAATTTCTTTATGTTGGAATAGTGTTTTTAAGAAAAATTGACATCAATTTTTTGATTGAAATAGTTAACAATAATAATTATTTAGTCTAACTAATAACATTACAGAAATAAACGGACCAAATTATGTTAAAAATTAAAATATATAGATTAAATTTCAAGTTTCAGCATAGTCTACGAGTCAAATTTGAAATTTGATTATTTTCTTATAATGTAAAAAAACCAAAACTTAAAATACATGTGAAGTCATGTGTTCGTCTCTAAGAGTCTTAAAACATTCAAATTATTTATAACCACGTAATATTTTAATTAAAAAATGACAATATTAATTATTTGAACTAATAATAGCATTATAAAAAAATATAAATCATGTTAAAAATTAAATATCAATTTTAAGCAAAATAAAAGAATCAAAACTAAAATTTAACTAATTTTCTAAAATGAAGAGAGAAAAAGAAAGTGTGGGTGTCCACGTGTGTAACACCCCTAACCCTTATCCGTCTCCGGAACAGGGTTACGGAGCCTTACCAAATTTTTCAGATCAAATACAAACATTTTATAATCATCTAACATACACATCATAACTTAATCATATTGTCCCTCTTTTGAGCCATCAATGCCCAAAATATGTGTTAGAAACAAATCGGGACTAAATAGGGTACTCCAAAATTTTTTTGCGAAATTTAAAAAAATTTCGTAGGTGCAGGGGACACACGCCCGTGAGGCCAAGGGACACGCCCGTGTGGCCATTAGACATGCCTGTGCCTTAGGCCGTGTCCGACCCGGTGTAACTATCTGACTTAGGTCACACAGCTAGCCACACGCCCGTATGCTAGGCCGTGTGGTCAATTTATTTTTCGAAAATTTGGTGCAGGTTTCACACGGCCAGGGCACATGCCCGTGTGCTAGGCCGTGTATCTCACACGGCTGAGACACATGCTCGTGTCTCTGTCTGTGTGAAAATACTTGAACATTCTGTTTTGAAAATTTTAAGTTGTAGAAGACACACGACCAAATCACAGGCCTATGTGTTAGCCGTGTGTCTCACACGGTCCAGTCACACGCCCGTATGTCTGGCCATGTATATTTAAAATGAACCTTAAACATCAAATTTATCTTTCCCTACAACCTTGAACATCAAGCAACTCAAAAACCAATTGTTCAAACACTTAAAAACACGATCAGATACCTTTAAAACATATCTAAATAATCAACCTAATGACCTAACCAATGTACCCTCATAGATACTTCACATATATTATCAAAACAATCCAATAAAACTTCATTCAAGCCAATTCTAAAATCATGCCGACTTCAACCCAAATTTTCCTATAACATACTTATGCATCAACCTAAAAATTTCATATTAAACCTCAATATAACACATATATTTATGTATATAGGTAACCAATATCATCTTATAACATCATTTACATTCACTTCCTAAAATGACAAGTATAAGACATCCTAGATACATGCCGACACAAAAACAAACATACGTCATCACGTTTTGAGTTCGGGATCGTTGTGGATGCTGAATCGATGATCAACTTTAAGTACCTAACCTGCGCACAGAAAACAAACCGTACGCTGAGTATGAAATCAGTGGTATTTCTATAATCCAAATAATTTAAAAGTAAGAAGTTACAATATTTATACATTTAATCTCACCATAACAAAGATCATTCAAATAATCAATTTCATAAATACATCATTCATGACATTTCCAATTCTCATCACTTGCTATTTCAAATAGCTTTTCTCAATATGATACACAATTCATTTTCATTTCGCATTCAATGTTTTTCAATACCAATCATAGCATCTTTTCCATTATTTTTCCCTATTAATATGACTCGGACTCTGACGGATAAACGGATCCAACCAAAACACACCAATTTGGCACCCAGTGCCTCATCGGATAATTTGAAGAAATAAGTTGACACTCAATGTCTCATCGGCTATGCTGAAGTAAATTGGTACCCAGTACCTCATCGAATTTATCCGAAGTAATAATTTGACACTCAGTGTCTCATCGACTCGAAGTATCCCTGAACTCTTCCAATCCTATGGCATGCCATCTATATCTGACTCAGCCCTTTATAGTTAAAAGGGTTTCAATTTCACTTTACAAATACCACAATCATCCAATATTCAAATATCACAAATTCACATACTTTCAATTCAATATCATAATGCTAATTACTCACCTTATTCACTTACCACAATCATTAAATAAAAAATACAACAATTAATAATGAGATTCGGATTATAGAAATACAAACCAGAATTTCTGAGCTACTTCTCGATGACTTTATCTTTTTCTTTCTTAGTCGAGGTTTCCGGCACAACGTTAGCTACGAAATCGAAACAATTGAAATTTCATCAATACAATACAATTTCACAATGAATATTTCAATTGTTATTCAATTTTTGCCTAAATTCCAATTTAGTCATTAAACCGAGACTAACTCTATTTCTTCACAACTAATTCCATATTTTCATTCAATTTCCATTTTAGACTAAATTCAACTCTCTAATTTCACTTAAATCCCTAAATTCTAAATTTTTCTTAATTTAATCCCTATTACTCAAAACTTATAAATTATTTTACAATTCAATCCCTTTTTCATTTCTAACTTAAAATTCTATCAATTTGGTCTCAAATACTCAAATTATTCAACATGAACAACATCTACAAATTCAATATTTTCTAAAATTTCAACATAAGTTAAGTAATATTTAATACTAGGATTTTAAAAACATAAAAATTACAAGAAAAGGGACTAAATTGATTTACCAATTAAACTTTAAACTTGAAACCCTAATTTTTTTGTTTATTTTCTTTCTCTTTTTCTTTCTGTTTCGTTTCTTGCTCTGTTTCTTTGTTTCTTTTTCTATTCTTTTTTTTTACTTTATATTTTAATCATAATAATATAATAATGTAATGATATAATAATATTTACTTAAATAATAAGTAAATATATAATATAATTTAATATATGAATTTTATTTTAACACATGTTTTCATCTACACCATCAACTTGTCAATTAAGGTTTAATTGCTTATTTAGTCCTTTTACTTTTTCTTTAATCTATAATTAAACTTTCATCTTTTATTCAATTTAATCATTATACCTAATTACTCTTAATTTAAATAAATTCACCTAATCAAAACATAATTAACCACACAACTAATTTCGTAAATATTTATTAAAAATATTTACGAATCCGTTTTACGAAAAAAGAGACCCGAAAACACACTTTTCGACTATCCGTGACTATAGGGTCGTTACACCCTATACCTGATCTAGTCATCTGACCCGAACTATAAGGTAATACAATTGTAAAACTTTAACATTATTCACTATTCATTCAATTTAAATCATTCATTCCATAATTATATTACATTCGTTTTCATGTTATTTGATCATATCTAAGCCTAAATCGAGCATATGAAGCCTTTAAAACAAATTGGGAACAATTCTAGACTAAATTAAAACTTTTACAAAAATTTAGGTAAATAGTGAAAATAAGGATCACATAATCGTGTGGCCAGGTCGTGTGACAGAGCTCAGCCCGTGTGGCTCAAAAACATAGTTGTGTGGCCAAATCGTGTAACTATCTGTGCCTATGTAATTCGGGTCACACTGCTGTGTCGCTAGGTCGTGTAACTCTCTATGACCATGTGGACAAACCTACACCAAAAATTAAAGAGGCCACATGGCCGTGTCATGCAACTGTGTGGGACATACAACCGTGTGGGACACACAGCCGTGTGGGACACACAGCCGTGTGGCAGATCGTGTATGTCCAAAATACCTTCAAACAAAAGCTAATTCACCTAAAAGTGACTAAATGATCCATACTTGATAAGCACTATAAGTTTAAACACAATGTACACAAAAGATATATCTAAGTCATGCTCATCAAATAACATACACACTAAATTTCATACATAAAAGCCCTATACATGTCATTTATAACCATAGCCAAAATAACTCAAAATCTACTAAAATGATTGTTGGATAATGTGATAGGTCTCCGATAAGATTCCAACCAATCAAGCTTTCGATGATCTACAAAACAAGAAAAACAAATACATACGCACCAATCCTTAATAAGTTCGTTTAAGAGAACTCAACCTTACCAAAACATGATTTCATGATTAACCATTCAAGCATTTTAATCCCTAAATGCACAATTCTTCATATTCACACCACATCACAAGTTAGTAACTAAATACATAATCAATTCAAAGTTTCATACAAACCTTTACTAAATGGTTCTTACCATCAATCCCTTTCAATAAACCTTTCCATTTGTTAACCCTTTTAGGGTGACAACCTTTTTCAACCTTTTCATTGGATATCCATTTTGGATATATCCTTTTCAACCATTTCATTTGATATCTATTTCAGATATACCCTTTTCAACCTTGTAACACCCAAACCTGGCCTAGACGTAATGGTCGAATCTGGCAGTGTCACATGGAATGGAATTTTGAAGTTGAAATACCAAGCCAAAACCGTTTTTGTTGAATATCTTTTGTTTTATCTCTCATCCAATTCAAAATCATTTTCTCGTTAATTTAATTCGTTCAAAATCAATTTTGTAGCGGAAGCTTTTAAAATCGTGACATTTGAGGAAAACTAATCGCGTTTAGTAAAATTGTCATTTTTAATAAAATTGAGTTTGGGTTGAGTTTGCAGTTTACAAATTTGATATAAAAACAAACAGTCCAAAAGTCCAATTTACATAAAAATATCCCAGAAAATAATTAATTAAATAAATACCATAACTAAAATTAAAACAGTTTAAAATACGTATGGCCACCGTCGAGTCCACCGCTGCACCAATCCGTCAAGTCTGGGGATTACCTGTACACGTTAAATAGAAGGGGGTGAGTTTACGTAAACTCAGTGTGTAATCCCCACAGAAAACATGCATACAGTCACTTAGCAGTAAATAGTCAAATGTAATCTAGGCCTAAGCCCATTACAGTCCCAGTAGTAGTTTGGGCCATAGCGCAACTCAGTTTCAGTATTCAGTATCAGTTATGCACTAGGGCCATAGCTCATCATAGTAACAGTCATGCATACAGTAATCAGTAACAAAGTCCTACCCAACCAGCCTCTACACACCATCTCCGTCCAACCATACACTCTATGTAGGGATTAAATCAACCCACCCATCCCTACACTCTAGATAGTACCGAATGCGGCACATAAACAGTAATTTGCAGTTGAGCTGCTAGATATTAGGCTTAAAGCCTTTCAGTACACTTCCTCCAAATATCATCATCCCAACCCAATGCAATGCAAACATATAATATATTATGCTCTTATGCAACCATCAATCATACTAATACATACATGTATTAGTAATCATGCATAATATATCATGCATCACATACACTCAGATCATACATTTAGGGGTCTAGTTAACGATTACTGACCCTACAGTAGGTTCACAGTTGACTTGGGTGACCCATGCAACCCTAGGAATCATTTCAGATAAATGGGCTTACACGCTCATGTGGCTTGCCCGTGTAGCCCACACGGTTCAAATTTGCCTTGGCCGTATGGATCACACGGCCTGGCCTAGAATGCCACACGCCAGTGTAGACTACCTGGGCACGGCCTGGCCTCGTTGAATACACGCCCGTGTTAGGGCACAAAACCTACCATATGGGCGACCACACGCCCGTGTGGCATCGATAGTGAGGTTTTCGGCTTCCATCGAAACCTCGTTTTCTATGTAATCAAGTACACACTTGGTTTGTTTTCGATGTTGAAACTCTCCCTAGGCCCGGAAACCTATCAAAAAACATTCAGAACTGATTTAGCAGTCTATTTTACAAAGTTTCAACAATCCTTAACGATATTAACTAGACCTACTGCCAAAGAAGACCTTCCGTAAACACCGTTAAAACGAGAACCACGAAATTTACTAACTCAAACTTCCTCCTACACTATTAATCCATAGATGAAAATGTCACTATTCATTCGTCAGAGATTCTTAATAGAAAAGAAGAAGGTAACTTACCAACAACACCTGTAAGACGCGAAGACGACGTGATAAACAAAATGGGAAAAAAATCGAGATAGGTAAAATCACAAGGGAAAATCGTTAGGGAAGGGGGAAATTTTTTGGCAGAACACGACAAGAAAAGGAATGAAGAGGAAAACTGGCAGAGATTTTTGGCAGGAGAGAAGAAAATAATTGGATAACTCCCAAATCCCCTATTTTGCTTCCACTAGACTACATTCATCTCAACCACTTCAGTATTTCGGCAAAACCAAACTCTTTCAGTCTACAGAGCAAAATAAACTCTCTTGCTCGCGCAGGGATTTGAACACAGAACCTTCAACCATCTAACACTCTACTTAACCACCAGACCAGTAGGTCCATTCTAATGTGTTTTTACAAGTAATTACTTAAAAGCCTACTAACCAGAGATAAAGCTTTAATTTAGAAGAAAATAAAATTTTTCCAAAGACTTGACTTGAATTTGGGACTTCACACACACACACCTAGAACATATAACCACTGAAGCAGACACCCTATTATGTCAAAATTCACAAAAGTCGAAATTAAAAATTTGAGGCATTACAACCCTTTTCAAGAATTCGAAAATACCAAATGTAGTGCCATGGTGTCTTTTAATATTATTTTAATATTATTTTTCATACTTTTTATATGTGAATTGATATGTGTGGAAGTCTCGTATGAAAATTCGAATGTTTGTGTGTATAATTTTGAAAAAGGACCTAATCACGTAAAATGTAAAAGTTGCATGTTATATGTTAAAAGTGCCTATTTGATTTGGCTTATTATTTGAGAGGTCCTTATATGGTTAGTATGCCATTTATATGGTTAATGGACATTTATGACCTTGATATTCATGTTTTAATAGTTTTATAACAAAGGGTAAAATGAGAATTTAGTTAATGTGATAATTATAATAAAACAAAAGCTTAAAATTTGGTTCATTTTCACTCTTCCTTGATTGAAAGTACAAGAAAAAGGAAAATAAAAATAACACTAGGGTTTCAACACTTAAAGGTTGAAATTAAAGTGTGACACCCCTATCCCGTAACCGTTGTCGGAATAGGAAAGGGGTATTACCAGACTTGTAACTCATGTCAGAATAGTAATTTTTTTTTTTACTTTTTTTTCTTGAAACAAAGATCATTCATTTAGATAAATGCTAAATACAGCCAGGGATAAAATTAAACTTCTATAAGTACACATTCAAAAGATGCCATTTTCGCATGGCTTATATACATTAACCAGAATATTATTCCGCTACTAGTTTATTCTATACATGCCATAAAATAATCCAAAACATAGCAGTACCAAACAGTGGATAGTGATAGTGTGACGAGCTGTTGACGATCCCCGAGCAAAGGCCAAATTTGATAATCTATAAAATAGAGAAACATAACAACAGAGTAAGCTTTTAAGGCTTAGTAAGTCTTAAGTAAAACAATTAACTTTGCTGGATTAAATACATTTATAACTTACACAAAATCCAAGTAAAGTCTCGATGGGCTTAATAAGCCTACACAAGTACATAATACATACCTGGCCAACTTAATGTGCTGATCATCCGTAATTGTTGATTTATTACTAAGTCGCTTAAGATTAGGCCTTACACAAATCACGTTTTGAAATGTCAAGATATATCACCATTCGGTCAAATAGATTAAACCCTATGTATGCACATGTAATTCATCTATTTCATCCAAATTTAAGAGTATATACCCCTTCGCATTTAAAAAAATCAATGCTACTTTTAGTTTAATCAGTCGAACTAAAACATACTATAATCACATTCGGTTTCCATATTTGGAAGCACATATTCATGTTTTCATCTTACATAAACAATTTGATAGAGTCAATACTCGTTGAATATAACTTATAACCATCTCATAAGTGATTCCCCAAGTACATTTGTAATACAAACGAAATCGAGTTCACATAGCAAGTAAGTATCACTTACCATATACTTAACCTTTGTACACTTACCGTTTCCATAGTTACCAATTACCAATTCAATCTTTCAATACCTCTAACCACTTAATCATATGCACTCATTTCGTGCACATACATAATTGTATATATGTATTTAGGAGCTTATTTCTTTAGTTCATATTCACATTAATATTTCAAATAATCAAATCATGACAAGTATTAAAGTTTCGTATACGTATATAAAGGACCAAACATATTCCTTACACATATACATAAATGACCAAACGCAATCCATACTTTGTATTTGCACATCCTGCCGAATACAACTCAAATTAGAAAATTTTTATGAAACTAATTAAATCCTTATCTTAAAGATATACAAATGGTCTTTGGTTTGAAATAATTCAAGGCACTTAGCCATAGCCTGCTAGGTTTTAAAAAAAATCCGAATCCAGTTACCAGTACCAAGCCTGCGGGACTTTAAGCCCGGATATATCATCATAGTTAATTCACAAATTTGTATACACATCAATTCACATACCTTTGATTTTTCCAACACGGAAACACATTAATAAGGTATCACTTCATTCGAACTTATTCGTATCTCAATATAGCTAGTCTCATTTCACAAGAGCCATTAGGCCACATCACGCAGTCAACGAGTCTTAACCCGGATACTTTCCAAATTCCATGTATATTTAATCACATGTTACCATATTTCACACAAACTATCACCATTGTAATTCATTAACCTCATTCGAATATAAGCGTCTAGCATGCACCTTAACTTCATGTCATAATAACATTTGACTTTAACACATATTTATATATACATATATATATCCCTTTTAATAAACTTCCAACTAAATAAGAAAATACACACATGACTTACATTCTTCTCATGACAACCATTCGACTAAACAACATATAAGTCACCACACCTTCAATTTATAAAACTATCAACACATATTACATATACATTGCTTACGTTTATAAAATAGCCATTCGGATAACTTGCACACATTTATATTTTAGCTATTTTGGCCTCACCACCTATATATTTATCTTGTATATCAATTCAGCAATTGTAACACCCCAAACTCGGCCTGGAAGTTTGGCTCGAACTTGGCATGTCACATTGAAGTGTTTTTCGAAAACCATGTTTCCATTAAAAACCCTTCTTAATAATTAAAAACTTATACCCTTTTTAAACCTTGTTAGAAAACCTCGGCTGAATAACATTCTTAACAACTTTGTAAAAATCTTGATAGTTGCGGAAACTTACTTTAAAAACAATTGCGGTTACGTGATGTTTTGAATAACAGTAGTTGCTTTGGAAAATCGTGTTCGAATACTAGCAATTATAAGAACAATAAATAAAATTCCAAATTTGAAATCCAGAAAATTACAACCCACATAAAATAATTTAAAGATAATAATCAAAACTGTAACATAAACAGTGTGTATGGCTTCCTCCGAGCCCCTAGCAACCCCGATCCATCTAAGGCTGGAAATTACCTGAAAGGTTAATAAACGGGGTGAGTTTACGAAAACTCAGTGTGAAATCCCCTACCATAAAAAGGAACAGTCAGTCATCTAAAAGAATTAAAAGTCTGGCCCCAGCCTTACTTACAATTTCAGTACCAATCGGGTCTTAACCCATTACAACAGACAGTACCAGATGGACCTTAGCCCATTACAGAATAAGAAACATTATCAGAATTGGAACCAAAATGAGAATCAGAATCAGAATCAGTAACAGAATCAGAATTAGAATCAATATTAGTAACAGAATCAGAATCAGAATTAGGTGACAGAATCAGAATCAGAATCAGTAACAGAATTAGAATCAGAATCAGTATTAGTAACAGAATCAGAATCAGAATTACGTGACAGAATCAGAATCAGAATGTGAATGCAATCCCAACCCAATCCAACCGTATACACCCCCGTACCAACCTTACACCATGTGGGGAGACAACTCGACCCACCCATCCGCTACACACCACAGAATTTGCAGCATGGCTGCCAGAACAGATATCGTGACAGAGTCACCAGATACAGATATTGTGGCAGAGCCACCAGAACAAATATTTGTGGCATAGCCACCAGAACGCTTCCTCCGTACAAAATCCCAACCCATGCAACATGTCATGTATGCAGAATGTCATGCCCATATTTGAATCAAACAATCACAGTCAAGTCATTCATATCACCAACATATATTCAAAATCAAATCCGTCAAACACACAGTCCAAGTCAGTCACTTGCCCACAAGGGCAAAACCGTCATTTAACACCCTAGGGGCAAAATAGTAATTTTACCCCACAAGGGTATCTCGGTAATTCTACCCTACAGGGGTATTTCGGTATTTCTACCCTACAAGGGTATTTTGATAATTCTACCCAACAAGGGTATTTTGATAATTCTACCCTACAAGGGTATTTTAGTAATTCTATCCTATAAGGGTATTTCAGTAATTCTACCCTATAGGGGTATTTCGGAAACTCTACCCTACAGGGGTATTTCAGTAATTTCACAATCAAGGGTAAAATGGTAATTCTGTAAATCGAGGGTAAAACGATAATTTTGTAAACTGAGGGTAAACCAATAATTCTATAAATCAAGGGTAAAACAGTAATTTTACAAATCGAGGGTAAAATGATAATTTTGTAAACTGAGGGTAAACCAGTAATTCTGTAAATTAAGGGTAAAATATTAATTTTACAAATCGAGGGTAAAACGGTAATTCTGTAAATCGAGGGTAAAACAGTAATTCTGTAAACTGATGGTAAAATGGTAATTCTGTAAATCGAGGGTAAAATGGTAATTCTGTAAACTGAGGGTAAAATGGTAATTCTGTAAACTGAGGGTAAAACGGTAATTCGGTAAATCGAAGGTAAAATGGTAATTTTACAAATCGAGGGTAAAACTGTAATTCTATAAATCGAGGGTAAAACAGTAATTCTATAAACTGAGAGTAAAACGGTAATTCTGTAAACTGAGGGTAAAACGATAATTCTATAAATTAAGGGTAAAACGGTAATTTTACAAATCGAGGGTAAAACGGTAATTTTACAAATCGAGGGTAAAACGGTAATTCTGTAAATCGAGGGTAAAACGGTAATTTTACAAATCGAGGGTAAAACGGTAATTGTTAAACTAAAGTATTCTAAGCATGGATAACAATACGAATGGGCCTAAAGCCTATTCTCGGCCCAAATGGGCCCACACGCTCGTGTGGCCCTTGTAGCCCAAACCTAGCCACAGATATGAGATTCACTTAGCCTAGTCCAATATTTACTACACAATCAAACAACTTACCCAATTGGGCCCGTAGGCCCATTGGGCCCACATGGCCCCTTTTGGCCCATCGCGGCCCGAAGTAGCCATCCAACAACAAGAGTAGTGATAAATACACACCTGATTGGAGACTGGAGTTAATCCACGCTCCGAGCACTCTTAGCCGACGCCCAACCCAAACGAGCACGCCATAAAGCGAAAGGGATCAGCCAAGAAAGGTACCTTTACTCTTTTCATGGTTCTCTTTATTTAAGGCCAGCTTCCCATCCACTCTTATGTTAGCTTCCCGATGTGGGATCCCTCCAACATCAGAGTTTAAATTCAACACCAACTCTTACCGCCCCCTGTTAGCAAAATAAATGCTCTTTGCTTGCTAAGGGATTCGAACCCATGCTTCCCCTCAAATGCTCCACACGCCACTTGCCACTAAGCCATAAGGTTTTTTGTGTCACAATTTCTCCAACAATATTCTTAAGGCCTACCTACTACACCCAGGGTTTGATTCACCTTAAACCAAATTTTTTGCTAGAGTCTAGGTTTAAACCCAGGACTTCTCCAACACTTCTCAACACACTTAACCACTAAAACAAGCCTTCATTAACGAAATTTGCATGCACAACAGAATATTATAAGCTGCCTTCAACCGCTCCCATGCTCAAGGCCCAAAACTTCTAGGCCCAAATTCAGGGTGTTACAACTCTACCTCCCTTAAAGAAATTTCGTCCTCGAAATTTCCATCTAACAGGGTAGTCGTGTAACATCTACCCCACTACGCTACCGCTGCGCACTCTGATCCTACTATCACTATCACACTTCAACTAGAACTTGAAACATCTCATACATACAACACTTATTCACTGAAGTAGACACATATTTATCACACATATATACAATTTCTATATCCAAACATCACATCCACATAAAATAAATACCAAATTTAAATTTAGACCAATATCTAAGGAATCCATAGTATTTCAATTTCTAAATAGACAAAAGTATTCAGAAGACTTACGGATTCGGCGCCGGAGACTCGGTGTGCCACACTTTTTAAGAGAAATACTTCAAACAGACCACGTGGTTGAAAATAATTTTCTAAAATTCAACCTTTGAAAACCCAATCCACAACCGAGTTGTTGCAACCTGGCTCTGATACCACTAAATGTAACACCCCAAACTCGGCCTGAAAGTTTGGCTCGAACTTGGCGTGTCACATTGAAGTGTTTTTCGAAAACCATGTTTCCATTAAAAACCCTTCTTAATAATTAAAAACTTATACCCTTTTTAAACCTTGTTAGAAAACCTCAGCTGAATAACATTCTTAACAACTTTGTAAAAATCTTGGTAGTTGCGGAAACTTACTTTAAAAACAATTGCGGTTACGTGATGTTTTGAATAACAGTAGTTGCTTTGGAAAATCGTGTTCGAATACTAGCAATTATAAGAACAATAAATAAAATTCCAAATTTGAAATCCAGAAAATTACAACCCACATAAAATAATTTAAAGGTAATAATCAAAACTGTAACATAAACAGTGTGTGTGGCTTCCTCCGAGCCCCTAGCAACCCCGATCCATCTAAGGCTGGAAATTACCTGAAAGGTTAATAAACGGGGTGAGTTTACGAAAACTCAGTGTGAAATCCCTTACTATAAAAAGGAACAGTCAGTCATCTAAAAGAATTAAAAGTCTGGCCCCAGCCTTACTTACAATTTCAGTACCAATCGGGTCTTAGCCCATTACAACAGACAGTACCAGATGGACCTTAGCCCATTACAGAATAAGAAACATTATCAGAATTGGAACCAAAATGAGAATCAGAATCAGAATCAGTAACAGAATCAGAATCAGAATCAATATTAGTAACAGAATCAGAATCAGAATCAGAATTAGGTGACAGAATCAGAATCAGAATCAATAACAGAATCAGAATCAGAATCAGTATTAGTAACAGAATCAGAATCAGAATCAGAATCAGAATCAGAATTACGTGACAGAATCAGAATCAGAATGTGAATGCAATCCCAACCCAATCCAGCCGTATACACCCCCGTACCAACCTTACACCATGTGGGGAGACAACTCGACCCACCCATCCGCTACACACCACAGAATTTGCAGCATGGCTGCCAGAATAGATATCGTGACAGAGTCACCAGATACAGATATTATGGCAGAGCCACCAGAACAGATATTTGTGGCATAGCCACCAGAATGCTTCCTCCGTACAAAATCCCAACCCATGCAACATGTCATGTATGCAGAATGTCATGCCCATATTTGAATCAAACAATCACAGTCAAGTCATTCATATCACCAACATAAATTCACAATCAAATCCGTCAAACACACACTCCAAGTCAGTCACTTGCCCACAAGGGCAAAACAGTCATTTAACACCCTAGGGGCAAAATGGTAATTTTACCCCACAAGGGTATCTCGGTAATTCTACCCTACAGGGGTATTTCGGTATTTCTACCCTACAAGGGTATTTCGATAATTCTACCCTACAGGGGTATTTTGGTAATTCTATCCTATAAGGGTATTTTAGTAATTCTACCCTATAGGGGTATTTCAGAAGCTCTACCCTACAGGGGTATTTCAGTAATTTCACAATCAAGGGTAAAACGGTAATTCTGTAAATCGAGGGTAAAACGATAATTTTGTAAACTGAGGGTAAACCAGTAATTCTATAAATCAAGGGTAAAACAGTAATTTTACAAATCGAGGGTAAAACGATAATTTTGTAAACCGAGGGTAAAGCAGTAATTCTGTAAATCAAGGGTAAAACAGTAATTTTACAAATCGAGGGTAAAACAGTAATTCTGTAAACTGAGGGTAAAATGGTAATTCTGTAAATCGAGGGTAAAATGGTAATTCCGTAAACTGAGGTTAAAATGGTAATTCTGTAAACTGAGGGTAAAACGGTAATTCTGTAAATCGAAGGTAAAATGGTAATTTTACAAATCGAGGGTAAAACGGTAATTCTATAAATCGAGGGTAAAATAGTAATTCTATAAACTGAGGGTAAAACGGTAATTCTGTAAATCGAGGGTAAAACAGTAATTCTGTAAATTGAGGGTAAAACGGTAATTCTGTAAATCGAGGGTAAAACGGTAATTCTATAAATCAAGGGTAAAACGATAATTCTATAAATCGAGGGTAAAACGGTAATTTTACAAATCGAGGGTAAAACGGTAATTTTACAAATCGAGGGTAAAACAGTAATTTTACAAATCGAAGGTAAAACGGTAATTCTATAAATCGAGGGTAAAACTGTAATTGGTAAACTAAAGTATTCTAAACATGGATAACAATACGAATAGGCCTAAAGCCTATTCTCGGCCCAAATGGGCCCACACGCTCGTGTGGCCCTTGTAGCCCAAACCTAGCCACAGATATGAGATTCACTTAGCCTAGTCCAATATTTACTACACAATCAAACAACTTACCCAATTGGGCCCGTAGGCCCATTGGGCCCACATGGCCCCTTTCGGCCCATCGCTGCCCGAAGTAGCCATCCAACAACAAGAGTAGTGATAAATACACACCTGATTGGAGACTGGAGTTAATCCACGCTCCGAGCACTCTTAGCCGACGCCCAACCCAAACGAGCACGCCATAAAGCGAAAGGGATCAGCCAAGAAAGGTACATTTACTCTCCTCATGGTTCTCTTTATTTAAAGCCAGCTTCCCATCCACTCTTATGTTAGCTTCCCGATATGGGATCCCTCCAACATCAGAGTTTAAATTCAACACCAACTCTTACCGCCCCCTGTTAGCAAAATAAATGCTCTTTGCTTGCTAAGGGATTCGAACCCATGCCTCCCCTCAAATGCTCCACACGCCACTTGCCACTAAGCCATAAGGTTTTTTGTGTCACAATTTCTCCAACAATATTCTTAAGGCCTACCTACTACACCCAGGGTTTGATTCACCTTAAACCAAATTTTTTGCTAGAGTCCAGGTTTAAACCCAAGACTTCTCCAACACTTCTCAACACACTTAACCACTAAAACAAGCCTTCATTAACGAAATTTGCATGCACAACAGAATATTATAAGCTACCTTCAACAGCTCCCATGCTCAAGGCCCAAAACTTCTAGGCCCAAATTCAGGGTGTTACAGCAATAGCTTATAAGCAACTCAATTAGTTTCATCAATGTTTACAACAAAATCACAGATTCACTACAAGCTATTTTCTTGAGCAACAATCATTAAATTATTTGTAACTGGAGCTACGAAACTCCAAATGAAGTGTCGTAATTTTTTCCCAAAAATAGACTCATATATCTTCTATCCATAAAATTTTCAGGATTTTTGGTTTGGCCAATCAAAACCAGAATTTGCTTAAAGTTTCCCCTATTTCACTGTTTGACTATACTGACCACTCTTCACTACGAATCAAATTTCTCATTGTACAGATTTCAAAATATGTTCTTGTTTATTTCATTTGAAACTAGACTCATTAAGGAGTCTAAGAATATAAATTTTATCTTATAACAATTTTTGTACTATTTATAATGATTTTCTAAATACAGAATAGGGGATTTTAGATTCATTCTGACACTGTCACACACAACTTTAAATATCTCTCTATAGGAAATTCCTTTGCTTGCACTGTTTATTTTATAAGAAACTAGACTCATTGATCTTTGATTACATATTTTATTCAGTCTCTAATTCCACTCCAACAATTTATGGTGATTTTCAAAAATCACGCTACTGCTGCTGTCCTAAGCAGATTATTACAATTTGCTGTTTAATTTCCAAGTCCAAACACTTAAGAACTTACCATTTGAGTTTAAAACATATCATCATATATAAGTACTTCTTATTATCACATACAAATCATAATTTAAATATCACTTTTCTAATAACCAATCGGCTAAGGCTCATAGAAGTAACTTATTCCTTATCATTTTACTATAGGTAATTACACCAATTCATAGTCCCATCTTTACCCGTATTCCATATCATTCTTCATTATAACTAAACTTATATGCTAGAAACTTATTTATTTCAATATGTAATTCAAGTAGAACCATTAGGTCACATTTTATTTATTATGTTCATATAAATATATATCATCGTTTATCAAATCTTAAGCTAAGTTCCATTACTCAAAGACTTACTTCGAATTTATTTGAACAACTGCGGATAGGCTACTCGATTGCTTTCTCCTTTCCCTTATCTGATTTAGATCCTCTTTGCTCATGAGCTTAATTAAAACAAATGAATTTGTTTAATTACTTATTCAACATTACTTCTTTAATAGTCACATTTGACAATCATATAACTTCAATACATAATATGTTTATAAAATATGCCATGACTAACTTTTATGCTTATTATACCAACACCTAATTCGCATGCACAAACAAAAATTCACATTACTTACCACGTTTTCATATACACAAATTTAACTATATATATAGTATACCATTAACTTATAAACCCTATTCGGCCCTAACCAAACAAATTTAACCTCCATTTAAAATTTTCATTCCAAGATCAAAGTAGCAATTTCATAATGGTTTCACCTATGCCAAACAATGACCGAATCACTCCATCATAATTATAGCCGATTCTATTTTGCTCCTATTAAGATCATAACTCACTTAGAATAATTACTAATCTTTTCCCACTCCCGTATACAATACTATAAGAAATGTCGAATGCTTTAACATAACCTAACTAGAATTTTATCCAACAACATCTTAATTAGTCGTTTCCTATCCTTAAAAAAAACGTCAAATACAAGGCGATTTACAACTATACATTATACCAACTTGCTAGAACTCTTAATCCTTAACCGAATGTTATAACTCAACTACACATTTTATTCATTAAAACATCTTCAAGGACCACATTCGACAACTCTCTTTAAATACACTAATCTCAACTTTCAAGTTAAAAACAATTTACCATTTATACATATACTAGATAAATGACCGATTATTCAAAAATCACATATGTACATAATTGAAACTTATTCCATAACATTCACAAGGCCGAATACCCACATGAACAAATTAACCAATGTCATTCAACTTTCAAAGCTAATAAGTCAATATATAACCAACCATCTTAATGTCACAAAAAAAAAGTATCTACTATGAGTTTCAAGCTTATTGACCGAATTTCCAACCTCAAAAACCTAAGTTTAATCTATGGGATAAGTAAAATTTGAACTAATCATCTCAATTATGCATAAATTTTCAAGAATTATTCAATACATACCTCATTCTAGCCATCATCTAAGCCAAAAATCAAACAACAAAACTTTCTTCTCCCTCACTTTAAGCTACGTCAATGGAGGACAAGGATGAACCAACTTTGGTTTCTCCTCCCACTAACTATTATCTAATATCTCCTTTTTATTTATTAATTCATTTGTAATATAAAATGTTAAATCAAAAATACATATTATATATAAAACAATATCATGACCGGCCACTATCCCAAAAATGGGTATTTTGACATGCAAGTCCACATTTTTGAATACATGCATTAATAGATCACTTTATATTTACCTAACCTATTTCACAAATGTCTCACATAAGCCCTTTGACTAAAATTCACATTCAACTAACAGAATTTAAGCATCAAAATTTCACACATGCACTATCACACATAGTAGATATGAATTTTAATATTTAATAAATTTTATAACTCGATTTTATGGTCCCGAAACCACATCTCGACTAGGGTCAAATTAGGGATGTCACATAAGGTATGTGTTTTAATCGATTTTTGATAATTTCTACGTTTTAGTAATCGTTGCTTCGAATACTATAAAGCCCATGTCACAATTTCTGATTTTGTTTATGATTTTGAAATTTACCATTGATGAAATTATGAGCTTTGTGATGTTAGTTGTTGGAAAATAAAAGATATATGTTGGGTTGATATGTTTTGTCTTTGAATTTTTGGTGATTTTGAGTAAAATGGGCTAAATTGTGAAATTTGTAAATTGAAGGACTAAAATGTGAAATAAATGAAATGTGTGGACTAGTATGAGTACTAGGAGAATTCGGCCAAGCATGAGTATATGCAAATTATGTGTATTTTGTGATTTTGTGAATTAGGGACTAAAGTGTCAAAATGTGAAAATGTGAGGGCTAAATTGTAAAATGCTCTAAATGAATGTTTATGGATTGATTTGAATTATTTGGTGAATAAAAGGGTAAACTTTTAATACATATAGATCAAGAAAAGAGGAATTCGGATTTAGACCGAGAGAAGTCGAAGGTTATAGAGTATACAATCCGAGTCAGCAATTCTGAATACGAGGTAAGTTCGTACATGATACATGATGTTAAAAGTATATTTTTGATGCTTTGATTATACATAAATTGTGTATATATTTGATTATGGTTGAATACGATGATAAATCAACTGCATTTGGCACTAAGTGTGCGATTCAAAATAGCTTCGGCTATAAACAGCACTAAGTGTGCAATTCAAAATAGCTTCGGCTATAAATAGCACTAAGTGTGCAAAATGGTATAGCTTTGGTTGTATGAGGCACTAAGTGTGCGATACCGAGATAGCTTCGGTTAATTGAGATGGCACTAAGTGTGCAGAATCGTTCTAGCTTCGGCTAAACCTTGAAGCACTAAGTGTGTGGATGCTTAAAGTATGAATAATCTTCGGAAAGTTTTAAAATATCTGGACGAGAGATGAGAATGAAAATGAATAAATACGGGAAGGTTCAGGTATGTATAATACTTATGTGGTAGATGATATTATGTATATGAAGTTCGTGGATTGGTATAAACATATGAATTGTGTTGGCATAGAATTGATAGATGAATTGAGAACTAATAAGTGTTTATGTGTTGATGTTTTATATTTTATAAGCTGTTGATGATATTTAGTACAAGCTTACTAAGCTTTTAAAAGTTTACTTTGTGTGTGTTTGCATTGTTTTATAGATATTGAAGCTACTGTGAGCTCGGGGATCGTCGAGGATCTTCACCACACTATCGAATCTCATTTTGGTACCTTTTGAAATTGTATATAGTAAAGTATGACATGTATAGGCTAGAAGTACTTTGGATAGGTTTTGTTGTAATGACCTGAAATTCACGGGCACCGGAAAAGTGAGTTATAGGGCCTCCGTCTTAGTGAAATAAGTTCGAAAATAATTATTAAAAATATTTATGAGCCTAGTGGTGTGTCTAATTAGGATCTAATTAAGTGAATTTAGCTTAATTTAGAGTAAGTAATAAAAAGGATTAAATTGAATAAAGGGTAAAAGTTTAATTATAAAGCAATAGAAAATAAAAAGGATTAAAATGGCAATTAAGCCATTGACTACAAATGAGGTGGCATATTGGTGAAATAAAATCAAAGATTTTTTTTAGGTCTTATATATTATAATGATTATTATTATGGTTTTATATTAAATTGTTATGATTATTTAATTGATAATATATTATAAATAAATTAAATAGAAGACAATTGTATGGTAATAAAATATACATGTGTAAGAATTGTATGGGTACATTTGTAATTTAAATATTTAATTACTTATAATTTAAGTATAAAGATATTTGTTAATTAAATAATTAAATTATAAGATTTTTGGTATGAAAAACAAATTAAATAATGACATTTGTAATAATATGAATATATACATTTGTATTATAATTATGTATTTACTTAAATTTTAAGTTAAAATATTTATTAATTAAATATTAATATTATAAGATTTTTATTTGTTAAATAAATAAAAGAAAGACAAATGGATGGTAATAATAGTATACAAATGTACAAAGATACATGTATACAAATGTGTTAATTATATTGTTATTAAATTAACAATAATATATATTAGTTAAATGATAAAATAAATAAGTAAAATAAATGAAATAATAAAAGAATAAAAAGAAAGACAAAAGAAACAAAGAAGAAACAGAACAGAAGCATTTCGAAACAGGGAAAGAAAAAGAAAGAAAGAAAAGGGAAAGGAAAAACTAGGATTTTAAGGTTTGAAGCTTTAAAAGGTAAGTCAATTAAGTCCTTTTCTCTTAATTTTGATGTTTTAGGAGCTTTGAAACAAGATTTTGATGAAATTAAGTTGATAGTTCAAGAGTTCATATGTTTCCAAGTAGGGTTCATGTTGGAAAAACTATGGAATTAGGGATTTAATTGAATGAATTCTAAGTTAGAATTGATTAAGGGATTAAATTGTAAACTAGGCTATAAGTTTTATGTTGTAGGGACTAAATTGAAGAAATTTCGAAATTAGGGAAATATGCTGGAAATTTTATAGTTAAATATAAGTTTAGACAAAATTTGAATAGAAAAAGAGAGTGAATTGGATTAAGAAAATAATTAAGTTTAGTTAGGATTAAATTGGGAATAAGGTAGGAGTTGTTTAGAAATTTAATTATTTATTATAATTAGTGCTGTAAATAATAATGTAAATTACTATTATTTTCGTAGCCAACAAAGAACCTGAAGCATCAGCATCGAAAGGAAAGGAGAAAGTCATCGAGGACTAAAACGGGAGAATTACGGTGTGTATTACTATAATTCAAATTTTAATTATTATTGATTGCTGAAATTTTAATTGTTATGTATGGTAAGTAAGGCTTGAGGTAAGTATGTGATTATTTGAAAAGTGTATTGATTGAAAAATAAATAAATGGTGGCAATTGTATGGTGTTGATGGTATACACTTGTGTGAAAATTAATTTGTATATGAATTAAGATAATAGATATTTGAATTGAATGAGTATTGAAAATTTTTGTGTAAATTAAATTGAAATTAGAAAAAGTAAAATAATACCCTATTAACTTGTCGGACTAGATTCGATACAAATGGCATGCCATTGGATTTGTGATGTGATGAAGAGATTGTAGTTCAGCCGAGAAGATGTTTCTGTTATTATATACTTCGGTTTATCCGAATAGGCATTTAATGCCTTATTGGTGTGTTTGGGAGGACATATTATACCGGTGTGTTATGGAGGATTTACAATATTCCGGGTGTGTTTGGGTTGGATATTCTGGTGTGTTTGGATGGAATCCGCGTATCTGTCATAGTCCGAGCTTTGTTAATAGGGTAAATAATTGAAATGAAATTTTGAAAATGAGATTATTTGTTTTAGCACTATTGAAAAGTACGAGAAAGAATGTATGAACTAAATTATGAATTGAGTTAGTATGAAAAAAATGAATTATGAATTTAAGATTTATGAAGTAAAATTATTGTATATAAAAGTAGTTTAAATAATTATAAAATTTATGGTTGATGTTTGTAATTTATTAATGTTAAATAGTCTTGATTTATAGTAATACCACTGAGTATATCCATACTCAGCGTACGGTTGTTTCCGTGCGCAGGTTAGTAGAAGTCAAGTGTCCCGGCTCAGCATCCAAAACAATCCCGACTCCAACACAAACTTGGTGATATATATTTTTCTTTTGGGTAAAGGTGGCATGTACATAGGTGTTATTTAGTCACTTGAATATGTATATTACTTTGGGTAGTGAAGGATGAATTATAAAATTTAGATGGTTAAATGAAATGGTAAGGAAAGTACATGATATTTTGATACATGAACATTAAGTTGTTAAATGAATGAAGTTTTTAATCAATTTTGAATGATGCTATGATAGTTATTAAATTAAAATTTGTTAATAATATAAATATTAGTATATGAATGTGAAATATTGGTGTTGGTTGTTTTGGTTTGAATTTGCAGGAGGTTTAGGTAAAAATAAGCAGAAATGCTGCCGAAATTTTTATAAAAAAAAAATTGGAATACTCGAACAAGTCCCGTTCTACTTTTAATACGTGTTTGAACTTCGAGAGTTCAAGATAGGGACTTAATTATTATATTATACTATGAAAGTTATATTAATTGTAAATTATTCGTAAGTTGTCTGATATGTCCGGTAATGCCTCATAACCTCGTTCCAGCGACGGTTTGGGGTTAGGGGGTGTTACATTTGTAATGTTTATATTTAGACATGTGATATGGCTTGATATGGTTGTGTTTATGTTTTTTATTTTGGTATATGAAATGTGATACAAGATGATCTATTTGATGTGTTCATAAATAGCTTAGAGAAATGGTAAGAATGGCAAGTTTTGGTATGAGATTTGGTCATGATTTTAGAGATTATGAAACCATATGTTTGACATGATTTGGTCTTATGTTTTGGCACAATTGAGTTGAGTTTATGAGCATGTAAATGGTTGATAATACTATAGCATGAATGATGAATAGTTTGGTATAGAAATTGGCTGAAGTTGTTGTGTATATATGCTTCGTTTGGTGCTTGTAGGTTTGACCCAAAATGGGGTGGCAAGTTGGCTATTCAAATGGCCTACTTTTGTCCACATGGGCAGAGACACGAGCGTGTGTCTCAGTCATATGTGACATACGGTCACATTACACGGCGCTGTGTCCCTTGGGGTACCTTACGAATTAAAGTCAGTATACCCTCCAATTTTGACACAGCCTAGACACACGGGCATGTCTATTGGTCGTGTGTGTCACACGGGCTGGCACACGGGCGTGTGGTCGGCCGTGTAGCCAAGTCAGTAGCCTCCCTAATTTTCACATGACCTAGCACACGAGCGTGTCTTGTGGTCGTGTAGACAAGTCAGTATGTATGCTCTGTTTCGCCATGGCTTAGACACACGGGCGTGTCTAATGCTGTGTGAGGCACACAGCCTGTTCACACGAGCGTGTGACCCTTGAAAAGTTAAAAAAATTTATAAGTTTTGAAACTTTCATATGTTATCAATTTGGTCCCGCATGCATGATTTAGACTTTGAATGCTCGTATTAAATTCATATTGAATAAGAATGACTTATATTTATTGAAATGAGATGATATTTGATATATGATTGTTCTGAATTGAGTTACAAGTCTGGTAACGTCTCTTAACCTATTCCGACGATGGTTCGAGTTAGGGGTGTTACAAATACCATAAGGTATTTAAATCTTGATCCTTTCATTTTCACAATTCAAAGCAATCTTTTACATTAAAACATAATTACATACACAAGAAAACTATCAAATATTCTTACTAATTCAATTGTAACACATAATAACATAAAATATGAACTTACCTTGATAAAACAGTTGTAAAAATGAGGCCGATAGTTAATCCACCACTTTAGCTTTTCCTTGATCTAAGTTTGGTTGATTAGTACCTTGATCTAAATATGAAATTCATTCAATTAAGTATTTAAAATAGCTTAAACCAATCATTTCCAACTTATAACTCCTTTTACGATTAATTACAATTTCACCCCTAACATTTTAACTTTTATATAATTTAATCCTAAGGCCATAACTTGCAAATTCACTATTTCTTATGCACTATATGCTAACCGATTTTTCCTCCTACCTATATCAACTCATATTTGTCCTCAATTCGTAAAAATATACATGAAATTTATCATTTTAACAAATCAATCCTAAACCTTAAATTTACTAAAATTTAATTAACAAAACATGTTCATTTAACAACCAAATTTAAGAATATATCATTTAACATTAAAACATACCCAAACTCTATCATTGCAAATCCTTCAACCTTTAATAATTTTTGCAAATTAACTCCTAGGCCACATAGTTTAACTGAAAACGAGCTAGAAACCATAAAAATCATTAAAAACAAGGCTCAAATACATACCATGCATGAGGAAAATTCAAAACTGAAGCTTTCTCCCCTCATTCAATAGCTATTCTATTTTGTCTAAGCCAAAATAGGGAAGATGATGACCAAATTTTCACTTTTATTTCGTTAACATAACATTAATTATTAAATTACTAAACTAACCTTTAAAAACTATCAAAATCACACAAAAACCTTTCCATTAGAATCCACTATATTAATATATGTTTTAATTACCATCTAAATCCACTAGATTAAAATTTCATAGCTATTTAACCCTTTTAGCTAATAGATTTCAACTTTTGCATCACTTATAATTTAGCCCTTTTTACTTAACTAACTATTTAAACATTAAAATTTCTTAACAAAAATTTAATACGACCTTAAAATAATCCTATAAACATTAAAATATTACTCACTTGTCGGAATCGTGGTCCTGAAATCATTATTTTCGATACCACTAAAAACGAGTTGTTATTTGCATGATTAACACATCATTATCACTGTCATTTGGCATGTATATCATGCCCACAACACAACACAATTTACAATATCCATCATATACATCTCATATTACAATATCACATCATATAATCAATCCACAATTATTCAAATAATCACATAATTTGCCAAAATAAAATAAGGGAAATAGAAAGCTTACACTCGGAACTTAGGATAGAGGTTTAGGCTAATCATAAGCTTCCAGTTAATACTATGAATCGTGTCTACTAGCTGCGATTCCGAACACTCACCATTCATGCTTTCACCTTGTAACACCCCAAACCCATATCCGTCGTCGGAGTAGGGTTACGGAGTATTACCAACCAATCAAAACAATTAACAATCAATTCATGAATAATCATAAGCGTATATTAAATCATCAACAAAAATGCGAATTGTCCCTAAATCGAGCTTTAAAGGTCTTAAAATTTCCTTAGAAACATTTCAGGACTAAATAGAAATCATTTGAGAAGTTAAAGAAAAAGTTGCAAAATTTTGACTATAGGGGTCACAAAGCCGTGCCGCAGCCCGTGTTCATACCCGTGTAACTCACTGACTTAGTTCACATGACCAAGCCACACACTTGTGTGCCAGGCTGTGTGACACTTGAAATGGCCTCACACGCCCATGTGTCAGGCCATGTGCTAGGCCATGTAAGTGCCTGACTAGCATGCAAAGGAACCTGCAGGAGACACACGGCCGTGTCTCTAGGCCGTGCATCACATGCTGATGAGACACACACCCGTGTCTCAGGCCGTGTAGACAAATTTTTACCTAAAACAAGCATTTTCCAAAACCAAAACAAGCATGATTACTCTACCCATCTAAGCACATCTAAAAAGGGTCTTAAGGAACAACAAAAAATAGTCAAACATGCTCAAGCAAGCATCTTAAGTGCCTAACCAATGTGCCCTTATTGACACGACATATAATTCTGTCATCAACAACCAATATACCATCCATAGGTATCTCAATCAAACTCAAATATACAAATCATTGAATTTGATAAATGCACAACCTACATATATCATTCTCATTCAACTCACAACCCAAGTGACACAAAGAATAGCTTTACTTTATCTACCAAACAAACAACCTAGGTAAATCACCAAAATGACCAAATCATTTAAGCAAACATTATTTTCAAGTATTGCATATTTAAGTATTGCATAAAACTTCAAACATGTATTTACAATCATTTACACTTAAAAATTCATATTCCCTAGAACTTACTAAACAAAAGTGACACTATCACTAAATTTGCATCCTAGGTACATGCCAAAAACACAAAATAAAACATCACCAACATTGAGTACGGGATTCTTCAAGGATACTGAGTCATGTTCTACTATTTATCTAACCTGCAAACATGTAAATCAATTTACAATTAATAGGTTTCATTTATTAGCTAACCACAAGAACAATCAATAATAATATGAAATTATAAATTAACTAAATAAAAAATTCAGTTCTTTTGATAATTTAAGTAACCTTGTTGTATGATCTATTAGCTACGTGGCACCCGGTGCCTAGCGAGTAAATCACAGAAGAGATTGCGCTCAGAGCTAGTGGGATTAACCGACAGTATTGAATGTGAGCCCAGCTCTAGTTGGATGAACCGACAATGTTTGCTCCCAACGCTAGTCGGATATACCGACAATAATAAATGTGAACCCAGCTTTAGTTGAATGAACCAACAGTGTTTGCACCCAGTGTTAATCGGATAGACCAAGGATTGTGTGCCCAGCACTAGTCAAAGATAGCAAATAAAATAACCAACTTGTTTTTCGGCAGTAACAAATAAGAAGAAAAACATTCTCCCCCTCTCCATTCATTTTCTTTTCTTTATTATTTTCTTTCCTATTAACATTAATATTTTTTTTGTTTTATTAATTTCCCTACATATTATGATTATCCTATTATAATTATTAATAATATAACCTATATATATTATTCTCATACTCATCCCATTTTAAGTAATGGTTTTATTTAATTGCTAAGTCCTTTGATATTTATCTTCTTTATAAATTTAGTATTTTTTCCCACTTTTATCACCTATTGATTTAGTCCCTTTTAAATAAAATAAAAAAATTATTTAATTAATACTCAATTCACTTTTAAAGTAACTCCCCAAAAATATAATAATAATATTTTTTAGCCCAATTCGCGCAGGCAGTGTCCCGGAAGTATGTTTCTCAATACCCCTAACTTACGGGATATTACACACCTAGTCACGGAAAGCTCAAACTAGTTTTTACTTTCCTTTTACCTTGCTCGTCAAAGGCTCCAACACTTCTGTATCTTCACCAAAGTTAACCACACAATAACCATGATTAAAATTAAGCTAACAACCATAACGCAGGCCTAAATTAGTTCCTCTTAGAATTGAAACCTTCGACATAATAAACTTGAAACTCAATTATCTCAATCTCCACTTATCCTCTTTGCCTAAAACTAATTCCATTCATCTAATTATTCATCTAAGATTAATTCTTAACCTTCAAATTACACAAAATTATCCAATTCGTGGTTACAAAATTTCAACATAAAATAGATATTTTTCATGAAAACTCAATAAAACCATAAAATCGCTTCATGAAACTTTATGGAAAGTATAGGAACCTTCTAATCATGTCAAAATAAGTTTAAAAAACACTTTGAAATATTATTTTTATGCAAAATCCCGAATTTCACCATTAATGACTTAATTTTCCGCTTTTATTCAAATATTTCGATTTAATGGATAAAAAATCAATTTAAAAGACTAAATAACATCAAAAACTAATAGGGAAATGATTTTTAAAACTTTGGCAGAATTGCTTTATAACTACTCCTATTTTTCACCCTGTTATAAAATAGTCCTTATTCAAAATTAAAGGTTTTTTGAAACTCATTTTGGAAAATTGATTTAATTTTCTAAAAGCTATAGACGAAGACATTTCCGGTTTACCATCCTACAAAATTTTGAGCATAAATGAGCTAAAATTCTCATTTTTCCCTCAAAATTCCTAGGCCCAATTTTGAGGTGTGACATGGATGCCTTCGTGGCTATCCATTGATCAAGCGTATGTCTGTAGACAAGGGAAAACATCTGAAGTAAAGAAAACACCTTAGTGGTGCAATTTGTGGAATAACCTCGAGACAAAGATTCAATGGCACCACCAAAGTGGCGAACTCTAAAAAGAAGCATAACTATCCAGTTTGAAACAACTAAAGAATGGTGAGAAATGCATGATGATGAGAAGCAGACAAAATCTGCCTTGACCATCAGTAGGAAGGTGAAATGGAAAGTGAGTTGCCAGTACCAACCCGTAAGTAAGTCGTATGATATCGACAGAGGTAAGAATGTTTACAGAATATGAATGAGTACAAGATATGAAGAGATTTAACACATGTTTTGCTGAGTTAGATGAATATTTGTCTGATTCCATAAAGTAAAGTGCAATGTTTACACTCTATATGAAATGATGAATAAATGTATGATAATACCTCATTAAGTTCTCATGAACTTATTTGATTGCCTCTGATTGTAGGAGTTGTTAGAAAGGAGGGTGGCGAGAGACAATGCCAAGGCTACGCCATAGGAGCGGCAGTCTGTGCTGATATGCATGCAGAGAAGACAAAGATCGTGGCGAAGTTACAATCTGTGCCAAGAAAAAACTAAGAGTCATACGAT
Organism: Gossypium hirsutum; assembly: GCF_007990345.1. Taxonomy (NCBI): domain Eukaryota; kingdom Viridiplantae; phylum Streptophyta; class Magnoliopsida; order Malvales; family Malvaceae; genus Gossypium; species Gossypium hirsutum. Next base: position 72,045,174 of record NC_053432.1, read on the forward strand.
TAGTTAGAAGTATTGACAACACACGCGTTTACACGAGAAGCCTTATGGTGAAGTTTAAGTTTACGCATAAGATGTAATACTTTGTATAGTGATAGAAGTAAGGCGAAAACAATAGTCATATTACTTTGATTGTAAATGTAATATTAGACTGTACAAGAAGTTATACACAATAAGTAAAACGAGGTATTTCAGCTAAAAAGACTTAGAAATTTTATTAGTTGAATAGTTACATAGGAAAGCAAAGTAGGAGTCTAAGTACGTCGATCCTTAGGCGTAACACTCAGAACTCAGATTCAGTTGATCGGGTCAAGTGGAGGGCGTTACATTAGGCGTTAAATCATTAAATAAAGTTAGTGAAGAAGGTTTAAAAACGAAAGCCACAGATGCTGAAGCGAAGTCGCAATCATTAGCAAATACCATAACAAACAAAGATAGTGGAGTAGCTCCAGGAACGATAGTAAACCACAATTAAGCAAGGCCTCCATCCATAGAAGTTACCCCTAAAAAGGTTATTGAAGAAACAATAGAGAATTCAGTCAAGGATGTTGGAGGAAAGGTTCGACCTTCAAAAGTTAGCAGAGGAGAAAACTAGTGAAGATGGTAATGGGACTTCAAACCATGGCCCTAAAACAAAGTAGAAAGCTAAAGGTACGACTTGTTGGCTAATAGTTATTACATTACATGAAGAAATCTTCTGCTGCTCATACATAGAGCTGCATGTTGACTTTTCCCTATATTCTTTCTTTTCTTGGACTTGGGTTATATTCTTACCCCTTTTTGTTAGCTATCCTTCTTTTTTTAGCACAATTGTCATTACAATTTTGGGACATTAAATAGAATTTCGTAGGTGAGAATGCAGTTATACGAAGTAGCTATACAATTATTTTTCTTTCACGATTTCATTTTTTTGGTTAAAATACTAATAAAATTCTTAAAAACATTTTTTTTTATTAAAATAAGCACCTATTGTACCCAATAAGTTATTATCATTTAATTTGTGTTCAAATAATTCTATTTCAAATTTAATGTGATTAATATTAAAGATTCTTTTTAGTCAACGTTTGGAAACTAGAATTTTAGAATTTTAGATATCAAAAATAGTATAAATTGAGTAGTAACCTATTTAGAAATGTAACAATTGTAATTTCTTGAATTCATGGATGTGTTAGATACTTATTTAGTAATGAATTTGAAGTTCTTAAAATATTTTTAGATTTGACAAATTCATGCTTCTATGCATTTTTTAGCATATATTATATTAAATTTCAACTAATTTATCTATAATATACGAATTTATTCTTATCATTTATATAATAAATGAAATTCAAATACAAATTTTCAAATTTATATTCTTAAATGAAGCGATAGGTCTTTTTTAATTAAAAGTATTTTTTTCGAGTATAAATTAAAGTTAAAGCTTTTATATATATATATATTAGAGGCTAAGGGTTTTTTTTTTCGTTTTGATAAATAGTTTATTTGGAAGCAATAAAAAGTAGAAGGATTTTTCTAAACATTTTTTTCTTTAAGCAAGGAATATGGAGGATGAAATTGAAAATGTGAAAAATAGAGATTTGTAATCTACTAGTTTAGGGGAAAATAAACAAAAAGATTAAGGAAAATGGAGATCTTTTTCTCTCATGTTTTTGTTTATTAGCAATTAACTTCATCAAATAAACTTTAAAATCTTAGGAAAAATTACAACAATTAGACCATATATAATTAATTGATCACACAGTTAAATAAATTTTATTAACAAAATTAATAAAATTCAAATATAATAATATTAACAATTGATTTTTATTAAATTAGCCTTACAGCTTAAATTAAATATTGAAAAGTTAACACGGTTACTTTTGGATACCAAAATATAAAATTTTTGTCAAATATAAATATCACGTATACCGTATAAAAAAATATCAAATTTAAGTACCAAATGATGTAATAAGCCTATGAAATTTTAAACCTTAAAATTTGAGAAAAATCACAACAATTAGACTATATTGAACTAATAATCATACAGTTAAACAAATTCTATTAGCAAAATTATGAAAATTCAAATATAATACTAATAGCAATTAATTTTTATCAAATTAGTCTTAAAGCTCAAATTAAATGTTGAAAAATTAACACTTTTGAGTATCAGAATGTAAAACTTCTGCTAGATATAAATATCACGTATACCGGACAAAAAAAATATCAAACTTGAGTATCAAGTGTATTAAGTGTATGAAATTTTAGAGTCCATTTAATGTTCAAGGAATTAATTTTAAAAAAAAAAACAAAATAATTACAACGGTACTTTAATAGAATATGCTTTTAAATAATTTTATATTTTGTTAATCATACAATAAAATATCACTTTTTCAAGCAAACTATCTAAATAGAGTACTATGTTTAAGTAATTTTAGTTATCTTACCTCTATCCAAGAAAAATACAACTTGCATATCATTTTTCATATATTGAAAACAGATTTTTGAAATTAGTACAAGTACTATTTTTTTCGTATGAACCCAGTTAAAGGTTCGATAAATAAAGATGTAATATCTCGTGTGAGAAAAAAATTGGCCAACATTTCTATGAACAAATAGAAAGTTGTTCAAGTTACCTACTATCGCGGTTCGTAATCTACAAATCATTTTAACTTTCACAGAATCAGAAAAGAAATGGCACTTGCGATTGTAGCATAGAACATCATTATCAGTTGAAAATTTTGCAACTAAATCAGTGGGTTGATGTGAGTACATCTACTTTGATGCAAAAGAAGTAAAGTGTACAATCCTAAGGTTCGATGTGTCAAGCAAGCACTTGAGTTGATAAAATCAGGAATTCTGTTTAATATAAAGGAACATGATTCAGCATAAAACATGAAAACGCCATAATGAGTCCAGCTATTGAATAAATGGCAAAACACAAAATCCAATAATCAAGTTCAACCCCAAGTAAATAACTTTGACAAAATTAGGTTAAGATTTACTGCTAAGAAATACAACTAACCACGAACACCCCGATTGAGACTAACCATGCGAGCTGAAGCATCCATCTGGGAACCTCTCATTCCTGAACCGGCTCTCCCAGAGTATCCTCGTGATTGACCTGACCGATCCCTTGAAGCCTGTCCTAATGCCAATGGTCTGCCACCGCCAGTATACGCGGCACGTCCAGAACTACCTTGCCTACCCTGACCGTAGGACAAATCTGGCCACCTACCGCCGCCGCCGCCAGCTGTCCCAGCAGCATATTCCTGGTTATCTCGCCGCCTTAGTGGCAGATCCAATCCACCACCACCGGTTCTAGCCTCGACTGCCCTCTCATTACTCTCAGCAAGTATTGAAAGCTTTTCTGTCAACTGGAATGCCAAGGCCTGCAACCTTGAGTACTCAACATCATGGAAGATGATGCATCGTGTTGGCTGGTCCCAGCTTGCATGGAGTTCTTCATTTACCAACATCTTGCTAACAATGCTATGAATCTGGGCATCTGAGAGGTCAAACATTCTGGTCAGCTGGTCCAGGCCTAGTGTATCATAGGAAGAACAGTAGGTAAAAAGGTAAGTCCTCAGAGCCTCTTCCTTGATCTTAGCTTTCAGCATTTCAAGCACACTCTCTCTATTCCTAAGGAGCTTCCAAACATCAAGAGAATTAATGATGTCGAAGGCCTTCTGGGAATCTCCCTTGCAGAGGGCCCGGGTTGCAGCCATTACATGGTCTCGCACATTTTCTGGGGGACCTGTAAATGGCTGCCTCTCACTCACCTCAAGCAACCGCCTGAATGTCTTACTTATCACCTTGCGTTTGGCATCAAGGGAGTTGGCTGCCATGTTAGGAACCTCAAGAAGCATAGCACATATCAAATGCACAGCCTCCAGAAGCTCAAGATTTATGTGCATATGGTAGGGCATCTGACGCCTCCTTTCCAACCTTTCCTGATATATCCAAAGTTTAAAAGAGTATAAGTCCTCAAAAACTTGATGAATGTACAAGCCAGTCCCTCTATTATAAGGAATAAATCAAATTAGTCCCTTCACTGTTAAATAGATCAATTTAAATAGTAAACATTAATTTGGCCTTACTCGATTCTTCTTAATAGCATAATGATTAAATCTATCCATTTAATAGTAAAAGATCTAATTTGATCCAATACCTATAAAAAAGGTACTCGGAAGGTATGGTACTTTCACCTCAAAAAATTATATAGTAGCATGTAAGTGCCCCTGTTATCACGATGTTTAGTTGTTTGCAAATGAAGGGTACGACTTGCACGAATTTAAGTCAGAATTTCACACAATAAGGGCTCATAGATCAACATGAAAATCCCACAATTATTCTTTACAATTATGCCAATAGTTAGATATATAGTAATTATTTCTAAAGTAAAAAGAAGTAATCAGTGGCAAACATACTTCAATAACTAAATTTCCAAATGAATTCATTGTCTTGTAACTGTTTTTTATGCTACTGCATTTGTATCAACTTAAAATATCCGAATGCCTAAAAGAAACATTGTGCCAAAAGAAATATCCTTCCAATCCCAACAGAAACAATACCATCTAATCAACCAATCAAAAACTATTTACTAAAGTGTAAAGCCAAAAAAATAAAATTAGCACGCAAAAACCATAAAATGCAAACAGTAAAAGACAACAAAACTGTACAGACTCGAGGATTATCAGTTAAAGCTATTGTTAATTATGATCTGTCAAGGAATTATATTATGATCGGTACCTGTTCTGGGGTTTTCTCATGATATCGACTTTGTGAAACACCTTGTGCAAGCAATTCCTTCACCCTCCCACCAGAATACAGTTCAGAAAGGCAGCCATGTCCTTCAGCAATTAGTCCAACACGGAAGGCACAGAGGCCAACCTGAGCCATTGCCCGGTTAAAAAGTATCTGTGTTGAAACATCCATATGCTGAATATTATCCTGTAAATGACTCATCAGTAGCAAATCACGAGCAATTGAAAACTCATCAAAAAGGGCATGATGGTAAATATCACAAAGCATTGCACGGGCTTTGGTCCTCTCATCTCCACTTTTGTATATGAGCGTCACTAGGATATCCATCAATGCTCTACTATTCTCGGGGAATGTGGGCTTCCGGGACACGAGCTCAGGAGTAACAACAAACGCAGATGTACCCCGTGTTTCCTCCACTTTAGTCTCATCTCCATCTTTTTCTCCATCTTCCGATAGCTCAGCCAGTTTCCTCATAGCATCATAAACCTCTTGAGGCTTGTAATAGACAAGTTCAACCCGCCTCAGAGCAACCTTAGCAGCAGACTTCAAATCACCAATACGCTCTAAATACTCCTGGACATTTTGAGCAAGGACCAAAAACAAAGGTTCATCTCTCAGTCTCTCAACATACTCACGAGTGTGTGGATCAATGCACTGCAAGCTCTTGAAGAACTCATTATCTATTCTCTCAAGGAAGGCCACCAAATTTCCCCAAACACGGATAGTTCCATCATAGTCTGCTCCCTTTTGGGTTTCATTCTCATCAGGCTCAACCATATCATCGACCACAATGTTCGGGTACTGAACAAGAATGTCCAATATAACAAGCATATTCTGTACACATTTCTTCCACACATTTATAGGCATGTGTCCACTAAGACCTGGATTAACATCAAACTGTGCAGAGATAACACTGAAAAGGATCTCAAGCTTCTGAGCAGGAGTCTTGGCAACCTTTGTCAAGAAGGTAAGCTGCTCGACCTGTTCAAATTTTCCAGTTCCCTTCCTTCCCCTAGCAGCCACAACCTCTTTAAACTTCTTGTTAACCGTATCCCAAGTGATCTCACTAGGATCTTTCTTAAACTCCCGATCCATCAGTTTCTCTTTCTTGCTTAGTTTTTTCTCCCAGGCCCCATCAGCATCATCATCATCATCATCCATATCTTCCCCCTCATCATCCTCATCACTAGACTCAGCAGCAATCTGTGAGGGGTCCTCCAACTCAGAGCCAGATTCATCTTCATCCTCATCTTCATCCTCATCTTCAAACTTCTCCTCTTCACTCTCAGGATTCTCCCTATACTTGTTAATCAATTCCTCATACTGCTTATTATTCTTCTTGAGCTTCTGCTTCATTGCGTTCAAAGCCTTGTGATTACTGCTACTCATTTTCTTTTTGGCTTCCTTATTAGCCAAAGCTTCAGCTAAGAAATCTTCCAACATAACAAGACACTTAATATAAAGATTCGGAACTCTGTCAGACTCGGTTACACGCATAACCTTCTCCAACTGTTTATTAATCTTATCAAAACTCTCTTGCAAGCTAACCCAGTCATTGATTTTCATTGCATTCTTCATCTGATCAACCGTACTTGCCATCTCCTCAAACCTCTTATCTTTGGCGGATCTAACCACCCTCTTTTGCCCATCGGAATCATCACTATCACTAGCATTTGTTTGTAGATATCTGCTTCCGGCAGCGGCGGCTGTGGTTTCTCCAGCTCCCCCATTCTCAATTTCATCTTCAATATCAGTCTCCTCTTCTTCAGTGTCACTACCACCCTACCGTAAATTCAAAAAAAAATGTATGTCTAACCTCAATAAAATATTAGGTAAAGGCTATATATTTAAAATCCATACGTCAGAAAGACAAATTTAAAAAAAAAAAAAAAACAAACCTGAGTCCAGAATTTAGATGCCATTGGGTTTCACTTCCTTGATTTCAATTACTTCAAAGCTGCAAAAAGAAAATAATAAGAATCAGGCATTTCAAATAAATAAAATTATACGAAAAGCTGGATGAACAAAATATGAGCTTAAAATTAGCAACAATCAAATTTCGAATCTATTATTCCATACTGCGATTCAAAAAAGCATTCAAATTTTTTTTTAAATAATCACAACAGAGACGAGATCCTTTTTTCTCTTTAAATTATCAAGAAAAGAAGAAATACGAACTAGAAATAAGCTTACCTGATCTGAGGCGGCAGCGTGTTCTTAACAGGGTTTTTAGGTTAGCAGCACATCAACGTTGTATCTATATATAATTTCAGCTAAGGGTAGTTTAGGGATTCTGAATTCTTTTACTTTTTGGTAACCCATACAAACTTATCCCCTATGTTATTAACTTAATTAAGATGAAGTATTTGATACAATTTTTAAACTCCACAAATATTTTATAAAAATTATATATAATAAAACATTTAAAAATTGATATTTAAAATAAATTAGAAGCCAATTTTTTAAATATACTTGTGGAATAAAGAAATATATCATCAGTGTATTATACTCACTTATTAATTAAATAATTAAAAATATTATTAAATTAATATTAGAAGAATATAAATAGTTTTTTGAATTAACATATTATTTATTATTAATTAATATTAATATGATTCTTACAAAGTAAAATTTTGAATATCAAAATATGTTGTAAATCCCTATTTATTTCTTAGATAGTTTATTATTTTTATTTTTAAGATTTTAGACCATTTATTTTTGGATTTAAAATTCAAGTATAATTGTTACCCACCATTAAATTTCTTCTATTAAATTCTTTTTAGTAACATTTTGAAATTTCAAATATATATATACATATATACTTGGTTGTCATATAACAATAAATATGATGCTAAAAATATTAATTAAATTTTTTTCTTAAAAATATTCATTTGAGCTTGTTATAACAAATTAATTTTTTTTGTTGGAATGGTATTCTTGAGAAAAACTTATGTCAATATTTTGATTAAAAAAGTTAACAATATTAATTATTTAGTTTTACCGTTAACATTATAGAAATAAACTGACCAACTTATACTAAAAATTAAAGTATATAGATTAAATTTCAAGTTTCAACATAGTTTAAAAGTCAAATTTGAAATCTAACCATTTTCTTATATTGTAAGCAAAATCATAAACTTAAAATAAATGTAAAGTCATGTGTTCATCGACTTTTAGGACATTCAAATTATTTATAATCAGGTAATATTTTAGTCAAAAAATCAACAATATTAATTATTAGAACTAATTAATAACATTATAAAAATATATGAATCAAATTATGTTAAAAATTAAATATCATTTTTAAACGAAATAAAAAAAAACTAAAATTAAAATTTAACTATTTTTCTAAAATGGAGAGAGAAAAAGAGAACATGAGTATCCACGTGTCAGCCAAGGAACGTTCAAAGTTCACATATTACTTAATGTTAAACCGTTTAATTTTATAGGAGAAAGAAAAGACTAGAAAAAATTTCAAAAGGTTAATTAATTTTTTAGAAAAAACATTGAATTTTTATTAAATTAAACTACAAATTCATAAAATTAAATTTTAGTTCAAAATTTTTATCATTAAATTCTGAAAATGAAAATTCACCAATCACTTCTATCATTATAGTTTATTCAGAAAATAAAATACAAAATAAAGAAAAATAAGTATAAAAGTACTTGAAAGAATAGATTTTTTATTTATATATTTACAATAAAAATTAAATATATTAACTATATTTTTGAAAATATTAAAATTTATTAAATATTAAATATTTGGTTTAACTGTTCAAAATCTTTATTCTTATGAGTAACTCAAAATTTAATAATAAAATCAAATATCTAAAATAATTATATTAAAAATAGAGTGAGTTTAAGTAATAAATATTATTTACCTCATATTTCTATGCATCCTGAATTAATACCCAACAATAAATCTAATATTTAAATATAATATATATAAATCTGTAATAAATAAATAAATAAATTCGAATATTTAAATTTCTATTATTCATTAAATGAGTATTTATATTATAAATTATATATATAAGAATGATTGTGTTAGGTATAGGTTGGTTTTAAGCGCTCTTTTATGCTTAAATTTATGATTTAATTTGTGTACTTTTTGTTTGGTCTAATTTGCTCATGCTGTTATTATCATTTGTCAATTGATGTGGATTTTTTTTAAAACACTCATTTCAACTTAAAATGTCAATTTTTTTCTTTTACAGTTGTGTTTTAATACTTATTTTTTTAGTATTCATTTTAACAATTTATCAAACAAATCTTAAATAGAATTATTTTTTTAGAAATACCAAAGTGCTTTAGTATTTTTTTTTTTTAAAAAAGACATTTTGGTTCAGATGTCTTTTAAGCCTAGTTTGAGAAATGATTAAAAAAATTAAATCAGATGAAAATTAATATTTTCAATAATTTATTTCTTTTATACATGTTTGATATCCAAAAGAAAAAAAAATTCAATAGGAATATTCAGCAAAAAAGTAGAAAATGATAGGAAAATAAGAACTAGTTATCACTTAATGGACAATATTTTCATTAAATTCAATTTTAATATTATATTATTCTATAAAAATTATAAAATTTAAATTTTTTGTTTAGAATAAAGTGAAATGTTTAAAACTAAAAAGAAATGTTTAAATTTGACAAATAGACAATCACGTCACAACTTACCTATCTTTGCGTTGCAATGTTTACAATGTGTATATATGCAAAGTCAAAGGTGTTCCAACTAGATGATTACATTACAACTTCATAGGAAAGAATGTTGCAACATGGGTTTGGAATGTTGAGACTTCAATTGTCATCTGCTTCTCAGCTTCTCGTTTTAGAAAAAAAAAAACATGAACACACTAGAACTTGTGCCATGTGCATATATGCAAAGCCAAAGGTTCAAATTTGACAAATAAATGGTCATGTCACAACTTGCCTTATCTCTGTGTTGCGATGTACATATATGCAAAGTCAAAGGCGATCCAACCAAATGATCACATCGCAACTTCATAGGAGAGAATGTCGCAACATGGGTTTGGAACTTTGGAATGCTGAGACATCATTCGTCATTTCTCCCAACTGTTTCTTTTCATCTCTTATTTCATTAAAGTCATTTTATTCCTTGTTTGCTCTTCACGTTCTTTGTTCTTTTAGTTATTACTCTCGTCTGGTCTTTCATTTTTCTAAGGCTTCAACAACTGGGGAGGGGGGTGAGGTTTGCAAGATTCTTCAAGATTTCCTTCTCATTTATTGTCACAAGCAAGGTGATATCTTTCTATTCTCTTTTCTACTATTGTAGTTCTTATTTTGTGGTGATTATTGTGCCCTTGCATCATTTGTGTTTTATTGTTTGCTTGACATTTGTGGGTTCTAGTTACCAACACGCCCTCCCCAAAGAGGAGAGCGGTCCAACCATCTGCGGGGAGCAATGCTCTGCCATATGATTCTTACCGTTTTAACCATCATATTCACACCAGTTTTGGTGCTTAACAGATGTCCTAATCTCATGAGCATGCAAGCAGCATGTAGTACACTCTAGGCAGGGATCAGACCATCTTTGTTTTCTATTGAATTTATTTATTTGCATAAGAACTAATTCAAGATAGCGTTGTTAAAAGATGCAATGAATATTAGATGGGAAGTTCATTTAGATACTTAACGTGACTACTCTCCCTCTGTGAAAATAAAAATTTGCAAAACAAAAAGTATGAAGGGTGGAGATTAGGATTCTACACGAAGGGGAAAATCGCATACTCTGCATAGAAGAGATTCCATATGAAACGATAGAACCCCGCGATTGCTTCCTGCAAAATTTCAATCAAATATAAAATCAGGTGTTGACCAAATTCTCTTGCTCCCTGTTTGTGGCATGAAAACCCCTCACATATGAAGGATTCTTTGCAGTTTGAAGTTCTAATTAAGTTAATAAGAAAAGAACCCTGACACATGAATCTTACAAGCATTAGTCACTTGACAATGAAAATATAAGAGAGCTGACTGGCTGAAATAAATCAGTAGACTGTGTTCGCTGTAATGCAGGTATAATCATTTATTTCGGATGGTTATAAAAATAAGTTCCTGCAGTGGAAATTGCAGCTAAACTAGTCATTGCGCATGCAATAATCCCGGACTCAATCCCTGGGCAACCCCTACCTATACATTTATCAGAAAAAATTGTGACTGAAGTGCATCTGGTGCACTTAGGCAAACATATTACTGTCTTGCTAAGACATTAGCCAGTGGAAGATCATCCTCAAGTAATAACAGGCAAAGATGTAGTCACTAGACTGTGGTTAGAGAATATGACAGTACCCAAGAAATATCTATATAAGTAGTAGTATTTCCAGCATATAGTTGAAACTAAATATTATCATATTTATTAAATCCATAATTTGTTACAAAGATGATCATTTTATTTGCTTCAAAATCCATTAACTTCATATGTTGAAGAGTATGCCAAATTTCAATTTCTAAAATGTCAGTCTATACCGATGTTACTTGGACTCAGTTGTGGGTGTCAGATGTTGGTAGTGTTTGACATGTGTATGTTCAATTTTGTTTAATAAGTTTTTCCATGTGTTAGGAAAGTCTTTGGAGAGTCCTACCCCCGTAACTATGTCCAAATGTGTCGGATACAGATACTTTAAGAAAAATAAAAAGTTGGAGCACCATAGGTTTGTCATTTATACAAACTAAGCAGCCAAAGGCAGCCCTAGTTTATGAACACCGTGACTCCAGAAGGACTGTGAGTCAAGATAACCATTTGCTATGTGGTCATCCATAATCACCAAAACTGAAAGAATTCATTCAACTAAATTATTATATAACAGATCGAATCTGCTAATGTGATATGATCTACAAGAAGGTAGGCATTACCTTTGTGTAATTTGCTTGTTCCAACACCCGTGTCTGAACCAATTAAAATAAAAATTTGCATCAGAGACCATAACTATGAAAGAACAATCAGTCACAGAGTGTACTGACATTATAAAGTTAAATAATACTCCAACGATTAGGTTTTCTTATGAACAAGCAATTGCTTTCGAAACACAGATTCATTCAAGAATGTCCATTTCTGGAAACAAAGAGTTAAAAACGAATCATATGATTCCTGGTCAATATTGTATTAGGAGAAATCTTAAATCCAGGAAACGCACCTGAAAAATCAAGCAGACCGCCAAAAAGATATGAGCAGGTACCATTAAACTACGCCTGAAAGCCTGTAACATATGCAATTGAAGAATTTACTATTTTCGATAATCTCCCTTGAAGATAGATGTAAAGAAATCAAAACAATCTGCTTCCATAAGCTACACAAATTAAGCACTGAATTCAGGCACAAACAGTAGTGAATGATAAGACGGGCTTCGAGTGCTACTTGTTCACCTGAGGCATGTATATTGCAGCCAACACAGCAGCAACATAATTCACCAGTAGAAGTCCGGAACCAAGAAATGCAATATTTCTAACTCCAAGCTTTGTTGCTAATGTTGATATTTGAAATCTGTATATATTGTACAAACAGATCTGAGACAGTGATGTCCAAAAACTTTCAAAGCAAGACAGAAATTGAGGCTCACGGGAAATAAACATTCAAAAATTAATTAATATTTCACCATTCATGAAGGAAACTAAACCAGGGAACAGGGGAACTTGATATCAACAATGTCAACAGGAGAAGAACAAAAACAAACAGTATATGTTAAATTGATCATATAACTTACTTGCGATCTCCTTCTACATCTGGAAGATCCTTGGTTATGGCAATAACAAGTGCAAACAATGTTACGAAAGTAGTGATAAATGCCACGGGTGCACTGCAGACAGAATACAGGTCAAAGACATGTTTAGCTCTCTCAGTTGTTTTCAAACAGGTGTTCATAAAGCTAAACTTCAAAATATACAAGGCAAATGAAATTTTTTAAGACAAAGCAGAACCTTTACCAATGATGCCTGTTTAAAAAAGTAGAGCACAGATCTTAGGAGTTGATTAGATGGAAGAAAGTACAAGAAAGGTTCCACCGCACTCAATGATGGAAAAGAACTCAAAGGCAGTTCATGGATGATAGAGGATCTAGCTCATGAACTAAGGGCCCATACTTTTATAAAGTTGCAATACTAGGTTAGGAATGTAATAGAAGTAATTGAACACTTTTTCATTTGTTTGTGGTCAAGGATATATGTATTGAGTGTAATGAATGGTTACCCACCTCACTGAAAAATACACCAATATTAAGAAGTCAAATGTAATGAAAGGTTACCCACCTCCACTGAAATGGAAGTCCAAGAGCAGCTCTTGTAGCATAGTACACCCCAAAATTGAGAAGGAAACCCCTCACCTGCAACTTTCAATTTCTTAAGATTTTTTCCAATAATGCCTTTAGAAACAAACATGACAAGTTTTTGCAGTAGTAAATGATGGTGCCAATTAATGCAAAAGGGTACCATTTCCATGTAGGTTAAGGTAATTATCACAAAACCAACAACTATTAAGATCATTAAGCTGGTCCACTTACTGACCAGACTTCATTTCTGTTTTACAACCAATTCTGGACCCAAATCAATCAAAATTTATGCTGCATAAAATTCAATTAATCAATGCACCAGACACAAGGACTGAAATATGATATAAGGTTATCTCTGATGACTTCTGCCATGAATTGCTTCATTTTCTACTATCGAGAAGAATTTTTTGTCCACACTTAACATGTGATCAGTTTCAGGTAACCCTTATTTGTCAGCTTCATATTTCATGTTAATAAACAATATTGCTTCACAAAAATAACATAAAAAAAATACCGTGGCAATTATTAGAAATGCTGCAACAGGAAATCTCTTCATTCTAAATGGAGGAACTGAATAGATAGTGCCCAGGAAAAGACCAAGTGAGTAAAGCGATGTGATAAATTGGCCAAAGTTGTATCCAACAATCAGAAGGCCAGTCACTGAAAAAAATATCACCAAGAACCATGCTGATTGAACTGAGAGATCCCCTGCAGCTATGGGTAAGTAGGGTTTATTTACCCTGCAAATTGGAGGAAAAAAAAGGCTATTTAAATTCTCATCACTTTAAGTCACTAGTAAATCCCCCATAATAAAATCTTGAAATCTCAAATTTTCTTTCAGAAGCTATGCACTTGTACAGTTACCTACATGATCTACAAACCAAGCTTGAAACTATAACACAGCTATACAATAAAAAAGCATTCTCAAAAATTCAAAGAGAACTTGTTACAGGTGCACTTGTACAGTTACCTACATGATCTGCAAACCAAGATTGAAACTATAACACAGCTATACAATAAAAAAGCATTCTCAAAAATTCAAAGAGAACTTGTTACAGGTGCCTTTGTGGGCAAGACAAGAAGTCAAAAGCACCAAAGATGGGAAGAGGATAAATCACTTTAGTAATATTAACATCTATGTGCCAACTACAAATATTTATTCTAAGGTTAGGAGCTCCCAGTGACGAGTTTCATATACTATTCATCTTAGGTTATTCTTGTGGTAGAATTACAATAAGAGGAAGGTTTCATCAAATGAAGCAAATTTTACCACGAATAGTCCAGTGACTTGATCCATAACCCATGACCTTAACAGAAAAAGAACATGTTCAATAATAAAAATCTATCCATGTTAGATGAAAAAGAACTGGGTGTTTTCTAAGTAATGATCCAGTCTAGATAACAGCCTCTCTTTCTGCTGAATATTACGGCACATAAATGTGCATTACAGTAGTTGTGTTACTTGGCAGCTCAGATTTAAATTTCAAGGATGTGAAATAAGCCGCTACCTACACTTCCACTTGAGCTCTAAATTATTTTTACAAATATGTGGTACATACTTGTCAATGCCAATATCATAGATCTGATTGATGCCAACTATATAACCATTTCCACATATCAGAGCTATAAGACCGGAGAATGCCTTCAGCACCAGGGACCACTTGATCAAATTTGAATTCTCAATTAATGCTCTTCCCACCAAAGCACTGTCAACAGAATTGACAACAAATTTCACTTAAAGTAAACCTGAACACAATTATTTAACTAACCATATTAAATCATTGTTTCAGCCATAAATTCTTACGCTGATCCTAGGGCCGTTCCACGTATAGTATGGGGCCTTAAAAACCTCCAGCACGCATCTCTGAAAGACGAAATCTTGTTCAGCATTGGATCAGACCCAGCAGCACCAACTTGACTGCAAGCCTGGTATAAGCCACATTCACATCACAAAAATGCCACGTACCACATATAGACTCATTGATTCTCACCAGGTCATAGTTAACATGAATGAATATGAAATAATTGTTTCATTAAGTATGGTACGGGGAGGGGTGAATTGCCAAACAGTCCTAACTGTATAGACCTTGTTAAATTGACAAGCTGTTTTGAGCTTGAAAGCTCAAGACTTGTACTATTGGATCACTAGCCAATCAAAAAGGGTTCTAAACCTTGTAAAAGAAAGCCATTAACAGCATCAAGAGCCTTGAAACAAAAATTCTCAGTCTGAATGAAATTAGACATAATATGGATGATGCTTTACCACTTGCTTTTTGTTTACAAAAGCAAAAACTAAAAGATGTGTTTGAAACAAAAACAAACAAACAAACAAAGCATTTATTTCAAAAATAAAGATTTTTTATTTTCAATTTCAATCAATTATCAGTTTGCTTTGGATTCACATTTAACTGGAAAACCTATAGCAAGTTTATTCTCCAAGATAAATTGATAACTCCAAGAAGTTCAAGTCTTCAAAAAGAACCCAAATCCATATTAACATTCAAATTTTGCAGATTCGCAAGCATAACCTACAGAAACCCAGAAAACAAAAAGAAGTTGAACTAGGAGTTTAAGATAACAAGACATACCCGGATTGAATTACGCTTGAATTTCCTAGCTGGAACATGTTTTGAGCAACTTGAATAACCGTAAAGCCCAACTGAAACAGCATATTTGGAGCATCTCAAAGACAAATCAAAATGCTTGGCATTGAGCTTACTGGGTATTGCCTTGGGGTGACAAGATGAGGCCTTGCAATGAGGATTTACAGCTGAAATTCCAAGGGAAGAACAGTGGGAGAGTGAGAGCTCCATACAGTAGAACCCAAATAAAGAAAGCTGTAGAGACAGGGAAGAAAGGGGGGAAAAAGTCTGGAGTTCGGACAACCAAGAAGCAAATTTCTGGTCTTCAAAGGTTCATGATTTTGCAGTTGTGCCCTTTGTTAGTTTTCCACTTATTTTCTTTCCTAACCATCAAAGTTTTGTAATTTACACTTATCAGCAATAGATTATGTAATTTTTGCAACCATATGCTTTTGAAATAGTTAAAAGGAAAAACTGCTCCTTTGAGCAAAGTTACAGCTAGTACTGCTTGAAGAAAATACTATAAGATAATGAATGGATCCAATGTAACCAGCGGTGTAGGGAAGGTTTGCACCTCCTTTCCGTATTATTTTCAAATTTTGACGCATATTATGCGAAAGTTCAATATAAATTGGTACTATGGGCCTTGGCATGAAACGATGTAATGGACCTTCACTAAACCGAAATGTATATTATCTTCTGAAAAAAAAAATTGAAATGTATTTTTTTTAAATCAAGATATATATTGCTGATAGCAATAATTATTCTGTTTATCGCGGGTACTGCTCGAAGAGGTAAAGCCGACTATGAAATGCACTTTGTGGAAACTGTAATGTTTCTGATCTTTGATTGCTCATCGTCTTAGTGGACGTCGAAGGGATGAATTAAAAATTAAACAGTAAATTATATTATTGTTCACTAAGCTATAGTAAGTTTTTTGTTTTAGTTACTTGAATAAAAAAGCTACAAGTTTGTCACTGAATTATTCGAAAGTTTTTTATTTAAGTAATTGGATTGTTAAAAACTTAAAATCGATGTTATATGGCTCCCATTGACTGTTTGCATTAATCAAAAGTTCTTTTTTCCCTTCTCTTATATAATTCAATTTTTTTCAAGAAACAGCTTCAGACATAACGTATTTGCGAACCAAAATTCAAATAGTTTTTTTTATCCAATCTCCAACACCGATTGTCAAAATGACTTAGATATGTTCTTCTACTCATTGATAGATATTGATCCACCATACCAATTATCAAATCATTGCTTAGCGCTTGCTAGTGGAAGTTAAAAAAAAAACTTAACAGTCCAATAATTTAAATAAAAGCTTTTAAATAGTTTAGTTACTTAGATTAAAATTTTCAAATAACTTAGTAACTAAATTGTAACTTATTTTAGTTAAATGACAAAAACAAGTAGTTTACCCAAAACTAAATTACTTCAAAAAAATTATATTCTTAACCTTGTTAGGCTTAATTCATGATTTGACTTTAAAGTATACTTGTTTTCTCATGGTAAACACCTAGTTTTTTGCTATTAACTTTATTTCCTCTTTAAGATAAATAATATTATATTCCAATAAATTATGCTTCAAAGTGTAAAACACGTACCTTCGTCATTTCACTTAGTATCTCTTCCAGAATAACAACTCTTGTTTAAAATAGTTGTTGTTCAGAATCATTGTTGTTCGAGAATAACTATGTCCAAAATAACTATATTTAGGACAATACTTTAAATAGATCAACTCTACCAGCCCGATTTTTTGTAGTACCGAAAAAACAATTTCGGAATCCTATTTTCGTAAACTACCGAAACTAGGTCTGTAAATATTAAACATGAATATTTACGAAGTTGGTATAAAAATGTATTTAAGTTTGGTCTAGTAATTTTGTCAATTAAATGATTAATTTAAGTTTAGGGACTAAATTACAAAAGACCATTCGTTAGAATTTTGTAATTGACCAAAGACTTGAAGATTTAAATTGCAGTTAACCAAAGGTCGAAAATGGTAAATAAACCATTTTCAAGAGGTGGTAGTGGACGGCAAGGTTAAAAATTACTAAGCTTCATTAATGTTAAGTTTAGTCAATTAATTAAATTAACCTTAATACAAGTATATTTATATATATAAATGGATGGTGGAATGAAAGAGAAATTCTTTCTCTTCCTTTTCAACAAGAATTGTCCATCATAAGTGAATGAAGAAAGCTCTTAAAGGTTCCAACTTCCAACTATTAATTAGATATTGTAATTAAGTTTTTTTCTTGTAATTTTTATATTTTTAAGGTAGTGGGAGTTTGATTTAGCTAGCCCATGTATCAATTTGTAAAACTATTAAAGTTTTTGAAAGTTGTCATTGTTGATTTCTTAAAGAAATTGGTGTTAAATTGATAGATTTTAAGTTTGGATAATGAAATAGGACTAGATTGTAAAGTTTAATTATTAGTTTTGCACATAAATATTAAAGTGAATAAAATGTAAAAATTGTTGAGGAATTTCGATATAAATAAATAGTAGAGGGTCTCTAAAGAGTGTAATTGAACTTGATTTTTAAATTGAGTCTCAAAATTGAAAGATATTATTATTTCAAATTCAAGAACTGAATTAAATAAAATGAAAAAAATTTAAAGGTATTAAAAATGAAATTTTACAGGTTCATTCGTGTCATGGCATAATGTATAAACTTTTGGTATTGATAGATTGAA
Source organism: Gossypium hirsutum (assembly GCF_007990345.1). Taxonomy (NCBI): domain Eukaryota; kingdom Viridiplantae; phylum Streptophyta; class Magnoliopsida; order Malvales; family Malvaceae; genus Gossypium; species Gossypium hirsutum. The sequence goes on from NC_053432.1 coordinate 72,063,480, forward strand.
TAGAATAATTGTATAAATCAAGAATTGGATCAAACTGGAGGTAATCAAAGAAAAGTTAAAACTGTCGATTAGTCCTTGAAGATTCAACTTATTTGATGTTTTGACTAGGTAAGTTCATATGAAATTTATTTATTTAAGTTGTTATGCATTTGATTTGAGTATATGTGTTTGATTGAGGATGAATTGATTTTGAATCGATACTAAAGGCTATAATTGGGTTTTTATTATTCCCACATTGTTGAAGCTATTGGATTTTCAATAGGCATTTGGATATGTTGGAAAGGCTTAATTCGGATTGATATTACTCAAAATCATCCCCAATTTGTTTTCCTCCGAGTTTTTGGTAATTTACCTTCTAATTCCATTTTTATTTATTTTGTCTATAGTAGCCCAGATAGAAGAAAACATATACTAATTTGGAATGATTTAAAAGCAGCCATGTTAAACAACTCCTCCCCTTGGGTTGTAATCGGCGATTTCAAAGCAATTTTATTCCCAGAAGAAAATAAAAGTAGTCATGCCACAAGAGAAAGAAGCAAGTTTTTTGGTAATTTCGTTTAAAGTTGTGATTTGTAGGATTTAGGATTTACATGTCATTCCTTTACCTGACAAAGAGGTGGAACGTGTTAAAGACTTGATAGGGCTCTAGCAAATGATGCATGGGTGTCAGCTTTTCCTTAATGTTTGATTTCCCACCTCTCACGAATCAAATCCGGTCACAGGCCCATCATTACAACTTTACAGCTGGATGTCAGTTATTTCAGAGGCAAACCCTTTCACTTTCTAGCTGGGTGGACGAAGCATCCTAATTTTTCCACCTTTGTCAAAGATAATTTTTCTACTTTTGTCAAAGATAAGTGGAGTTACTTTGGTAATATGGTTGCTTCTCTTTCTAGTTTTACGTCTCATGTTAAATATTGGAATAGGTCTGTTTATGGTTTCATAGGTACGCGCAAAAGACAATTGATGAAATCCCTCTTCAGCATTCAATCAACTTTAGAGCATTATCCTTCTAATCGTTTGTTTTAGATCCAAGATGAACTGGAGAATATTCTAAGTCATGATAAGCTTCTTTAGAGGCAAAAGGCTAGATGTGACTGGTTAAATTTAGGTGATCAACACCAAATTTTTTCATAGCCATACAATCTAAAGAAGATACTTTAATCGCATTACGACTTTACACCTTGGTAATGGGGAATGGAATTCTGATTAGAGTATTCTTAGAACTGAGGCAATGCCTTTTTTTTTGAAAAGCTTTATTGTGAAACTCTGCAACCTATGCAAGGTCTTCCTTTTAATATCTTTCTGCGGCTTGACCTCTCTGACATTATGTCTTTGGAGAAGTCGGTTTCAAATGAAGAAATCAATAAGGCTCTTTTTTATATGGCCCCGCTAAAAGCCCTAGGAAGTGATGGCTTTCATGCGCTTTTCTTTCAAAATTAGTGGGATACTCTTGGTAGCGTTGTTTGTCAATGGGTACAAGGGGTTTTTGCTAGCAATAACATAGATCCAGAGCTGAATAATACATTGCTCGTGCTCTTATCAAAAACGGATAATCTTGAGACGTTCATCCAATTTCGTCCCATTAGCCTCTACTCTATCTTATACAAGCTAGTAATGAAAGTGATTAGTAATCGTTTTAAATTAGTATTTCCTAGCTTTATTTCACAGGAACATGCTGGTTTTATTATTGGGCGTAACATTTTTGATAACATCATCATCGTTCAAGAGGTCATACATTCTATGCGAAGTAAACGGAATGCTAAAAATTGGATGGCTATTAAGCTTGATTTGGAGAAAGCGTATGATCGGTTGAGTTGGGATTTCATTGATGCTTTTTTACAGGCAGATGGAATTCCTGAGTTTCTTAGAAAATTGATTATGTCAATCATCTCTTCCTCCACTATGTAGATACTCTAGAATGGTATTCCTACTCAAAAATTCAAGTATGTCCATGGAATTAGATAGGGGTGTTCGTTATCATCATATCTCTTCATCCTTTGCATGGAGTGGTTAGGACACACCATACACTCTCATATTGAGGATGGAAAGTGGTGTCCAATTCACCTGTCTCAATCAAGTCTTAATTTATCTCACCTTTTTTCGTGGATGATTTGGAACAAGCATGATTATTACAACATCTCTTGAAGCATTTTTGTGACTTTTCTAGGCATAATATCAGCACTCGAAAAAGCAACATCTTCTTTTCTAAGGATATCAATAGTGGCTTAGGCAGCCAAATTAACCTTCTATTTGGGTTTCAGGAAGTCCAAAACCTTGGAACCTATTAAGATGTCCCACTTTTTCATGATAGAGTTACTAATAGCACCCTGAATTTTATCGTGGAAAAGGTGCGTCACAAATTGTAGAGTTAGATAGCTAGGAAGCTATCAATTGCTAGTGAAATCACTTTGGCCCAATTTGCTCTCTTGTCCATCCCGAATTACTTCATGCAAACATTGATGATACCAAAAAGTATTTGTGATGAGATTGAAAGACTGGTTCACCAATTTATTTGGGGTTCTTCATATGGGCATCCAAAATTCTCTTTAGTAGGATGGAATTCCATCTATCAGCCTAAGTCTCATGAAGGTCTTGGTTTTCGAAATTTGGCTGACTGAAATGTCTATTTCTTCATGAAGATTGTTTCAATTTACTTTCTAAGGACAATGCCTTTAGGGTTAGAGTCCTCAGAGCGAAGTATGGCGTAAAGCATCATCTCTTAAACTCTACCACAAGGACTTAGTGTTCTCACATTTGGTATCTTTTTCTAAAATATGATCTCTCTTCCGTGAAAACTTAGCTTGGTCAATTGGGAATGGCACTTGTATTTGTTGTTGGAAGGACTCTTGGATTCCAAAAATTGGTCCCTTGTTACCTTTATTTTGGCACATTCTAATATTGATTCAAAATGCTCCCTTAAGGATTTGGTGATGTTTGATGGCATTTGGAATTTGGATCTTTTCGTATTTGGCTCTCTAAGGATGTTATTAAATGTATTTTGAGTATTTCACCTCCTCACTATGCTTCAGGCCTGGATAGGGTTGTTTGGACTCGTACGGCTTCAGGCACTTTCTCGGTTTAAAGTGCCTTATGGACTTTAAAGAAGGTTTTTTGGGAACCAAAAGACGAACGTTGGAAACACATCTGGAAGTATCAAGGTCCAAAAAGAGTTAGATTCTTCCTATTGTTAGCTTTTAAGCAGAGACTCCTTACTAATGATGAATGAGCTCTAGGGGGGTTGCTAACAATAGTTCTTGCTCTCTTTGTGGGCATGACTATGAGGATATTATTCACATCCTTCGGGATTGTTAAGCAACAAAGGAAGTTTGGATGCAAGTGCTTCCATTCGACCAACATCACAAGTTCTTCTCGAAACCCTTGCAATCTTATTTATCTTCTAACATTTGTTCTCATTTGTTATTGCAGGGTCATGGCACTACTTGGTTGAATCTTTTCGGAATAATTATTTGGCACATTTGGAAAAACGTGAATTTATTCATTTCCCAAAACATCACATGGACAAAAAATAAAGTTGTCAAAGTTTCTTTTAATTGGGCCCGACAATATGAAGCAACTCACAAAGATTTTCAAAACAGTAGTCACAAACTGAGCCCACGTCTGGCCTCTGACGGGTCACTTGTTCACTTATACATGGATGGAGTTGTGGCTATTTCATCTAGGAACGTGGCTACAGATGGAGTGGATTTTGGGTTTCAACTGTTAATAGGATGATGCACGCCTTTTGAAGCCGAACTATGGGGTATTCTAGATGCTCATACTACTCAACAAAGGATACAAAAGAGCAACAATCCAATCTAATAATTCTGAAGTTATCAAAGCCTTATCTGATAATTGATTGGAAGATTCAGACATTACAGTACTTAAAAGAGTACGACGACTCTTGAAAACTAAATGACAATGGTGGTTGAGGTACGTACCCAAAGAAGATAACACAATTGCAAATCACTTGGCCGAATTGGATCTCATATGAAAATCAGGTTTACAAATCTTTGATGCTATCCCTATTGAAATTTCAGATATGTTTCATCAAGATAAAGCGATGGGTGTTTTTTATTTTCTTAATATGATGTAATAGTTTTATTTTTTTATCACAAAAAAAAATCATAAATGAAATATAATAACTTTTCAATACTAAGTTAGTTCAAATTTACGAATCTACAAACTTTCAAAAAACAAACAAAAAAAAAGTAGAAATCTACGAAGTTAGGAAACAACATTAAAAACATATGAACTTAAAAGATGTATTTCAATACATAAATATTGGAATTAAGAGGTATGATAATACGACGAACAAAAAAAAAGAATAACGATAATCTGACGGTTGCAGCATACCAAATCAAGGCCGTACCATTAAGCAACCATGGACGTCACCTACACCCGCCCACACGTCTATAAAGTCCTAAGTGGACCGTAATACCCAAGTTACAAGCCCAAATCCCCTCAAATATAATCGCCATTTCAAAAACTTGCTTATATAAGCCCTAATTCTAGGGCTTTTATCGTTCCCTCACTCTGAAATTCACAAGAAGCAGCCGTTACCCAAATTTAAGGTCAGTTTTATCTATTCCGGTCCAGCTTTTTTGTAGTTCCCTTTAGTTACATTTAAGGTCAGATCTATTGTTGTTTCGCTGTTTATAAATTTCTTTGGCATCTCTTTTTTTTCTTTGTTTATTTTGAAGCTGCTGTATGGAAGAACTAAGTTGTTTTTTATTAAGTTTAATCAGCAATAGATTATCTGTTGAGCCATGCTGCCAATATGTGATGAAAGTGTATGAGTCTTAATGAACAGTTGCTGATTCTGCTGAAGCGTTTTTCTGTTAAATTCGGTGAAATGAGTTTTCTAATTCATGATCAATAATCTTTTTTTGAGGTCCCTTTCCAGGTGTTCCATTAAATATATCAAGCAGTAGTACTGTTTAAGCTGTTTTAAGAGTAGATCACTTGATTATCTCATGAAGCATGCTGTTAATTTGCAAAGTAGAAAGTGAATTGATCTCAATGAACCATTGCTGCTTTGCCGAAGCTTTTTTCTATCAAATTTGGCATAACGGGGTTAAATTGAATCTGCAATGGTCGTGTTAAATCTGTTTTGAAGAGTAGATTACTTGGTTATCTGTTGAAGTCTGCTGTTAATTTGCAAAACTGTAAGTGTAAGGATCTTCATGAACTTATGCTACTTTGCTGGTGCATTATCTATCTATTTTGGTGTAATGGGTTTTCAATTTTACGACAAATAATGTTGTCTTAAGGTACCCTTTTCAAGTTATTGATTTAATTTAATCAGCAATAGTCCTGTTCAATCGATTTTCAAGATTAGTTTACTTAATTATCTGTTGAAAGTTTGCTGTTAAGTTGCGAAAATGTTAGTGTATGGATCATAATGAACCATTTCTGCTCTGCTGGAACAATTTTCTATCCAATTTATTTAGATGGGGCCTTCAAATATGCAATCAATAATTTTGTTTTAGCTATCCTTATCGAGCATCTTAGATTCAAACTTTTCTGAGCCATGATGTTAAAAACAATGCCGCATGATTGTTTGCAGGATGGATTCACAAATTAAGTTTGCTGTGGTGGTGAAAATTATGGGAAGGACGGGATCGAGAGGTCAGGTGACTCAAGTGAGAGTCAAGTTTTTGGATGATCAGAACCGTTTTATTATGAGGAACGTGAAGGGACCGGTCAGGGAGGGAGATATTCTCACCTTGCTCGAGTCTGAGAGGGAAGCTAGGAGGCTCCGTTGATAACTTCCTCTTATCTCCGTTTTGTTACGTTATTAATGGATGAGTTGTTTTTAAAGTATAATCATTATGTTTAAATGAACTAAGTTGGTTTTTGAGATTATGATTTTCATGTCCCGTTAATTTCTGCTATTTCAAAATGTTAATTCTTTTCTAAAAGTTGCTTGAACGTGACTAGAACCTTTTCCTTCTGTTACAGATTATGATGATTCATTTTATTTTTTTAACAAATTTATTATAATTTCTGATCATATCAATTTTCTTATACAATATCTAGAATTACTTATAACTCTCAATTCATAAATAGTAAGATAATACGTTTCAGTGTATTTAAACTTACTTCTCATAATAATGTTTATACCAATTGATCAAGATTTAATCGCCAATTTTGATCCATTTTAATATTTCCCATTACTTCCAATTAATTTCTTCCCTTTAATTTGATTATATGTTTGATTATTTGAAGGTAAGGAATATTTTCATTTTTGTTTTTTTATTGAGGATTCGTTTATCATAGAATCAGCTGGTTATTTTTTGTGCCGGTAAATTTTATTTATAATATAACATATTTGTAATATTTTGAATATATTACATACATAAAAGTTGTGGAATATAAATTAATATTGAAAATTAAATATATAGAAATAAAATTGTAAACATAAAACTAAATTATAAATATATTTTTGCCTTAATTTTACTTTAATATATGTATGTGATATGTATGATGTATGTACATATTTTCGACTTAATTGAAAACATTTAATAATGAATAAATATAATTAATTTTAATGTTTTTTAAATAAATAAATATAATTGCTTATCATGTTCTGCATACCTTTTTGAGATGATAAGTCAATGCAGTTACATTTTTTTATTTCTTATAGGATAGGGTAAGAAATTGAGCAATTAATTTTAATTTAATTTTAAAAAATACTTTTATATAAATTATAAAATTATATTAAAACATGAATGCATGGTGCTTGGGGGATTATAATAAAAAAAATTTTATTATAAATTCAAGAAAAATATATTATAATTTGTGTATGTATAAAGTTATGAAAAAATTTATTTAAGTTCTAAAAAATTCTAAAATTATGAAAAAAAACTTATTGTAAAAAATAATTTATATATTATAGAAATGTTATAATATATATTTATAAAAACTTAAGCAAGAAGCATGAATATAATTTATTTATATATTCGCTTTATATATTATAAAAGTAATGTTTTATTCATAACAAATGTTGTACTGTTTTTTAATCATAACTTATTTATAATTTTTTTAAAGTTATGACATAAAATATATTATTTATAAGAAATATCATGAAATTTTTAGATAATTTATACAACTTTTTTTAATAAAAAGGTTACATATTATAAATTTTATATTATTTTTTACTTAATTTATATATTATAGAAATGATATAATCTGACATAAATTTTTTTTCAAATTAAGTTTATAAAAAAATTTATAATTAAAACTACAAACTATTTGGAGTGCAAATTGAAATATTTTAAAGTCAATGTTAATTATACAAACAAAAAAGGTTTTCTTGCACCATATCATTGGGTACAATACCGTTTAAGAAAATGGTGCCAAACATAAGCAACATAGATAACTCACAATCTCTTTAATTTTAGGCTTCAAAATGTGGTTGAGAATAAATTTGTTGTTTTAAAAATATTTCTTATCTTAACACCACTACCTTAGTATAGCATAAAAAAAAAGGTTGGATTGTACTAACATGTTGCATATTTCATAACTTCAATTATAGATGGAATTGAGATGATCGATACTTCAAATAATACATAAAAAAAAGAGATATTAATAATCTTAACGATGCAAATTCAAAATTAGATGGTAACTAACTTGGTCAAAAACCAACAAATGATGTTAATAAGCATACATTAAACATTAAAGAGGGAATAACATAAAAAAAATATGCACTAAAATAATTAGATAAATTTGCATATGATCCTTATTTTTTAATTAGTAATCATATTATAAATTACTTTTCTAGACTAACATAAAACCTATGATGATTTGATTTTAATTTTTGTTATTTATTTAGAAAATATTTTTATCATACTAATATTTTTTTAAATTAATTTATGCAACTATAAAATTACAATTTGCACGACCAAACATGACATGGAAACTACAATGTAATTACATTTTGTCAACCAAACACGTTCAAGAAATTGTAATTAGAAGAGAGTGTGATCATTACCCTAGTAATTGGATTTAGGTGTAATTACTTGTAATTACATGAGAGTGACATGTTTGGTAACTATTATAATTGGTAGATCCCACCAAATTTGATATAATGGGAGCATTTCAATTACACTTTTTAATTTTTAGGGGCAGGGTGAGATTTGAGTAATTACTCCGATAATTACACTTAAATCCAATTTTTGTAAAAATATTTGTATGCAAATTACAAAATTGTATTATAAACATGAATATGAATAGATGCTTAGGATAGTTATGGTCAAACTTTTGTAAATTCTAAAAAAGTATATTATAAAACTAAATTGTGTACTTTATAATGTAATAACAAATAATTATATCACTTAAAACTTAAAAAGTTTGTAAAGTTGTGATTAAAAAAATTATTATAAAAAATAATTTACATGTTATAAAATTATTATAATATATTTATTTATAAAGAATATGAAAAAAATATAAACATAAATTATTTATATATCCATATTATATATTATAAAAATAATATACTTATTTAAAAAAATGTTATAGGTTTTCTTTATCATAATTTATTTGTAAAAAATATTTTATAAAGTTATAACATAAACTTATATTGTTTATAAGATATATTATGAAAGTTATTAAACAATTTATAAAACCTTATTTATAAAATTTATATATTATAATTATATATTATTTTTTACATAATTTATATGTTATAGATAATGATATAACCTATCATAAGTCTTTTTTCAATTTATGTTTATATAGATTATTAGGATTGTGAATCAAAATATTATAAGATTGTGCTACCTTAGTGCTGTCCAAATAGACCTTAATCAAATTTTAGTGTATCAGTGTTCATGTTCAAAGTTTATGATTATTTCTCGTAGTCATGTCATCTCTAATGATCAAATTTGTTTCCTTTAATAATATAATATGTGTTATCATTGCATTAAAGTTTTTTTAATGATTTTTTGCATTTTAATATGTTAAAATTGTTTTACAGCTGTCATTATATTAGCACACCAAATGGCGGCCTATAAATTGTGTGGGATTTCAAGGTGAAATAAAATAAAATCCAATAATTAATATTGGTGATGGATTCCATGTTTATTTCGGTTCTATTGTTTTTCATAAATTTTTTATAATTTTAGTAAATATAGAATTTAGTTTTTACATTTTTATTTTTTAGAATTTAATATTTACTTTTCAAATTTTAAAATTTAAATTCAAATAATACAATTAAAATTATTTGGTTAAATTTGGATTTATTTAATTACAGGGTTACTAAGTTTTTTTCTTTCTTTCAAAATGACATATAAAAATTTTTAATCAAAAAAATTAACAACTATATGTAAATTTTGAAATCTGAAAAATATAAAAATTAGTCTTTGAAAATAAAAATATAAGAATTAAATTCTAATTTTATGAGGAATACAAAGCATATTTTAACTTTTTTTTTATTATATAGCAGAATCCATCACAAAATTGTGAAAAAAAATATATTCTATTACATTTCAAAAGAGCAATTATATTATTAAAACGTTAGTCTTTATTGAATTATAATGGTTAAATTTATTAAATTATGTTATTTATGTAATATAATGTAACAAATATATTATTTTATGTGTAATATTATGTGAATTTGAATCGGTTTAAATGGTTATATAAAGGATTGTAAAATACTTCACGAAAAGAGCACTTGGGTGGTTAAAGGTAACACTGGATTAGGTCATGGCATTGGCAATCATCAAATTAAAATTTATTGTGTTATCTATTTTTATGGTTAGCCCAAAATGTCACAACGAAGAGCCCAAAACCCGAAGCCTAGTCACTAAAAGGTAAAAACCCTAGTCAGAATCTCAGTATAAATGTGAAAGAAGACTAGGGTTTTTTCAGTTCCTCAACCCCGCTTCGTGCACGATTCTGAAATTTTGCCTGCCGCTCCATCTCTACATCACAGGTCTCTTCACTTTGCTTCTCTCTCTCTCTCTCTCTCTCTTTTTCTTCTAAACCTCTGCTTATTATTATTATTATTACTTTTAAATTGAACTCTATCTTTTGTTTTAGTAGGAATGGCGACAGAAGTTGCACCCCCCGCCACCACCGCACCCAAAGACCCCACCCAACCTCACCTTGAAGTAAAACTCTTCAATCGCTGGAGCTTCGAGGAAGTTCAGGTATTTCTTTTTTTCCTTTCCATCTTTGTTTATTTCTAATAGTGGATCTGCTCTGTCTTTCTTCTGTTTTTGTTATTTCTTGTGAAACATATCGTCTCAATTTTTTTCCTGGATTATTTCGTTTGTGTCTTATTAGAGGTTATATAAGTTGAGCAGCAGAGATGGTTTTGGTGTTTTGAAGTACATTGTATCTAGGTGAATTAGAGAATTGTGTAAAAGGAATTTGAGTTCGTGCATCATGGCAAGTGGCTATTCTTATGAAGGGGATGTTGAGTTGTGTGTTCTTGATGTGATCTTTTTCTAGAACTCAATGTGTTCTAATTTGTGTATATGGATGTATTTTTTCCCATTTTCTTTTGTCCCTGCTTTGATAGTAGTTATTTGTTGCCTTTGCTGTTAAAGATAATGCAGGATGACAATTTTGTTTTTTTTAATACTTCTCATGATTTCTTTAAATGCACATCTTTTGTGGGTTAGATTTATCTATATTTTCATTGACACTGTTGATTTGCAAGACTTATCTATTTATTATATGTGCTATTCTTGTTAACCTTATTCATTGACGTGAATGATTTATCTGTTTTAGGTTGCTGATATCTCCTTGAGTGATTACATTGGTGTCCAAGCTTCGAAGCATGCTACCTATGTGCCACACACTGCTGGGAGGTACTCAGTTAAGCGTTTCAGGAAGGCCCAGTGCCCAATTGTTGAAAGGCTTACAAACTCACTTATGATGCATGGCCGAAACAATGGGAAGAAGCTTATGGCAGTCAGGATTGTGAAGCATGCCATGGAAATTATTTATCTCTTGACTGATCAGAACCCAATTCAAGTCATTGTTGATGCTATTATCAACAGGTAGCCTTTACGACATAAAACTTAGTACATTTTCTTTCATTAGATTAAACTTTAACAAGCTTTGTTGCTTTTTTGTTTGATGTAAAAGTGGGCCACGTGAAGATGCTACTCGAATTGGTTCTGCTGGTGTTGTCAGGCGTCAGGCTGTTGATATTTCTCCTCTTCGTCGTGTGAATCAGGCCATCTATCTTTTGACCACTGGTGCACGTGAGTCTGCATTCAGGAACATTAAAACAATTGCCGAGTGTTTGGCTGATGAGCTTATTAATGCTGCTAAGGGATCATCTAACAGGTAAGGGTGATTCTTCTGTATTGTCTCCTTGTTTTGCTTTGAAACAAGGAGCTGCCTTTACACATGCTTTCGTCATTTTGGTTTATTGACAGTGGTGTTGTGTTGTGCAGCTATGCCATCAAGAAGAAGGATGAAATTGAGAGAGTTGCTAAGGCTAATCGTTGAGGAATTGGAAGAAGATTAAACACCATGGGAGTGGATAATTTTGTTGTTTTAATCAGTACTTTATAAGCCGTTTTTGTATTCTGGACATGCTATGAATGTCTCGTTTTTTAAAATTGAATTTGAGTAATTGACATGTTATTTTTGGTTAAAAGGGAGTTTTCAGTAGATATTTTTCAAGAAATGGTCCTGCGTATTGATGTTATGCATTGAATGAGAAATTCCTTTGGTTTTTTCCCTGCCAAAATTATAATGTAATTACATTGATGGTCTTAAATATCCCTGATTGCTGGACTCTTGCTATCAGTTGATGATATTTTAAACTGTCAGCTTAGCTTCAATCAGAAATCAAACAAAGGTGAAGCCCTTGAAAATTTCAAAATCCTAACTCTGGTAAGTATTGCCACATTTTTATTCAACGAATATGAAGCGTTTTCCTATCAGCTACGTCTGATCAGAAAATCTACCAGAAGTTTCTTTTTCCATCTCTCGTATAAAATCTTGAAGGCTTGCAAACAAGTTTAAAGGCTTCTAATTTTGCTTCTCTGCAAATATTATTTTAAGTGTTGTTTTATTATCCGTTGCTATGAAGTACGGATCGACAATACGATAACAAAGTATACCTATATCCTGCTATACCATGCAATTATTCTAGTATTGCCCAACCCATGCATAATTGGATATTGGCAGATGGCAGTTTCATTCCTATCTATACCCCTTAACCACTGTTATTCGGGTGGGTACTGATATAGAGAAAACCTTTAGATAAGTTGAACTATGAATTGATATGGACGGGTTGTGATTGAAGGTTAAATTGATTTTTAATGTTAATGATATTTTAATTAAACCAATCGAATTGGTTAGATAAGTTAAACTGGTGGCTTGATTGGTTTAACCACTCGTCTAGTTTTGAAAATTTTGTCCTAAACTTCCTCTCTTTTTAGACCAAGTAAATGTGAGCATTCCAAACAATTCTTAGAATTAGGGTAGGTTTAGGGCGGTGGTGTGGTGCGATGTGGTGCGGTGTGTTTATCTTACTTTTTATCTCACGCTACAGCATTGCTACAGTATCTAGCCTCGTCGCCATCGCTGTTTTTACACTAATCGCAGATAAACGCATCGCCAATCTAAACTCACCCTTAGTGTTGATAGTAGTACAATATCAGTACCAGTCAGTACCACCGTTCCAGCCCTCAACTAATATCAAGTAGTGTAAGTCTTGTTTTGGATAGTGTTTTTTAATTATTTTGGCATGTTTCATCTTATTTTAATTAATATTGGTGTGTATAGTCCTTATTGATTGATTAAATTTTTGATAATTTAAATCTAACTTTTGACTTTTTTTTTAATTATTTTATTCTTTTATAATTACATTTAAAATTAAACTATAATTATTAAATTAATTTGCTGAATTCAATTAATAATTTTAAAATTTATATTTGCATATGCATGTAATTAAATATATTTGTACAAATATATATTATAATTTATTAAGAAATTAAAAGTTAAACTGAAAATATATATGTGAAAAATATTTATACACACCGATAAGCTCGAAATAGTATATTAAAATACATAAGTACCAAAAAATGATACGCTCATCGACATAATATTGAGTTCCTTAGTTATAAGTGCCTTACCCTTAAATCTTGTACAGGTCCATTGAAGCTCCTGCTGCCATGCCATAGCCCTTCTATGCATCTCGCATAGCTTGAGAGCGGCCTCCCAGAAAATTGGAGTTCAAAGAATTGGTGGTCTATTTTCTCCAATTCTCCATTTCAAAGTTTACACTGTTAATCTTCAAAATTAGCTTATCTTTTGTTGGAGTCTCCCAAGAATGTCATCTAAGCAATAATGGAATGCTTGTGCACAGGAAACCAGATAAGTTTGTGCTAGGCCACTTTGTATTTTTTCATCATTACCTTGTTCCAAATTTAACTATAGGGAGCTTTATGATGCTTGTACCTAAGCAGTTAGGGAGTTGCCCACTTCCCTAAGTTTGAAGATTTTCCTCCAGTTCCAACTCATATAGGCTTTAGGAGTCATTTGCCAAAAATCATTGTCCTTAATAGTGCAAGCCTTCAACCAGGCCATTCATAGTGAGCCTTCACCAGCAAGGAACTTTCTTATGAGCTGAATTATAAAAGCTAAGTTATTTTGAGGACCACTGAGCAATTTTTAGTCGAGTTCTCTCTAAAAATGGCCAAGCAATCTTTTTCTCAGTCTTCTAGTTACTAGGAGTCCCCCCCCCAAGTGTGTGACATGGAGCTTCCCTATCTTGAATCCGGTTACCCTCTGGATCTCTTCCAACAACTCACTTTGTATCACAGTACCAAATATCTCACATTTTAAAGCATTAAGATGAAGGCCAGAGAGCAAATAAAATTGGTATAGAATACTTTGAACCCCAATCAATCCAATGTTCTCTTGGAAAAAAATTAGGAAATTATCAGTGAAGCGCATATGAGTCAAATGTATTCTGTGGCATTTTGGATGGAATTGAAATATTCTAATAACAGCTGGACTGTTCAATAATCTGATCCCTTTAATTTTTCTAAAGTGAAAGTCAATCTTCCGTTAAAAGGAGATAGGAAATCTTGGACGGGTTATACAAATTCAGATCCACCTTCTGGATTGATCTGGCAATCCTATAGCTTTAATGTCTTTTTGGGTTATAAAAAGTACTTTTCAATCTAAAAAACAAAGCAAAATATTTAACTTTTGGAGTTAAATGTGTTGTTAAAAAAGTGATTTTTCAATCAAACACAAATGTCGAATTTAGATGTTGTTAGAGTCAAAACTATTTAGTATTGAAGACTCGATGTGTAGTTAGTCATTTAATTAGTTAAAAATCTGATTTATGATTTATAAATGTGATATAAATCATATTTATGGTCGAAATTAGAATTTTAAAGAGAAGTTGAGATTGACTTAATTTGTTGGATAAGACTTGTGCTTATTCTTTGTATTTATTTTGACAGATGTATGGGTTATTTGTAAGGAGATTAATTCTATTTCATTTTGAATAATTATAAAAGATAATTCAAGATGTTATATTCGAATTAAATTTAGAGTTCTATTTTATCAAAATTATAAAGAAAAGATGTGAATTTTAACCTATAAATAATTGTATAAATATTAAAAGAATACATTGAAAGATAAATGAATATAAAAAATATTACTTTGACTTTAAAATGCTTTTCCAAAAAAATATATATATAAATTATAACTTTTGCAAAAACAAATTTGTCTTCAAAAACTATTGAAATAGTATTGCCTATTGCTCTAAACTGAGACAAAAATTTGGTTCTGACTGGTCTATAACTTTTTAAATAATTTTTTTTACATTTTTAGTAATTTTTATGATTATTTTGCCTTGTTGATTTAAGTATTATTCGATGGATAAATAATAGAACCGAAATTTTTATACATTCGGAGATATTTCAACTAAAATTAACCATTAATGGATAAGAAACTTAATAAATATCTTATTCCAAATTCCAAACATCCCTCTAAAGGAAACCCTCTCCTCTTCCAGTCAAGTGGGTTCTTTTTTTGTTTCACTGCCGCCCCCGACACAACCAGAGCCGCCCGCAGCTGCAAAAATGGAACCACAGCTCCCTACTATTAAAAACGTCTTCGTTAACGAAACTGATGATGACGACCGTCCAGCCCTTAGCTCTCATGCACTAGCAGCCCTCAAAGAGTTCCTCGAAGAACAAAGGCAATCTCCTGCTAACCATGAAACAGCAGAAAATGGGGAGGGAACACTTGAACCCGAGAGTGAAGTGGATTTAGTAACAGAAGATTGGAGGCTGAGCCAATTCTGGTACGACCCAGAAACAGCCCGGACCCTTTCCCAAGAAGTTCTTTCTCTTTGCAGCCATTCCAATTGTGAAGTAGCTTGTATTGCTTGCCCAACTCTCTATGCCTATCTTAAGGTAATTTTATCAAAATCATTTGCCCATTTTACTTCTAGTTTTGACAAGAATGTTCAGAAAAAAATATTATATAGTCCTGGAAATTGATTGAAGGTAATTGAGTTTGTTGATTAACTCTATTTCATTTCCATCTCCGTGACTCCGTTATTGGTCTAATGGGGTTTTGGCGTTAAGATATCAGTAGAATTAGTTAGACTAGAAATGTATGTCTTTGAGTTGAAAGTCTAATTGTATGGTTGGAACTTGGAAGAACTGCAAGACAAGGGGACACTGAAAAGTTTCACAAAACAAAGTTGTAATAGTTTGTGTAATTTGTGTTACACAAGGTTTCGAGATTTGCAATAATTTGTGTGATTGAGTTATGAATGCCGTAGTAATTGTCTAATTACAGAGAACACTACAAAAGTTGTAATAATTTATCTATTTAGATAATCTTGTGTGTAATTGGAGCCAATGAAAAGCTTATTTTAGAAGGCTCACCCTGGAACTTCTCAACTCATTAAGACAAGTTTATCATATATTTTTCACCTGAGATGGTAAGGGTGAAAGTTGTTGTTCGCTGAGTTAAATAAAGGATACGCAATCTGGGAGATTGCTGTTTTGAATAGTTTAATTAGAGAAAGAACTTGAATCCTTGAATTGAGGTATAGTGCCTCGTTAAGGATGAATGAGAAAATTTAACGGCCTGGGTATAAGTTTACATTATGGTTAAATGCATGATGTCGTTATACTTTTTCACATTGAGTGCAGGATGGATTACTGAAATGGCCTTAAACATAATGTAGTCTATGTCCTCTAACTATAGGATATACTTGATGTGGTTAAATGCAAACAATTTGTACCATTTTACATGGCACATTTAGGATGAAGGAACTAGTTTGGCCTGTTAATGTTATTTTCTGATTTTCTATTAAGGATTGACTAAGGCAGATAGACTCAGATTGACACGAGGAAGAGGTTTGGTTGATAAATCTTGTTTCATTTGAGATGTGTGGTTCATAACTTTTTTCTTTCGTATGATTTTCAGAAAATTGATCCTAATATCTCTGTGCAACTTTTGGAGTATGATAAGCGTTTTGAGCAATATGGAAGTGATTTCACATTTTATGATTACAACCAACCCAAAGACCTGCCATTGGAACTAAAGCATACTTACCAAGTTGTAATTGCCGATCCTCCTTATCTGGTGAGATAAAATATTTGTCAATTTCTTAATCTACTTATTGTTTCTTAAGCATCGGTTCAACTGCTATAAGGGGTTCATTCCTTTTACTGGTACAAGAGAAGCTCTATTACGCTGTTACATTTTCATTGTTACCCTTAATTGTGGGTCTTGTCTCATAAGCAAAACCTTCTGCTTGCAACCAATCTTGCTGTAACCACTAAGGGAAGAACCTATTCTTCTTGTCTATTTAACGCTTTTTAAACTAGTAAACTAGTTTTTTCAAGCAAATATTTTGACATTCTGTTTCTTTGAATTGATTCCAGGTTTTTGAATATGAGGATGAACTTGCTTGTTTATCCTGATTACAGAGTATAAAACCCACTTGCCTATGCTTATTTATCTTGTGGCCATTAATATGAGATTTTCTTTCTGATGAAAACGAAATCAAATACTTTTAATTAGTAAATACCAGAGATTCTCTACCACTTTACCTTGATATAAAATTCCTCGTGTGATACGTTTTTAAGTCTGGGAAATCTGTAATCCTACTGATCTGCTTTACAGAGCTATTTTAAATATATTATCGTCGGAGAATGTGAAGATTTTGACATATTTCAATCACAAGATGGTAGGTAAACCACTATTTTGGTCTCATATGGAACATTTAGGGTTAGAGCATCAGTTTCTATTTTTCTCATAATCTAGATTGAGCAGATATTTTATATGGGCACCTGTTTCTTAACTTTTCCATGGCTGTACTGGTTTTCACTTGAGTTCATGTTTGGAGGAAATTTTTGACAGTATATTACATATGTTGTGCATGGTTGCAGAGCAAGGAGTGTTTAGAGAAAGTTACTTAAACAATATCTTTTCTTGCTCAACCACAAGAATCTCACTTGCTTTTGCTTAGGGTAAAGTTTTTACTTCCTTTCCAATTGAACATAACTTCCAATAAATGCTGTGAGTTAGTCATCTTTACTGCAGTATATGTATAACTCCAATATAGTGCAGAATATAAGTATGGATGTCAATGGTTGTTTTAGTGGCTTTTTTATTTAGTAAAAGCTAAGAGAATGACTTGCAGGAGAGATGCAGAGGGATAGAGCTGCAGAGCTTTTGGGTTTGCGTGCATGCAATTTTTGGCCACGATACTCAAGCAAACTTGGAAATGAGTTTCGGGTGTTCACAAACTATGACCCTGGGGAGAGATTAGGAGGATGGGAGCAAGAACAATAGGTGCCTTTTTCTTGCCATCGTTTGCAGGAATAGTTTCTCATGGATGAGCTTCATGCAACCTAATTTGTATCCATTATCAAGGCATTTCCAACACTTACCCTTGGACAAATTAACCAGCTTTTCTGCTCATTTTCCCTGGGAAAACATGCAGATGAGCATTCTTTAAAACTCAGAACCCTGCACTGTCTTTGCCTGATGATTTGAGATTCAAGATCCAAATCTTATAATGGTGTACTTTGTGACCGCAGATTGATGTGCTAAGAAACAGAATATGCATATCCTACTTGTCTTCAATACAAGGACCAATACCATGGTGGTCAGCTTAAATTGTTTATGGGTTTTAACTTTGAATGTCCTCATTTTTCTTCTCTTTCTTTTGAAAGTCCCTCTCTCTCACATTCGATCTAAATGATAAAGGAGTATGATTGGGTTGACAAATTTGATCCACCAAAAAGGGAGGGGGTGAAAGAAAATTTGTAAAATTTCAGTCCTCGGTCCAATTTCTTTAAACTGTGAATTGGAGTGAAATCGGGAAAGGGAAATGGATTTTATTTTATTTTTTTCATTTGACCATGGGAAAGTAACAGGAATTAAAACGTATTTTGGGAAATATAAGGAAGATGTAAGATGTCATATTTGTTTTTAATTATTTTATGAAAATGTACTAGAAAACTTTATTATAATGAACCATTTTCTTTCTTTTTATATCATTTAATCAAACAAAATTTATTTTATTTTATTTTATTTTTTATTACTAATTTTAACTATTTAAATAAAATAATGTGTAATAAATTTCTTAGTCTCTCTTTTATATATATATTTACTTTTAATTCTAGTGTAATTCTTTTTTTTACTGAATCTAGATTATATTGAAGTTAAACATTGAATCAGTGTTTAACTCGTGACACTAATTTAATTAATAAATTATTAAAAAGCTCATAATTTAAGAAAGCAGTAAATATTACTATGAAGTATGAGCACGTTTTTATTTTTTATGTTTTAATAAAAAATTATAAAAATCAATTTTAATTCAAATTGTATCTATAATCTATATAAAATACGAGTTAATTTTTTTTAATTAATGAGAATGCCTCTTATTATTAATTATACTGTTAGGTTGCACTAAAATAATAATTTATTAATATATTACTAATTACTATGTGATAATAAAAATTAACTAAATATGAGGAAAATTATCAATATAATATTTAAGTTATAAATTAAAATAAATATAATTTAATAAATTACGATAATAAAATTCGAACTCCATTTTTTCTCTACAAATGATCATGTACATTATGAGATAATAGTGAAGTTAATTTTTGTAATTTTTTGAATTGAATGAATAATGTTCTTTTGTATGCATGTTGTGAATAGTTTTTGTACATGAAGTGAAATGTATTAAAAACATTAGCTTAGTTTAACTAATATTAAGCGAGTTAGATTGTAATGTTAGAACACAATTTATATTATAATGTAATTTAAATTGTTTGTAATATATAGGGTTAAATTGAGCAAATGTCTCATTTTAGGATTATTATATTGTCTATAAGCGAAGATAACGAGATGGCTATTAAAGCTAGATTGATCTGAAATAAATGTAATTGTTTAGATTGACAATACATTAAATATGACAGTTTATGGATTAATAATTCATTTGTGACATTAGTAACATGACTTACATAAAACTTAAGTGAAATGACCATGTGTGTATGATTTATGTATTCTAATATATTGAAAACAAGGACTCTCAAAGTAGTGAATTGAAAGTAGATATGTTTGGTATATGATTTATGCATCACTCGACTTCGCTCATAATAGTGGAAATCATAGCTCGATAAAGAGTAAATGGTATCATCTTGCTCGCATTATATGATTATGGAAATGGAACATGTTATTTGATTTAGGACAAATGATTTAATCACTAGTGGTATAGGTAATGATCAATTTTATTATGAAAGATACAATGGTTACTTTGAGACAAAAATATATCAGATTAGGTGAACGACTTTAACCTAAAGGGATCGTAGATATTCTACTAAGGTAACACATATGTCAATGCCATTGGAATAGAGTTTAATTTAAGTAATTTATGTAATGGTATGAATTAACTCCATGACTAAGGCTGCCTTTGGATGAGCTTTTTTCACCAGTGAAGTATAGTTGGGGTACTCAACTTCACTAGTCTGCTGCTTGGTTCACCAGTCCAGTGCAGTGAAAAAGAAATTCAATCTCACTGCAACAGTGAAACGGGATTGAAGCAAAGAGCAGCAGCTAAAGGCAACTGGGAAAATACCCATACTTCTATTTATATCATTTTACCATTTTATCCTTTAAATTTTGGCCTAAGTTCTTCCCCAACCTTATTTGTTTTCAGATTTGGGAAGAAAATAACCAAATTCATTGACAGATAACTGCGAAAGCTCTTCAACTATAATGTTACTATTTGCGAAAATAATATTTATTATTGTTATAAAAGAATATTTAACTATAAAAAATTAAAAATTATTATCATTTTATCTAATAAATAATTTAAATTGATTATATAATTCATTAAAATATTTATAATAAAATATTAAAAGATACACTTTAATATTTTATTAAATGAATTTATAAATTCACATATTTTAATAATTTTATATAAGTAAAATAATTTAAAAACTTCTATTATATATCAATTCTAATATGATGTCCTTAATAGTCATTTTTCATTTTCACCTCACCGCTACAGCTGTGTTTGAATCTAAACACACTCCACCGCTGTTTCTAATCTCACCGCTACAGTATCCAATCTCACCGCTACAGTAACTAATCTCACCCCACCACTGTTTTTAACCTCACCAGAGGTAAACATACCGCCCATCCAAACTAAGCCTAAATAACTTTATAATTAATAGATGAAGAGTCAGATTTAATTAGAAACTATTTTAATCATAATTATATATTTCCAATCAGCCATTTGTTACTCCATTATAACTCTAAATGAAGTGCATAATAAAAACTTTGAATGAATAAGCACAATGACAAATGTAAAATAGATTGCATAAATTACTATTTACAATAAATATATTTTCTCAAAAAGGCAATAAATGACTTAAATTAAAATTTTTTAAAATTATTATTTAATTAGATGAATAAATTAAATAATTAAGTCCAAAATAAAACTAAATTTTATGTTGTTATTGTAATTTAATTTTATTGTGATAATTAAATAAGTTTATTCATAAATTCTGTAGTAATCATAATGGAATCAGAATTGAGTTAGATAAATTATATAATTAAAATTAATTAATTTAATTTCGTAAGAATACTAGACCGGACATGGATGGACATCATGGACTAAACGATGAGTATCGGATTGGAAAGAAAGTGAAAGTAAGAAAATGATGCAGGCGGACACATAACCAAAAAACATCCAAACACGCCCTTAAGTCGGTTGGTTGAAAGTTACTAATACGGATTCGGATCAACCCAAAATCCAAACCCGAATCTCAGAAAAAATGAGGCAAGACTCGATCTCGTAACTCCAAAGCCTTCCTATTTGCTACCAGTTTTGGTAGTTTCAAGAAGCTTATTTTTGGCTTTATTTCTCAGACGAAGTCATCAGTCTCACAAAGGAAGAAATTTCAACTTGTTTTTTACGTCTAAACGAAAAAACAATGCCTAACATTGTTTCAGAGGTAAGTTCAGATCCACATTTCTTCCATTTTTCTGTTTCTCTTTCTAGGGTTTTGTTTGTTTGTTTCTAAGGAAATGGAAGAAGCGGAAAAGAGCTTGGAAAAGCTTAATGAATCTGAGAAATTCTTGAAGTTCCATTGAATTCAGTTGACTGCGGTTAAATATACTAATTTCGGTTGAGGTTGCTGCTGTTTTGTTTTGCTCTTTCTTTCGCTGGAGAAACGGAACACGGGATTTAACTTTTAGTGATTGTTTGAAGTGATATTAATTCGGTGGATAATTAGTTTAAGCAGATCTTTACAATTAGCTTCTTAGTGTTGTTTTCGTTGCTTGTTTTATTCATTTAAAAGAATTAAAACCGAAGAACGATATGTTGTGAATTAATTGGGTTCAAAATTAGGCGGTTGCTTTAGAATGCTGGATTTTTTTAACTATATTGATTTTGTTTGGTTTCTCTGATTAGCAATAGAGAGCGTAAGTTTGATTCCTTGTACGAGTTTGATGTGATTAGTAAAAAAAGAGCGAATTTTATTTTGATTATGAGTTTGGTGCACAGGCAGGACTGCAAACTAGAGCTGGCCAATGGTGGGATAGTATTCCCTTCCTTACATCAGCCGTGGTTATTGTTTGCGGGGTTATTTACCTCATTTGCATTTTGGTTGGATATGACTCCTTTTATGAAGTATGCTTCTTGCCAGAGGCTATTGTATCGCATTTTCAAGGTATGTTCTTTTAATGTAATCCATTTGTTGTGATAGATAAAAATATAGGATGGGTATTACATTAATGAGCTTCCCTGTTTTGTTGTGCTGAGAATTTTGATGTAATATTTACTTCCATTTTTGTGGCGGTGCATATGAAACATCTTTGAGATGCAGTATCATTCTAATTTAAAATTCTATAATCAATAGTAAATGTCTGGGAGCAATGTATTAGTTGATCTCTGAGAAATTTTATGAGTCCACTAGAAAGCTGTGCTTGCTGATTCCCTGACCATGATTTAGACGAAGTTTGTCGTAGTTTCACTGAAATTGGTGTTTAACACGCCTGGAGGACCTCTGTTAATTAGCATTCTTTTCAGCAGTCTTGTCTAGGCTGTATAGGCCTTGCGTTCCAGAATGTATGGGCATTATAAAGAAAAAGAGAGAAAAAGGCCAAGAGAATGAATATAATTCTTTATTTCTGAATTTTCTACAGGCTGTTGCTAAGCAGCCTTATTATAGTACATAGAGGAAGGGAATCCCCTAATATCCGTAAACACGGTATCCTATTTAATTCATTCTTCATTTTATGAGATATGATATTATGGGATTTGGGAATCCCCTAATATCCATAATGCAACACCCCCCTCAAGCTGGCTTGTAGATGTTGTATAAGCTGAGCTTGGAATTGAGAATCTCAAATGTGTTTCTTGGAAGCACCTTTGTTAAGATATCAGCCACTTGAGTTGATGTAGGAATATAGAGTAATTTGATCCTCACTTTTTCTATTTTCTCCTTTATAAAATTATGATTGATCTCTATGTGCTTGGTCCTATCATGATGTACAGGATTCTTTGCAATCTTGATAGATGATTGATTGTCACAAAACATCTTCATGGGATTGCTGATTTTAACCTTTAATTCCTTTAGGACCCTTTCAAGCCATATTCCTTCACATATTCCATGTGCCATTGATCTAAATTCTGCCTCGACACTACTTCTGGATGCTATAGCTTGTTTCTTGCTTCACCAGGTGACAAGATTCCCCCAGGCAAAAGTACAATATCTAGAAGTTGACCGTCAATCTTTTACCGAGCCTGCCCAATCTGCATCAGTAAAAACTTCGATGTCTCGGCTGGTATTCCTCTTGAAGTAGAGACCTTTTCCATGAGTCATCTTTAAGGACCTTAGAATTCTATAGACTGCTTCCATGTGTTCTTCTTGCAGATCATTCATGAATTGGCTCACAGCACTAACTGAAAAAGCAATATCAGGTCTTGTGTGTGACACATATATCAAATTTCCAGCAAGCCGCTGATATATTCTTTTGTCAATTGGATTATTTTCATTAGACCTCAAATTTTGACTCGTATCCATTGGAGTAGTTGCCAATTTACATCTGAGCATTCCTGTTTCTTTTAACAGATCAAGTACGTACTTTCTTTGAGAAACAATGATTTCATTCTTTGAGTGTGCTACTTCCATCCCTAGAAAACACTTGAGTTGTCCAAAGTCCTTGATCTTGAATTACCAGATTTTCCTTTATCATATCTCTTAAAATCATAAATACAATATCCTATTTAATTCTTGATTCTATGAGATATGATATAATGGGATTTGGGAATCCCCTAATATCCATAATAGCAACAAATGCTAATTTTGGTCATTTTCTAGTTGTATTTACATTTAACTTGGTTCCTAAGCTGATATATTCATGTCAGCAATTTATTGACGAAAAGAATACATTTCATTTGCTTTTTTTCTTTTTTGCCGCTATATTTGATGCTTATCCTATCCTCTGAAAAATGTTATAATTCTCAATTTATTCTTGTTGCAGTTTACCGGATATACACTTCCATTATTTTTCATGGTTCGCTGTTACATGTTTTGTTCAACATGTTGGCTTTGGTTCCTTTGGGCTCTGAACTGGAGAGAATCATGGGATCTATTCGATTGTTATACACAATAATTTTGCTAGCAACAAGCAATGCTATATTTCATCTCATCATTGCATTGGTGGTAGCCCATAATCCTTTCCATCCTTTTGAGCATCTCATGAATGAGTGTGCAATAGGCTTCTCTGGAATCTTATTTTCTATGATTGTTATAGAGACAAGTCTGAGCGGAGTTCAGTCTAGGAGGTTAGTTTCAGACACCATGGAACTATTGTTCCTGACTATTTTCGCTATTCTTTGATTCTTCTTTTTCATTTTTTAAATTTGTTTTAACCCTTTATTGGAAAATCATGTCGATTTTTCTGCCTACTATTAAGATATGTTAGTGTACATGCAAAGTATGTGCTAGTGGCAGATGCATGATAAGTAGTTTGTTCCTACATACTGAGAACCTTGCTGCATTTACATGCAATGCGTGAACTATGTGCATGATACAGATGAATATTAAATATTTGTCTCTTGCATCTTCAGAATCTTGGTGCTAAGGTTTTGCTTGTTTGGTTCAATATAATGGTTGGTGGTTCTTTGACTGATTCATGACATCCTTTTCCTTGCAGTGTGTTTGGTCTTTTCAATGTTCCTGCTAAATGGTAAATGCAGTTGCCTCTGTAGTATTTGGTTACTCCTATTTCCTTTTATGTTCTGTGCTATCTAATATAACGCAATATTTGTTTCAGGTATGCATTCATCTTATTGGTGGTATTCCAGCTGCTTATGACAAATGTCTCGTTACTTGGACACCTCTGTGGCATTTTGTCTGGCTTTGCATGTATGTTTTATTTATTTTTGAAAATTCACCTTTCCATCATTGTACTTTCTGCAAATCGTGTGATAAATTTGGTTGAAGCTTGAAAAAAAATGTTTGTCAACTTTTTCAGATACCTTTGGCTTATTCAACTTCCTTATTCCTGGACCATCCTTTTACACTGCCATTGAGTCCTCCTCATGGCTTGTAAGTATTCTGATGAACTGGCTGATAATAATAATAGATTTTTCTTTACTGTGCCTTTCCAGTTGCTTCTCTGCATTAGCTTTTAATCTGGTTAGGATCTCACTAATTGTATCTGACATCAACAATGTACTTTTCAACTCAATGTTGAACTACTGATAAGGAACTGTGAAATGTCAATTGTTGTTTATCCTTGTTAGATGATCTTCTGCAACACCAGTTAGATATTTACTTAAACATGATAATTGGAATATTTTCTTAGTTTTCAAAAGTGATTTTATGATTAATATGATATATGGCTGTGCAAACCTCTTCAGGCAAGCTGTGTGAGGCGGCCTAAATTTATTTTATGCAGTGGTGGAAACCCTTCAGCTTACATCCCCACTTATACTGCTCAAAATTCACCCTCCAGGTATATTTTTCTTACCTTGATCCAGTCTGCTTTCCTTCCTTCTTTTGGGATTGTTATCTGGTGAATTTTGTTAAACAGTGCACTATTTTCTGGAAACATTTGGAGAAACTTGTCTTCGTGGATGCCGCAGAGGGGGACAACAGCTCAGGTTTTGATTCAATCATATTTGGATGATTGTTTGTGTTTTTCTTTTTCTTGGCCAAGAACTTTGTGCTCTATATTATATTTTCATGTGGTGGCTGCTTCTAAGTTTTAACCCTTGCTTTTTTTTTTCTTTTTGCATAAATGTCTTTAAGCATGTTGTTTCGTGAATCATTTCATCGTGGAATGCAACTACGACGAAAATGAAACAATGATATTCTCAAATTAGTTTTGTGCTTTATCTTGAACTGTGGCACTGGCACCCTTGAGCCTGTAGTTCCAAAAGCCTCGTCAAAGATAAATTAATGTGATCATTCTCAATACATGCAGCCGGCACAAGATGATCCCAGATTTCCTGGGAGAGGCAGAACTCTTGGTTCTGTTCAAAATACTGCTGTAAATTCAGATTCTAACTTACAAGCTAGGCTTTTGGATAATAGTAGACCCACTAGTCCATCAGATATTGCAGCAGCTGGTGCTGGGGAGAGGCTTTCAAATGAAAGGTATCAGGAAATGTTTTTCTCACTCATTTTGTTTTCATTTCAATTGCTGTTCTCTAATTGTCTTAGTCATAAGGCCTTTTCTTTTCCTTTTGCTCTTTAGTTTGGAAGTTAGCCCATATCAATCTGGCTTATGTCATGCTCTGGTTTAGAAATCTTAGCATCTCTTCCTGGAATTTTATATGGTTTAATCGTAACTTTTAGGATCTTTTCGGGTCTCTTAATTGTGCCCAAACCTCCATTGCACCACAAGTGTATCACAAGTGAACTTTTTCCAACTCCCTTTGGTTTGTATTTAATAGATGTTATGAAATCAGCAAACTGTGTTTTTGCTTAGGGCTCTGTATTTCAAACTTTAGGCCACTGTAGTTGAATTTAATCTAGTTTTTCATTTACTATTACTTTTCTATATGATTGAAAAGACGTTACATTTTTCTTGTTCATCTTTCAGGCAGTTACAAGTGAGTGATGCAGTTGCAGTTGGTGCAGGAGGTTATCCACTTCCTCAGGTTACTTTCTATTATTTAAGAATTGTATTTATTTCTGTGTAGAAATTTTTTTAAGGTTAATTAGGTCATTGATTGATTGATTGGTTTTCATATCTTCTAGATGCCGCAGGTAGCTTCTGAGGAACAAATCCAGAAACTCTTATCAATGGGTTTTGAAAGGGTAACTGTTATACCCCTTTCATTTTGCATGTTTTACAACTGTAGTATAAGTCTATAAGATGTTTGTTATATCTGACATATATGTCTTATAGGTTCCTTCTTTGAGGAACATAGTTTTGTGATTCAGTAATCATGTGATAGTTACATATGCTATGACACTTGCATATAAAAAAAATTAAGCTGGTGATTGCATGCTATGTTACTTATACTTGATTGTGAATGTTGGATATTGGTATTAATCTGAGAGGATTATGTTCAAAATTTTCCAAGTTTTCCATGTATTTGGAATATATTTAAATCATATCTTCATATCTATGTCTGAATATGCATTGGGTATGTGTTAGACATGGGTGCTCCAATAAAAATGAAGAGGCAGTGTAACATAAGTCAATTCACATTGGCACACTCACAAAACGCACTGTCATACCTGTGCACAAACTTCTGTTTCAACAGGAGAGTGACAAAAAAAAATTGTATTGGGTTTGTTTCAGACACAAGTGGAAGTTGCAATAGCGGCTGCCGATGGAGATCTTAACGTGGCTGTAGAAATTCTTATGAGTCAGCAGGTATGCCCTTGACAGCTGTAATTCTTTAAGTCATCGGTATTTATTGTTCTTATTTTTTGAGAATTATCGTGATTTTGTTACAGGGCTGATCTGCAAAAAATGTAAGGTCTTACGATTTTTAAACAACAAATATCCACTTGAGCTTGATTTCAAGCGGCTTAGTTCTTGCACCTTGTGTCCATATTGTAATTAGTGGTCATATCCACAGGAGCCAACAAAGAGCAAAGAAACATTATGAATTGGACTAATTGTACTAAACTTCTGTTTGAAGCTTTCTGCAATACATGACCTTGCTGAAATCATAGCCTGTCTTCTCAATTTTCCTTGATTTACTACGATACTCTTGTGTTCTTCACAAAATTGATACGTTTTAGGCACTATAGCGTAACCAACCACATATTTTTCTTTGTTTAAAAAGAATATAAAAGAGGTCATGATCTGTTGACACGGAGACGGATTCTAGATGTTGAGAGTCTGCAAGTGTTGATAAGATTTGCAAATTTGGGATCTGCTAAATTGATTAAGTGTGATTGGTTGATTGAAAAAGTGTTGTTAAGGCATGATTCCTCTCCCCTGATTCTGAGAAGAATTCCACCAGTTGAAATCCAGATCCTCGAGATACTTGACCTGATGCCACGCCAAATGAATGGAGAACTTTCACAAACCACGGGTGAAGGAGGAGGTGAAAACGCAAGTGGCAAAAATATATCCTTCCCATCGCTCGACACGTCACTTAGTTGATATTCATCTCTTCTGATGGAAACCTTATATTGCTAATGGGGATCCTCGAGCCCTCTCGAATAGAGAACCTGTCGCATTTCTTCCACTTTAGTGGTGAAGGAGGCGCAGTCGCTCACAGCAGGGATATCATCCCCTCTGTTTCCCCCTTCCCCTTAGAGATTTGCAAGCAGAAAACAAAGGAAAAGACAAACAAAGACGATCCAAACGGTAATAGGGAACAAAGTAAAACTTATCGAAAGACAAAAAAGCCAAACAAACTTCAAAAAATAGAGAAGAGAAATCTCGAGAAAGTACACTTGGAATGCAAAAAATATTCAAGAAACACGAAATCACAACACAACTCAAAATCCATAAGCTTCCTATTTCCTGGTATCACGAGCCTAAAGTCAAACATTTTTTTTTCTTTTCTCTCGTAGGCATGGACAAGACTATTGTAGTCTCTCAATCTCTCTAATCCTCCTACAAAACAAATCAATCTTCTCCCACCCAATCTGTCAAACTGCATCCTCTCTTATCAACCCAAATTCAACCATCAACATGATGTATTACAACTACCGGCTCTACTTCTTTTGTGCAACAACTTGATGACTTTACGAATTAACTAAAATACGACAAAGGCAAGCGCACCTATCGAATGGTAGTATAGCTACGGTGAGTTGGGAATATTGTATCCATAAGGACTAAAAATACTAGTAATTACTATATTTTTATTATCTAACTTATAAATTGAAGGGTTGTTTTTAATAAAAAATTAAACTAAACTAATTATTAAGCGACATAGAGCAAATTGGGAAAATAATCAAATAAAACTTATGAGAGAGATAATATCCAGGAAAGAATCCACCTAGACTTCATTTATTATTCTAAATCTGAATTAAACGATTTATTCATTTGACTTGATCCGTAGAAATCCCTAAATTATATTAATATCCCTTTCGAGAGTAAAAATAACTGACTCTAGATTGATTAATTGAAATCTCTTTCTAATTAAAATCCCTATTTTCGCATTAACTAGATCTATGGATTCCTCTATTAGATTTGACTCTAATCCGATAGATTTATGGCGTCTTATTCCTAGGATTGCATGCAACTCCACTCAATTATGCCAAATCTACTCTTAAACAGGAACTTTTGCTCCACTGAATAAGCACATCAATCATGAATTAATATCCTAAAAACATTAAAAATGAAGGTAAGTAAACATAATTGAGATTAAGAACAAATATTTATCATGTAATTCAGAAAAATCAAATAATAAGATATATCATAGGTTTCATCTTCCCTAGGTATTTAGGGAATTTGGTTCATAATTGGAAATGAAAACATCTCAAAAATAGGAAAACAACAAAATATAAAGAAACCCAAAAACTTCTAAAGAAATTGAATGGAGATCTTCAGTCTTGAAGGAGATCCTGCTTCTAAGTTGAGTCTGTTAGCGTTCTTTGAGTAATTTCAGCGTTCTACTCTGCGTCCTCCCTTTTATTTATAGACTTTAGAATACTCAGAAACCCTAAAAATTGGGTTTTTCCGCGTAACAAGAAAGTAGGGTGCGAAATCGACACGGACTGGCACATGGGCATGTGGCCAACCCTTGTGGAAATGCCTAGGCCGTGTGGATCCTGGAAACAACTCTTTTTGCCTAATTTTGGTTCGTTTTTTACTCCTTTCGCTCCCCTGTGCTCACCTAAGTATAGAAACATGAATTTAAAAGATTAGGAGCATTAAATTCACTAATTCATATAATAAATCATACAAAAACTTATCAAGAATGGAATAAAAAATATGTTACTTTTATGGCTTATCAAATGTCCCCACACTTAAGCATTTGCTTGTCCTCAAGTAAAATCCTCAACTTACAATTAAAATTAATCTTTCTCAGCTTGTAATTCTCATCAATAATGTTTTTTCATTATTCACAAATAATTACACATTGATAATTCAACTAAAAGAGCCCTAAAGATTCAAATAATCCAAGTCACACATTTTTTAAGACATGAAAACATAGGTTTCTCCCCTTATCTAAGTAATTTACCTTTAATTCAAAATCAACAAGATTTTACATCCCCACTAAAGATTCACTCAAATCACTCAAAATGTTTAAGGTTCAAAAATTAAGCACTCAAAAGTCAATTATGAAAAGTCATTACCATAGGTTTGCATGAAAATCAAATCTCTACCACTATAAAATGATATGATACACAAATCAAAAGGTCTTTAAAGGGTTGTAACGGGCCTTGGGTTAAGGGTGTGGATAAAGGCTGAAAAAGATGGTTACAATCGAGATCGAATTGATAAATCACCTAACTAGAAAAATAAACTAATACTGAATAATTGCATCAATCGAAATTATTAAAGAATAACACGAGCTTCTTCTCAGAATATGAAATTAACTACTTAAGCTCAAAAACATAGAACTAGTAATAATCAACATAAATGTATTTTTTTTTCACCTTTTTATTCATTTTTTTTAGAACAATGGATAATAAGAGAAAATTTAACAACTGAAATAAAAGAACATAGTTAAGCAACTAACCAAATTAAATATCGACAAAAAAGGAGTCAATAAAATGGGAAATAATTCTCAATGAATCAAAAATGAGTTATGGGTTAATATTAATGGGTAAATCAAGAAATGGTTGGTTAGGCTGAAAATGGTTCACTAAGGGTTAATTATGAAGGTAGGCTTATGGGATAAGTGGGTTAAAACCTAGGTGCCTTTATCATCTCAGTATATCAAATCAAAGGTGTGGTGTTGACATGTATAATCAAAGCAAGTTCTAGAATAACCAATCAATATTGACACACTCGTAACCAATAATAGAGTGAGCAAGAAAAGTGTATGCTCTAAAGGCTTAAAATCTTACAAAAATTATAGTTTTTAATGTTAATCTTGCAAATCTCAAACTTCAAGGTAATACTTCAATTTAGGGAAATAGCCTAAAATTTTTAATTTTGAAAATAGATTTATCATGTTTGATTCTCTAGTGTCTTAAAGTTTAAACAATCAATGCACAGTTACCTATGAATTTAATCTAAAACACATCAAGGATAATCATAAATCAATAAAAATTCATTCTAATAGTAATGTGAGAAAATTACTTAAACACAAGACATAATTCAAAGATTTTCTAATAATTCTATAGATAACTTCCCCACACATGTACATTGTCCTCAATGTACGAACATAAATAATCACAGTATAAACAAAATATCATAAGAGAGGGAGAAAATTGAAACTGCCCTGAATATTGGATGAAATCTTCAGAAAAGTGAAAAGCAGAATTGCAGTCAAATCTAAATGTAACTCATGATTCCGAGCAAACTAACAAGAAAATAAACACAAATAATAAAGAAGATTAAGGGGTTATAACTCGATTAGAAACAATTTCAAAAGATAATGAAAATAAGTTGAAGAAAATAAAATAAAATAAAATAAAACAACTAAAACAGAATTAAAAAGGAAGATAAAAAAAATCAATGATATCAATAAACTTAAAGGTAATTGTAATGATAATAGTAAAAAAAATATGAAAAAAATAGAAATAGCAAAATAAAATTAAAAATAATTAAAATATATAAAAAATTAAAATATAAAAAATTTAAAACTATAAGTATAAGAATTAATTAATTAGTAAAATAAAAATAAATAATATAATAATTAATAAAAAATAAAATAAAATAAAATAAAATAAAATTGGGGTGATTAACCTAGTTTTCACATGGCCATGGCCATGCCCGTATGGGTTACACGGCCATGTGCTAGACCATGTGTGTTTTCCTTTACTTCTCCTACGCCCATGTGAGATCTTACATGCCTATGTGGCCAGGCCGTGTGGGTCACAAGGCCATGTCGCTAGGCCGTGTAACTCACTGACTTTGAAAAAAAATTAGCTCTAGGTTTCACACGGCCTAGGACATGCCCGTGTGGGCCACACAGCATGTCGCCAAGCCGTGTGTGTTTTTCTTTACTTCTCCCACGCCTATGTGAGAGCTCATACGCCCGTGTGGCCAGGTCGTGTGGGTCAAAAATACATTTTTTTTAGATTTTGAAATTTAATTAATTTTTTTTAAAAAATCATGAAATAATGTTAAGAAAATTAGCAGTGTTAACACTCGGGTTGCTTCCCGAGAAGCGCTTATTTAAAGTCTAAGCTCGACTTACCTCGTATTTGCACGATTACGGTGGTTCATAGAGTCGAAACTCCTCTTTCTCACTGTCAATTCTATTATCAACATAAGGTTTTAGCCGAGTAATATTTATCTTAAAAGTGCCAAATTTAGAATGATTTACCTCGACTGTACCGTATGGGAAAATATTTAGTACCGTAGAAGGAGTTGCTCCGTTTGCATTAAGCTTTGAAGTGGCGATTCGAGAGTCTGTTTTATCCAACAATACCTTATCGCTAATCTTAAATTGGTTCGTCTCATCCTTAAGCTCGTCATAGAGTCACTTTGGTTCATTGTGTATTCTAGGATTCTCCTTCACGTGTGTCCGCCATTCATCTAGTTCATCGATTTGTAATCTACTTCATGATTTGTTCTGTTTTTGTCATGTAAACTGGACTGCTGCTCTATCACATTTTTCCGAGGTGTTTCCTACAAAGAATGTTGAGCCACAATGTTATTAACATTAACAGAACTCATAATATCATCTCGATCACTAGATATCCTAACAAAATCACGAGCTTGTAGTTTAATCGTGTCATCACCTATACGAAGTATGAACTCACTTGTACCAACATCTATGATAGTTTTGGCAGTTGCTAAAAAAGGCCGTCCTAAAATCAACGGTACGTCACTATTCTCATCCATGTCTAGAACAACAAAATCAATTGTGAAAATAAATTTATCAATTTTGACGAGTACATCTTCAACAATACCCCTAGGAAATCTAATTATTCTATCTGCTAATTGAATGCTCATCCTAGTTTGTTTGGGTTTCCCAAGACTTAGTTGCTTAAACATTTTGTAGGGCATGACATTAATACTAGCCCCTAAATCAGCCAAAGCATTATTAACACTTAAACTACAATTAAACAAGGAATAGTAAAACTCCCTGGATCTTTCAAATTGTTGAGTAGTTTATTCTGCAAAATGGCTGAGTACACTACATTTAGTTCCACGTGCGATGAATCATCTAACTTCCACTTAAAAGTTACTTTAAAAATTTAATAGAATTTGGCATCTGCGAAAGAGCTTCAATAAACGGTAAGTTAATATGTAATTTTTTTCAACAGTTTAAGGAATTTACCGAATTGTTCATTTGTGTGGTCTTTCTTTATCGCATTTGGATATGACACACGAGGTTTATATTCCTTACTGACCAAATCTTGCTTATTTTGGCTTACCTCAACCTTACCATTGCTTACCACAGTTTCTTGCCTCAGTTCAGATTCAGTAAACCCTTTTTCATCTCGAATAGTAATCGCATGAAGCTGCTCTCTTGGGTTAGTTTCGGTGTTGCTTGGCAAGTTACCCTGTGGTCATTCTGAAATCATCTTTGCCAATTGACTAACTTGATTCTCAAGCACTTGAATCGATGCTTGTTAATTTTTGAGTGCTGTTTTGGTGTTTTAGAAACGAGTTTCTGACACCGAAATAAACTTCGTCAACATCTCCTCAAGGTTTGGCTTCTTCTCCTGCTGGTAAGGTGGTTGAAAACCTAGAGGGGGTTGTGGTTTTTGATTTCCTTGACCACCCCAAAAGAAGTTGGCATGGTTCCTCCAACCTGCATTATAAGTGTTACTATAGGGATTATTCTGAGGTTTAAAATTATTCCCCATATAGTTGACTTGTTCGTCTTCTGTGTTTAAGTTGTAGGATCGATTTTCTGAATGGTTTCCTCCTCCATTTGCGTCGTATTGCATCATCAGATGTACCTGCATAAAACCATATAAACCATCAATCTTTTTATTCAAAAATTTTACCTGATTTGACAACATGGTGACCGCATCAACGTTAAAAACATCGGCTACTTTCATCGGCTTTGTTCTCATAACTTGCCACTGATAATTATTGAATGACATCTTTTCTATAAAATCATAAGCCTCCTCAGGTGTTTTATTATTCAAAGTACCACCGGTGGATGCATCGATCAACTGCCTAGTTGAGGGGTTCAAACCGTTGTAAAAAGTTTGAACCTGTAGCCATAGAGGTAACCCATGATGAGGGCACCTTATCAATTAGTCCTTATACCTCTCCCATGCATCATATAAGGTCTTCAAATCCATTTGCATGAAGGAAGAAATATCATTCCTCATCTAGGCTATCTTAGCCGGTGGAAAGTACTTCAACAAGAATTTTTCGGTCATTTGTTGCCATGTAGTAATTGATCTTTATGGTAGAGAGTTCAACCATTGTTTAGCTTTATTTTTTAATGAGAACGGAAACAACCGTAGCCGAATGGCATAATCAGAAACGCCATTTATCTTAAAAGTGTCGCAGAATTCCAGAAAGTTAGCCAAATGAGTATTTGGGTCTTCGTCCTGCAAACCATCAAACTGAACAAACTGTTGAATTATTTGAATAGTGTTAGGTTTCAGTTCAAAATTATTTGCAGTAACAGCGGGTCTAACAATACTCGATTCAGCTCTAGTTAAATTAAGCTTAGCATAATCGTACATAGTACGAGGAGCAGGATTTGGATTTACAGGATTTACAGCAACCACAGGAGGTAGTTGATTATTATGATTTTCTGCCATCTCCTCAGTATTAATAACAATGTCCTCTTGCTCTTTTATTATACTCTATCGAATCTGCCTCGCTTCTCTACGGTTTCTGTGAGCTGTACTTTTGATCTCACTGTCAAATACTAGAGGTTCTGACGGGTTTCTTCTAGTCATAAAATAAAGGAACTTGCCAGAAGCAAATAAGAGAAAAAGTTAGTAAATTAAAATAAAAACAAAAGTAAATTGCAATAAAAATAAAAATGGCTAAAATAATAAAAATTAAGTGCTCCTAATATTTTTGTGACACCCCTAAAGTGACCCTAGTCGGAAAGTGGTTTCGGGACCACAAAATCGAGTCATAAAAATAATTAGCCGTCATATTTTATGACTATTATATGTGAATACGAATGTGTGAAAGTTTTAAGCTTTGATTTAGTAAATTGCATGTGAATTTAGTCAATAGGACTTATGTGTGACACTTTTGAAATGTGATAGATCAAAACATAAGGATCTATTAGTGCATGAAATAAAAAGGGTGGACTTGCATGTCATTTTCCCCCCCTAATATGTAGTGGCCGGCCATGAGCATGAGAGTGGACAAAATGTTATGGGGTGAAACATGTTGGAAACATGTTGTGTTAGTGTGTTATGGGAGAAAGAATATAATAAAGGGTTAGTAATAAAGAAATGAAAAGGGAGGGGTGATGAGAACAAAGTTGTCTCATCCATGTTTCCCCCCCCATTGCCGTAACTTGAGAATAGAAAGAAGAAAAAAAATTTCTTTGTTTGATTTCGGCTTGGAGAATATTTAGAAAGAGGTAAGTACTTTGAAATTCTTGAAAATTTATGTATAATTTTGGTGATTTGTTCAAATTCTATCCATTCCATGAGTTAAATTTTTTTGGTTGTTTGGAGGGTTGATATTCGGCCAAGTAGTTTGAAACTCTTGGTAAATATTTTTCTTTCTTTCTTTATGTCATTAAAAAGGATTAAAATGCATCAATTGATTAATAAGCATGCTATCATGAAAATGTTAAAGTGTTATGTCTTTAGAATGTTGAGGTTTTGAATGGCAATTATATCATTAATAAATATATGGATGGTAATGGCTTAATGCATGATGTCTTTATATGTTTATTTTAAAGTTATTTGTGAGATAATTATTTTTATAAGTATTATAAAACATAAAATGGAAAGCCATGCATGTTTGTATCTTCAAGGCCGAATTGAAGTTGTTTTGTAAGTTGGAGTATTTGTGATGATATTTAACCTTAGACAATTGATATGGACGGTATGGGGCATAAAAAAAAAAGAACATGCATGTAGTTCATCTTGGAGGCCGAACAAAGGAGAAAGAAAATAAAATTTGTGGCTTTGAAGTTTCGGCCATTTGGAAGCAAAAGTTCAAGGTGAAATTCAGGTTGTTTTTGTTAATTTTTAGTATCATTGAATTCCTTACTTAATTTTCTCTAAAACCCATGAGTTAATTTTTGTTTTGGTGAATAATTGATGTTCGGCCATGAGTTGATGAGCTAAGAAATTTGAGTTTGATGTTAGAATTTGGAAATCAAGTGTTAGATGAATGCCTTTTGTGTTACGATTTTATGTGATTTTGAGTTTAAGATTAGTTTGTGAAAATTATTTGATAGGAGGGTTAAATGGTTAAATAAATGAAATATGAGAATTTATATTTGAATAAGACATATTCGGTTTTAGTGTGCCATGGGAAGAATTTAATTATTTTGATGTATTAAGGTATGTTAATGCTCTATCATTGAAAATCTTTGTATATTTGGAGTGGCCACCAAGTATAGAAGCTAGCTCATGGCAAATGTTTTTGTAAAGTTATGAATATGACACTCGGCCATGGATGCATCATTCTTTCTTGATGTTGCATGTATTCGGCTAGAGGCAAGCATATTGATGCTTTTATCTTGGCTTAGACAATCGGCTAAAAGAGAGTGTGGGCTAATATGTTGAATTGATTTATGATTTCATATGTATGTGACTTTAATGTCTAATGTATGTATATATGGGCTAAATACCTTGAGTTCCTCTTTTGATGCTCAAATGATTAAATCAATTTATTTGTTAAATTAAGCTCAAGAGCTTAGAGGACCAAAGTTGGATAAGGGAAGGGAAGAAGTGATCGAATAGCCGTCGAAATTGTTCGACCACATCCGAGGTAAGTTTTAAGTGTTTAAACGTTGAGTAAATTCAATTATAATAGGACAAAATGAGTTGATTTAATAAGATATGATGTGGCCATGATATGTTCTAAGCTCAAATGGTAAGTTCTTAAGTGTTTGAGCTTGGGAATTTAAGGGTAATTTGAAATAGTCTGCTTCGGACAGCAGCAGTAAGGTGACTTTAGAAAATCACCATAAATTTATGGAATTAAATTAGAGGCTGAATGAGACATGAAATTAAAGCTTAATGAGTCTAGTTTCTTATAAAAGAAACCGTGTAAGCAAAGGAATTTCCGATAATGAGATATTTAAAGTTGTGTGAGATGGTGTCAGAATGACTCCGAAATCCCCTTTCTGTTTTTAGAAAATCATTATAAATTGTACAAAAATGGTTATAATATAAAATTTATATGCTTAGACTCCTTAATGAGTCTAGTTTCAAAGAAATCAAATACAACACATTTTGAATTCTGTAAAATGAGAAATTTGATTCGTAGTGAAGAGTGGTCAGATTAGTCAAACAGTGAAACAGGGGAAACCTTAAGAAAAATCTGGTATTGATTGGCCAAACCTAAAATTCTGGAAATTTTATGGGTGGAAGATATACGAGTCTATATTCAGGAAAAATTAACGGAAAGTGATTTGGAGTTTTGTAGCTCTAGTTATAAATAATTTAGTGACTATTGCTCAGGAAAAACAGCTTGTGCTGAATTTGAGATTAGGTTGTGAACCTTGATAAACTTGTTTTAGTTGCTCACAAGCTATTGATTAAACCCATACTTGAATTCTAAATCGTGATATTGTAAGTTCTTGAGTAATAGAGCTTAAATTATGATTTGATTAGATCATGTTTTAAGCAAATTAAAATCATGCTATTTGTGTGTGGCTATTGAGCCGAAATTGTAAGAATGATAAGTGTCTTGTGTTTGAGTTTTGCTAACGAAAATGAAATACGAATGTGCCATGATTTATTATTAAATGTGCATGGTTATTTGAATGATGTCCGGGCTAAGTCCCGAAGGCTTTGTGCTAAGTGACCATATCCGGACTAAGATCCGAAGGCATTTGTGCGAGATACTAATTCCGGGCGAAGCCTGAAGGCATTTGTGCGAGTTACTAAATCCGGGTTAAGTCCCGAAGGCATTTGTGCGAGTTACTATAACCGGGCTATGTCCCGAAGGCATTTGAACGAGTAGCTATATCCGGTTAAATTCCGAAGGTATGTGATTTGGGAATGAATGATCTTGCTGTAAAAATTTCAGTTAATACGCTTGAAACATCCCAACATTGAGGTATGTTTCGTATGTGCTTTGAATTAGTTGAGCCCTTACAAATAAGTATTCGCTAAGTTGATAAATGAGCTACCGGCCTTTGGCTAAGTTGATCTTTGTGTATGAATAAAAGGGTTGGTAATGTGAAAGTGTATATATGTGATAAGGCCTAATGGCCGATGTGATGAATGTGAAAGTGTATATATATGTGATAAGGCCTAATGGCCAATGTGATGAATGTGAAAGTGTATATATGTGATAAGGCCTAATGGCTGATGTGATGAATGTGAAAGTGTATATATATGATAAGGCCTAATGGCCGATGTGATGAATGTGAAAGTGTATACATGTGATAAGGCCTAATGGCCGATGTGTTGAATGTGAAAGTGTATATATGTGACAGGGCCGAGTGGCCAACGTGATGGATGTGAAAGTGTATAAATGTGATAAGTCCCGAAGGGCATTTGTGTCAGCACTATATCCGGCTTAAAACCCCGCAGGCTTTATGTGAGAATATTATCACTGATTAATGTCCGTAAGCTTCGTGCTCGTACTATATCCGAGCTCTAAAGACCCGATGACTACGTGTGGGGATTTTGTCCAGGTAAGACCCGATAACTTCGTGTGGAGATTATGTCCGGGTAAGACTTCGTAATAAGAATTGCTTATAAATATATTCAATGCGAAAGGTTAAACAGGTATGTACTCCAAGTTTATATGTGAGCTTGATTTGCACTAAATCATAAGGTAGTTATGTGATGCATACAAGAGCAATCTATGAGACTATTCCTATGATTATGTGACATCGGATCAGTGTGAGAGGTTATGTGAAATCATACGATATATCTCTGTCACATGAGCTCACTTTTATATGAAAGTTTATCTGCCTATTGTATATGATGAGATGTGCATATTCGGAAAAGGGATGGTATGCCCGAAGGAAGAGTGAAATAAAATATACGAACAACTATGTTATAAGTTGATTGTTATCTGTTGGCACTGCTTAAAACTTACTAAGCATTGTAATGCTTACTCCATTTACTCTGTTTCCTTTGTTTTATAGATCTCATTTGGAAGCTACAGGCTCGGGGATCATCAGCAATTAGTCACACTATCACTATCCATTGTTTGGTACTGCTACGTTTTGGATTATCTTATAGCATGTATAGAATAGACTAGCGGCGGAAGAATATCTTTGGTTAATGTATATAAGCCATGCGAAAATGGCATCTTTTGAATGTTTACTTAGTGAAGTTTAAATTTTACCTCTGGTTGTGCTTAGTACTTATTTAAACGAACGATCTTTATTTCAAGAAAAAGTTCAAAATTTTACTGTTCTGACATGAGTTACAAGTCCGGTAATGCCCCTTACCTATTCTGGCGACGGTTACGGGATAGGGGTGTTACATTTTATTGGTATCAGAGCTACGGTTTAGTCGATTTTAGGACTAACGTAGCACGCGTGAGTCTATTTATACATGCCATAAAGTGATAAAATGATAGTGTGATGATTTTTGGTTATGAAAATGTGTTTGCTGTATTGCAATGAATCTTGATCCCGATCGAGCTGTAGCAAGATTCTGACTATGAGAATTTGCGATATAACTTCACTTAGATATGCCTAAATTATTAAGTTGATCAGGTACGTATCATGTACTCGTATTTGAATTTCGATTTGGATTGAATTATAAGGGTATAAGTGATGCAATTTTGAAAGAGTGTTATGACTATAAATGTGATTTTTGTATGTGGCTATGGAACTGGAAGTTGAATGGTCGATAAGCATGTTGTGTTTGCATTCAAGTAATGTAAATGATATACTAATGTGTATTGCTATATGTGTATATGTACATGAGAATTGAGAGTGATATATCCGGGCTAAGTCCCGAAGAGCATTCGTGCTAGTGATGTATCCGGACTAAGTCCCGAAGAGCATTCGTGCTAGTGATATATCCGGGCTAAGTCCCGAAGAGCATTCGTGCTAGTGATGTATTCGGGCTAAGTCCCGAAGAGCATTCATGCTAGTGATGTATCCAGGCTAAGTTCCGAAGAGCATTCGTGCTAGTGATATATCCGTGCTAAACCCCGAAGAGCATTCGTGCTGGTGTTATGTCCGGGCTAGGTCCCGAAGAGCAATCATGCTGGTGACGTGTATTCGGGCCTTCGTGCCTAGTAGGCTTCGTGCCGGTAATTTGAGCAAAGTTTAAGTATTCATTACTATACGAATTCAAATTTAAATGAGATGATATGTTTAAAAGTGTACATACATGATGTTTATAGACTTGGTTAAGTCATATCAATATGTATTAACGAATGAATAATAGTACTATGTATGTGAATAATTAGAGGCACTGTGTGTGTGCGAATTCCTTTAACCAAGCACTATGAGTGCGAGATCGGTCAGTGGGCACTAAGTGTGTGAAGTGGAATTCATGTAAGACCTCGTTTGGGACGAAGGCATTGATTTGAGATAGTGTGTAAGACCATGTCTGGGACATGGCATCGGCTCGATATGTGAGAATATGTAAGACCATATCTAGGATATGGCATTGTAAGAGCTATATGTGCTATTGCTGAATGGACACTATTTTGTTAATCTTGTTCAAGAAATTATTTTGATTAAGTTTCGACATTCGAAAGTTTGAAAGAATTTTTGATGAATGTTGATAATTTTGGATATACGAGTTATGCGCTAGAATAAATCTCATGCCAGTGTATTATATTAGGCTTTATGCCTATTCGACTGTATACGGGTAACGTTAACTATGATTGAATGTGCTAAATGAACTAAATGTTCAGGTACGTGGAAGTTGATTTTCTTTTGGAAATGAGTTAAGTTGAATATTGAGATGTGATAAAGTTATAAAGGATATTTATTGGGATGTTTGAGTATATGTGTACTTTCGGTTAGGTTACAGCTTATTCATGAATGAAAATGTGGGTTACAAATATGTGAGTTGATGATGTGAATTATACATGTTAATATGTGCTTAATATGTGTTTGAAATGCATTTGTGAATTAAGTTAAGTGATTATTACTTATGAAATCAAGAAAATGAGATATATGTGCATACTTGTAGAAATGTTTATGTATTTGTTTTAAGATAAGAAAATGATTTTATAAATCGATGCGAAATCAATAATGAATTACAATTGCTATCAATGAGCTAATGTATTTGTGGATATAATTCAATAAGAGGACGTTATCCTAAACTATGCATCGGTAGAAATTTTCGGGGACGAAAATTTCTTAAGTGGGGAAGAGTTGTGACACCCCTAAAGTGACCCTAGTCGAAAAGTGGTTTCGGGACCACAAAATCGAGTCATAAAAATAATTAGCCGTCATATTTTATGACTATTATATGTGAATACGAATGTGTGAAAGTTTTAAGCTTTGATTTAGTAAATTGCATGTGAATTTAGTCAATAGGACTTATGTGTGACACTTTTGAAATGTGATAGATCAAAACATAAGGATCTATTAGTGCATGAAATAAAAAGGGTGGACTTGCATGTCATTTTCCCCCCCTAATATGTAGTGGCCGGCCATGAGCATGAGAGTGGACAAAATGTTATGGGGTGAAACATG
The DNA here is from genome assembly GCF_007990345.1 of Gossypium hirsutum. Classification (NCBI taxonomy): domain Eukaryota; kingdom Viridiplantae; phylum Streptophyta; class Magnoliopsida; order Malvales; family Malvaceae; genus Gossypium; species Gossypium hirsutum. The sequence goes on from NC_053432.1 coordinate 72,105,316, forward strand.
TTGGAAACATGTTGTGTTAGTGTGTTATGGGAGAAAGAATATAATAAAGGGTTAGTAATAAAGAAATGAAAAGGGAGGGGTGATGAGAACAAAGTTGTCTCATCCATGTTTTCCCCCCCATTGCCGTAACTTGAGAATAGAAAGAAGAAAAAAAATTTCTTTGTTTGATTTCGGCTTGGAGAATATTTAGAAAGAGGTAAGTACTTTGAAATTCTTGAAAATTTATGTATAATTTTGGTGATTTGTTCAAATTCTATCCATTCCATGAGTTAAATTTTTTTGGTTGTTTGGAGGGTTGATATTCGGCCAAGTAGTTTGAAACTCTTGGTAAATATTTTTCTTTCTTTCTTTATGTCATTAAAAAGGATTAAAATGCATCAATTGATTAATAAGCATGCTATCATGAAAATGTTAAAGTGTTATGTCTTTAGAATGTTGAGGTTTTGAATGGCAATTATATCATTAATAAATATATGGATGGTAATGGCTTAATGCATGATGTCTTTATATGTTTATTTTAAAGTTATTTGTGAGATAATTATTTTTATAAGTATTATAAAACATAAAATGGAAAGCCATGCATGTTTGTATCTTCAAGGCCGAATTGAAGTTGTTTTGTAAGTTGGAGTATTTGTGATGATATTTAACCTTAGACAATTGATATGGACGGTATGGGGCATAAAAAAAAAAAACATGCATGTAGTTCATCTTGGAGGCCGAACAAAGGAGAAAGAAAATAAAATTTGTGGCTTTGAAGTTTCGGCCATTTGGAAGCAAAAATTCAAGGTGAAATTCAGGTTGTTTTTGTTAATTTTTAGTATCATTGAATTCCTTACTTAATTTTCTCTAAAACCCATGAGTTAATTTTTGTTTTGGTGAATAATTGATGTTCGGCCATGAGTTGATGAGCTAAGAAATTTGAGTTTGATGTTAGAATTTGGAAATCAAGTGTTAGATGAATGCCTTTTGTGTTACGATTTTATGTGATTTTGAGTTTAAGATTAGTTTGTGAAAATTATTTGATAGGAGGGTTAAATGGTTAAATAAATGAAATATGAGAATTTATATTTGAATAAGACATATTCGGTTTTAGTGTGCCATGGGAAGAATTTAATTATTTTGATGTATTAAGGTATGTTAATGCTCTATCATTGAAAATCTTTGTATATTTGGAGTGGCCACCAAGTATAGAAGCTAGCTCATGGCAAATGTTTTTGTAAAGTTATGAATATGACACTCGGCCATGGATGCATCATTCTTTCTTGATGTTGCATGTATTCGGCTAGAGGCAAGCATATTGATGCTTTTATCTTGGCTTAGACAATCGGCTAAAAGAGAGTGTGGGCTAATATGTTGAATTGATTTATGATTTCATATGTATGTGACTTTAATGTCTAATGTATGTATATATGGGCTAAATACCTTGAGTTCCTATTTTGATGCTCAAATGATTAAATCAATTTATTTGTTAAATTAAGCTCAAGAGCTTAGAGGACCAAAGTTGGATAAGGGAAGGGAAGAAGTGATCGAATAGCCGCCGAAATTGTTCGACCACATCCGAGGTAAGTTTTAAGTGTTTAAACGTTGAGTAAATTCAATTATAATAGGACAGGATGAGTTGATTTAATAAGATATGATGTGGCCATGATATGTTCTAAGCTCAAATGGTAAGTTCTTAAGTGTTTGAGCTTGGGAATTTAAGGGTAATTTGAAATAATCTGCTTCGGACAGCAGCAGTAAAGTGACTTTAGAAAATCACCATAAATTTATGGACTTGAATTAGAGGCTGAATGAGACATGAAATTAAAGCTTAATGAGTCTAGTTTCTTATAAAAGAAACCGTGTAAGCAAAGGAATTTCTGATAATGAGATATTTAAAGTTGTGTGAGACGGTGTTAGAATGACTCCGAAATCCCCTTTCTGTTTTTAGAAAATCATTATAAATTGTACAAAAATGGTTATAATATAAAATTTATATGCTTAGACTCCTTAATGAGTCTAGTTTCAAAGAAATCAAATACAACACATTTTGAATTCTGTAAAATGAGAAATTTGATTCGTAGTGAAGAGTGGTCAGATTAGTCAAACAGTGAAACAGGGGAAACCTTAAGAAAAATCTGGTATTGATTGGCCAAACCTAAAATTCTGGAAATTTTATGGGTGGAAGATATACGAGTCTATATTCAGGAAAAATTAACGGAAAGTGATTTGGAGTTTTGTAGCTCCAGTTATAAATAATTTAGTGACTATTTCTCAGGAAAAACAGCTTGTGCTGAATTTGAGATTAGGTTGTGAACCTTGATAAACTTGTTTTAGTTGCTCACAAGCTATTGATTAAACCCATACTTGAATTCTAAATCGTGATATTGTAAGTTCTTGAGTAATAGAGCTTAAATAATGATTTGATTAGATCATGTTTTAAGCAAATTAAAATCATGCTATTTGTGTGTGGCTATTGAGCCGAAATTGCAAGAATGATAAGTGTCTTGTGTTTGAGTTTTGCTAACGAAAATGAAATACGAATGTGCCATGATTTATTGTTAAATGTGCATGGTTATTTGAATGATGTCCGGGCTAAGTCCCGAAGGCTTTGTGCTAAGTGACCATATCCGGACTAAGATCCGAAGGCATTTGTGCGAGATACTAATTCCGGGCGAAGCCCGAAGGCATTTGTGCGAGTTACTAAATCCGGGTTAAGTCCCGAAGGCATTTGTGCGAGTTACTATAACCGGGCTATGTCCCGAAGGCATTTGAACGAGTAGCTATATCCGGTTAAATTCCGAAGGTATGTGATTTGGGAATGAATGATCTTGCTGTAAAAATTTCAGTTAATACGCTTGAAACATCCCAACATTGAGGTATGTTTCGTATGTGCTTTGAATTAGTTGAGCCCTTACAAATAAGTATTCGCTAAGTTGATAAATGAGCTACCGGCCTTTGGCTAAGTTGATCTTTGTGTATGAATAAAAGGGTTGGTAATGTGAAAGTGTATATATGTGATAAGGCCTAATGGCCGATGTGATGAATGTGAAAGTGTATATATATGTGATAAGGCCTAATGGCCGATGTGATGAATGTGAAAGTGTATATATGTGATAAGGCCTAATGGCCGATGTGATGAATGTGAAAGTGTATATATGTGATAAGGCCTAATGGCCGATGTGTTGAATGTGAAAGTGTATATATGTGACAGGGCCGAGTGGCCAACGTGATGGATGTGAAAGTGTATAAATGTGATAAGTCCCGAAGGGCATTTGTGTCAGCACTATATCCGGCTTAAAACCCCGCAGGCTTTATGCGAGAATATTATCACTGATTAATGTCCGTAAGCTTCGTGCTCGTACTATATCCGAGCTCTAAAGACCCGATGACTACGTGTGGGGATTTTGTCCGGGTAAGACCCGATAACTTCGTGTGGAGATTATGTCCGGGTAAGACTTCGTAATAAGAATTGCTTATAAATATATTCAATGCGAAAGGTTAAACAGGTATGTACTCCAAGTTTATATGTGAGCTTGATTTGCACTAAATCATAAGGTAGTTATGTGATGCATACGAGAGCAATCTATGAGACTATTCCTATGATTATGTGACATCGGATCAGTGTCTATGATTATGTGAAATCATACGATATATCTATGTCACATGAGCTCACTTTTATATGAAAGTTTATCTGCCTATTGTATATGATGAGATGTGCATATTCGGAAAAGGGATGGTATGCCCGAAGGAAGAGTGAAATAAAATATACGAACAACTATGTTATAAGTTGATTGTTATCTGTTGGCACTGCTTAAAACTTACTAAGCATTGTAATGCTTACTCCATTTACTCTGTTTCCTTTGTTTTATAGATCTCATTTGGAAGCTACAGGCTCGGGGATCATCAGCAACTAGTCACACTATCACTATCCATTGTTTGGTACTGCTACGTTTTGGATTATCTTATGGCATGTATAGAATAGACTAGCGGCGGAAGAATATCTTTGGTTAATGTATATAAGCCATGCGAAAATGGCATCTTTTGAATGTTTACTTAGTGAAGTTTAAATTTTACCTCTGGTTGTGCTTAGTACTTATTTAAACGAACGATCTTTATTTCAAGAAAAAGTTCAAAATTTTACTGTTCTGACATGAGTTACAAGTCCGGTAATGCCCCTTACCTATTCTGGCGACGGTTACGGGATAGGGGTGTTACAATTTTAGTCCCCGGTAACGGTGCCAAAAACTTGATAACGTCACGAACTAACTAAAATACGACAAAGGCAAGCGCACCTATCGAATGGTAGTATAGTTACGGTGAGTCGGGAATATCGTATCTATAAGGACTAAAAGTACTAGTAATTACTATCTTTTTATTATATAGCCTATAAATTGAAGGGTTGTTTTAAATCTAAAATTAAACTAAACTAATTACTAAGCGACAGAAAGCAAATTGGGAAAATAATCGAAGAAAACTTATGAGAGAGACAATACCCAGGAAAGAATCCACCTAGACTTCACTTATTATTCTAAATCTGAATTAAACGATTTATTCATTTGACTTGATCCGTAAAAATCCCTAAATTATATTAATATCTCTTTCGAGAGTAAAAATAACTGACTTTAGATTGATTAATTGAAATATCTGTCTTATTAAAACCTCTATTGTCGCATTAACTCGATCTATGGATTCCCTTATTAGATTTAACTCTAATTCGGTAGATTTATGTCGTCCTATTTCTAAGATTGCATGCAACTTCGCTCAATTTTGCTAGATCTACTATTAAACAGAGACTTTTGCTCCATTGAATAAACGCATCAATCATGAATTAATATCCTAAAAACATTAAACCTGAAGGTAAGTAAACATAATTGAAATCAAGAACAAATATTTATCATGTAATTCAGAAAAATCAAATAATAAGATCTATCATAGGTTTCATCTTCCCTAATTATTTAGGGAATTTAGTTCATACTTGGAAAGGAAAACATCTCAAAAATAGGAAAACAACAAAACATAAAGAAACCCAAAAACTTCTAAAGAAATTGAATGGAGATCTTCAGTTTTGAAGGAGATCCTACTTCTGAGTTGAGTCCATCAGCGTTCTTTGAGTAATTTCAGCGTTCTACTCTGCGTCCTTCCTTTAAGTCCTCTTCTAGTGTGTATTTATAGACTTTAGAATGCTTAGAAACCCTAAAAATTGGGTTTTTCTGCGTAACAGGAAAGTAGAGTGCAAAACCGACACGGACTGGCACATAGGCGTGTGACTAGCCCATGTGGCTCACACGGGTGTGTGGCCAGACCGTGTGGATCCTGGAAACAACTCTTTTTGACCAATTTTGGCTTGTTTTTCACTCCTTTCGCTCCCTTGTGCTCACTTAAGTATAGAAACATGAATTTAAAAGATTAGGAGCTTCGAATTCACTAATTCATATAATAAATCATCCAAAAACTCATCAAGAATATGATTAAAAACATGTTACTTTTATGGCTTATCACAACTCCTTACAATAAATTCCTCTGCTCAAACGCCGATCAAGTTTACCCCTCCAATTATCAAGCATGGAATACACAATGGCATCTTTGCTCATTGGATATGATTTTACATCATACGCCAAAGTACCACCTTCCTCTATGCCAACTACTTTTTGGCTTCGCCAAGACTAACTAATTTGAGGTGCTTTGGTTGCTTCTCTTTCTCTCAAGGTTGTCTCTCATGTTCTATATTTAGATACTTCTTTTGTTGTTTGGACTAACACTCTAGAAAATTTATTTATGTCCTCCTCATGCTCGGATTCTTTTTTTAAAAGAGTCTTTGGCTACTACTAAAAAGAGATCTCAAAGCATGGAAGCCTACTTACAACATATAAAAAATAGTCACTAGAATTAATATTGCAAGCACAAATATCACAATAGATGATGCTACTCTTTACGTTATTCATAATCTTCCACCAGAGTACTGTTTCTATACAAATACTCTTCGAACAAGAGAGATATAATTGACTTTTCAATAATTGCATGAGCTTTTATGTGATTATGAATATCTTCTCCAATGTGATGTTATCCTTTCTGTTCTGATTACTACCAACTTTGCCAGTTGTACCAACAATAATGGCAACTAGACTAATAACCGAGTGGCTCGTTCGTGTAATGGTTAAAGCCAACGATCCAACTGCCCTTGACAAAACAAATATCATTCCACTCCTCAAGGGACTAATAATCGAGTTATTTGTCAGCTTTGTGATAAACCTAGCCATACTATTAAATAATGTAGTAAGTTGCAAGCTGTGTTTCCATGGTTTACTGTTCCCCCTTCATCATCTTTTGGATCTATTGCTCATCAAGCACATTTTTCTTCACCTACTTCTAGTGGTTCTTCGAATTGGTTAGTTGATTCAGGTGCTTCACATCACATAACTACAAATATTTAGAACTTATCTCTTCATTCTGATTATGAAAGTGGTGTCGATCTTATGATTGATGATGGTAATAACTTACAAGTAACTCATTGTGTTAAGCCTTTACATTTATCTAATGTTCTTTGTGTTTCTGCTATGAATTAAACTTTAATTTTTGTTTATCAATTGGGTTCTTCAAATTTTGTAACAGTTGAGATCTCACATTTCTCATTTGTTATGAATAACTACTGCACGGGAAGCATCTAGTAACTGAAAAACCTAAAGATGGTGTGTATAAATAACCCTTACACATTTGTAAGCTGCGTTCATCACCACTAGCATATTCTATCCAAAGTTCTCAAATGTCAACTTGGCATTGTGGTTTCGTTCATCTCTCTACTCCAGTTATGCGTCTTGTTTTTAATTCTTTGAAATTTTTAATAAAATTTATTAGTTCACGTTTCTTTTGCAATTCTTGTAAGTGCAATAAAATGCATAAACTTCCAGTTACTATATGTTCGATAAAAAGTTCATCTCTTTTGGATCTTATTTATACTGATGTTTGGGGTCCAACACCTATTTCTTCAATTGATGATTTTCGTTATTATCTTTTATTTGTTTACCATTACACTAAATACATTTTTCTAAGTTTAAAGCTATTGTTGAAAGATACATCCAAAAGTTTATTGTTTCTTTTTATTTAGATAATGGTGGGGAGTTTACTCATCTTCGTGATTATCTTTCTTCTAATAGAACTTCTTACTTCCTTACTCGACCTTACACATTTGAACACAATGGGACTGTTGAACGTCGTTGTCGTCATATTGTTGAAACTAGGCTCACTTTACTTCATATAGCTAAAATACCTTCACAATTTTGGTCTTATGCATTTCTTGCAGCTACTTTTCTTTATCAATCGGATGCCAACTTTCATCTTAAATAATGATTCCCTGTATCCTTGTTTGAAACCCTACTCTAGAAAAAAGTTAGAACCCAAATCTAGACCTTGTATCTATTTAAAGTATGCTTTAAATCAAGTTTCTTACAAGTGGTTTGATCCATCAACAAATAAAATTTATATTTCTCATTATGTTAATTTTGTAGAGAATATTTTTTCATGTACTAATTTTGATCTTCATTCTACTTGTCCTTTTAAAGAGTCTTTTCATGAGTGAGTTTCTCACTATATTATTTCTATAACATCCACTTCTTTAGTTTTATCTTAGGTATCTCATGCACACCAATTTGATGGGCTTTCAGCTACTAATGCTTCTTTTGGTACAATACCTTCATCAAATGACTTGGATAATCATCAAGTTTCAAATTCAGGTAGACAATCCCCTACATTATATATTGTACCTCAAGATAATTTATAGAGCCTTCATTTTACACTTCCATGTCTCTACCATCAAATTCACCTCCATCAATGTCATCAAAACAATCCCTAGCACAACCTTTTTATCCCATGATTACCCAAGCAAAGAACAAAATTAGAAAACCTATACCTTTTCTTTTCCTTAACACTATTAAGCCCCCTCCTACACCACTTAACTTGATCCTCGAATCAATTCCATAAACCCGCAACCCAAACCAAGAGAAGTGGAACTACGAATAGTTACTCAAGCATTGAAAAGTGAGAAATGGCATCTTGTTATGATTGAGGAGATTAATGCATTCAAATCTCAAGGTACTTGGTATCTTGTTCCGCGACAGATGTTTAACAATATTGTTGTTTCTAAATGAATTTTCAGGATAAAATATAATTCCAATCATACAGACAATAAATAGAAGGCTTAACTTTTTGCTTAAGGGTTTAGTCAATGTCCTAGCATTGACTATATTAAAACTGATGCTCTTATGGCTAAACATACAATTGTAAGAACTATTCTTCTTTGGCAATTTCTAATGATTGGTCCCTTCATCAATTAGATGCTAATAATGCGTTCTTGATTAAGACCTTAACTAAAAATGTTTATATGTCATAACCTAAGGATTTTTTTGATAAAGAACACTCTACTCATGTTTACAAATTTCATAAGTCACTTTATGGTTTTAAACAAGCTCCTCGTGCTTTGTACTTAGAATTGTGAGATGATCTCATATCATTAAAGTTTGATATTGTTACATCTTATAGTTCTCTCTTTATTTATTTGGCAAATCTTGTGACTATCTATGTGGTTCTTTATGTTGATGTCTTGGTTGTTACGAGTAATAATTCTGATGCCTTAAATTAGTTTGTCATTACTCTTAGTCATCGATTTTCTATTAAAGATATTGGTGAGCTTCATTACTTCCTTAGAGTACAAGTTTCAAGACATAAAGATGGTTTATTTCTTTCTCAACTTAAATATATTGAAGATATTATTAAGAAAGTCAATTGAGCTAATCTTGTTACAACTTAAATTTATGTCTTGAAGATAGTGTTCATCTTGATAATCTTTAAGAGTATCATACAATTCTTGGTTGTCTTCAATATCTTAAACTTACAAGACTAGACATTGCTTTTGCTGTGAATAAATTGGCTCAATTTTCTCACCGACCAATGTAAAAAAACCATTGGGAAGTGGTTAAAAAACCGTTCGGTATCTTTGTGGTACTCTAGACCATGGTTTATTTCTTTACAATCTTTTTCTTTAGATCTCCATGCATCTTCAGATGTTGATTGAACAGGTAATAAGGATGATCGCACTTCTCCTAGTGAAAACATTGTTTTTCTAGCTCTAAAAAGCAACGTTTTGTTGCTCGATCTTCGACAGAAGCTGAGTATAGTTCTTTAGCATCCACTGCAGCTGAGTTGTGTTGGATTCTAAATCTACTTCAGAAACTCTATATTTTCTACTCTTCTCGACCAGCTATCTATTGTAATAATCTGGGGGTTACTTACCTGTTTGCAAATCCCAAGGTTTATTCTCAAATGAAACATATTGCAGTCAGATAATCATTTTTGTGCAAACCTTGGTCTAACAACAGAAGTGCTCATCTTTCTACTAAGAAACAACTAGTTGATTTGCTTACCAAAGCAGTTCCTGTTGAAGTTGGCCTGCATGCAACACATGCAGCACAGGAAGCAGCCAGGAAGCTGCCAGAGCCATATTTATGCCACCTAAAGTTCAAGCTGCTGTTCATTTTGTTACTTCAAGCACTAGTTTAGTTATTTAGTTCAAAATAAACTGAGTTGGTATAGCTTTTAATGTAATTAGGTGCTCATAGATTGACAAATCAGCTTACCTATGTGTGCAAATAATGTTTTCATAAATTTCAATGTAACTTAGTGGTGTTATGTGGATGTTTAGGTGATGTACTTGACTATAAATGTATTGTTTTTCTTATTAAAAAATTGAGCAAAATAGAGCAAAAATGAGCTGTCAGCCATAAGCTCCCTTACTGCACATTTGTGAACAAGTAAAAACTTCTCTTGCATCTTATTTCATTGTTCTATGTTCTCTATTTTCTTTTTTGCTGCTGTCAAAATTCCAACAGTTCCACATTATAATTTTGAACAATTGAGACTCAATATTGGTGTATCTAAGAAAAATCACAATCTTTATCTATTTCACTTAATTTTGTTTCTTTTTTATTTTTATCTCTTGCTATTTTGAGTTGCTTAGAATAAAATTTTATAGTGATATTGTTTAAATTTTCTATTTTGAAATATCTATTTCATGTATAAATATCATTGCAATATTAATAATATCTGATGAATTTTTACTCATTCATTAAACTTCTTTACCATTTCTTCACCATTTATATATAAAAAAATATCTAAACATTGAATACATAAAAAAGACGAGACTTCAAATACTATATAACCATTTGAATGATAAACAACGCCACATCAAAAATAAAAGATTATGGCCATTAAAAGTGTTGCTTCGAAATTTTAAAAATATCGTGCAACCCTTGTAGTTGCACCCTGACGCTAGTGCCCAAGCAACAATGACCTTTGCCCTCATCAAAGAGGAAGCATCATATTACAAGTCTAGAAAAACTTCACTATACTAGGGGCAATTACTATACCCATTCATCAAGGTAACATTAGAGAAAGAGCTTATGTTGTTACAAATATTCGATGGACAATGCACATTGTAACAACATTAAGAATAATTATCACATCTATGATCCTAACTTCCCAAACTTACCAACCTTGAAAACCATACTCACTAAACCTAAATAAAATTATATCCAACTAGCAGTCTGAATCAAATTTAAAATTGAAGGCTCGCACTAAGTCTTTCCCATCAATAAATCTTTTGAAAATAAATCTCTTTTAAAAGGAAGGGGCAAGAAAAGACGAGAGCGAAATTCTACTCTAACATCTTTTCAACCTTTTTCGGCAATCAAACCAAGCAACTTTACGCCCCTATATATTATGAATCACTCTAAAAATAAGAAACTCTTTTTCATTTTACGTAGTGTAAATCCTCGTTGTAATGTTTAAGATCTTAATGTTATAAAAAAAATCAAAGTTTGATGTTATAAAACTCTCCAACGTATTTCCATTCATTCACACTAATTTAAAAAATATATATATAGGGTTTACAAGCAAACATATAACTTTGTATATATGTGTATATATATGAATAGGTGTCAAACTCAAGACAAACTTGTTTTGGTATAAAAAAGTTACACGACCTAAAACCGACGATGACATGAAGCAATAAAATTTAATTATTAAATCCAGGTTCAATGTCAACATTTTTAATCCTTGCTTTTACTGGCCGGCCATCTCTTTCGGTGGCTTAACAATCAGGACTGGACATTTTGCGTAGTGTGCACAATAGTCACTTACACTTCCCAAGAATGCTCTGAAATCACCACAACAAAGCCACATTGTCGCTGAAATTAATTTTTCATAAGGGATGACAAAGACAACTTCATGGGTGCAGAGGAAAAGCAATTAAAATGCAAGTATGATTAAAAAGACCTTTGAATCCTGCCAAGGCCACGGTTGCCAACAAAAAGGAGGTCAACTTTCATTTCCTCGCTAATTTCACATAACTTATCCTTAGGATTTCCTTCAACAATCAGAGTTTCTGCTTTTATCTGCAGCAATTAATACCATTTTCAGTTTTCAATATTATATATAAAAGATAAATAATTAAAAGCTTGAATTGAATGACTAAGCTGCGTAGGAACATTGTTAATCTATTCTACGAGAACGTACGCATACCGACCTTGTTGTCACACATCTCTAGAGCACGGGAGAGTATACGAGCTGAAATTTGTTCTTGAGATTTCCTTACAGAATCCACCAGCGCAGTTGATGGATAAGCTGCATGCATCCATGCTTTATTAATTAACTATTAGCAACAGATAAGTTCTTAGTTGGACATTAATTAATTATTAAGTGGTGAAGAAACTAGGTGTGTATAAGAAAGAAAGAAGAGAACCTGCGACTCCTGGTCCAGCAGGGAAGGCAGAAGGGCCGACCCCATAGTGCTTGGATGGTTGGTGTACATGAACCAGGGTTAGCAAATTACGTTCCCCACCAGCAGCACTGTTGATCAGCACATTGAAAAGGTTATTCACCGTCCATTGGAGAGCATACAAACTCTCATCACTCTCATCAACACCCACTATAACTCTCATTTTCTTCAAAATCCTTCACAAAATTATGAACCAACTATAATTTTTTTTCTTATTATTTATTTATGTATATATGCCATTGGATGTGGTGTTTGAATCTTGATTGCACACTTGGAAACATGGGAGACGTGGAAGTTTAGGATGATGTTTACGAAAAGAGCTGGCTTCATTTATTTGGAGCCAAAATTGCCAGTTTTGGGCTGGATGCAACATGCCGATCGGGGTGATTGTCTTGTCAGAGCAACAGCAGCCTAGCTTGTCTTGTCCTTAAGGGGTGGCCAATCAATATTTTGATTACCCTCCCACTGCCCTACTAATCTCACCGCTTTCCTTTTGCGGCACCGATTCATAAATAACATAAGTTCCGTAATTGCAAGTGTCGTAACGTACGGCATACGGATTTTTGACTGCCACATACAAAACCTTAAATTAAGAAACAGCACCTTTTCTTATCTCTAGGCGGTAACTTATTAATCCTATACTGTATTAATTTTGAGTTATTTGTTAAAAGTTAAAGTTGCAATTAAAATAACACTTGAAAGAGTAAGATGTAAAAATGGAGACACGAATTGTTTACTCTTTTTTACATACACGAGATTTTTTTTTTAAGAGTAATCATTATAAAAATAATAATACAATAATTACTTCCAACAAATAGGTTGTAATTTTATAAATTTTTATTAATAATTTATTTAATTAAAATTAGATTAACAATCAAACCGAAAGTTGTCGCAATATCTATTAATATAACAAACCTATTTTATTTTATCGACTCTCAGATCGCAGAGAAAGAGAAGAATCTTGGTCTCCTTGATCAATAGAGTCAAGTCTACCACTTCACCATAGAGAGTGGCCCAAATCAAATGGAAGGCAATTATGAATGAACTGACAAATTTTAAAAAATGGATCTAGTTTTTATAATTAAGTTTTATCATTTTAATTAAAATAATTAGATAGATATATTTAAAACTCTTAATTCAAGATAAAAATCTAATAATTTGAAAGATTTGATTAAGTTCATTTTCTAATAAAAATAAATTTAATTGTTGTACTCAACTTCAAGTTCAATTATCCATACTTTTGCTATAATTCAAATTAAGTTTTTTCGGTACTGATTAAAAGAAAAACTCGAGACTCGTGAACTAAATGAGTCATGAATTAGTTCATTTTCATTTGATAATTCGAGTTCAATTCAACAAATTGGAATGTTTCTGAAGTGAACGCAAAGCTAGATGTTTCGTTTCTAGATGATGTAATCATTTTGATGTTGCAGAAAAGGTAGATGCCTTTTGGTGGTGTCTACTTTGATCCAGTTTAGAGTATGGTAAACCGGTATAGTTCATGCGCCCATCAAGTTGGTTCTAATTCACATCACTCGATAAGAAATCCGCCCATCAATGGTCTCCACAATAAGATGATTCATGCGCACCAATAGCAGCAAGTAAGCTCGTCCTTTAGGCCCTGTATGCACCAATCAGAACTTGTAAACTCGGGTTTTAGATGTTAACCATTTACATGCTATATTTGAGATTTAGACAAAATGAATTGGCCATCTCTGGTTGAGGATATATCCGGATTGCAAATAATTAATCTAGGACATGCTTTGTTCTAACTTCTAACAACACAACTTGCCAGTACAATAAGTGTTCCCCGATTAAACCAATGGAATATACTGATTATGTGGCTTCTAACTTTACATTTTTCTTGAAATATCTGTATCTGGCACATGCATCCAATGCATAGTCGAATATGGTATAAGTATATAATCCTCCCAAGAGACGTATCTGGACTTGATCCTCTTAAGACCCATCTAAGTATATGAAAATCTTGAAAAAGAAACTGAATATATCATGCCAGACAGAAATCCATGTTCAATGTTACACCTAAAGCCGTGGGAATATAATAAAATATAATCAAACTACAGACAAATAGTAGGATGCGGGGCATTACCTAAGCCCAGGGCTTCAATTTCATCTTGGTAGAAGTAATTATAACCTTTTGTTTTCTCTTTCTTGTTCAAACTTGAGTTGATCTTCTCCACAGCTGCAAGCAGATCCTGAAACCCCCCACCCCCCCCCCCCCCAAAAAAAAATAAAATGAAGAAAGCATTTTGTATTAGATGATTATCATCCAAGAAGGCAGTGGTTATGCTTTCTTTAAAGAGAATTCGCAATTAAAAGAAAAAAAAACCAAGAATTGTGTGTTCAGCATATTTCATGTTATTAGCACCTATAAAGAGAAAGCTTTAAATCAATTAATACCACCATTCTAATGCCTTAGCTAAACCAGGTCAGGTTCACTGTTCACATACAAGAATGAAACAATCTAAGCATCATACCAGGGACATGGCTCCATACATTCAGTTATAACCCAAAAGAAACAGAATTGTACATTACCATGCAAATTGGTTTTCGTTCTCAGCCCTGTCCCTCACCCCATAATACATTTGAATAGCACAATGTCAAGAAGCAATTGTTTCAATTCAACAACAGGTTGTAATTTGGTTTTTTTACCATCTTATTTCTGCTTTTACAATTTTCAAAATTTTTATCATGTCCTATTTTATGTGCAAAGAGTTCTTTGAAAACCTTCTCGCCAGTGTGGCTCAACCATAAGAGCACAACTCTAGCATAGCATTTTATGTTTAAAACATTAGAATCCTCAACAACCAAAAGCATGAGCTGCATACCTCCCATGATGCTAAACTAGTCATATACGAAGGAAGACTTTCATAACCATCCTTGGATACTTGTAATATTGGCCTCTTAACTTCAACATGATTTGGGTCCTTTTCCCCTTCTGCTATGTATCACAGTGTAAAATAAATAACATAACACTGCTTAGAGACTTCTATTGCTAGTCATAAACCCAATAATGGATTGTCAAGGGCAACTTAAAAGTGTACAAAAAGTCAGTAATCTCTACCTTTAGTTACTTCTATGGAATCTGTAGCAGGCTTATTTGTAACCTTGATGTTGTTTGCTTTATCTCCATTATACCTGCAATTTTAGGTTCAGAGTTTGTTCTAAAGGAAAGAAAAAAAAAGACCAGCAAAAGAGAGAGTGGCTTTTATACGATATAAAGAACTTTCAAGACTCCAAAAACTTACATATTTTCTCCAAAGGATAAATCAGAGTCATCAACCTTTTGATTAGCTGTGGAGACAAAGATGGCAATATAGCAGCTCATTCATCATCTAAAGTGGTAATTAACTTTAAACCCCTTTCGAAAGGATAAAAATCCAGTCCATCTTCTATAGATTGAAACTGGGTTTTTAACTCTAAACCCCTCAAAAAAGTGTGAAAAATCAGTTCATCTTCCATAGACATAATAAAAAATAATGGTTCAAACACTGCAATGAAAGAGGAAAACTAGGAAAGAGAAAAGTAAGTAACTTTTGCAAACCTTGAGATGCTAAAGTAGCAAGACAAACATCAGAGAGCCCGAAATTCTTTAGACTCATTGATTCATCAAGACTACAACAAATAACATCAAGGGAAAACACTAATTCCATTTTCATCAGTTCTTAATAATAAAGATTTTGCTAACCAGTGTGCAGTTAATAATAACAGTTTTAGATAACACGTAATAATTCAAGGATACAGTAAAGGATCCTCATCCAAGCTCTTAATTGCTGAATTTGTGACGGAGAAACATCTGTCATTTGAATCCAAAACCTCTTCTTCCTCTCCCTCATTTTCAATTTCAAATTCTACTTAAAATAAAAAAAGTTAAAAAAGTTGCAAATGATTTTCTTAAAGGAAAGTAAACAAAAATGTTCGTACGGGGGAGATAACCGAGAGGCTTGAGGTGATCTTCGAGATGGAGAAGATGCGTTTGGTTATTGTTGAAAATTTGATAACAGTGACCTAAGAGTTCCTCGAAGGAAACGGTTCCGAAGGACATGGAATCGAGAAGGTAGAGGTCGGCGGTGGCGGTTGAAACGCGGCGGTTTAGGCATTGGACGAACGTCGATGAAGCCGAATCTGAGTCCCGAAAATTATTATCAAAATAAAAGAGAACAATTTCGTTAATGGAAGGGGGAAAAAGTACTTCAAAATAATAATAAAAAAAAGAGGGGGTAAGTGGGTAACCAAGAGGGATGGGGCGGCGGTCGATGGATTGCTTAAGAGCGTCGCAGCTGCTTTGAAGGTGATTGCAGAATGAGCCGAGGCTTTTACTCAAATTTGTAATCAAATCTTCCATTTTCTTTTGAGATTGTCCCTCCCTGTTTTGAAGGTGACTGTAGAAAAAGCCGTGGCTTTTACTCAGTTTTGGATTCAACTTAAAGCGCCAAGCTCCCCATTTTCTTTTGTTTTTTCTTTTTTGAAATATTATTTTTCTATGCCTACTTTATCCTTAATGTATTCCGTTTCTTTCACTTTGGTCCTCGTTATTTTTTGTCTTATCCAACGATCACCGGTTCAACTTTTTGGACTGTAAAAGATCGACTAAATATCTATCCAATTATAAATTATCACGGGTTAGATGATGATGTATTCAGTCTCCAACTATGGTTCTACGAGTTAACAAGTTTGTTGCTGTCCACTAATCTAGTTGAAGAACAGAATTTTCGATATGAAATCTTCCGAAACCAAAATTTATTTATATTTATATTTGTTTTCAGAATCCAATAATGGTGTTATATGTACCATAAGCTGCAAAAAGCAATCCACACAAGAAAACGAGAGCATCCAAGGCTTTCTGCCACAAACTCAAAGATGAACCTAACAATGTGATGTGAAACGAGGCTGGCAAAACAAAAGAGATCAATGCACATACACTACTCCCCACAAGCGATACAAAAACACCAAATCCCGGAACGAATGACGCCAACACTGCCAACACAATTACCAGAACTGCACTGCCCATGTATATTCCCAACTTCTCTAATCTAATTGTCGATTCTTCAGCATCATTGTTGCGAAGCTTCTCAAACCAAATGTTCTTCTTCAACTTCCCTTCCACTATTTCACTAACTGGATGGACCATGATTGGGAATGTAAATACTAACCCCAGGCACAAGCCAATCTGTTCCAAAGCACCACAAGTTCTGTATTATGAATTTGCAGCACCAAATAACTGGTTTGATTCAAAGCTCAGTTTTGGCACATAACCTTGAACACTCAAAAGAATATGTAATCTAAATGTTATGCTATGTGTAAGATATTTGTTTAGCAGTAGATATGCAGTGATGTTACAATCCTTAAGGTGAATAAAATCTAAAACTCCGTATGGTTTTAAAGTTTTCGGTTTTTTTTTTCAGTCCTCTGCTTTCTGCCTAGTCAGTCAATGGCTATAAAGATGATCTACTAAATATTTTTTTTTTCTTAATATTATATCCTCTAGAATGAGGTAATTGCATGCAAAAGACACCCGTAGAACAAATTCCAATGCCAGCAGCAACTAAAAACAATGGGGACAATGACAAATAAGACAAATAAGCAGGGCAGATCATTATGTATAGCAACAGATGATAAGAACTGCTTAAATGATTTTTGAAGATGATCCCAAGGAATAAACTAAGCTTCTTGAATTGATGGTGGGGGCACGATAGAGCCTTTTACATTATAATGAAGTAACTGAGTATGAATACTTAAGGTATATTAGTTTATAAGCTCTAACTTTGTGCTTAAAAACTAGATGTATGGTTAAAGATATCTGCAAATTTACCTGGACTGCAATGGCTGTCCAATCCCTGGGAAGATTCAGTGTTATGATATATTTTGTTTCGTCACCATAAACCATGTATCCAAAAATCCCAAACAAAATATACACAAGTGTGATCCATGTAAAAGACATCGCTAAAACCTTAGGAAATGTTCTCCTCTCTCTCATGGATTGCTCAAGGGCCAGTGTCATTCCGAACCCCTCGAAACAGTACACTGCCATCCCTCCTGCAAATGGCAACCGTCCCAAGTTATCAGTGAAGGCTTTCCTATCTCTAAATGAAAAATTTCCCCCACCCGCCTGTTGTACGTCTTCCTTAACAACAAACGCCATCGCCAACAGATTGCATACATCGGCGAAAATGCTGAAGGGTGCAAAGGCCGAGAGGGATCTGATCCATGACAATGCTATTTCAATAGGGACTAACAGGAATATGTAAGATGCAATTGTGAGGCCATGAAGTTTGAAAAGTGATGCAAGGTTTTGGCCAATAAATACCAAGTATGCCACGGATCCTCCACACTGGGAGATGAATATGAGAAATTCTGTCAGGCATCCGCCTGGTTTTCCCATGCATCTGCAACCCAAGTCACCATATGTTGTTGTTTCCTTTAATTCTTCTTCTGATGCTAATTTCTCCCTGCACTGAATCTGTGGATCAAAGTTAAAAGGCAATTTTTCAATTCAGAAAAAAAGAGTTCAACTATTGGTTAGGATTCTATACGAATCATGACTGATTACGATCAGGGTTCTATGCAAAGTCAGTTTTGAAACATATATAATATCAGTATCTCTAAAGTGAAAAAACAAAAACAGTATTAAGGAAAGAAAGAAATGAGTTGATACTAACAAGAAGAAGCATGCAGTAGAAAGTAGCCAAGCCAGTAATGACTGTTGTTCCAATAGGGTCGGAAGCGTGTAAATTATTGTACTAAAAAATCACACAAAGTTCAATTCCCAGGGAAGAGAGGTGGATCACATGGATCTCTTAAATACCAAGTCTTTCCTTAGTCAGAATATCCCTTCTATAGTAATTTAATAGCACAATTAAATACTACTATTATACCCTCAAATATTGAAAGAAAAATAGGACAAGAAAGAACACAAGAGTTTTAACGAGGTTCGGTAAATTATACCTACGTCCTCGGGCACTAACACCAGATGATAACTTTACTATCTCGAAAATATTACAAACAAATAGAATTCCTTAAGAATTCTCAAATGGGAGAAGAGAGAAAACTAAGAGAGAAAGATTGGTTGGGATGAATTGAAATGAGAAATGAGAAGGCCTATTTATAGTTGAGGTTTAAGGACCAAACAATAAATAGCCCATTATCTCAAGGACCAAAAAAAAATTATCCCATGCCACTTTTTCAAAGTCAACTTTAGGGTGCTAAACTTGCACCACTTGGATTGTTTTCCATTAAAATTGTCCGCCATTAATCATAATGTTAACAATCTCCACCTTGAAGATTTGATTAGGATAATCACATCTTCACATACTTCCTTCAACTCCCCAAATTTGATAAAGCTATCTTTTGTAGTGCCTCCAAATGCGCTCTCGAGCGCCATACACCTGAAGGTGCTCAAATTCTCAGGATGTTAATCAAGTTCAAACAATGATTAAACTTGATTGTTGTTACCACCTTGGTCATCATATCTGCGGGATTATCTGCTGTCGGAATCTTCTGAAGTAGAATTTTTCCTTTTTCAAAGACTTCCCGCACAAAGTGATATCTTACGTCGATATGCTTGGTTCTTGAATGATAGACTTGATTTTTCGCTAAATAAATAGCGCTCTGACTGTCACAATATAACTTATGTGACTTTGAACAACTCCTAAGTCTTTCAACAATCCATTAAGCCAAATAGCCTCCTTAACAGCTTCTGTAACTGCCATATATTCTGCCTCTGTAGTAGACACAGCTACTGTAGACTGTAAGGTAGACTTCCAACTCACTGGGGCTTTCGCAAGAGTAAACAGATACCCCGTAGTTGAACGACGTTTATCTAAATCACCAGCAAAGTCGGAATCAACATATCCAACTACAAACTGACCAAGTGCTTCATCCTGTTCAAAAATTAAACCAACATCTACGGTTTTTCGAAGATGCCGTAGAATCCATTTCACAGCTTGTCAATGTCCTTTTCCAGGATCATGCATATACCTGCTCACAACTCCAACAGCTTGTGAAATGTCAGGCCGCGTACATACCATCGCATACATTAAACTCCCAACTGCATTAGCATATGGGACTTTTTCCATATATTCTCTTTCTTCTTTAGTCTTCGGAGATAATTGAGCACTAAGTTTCAAATGAGAAGCAAGTGGGGTACTTACATGTTTTGTATTTTCATTTACACCAAAACATTGTAATACCTTTTTCAAATATTGCTTCTGATTCAAACAAAGCTTGCCTCTCTGTCTATCTCTACTTATCTCCATACCGAGAATCTTCTTGGCCTCACCTAGATCTTTCATCTCGAACTCTTGATTCAACTGAGCCTTCAGCTTATCTATCTCTTTTTGGCTCTTCGAAGCGATTAACATATCATCAACATACAAGAGTAGATAAATGAAAGATCCGTCATGCAGCTTCTGCAAATATACACAATTGTCATATTTGCTTCTTGTGTACTTCTGCCTTCTCATAAAGCTATCAAATCGCTTGTACCACTGCCTCGGGGATTGCTTCAATCCATATAGCAATTTGTTCAGCTTACAAACCCAATTTCTACCACCAGCATCTGTGTATCCTTCGGGCTGAGTCATATAGATCTCTTCTTCTAACTCACCATGCAAGAAAGCCGTCTTAACATCAAGTTGAGCTAGCTCCAAATTCAACTATGCTACCAAGGCCAACAAAATTCTAATGGAGGAATGCTTCACAACAGGGGAAAATACATCATTGTAGTCAATTCCCTCCTTCTGAGCGTAGCCTTTAGCTACCAATCTTGCCTTGTAGCGAATATCCTTCTTGCTAGGAGATCCATCTTTCTTTGCGAATACCCACTTGCATTCGATTGCCCTTTTACCTTTCGGTAATTGCACCAACTCCCAAGTATTGTTCTTCCGGAGAGACTGCATTTCTTCATCCATGGCGCTTTTCCATTTATCACTTTCTAAGCTTTGCATTGCTTCTTGAAAAGTGATAGGAATATCATCAACAACGGGAAGGGCGTAGGCCACCATATCAGTAAATCGAGTAGGTTTACGAATTTCTCTCCGTGGCCTTGCAACTGCAACTGGTTCTGGTGTACTTAGTGGTTCTTGGGTCAGAACCTCTTCAACCTCTAATTCCTCCATTGTGGCTGGAGAATTAGACTTATTAACTGGGCAAATCCCCATCTGCTCAAACTCCACCTGTTTTGGAGTACACTTCACCTGCTGTGGAGTATTGCTCGTCTGAATATCTTTATCTGCTACATTTTTCAATGTGGCAGATTCATCAAAGGCAACATCTCTGCTACAGATCATTTTCTTTGTGCTTAAGCACCAAAGACGAAATCCCTTCACTCCAGAAGTGATTCCCATAAAGAGAGCTTTCTTTGCCCTCAGATCTAACTTTGACTTCTTCACATGGTAATATGCAGTGGTTCCAAACACATGTAAGGAATCATAATCTGTAGCCAGTTTTCCAGACCATACCTCCATAGGAGTTTTTCTTTCTAATGCAGATGATGGCAAACGATTAACAAGATGGCCAACGTATGTCACAGCCTCAGCCTAAAATTGCTTGCCCAACCCAGCATTGGACAACATACATCGAACTTTTTCCAGCAATGTTCGATTCATACGCTCTGCCAATCCATTCTGCTGTGGTGTATCCCTAACTGTGAAGTGTCGAACAATACCATACTCTTGGCACACATCGAAGAACGGATCACTTTTATATTCCCCTCCATTGTCCGTCCTAAGCCGCTTGATTTTCTTGCCAGTCTGGTTTTCGATCATAGTTTTCCATTTAAGAAAAACTCTAAGCACTTCATCCTTAGTTCTCATGGTATACACCCAAACTCTTCTGGAAAAATCATCAACAAAAGTAACAAAGTAGTGTTTTCCTCCCAATGAAGGTGTCTTGGAAGGCCCCCACACATCTGAGTGAACATATTCCAAAATACCTTTTGTATTATGGATAGCAGTACCGAATTTCACTCTCTTTTGCTTTCCCAGAACACAATGCTCGCAAAATTTTAATTTGCAAGCCTTTGCACCTTTCAACAATCCTTGCTTTGCCAGAATTTGCAAGGATTTTTCGCTGGCATGTCCCAACTTCATATGCCACAACTGCATTGAGTCCAATTCTTTGTTACCGGAAGCTGTAGCGACTGCTCCAATAATTGTACTACCTTGGTAGTAATACAAGTTATTTTGCCTAATGCCCTTCAATATCACAAGTGCGCCAGATGTCACTTTCAAAATCTCATCTCTCATAGTAACAACTGAACCATTGGATTCCAAGGCTCCCAATGAGATGAGATTTTTCTTCAAACTGGGCACGTACCGAACATCAGTCAGAACTCTGGTTGATCCATCTTGATTCTTTAATTGGATTGAACCTATCCCAACAGTTTTACAGGCATTGTCATTGCCCATATAAACAACTCCTCCATTTAGTTCTACTAAATCAGAGAACCACTCCCGGTTAGGGGACATATGATAGGTACAACCCGAATCCAATATCCACTCATCTGAATGGAACGACGATGATGATGCAACCAGTGATAGTTCAGAGTCACTAGTATCATGCTTAGCAACACAAGCATCTACAGCAGCTTTTCCCTTATTCTTCAGCTTTGGACAATTTTTCTTCCAGTGGCCTTTCTCATGACAAAAAGCACATTCATCTTTCCCGAGTCTGGACTTTGACTTTGATCTTCCCTTTTGAGTTTTCTTCCGAGTGTATGAACGACCTCGGACTACTAAAGCTTCTGTATCTCTGATTGAGTTTTTCTGTTTGTCCTTTTTTCTCTGTTCATAACTGTATAAGGCCGCACAGACTTCGCTCAGAGATATATCACTCCTGCCATGAAGTAGAGTAGTTTCTAGGAACTCAAACTCCTCAAGAAGTGACCCCAACAGCATCAAAGCCAAATCTTCATCTTTGAATGTCTCATCCATATTCAGCAAATCAGTGACTAACTGATTAAATTTGGTGATGTGATCATTCATTGTGGTACTTGGGACGTATGTGAAGCGAAACAATCTTTTCTTCAAGTGTAGCTTATTTTGACTGTTTTTCTTCAAAAATTTTCTTCAAGTGCCACCCACAACTTATTTGCAGAAGTCTCCTTTGAAAAAGCATACCTCTGCTCTCGAGAAAGGCATGATCGAATTGTGCCACATGCCAACCGATTGATCGCCTTCCAATCTTTCTCCTGTACATCATCTGGTTTCTCTTCATCAATGGCAATGTCTAGACCCTGCTGAAAAAGGGCATCTAGAACCTCACTTTGCCACATACCAAAATGGCCCGTGCCATCAAAGATCTCCACGGCCAGTCTTGCATTTGCAATTGTCGGTCTTGTTCACATGGACGATGTTGAAGCTCCTACACCGACTGTTTTCTCCATAATCTTTCAATATACCTAAGAAAATCTTTTCTGATGTGGAAGATCAGTTCAAACTGCAACCATAGAGCATACTACGATTAACCTTTGGCTCTTGATACCACTTGTTGTTCCAATAGGGTCGGAAGCGTGTAAATTATTGTACTAAAAAATCACACAAAGTTCAATTCCCAGGGAAGAGAGGTGGATCACATGGATCTCTTAAATACCAAGTCTTTCCTTAGTCAGAATATCCCTTCTATAGTAATTTAATAGCACAATTAAATACTACTATTATACCCTCAAATATTGAAAGAAAAATAGGACAAGAAAGAACACAAGAGTTTTAACGAGGTTCGGTAAATTATACCTACGTCCTCGGGCACTAACACCAGATGATAACTTTACTATCTCGAAAATATTACAAACAAATAGAATTCCTTAAGAATTCTCAAATGGGAGAAGAGAGAAAACTAAGAGAGAAAGATTGGTTGGGATGAATTGAAATGAGAAATGAGAAGGCCTATTTATAGTTGAGGTTTAAGGACCAAACAATAAATAGCCCATTATCTCAAGGATCAAAAAAAAAAATTATCCCATGCCACTTTTTCAAAGTCAACTTTAGGGTGCTAAACTTGCACCACTTGAATTGTTTTCCATTAAAATTGTCTGCCATTAATCATAATGTTAACAATGACAACACCGATTGATCCAGCAAGCCAACCGGCGACTCGGAAAGCAAAAGGAAGGCCTAAAACGCCGGTTCCAACTATTGAAACTATAATGTTCCCGATGGTTTGAAGTTTGGATGCAGTTCCTTGTGTTGATGACGACGGTGATGGGTTGATCAAAGGGATTGTATCACATTTCTTCTCCCCCATTCTTTTTTTTCTTTGAATCTCTGTAGTTGGAAAGCGATTGCCTGGCTTCTATTGGGCTGTTTTCAGGATTCCTGGCAAAGACAAAAAGGTTAACAGGGTTCAATGCCCAACCAGTCCCGTAGCACACTATGGAGATCAAAGGCTACTCTGGCATGAACTGTTCAATGCCACGTTGCTGTTCTGAAGTTGTAAAGGACTTGCAGTTTCATATTGGAGATGTAACGATGAGATTTTTTTATGAATGGCTAATGAGACAAAAGTGGGTTTAGATCTATGACGTGAGGAATGTTAGTCTCTTAAGATAAACTGATAGGCTAACTTTGACAACAAAATCCATGATGGGATTTTGATTTATTTATTTTTTTAATTTTGAAACTGATACACAGAGTTTGATCAAACCGATTACGAAGGGAAGATATGAAAATAAGGAAATTCAAAGAAAAAAAATGTGATCTCTATTATATATATATATATTCATTTTTGCTGTAAGGCTTCCTAGTTAGGAATAAACATTCATAATATCATGGTATACATAATATTTCAGTCGTCTATATCGATTTTATTTATTTGAACCTACCCATTAATTTTTCTATAATTACATTTAAAATTAAATATAATTATTACATTAACTTATTAAAATTAGTCTTTTTCTCAAATTCTCGTACCTACAATATAATGCTCTTGCCATATATTGAGAGATTTGTTGGCAACTAGTTAATTTTAAAACTTATATTGACATGTAAATATATTTAAATGAACCTAATTGAGATATATTTTCTTGTATATATAATATATAATTTGTTAATAAACCAAAAATTAGACTATAAATATGTGTACACATATTAATAAACTCGAAACACATCAATACTGATACCAAGATAAAAATGATACTTTTATTGATATAGTACTGATTACTTTACTTCATACATTCAAATATGTTATTTAGAAAATAAAATAAAAATTAAATTCTAAAAACCCTTCCACTTATAGTATTTTCTGATATAAAATTATTAAAAATCTATGTTATTCTTGGAAAAATTTATGATCTAATCTCTTTTGCCTTATGATTCGTTTTTAATAGAATCCTCCTCATTCATGGATTCCGTCGTCCCCATCACTCTCGATTAATGCTTAGGTCTGAATTCTCCAATTTAACCTTAATTTAATATTTTTATTTATTTAATAAAATAAAAATAAAATTTGTTCTTGAGTCAACCTTCTCCAGTCTTTATTGACTTAAGTTAAGGCTCTTGATTTTTTCTCCAATGAACAGATATTCATCTAATTATTGATGAATCTCTATTGATGCTCTATTACATTGCTCTTTATGAGATGCTTCATGGACATTGGAATCCTATATCATTTCATTGTCATTTCTGTTTCTCTCTTTCTCTCATCCTTCTATTTATCCACATACTTTTTATTTTGCTTCACAATTTCGATCTATTCATAATTAGATTGGTTTTGTCTTTTAATTAGTGTCGTAGTTATTAGCTTATATTGTGGTCCGCCCATTTTGTTTTGAATCCTAAGCCTAAAAAACCCAACGAGTCTTACACTAAGCATAGCAATTATATCAAATGATTAATCAATTTTTTATTTAACCTTATAGAATTTAGAATTGCTCATTTTTTTATTTTTATGTTCAATCAAAAAATCAAAGAATTTGTCATTTTTTGTTCTATCGATTCTCTTATCATAAATATTAGAATTGTGTGATCCGAATCTTTTTTTAAAATAAAATACAATGATAAAACTAAGTGATCTGTGTAGGGCTTAAGGCTGAGGGCCAAAGAATAACATATATGTTTTTTAAAAAGCATGATGATTACTGCATGATTGACTAAAAAGTTGAATAGTGCCGTCAGTGTATCAGACGACATGGGTGACACTATAACATATACCCCATTTTTTGTAAAAAAAAATTCACCCACCCTATTTTTATAATTAATTAATTTTTAATATTATTTTTATAAAAAACCATTTCTAAAATTATTTTAAAAAATAATATAATTTTAAAAAATAAAAATTAATTTTTTTTGTTTAAATAATTTTTTCAATTTTGAATGTTTTAATTTTAAGAAATCTTAATTGGATGTGTCAAATTGCACATATTTTAATTGCTGCCATATCTCAATCAGTTTCTTTTAAATGATTTGATAATTTAATTATTAAAGTGTGATAAAAAAATTAGATAGCAAAATAAGAAAAAATATATATTTCTAGCAATTTTATTATATAATTTTTTAATTATATTTACTTTTTTTGAGAGAGAAAATTTCCGGTGAATTCGATCTTTTTTTTTAATAGTACTTTAAATTCTTGTTTGATTTTAAGATTTTCAATCAATTTAAATTTAACTGTGAAAAATACATCATTTTTAACGGAAATTTGAATTTTTATCAAAGTTACGCAACTATGTTATTCTTCTCTTGATGTACTGTTTTTGGGTTTTGGATCTTGGTTGGTTTTCTATTTTTTGTTTAAATTCTGGGTTTATGGAGGTTTTTTTAAAAAATATTCCTGGGTTTTAAAAGAAAGTTCCTGGCTTTTCTTGTTTATGGATGTAGTTATTTGAACTTGATTCGATTAATTCAGTTAATTCTGTTTTATATTTATTTTATATAAATTATATAAAATTAACAAATAAAAATTTATAAAAAAACGAGTTAATTTAATTAATGATAACTTAAGTCGGTTAACTAATCAAGGTAAAAAGAGATATTAAATCTTATTAAAATTTAATTTTCCTTCCATCCAAACGAAATAACATTTTAAAAGGGATGCAGTCTATATGATTCTCAGGCTACATTAATAAGTGTAGCCCTTTCCAGTGTGATTCACTTGGGAACCTGCCTAAAGATGATTGGCTGGAACGCTGGGTATCCACTCTACCAATACCAAGGCTTTTGGTGCAGCCCTAACTTCATAGAAGATATAATATTGGCTCAAGAAGGCTTCAGAGCTGAACCAACTGATATCTTTGTGTGTAGTGCCTCTAAAAGTGGCACCACTTGGCTCAAGGCTCTCACCTTTGCCATCGTTACTCGAACCCGCTACGACACGTCCACCAGTCCTTTGCTCAGCAAGGTCTCTCACGATTGCATTCCCACGTGATCCAATTCCGGCAAGAAGCTAGATATCTGCGACCCCGGTCTTCCTCTAATCGGCACCAAACACCCTACCATGCCTTGCCAAAGTCTCTCCTCAACTCTGACTGCAAAGTTGTTTACATTTGTAGGGAGCCAAAGGATGCATTCGTTTCACTGTATCATTTTCTAGCCAAGCGAGCTCCCAACAAAGATGATTACCTTTCCCTGGAGAAGGCTTTCGATCTTTCCTGTGAAAGCAAGTCTATGGACCCTATATGGACCATGAAGACAAGGTTCTGTTCCTCAAATATGAAGAAATGATGAAAGACACGGAGCCATATGTGAAGAAATTGGCAGAGTTCATGGGGCACCCTATTTCACGGGAGGAAGAAGAAGCGGGAGCAGTGCAGGAAATAGTGAGGCTATGCAGTTTTGAGAATCTGAGCAACTTGGATGTAAACAAGACGGGGGTAAAGCAACAAACAAAGGCCAAAGTTGAAAACAATTTCTGCTTCAGGAAAGGCAAGGTTGGGGATTGGAAGAATTATCTAACAATTGAGATGGCGGAGCGTTTAGACAAGCTCATGGACCAAACTTTTGCTGGAACTGGCTTCAGTTTTCATGATTAACCCCTCCCCTGGTAATTGGAGTGAAGGCATCGTGGTTGAGTCTGATTATAGCTTGCTTGCTGTTAGTTAATAAAGTCGAAGATTCCAATATTCTTGAGATATGTGTTGTGTTTGTTTGTTTGCTTGCTCCATTTCCAATGTATTGTTGAAAATGAGAAGTTAGTTCCTTGTTTGGAACCAATCTGTGATTTTCAAGGCTGAATCAACTCTACTTTCTACTTTTAACATTATTACTACAAGCCAAACATGGCATTTTTTTTTATGATATATGAATGGTAAGAAGCTGGCTAACAATATTGGAAAGCCAGAAGCACCTATGAATTCTGATTAGATGCTCTTTATTATCGTACCTTTTTTTCCCTTTAATCTTATCATCCACACGCTTTTTTACATTTGTTTTTATGGTTTTTTTTAAATATAAAATAATATATCATGAGCAGAGAAATTGCTGATTTTAAAAAATATTTAGAGAAATATTGATTTTTTAAAGAAAAATAGAAAATATATCCTACATGGCAAATTATCTGACCCTTTTTGTGAGATGATTAAATATATTAGTGATTTTGTCCTTAAGCCGAGTTTGATTCTTTCTCCTAATCATATTTATATTTATATTTTATGTTATTTCAAGCTTGGTTTTTATTTTTAATTACTATTTTTTATAACATTGATTTTTTTTATTAGGTCTGATTTCTCTTTTAAGTATATTTCTATTTTTTATTCCACGTTGTTTGAAGCTTTTTTAATTAATAAATATATTGTTTTCAAGTTTTTTTTTTTAATTTTTAATTATTAACTCTTTTATTTATAAAATCAAATAATTATTTCCAAATATAATTATTTTGGTAAATATAATTTTTATATGTGCAATATTTTTTTTCAATCCATATCATGAGTGTAGTAAATTTTAGTATATTATATATTTTTGTATGTGTATTTAAAATATTTTACGTATAAACATAATGATATTTGATATAATTAATTGAAATATTTAACATATAAAAATGTTTGAAATATCATACCCACAATGTAGATGAAAAAATAATGATATTTGAAATATTTTATATATAAAAATAATAATGATATTTGAAATAATTATTTGATTTTATAATATTAGAAATCACCATACCCACAATATAGATGAAAAATTTGACATATATATATTATATAAAGAAAAATATATAAAAAATACCCACAATATAGATGGAGAATTTGACACACACATATATATATTATATAAAGAAAAATATATAAAAAAATTTAGTTGATGCTTTTAAAAAATAAAATATATTTAATATAATGATAAATATCAATTTTATCAAAAATATATTTTTATTATATAATTTGCAATAATTATTTGATTTTATAGATAAAAATTTATTAATTAAAAATATGAATAAAAAATTTAAAAACTTGAAAACAATATATTTATTCATTAAAAATAAAAATTACAAATGAGTTTAAAGGAGGAATAAAAAATGCGACTTAAAAATAAAATCAATATTATTTAACCATCTAACCAGAGGAATTAATGTGTTAAAAATAATAATTAAAAATAAAAACAAAGCTTGAAATAACGTGAAATAAAAATACAAATGTGAGAATGAGAGGATTCAAACTTGCAACTCAATGACAAAAC
Source organism: Gossypium hirsutum (assembly GCF_007990345.1). Classification (NCBI taxonomy): domain Eukaryota; kingdom Viridiplantae; phylum Streptophyta; class Magnoliopsida; order Malvales; family Malvaceae; genus Gossypium; species Gossypium hirsutum. The sequence goes on from NC_053432.1 coordinate 72,134,743, forward strand.
CATTAACATTTAAACATCTGACCAAATGAGTTGATATGTCAAAAAATTCAGAAAGCGCGCCTTGTAAGATAAGCTTTCAATTGAGGTGACTGAATGCACGCCCTATAGGACGCGTTTTCATATTTTCTCTCTAAAATCAATCTATTTCCCTAATCTTTCTTTAAAATTCGCAATTTCATTGTACATATATCATAATAGGAGATAAAAATAAATATAGTAGGTAATTGATAAATATAAAATATAATAAATTTTGTCACGGGCTTAAAATTTTGGGCCGCTAGAAATGGGTCTAATCAATTTGGTTTGAAATTGGACCAAAATTGATGGACTTTGGACCTTAATCCAAACATTGATTCTAGGCCTCTGAAATCGAGTTTGGGCAAGGATGAAATTAGACCCTAAACGAAATATGTTTTAAAAAATTGGGCACTGCAGAAGAAGTTTGGGTTTTAACCTCTCGGATCTGAATGAATTTCATTTAACCATCACATCAGGACATAATTTTCATTTCAAAACTGGCCATTAATTCAGTTTCCACCTCCAAAATTTTGAATGAAATTCACCTTGAAACCAACATTTTAATTTTAAAACTAAAGCTAAGTTAATAAATTAATTTAGTTACAAGTCCATGTAGAACTCTATTTTAGCAAAATCAAAGCTTCAAAAATTCAAAATTGAAAAGCCTAGACAAAATTAAAAATGTTTACGATAATGAAATGAATTTTAGATCATTTGACATCGAATATTATATTTATACAAGACTGCTGTTAGTATTGAAATTTCAAAACATTACTTTGAAAATATAAGGAAAGAAAAGAGAAAGTTTAACAGCCAATGATAGGATCACTCTTTCACACATACAAAAAAAAAAAAACTAAATGTTTCGACATACATGAAATATTTCTAGTAATCTAATTTCAAGAAATGCCAGCCGGAAAATAAAGAAAAATCTTAATCCAAAATAGCTACATAACTAAATAACTTTAAAATTGTGTTTTTAACATATTTATACATATCAAACAGAGTTGGCAGACATAAATGTATTGATAAGTTGTAGAGTTTGAATTGCAGCATCAGAATATGGATGATAATTGAAATAACCATGTTCTTTGCCATGGAACTCGACGTACTCAATTTTCTTGCCCATGTCTTTTAATCTGGTGGCGTAATCCTCAGCCCTGTCTTTCAACAACTCACTGCCGCCCACGATGACCAAGATAGGGTCAAGTTTCACTGCTTCCAGACTAGGGCTCCAGGGCCCAAATGGATTCACTAATGGGTGGTCTCTTGTCTCTCCTACAGGCATTGATAGCCTCCAAAACCTGCTTCTCATTTCAGTCAACAATATAATATGGTTTGTAGGTTGTAATTTTGTAACCCACATACATATATAATTTAAAGAGAAATACTTAAAGATTTTTATTTTTAATTTTCACACTCACATGAGATTGATTAAAGTTGAATTAATTTTTATAATTATCTTTTAAAGATAATATTGAGCAAGTATGTGATTTTAAAGCTTTGGATCTCAAAAGATATGATAATCCCTTTCCTTTATTCAACATTATGACTTCTTTTGAATCCATACATGATTTTTCATTGAACAGTAAAGAGCAATAAGATGGAGATTGCGGCAAAATGAAGAGCTTGTTGACAAAAATACAAAGGAAGAGAAGGAGGGAATCAAATGAAGCATGCGCAAAGGAGTCCAAATTGCGAACTTTCCAAAACATCACAACTACATAATCCTCCTACAGTTTTTGATAACTATCATCCCAAAAGAAAACAAAAAAGGTTCCTTTTGAAAGATTAGATTAGATAGCTATGGAAAAAACCCCTTTTCAAAGATAAGGACAAAGAGAGATTTTGATGATGATCTAAAATGTTCTGGGGGAGTGCTGATCAGGATTTTAACCACTATCTCATTTTATTATTCTACACTTTTAATCACATACCTCTTTACCTCAAATCTAATTCTAAACTCTAACATGTATACAAATAAATTAAAATAAATGTCAAATTAACAAATTAAAAATTCAATCATTTTATATTTTTAATTTAAAAATTCTAATCTAATCATTATCATCTTCGGTAGTTTCTGTTAAAATTTATTAAATTAACATATTTATTTTCTATCAATCATATTCTACTTAACATGAGGATAGTCCAACTAACAAATCAGATTAACAAATTTTGACGGACAATACTTATAAATTTAATAATTAGATTAAGATTCTTAAATAAAAAAACAAGAAGATTTTATTTTTTAACCACATCAACAATTCTAAATTTTATTAAAGTTTAGAGAATAATAACATATTTAATTAAATATTATTAATTCAATTAAAATTAAGGAATTTCATAAGTGAAAACCAATTAATATAAAGACTTGTTTAAATAAGATGTAGTATTTTTAAAGGTTTTTTTTTAAAAAAATTAACCTGTCATTAGTTATTAGAGTGGAATCTGTTAATTAATAAATCCATTTAAAAACTGAAAAAAGAATTTAACATTACTTTATTTTCTAAAATTAATGAAATATATTTTAATTCTCTTTTGCAATGCATAAGCTTGATTATATGTATCAATCAAATATATATTATATTTAATTTTCATAAATTTGTACAAATATTTTTAACACTTTAGAAATATCATGATTAAGAAAGTAAAACAATATATGTAAATGCTTACTTTTTTTTAAAATCTTTATATTTTGTATTATGATTAATACAAATTAAGAATAAAAAAATAATATTTAAAATAAACTTGAATTAATAATTATTTGTGATAGTGTATTCATATTTTAAAATTTTAAAATATTTTAAAATATTATATAAAAATATACCGTTGATTTAAAATTAATAAGCATGAACATATGCTAATGTTGTTGATTTAGATAGTAAGTTATTTTTTGGTGAATATAAATGTATAATTTTCAATAAGGTTATATAAATACTAAATTTGATAAAACCATGTTAAAAAAATATTAACAATTATTCTTTATTCTAATTAGGTACTAGAAAATTGCTCAATTAATTTATTTAAAATAAAAAATTTATGTGTTATTTAATTTTAATTTAATTTAATTTACATGTGATATCTGAAAATAAATGTAGAATTGCATATTATTAATTTATTAATGTTTAGCTTTTTAATATTTATTAGTTAAAAAATGTTGAATAAGTGGAAGGATCACATGTTAAAAAGGTGATTGATAATTTGATATTTTTGTGGTGTAGGTGAGATTGCCTTGCCTTTTTATTGATAAGAGCCTCCACCATTTCAGCCTTTTTGGACAGCCGGCTTTGTTTCATACGAGATTTTAGGTTTTGTTTTTTTTTTTCCTGAAATTTGTAAATCTGTATGAGATGATTTAATTTGTCTTTTACTCTTTTTAACCTTCTAAATCAAGTTTGTTTTTTTTTTTTTATAATCCAAGTATTTTATAGTTTTATAACTATGTTTTGTAATAATATTATTTATAAAGTTTGAATATGGTTTTTCTTTTTAAAATAAAGTATGTCTTACCATTTCATTGATATAATAGAAACTTCTTTAAATTACTTCTCTCCCTCTATATATATATATTGGCCACAACATAAAAATATTTTTAGTATAAATAAATTAAGCCTAAATTTTGGAATAAGTGTCGGAAATAGCCCAGTTTTCTACTCTCTCTTTTTTATTCAAATTGAACAGTTATATCCTTGGGAATATCAATATTTACTTGTAAATAAAAATGAAATTCACTATGAAGACTGGCAACCAACATATCCAATCCAACTTTCTTAAGACTTTAAGTGAGCATATATATATATATATGGTCATGATTCTCATTATTATTAACTAGACTTTAAATCACTATTCGTGGGATTCAACCTCTCAAAATATTTGTAAACCTGTCCTATTATATAAAATGATATTCAACTTAAGTTCTTAGCTTATTTATATTTTTGGAATTTAGTTGTTTTATTTTATTTATTTTTTTAGATTTAAAAAATATAAGTTTAATTTTTGATATTGTTAAAATTTTTTTATTAAATTTAGATTTGAAATAAATTACAATATTATTTTTTTTGTTACACAGCTATTAAATGAGTATTTTTTTTTATTTTAACTGTGTGAACTTAAGTAACAAAATAATTTTAGTGGTTGGATTTTTCATATATAAAGTTATGAGATGATATAAAACCACTTTTTAAGTTTTACACGAGTATGAATGAATTTTTCACAAAACAATTATTGTTTTAGATTTTGCATGTTGTTTGTGACTTTTCAATTATGTTTGTATTAGTTGTAGTTGATAAATTATTTAAATATAATTTTTTTAAATGTATTTATTTAAAAATTTAATTAATAAAATAAAAAAATATTTTATTCTTATTAAATTTGATCTACTTATTGTAACAAGTAACCCCACCACATTATTAACCAAATAAATATTTTAATCAAATACTTGTTTGATATATATTCCAATGATGTGATCCCCATTTTTTTTATTTTCAATACGGTATAAAAAAAAGTGTAACAAAAACTTTTAGAAAAATAAGTAAGAAGACTTGAAATAAATGTCAATCTCTTCATAAGTAAAAAGGATTTTACCGATAACAAAACTTTGGCTTGTTGAAAGAGAAAAGAGGTGAATTTAAAGGAGCAAATTAGGTTGGAGGAAGAGCCCAAAATGGGGCAATATTTGAAGAGGAAAAAAGAATCATTTATCAAGGTCTCAATCGTTTATTTTTAATTTTCATGCGGTCGAATCGGTTAGAGAACAATCCTTAAAGAGAATGCCAAAAAATTAACTCAAGTCTCTTTCAATGAATCACTATTTCATTTAATTAGTTTTCTTTTTCTTCATTTAATTAGTTATGCATAAGTTCTGTTTCATTCCCTAAATAAATATACCTATATATGTCGAATATTTAGATGAGATATATTAAACAATGTATTCATAAAATAGTTGTTTAAACAACAATCATATATTCTTATGATATTTAATAAGAATTTTAATTATGGTTATATTTATTAAACAATCGAGGTTAAACTTATATAATTACGTAGTAGTATAATCCATTGGTTATATATAAATTTATATAAGACAAATTATGAATGGAGTATAAATAATTAAATGAAAAATATGAGTAAATTCTATGTTATTGACATATTGTTAGAATTGGGTAATTAAGGAACCATGACAAAGTACCTGTCAAGTATATCAAGATTCAACAAAGCTTCGCTAGGCCCCGACTCTGACCTTGTCCTCACCACCCCACCAAAAAATGGTGCCAACAGCACATAACCTCGTACGCGAACCGGAGCCAGCTCGGTCGAACCAGCACCCAACCTAACTGCCAAATGGTGTGCAATATTGCCACCTGACGAGTCACCCAAGACAAAAACCTGGTCAAAGTCAACCTCGCCACTGTTCAACCATGCATCACTAACCCCATTTTCTCTCAAAGCTTGACTTTGCAACCACCTCATGGCACTGGCTGCGTCATCCATTGCTGCCGGCAGCCTATGCTCCGGGGCCAACCTGTAGTCCGGCGCAATGACTACAGCGTTGAGTCCGGACGAGAAGCGTAGGCAAGAATTATGACAGGTAGGCCACGTACGAGAACCTAGACAAAAACCACCACCATGAATGAAAACGACGATGGGGAGCTTACGAGGACAACCGTTGGGTGGAAAATTAGAGGCTGATGCGGGCTTGTAAATTCGAAGATGGAGATTATGGGTTTTGTCAAACATGGCGTCTTTGAAGTCCACAGAGTTCTGATCGCGGATGACAGGCATGTTGAATTGTATGATTTTGGATCTGAAAACGGTGCCATCACTCAACACTTGGAGGACTCCCAAGCAGTCTTCCACTATGTGAGGAAATGAACCCATGATTGTTTAAGTTATTGGGTGAAGATGGTTGGGAATGGGTGGGGTTTATATAGAGAGAGAAAGAGAGGGTTGAAAGTGGAGAAACTGTAGAGTGGAAAGGGGGTGATGGTGTAAATGCAATGGATGATAGTAATGGAGGGATGGATCAACATCATGTGCTTCAATTTCGTTTTTTCTTCTAAAATATGGACCATAGATAGATAAGCTTGGCTGTCTCTTCTAATGTTTATTTGCGAGGGAATTTTGTCATTGCTTCTTTGTGTTCCTCTTTTCCGTGTCTTTTTTTTTTTCATTAATTATATTTTATCACTTGATATATATGAATTAAATAAATAGAAATAATTTTTTTAATAATAAAAACATATCAATATAAAAAAACGTGATAAGCAAAATAATTTTTTTTACATTTAATTAATTTAAAGCTAAAAACTATTATTTTCAGTATTTTCAGTTTTACAAAAAAATTAATAAAAAATATTTTTTTATTATTTTTTAATTTTCATATTTTTATTTTTAAATATTTTTAAAACAGAAAAAAAGCCCACGCTTATGATTTTTCCAGTAAATCCCGCAAAGATTTCAATAATTTTTTTTCCTTTTAATTAGTTAGTTACTTTTAATTTTTTAAATAAATTTATTTAAATTAAATTAAATTAGAAAATATATCATATGCAAATAAGTCTATAATAACAATATCTTGTAACATTACGTTATTAATTAGTGCCTAAAAGCCTCTCTTTTCATAATGATCCTTGTTGTACTGCCCACATAAAGAATGCTAAAGGCACAAGAATTACATGACCCATGAGGTCCAAACCACCAACAAAAAGCAGCTGACAGCAAAATATCTCAAGAGAAAAAGATTTAAGGGTAAAAAAACATCTCTTACTAAAAATGAAAAAAAATTAATTGAGCTCTTAAAAATATATATCTTATTGAGTCTTTAATGATAAAAAATAATAATTAATCAGTTTTTTTCGTAATGTAACATTAGTTGCGGTTTCACTATAAAGGGCAATCATTTTAAAACAAGTATAAAAATATCTTAAAAATAATTAATAAAAATTACATCCGAAACAAATCATTTGTCTAGATTTATTCTAGTTAAAAATTATAAAAAATTTAGAAATTATTAAGAATTAAAAAAATATTAAAAAATTAAAATTTAACAAAAATCAAGTTATATATATATAATTTTTATTAATAATTTATATATATTCAAATTTTAAAAAGTTAAAATTAAAAATTTTGAATTCGAATTTTGTATATATAAATTCAAATAATTTTGTATATAGATTTTTTATATATGCAAAATTTGAATATAAAAAATTATTAATTCAACTTTTTAATTTGAGTATATATTATTAATAAAAATTATATATAAATTTTGAATTTTTTTAAGTTTTTATAATTTTAAATTCATACTATTAATAAATCTCCTAATTGAGTTGGTGTCACCCTCAATAAGATCACCAACTCGGTTAGAAAGTTACGAGAATGACATTTCGTAATTAAAATAAGTAATACAATTTGAGGGTATTTTAGTCTTTTCACTTTAAAAATACCAATAAAAATATGCATATAGTGGGATGTGAATCCACGCCAATTGCATTAATAAAACCTTTAATTTATCCCTAAACTAAATCTTTTTTTTATACATTTTAATTTTATTATACACACTTTATTACATTTATCAATTGTATATATTAATAATGTATTTGATTAAGTTGATGTCACAAGTTAACTCGACACCGACTTAAGATTAATGATAACACCATGGTAAACAATTTAATCTAAATTTTCAATTTAATAACATACATATTTCGTGTGTTATTATTAATTAGTTTTAAACCATATATTTTATTATTTATTGTACGTTATTTTAAACAAATATTTGTATTCTAAATTTGTGGTTTTCACACGCATACGCGTGTGATAGGACTTCTAGTAATTATTAATATTTTTTTATAATTGTTAAACTTTCTATAGTTTTGAACGCATATAGAATAAATCTGGACAAATGGTTATCCAGATTCAAATGAACATGGACAATCATATGCCCAATTTGATTATAAATGTAATTTTTATTAATTATTTTTAAATTATATAACTCACTTTTTTCTTGAAGGATCTTTAATAAAGTAGGTCTAACTTTTAAGCCCAACTATTTTGTTTTTAATCCATCTCGTTAATATAAACATATAAACAATCGATATCATTTGTGAAAATTAATAAGTGGATAATTGATATACATTTTAACACTCTTTTCACACTTATGCTTAGCTTACCTATTGTTAAAACAAATGTTTTAAGAGCTTTTTTTATTAAAAGAAAAAAAAACCATGCATTATAGTTTATAATTTAGTGCATTTTTTACATTTCTTTAATTTTTTAGTATTTAAGTCAAATATCGTATTATTTATGCTTATCTCATGGGTAAAAGGGCCCAAAAATATAGAAGTAAGCTAAAACAACAGTAAGGGTCGCGACACGTAACCACTAAAGGTTGTGACCCTAAACTTTGAACCATAATGCAAAGCTGAGATAGGCATTTGTGTCTTGACCACGATGTTAAAAATTGACTTGGAAGAACTCGTACATAGTCCTGCCTCAATGTCACAATATAACTTTTAGTTGCATTGCGACCTTCAAGATTGTTTGAAAGGAAGCCCAATCATCCAAGTTGAGTCAGGAAGCCCATGGTTCATTGAGAAGAGAAGACATTTTGTCATTTGTAAGTTGTGATATTCCTTGTATAAGGTCACCACGCTGAATCAGATTTAGGACAATTACCAAAGAAAAAAGTGAAGAAATTTGAGGCAAAGTCATGAAGCTCATTGTGCAAGGTTGCGACCCTCTATTCAAACCTTAGTATAAAACGGTTATTTTTCAACTATTGAGAGGAGAGAAGTCTGATAGATAGGATAGGCTTCTATTTTTGTTATTATTTTAGCTTAGGGTTTTCTTTAGTTTAATACCCACTTTTCCTTTATTTTTGCAATAGTTGTAATTTCCATTTCAATACTTAACAAATTACAAGGCGTTCTCTTTATTTTAATTTTAGGCACTTTTCTTTTCCTTTTTATTTGCAATTAAGTACTCGAAGTAGTAAGAAAAATCTTGGATTCTACAGTTGGATACCTAAATATTGGGATTTCTTCTCACCATTGAGCATCTCTAAATTCAATCTATTCACTTTTTTTGGCACAAATGGTGATAATATTTGATGTTGTTGGTATTTTTTGCATGGAATCCATGGATATCTAAATCTTTAAGAGATTAACAGTATGATGAAGTATCTGAATTAATTTCAACTTGTTTGGTTGACCATGCATGTCAAGTGTGTGTTGATTGGATACACTTAATCGCTTATGAGTGACAACTTATGTATGAACTTATTTAGGGAAGATTTATGAAAGTTGATATTTACTAAAACCATTAAATTAGTGCCTTCAGCTTTAGATTTGAGAAATGATGTGTATCATGGTGATTGGTTTCACATCGATTTAGGTCGTATCAGTTGATATCATTTAGTTCTAAAGTAGAACAAAAAATACTTTTTTCTTCAGCGGTAAAAATTTCGGTCCATATTAGTCACATCAGCTCGTTCCGGCCAACACCGACCACACATGTTAGAATATGGTGCATAGGTCAGTGCATGAATAAAATTAAAAAATATATATAATTGCTATTATGCTATAGACTTAATTGGAATGTACTGATCAATCATAAAAGATTACATTGGAAAGTTAAATTTAACATTTTAAACTTTAAAAATAAAAAATGTGGGACTCACTGTAATACCTCGAAAATTTTTACAGTAAAATATTATCCATATATAGTAAAATAAGGAAATAAAGTGAAAAAAAGGGAATTTTTGAGTTATGTCAATATTGGGAAGTATATTATGATATATTAATTCAAGAAAGGACTAAATTGCAAAGATGAGAAAAGTCTTGTTGCACAAGAGTAAATACTCAAAATTTAAGGGGTTGAAGTGTAAATATAAAAAAGTTAAAGGACTAATGGTGAAAATATTTTAAGGGTGGAATGATCTAAAAACCAAGAAAAATTGATGAATTAGGACCAAATTGAATAGGTGAAAAATTATGAGGGACTAAATCACAATTTTATCAAATTAAGTGATGACTCAAGGATGGAATTCTAAAAGATCATGAAGGGAAAAATGGTCAATTAGTAAGAGAGAGAATTCTAAAATGTAATGATTATGTTGATGATATTTTAAATTAATTAATTAGATAAATATTATTTTATTAATATTTTTATGAGATGTTTATTATTATTATATTATTATTTATTTAGTATAAAAGGAAGGAAAGATGAAGAATTAACAACACATTTCCTTTCCCATGCAAACAAGAAGAAAAGAAGTTTGATTTCTTTACAATTTAGTCCTTCCACCAAAAATTCATTATTTTCACCTAAAAATAGAAAGAATTTTCATAGCCATCAAGAGAGAAAGATAGCAAGGAGATGATGGGGAGCAAGAATATCAAGTTGGATTCAAGAAATAGATGCTGGAGGAGAGAGAAAAATCAAGTTAAAGATTGAAGTCAATAAGAAAAGGTAAGAACATCAAGATTTCAATATATTTTTAAGTTTAATATTGTTGAAAAAGCATGGAATTGATGTTGATTTAGAGTTTTCTTATATATGGTCTTATGTTCTTGTCATGTTAGTGAAGAGAAAATAAGAGAAAGTGATGAGAAATAGTGTAGAAAAAGAAAATAAGGGTGTTATAAACATGGTAATTAATATCTTGCACTAAAACAGTTCTGGACAGCAGCAGTAGTCTAATTTTGAAAAATCACCAAAACATGTATAAATCGAATTATAGGATGAATAAAATATGAAATTAAATATTATTGAGTCTAGTTTCTTATAGAAGAAATTATGTAAGCAATGGAATTGTAAATCATGAGATATAATAAATTTTGTGAGACAAGGTCAGAATGATTTCGAGTTCCCCTATTCTGAATTTGAAAAATCATCAAAAATTGGAGAAAAATAATTATGGGCCTAAATTTATATTTTTAGAATCTTGAATGGTTATAGTTTCAATAGAAATAAACAGGAACATCATTCGAATTCTGTATGAGGAGATAATTAATTTTTAGTGAAGAAGGGTCACAACTGTTAGACAGCAGAATAGGGGTAGCTTTAAAGAATAAACTGTACTTATTGACTAAACCAAAAATTTTGAAAATTTTATGGTAAGAATATATATGAGTCTAGTTTCATGTAAAATTATATGATCTTAATTTGGAGTTCTAGATCTCCAGATATAAATAATTTAGTGACTGAGACATAGATAGACAGCTTGAATATTCATAAAAGTAAATAATAAAGATTATAGATAATGTTACTTACAAGTGTGTTATATACATTAAGGATGTGGAATGGAGAGGAGGAGGAGGAAAATATATATATGAATATTCAGCTAGCATGACTAATTTGCATGTTTTAGGCTTAAGGACTAAATTGAATAAAAGTAAAACTTCAGGGGGTAATTTTGTAAAAATGTCAAAATGACCAAATTGAAGGGAATGAATTGTTTTATTATCTAAATTAATAAATTGAATGAAATTGTCAATTTAAGATCGGGTGAAAATTGGGAAAATGGTAAATTACCAAAATGTCCCTGAATCTTGACATTTCTACAATTTCGCTAGGTAAGTTCGTGTAACTTGAATTATATTCTTAAATGCTTGAAATGTATGTTATTGATGTGAAAATAATTTGAATGTTCATTCACAACTAGAAAATAGACTTTTAGTGGCGCTTTTTTTAGCCTTTAGTGGCGCTTTTTAAAACGCTGCTATAGGTAACGCCACAAAAATTTGTGGCATTTATTGAAAAAAACACTGCTAAAAGTCACGGCTTTTAGCGGTGTTTGTGGGAAAAGCGCCGCTAAAAGTCATGACTTTTAGCGGCATTTGTGAGAAAAGCGCCGCTAAAAGTCACGTCTTTTTAGCGGTGCTTTTTCCACAAACGCTGCTAATTTTGGCAGAATTGCAATATTTCTTTTCACCAATATCCAGCCCTTCCTGCATTAAAATCTAACCAAATACAACAAATATAGTATAAAATGTAGCCAAAAACCGCAAATTTAGCATAAAAATTACAACCAAAAACATTAATTCTAAATGATACTTCAAATTTAACTAAAGATATATGATATAATTAATAAATAAAGTATAATTTAAAATATTCTTACAATAATGTTAAACGTGACAAAACTTAAAAACATTCTTACAATAAGAAAACTAATGTCTAAGATGGCGGCTTTTGCGATTGCTGAAACATATGCATCATCTGCTGAAGCTGTAGCTGGAGGTCATCGTACATTTTACTCTGCTCTGCTACCATCGCTTGTGCCTCTGCCTCTCTTGCTGCAGCCGCTACCTCCCTCTCTGCTGCCTCCGCTTTAAGTTGTTGCTGGAGTTCTTCATATTTTCGTTGAACCTAGGCAATTTGCTCAATCGTGTTCGCTTGCATCTGAGCTATCTGGTCTCTTAACCTCTGAACTTCAGCTTGAGCTTGACTTCCAGAAGGCATGTATTGCTAGGAGCCGGATCCAAAATATTGGGTCGGGGTAACACCAGATCCTTGAAATCAAACCCGACCGTACCTTTTAGGACCCAAAACTTCAGTGATAATTCTGTTATCAATGTTCTCAAGATTAACAGAACTATCACTCAAAGCAATCGCTTCATATTCCGCCTTCTTCTCCTTTAGTTTCTCCTAAAAATCAATTAAAGAGTTAGAAACGAAATATATAATAAAAAGGAATGCAACATAACTTAACATTATTTAAAACTACTAATGATGAATTGAATTAAACAATTATAATTAAAAATTATAAATATTTAGAATAAATCAAATATTATTAAGTAAATATACCATAATTTCTCCAGCTTCGGATGTCATAGGAGATCCATCTTTCTTCCTATGCGTAATCTCAAAAAGCTGGAGGCGTCCAACTTTTTGTTCGGATTTGACTTCCTACAATATAGTAATAAAAATATTATTTAATAATAGAAAGTTATTAATATTTGAAAGAATTAATAAATTCATAATACCCCGGCCTCAACTACAGAAGTAAAACTTCTTAACCCTGCCATGTGCGTGAATTTTTGTTTTTATCTATTGCTTGTTCCAACTCGCTCACGGTCCTACATAATAAAATTATTATTACGTATATAGTAAACACTATATATAAGAGTTTGGAAATACGCAATACCTCTCCTTTCTTTGAATTCCAAAATCTAACCGCATCTTCCCATTGATACCTCAGCATTCCCGGCGGGACATTTCTCAATTTTTCCTCGAGGCTTATGTCTTTCTTAAAATATTGTTTCTTTAAAGTGTTTTTATTGTCTCTCCATTTTTTACCTAATGCCTTCTTGATATAATCATCGAAGACTTCTAAAGCAAACCTCTCCTAAAAAAACATAAGTTTAGAATGTAAATATAAATGAAACTTAAACCAAAGTATTATAAATTACATTCACATTTTGTTACCTTAATATTAGCGGGAACTTGATTTTTGTTGCTATCAGGCATGTGATGCTATGATTCGTAGTTCATGGGCAACATATTTGCATTTCGTGCTAAAATGCCCAAATAGCCTGCTAAAAGTCGAGCTTCAGATCCAACAGGCTAACCATGAGTATTTCTACTTACTTTAACACGCTCGACAGGATCTAAGTCGTATAAATCTCTAAGCAGCGTACGTCCTCGAACTCTGCGCGTCCCACCACTTTCAGCTGAAAAATGATATACTATTATTATATTAAAATTGTCAAATAATTCAATAAAAAAAAGTCAACACATGTAAAATGAACATAATATTACTTTGAAATTCTTCAGGCTCATTAAGTGTCTCCGGCACATTCGAAGATCCAACAACTGTCTGTTGTTCACTATTTCCTTATTCTGAATTTGGAGTATTCTAGACAATACTAAAATCTCGTAATCTTCTTCTACGCATTTTTCCTGCAATACACATAAAATAGTTAAAGTTTTAGTAACAAATTACAACAATAGTAGTACATATAAAATAGTTAAATTATATAACATGACAAAGATTAAAATTATAATATTACATATAATTAAAAAATTGTAAAATCTTACTATATCATTATTCGTAAATATCTTCATCCACATCATGTCGAACCCATTGATGTTGTGTGTTAGTACTAGGGATATTTTCATCTAAGTTTTGTTATGTAAAAGGTAATGTCTCTGATCTTTCGACGATGTCATCTCTACTTCCATTACCCATGTCAAACAAGTCTCTAGGGGTGTTCCGGAGTACAACATACCAACCCTCATCAATTGGATCTTTCGAATAAAAAACTTGTTTCACTTGAGAGGAAAATACATATGGCTCGTCCATCAATTATTGTCCAGTGTGAATCAAGCGAGAGAAATTCAATATTGTAAAACCAAATTGATCTTCTTTAATTCCTCGAGCAGTATTAACATCAGCCCAATCACACCGAAATAAGACAACTTTTCATCTGCCATAGTAATCCAACTTAATAATGTCGGTATGAAGTCCGTAATACTCCACATTACCCTCAACCGGGTTACTGTCCCTAGCACTGGCATAACTTGTAATTGAAGAATTAACAACAACTCCACAATTTTGAGTTCTCCTCATTGTCTCACGATACTTTGTATGAAATCTGTATCCATTGATGAGGAAGGCACTATATCTTTTTATTATTCTATTCGGACCTTGGGAAAGCCATTTAACTTCGTCATTGACGTCCTTTCCACTCCAAACCTATTGAATCGAAAGTAAATTGAATAATTAACTAAATTTCAGTATTATATGTAACTTATTAACTTTAGTTACATACCGTTTGACTTAACCATTCATGAAAAGATTCTGTGAATAACTTATTAATCTCTTGATGTTGCAATCTTCGAGAGCGTGCACGAGATCTCAAAATTTGTTTGTACTCACTATGTTAAAAACAAGTGTAATTGGTTACAAGATAAACAAATCAAAACGACGAATATGTGAGGAAATTTTAGAACTTACTTGCGTAACGGTTCAAATAAATCGTGATGAAAAAGTACATATCGATGTGCTTGTATCCACAATATATCATCTAATTCTACAATTTCAACTTTGCCGATTGGTTCTCCATAACTTTGGAATAAATAAGTTTCGGCCAAGTTATGATCATTGAGCCTAGCATTTCTATTTGGTCTATTCAATCGTGTTTCAACATCTTCTAAATATCTAGAACAAAATGTCATACACTCCTCTGCCAAGTAGCCTTCAGCAATTGATCCTTCTGGATAACGCTTATTGCGACAATAAGATTTCAATTTGCTTAAGAACCTAAACACGATATACAATATTTATCAAAAGTTGTAACTAAATGTATAGACGCGAATAAATAAATACTTGACAAATAAATTAGCACCTTTCTATTGGATACATCCATCGATAAAATATCGGTCTACCAAGTATTGCTTCGTGAGGGAGATGGATTACCAAGTGCATCATAATAGTGAAGAAGGAAGGTGGAAAGATATTCTCCAAATTGCATAAAGTCAAAGCAGCTCGATCATGTACTTTCTTAAGTTCTTCAACATCCAAAACTTTGCCACAAATAGCTTTCATTATATTAGATAGTTCAATTATACAGGACGTCACATTTTTTGACATGCAGCACCGTAAAGAAACTGGGAGTAAACCTTGCATCAAGATGTGGTAATCATGTGATTTTAATGAATATAATCTTCGATCTTTAAGACTCACACATCGAGATATATTTGATGCATACGCATCTAGAACCTTTATATCCTTCAACACCATACAAAACACCTCTTTCTCTTCTTTTGACATTGAAAAAATAGAAGGCAGCAACCGATATTTCCCATTCGGAAGTACTTGAGGATGAAGATCACGCCGAATTCTCATGTCAACTAAATCAAGTCGACTCTGAAGATTGTCTTTTGATTTTCCATCGACATTCAAAATTGTCCCAATTATGTTCTCGCAGACATTCTTCTCAATATGCATGACATCAAAATTGTGGCGTAAAATATTATGCTCCCAATAAGGCAACTTAAAAAATACTTCTTTTTTTCCACAAGTCTGCCTCATTAGGATTATCCTCTTCGTCAGATTCATCATCAGATTCATCCATCGATCTTCTCTTTGATTGCGTGTTAGGTGACTGATTCATCTTCCCATAACTGAAGTTGATATCTTTTAACATAAACAAGATTTCAGATCCAACGGTCTGCTGAGGAGCTCCTCTGTACTCTTCAGTATCGTCAAATAAAGTCCTCTGAAATCTAAATTTATGATTTCCATCTAACCACCGACGATGGCCCATGTAAGAGAACTTCTTCCCATTCTACAACCACTTCGAACAAGTTTGCGCAGCACAACAAGGACAAGCATAACGTCCTTTAGTACTCCAACCTGATAAATTAGCATAAGCCGGGAAATCATTAATTGTCCACAATAAAGCTACACGTAAATAAAAGTTCTCTTTTCTTAATACATCATATGTCTCAACACCCGACCATAATTGTTTTAACTCTTCAATAAGTGGCTGCAAATAGATGTCAATATCATTTCCGGGACCTTTCTCTCTAGGAATAATCATTGATAAAATAAACGAAGATTGCTTCATGCAAATCCATGGAGGCAAATTGTAAGGAACAAGCACCACTGGCCAAGTACTGTACGAAGTACTCATGATTTTAAATGGATTAAAGTCGTCAACTGCTAGCCCAAGCCTCACATTTCGAGGATCGCTTGCAAAGCTTGAAAATTTCATGTCAAATGATTTCCAAGCTAAAGAATCTGCAGGATGTCTTAATAATCCATCATCGGTCCGTTGATCATTATGCCACCTCATATATTTGGTCATCTTTGACGACATGAAAAGCCTTTGAAGTCTTGGTATTAAGGGAAAGTATCGCAAAACCTTGACTGGCTTCTTTCTTAACTGTGCCCCACCTTCATCCGCATTCACATCTTCTGTATTCCCATTCATCCAATGAGACTTGCCGCAAACATTACAAAACTGTTGGTTCTTCTGATCACCCTAGTACAACATGCAGTCATTTGCTCAACTATGAATTTTATCGTACCCAAGGCCCAAATCTTTTATTAGTCTCTTCATATCTTGACAAGATTGGGGGAATTTTGCAAAAGGAAACATCTCTCTCAGAAACTCTAGCAGCATTGTAAAAGAATTTCCAGTCCACCCTCCCAAACATTTTAAGTGAAATAAACGAATACAGAAGGACAATTTCGAATATTTTGGTCCCTCGTAAAGTTCTTCGTTCATTTCATTAAGTAAATTGTAGAACTTCGCCGCTTCTTCATTTGGCTCCTCATAAGGTGCACTTGTTCCCGTTTCCCCAAAAAAAATTCCACTAATATTACAATCATCAGATGCAATAAAGTCAGGTGAAAACGATTGCTCACCATGACTGTGCATATTAAATACATCCCGCAACATACCTTCCATGTCATCTTGTCTAACATACTGATGGTAATCAGTATTAGGATAAGTCGGATTAATCGTTGAAGAAGTTCCACTAGATGTACACTCTCTATGGAAAATCCATTTTTTATACCCCCGAATAAAGCCATCAACAATTAGATGTTCATAGACAACTTCACGAGTATGCCAATTGATGTTGCCACACTTCTTACACGAGCAAAGAATCATATTCTCTTGGCTTGCATTTTGAAATGCAAAATTCAGAAAAGTTTGTACTCCATTTCGATAGACGTTGCTTACCCTTAACAATTTCATCCAACTCCTATCCATTTCGTAGTTCTTGAATTCTAAAGTTGACAATAAATTACACAGGTAAGTTGTTTATTATGTAAGTCTTGATATGATATATTTTTATGTTTTATGTAAGTTATGTAGATTATGTAAGTTATGAAATTTGAACTTTAAACTATATGCTTTTAAGGAAATTATTAGATTACACTACATGTATTAGTTAAGTTATGTAAGTTGTTATGTACGTTACGTGAGTTATGTAAATTATGTAAGTTATGTGAGTTATGTAAGTTGTTATGTAAATTATGTAAGTTATATGAGTTATGTAATTTATTTAAGTAATGATCAATATTAATACTATTTTGATAAAAATTAGTTATAACTTTTAAAGACATTTAAAATTATTAAATATTAAAATCAAACATTATTAATATAAAAAAATAGTAATTTGAATATAGTAATTTTTTAAGATTCATCATACGTGGCGTTGTTACACCTAGGGAGGATCCATTATATCTTACATCTCGATATAAGGCAACCCGTCAGGTTTCCAGCCTATATACTTTGAATCTTTAAAATATTTAAAAAAAGGTTAGAGAGAAGGTCAGCTATTGTTGTAATTTTAATGGACAAGCAAGCTACATGGTAATAAATATTCAATAGTAAATGAGCTCGATAGAACTTTTTTCAATTCTTTTTGAATTTTTTAAGATTCATCATACGTGGCATTGTTACACCTAGGGAGGATCTATTATATCTTACAGCTCGATATAAGGCAACCCGTCAGGTTTCCAGCCTATATACTTTGAATCTTTAAAATATTTAAAAAAAGTTGGAGAGAAGGTCAGCTATTGTTGTAATTTTAATGGACAAGCAAGCTCCATGGTAATAAATATTTAATAGTAAATGAGCTCGATGGAACTTTAACTATTTTATTAATATCAACCACAAAAAGAACATAGATTATATGTTAAAAGAATGAGGAAAAACGTAGCATTACAACTTATGACTTTTTTAATGGTTGATTTTTTTAACTACATGGTAATAACTACATGGTCGATTTTTTTAACTACATCAAACATTAAATCTTTTTAATAATAATTAAAAAAAACTCAATTCAAGAGATAAAGTCAATAGATGAGACGTGTCCATTTATTTTCCCTGATTATAATTTTTATATTTTAATTTAACATTAATACTTTTTCTAATTAAATTACTGATATATATATATTCTTTTTACGTTTTAAGAATTAAAGAAAGGTTATAAATAAACGTAGAGATTATATAAATTTTTTTAAAAAACCCAAAATTAAAATCAAACAACTCAAAAAATACAAAAAAATAAAAATAGTCATTAAAATATAAATATTAAATTAAATAATTTATACAAAATATAATGATTAATAGTAAAATTTTGACCAAATTCAAAATGATTTTGTATATAGTAATGGCATCATTATCATGTACTAATTGAAATTATTTTATTTTTCTAAAAAAATATCAATTAAATTTTCTCAAAGAATAACTTTAAAAAACAATAATATACATTTATAACTAAAAATGATGACTTCAACATCAATGAATTAAACTATTTTATTGAGAGAATATTTCTCTCAAAAGGTCAATTAATATTTAATTTAGTTTTGTAACGATATTTTTTTACTTTAATTTTGTTTCAAAGTAACCCACCCTTATCTTGTCTCATAAAGTAAAGTTAAAGTTTTGAATAAATATTTTTTATAAATCAATTGATTTAATAAAATAAAAATATATAAAAATTCAAAAAATAATTTCATTACCATCGTCTTCTAGCTCTTGTTGATCTTTTGTCACTCATCTACAAGTCTAGAGAATCAATTCAGTAATGTAATTTTGGGGTTTGATTTAAGTAGTGAGGAGTTTTTTGAGATAAGTTTGCCAGAAAGTTTAGTTTGGTTGTGTCCTACGGATTTATCAACTATGAGATATGGGGTATCTAGCAGTTACTTGTGTTATTAATTTTTTAAATAATAAAAAATAAGTTCAATATCATAACTAACCTTTTGGCTATCTAGGCTTTCTGTATATTGCTTTAGTGTATGAAAAGAGCAGCAAATGAAGGTCCTGATAATTTGATGCCAAACTGCTACAAAAGAGCCACTCCAATGGGTTTTCTATGCCTGCCCACGAATCACCTACAACACCAAGGAAACAGGTTCAATCCGAAAGAGAAAGAACAAAGAAGATTACATTCTATGAAGAGAAACATCATAAAGAATGTAAGAAAAAATATTTGTCTACCATACGTGGTATTTGTAGAAAATCCACAAAATTGATAAGTTGAAACCCACAAAAATAAAATGATTTATGTACCTCCTACTTTTCCATTACCTCTAAATAAGAGGATTCCAACTATTAGAAGCAATTGCATTTTCAGGTAGAAATTAATGAACTTCAACAAAATATAACGTCCAAAATTAAAAGAAAAATGGAAAATGTAAAAGCAGCAAGTGCACTACAGAAGTAGGTTAGGTGATTAAACAGGGCTATGAACTTGAGACTCCATTTGAACTTTCTATCCAACTTAACTCGAAAACTTCTTTATCAGCTTAGATTGCCAAATATCATTTCTGGAGATCTCTTCAATCCACTGCGTTATTTTTCATTATCAGTTCCTTGTATTCTATCTGAGTTCTAACAAACACCCCACACTCATTCTTTCACAGCCCTTTAGGATGATCAGTTTACTTGCATTCTAATACCTATTATCTGGCAAAGAGTCATACCTTTACAATGTTGCCGTGATCCTTGCTTGATATATTAACAGGTAAGAAATGGATATTCGGCATTTTTAGTTTAACTGATGATATGTCACCGAACCTAAAAACCGTTAAAACAAAAGATGAAATCAGTTCGAGCATGTATGTGCAAGCAAGAGTTCACATGAGATGACACTATGTACA
The DNA here is from genome assembly GCF_007990345.1 of Gossypium hirsutum. NCBI lineage: Eukaryota > Viridiplantae > Streptophyta > Magnoliopsida > Malvales > Malvaceae > Gossypium > Gossypium hirsutum. The sequence continues at coordinate 72,155,381 of NC_053432.1, forward strand.
TATGTATGTGTGTGTGAGAGAACTTGCCAAGTACAGCCTTTGCCATCTGCAAAGGAAAACCAATAGAAATGCAAAATTGAACAAACCGATGGCAATTTTGAATAGTTCAATGACCAAAACAAAAATTTACTAATAATTTTGTGACTTTGAATGCAGTTTACCTTTATTTATTTAGGCTAAATCAAAATTTAAGACTTAAAAGTAATAAAAGGCAGTACATACGGAAGTTGACTATGGACCGACAAGCCAGCTTCTATTCAGTTTTGAGTAAAATCTAAGTTCATAGCTAGGACTATATATTGTAGAGAACAACCTTTAGGTTCTGTAATGAAATGTGATGTATGGATTCCACAGCACATGATGATGAAACATACTTTTAATATCACTAAATAAATGTTTGAAAAAATGGAAGAAAGGTAAGAAAACTAGGATGATCTATGTCAATTTGATCACTGAGTTTTGCAGACAGAATGCTAGCAGAGGTTTTCGAAATCGAAGTTTTGAGGATGACTTGGTAGAATATAAAACTCATCCATGTACACAAAAAAAAATATAAATTCCATGGAAAAAAAGTATGATAAAGCAAAGAAACATTGGATTCCTATATCTCCTATTCCAGAGACTGCAATTAGTGTACAAGCTCTGAACCTTCAGATTACAAGCTCAAGATCTGAACTTTCAGAGACTCACCAGCAAGCTATCACTAGTGTATAAGCTGCTCCAAGTCAACCTTCAAGTTCCATGAACCAAAAATAATTTAATTTAATATGAATGTAGATTTTATTCCATAAATCTCAAAGTCACTCATAGCCTCTTTAAATATATCTCGAATCGCAAGCTCAGATTCTCCAATATATTTATGAAATATTAGAGGTCCATCGATAATCTGTTTATGAAAAATGAAAAACAAAATAAATAAAAATTTAAAACATGACGGAAGCTTAGGGATGAAGAACTGCAGATTTCTCAGTATTGTCGGTAGAAGAGATGAAGAGAAAGTTGTAAATACTGACACATAGAACTAGACTATTTATATTGCTTAACAAAGGCACGTAAATTAATCCAATTCCTAATGTTAAGCCTACTAATTCTTAATGTAAATCAATCCAGTTTCTAATGTTAAGCATAAGATCAAAGTAATTATATGCCATTACAGTTATACAAATTGGGACCAGGAACTACAAGAAACTCTAAAGGAAAAGCCTAACCAAAACGGAATGGTTTGAGATTGAATTTCCACCTATCAAGATAAACCTCAAAGACGATATGAAATACTGCAGCCAAAACCAATCCCAAGAGTCAAGCAGTTAATGCAACTCATTTAGTTAAGCAGTTAGATAGGTTTTGTTTTTGTAATCCAAGATCATATATTAATAATAAAAATCCTAAAAACAAGATTACAAAATTAGAGGATATCCCACATCAAATTCTTCAATGATCCACCTTCCTAGCCTATAGAATGAAATAGAATACTCTTAAGCTAAGTTTACATCTGACCCAGACAATCCAAAACAAACACATTTGAACAATCGAAAACAAACAAACAAGTAGGTGATTTACAGAAATTAACAGAAAACAAACAAGCACACACTTACTTGTTGCGTAGTTGAGCAAAAAGCTGGTGCCAAAAAATTCGGTTGCTAAATTCCAAAGGCACTTGGGGGAAATCTCAGTAGCAATGAGGACGGCGAACGGCGACGAGTAGGTGGTCGGGTAGCCTCAGGAGCTTCGGATGCTTAGGGATTTGGGGGAAAATTTAGGGATTAGGGGAATTGGGAGAAATCTGTTAAAGGGTGGAAATTAATGCTGGAAATTGCTAAGTGTAGGGTATGAGGAGGATAAAATGTTAGAAAAGAAAACGACGTCGTTTCATAAAAAATTTAAACGTTTGTGGCGCTTTGGAAAAGCGCCGCTAAATCCCATATATTGCGGCGTTTGTAAAGTAGCGCCACTAATCCCCTTCCAGCTCCAATTAAAACGACAGCGTTTTTGTTAAAGATAAATGCTTTTTGTGGCATTTTTTTCAAAAACGCCACTAACCTCCATTTTATATTCATTTTTTTGTATTTAATTTGTATTTGTTATCAATTTTTTTTAAATCTAATATTTAAATATATAAAGTTTATCTATTATCTCTTAAATAATTTAATCTAAAAATTTAATCTAAATAATTTCATTTTTTTCAAAAACACCACTACTCTAATATTTTAAGATATTAAAATTAATATTATATCTTTTACAATTAAATAAAAAATTATTTAATATATAAATTAAAAAATACTAATTTATCTAAACCTTAATCCTTTAATTCCTAAACCTTAAAATCCTAAACCCTTCACATAAACCCTAAACCCCAGACCTGTAACATGTAACCATTAACCACATAAACCCTAAACCCTAAACCATGACTTATTAACCCTAAGCCCTAAACTTTAAACACTAAAACCCTAAACCCTAAAACTATAAACCTTACACACAAACTTTAAACCCTTAACTGTAACCCTTAACCCCTAAACCTTAAATACCAACCCTTAAACCATAATTCACAAACCCTTAAAGTTGTAACTCATAAGCCCTAAAACCCTAAACCATATATCCTAATTTATAAACCCTAAACCCTAAACTATAAAGATAATTAATTTAATATTTTAAAATTAACACTATCTCTTTCACAATTATATAAGAAATTATTTAATATATAAATTAAAAAATACTAATTAATCAAAACCGTAAACCCATAATCCATATTCCATAATCCATAAACCCTGAATCATAAAACATAAACTCTAAACCCCTAACCTCTGACACTTAAACCATAACCCTTAAACCCCATAATCCTTAAACCTTAAAATAATAACTCATAAACTTTAAACCCTTAATCATATACCCTAAACCGTAAAGTACCCTAAACTATAATGATAATTAATTCAATAATTTGAAATTAATACAATCTCTTTTACAATTATATAAGAAAATATTTAACATATAAATTAAAAAAAATCAGTCATATACCAAAAATCTTTAAAATTATTTTAAATAATAGTATATTATCATTTTAACAAATATTTTTCTATGTTTTTACTTTCAAATTTTTCCTATGTGTCATTATTTTTTCTGAAGAATATAAATATTCAATTAAAAATAAATTATATTTTAATATAAATAAACCACTTAAAGTACAAAAAAAAGATAAAAAGATTTTTTGCGGCGTTTTTAGAGAAAACGCCACTATAGATCAGAATTTGCGGCGTTTTCTATAAAAGTGCCACTAAAAAGGTCAATATAACACGATGGCGTTTTGCAAAAAATTTTTGCGGCGCCGCTATATGCACACCTTTAGCGGCACTTCTTTGAAAACGCCACTAATACTGATCTACAGCGGCGTTTTTGTTCAAACGCCGCTAATGCCACTGAAGCTCCACTAAAACGACGGCGTTTAGCGCAAATTTTGCGGCATTTTTTCTTGAAGCACCACTAAATGTAAACCTATAGCGGCGCTTTTAATAAAAACGCCGCTAAAGATCGACCTTTAGCGGTGTTTGCTAATGCTCGCTCTTTAGCGATGTTTTTCTTAAAAGCGCCGCTAAAAACGCCGCTAAAAACCTATTTTGCTGTAGTGATTGTATGAAAATTGATGGAACATTGATATATTTGATAAAAAGGGGAAGAAATCCCGGTTGAATAAAAGGAAATTTTAATGGATCTCTGAAAAGGAATTGACGGTAAAAAGGATCTAGCCCGGACGGGTGATCCTATCCTGATATAACCCTCCCGAAGATACGTGTAAATGGATTTAGCCAGGACGGGTAATCCGAATTAAGGTCTGAATTTAGCCTGGACTGGTAATTCAGATCCAAGCTCATTAGAGTAATTGTCGTTGCAGGGGATTTAGCCTGGACTGGTAATCCCGACAATACTCTATGAGTTTATATTACAGGGGATTTAGCCTGGACTGGTAATCCCACTGTAAGGATGAGGTTCGCGGGAGTGTGCTCCCTGATATAAAATGTGTAAGACCATGGTTGAAAGATACCATGGCAACCTGATATGAAATGTGTAAGACCATGGTTGAAAGATACCATGGCAACCTGATATGAAATGAATAAGACCATGGTTGAAAGATACCATAGCAACATGACGGGAAATGAATAAGACCATGGTTGAAAGATACCATGGCAGCGTAACATGAAATGAATAAGACCATGGTTGAAAGATACCATGGCAACATGACAGAAAATGAGTAAGACCATAGTTGAAAGACACTATGGCATCATGTCAAAGATAAATAAGACCGTGGATGGGAGACGCGATGACATCTATTGAACAATTGATATTCAGGTAATATGTATCAGATAACGAATGGTTATATGAAATAGTTGTGTGAAATGTTTACAAGAACTGGTCATATGGAAATATATGTACAAAATAGTTGTATAAAATAATTATGAAGATAGATAAACGAAATAAGAATAAGTACATGGAATATAATTTATGTTAAGTTTGATATAAACTTTACCGGAATAAATATACATAAAATATATGGAAATGATGGTGCATGAAATATTGATATAATGAAATGATTAATATATACTTATGAAGAAACGGTAAGAGAATGATATGTTTCATGACATGTACATATATGATTATCTTTGATATGTTGATACAAGGAAATTATGTAAGTAAAGACAATTATTGAACTCAAGTGTGACATGTCTAGAAAATAAGTATATAAACGTTGAATTTATATGAAATATATGAAAGTATACTAACAATGATGATTGACGCTTAGACAAGTGTCAAGCTATTGATTGAATGGTAACATGTTTAATTATAAGAAGTATTGAAATGGTAAGTACTTAGATGAAAATAAAATTTAAGATTTTGTGAATTTTTTTTATGATCCCGATTTAATTCCGATTGGTTTTTAATGTATGTTTGGGGCTTCGAGGGCCTAATAGAGAGACGTTATGATTATTTTCAAAATATGAATAATAAATAACTCATAATTATCTGAAAATATTCAGTAAACTCCGGTAATACCTCGTACCTATTCCAACAATGGATACGGATAGAGGGTGTTACACTTACTTTCACATTTAAAATATAAAAACTAAATATACACGCACCCCATCATCAAAGAAAAAAACCCATTCACCCTTCAGTTTTTTTATTGTTAATTTTAGATTTATTAAATGATGAATTTTTATTTGTGGAGTAATTTATACAATTGATGAATATTTTATATTTAAAATTTATTGAGTGTCATTTATTTTATATAAAATATTTTTTTAAAAATATTAATAAACCCAAAATAATAAATAGAAATAAATCAATAACTGTATGTATCAGTTCCAATAAAAAACAGTGTATCCACTAATGTGATACTGACTACCTTAATGTATATGTTAGCCCAAAATTTATAAGAGTGGAGAGTTAGAGGTGACTATTAAATATAATGTGTACTGAGAGAGATCTAGAGTATAGGAGTAACACTATTGCATGTATGGAGGCCATAACCATTAGCACGTAGTCACTAATTTGGTATTTTTCACGTAGCTCTAGCGTTAAGATTTAGTCGTTAATTTCCATTTAGTCTTAGTTCATACGTTGATAATCTGTTCAAAATTTGAGCTCAAATTCCTATTTTTAGTTTCTATCTTTAATTATTTTACTCCTAATAAATATTTCAATGTAATATTATCTGAACAACAATTGTGCGCTTCAAAATATTTTTTAAATTTTATAGTACTGAAATTAACGCATCAAATTTTTGATTCTGGATTTAATGGAAAATTTGAATGGTTAGGGTTTTAAAAATATATATTACACCAAGCCTAGTATATCACAGAGAATTAATCGATGCATTGATTTTTTCTGTTTTATTTGATTTTCCTTTGTTACAAAACACTTGTATTTGGAAACTGATGCTGATCGTATTGTGGTTTGTGACTATGAATGCGTAAGGGCAATCAAGAATTAGTGCCATTAGATCTTGAAATAGAAAATGCCTTAAGAAATTTTAGAAGAACCAAAAATCTGGTGGAAGAACCTAATATTGACTTATAGATGTTTATTGATGATTATTCATATTTCACTCGGATATGTTTTTTAAAGCACCGTTCTAAATTACCGTATATTTATATTAAGTTTGTCAATACGATATTAAAATCCTTCAAATTGATAATGCCATGGAATATAAAGTCTTATTTGCTTCAATTCCTTAGTCAACCAGGTACTCTCATTCAACGTTCTTGTCAAGCAGAATGGGTGGGGTGAGCGTAAACATCGTCATATCCTTGATTCTATTCGTGCTTTTCTTCTTTCTGTCCTGAAAAGTATTGGGGTGAAGCAGGCCACAATGCTGTGTATGTTATTAATCGTCTTCCTACTTTAGTATTTCAAAATCCTTCTCCTTAAATATTGCTTATAACTCAAGTCCTTGACATCCTTATGAACACACCAAATTATAGCTCCATGCATGATTACGTAGTTTTCTCTGATATGGGGTAGAACAAATAGGATATAGGTGTTGGGATCCTATCTTTGAAACAGACATTACATATTTCTCGGTTTGTTACCTTTTAGGAAAGCACCATGTTTTCTTCTCTCTCAAAGTTTCATCAATTAGACACCTCTTCATCCTTATTCTTTACTAACCCTAATGTTGAGTTATTTCCTAGTTTTGATGATCTCAATGAGAATCCTTCCACTTTTAAGTCCACTTCAACTGATCCACCTTTGATATCACAACCATTCGGCAGTCAACTTGGGTAAGAGAAACTCCCCGTCATTACCATTGTTATTCAGCTCTTTTGACTCATCAAGACCTTTATTCAACTTTGGCAGCAAGCTATGAATGAAGAACTTCAAGCTCTAAAGAAAGCGCACACATTGGATTTGGTTAATCTCCCTCCCGATAAGACCTCTATTAGATGCAAATGGGTTTACAAAATTAGAACTCATTCTGACGATACAATCAAGAGTATGGCATAAACTATGAAGACACCGTTGCGCCAATGGCACGATTGACTTCTATGTGCAGTCTATTGGCTATTGTTGTTGTGCGAAAATGGAAACTACTTCAAAAAAATGCATTTCTGAATGGAGACTTGCAAGTAGAGGTTCACATGCATCCTCTTCTTGGCATTTCCCATCCTACTCACAAAGCTTGTCAACTCCGCCAACCAAGCACCCAGAGCTTGGTTTACCCAATTTAGTTCTACTACTATTACTCATTTTGGTTTTGTCTGAAGTCCTCATGATTCTGCTTTATTCATTCGTCGCATTAATCATGGCCTTGGTCTACTTCTTCTCTATGCTGATGCTATGATCAAAACAGGCGATGATATCTCATGCATTTCAGAGCTACATTTTGAAATGAAAATCTTGGTTCGCTTAGTTACTTTCTCGCTCGGTCTTGAAGTTTTTTGTATTTCTCAAGCTAGGTATGCCTCTGATATGCTTTCTCGAGGAATTACAAACAAGAAGACTATATCTACTCCTCTGGAACCTAATTTTAAACTTCTTTGGATGACACTCCTCTTGAGGATCCCACGTCATATCGTCAGCTAGCTGGAAGTCTTGTTTATCTTACTGTTACGCCGCCAGATATTACTTATGCAGTGCATTTGTTTAGTCAGTTCATGACGGCTCCTCACACTGCACATTTTGCTGTCGTTCTTATTCTTTGTTCTGTTAAGGGGAAACTTTTCCATGGTCTTCATTTTTTGGCCTGGTCTTCTTTGACACTAACTGGTTACTCAGATGCTGGTTAGGCAAGCAATCCAACTGATCGTAGCACTGCAACTGGATATTGTTTCTTTTTGTAGGATTCTCTAACACCTTGGCATAACAAGAAACAAACTATCATTTCCAAATCTAGCACAAATCCGAGTATTGTGCTCTTGCTGATGCAATATCTGAATTAATTTGGCTTTGTTGGTTGCTAACAGACACATTCAAGAGCCACAATACTTTATTGTGATAATAGAAGTGCCATGCAAATTACTTATTATGATGTCATCGATGGTTTTTTTTTGCCATCATGTCAATCATGGTACCCTTTGGTTGCTCTATGTTACCACTGCCAATCAAACAGCCGAGATCTTTACCAATTCTCATTGTTCTAGGTGATTCCACGATTCATTGAGCAAACTCAAGTTGGCATCCACTATCCCACCTTGAGTTCGAGAGGGTTAGCATGCTTTAAGGCACCATTTGTGGCAAAAAAATTTATAGGATTGTTTATGCTTGCTAGGATATTATTTTGTACATTGTCTCTTCTTTTTATTATTATTGCAACTTTCTCTTGCGTGTGTATATAGGAGACGTTATTTGCACAAAGTGATGAAATACAAACGTCATATTCTCTCTGCATTTTCTTTCATTAGTATGGAGGTGAATCCGGATGTCAACCAAAAGCAAGGCAAGCCACCTAACATTAACTCATATACTTTGCTCCCTTTTATACCACAATCCATCGAGTTCAAACCCAAATATAACATAATACGCTCAAGTCTTAAAACACAACATTTACTGAGTAAAAAGAGAAACCTATAAAGCCCAAATAGGCAATTCGGCTCAACAAACTAGGAGTAGGCTCAAAACCCTCGCATAGGATTTCAGTCCCACAAGCTCAAACGTTTGTATACATGGCATAACCGTATGCTTCTCTCTGGTATGGTTAACAAAAGAAGCTTCTACAAAAAGCTTCACCAATTCATTCACTCAGCAAAATCAAGGGCTAACGTCCTTAAGAAAGCAGGAGAAATGAACTAGCTAATAAAGATGAGCAGTTAAATCTAAGCACAAGCTCGGGCAACTTTAGGCAGCCCCACAAAAGCTATATATATTAAGACGTACGATGAGATCACCCAGGTAGGACCTCTGTATAACTTAGCACCATTTCCTATCGGTCATTTCAGCATCGAAGGGTGCCTCAAAATATTAAATCTGGTGCCATCTAATATGTTTCTGGCTTCGCAGATCACCTGAAGCACAAATTCACCTCAATCCAGTACCCGCTACAAAGTTAACCTTAGCACACCCCATAGGTTATAGCATCGGTAGGGGTATACCATAAGATGCTACTGCACATGCAAAGCAAGGAATAACTTGCTAAATCTACAAAGTAGGAAAAAGGTAAAGGAACAATGGTTTAGTAATAATAAAGCCATCTGAAAATGAAAATCTTAATATTTTTCATGAGCTAATTTATTGTTACACTGTTAGATTACAGAGTTTTCTAATTCGAAGGAACAAAGAACAAAGAAACTGGGATGTAGCCAGGGATAGCTTATGAAAAGAAATGATGGATGACAGCAACATTACTGCTCACCGCTATCCAACCAGTCAGAACTGATTCTCTGTTTGGTGCAATGACGAAAAATAGCTTCAGCAAAATTTTAGCAAAACAGCCACTGAATAGCACGCATGCATTTAGCAACAGCAACTGATGACCACTGCTTCTAGAAACAAACATGGGGAGGAATTAGCTTTCCTGGATTCATGATGTTGTTAGGATCTAGAGCTGTTTTGATTCGTTTCATCGTCTGCAAGGCCTCTATTCCAAGTTCCTTTTCCAGATACTGAAAACATAAACCAACATGTTAATAATTATGTTTTCATGAACATATACCCTTCAATTTACCACTTTATTTAAACAATTCCCTATAATTTTTGTACACCTGAATAAGCTTTCAGCCTTTGTAACTTGTACTCAGATAAGCCCTTGATTGACCTTTTTCACTTGTACCCAAATAAACTCCTAACTTCTAATTTATACTTAAACAAACCCTTAACATAAATTAACATGAAATAAGGAGTTACTTAGATACAAATCAAACGATAAGGGCTTATGTATAAGTAAAAGTAAGTATAGGGGCTTATTTAAATAGTGTGATAAAGTTCAACGGTCGTTTTAATATTTTAGCCTAAATAATGTATACATGGCAAAATTTTGAACATTTATTATTGGTACTAAAAGAAAACAATTCTTGGCCTGTGAATTGTGATGGTGACCTTGTTGAAGAAACCACCAAAAGGTGGCATCTTGGAAGTCCAAATCAAACCACATGAAATACAATGAAATAGAGAGATATACCTTCATTTTCCCAGTGCCAACACCGTGTTCGCCGGTGCATGTTCCTGCCCATTTATAAGCTCATTGAAATTAAGTTTAATATTAGAATTGATTCAGCAATACCATAGTATGCTGTATGCATGTGCTAAAGTAATATACTCTCTACTCTGTAAGCGAAAGATAATTCTGAAGCTAATAAAAGTATTCTAATTACCAGCATCAGCATATCATGAGCAGAATTAGCTTCAATAATTCATTATCTGAAATAAACTGACATAGTGCCAAGAAGAGTATGAACCTTCCATTGACAAAGCTGTATAAACCATAAATTGATTTAGCCTTTCAGCTTCTCTCCTATGCTCTTCTTCATTAGGATCAAAGAGAATGACTGTGTGAAAGTTCCCATCACCAGCATGGGCAATAACTGTACTGTAATTATGAAAAACAAAAGCATCTGTGCATTATCAGTATCAGGTCAAGTCAACACACAAATAACAAAAGCAAGTCCCAAATGGAAAACCAATAAGAATATAGTTTGAATATACCAAACCAGTGATGATGCATCCAGCTCTTGCTTGGACCTTGATATTAATTCTGCAAGGTTTGATAGGGGAACACAAACATCCTACATGAAGAAAAAGCAGAATTTGGTAAAATGGCTCCTTCCAATCTTGGAAATCAGGCAATGACAATTAAATAATTTTAAATCAGATTACTTGACATCCATATATGCTAATTCTTGTATTCTAACTTACAGAAATCATTGCTTCAAAATTGGGCTCCATAGCAAAGCATGCCCATAGGGCTTCCTTCCTGATCTGCAGGAACCAACATATTAAAGATGAGTAATCAATGGCATCTTTATTTGGATAATGCAAATATATATAACTCAATATCTTATTTAAAATAATCAAATTAATAATATATATACATGAAAGGAATTATCATCAAATATGGACATTGAGAGGAGAGGTATGATTTATGTCAATAAACCCAAGTACTGACTTATGAAACATAACATGAAAGTCCAGTCAGTCTTGAGACGTTTTAGGAATAATTTAGTACAAAGTTGTAAGTCCAGCCAGTCTTGAGACATTTTAGGATTACGTACACTCCCTCCCTCCTAAACCCTAGGTTCCCCTTTCCCTCCTTTATAATTCCGGGTTCTATGAGCACAATAATATTATCCTTGGCATGCATTATTGCATCTGTATCCTGCCTTTCCCTCTGACATAAAAGCATATTCACTACTCCATAGCAACAATCTGAACAGGTAGTTTCCTACTCGTAAAACATTATGATCAGGCGAATGATAGAAACAGAAACTGCACAATCAGCTTCCCTTCTTAGGTGAATCCACCCACCTAGTAAAATGAACGTGGCTTGTGGACAAGTGCATAGTGCACTCAGCTGCTATTAACTGGATCAGGTCATTTTTCTACTTTCAATAAGACTCCCGGCCTTTTTCTTCAATATATGCCTAATGTCATACATACTCAGCCCTCAATCAACTTTAAATGTGCCAGTCAACTGGGTTCTATGAGAAAGAAGTCCTTCATCCTTCTTTTAAATAGGAAACGTGCTCAATACTTGCTCTTGTCAAATGGCATGGAATAACAAAAGGGGCAAGCTAAAACAGTCTCACTTCTATTCTGGTTTGCTTCTAAGGACCTGTAAGTCTAATGCTTGTTCACCAGGATTCAAAAAATCATCAAAAATATTTCCATAAAAAGAATTACTGATAAGGATTCTTCAAGTTGTCTAACCAAGTTCTTGAACATCACTTAATACAAATCAAGTTTCATCTTTGACGTAATCAATACCAAAATGACAGATAGATAAGCCTTACGAAGGAAAAGAGAACTTGAAAAACATACAAAAGAGGTATCAGCCAAAAAATATACAACTGAAGTGTCAAACACTAAGCTATATTACCTTCCAAAGTTCTTTTTTAGCTTCAGGATCTTCTGTAAAAACAAAATCCGAGCCATTGTGCTCAGAAACAATTCTTTGAACAATTTGCGTTTGCTCATGGGAGTATGCCTCTAGCAAAAAATAATAAATATTTTAGGATCCAGGACAAGTAACAAAGAAAAGCTTAACTAAGACAACTGACTCAAGCTCCGATTCAAACAAGCCACAGGCTTTGACTCTCTTCCGGCAAAATCAAAGTGCATGTAATCTGTTTTTGTTCTTCTATATTTCTTGCTATATGACTAGCATCATGGATGTACTAAGATCTTTAAAAAAGAAAAATAAAGATCAACACTGAGGAAACCTTCCAGTTCAAATAATAAGACTAGAACCCAACATGCCAAATTCATAGTTAACTTGCTTTAAGGTTTTAATGAAGTAGCAAGGCCAAATTATTCTAGCCAAAAGCTTAGCAATAGAAATTCTCCCCAACTTGACATTAAAGAAGAAATTAATGGAACAAATTCAAAAAAGAAAAAGGGAGCAATCCCGTAACTCACCGGTGCCAATAAATTCAAACATTAGAGTTGGAACTTCAGGCAAATTCTTCCCATTAGCAATATTGACAGCCCTTACTTGGACTTCATCCAATAATTCAACCCTTGACACCTAAAATACATGGAAACAAATTCTAAGAAACTGATTTAAAAGTGCATAAATTTTACAGGTATAACCTACCTGAATACCAGACAACATGGTGTCAATAGCAACATCTGCAGCATCCTTAATTGTGGGGAAGTTGCACATTGCAACCTGCAATATTATAAAATCAGTCAAAATGCATAAAATTTAAGATCTAAAGTATAACACAAGAAGCAGTACACCCCCCTCCCCTCCAAAACCCAAAAAAGAAAACTTATAATAGTACAAAACCCAAAAGTAAGAGTCAATAGGTTGTCTCTTTCTTCTACTTGCTTGCACCTAATACTTATGCACCTATAGTAATTCAGAAGCTCACACTAAACTAGTAGTTCTGCGAAACTTGATTTTCTTCCTTATTCAGAACTCTCCAACCTTAAATCCTACAAATTTCCTGATGAACTATTTTGTTTCTTTCTTCTTGTCTGCACTTGTAACTTTTAAAGCATCTATACCACTGACATGGTTTTCAGTTTCCAACCATTTATTTGTAACCAGATCCAACTGAATTAAACCAGTCTTTTCAAAGCCAACAGAAAACACCAACAAGAAATAAAAGCTCAACAGTCATAATCATTTATTTACGTAGAACACTCAGATGCGTCCTTAATGGTTCACTTGCAGAACAGACTTTAATGATTAAGTTGAGTACGTTAAAAGAGTCAAATCATTGTACATTTTAAATCCCATTATCAAAGGAAACAAGTTTAAATTGAAAAAGAAATGCCTTCAAGCAGAAAAAGGTCAATTTACCACTGAATGCTCTGGAATTTTCTGAAGCCGTAGAGTGACTTCTGTTACTACACCAAGGGTCCCCTCACTTCCAATCATCAGGCGAGTCAAGTCATACCTAAGAAAAGCAAATCCAATGAGAATAAAATCATACAAAAAAAGGGGATAAATAAACACAAAGTGCATAATTTGATTAAGAAAAAGGTATCATAACAAAATGCCGATAATCTTTTGCATGTCAAACTACTATATCATGCTAGCTTGACTCAAGCAGTAAAAACTTGGATTAAGAAAATTAAACTTGTTGCTTATTTAACAAAGCCCAGCTCCAAGGACTCTGTCATTTATGGCCATTGTATAGGTGTCAACACATGTCACTAAATCTGACACCAAATATGCATCTGGCACATTACCTAATTGATGCTAAAGAATAGGGTCTAGAAGGAATGATCAAAAGAAATTTGATAAAAGAAACATTTTCAAAGAAAAACATTTTATTGCTTTTTGTAAAATTAATAAAAGATTCTTATTTTGTAATGTGGTAATGCAGTATATATATCTTATAAATATTTAATATCATGTATCAGTGTAGCCATATCTTACTCAGGGAAATGCTTTAAATGAACCATGAGTCCAAAAATTTGAGCAAACGAAGAATCACACACTTGGAGACACATCAAACATTGGTACCCTAGTCTAAGTAACATAAACTTAAGTCTTGAAGTCACTGACCATTTCTCTCTTTGACCCTAATACCCTAAACACATAGAGAAATTGAGCAACCTGAAAAAAAATTGAAGGAATGCCTAAAATATCCCAAGAACACAAAGAAAATTATATTGGGCTCCAAAAGTTCCAAGTGCCTTTAACAAATGCAAATGACAGTGCTAGAAATATAAGCATGTATCCAGGAGGAAAGAGAGAGAGATGATTCAAAGACATAGGTGATAGGACAACATACCCAGCAGCACTCTTCCGAGCACGAGAAGCTGTCTTAACAATAATTCCATTAGCAAGGACAACCTGGAATGTACAATATATGAGAAATACCTCACTGATGAACAAGTTAATCCATCGAAAGAGTAATTGACAAACCTTGAGACTGATTACATTGTCACGCATAGTGCCATACCTACATGCTAAAAGCAAAATCATTAAATCCAATAAACAGTAAAACCATATAAGCATTATACACATTTAATGAAATAATATGTGCAACTAAGAGACCATCCACCTAATGCAATGTTAATGAATTTCAGTTCTTTTCCATAAAACACAATTATTAATGATTGTTTTATTAAAAAAAAAAAACAAGAAATCAAAGCAGAAAAAAGATTGCACATTGAAATACATGTGTGACCATTCTTTACCAACACATGCATATATAAAACATATTTACCAATTTTAGAGAAGCATTCTTGATCGTGGCATTTGAAATCTCAAGAATTAGAAAAAAAAGGACTTATATTTTTAAGGTAAATATCCTTCAGTTCAAGAATCCTCAAGTCCCTCTAGAATAAGGAATCTTCAAGGTGTTAATATTTTAAAATATCAATATTTCCATATCCTACAATCAAATTTCACCAAAGGATCGCATTCATAGTGAACATTCATTTTTTTTCACCGTGCATGATTCTGAAAGATGATAACCAATTAAAGGGCACATATAGCCTTCATTGACAGTTTTCTTAAAATATTATTGCATCATGTTTGCACCTCAAAGAAAGGTTAATTTGAGATATTATTAGCAATATTCACCTTCCAGCCTTGTAATGCATCAGAACATGCAGGACAATAATGAAGTTTTCTTCAGGAAACCAATGGCATCTAACTTACCGAGCTAAGAAACTATCACAGGGATGCATTTTACAATGCAATGTCATGATATTGAAGTCTTCAACAGGTGCCCTTAAAGCAAAGAAAGGTTATATAACTACTGTTCTGCTGAAAAAGGTCACTAATGGCAGTAGCTGACTCCTCAGTATGTGAGGCATTTAAACGTTTTTAATGTTTATTCTTTATCAAAAGGGACACAAAAGCCTGTAGAACATTGTTTAACCCATGATGAACTAAAACATGGACTATATAGGCATTGAAGATATAAGTGCCCTAATTGCATAAAATGTTTTTAGTGAGGAATCAACGCCTATGCATTCTTTCAGAAGTTTAAACACAATCCTGAAGCCACTTCCAAACCCTTTTTGTCTATTTCAGGCTTCATTTACATGCACAACAGAGATATACATTTTCTAGGAGAAATAACATCCATCATTTCATATCTGAATACTTGTTTGGTACAAAATTGCTGAAATGAAAATTATACAAACCTCAATAAGAGAGATTTCAGATGTAATTTTTCAACAGACCAAGGGGGCAACTAGGTAATGCAAAGAAAGTAACAACTACCTCACGGCTAAAGATCCAGAGCAGCGTGTTGCACACATGCCTCCTATTGTTGCACCAGGCCCTGCAGGTCAACATGGTTTAAGATGATAATGTTACACTCAAGCCAATAAATAATATATAATATAATATATATATGGTGCTTTTATCAAGGAGTGTAGCTGAATGTCGCAATAAGTTATTTTTCATTAAGAAAATGATATGTTGCAAGGAAAACTCTAACAAACTGACCTGGATCAAGGGGGAAAAATAAACCATAAGGCTCCAAGTATTCATTAAGTTCCATCCATCCAATTCCAGGCTCAACTACAACATCCATGTCCCGAATATGCAACGCCTTAACTCTCTACAAATTAAAAAAAATCACTCCTAGTATCACAAATTAAAAAACGAAATGGATAGAACTGCAAATTCATTTTACACGATGGAACATTGATGATTTTATCACAAAATTAATTGCAAATTTAAGTCAAATAATTGTCAAAAAAGTGTTATAACAAAGCTTCAGCTCAAATAATACAAAACAGGTTTAGAATGAGTGCCACAATGACTAGATGATAATAAAGCCCATGCCGCAGGACAAACTTCAGTTAAAAGCCATTACTAGGAAGCACATTAAACAGTATCGATAAAATGCATGGTATAAAATTAAAAACAGTTTATTCCAATCTTCTTCTTTTTTATTTTAATTTATCTAGGAAATATGATTAAATATACCTTCATTAAGGTCATGTCGATGCAAACACCTCCATTAGGAGACAAAGTGTGCCCCTCAATAGATGTAGCTCCACCATATGGTACTATAGGAACCTGATTACAAGCATAAAAGAACAATTATAATTTTATACTTGCTCAAGAAGAACCAAGACATTTTTGTTGTACCCTGGCAAAGCTCAATACTCTAGATGACACGGTGTCTGTCACCTGTACTAAGAACATTCTTGTCATTAACCAATGCATACCATTCAATTCAAAGAGAATCCCAAAAACATGACAAATTGTACTTAAAGTGGAAAAGGAAAGAGAAATGCATTATTGATGAACTTATATACAAACAAAGAAACAAACCTTATGTTTATTACAAGATTTGACAATCTGGGAAACTTCCTCCTCAGACCTGTCAATATGAATTGTGAATAGAAGTTGAAAAAAAAATACAGAAAATGTTGCACATATATGGTGAACAGTTCTCTAACTTCTGGAGTGACCCAGGTTTTTGTAAAAAAGCACCATGATTAATGCATTGCATCCTATCAAACTAAAAGGTTTGTTTTATCAAAGTCATTATTTCTCACTCAACAGTTACCAAACATATCTGAGAAATAACACCTGAATCGGGGAGTAGAGAATTGCTTTAGTTATAGCTTAAATCATGCTAATAAAATACAATGAGACTCTGCAAATGGTTTATCATAAAGTACTACTAGAAGCCGACCTATGTAAGAAGTTTCCAGTTTTGCTACATGTTCAAGTTCAACATAATCCTAGTAGTAGTTCCATGACATTACAAAACATCTTATTCAGATGTGACATGCATGTAAGGTGTATGATCAGAAGAGTTCATTCCAAATGAACAAGGTAAAGCCCGTGCCTGAATATGCATGTCAAATTCAAAGATCCTTCAAAATGATATCCAATGTTTAAAATATGCCAATTGCTTCAGGGTTTCTGAGACATACTAATCAATGCTGCATTTATCTGTTTTAGTATCATAGTTGCATTTTTTACTCAATTTCCAAAACAGCTCTGTTACAAGTACATAATCCTTAATTAACAACTAATGCTGCAATTATCATGCCTACTTCAACTTCTGCAGTCCACAACTAATAATAATAAGAGGGACTTCCAAACCCATAAAATTAAATTTATTAGGACTATTTAAGTTAATTCATTTTTAATTATTGATTTGCATAAAATCATTGTGTTCACGAAGAAAAGCAAACTGATGTCTTTTTTACAAGTTACAAAAAAAAAAAAGTACCAAACGCTGAACCCCAAAGATCAAGAATCAGACTCACCTAGGGAAAACAACCACATCAGGAATATTTACTGCTTTATGAAAGCTGTTCTGTGGCTTCCCATGGTAGAATCTTTCATCATAATCCAAAGTCATATTATCCTGTAAAGTAGCTTACATCACCAACTGTTACATGAACAAGGAATTTAAATAACAAAAAAAAAGAAGGTAAATCACTTGACATATAGCTTTCAGTTCATCAATAAGCTCTTGTGGAACTTCTTTATGAGTGCCCTTCACCACAAACTCTGTGCTTGCCTTCCCACCAATAGTCACTTTCCTTAAAGCAAAAAAAAAAAAAAAGAACATTTATTTGGGTGATTTCTTAGTTATCCAAGAAAAACAAAAGGGCATAAAAAAAAGTTGAAAATTTTCTACTGAAACAACAGTTGAAACTCAAATTTCACTCAATCAAAAATGACAAAAAAAAAACAATGGAAGATATTAAAGAAAACAAACCGAGAATCCAGATTAGAAGGTTCGCAGAGTGAAGGATGATTGTTGTGGGATTGAAAAGTAAGAGATCCAGCAGAAACAGCAAAAGCCAGAGGAAGCAAACAGCTGGACCATGAAAAAGCATGGCTATTGGTTTTCTCAGCAATGGTGGATGGTAAGTTCTTCTGACAAGTATTAAGCTGAGATTTATAATGGTAAAAAGAGTCCCGAAAAGCTTTGGAAAAAGCTGATTTGTTCGAACAAGAACGCAAGCAAGCGAGCCAGAACGAAAAGCCCATGTTTGGAACTTGACAATCTGATAAGTTTTTCCTTTTCCCCGGAAAGTAGATAAAATAACTTAAACAAGTGGCGAGCTTCAATTTCCCCGGATTTCTTGCTAGGTGTAAATGTACCACCTCAACTAAAAATTTAGGCTAATTTGGTAGACTCGAGTTATGCCTAAAAAATGTCTAAAATTTTATTTAAATCTGATTTTAATAAAAATATTAAAATTTAGGTTTAATAGTAGTCCACATTAATTTTTATATTATTTTTATATACTTTTAAAATATATAATACATTAAAAATATTAAAAATAACAAAATAAATATTTTCCAACAAATTAAAAATAAATTTTAAAAAATATGTATCATTAAATAATACTAACATAGATCCAAATTAACAAGTAAATGCCTCTAAATAATAATAAATTAACAAAGTCTTTAAAACAATAACAAAATTAACAATAAAATAAGTTTTATACAATATCTAAATAATAACAACAAAATAGTAGTAACATAATAGTAAAATGGTAACAAAACAATGAGAAAACAATAAAAAAATAATATTAAAAAATAGATTTTTTTATCCTTTAGTGAATTTGAGTCGGGCTTGAGACAAAAATGTCTTACCCAAGGCCTAACTCGTTTTCAAAACGGACTTTATTTTTTTATCCAATCTCATTTTTCGGGCGTATATTTTTGTTTAAACCCTCTCACATTTCAGACTAGCCTTCGAGCTAGGTCGAGTAGCCCAATCCATAAACAAGTCTATTTGCAAGTATAATCCCTTCAAATTGCTTTGGATATCTGGCGCACAGGCACAGTATTCACTCTGTTAGTCTTATGCATGTATCTCATTTTAAACTAAACTCACCAAAGCTGTGAATATTCAAGCGACTTGCAACAACTTATTTTTGGATGGAATGTTGCAGCAATGTATTTTTAGATGGCACATAGATAATTCTTGGTTGTCATATCTTATCACTGACGAAAAGTTATCTCAATATTATCATTTTAACAAAGAATATACATTAAAAACTTTTGGACGAATTTATTAGGAGAATTACGACTTTTCAGCTATTGATTTAAGTTTAAGTTAAATTAGATTGAGTCACCATCTCTATCGAAAAGTGAGTTGATTTGGACAAAAATATAGATTTAAAAATTGAGTTTGGATAAAAAAATATAAACTCATACAAGATTTTTAGGCTTGGGTTCGGCCCGAATTTGATTAAATTTTTTTCTTGTTGTTATGTTAATGTTTTGCTAATGATATGTTGTTGTTTTGCTACTATTTCACTATTATATTACTACTATTTTTTTTATTATTGCTTAGATATATATAACTTTTGTTTTATTGTTACTTTTGCTAGCATTAACTTGCTAAGTTGCAACTATATTAGTGTTATTTGAGTATAATTTTTTTAAATGCCTTTTCAATTTATTAAGAAATATTTGTTTTAGTATTTTTAGTGCCAGTGATGTATTATATTTTTAAAATTTATTTTTATATAAAAATGATCTAAAAAATTAATACAAGTGGGTCGGGCCGAGCTCAAGTTTAATATTTTTTATTTGCATCAAACTTGAACAAAATTTTAGCCCCATTTTTTAAACTATACTCGAACTTACTAAACGGGTCTAAAATTTTGCATCATCAACTCAACCTGAACCATGATGCAATCCTCCCAAGTTATAACCTTAAGCCTCTTTAAGAAGCTTCTTACCTACTTGTTTAAAACCACTAATAAGTTAAAAGCTAGATGAGCTTAGTAAGTCTTTTGTAAACCCGGTTTAAAAAGTTCAAATATGCTTAAGTTTTTGTACTCTTTATATATATATATATAAATTTTAGTCCTCTATTTTTTCATATTTAAAAATGTAAATCTAATTGTTAATATTATTAAAATTCTTTTGTTAAATTTATATTCATTAATACCTTTTTTTATTACATGATTATTAAATGATTATTTTTTATATTTCAAAAAATCACACAAATTTAATAAAAAAAATTTTAATGATATTAACAATTAAATCTAAATTTTAAAGCATAAGAAATAAATGAACTAAATTCTTAAAAAAAGAACTGAATTATAAATATAGGAAGAGTAGACGGGTTAGTAGTATATTTTAAGTTAAGAAATTGTGAGTTTTATAGTAATAAAATTAATCAAAGTTAATTATTATTTATTGAATGAACATAAAAGACAATAATAGATAAAAAATTTAAAATACTAATAGCAAAATACTTAAAATATAAATTATAGAATAATAAAAAAATGGCAATAGTAAAAATAGGATTATAATTCAGGTATAGAATATAATTTGTTATTTGAATTCCATGGGTTAAATTAGGTTAAGAGATGGCTAGATATGCCACTTCTTTAGTTAATTAAATTTTCTTTTTTAGGTACACTTTAATTAAATACTTGAACAATATTTATTTATTATCCATAATGTTGATTAGTGATGAGTGTGTAGGAGATAAATTAACTTAATTTAGCTAAACAATTTTGATTAAATTATCCAAAATTAGCTCAACAACGTAACCCTAAACTATCATTCAAGTTACCCCTAAACAACATCAACGGATTTAATCTCTACCGTCCATCTTTCACTTGTGGTGAGAATCTACCCATTCATGGCCTTCTCCTTTTCATCTTTCCAAGTAACGCTTACCTCATTTTCGCTTACGGTCGACACGGGGATGAAGAAAAAAAAAACATCTTTAAATAAAAAGCAAAAAAGCTTAATTAAAAACAAATAAATTCTCCCCCATTCACAAAATATTGGGGGGTTTCCACTTTTCCATCCTTTTATTTTTACAATTTTCTTTTCCCCCGCTCCTGATTTTCCTTCCCTCCAGACACTATTGCAAATGTTGCCATTTCTCCCTCTTGGAGGCATTGATTGGTGACGGGCGATTGAATTCTTTTTTTTTTCTCTCAAAAGAGAAGTTTAATGGAATTAAAGATAAAAAGGGGTTGATTTTTCTGTCCTGGAGGCTAGCTTTCCCGGGAAATTTTGCCTCCTTTTTTCAAATACTCTCTCTCTCTCAGCTGCCACCGTTAGTTGCATTTTTTTCCCCATTCAGTCCTCTGTTTTCTAGAAAATTTATATTTCGGTATTATTTTATTGAGAAATGTTTTGATTCGAATGATAAGAAAAATATGTTTTTTTTCCTCCCAAAAAAAAAGAACTTTTATTTACGTATCATTCATTTATATTCTTCTTTGTTGCAGGAACTTTTCTTTTTGATCCATCGATCCAAGAGGAATTTATGTAGTCGTGGATGGATTTAAAATGTAACGGAAGGAAAATTTCATTGGAGGATCTAAGATTCATGAGAGAGAGAGAGAGAGAACTTTTAATTTATTTTCATTGTTTTGTTTAGATTTTTTTTTAAAAATTGTTAGGAAATAATAAGATCGCTTGAACTTGATATATGGAGTCTGAAATATTTTCACCTCCAAGAGATTTGGTAAAATGTTGTGATTGCGCGTGTCCCACTTGTTCTTTGATTGGTAAACCTTCAAGTACTTGGTTTCGATCTGTGAAGCGAAAATATGATGAATTTGAGACTGGAGATCGGTTTTATGTTCCGGGATTTGATCTTTATTCAAATCCCAAAGTGCAAATTGAGAATGAATGTGCTGCTTTGCGGGAGACTGTTTGCAGCCAACAAGAAAAAATACAGGATTTGCATGCAGAATTGGAGAAGGAGAGAAATGCGTCATCCTCGGCGGCAACCGAGGCGATGTCGATGATATTGAAGTTGGAGAAACAGAAGGCAGAGATCCAAATGGAGGCAAGCCAATTCAAGCGTTTTGCAGAGGAGAAAATGGCACACGATCAGGAGGAGATACATGTCTTGGAGGATCTTTTATATAAGAAAGACCAGTCTGTTCAATCTCTTACTTGTGAAGCCTTGGCTTACAAGCATAGGATGATGAGTTACGGGCTTACAGAGGCCGAGGCTGAAGGTGACAAGGATGGAGAGATTCGGAATCTGGGCATGGCTGAGGACTTTGATGCGCAAGTTGATCTTCCCGAATATGATTATCCCCAACTCAAGTGCAATATGAATGAGAATCCTGGTGATGATGCTGAAGATGTTGAGAAATATGCATTCGGAGAGACCCCCCATGCTCGAGATCAGTTGAGGAATTTGGAACAAAGGATCTTCCAAGTTGAGAGGAGTTCTGGCGGTAGTCAGCTGGATGGAGGATGTTCCGGAACAAAGCATGTTTTCGAGAAGGTGATTGTCGGTCACTCTCCTAGGCGAACAAGACATTCGAGAAGGTTTTCGATCGATAGTTACAATTCCTTGTTGGCAAAAGAGACGGCTTCAGAGTTTACAATCGATTCTCCCAGGTTTCACATTGGTTCTCCCAGGTTTAATGCTAGCCACAAGAAGATGGAGTTCATTTCAAGGATGGATGAGATTTCCAGCTCCAAAAGAATGGATAATGCTTCTGAAGTTGGAGACGATACAAGTGACAGAGTTTATACGATTGATCCTGTCCATAATGGGGCCGTATATAATGAAACTCTTGACTCTAAACCTGGAGTTGGAATTACCGATGAGTATGCATCCACTCCAAGGGGGCAAATTAACCTGCCTGATGCCTGTGATCCTGATATCAAGAAGCTCTACACCAGGCTTCAGGCCCTTGAGGCTGACAGGGAATCAATGAGACAAGCATTGTTATCAATGCGAACTGACAAAGCACAGTTAGTTTTATTGAAAGAAATAGCTCAACATTTGTCCAAGGAAATGCCATCAAATAGACAAGATGTTGTGGCAAAGTCATCTATTCTTGGTAGCTTGCCATTCATGACAGTCTTTAAGGTAAAATCTTCGTTAAGCTAATATGCCTTTTCTGTATATATTTTCTAGCACCCATGGTGTATATATTTTTGCATCGTTTGATTTCATTTTGCTTTGAAATTTTACAAAGTAATTTGGCTGCAATTCTCTTATCTTTCATCCTTTGTTGAATCAAAAAGTTTGCCAGCCATTTAATATCAACGCCGCTCTTTACTTGTTGGAAGCATCATGAGCATGTGATCATGTTTCATCAATAGAGCAATACTATATGTTATCCATAAGCTAAACATCCTTGTATTTCCTTTGATGTATTTCCACATTGCCACTCAAACTTAATTGTGCATTGATCTTTTTTATTTTCCAGTGGATTTTATCCTTGATTGTCTGGAGGCGGAAAGCTCGCCGAAGCAAGTAAGGAGAATTTTTGTTATATGCATAGAGATGCTGGTGTAGAGAGAGAGCATGAACTTAGATACATAATTTTATATATCGTGATCTGTTTGTTAAGAAGTGACATTCAAAAGTTTAGCATCATATTATATCCTGGGTTTGATTCGTTTTTGTTTCATGTTTCTTCATCGATCATGATATAGGTGCCTGTATGGATTATCACCAAACAATGTTGGCTTGCTAATGCTATTAGACAAGGGCCCTCGACTGAGGCAGTGGCGATGCATTTCAAGCACGCAGGTGTGAAAAGCTCCCATGTCCAGATGAAGACTATAATAGTAACTGTGAATGCTCGATGGGTTTTGATCAAGCTATCATGTATAGGCTTTGCATCTATTTTTTTGTAATGGATTCCTTTGTGCAGAAGTTGGTATATTGTGCAGTGTTAATTTAATTATTTATATTCGTTTTTTTTTTCTTTCTTTTTGGGGTGGGATACATTTTGCTGGCATATCAGCAGAACAGGGATGCTTGCGAGCATACTCGCTCATAAATTTGTTGGATTTCAGGTTGAGGTATATGTCTATTGTGGATCTCCTCGTGTATATTTCAGATTCTTGTATGCTTCTTATTCAAGTAATGAAGTGTTTATAGTTTTCAAAATCAAGCAATGCTCAGTTCATCAGAGTTGTTGGTTTAGTTGCAGTATCTATCATCAAAATCATGATTTAGTAATGTACCATATATATATCAACTCCATTAAGTTGGTGGGAAGCACATTTGCCTTCTCTTATCCATAATGCTCAAAACATGGTCCAATTTGCTTCATTTTTTAATTTAATATATTATCAATATTCTCATTCCAACTTGCCTTAACTATGAACTTGTCTAAGCTTAATGTTTCTGACTTTTCAACCCTTTTGTACAACGTGCATCATGAGATTTACAAGATTTTAGATTTCTAGAATACACTCTTCTTTCAAAATTTAGAAATTTGTAGCTTGTACAATTAATTAGTTTTTTAAAATTATTTCTTTCCAAATACAGAAATATGTAGCTTTTTACAATTAATATATATATAAATATTAGAAAAAAAGTTGTCTATATTATAAATAAAAATACTCAAATAAGCAGTGATAGGCACTATACATTTATGCTGAAGTAGACATTCATTACAGTTTATGTTTGCCTTTGCAAATCTCTTCCTTTTGTTCTTTCTTTCATTGAATCATCAGAACTAGTTGAGATCCAATTTTTCAACTTTTAATTAAATTAACCAAGCAATTAATTATGTTTAAAAATCCATACTATCTTTCAACTATTCATCAACATAATATTTTGATTAGTAAAGTAGCAAAATCATCTTAATTAAATTAAATGGCTAATATGAATACATCTATTTTTTTACTAATTTCTTAATCATGAAGGAAAAAAAAAACAAACAAATTAATCGAAGAAAAATTATGTGTTGGGTGTTTTAGTTTTTCAATCAAAGAAACTTAATTTATTAATTCAATCAAGCAAGTAATTCATAGAAGGAAAAATACATACACAAGAAAGAAGAAATGTGTTATACATCTATATGGTATAATATCACTTCAGTTAAATATAAAAAAAAAATTCGAAAGTAATTATAGCCAGCTAAAGTGATAGTTTGTTGTTGCTGGTATATTTGCCTACCCCTTCAGCTCTTTTTGCATTTGTTTATCACTGAATAGAGAATTCAAGCTATTAAAATGGTAAAATTATGTTATTTAATTCCGACCTTTAAAAAAATTTTCTCATTTTGCCCTATTAACACCTTGTTCCACTAAGGATTTTTCAGTTCTACCTATTAGTAGTCTAATATCTTCAAATGTTAGTACAAGCTTCCCACTATCTCCTGTCTTCTTGTTTATATATTGGTCTATTTTTTAGCTTTGTTGAGAAATTTTGCTTGAAATATCCCACTTTCAAAGTTTTTCTTATCAAAATAGGATAAAAAAAAATAAAATATCAAAATAATATAAGAAAAAATTTATGTACTAAAATGGTACATCCAGGGTGGTCACGCCACTGCCATAGGCGGCACTACCCTGGCTCTGACAAAAATTCTGATTTTTCTGTTAAAAAAGAAGAAGTTAAAAATGAAAAAAAATCTGAAAAAAAGGGATGGAGGGGGTGCCAAAGGCGGCATCGGTTGTGCCTCTAGGAGAGGCGACACCCAACCAATATAAGAGATGAAGCAGCAACTCTGGAAGCAATAAGCAGCAGCAAGGAGAAGAAGAGAAAAAAAAAGGAGAAGGAAAAAAAAAGAAAAGAGAATGTATAATTTTTTTTAAATAATGGATTTTTATATTGTTATTGTGTTTTTGCTGTTATTATTATTGTTGATTTTTTATTAATTTTTGTTGTTGGTTATTATTGTTAGTAAAAAACTCTTATTATTATTGTTAGTAAAAAACTATTATTAGGATTGTTGGTTATTATTGTTAGTAAAAAACCCAAATTATTGTTAGTTATTATTATTGTTGATTTATATTAATTTTGTAAAAAAAACCTAAAAAAGCCTATTTATGTTATGTAAAGCATGTTTGATTTTTTTATGTAATTTATTTATTATATGTGTTTTAGGTTTATTAGATAATATTTATGAAATTTATTTGGCATGTTATAGATATTGTTAGAAATGGCAACATATTTGGTATTGCCTGATGAGATAATAACTTCAGCACAAAGGGAGAAAGTTGATAAGATGATTAAAGAAGTGCAATATTACAGAATGAAACCAGAAGAAGACATTGTTCAACACGTTATTACAGTAAATAAAAAGATGCAAGAAGTATTGTGTAAGGGTCATGAAATGATTAGAAAGAATAAAGTGCAATACTTAACCCTCAGAGGG
This sequence comes from Gossypium hirsutum, assembly GCF_007990345.1. Taxonomy (NCBI): domain Eukaryota; kingdom Viridiplantae; phylum Streptophyta; class Magnoliopsida; order Malvales; family Malvaceae; genus Gossypium; species Gossypium hirsutum. The sequence goes on from NC_053432.1 coordinate 72,182,048, forward strand.
ACATTAATAGAACGGGACCATCAAATCATTTTAGACCAACTTTGGAAGACATTGTTACCATGAACCTATTGGAATCTAATTATATGCTTCGTAAAGTTTATAATCTCTTATGGAGTAAGAAAAATAGCGAGATAAAGTATAAGTTCACAAAAGTTGACTGAGAAGCAAAATGTGATTGACACACCATGGATGGATAAATTAGACGTTAGGAAATTACCAAGAGAATTTCTAATTTCAATACCCGTTATAAAGATTGAAGAGGAAGAAGATCCCGAGGAATTTCTAAATTGGATTGTAGAAGATGAATATGAAGAGAATCAATAATATCTAAATTGGATTGTATAGTATTTCCTAGAAGAAGATACAGGGTCGGATATGGAAGAAAACGTAGAACTGAATTTAAATGGTTAAATGTAAAGATAAATATTGATCATGTACAAAATGAGAACTGAAAAAGTATGAGCTTATGAATGAAAAAAATTGCATATTGATTAATTAAATTTTTTATTTAATAATTTATTTGTTGTTCAAAATTATTCTGAGAAACTTTGTTTATTTTTTAACAGATTGAGCATTGAAGATGGATAATCAATTTTTTGCATGCGTTTATTTCGATGGAATCATCTTGACAACAACCGTTGGATACATATTTGAATGTCGGCAACAAATAGTAATGAGATTTAATAAAAATGTCTCATTGGATGATATGAAGGGAATGATTAACGCAAAAAATGTTAGACATTGTGGGAGAAAGATCTCGAAACTTTTCTACAAGTTTCCAGTTTCAAGAGATCTCATTAAATTCACCGAAATGGAACTTGTAGATGATGAAGATGTAGAGACAATGATTGCTCTTTACTGTGGGAATGAGAGTGACAAAAATGCACCGATTCACTTATTTGCTAAGTTAGCCGATATAGAGCAAAATGAAGATCTCACTGCATATGGTGAAGAACATGAAGCTTAAGAACCGTGCATGGTGGCTCCAATATCGTTTGTTGATAGTGAATCGACTATACGTGGGATCGATATCGATCTTAATGTTACACTCGATATTGATGTGGTTGGTGATGATGGATACGATAGTAGTGATCCTTATGATCAAGAGGTCGATAGTGATAGTGATCTCGATATGGATGATGTCCCTGATGATATTGACGATGAAGACGTGAATGACGATGGAAACATTAACACGTCTTTGATCGAGAACCAGATGCGACGTATTGTGATACACAATAATCTTGGTCACACATGTCGCTCATAGACCCCGACGCGACGCATGTAGTTGAGTTTCCAAAGTACCTTAAAATACTTCTTAACCTTAAAATACTTCTTACTCACCGGCTGGCCGTAAATTCTGATCCTAAGGAGTTGTTGGTAGGCCAAAGATTCGAAAGTAAAGAAGAGTACGTATTTTTTATTAAGTGGTATAGCATGAATATATCAGTGGATTACAAAGTTACAGTGTCTAAACCGACATTATATATTAGAGAGTATTGGTAGTCGGTGGAAGACTGCAATTGGTGGGTACGAGCTGCATTTATTCAAAATTCGCAGATATGGGAGATACGCAAATTTGTTGGGCCTCACACATGCACATAAATACGTATGACAGAAGATCATCAAAAACTTGATTCTAAAACTATCTGTACGTGTATCATGCTAATGGTGAAAGACATTCCAACCATTAAAGTTTCGGTACTGATTGCTGAAATGCAGGCACGATTTCAGTATCGAGTATCATATTAAAAGGCATGGATAACTAAACAGATGGCAATGAAGCAATTGTATGGGGATTTCGATGCGTTGTATAACGAGGTACAAGGATGGATAGCTTCTATGCAAGAGTACGTACCGGGGACTGTTATTGAGTTACAGACACGACCTATTACAGCCCGAGTGACCAACTACAACTGGGAAAAAGAATTTTCCATCAGATTTTCTGGACGTTTGATCTATGTGTACGCGCATTTCCCCACTGCAAGTCGTTTGTGCAAGTGGATGGGACCTGGCTATATGGAAAATATACACAGATCTTACTTCTTGCGGTTGCTCAAGATGGCAAAAGGAACATGCTCCCGATAACATTTGCCATTGTAGATAAGGAGAATATGGAATCGTAGGAATTCTTCCTTACCAACTTGCGGAGGTATGTTATTAGCAATGATAATATTTACATTATCTCCGATAGAGGGAAATGATTAATAGCTGCCATTAGGCGTTCCGGTGTACCATGGAGATCCGTTTACTACATCCGACACATCGCGACTAACTTTCATCGAGATTATAAGAATGCAGACTGGAAGGGACAAGTTTTGAAAATAGGTAAATGATTACCTTATCTTTTCAATATAAGTTTTAATGTTTTAAGACAATACTATAACTTATCTTTTCTTAATACATATACAGCGCACGAGCTAAAGCCACACATTTTTCGCCAAAGAATGACTTGACTTGAGCGTGACATGGAGGGTCAAACGAACACATCTTTCCAGTAGTGGTTGGGTACTATTGAGCCATGGTAATGGGCTCAAAGTTTTGATGAGGGCTTTCAATATGGTCAAATGACCACAAACTTAGTGGATGAGGTTAACGCTGTGTTGTTCAAAACACGACATCTTCCGATTTCATCTATCTTCTCGGCTACATTCTACAGATTGGCTACCTTGACGCCAAGGATGAGTCAGCAACAAGTCAACCAGATGGAAGCAGAATACATGTTTATCGAAAATGTCAGGGATACAATAGTTGCAAACCGTCAGATGGCGAGGTCGATGGATGTAGAAATATATTCACGACACCTTGAAACTTTTCAAGTTACGGAGACCATTGGTCGTCGATCCAGTATACCACTTAGGTCCTATGGAGTTGATCTCCGGAACAGACGATGCGATTGCAGGAGGTTCCAAACACTTCATTATCCAAGTGCGCATGTCGTGGCAGCGTGTGCTAAAGTGAACCTTAATGTTGAACAATCTGTCGATGATGTGTACACACTCGAGCGTACGTTACATGTCTGGGAAAATGAGTTCCCCGTCCTGCCTGACCTGCCTACGTAGGAGGTGCCTCCGATGAATTTCAGGCTTGTCCCAGACAAAGGGCTACGCAGGAATTCGAGATGTTGTCCGCAATCATCCAGAATTCGTAATGAAATAGACATTAGGGAGAAATTCGACGGTAAGCATTGTGGATTATGCAGGTTAGCTAGTCATAATCGGAGTAAATGCCCGCAACGAAACTATCATGTTGGACAATCGTCACGATCGGGTAGGAATTGAGCTTATGTTGTAATGTATTTAATTTATACAAAAAATTTATATTGCAAAGTTTGTATTTTTTTGCATATATTTAATGTTCTAATTAGATTAATGTATTTAATTAGATTAATGTTGTAATGTATTTAAATTTTGTTCCAATTTATATTACAAGACTAAGTTTGTTACAAGTTTTAGTGTTTTAATGTTCAAAATGTCCAAATTAATCTAATTTACGTTATGGTCAAATTTTGTTCCACTTTTTTTGAAGTTCCAATTAATCTAATTAAATATGTACAAAAAAATACAAACTTTTTTAATATAAAAACCCAAGAAACCCCTAAAATTGATGGTTCGATGGTGCGATCCTAAGGGCATATTTCTACGGAGGTTGACATTCACGTTGTGGGTGATTACGACGACCAACATCCTCTTTAGTCGCAGGTGAGGGTATCTGATACATGCTGTGGTGGATATGGGCCGGGAGAAGTGTTGTGCTGCGGTGGATATGACCCAAAGATATCAAACCCGTAATGGTATCCGGCCCCTGACGAGCCTGGGAAATAGTCATTGCCCGACAAATCCGGATGATAAGAAGTATCAGCGGAATGTGAATACGATCGCTCGGACTCAGGTTCGACTGTGGCTCAGGCTCGGGCTCTGGCTCTTGCTTGTCTCCGACCAAATCCGACCTCCGAGCTCTTAACACTACAAAACAGGGAAAAAGGAAACGGGGTAAGCACTTTGTGCTTAGTAAGCTCATGTAACAAGAATTATACTTACCTAATATTTTCAATACAATACAATAAACATTCATATATCCATTCAATGCATCATTACCCTAATATGCACAAACTCAACATTCAAGTTAGTACAATAATTTCCATGTACCAATAATATATACCATGATTGATAAGCTCATCAATACCATGATTTCCATTTCCTTGTTATTTTTTCATATTTATCCCGTTAAATTTATCGGAATTTCGATGGATTTTTCAGAGGTACACTTTTAGTGTACAATTCCGGGTCCGTCAATTCATATTCATGTGCGCACATTTCCATTTCAGAGAGCACACTCCCGCGAACCTCAACCTTGCAGTGGGATTACCAGTCCAGGCTAAATCCCCTGCAATATAAACTCATAGAGTATTGTCGGGATTACCAGTCCATGCTAAATCCCCTGCAACGACAATTACTCTAATAAGCTTGGATCTGAATTACCAGTCCAGGCTAAATTCAGACCCTAATTCGGATTACCCGTCCGGGCTAAATCCATTTTACACATATTCTTCGGGAGGGCTATATCAAGATAGGATCACCCGTCCGGGCTAGATCCTTTTTACCGTCAATTCCTTTTCAGAGATCCATCGAATTTTCCTTTCATTCAACCGAGATTTCTTCCCATTTTATCAAATATATCAATGTTTCATTAATTTTCATACAATGAACATTCAAATCATATTCACATCAATAACATACAATCTTAAGCATTTAAGAATATAATTCAAGTTACATGAACTTACCTTGATACTTGTTCATGTACAAAAATCTACTAATCCTGAACTTTTTCCTTTCCTCGATTTAGCTTTGCATTTGAATCTTCTGGATCTAAATAAATAAATTTAATTATCAATTTAATACATTTCATGTTCATATGCAACATTCTCTATAATTCAACTATTATTATTTATAGTTTATTCAAAGCTGTCTATTTGAGTCATAGTCACTACATTATTTATAACTCGAGCTACGAAACTCCAAATTAAGATCCGTTAATTTTTCCTGAAACTAGACTCATATATATTATTACCATAAAATTTTTAGAATTTTTGGTTTATCCATTAAGTACAGTTTATTCTTTAAAATCACCCCTGTTCTGCTGTCTGATAGTTCTGACCCTTCTTCACTAAAAATTAATTATCTCTTCATACAAAATTCAAATGATGTTCTTGTTTGTTTCTATTAAAAATAGACTCATTCCAGATTTTAGAAATATAAATTTAAGCCCCTAATTATTTTTATTAAATTTTTTTATGATTTTTCAAATTCAGAACAGGGGAACCGGAATTCATTCTGACCTTGTCTCACAAAATTTATTATATCTCAAAATTTACAAATCCATTGCTTACACTATTTCTTCTATAAGAAACTAGACTCAATAAGCTTTAATTTCACATTTTTTTCATCTTCTAATTCAATTTATACAATTTATGGTGATTTTTTAAAGTTAGTCTACTGCTGCTGTCCAAACTATTTTAGTGCAAGCTGTTTATTACCATTTTTCCCCTAAGCTTTTAATAAATGATAATTTCGTCCCTACTCAATTAGCCTCTCAATTGAGCTGATTGTTCTCAATTAACATTTTATTATATCACCTTAAACTAGTTTAAAACCTTTAGGAATCAGAATTTCAGCAATAGACTTTAATTCTAAGCATTTTCACAATTAGGTCCTAAAAATCAATTTCTATTGAAATTACCTAATAAAATCATCTAATAAACAAATTAAAGCTTTAATTTCATTATATTTCATCATAAAATTACAAAAATAAACCATGGTGACTTTAAATTTCATCCATGAAATCAAAAACTAATGAATTTAATAGTAGGACCTAGTTGTAAAAGTCTTAGAAACACAAAAATTACAAGAAAAAGGCAAGGATTAACTCACTTGGTGCAAAAATTATGAAATACCAACTTAGATAACCCTCCTATGATGTTTTTAGCTGCTGGAATTGAAGAGAAATGAAGAGAAATCTAGATATTTCTTATTTAGTCCTAGTTTAATTTAGTTAATTTTGCAATATTCCAATTTTACCCTTAATTTATTAATTTTCCTGCTGATTTCATGCCCTTGCCGTCCAGCCCAAATAAATTTTGTGTCTAATTTCTTTTTAAATCCTCTCTCATTAGACACTTAAGCTATTTAATCATCCCATCCACTTTTACACCTTTTACAATTTAGTCCTTTTCATTTAATTAACTATCCAAACATTAAAATTTCCTAACTAAATTTTAATACCACATTACTAACATTTCATAAATATTTATAAAATTATTTTTGACTCGGTTTTATGAGATATAGGTCCCGATACCTTATTTTACCCAATTTCTTCAATAATTTCTTTTTCTAACTAACCATTAAATCGGTAAAATTTTTCTATCAATATTTTCATACGATTTTCCTATCATATCAATTTTCATGCAAAAATATTGAAATAAATTTCTCTTTAAATCGGATTTGTGGTTACGAAACCACTATTTCGATAACCTTGAATTTAGGCCATTATATGTACACTCGAGCTGCGCACATCAACTCTTCTTCAGTGGCATTAACTGATAAATGCTCAAATTTAGCTTTCAGCCATGTAAATTCCAAATCCGAAAAATTGGACTCATCATCACCGGACGAGGCTTCTAGTAGGCTATAGCAAAATGCAGCCGGCTCAGCTATCGCACATACGCCCGTTACGGTACTCCCCTCAATTGGGAGCCCAAAGTGCAATGCAACATCCTCCAGAGTGACAATGCACTCCCCACATGGCAAATGAAAAGTGTGGGTCTTTGGGCGCCAACGCTCGACCAATGCGGATATTAAATCATACCGCAAATCGAACGTCCGGGTCAATACTGCTGACCCAAATCAAGCTAGCTCCAAGTAGGACATCAGTCGTGCATCCGGGGAATATCCTAAACCATTCACCCGGCCCCTTAATGCGCGGTATGGGCCCTGACAGTGTTAAATTACAAAAAATAATTATAATAACATAATTTATTTCCTTAAATTATGTAGATCTTTTTTTAATGGAACCCGTGATTAACAAATAACAATATATTACCATATTATTAACTGTGTCAGATATGTGAGGATCTTCCCTAATCAATGAAGCCATTGCGATGCTTGCAATTTCAAAATAAATTTTGGTTATTAATTTTAATGTTTGATAGATTTTAAATATTTATCAGAATAACTAAATTTTATATATTGCTTTTAATTACAAAAAAATCCCAAACAGTTTTTTCGACAACATATTTTTTACTATACTATATTAAAAAAATAAATATATCCAACTCAAATACAAATATTATTATTATTTTAAAATGATAATAAGTAAAATATTTTTGTTTAAAATATAATATATATAATATACCCAACATGTAGTTCAATATATCTTAAATTAATTTTTTTAATAATAATGTGAGTGGTGCAATAATAATTAAAAAAAAAAGATAAGTTGTTCAATATTATTTTAAAATATATTATAATATGTAATTAATTTTTTTAGAAAATAAAAAAGATGGGAAAATAAGGAGGAGTTATGTTGCAATATTTTTTTTTGTTCGGTGATTTTGGCCCTTTGTTGATTTTTTTATTTTCGGATTTTATTTTTTAAAATATATTATTTTCATATTTTTTATGTTATTTTAGTATATAATTTTGTAATGTATTATTTAAGTTTTTTGTATTAATTTAATAAATAACCCTAATTTTAGCACTTTGTTGGTATTTTTTTATTTTATTTTTAAAAATATATTATTTTTGTATTTTATTTTTATATTATTTTAGTACATAATGTTTCAAATGTATTATTAAAGTGTTTTATTATATTAATTTAATAAATAACCTTGATTTTGACACTTTGTTGGTATTTTTTATTTTTGGATTTTATTTTTTAAAATATATTATTTTCATATTATTTTAGTACATAATGTTTCAAATGTATTATTTTAGTATTTTTTAATAATTTAGTAAATAACCCTGATTTTGGCACTTTGTTGGTATTTTTTTACTTTAGGATTTTATTTTTTAAAATATACTATTTTCGTATTTTATTTTTGTAACACCCCTCGCCCGTATCCCTCGCCGGAACAGGGTTCGAGGTGTTACCCAACTTAAACTCAGTCAATCACACAAAAATCGTGCCGAAAGATTTCAATCTTTTCACATGTAATCTGTCCATATATGGGCTTACGAGGCCCAAAACATCACTAGCCAACATAGGCCTATTTACATGGCCAAAACACTTTATCAATACAAGCCACTACCTTTGGCTAAATTATAATATCATATACTCAACATTAAAACCCTAACATGCCATAGACTCGAAATATTAGGATTTACTTACACCAATAGCGTGAGCTCGACAGTGTGATAATATCTCCAGCGAACTCCAACCCGAGTAAGTAACTGGAGCCAACAATCTATAAAACAGAGAACATAACAAACGGAGTAAGTTTTCATAAGCTTAGTAAGTTTTAAGCAGTGCAAACAATTAAATACAATTATACTTCGATTATTCAATTTCTCAAAAGGCCATTTTCTAGGTATATTACCATTTGGCCGAATATACACAAGCACAAAATGCACATTCAGCATTCTTATAACATTTAATTTGAATTCATATAACATAAATAAATCAAATACTTTCACACCTTGATTGAATGTATCATGGTCATAGATATAGTTATAACATTTATTCACATATGTATCACATTATACACTCGTGATTCCATTCAAATCGAACTCACATATGAGTACATAGTGCGTACCTGGCCCACTTAACGTATTGAATGTATTCATTTGTCAAACTAATACGAGGTGCCTTAACCTTAGACTTTTGTTCATTCACCGACATTTCGCCTGCTAGGCCCGAGGCCCAATATCATTTCACCGGCATTATAGCCTGCTAGGCTCAAAAGGCCCGAATAATGTCTCACCGGCATAATAGTCTGCTAGGCTCAAAGGCCCGAATATAATACCAGCACTAGGCCTGCGGGATTTAACCTGGATATAATACCAACACGAAGCCTGCGGGATTTAACCCGAATATATTACCAGCACGAAGCCTGCGGGATTTAACCCGGATATCATATTTCGATAAACAATTCACCTGTTCTTTCCCACTTTCATAACTTATACTTCAATCATGTATAACTGAAACACATATCTATGAACAAAGATTTTCATCCTTTCAACCACATAGGGTTTAATTTCACATTGGAACACATATCGTAGTACATCAGTTAATAGTATCAAATTCAACTAGATATGCTAGTCACATACGGCTCATAACTTAAATTTAATGTTCATTCAACACAAAGAACATATGTATATTTTCACTGAAGCATCATCTCGATACAATACATCTTGCTCACTGATTCGCACGCAACCATTCAAATTAGCAATTATAAGATGGTTCCGCACATAGCCCATCCTTATCGATAATTTACGATGGTTTTACCCTTACTCACCTATATGACATAGGCATTTTCACCTATGCTTCTCAATTCACATTCATGATTCAATTCCAATCGATTTAACATCCATAAGTACATATCGCATACCTGACCAACTTAATGTATTGAACGAAATCGATTGTCGATTTAACACAAGGTCTCATAGTTGAACATAAACATGAAACCATTTCTTATATGTTCGATTCACATCAATCATCAAATTCATTTAATTCACATGTACTTAATTAGGTTGTTCATACCTGAATAATTTACTTTACGGAATGAATCCACATATTGTAATATCTCTACCAGCACATATACGACATAGTTTATTCATTGTAACACTCATTTAGTGCATCAAATTTCCAAATCCAATTCAACTTAAGCATAATAGCCATAATCGGCTTATAGCCTTAAATCATTACATATTCGGCACATTAACTAAATAAAATTTACATTCTCTTTGCCATATTAATTTAACTCTTAGGCATATAAAAAGGAATCAAGCTTAAATACTTAAGAACTTACCTCGAATGTTGCCGAACGATTACAACGGCTATTTGATTACTTTCTCTTTTCCCTTATCCGAATTTGCCCCTCTATGCTCTTGAGCTTAAATTCAACAATTTTAAACTTAGTCATTATTCGACTATTCAAGCATCACTTTCAAAATATTATATATATATTCGACTTTCACACCTACAGATCATAGTAAGCTTATAAGAAATCAATAAGCAACTCATTAACAAATTTTTGTCAATGTTTACCACATAATCAAAATTTCACTGTAAGCTGTCTTCCTGAGCAACAGTCACTAAATCATTTATAAATAGAGTTACGAAACCCCAAATAAATTTCCGTTAATTTTACCTGAAAATAGACTCATATATCTTCCATCCATAAAATTTTCAGAATTTTTGGTTTGGCCAATCAATAATATATTTTTCTTAAAGTTTCCCTTGTTTCACTGTTTGACTAATCTGACCACTCTTTACTACGAATCGAATTTCTCATTGTACAGAATTCAAAATATGTTCTAGTTTATTTCATTTGAAACTAGATTCATTAAGGAGTCTAAGCATATAAACTTCATCTTATAACCATTTTTTTACAATTTATAATGATTTTATAAAAACAGAACAGAGGATCTAGAAGGCATTTTGACCCTGTCCCACATCACTTCAAATATCTCATTATCGGAAATTCTTTTGCTTACACGGTTTCTTTTATAAGAAACTAGACTCATTAAGATTTAATTACATAATTTATTATGCTTCTAAATCATCTCCCACAATTTATGGTGATTTTTCAAAGTCACATTACTGCTGCTGTCTCAAGCAGATTTATTACCAAATCACTCTTTCACACATACCTTGCATGCATGTTATTTAAACATGCATATCACAAATCAATCATCACATACCTATGATTTCACTTAAGCATAATCTCTATTTCATCATTTTAAAGCACAAACATTACTCAATATTATCCAAGTTCACATTCGGCCATAATACACACAACATGTTAGCCGATTTTCCCCCTTAGCATCTAAGGCACATGCATGCTCATTTGCTTGGCTCAACTTCACCTATCTTCCATTTTTCATCAAAAGAACATGAAACAGCAACCATTTCCCTCATTTCAATTCATGACTGAATGCTCACAACACAACCAAAAAATCAAAATATGCTTCATGAGTTAAGGTTGAATCAAGAAGAACTCATGAACATCAAGATAGAAGCAAACTACCATGAACTTACCTTGCACCTTCTTCCCCCTAGTGACCGAATTTGTCAAGAGCTTTCTCCTCTCTTGCTCTCCTATTTTCGGCTATGATGAACAAAGATGGACAAAACTTTGTCCTTCACTTCCTTTTGTTATTTTATTACTCTTTATTTATGACATAAAATGACACATATCAATTAGTACCAAAACTTCATGTCTTAATTTATTATTATCAAGTGCACATGTTGTCTACCACCAACATGATGGTCGACCACTACACATAAAATGGGAGGTTTGACATGCAAATCCTCCTATTTTGCTCTACAAATTATTTGGCCACTACAAATTAGCCTATAGCATTTTCAGAAATTTTCACATAAGTCCTATTTCATAATTTCACTCACAATTGACAAAATCAAAGCATGAAATTTTCACACATGCACTTTCACATGAAACAAACACAAAATATAACATCTAATTATTTATGTGACTCAGTTTTGTGATCCCGAAACTACTTTCCGACTAGGGCCAAATTAGGCTATCACAATTTTTATATTATTTTAGTACATAATATTTCAAATGTACTATTTTAGTTTTTTTTAATAATTTAGTAAATAACCCTGATTTTGGCCATTTGTTTGCATTTTTAAAATTTTTAAAATTTATTTTTTAAAATATACTATTTTCGTATTTTATTTTTTTATATTATTTTAGTACATAATGTTTCAAATGTATTATTTTAGTTGTCTTATAATAATTTAGTAAATAATCCTGATTTTGGCCCTTTGTTTGTAATTTTTAAATTTTCGGATTTTATTTTTTAAAATATACTATTTTCGTATTTTATTTTTTATATTGTTTTAGTACATAATGTTTCAAATGTATTATTTTAGTGTTTTTTAATAATTTAGTAAATAACCCTGATTTTGGCCCTTTGTTTGCATTTTTAAAATTTTCGGATTTTATTTTTTAAAATATACTATTTTCATATTTTATTTTTTATATTATTTTAGTACATAATGTTTCAAATGTATTATTTTAGTGTTTTTTAATAATTTAGTAAATAACCCTGATTTTGTCCCTTTGTTTGTATTTTTTAAATTTTCAGATTTTATTTTTTAAAATATACTATTTTCGTATTTTATTTTTTACATTATTTTAGTACATAATGTTTTAAATGTATTATTTTAGTTTTTTTTAATAATTTAGTAAATAACCCTCATTTTGGCCATTTGTTTGTATTTTTAAATTTTTTGGATTTTATTTTTTAAAATATACTATTTTCGTATTTTATTTTTTATATTATTTTAGTAAATAACTCACCAGCACCACTTTCCCCAAAATTTTTTTCGTATTTTATTTCTTTTCGTATTTTATTTTTTCATTAAGATATTTTTTATTTTTTAATATTTATACTATTTTTGTAAAAGGTTTAGAACCCCATCACATAATAAATAAAAAAATTAAAATAATCAGAATATATAACATGCCAAATAAATTTTATAAGAAATATATCTAATCAACCTAAAACACACTTAACAAATAAATTACATAAAATAATAATAAAACATTCTTTGCGCATAACATACATATGCTTTTTTACTTCAATAAAAATTAAAAATAAATTAGGAATGAATGAAAATATAAAATAAATACAAAATACCTTAATATCTCTTTTTAACCAAATAACACATTGCAAAAAAAATAAATTTAAAAATTAAATCTGAATTAAATCAAAATCAATCAACAATAATAATAACACCTAAAATAAATAAATTATTTACTTAAATTAACATTAATTACTCAAATTTAAAAAAAAATTACTTTTTTTTCCTTCTTTTTCCTTCCTTCTTCTTCTCTTTTTCTTTTTTCTTCCCTCCCTCACCAGTGCCGCCTCCTTCTCCTTCTTCTTCTTCTCTTCTTCTCCTTCTTTTCTTCTCGAAATGAAGTTTGGGGACCATATATTATAGTCCCCCAAAGAAAAGACAAAACCCCTGCATGAGGGGTCTAATCAGCAGTGCCGCCTCTGCCAGAGGCACAACCGGTGCAGCCTCTGTCACCCCCTCCATCCCTTTTTTTTTCATTTTTAACTTCTTTTTTTTAACAGAAAATTCAAAATTTTTGTCAGAGCCAGGGTGGTGCCGCCTATGGCGCAGTGGCGTGACCACCCTGGATGTACAATTTTGGTACATAATTTTTTTCTTGTATTATTTTGATATTTTATTATTTTTTTGTCCTATTTTGGTAAAAAAAAACCCCACTTTCCTTCAAATATAAAGATTCCTACAAATAATTATTGAATTCTCCTTTGAATCTTTTATTAGTCTCGCTGTTATTGTTATCATGGTAGTCAATATCGTACCGATATCGATCATATCGACTACTTTCTCGTTTGGAAATAGAATGACAAGAAATAACCTCTCTAAAAGGTTGATTTACAAAGATTTAAACTCACCCAAAGATAATCCAGTACTTGAAATAATGAAGGGAAATAAACCCTAAGTGTGTATAAGTGAAAAATGAGAATAACAAAGTAAAGATTGGATTTTTGCATAATAAGCTTTGTAAACTTATTTCTTGTCTTCATATGGTGTCATTGATATTTATTTATACTCTCTCATTGATTTCTAGTCGTTTGGAGTGGTTAGAGGGAAATTAGAGTCATTAATTCGAGCTTAAATGTAGTTGCAGAGTATTATGTTTCAATATATGGCTTCTGAATGCAAATACCTGTCTTTGAAAAAAAAAATGTGACTGTTAACCCGCTTGTATAGGAACCTAAGGTCTTGTTCCGATAACTCTATGTTAGGTTCTAATACCTTTGCAATTATGCTTCGACACCTTTTGTTATCTTGAAATCTTCACTGACTTGTTATGTTTCAGACCATTGAGAAGTATGTTCCGATACCTATGTATGTATCAGAACATTTACTTATAGTTTTTGGAACATTTCAAGTTAATAACTTACTGACTCTAAATATACTGATACATTTAGAATATGTATTGAAATAAGGTTTCAGACTTACTGAAAATAATTTCAAAGAAATTTTTGGGAGAATATTAAGAATTAAAATATTACAAATTAGTTTAGGATAACTTAAATTTTTTTAAAGGATTAACATGTAGTTTTATAAATTTGATTAAAGAATTATTTTATTATGTAAAAACATTTGGAAATCAAAACTAACAATAAATTACTATATTCAATTTAGATTAATTTTTATTTTTATTATTAAGCTTTACAAATTAAAAATATATATTAAAATGTACAAATCCTAACCTCTAGTCTATGCTTCTATGGGTGAGTAAATTTAATTTAAACAAACCTAACCCTCCAAACTGAGCCAATTTGATGAAATATGTTCGCTTAAATCGTTTTTTTGGCCGATACATGTTATTATATTTGAATCAATATATTATTATTATTAGATAATTATTTGGTACATTAACGGTAGAAAATTTAACTCTACAATTATTATGAGATTTTAATCTACTTGTGTGTAGTAAAATTTTTCACTACTTGCGTATTAAATAATTACCTTTATTAAATCAATATAGAGTTAGTATTTGGTATACTGACAATATTTTTTCTATTCTATAAATAATATTAAAAAATTGTCATGTGTCTTTCTTTTTTAAATATTTTATTATACTTCTATAAAATACTTGCTAACCGTTTAATCCTACCCGTGGAGTCTAAAAACTTCATTGACAATGTACTAAATATTATTTCATCAATATATTATATCATTATATATTTTATATAATTATTAAATTTAAGGATTAGTATTTGGTATACTGATAGTATACTTTTTTTTATGTTACAAGTAGCCTTAAAAATTTGTCATGTGTCAATTTTTTAAAAATATTTATTTTTTAATATTTTACTATACCCCTATAAAATACTTATCAGTCCCCTAATATTACTTATAGAATCTAAAAACTCCACTCACAATTAAATCCTACAAATATGAATAATTATTAATTTTGTATACATATATAATGATTGTATCAAAAACACTTTATATTCATAGTTAAAATTTTATTTTAATTAATAAATTAACATAAATATACATTATTAACTACTTTTATTGTTAATAAATTATTAACATAATATATAATATTTATAAATACATTTTCATAAATTAAATAATTATCATTGATTAAATTTTATTTTATTTCAAATATTCTATTTAATTATAAATTCGAAAATTTGAGTTTTTGGATCAGATTTATCGAACTTGAACTCAGATGAACATGGGCATTCTCAATCTAAAATTTCAGCTAAGCAAGTTTTAGATATGAAGCAAGCTGAAACTCAGACGAACTGGAATACATATGAAGCAAGTTTTAGAGTGGTAACTATATCTCTTTTCCTATGGGTGGGCTTCGTAAATTAGGATTGAAATCCTTCTTGAGGAAGGTTATGGAATTCCCGAGCCCATGTCGGGATTTACTATTGAGCTTTTTTCAGTAGTTGCGTTGGATTTTAGGGGCCATTCATCCGGCTCTTAATTTACAGCTGGATACAATTCTGATCGTACAATCTGAGATCCCTGTTGTGATTTCAATTATCTTTCCCGCTGATACTGCTTGTCAAAATTGTCTTCACTTATCACTCCATTGTATATGTACTACTCTCCCATCCTTAGCAACATTAAATGAACCATGGAGTTATACATGAATCGGAATGCGTCAAATTTCTTGATGTTGAATTCATTTCCCCCCGTATTAGAATATACCCATACCCCATACCTTGCCCATACCTTTCCCATACCTACCCATACTTTGGAAAGGTCAAAGTTATGGGCACCAAATATTTTATTTAGTGTTGGGCATGGGAAAATAGCAATTTTTGGTCCCTAAGTGAATAGTGACTTTGCAAGGTGGCCCTTGAATCTCAACTATAAATAGGCCAACCATTGCTCATTCTCATCATCCCACATTTGCCATTCTCTACTTAAGGCATTGTTCTCTCTCCCTATTTGTAAAGTTTCACTTGTATTTTTGGAGTGAAATATATTTGGTAGTGCCCGAGGACGTAGGCAAGATTTGCCGAACCTCGTTAAAATTCTGGTGTTCTTTACTATTTATTGTTCATATTTTGTGAATTTGATTGTAGTAATTTAATAGCACAATAAATCACTACAATCAAATTCACAAAATATGAACAATAAATAGTAAAGAACACCAGAATTTTAACGAGGTTCGGCAAATCTTGCCTACGTCCTCGGGCACTACCAAATATATTTCACTCCAAAAATACAAGTGAAACTTTACAAATAGGGAGAGAGAACAATGCCTTAAGTAGAGAATGGCAAATGTGGGATGATGAGAATGAGCAATGGTTGGCCTATTTATAGTTGAGATTCAAGGGCCACCTTGCAAAGTCACTATTCACTTAGGGACCAAAAATTGCTATTTTCCCATGCCCAACACTAAATAAAATATTTGGTGCCCATAACTTTGACCTTTCCAAAGTATGGGTAGGTATGGGAAAGGTATGGGCAAGGTATGGGGTATGGGTATATTCTAATAATCTCCACCTTGAAGATTTGATTAGGATAATCTTATCTTCACACAATTCTTTCTGCTTTTGACAACAATACTTGATAGTGCCTTCTTCAACTGTTAAACTTGCAGGATATTAATCAAGTTCAAACAGTTGAAGAAGGCACTATCAAGTATTGTTGTCAAAAGCAGAAAGAATTGTGTGAAGATAAAATTATCCTAATCAAATCTTCAAGGTGGAGATTATTAGAATATACCCATACCCCATACCTTGCCCATACCTTTCCCATACCTACCCATACTTTGGAAAGGTCAAAGTTATGGGCACCAAATATTTTATTTAGTGTTGGGCATGGGAAAATAGCAATTTTTGGTCCCTAAGTGAATAGTGACTTTGCAAGGTGGCCCTTGAATCTCAACTATAAATAGGCCAACCATTGCTCATTCTCATCATCCCACATTTGCCATTCTCTACTTAAGGCATTGTTCTCTCTCCCTATTTGTAAAGTTTCACTTGTATTTTTGGAGTGAAATATATTTGGTAGTGCCCGAGGACGTAGGCAAGATTTGCCGAACCTCGTTAAAATTCTGGTGTTCTTTACTATTTATTGTTCATATTTTGTGAATTTGATTGTAGTGATTTATTGTGCTATTAAATTACGATAGAGGGATATTCTGGCTAGGAAAGACTTGGTACTTAAGTGATCCTCGTGATCCACCTCTTTTTCCTGGGAATTGAACTTAGTGTGATTTTTTAGTACAATAATTTTACTCTTTCACACGCTTCCGCGCAACACCCCGCAATGCGAGCTAAGGTTATGTAGCAATCATCAATCATTGTGGCCCCAGATTTGTTGACCTTAAACTCACTCATCGCTGGGATTCATTTGCCCTCAGCTTGGAAAACATATAAGGTTAAGCATCAGATGTCATGTAATGTAATGTATGTTTTAACCATTTATGTCATGTTTGATTCCAAATCCATCCTCTGTCTGCGACTCGATGCTCTGGTGATGAGTCATGTCAACTCAATCGCAGGGTACGTCATGTCCCTTACCATATGCATGTACCATACAGGCACAAATGGTATGGATGTCATGTGATTTTTTTCTGGTGAGATTGTCTTGTTGTGACAATGGACTGCACATGGCCCAGGGGGGAACCCAAATTTCTGCACCAATTCAATGGCGTGTGTAGCAGGTTTTCCTGGCATTCAATAAAATTGATATGCCAAAAGTGAAGCACTTTTTTATTTTACATTTTATCAGCCATGGAAATTGGCAAAACTAACTGAAAAATTTAGTAGATGATTTAGGGTTAAACCCATTAAAACAATATAAAATTTGTTTTTAGAAGGGTTGTATACATGGGCAAAATCAGAATAAATATTTAGGGGCAGGATAAAATTTTAATTTTTTATAATTTATATTTTTATAATTTGTAAAGGATTAAATCGAATTTTTATAATTTTAAAGAGGCTAAAAGATAATTTTACTTTTACTCATTTAAAATTTTTAAAAAATTTTAAAAATTAAAAAAATAAATTTACATTTTAGAGAGGCCGGGACCCATGCCAGCCCCCTCGCTTCCCCGCTGGTTGTATAAATAAATTGAAGTAAACTCAGAACAGCAAGAAGATGAAGATAGATATGATAAAAGAAAAAAATGATAATGACAACTTATTGATTTCTTACCTCACAAGGTCCATGAAGACACAAAGAGACAACAAGATAAAAGGGTTTTCATCTTTTTTTCTTAAAATAAAAAAGATCCCAAGTCGGAAATAGGGCTTTCAAGTAGAACAATCATGAACCTCTCCTAATACCATTTTCCATGCAATTAATAACCTAGTATGCCTCTCATCTTTTTATTTTTTTCATTTTCCCCCATTAATTCACCAAAGGCCATCGAAGCACATGACACCTAACCTAACACACAGTCCTTTTCATTTCATCTAAACTTCAAAACTTTCTAAGACCCTCCATCAGACACAAAAAATAAAAACTACTTTTTTTTTTTAAATGCTCTCATTTTCAAGCTTTTATGGGACTAATGGGGAGGAAACAAAAGGTGGGGAGGATTTAATTAGTTCCCCACCATTTTTGACACTTAGTACTCATCATCATCACCAATTGTCAAATATCAATTTCAGCTTTTGCATGTAAATGGACGATCTTGTTCCTTTTTCCTTCTTTTTTTCATTTAGTTTTGAGATATATACATTGAAATATAATTAAATGATAAATGGTAGAAAACAGAAAGGAAACAGGTTGGATTGGATCCAAGCTCAACTTCACCTTTTTCGTCATTGCTCCCTCCTGATATGGCACATCATTGCTAGGCTAAGGGGACACCATGCAGATAATGCCAACGACTCCTGTTCTTTTTTTGAAAGAAGTAAAAACTTTATATTTGTTATTTGTAATATTATGAAAAATCAGTAATCAATACAATAGGTCGATGGTCGGCAGTCTTTTCTCTATTTATGCCATCATTTAGCATTAACGTATTTATATACTGATATCTATTTATGGTATCTAAATTAACCTCTATTTTATTTTAGAAAATTATATTATGTTCATATAAAAAAATTAAAATAACCCATAAATATATCTTTTTACTTATACTTTTATTAATAAAAATGGTTTGGTTAAAATATACTGTTAGTCTATGTATTTAGATAAAATTGGATATTAGTGTCTATACTTAAAAAGTTAATTTCTCATTTTTTATGTTTAAAAATTTTAGTTAAATCATTAATATAATTTAGTATTTTCTATTAAAATTTATTAATTTGACATATTGATTAGACTGTTCTCGTATGACATGACATGATTAACGTAAAATAAAAATATTAAATTTAATCATTTTTGGCAAAATAAATACCGATTATACTAATAATCAAATAAGAATTTATTTAAAAAAAAAGAGATGAAATAGACCAAATAACTCATTTTGATCAAATAATCATATGTAAATTCAAATTCAAAAAAAAACTAAAATTCTACAAAAATACATGCTAACAATATATTTTGATCAAATAATCATATATATATTATAGTAGAAGGTATCAGACCCCAATGTTGAGTTGACATCCTAATTTAATGTCACGTGAAGCGTCTTGGTGAAATATCCTAGAATTTAAACTTGCATCCTAAAAATTATATTTGCAATTTGGATTATAATAAAAAACAATATTTTAAAAATTATAATTAAAAAATTTATTTAAAAAAATTAAAATAGATCAAATAACTCATAAATTTCAAAGCATATTAAAAAAACTCAAGTTTTCTGTGGAATATCCCCCCAAAAAAAAACTTCGCAACAAATATTCCAGTATTTCTTAAACTAATTATCCCTAAATTATATAATAAAATCAAAATAAGATATTCCAGTATTTCGAAAATTATAAACAAAATTGTTATTTAAAAAAAATAGATAAACCACTAAAAATATATAAAAAAAAATCAAACTTTCTGGTATTTAAGCTAATTTTTTAGATACATCCACTAATTTTTTTTTCATTAGATAAAACCCAAAAAAAATTTGACCAACTGATAATTCACTGATTTCTGGTTTGATTTTGATGTATTAATTTAGAAACATCGAAATATGTAAATTTTAAAAAATGAAAAAAGAATGAATGCCTATATAAAATTTACCATCACGAATTTCTAAATTTAATTACATAATTATTCAGTCCAAATAAAAAAATATAGATTAGATTAAACTGATTAGTCATCCTAAAATTAAAATTTATTTCTTGTCACAATTATTTATTTGTAGCATAATATATTTTAATAGATTGACATAATTTTTTTACCGCGTGTACATTCCCAAAATGATGTTGTTTTTCCAAAATCAAATTTTGTTGTTCAACATCTTGAACTAGTCATCCCTTTGAAGATATGGCTAAAAGATAATCAATTCCTAATGAAACGGATGTAGCAAATTCAGAGTTTTTACTTGATCTAGAATGTGTGATGTATATGTCATTTCGAAGTGGTCTATCAATATGCTAATAAGCGTTTAATGATAATTCCATCTATCACTTTATTGTAAAATACTAGATTAGTCTGTTCTGCCATAAATACCCCTTTATTCCATTAAGTGGACTTTGTGGTTTGAATTTGTACCAAACGATTATCTAATAAAAAATTTAACTATTGCTTTATACAATTTAAAAAAAAAATCTTTGTCTCATTTAAATTAGTAGAAATATTTTTGTGTTACTTTACAATGTAATTAATTAAAATTAAAACGGGGTACAAACATGTCTCAATCTAAATAACTTTGTTTGCGATTTTAAAACTGTTATATTAATTAATGAAAGGTATAATAATTTATTTGATCCTTTAATTTATTATCATTTTAATTTTTATTTAATTTTTTACCTCTTTTAGTTTTTAATATTTATTATTTGTCAAATCACTAAAAATGTATGGAAAAGTTAATATTTGTTTATTTTGTTGATGTGGCATATACGTGGATGCCATGTTAGCAATTAATTAATTTTTTAAAATTTAAAATTTCATATTACTTATAATTAATGATGTGGTAAAAAATATTATATAACAAATATGTTTATTTAAACTTCATGTAAAAAATAAAAGTAAATTATACAAATAGTCACTTAATTATTAGCGCATTTCTGTTTTGATCATTTAAATATAATTTTTTTTAATTTAGACAGTAGTGTTAATATTTCTTTCTATTTTGACCATCCACTCTTAAAATAATGATATAATTTTTTTTTAATTTGTATAATAACAAATTTAGCTATCAATACTTATATATTATATCAAATTAATCCTAATTTTACATAATTCAATAAATTTAACCTTTAAAAAATCAATAAATTTAATCCTCAAACACATATAATTAATTAATTAGATACCAAAAACTTAAAATGTAGAATCAACATAATTTAAGGAAAAGTGAAAACTTATGAACATAAAAAAAAAAATTCCCTTGGCAATTAGATTAAATATGTAAATACCGTTTGAGATTTTGTAATTTGTTGGCAAAGCGGGTAGGGGAGGTCGAGGCTCCATTCAGTCAAATGCTGAAGAATTTTTTAGCTGCTCGAGTTGAAGAACTGAACAAAATAAAAAACACACTAGCCGAGCTCTCTGTTTCAGCAACCAAAAAGTCTCAACAATTGAATGAGTTAAAAAGGAACATTGAAGAGAAATTTTTAGCACTGGCGAAGAGAAATAACGATACCCTCCATCGCCAGTAAGCTTCACTCTTTAATCCCACCATAGCACAAACCTGAAAGAACAATGCTTTCTTAATCTCAGTATAAACTTCGCCGTAAGACAACATGAAGGTGACTCCGATGGCTGAAGCAAGGCCGGTGACGGAGGCGATGTTGGGCATCGGGAGGGATAACAGAGCGGCGATAACTTCTTATTGTTTTTATTTATAATTTATTATAAATTTTTAAAATTTTTAAGTTTTATATTTTTTTAAAAATAATATTATATTTTTTACTTTTTCATAATAAAATAATCATTTGATTATATTTATATTTAACTATATGTATTTAAGCTCTAAATTGATAGAAATTATAAATACGAAAGGTTAAATTCATTGAATTGTTTAGAGTTAAGACCAAATTGTTAGAATGTGTAAGTGTTAAAGATTAAATATGTTATTATTTCAATTGAAAAAAGGTCACGTCATCACTACCGTCAAACAATTTAATAAAGGGTGACCATAAAATAAACAATTCAAAACGTTATTGTCTAAATTAAAAAATGTTAAAGTTAGATGACAAAAACAGAAACACACTAATAATTGGATGGCCATTGTATAATTTACCCAAAAAATAAATATAACTTTAGTTGAAATAGCCCAATTTAAATCTCATAATTTTTATTGATTTATAAAAAACATTAAATTATCCTTATAATAAAAAAAACTTATTATAAAATAATTTTTTTTATTAAATTAATATTTGATTGATTTATGATATCCCTCAGTAAAAGTATTAAATATAAGTATAAATAAATGAATAATTTTTAATAATTTCTTAATTGAGTTGATATTCGATTAAGTCATGACACTAATATAATAAAAAAAACTTATTAAATCTACAGTTAAAAAATGAATTAATAAAATGACGTGGCGGATGGTTCCTTATCACCAAATATGTCCTTTTGGGGCCACTTTTCTTTTGTCCATATCAATTCCGACCAAGTGCCAACTATATTAGCCACTCATCTTCTCTTTGCAAAGTCACGTTCTTTGCATTTACGATCCTACCCTTCACTAACCTATCAAATTATATTTGGTTAAATTTTTTTTAGTCCTTGTATTATGCTTAAGTTGTAGATTTAATTTTTATACTCTAATTGGTTATGTTTAATCCTTGGACATTTTGAAATTTGAAATTTCACTCATGACCCACACAAGAACTATTAAATCTATTCAGTTAAATCATGCTATTTACAAAAGTTTGTGGCTAACATATTATCAATTTTGTAATGCTATGTCAAGTTAATATTTCTACATAATACTAACAACAAAATCATGTCACATTAGCTAATGGATTTAACGACTACTGGATTAAAATTTCAAAATTCAAAAAGTATATAGATTAAAATGATCACATTGGAGAACATTAAGTAGATCTACAAATTATACATAGTATGAGACTAATAGTAGAATTTGACCTAATACATTTAATTGCTATTATTGAGATCAAAACTAAAATTTGAAATTTGAAATTCGAAATTCGAAATGTTCTAAGACTAGATTTGATTAAATTAGAGTACAAGAATTAAATATACAACTTACATATAGGATAAATAACAAAATTTGACGGATTATACTTTCCATATCCATGTATAAATATACGAAGGTTGTTTTCTTTAGGGAGATTAGTTAATATGTAGCTTTTTAAAGGTAGGTTTTTGAAAGAATTTATATAAATTATTAAAAGACAAATAATTTCATAACAATATTAGTTTTTAAAAAGAATTAGACATTTTTTAATTGAGTATATAGATTAAAAAGTATGGGTATCACGTTGGATAGTTGAAGAGGTACTATAAAGGTTGAGACTGATGCTGGGTACTCTGTTGTTGGTTAGAGTTGAGAAGTAATTTTCAAGTGGTTTGAGTAGGCTGTTGAGTTTGTCTTTGGGTCGAAGGGAGTTTTGAGTTTTAGTTTGCAGCATTTGCTGGTACAACAGTGGAAGAATGAACCGCGGTGGTTCGATCCATACTCATTGCACCAATTGTTGATACAAGGTTTCAACAGGTGAGATTGTAAGCAGGAAAATGTGGTGGATATAGAATGGTTGGTTCACCTATGAAAGTTAGAGAGACGAAGTAAGAGGTTTAGGAAGGAAAGAAAGGAGAAGACAAGAAAGAGAATACTCAGGTTTTTCTTGAGGAAAAAGAGATCCTATTCTCTCTCATGCCTTGAGTTATATATAGGAGGGTGCCTTCTTGTTTGGTAATGTCATGTAGTCGATAGTATGAAGGGTAGGCTTGTTCATGCAGTCGGCTAGATGGTAAGGCTGTTTCAAATTAGTTGTCACCACATGTGATACTCTGTGGTCCTACTATAACATTCTTTATGTCGAGATTCTACGAAATTGTTGTGTCTCTGTGGTCCTATGAAAGGATTGTAGCAAATCGTTTATAAGGTAACTTAGGTAGGGCTCACGGGAGATCAGTCATGAACAATCCTTAATAGAAGGTCCTTGATAGGCCATCTCATATTCTGTCACGTGTCATTGTCAGAGTATGAGTACAACTGATAAAGGATGAGAAGGATGAACGCGAAAGTGGATCGTAAAGTTTGTCAAATCGCGGATTTGACTTAAGGCTCTAGACGTTCAGAAAGAAACTTGGATTTTGACACAACCCAAAACGAAATTGAATCCAAGTCAGGTAAAACAATTAAAATAAATAACTAAAATAAAATAATAAATCAAAGATTAAGGAAGCGAATAAAGAAGATAAATGGAAAGATAGAATGTGGCGTATAAAAGTTCTAAGAAGCCTTGGAAACACAAAAAATTCACAACCCCCTTCAAGCGGCTCTAATTTCCCCTCCAAGATAGAAACCTTGGCAAGAAAAAGTTTGAAGATAATCCCCACAATTTAAAAAGATTGTTAACTCTTAAACTTAAGAGAAATTCTTGAAAAGAAAAACCCAGAGAGAATTTATTAACTCAAAAGAGAAAGAGAATAATAATGAATTGTCTGAATTGTGTACAATGCAAAAGCCTATATATAGGCTAGCTAAATAAATCTAAATAAAACTCTAAAGTATACTAGAACTCTAATTTAATCTAAACAAGAAATAGTTTTAAACTAAATTTTCTTGTTAAAATACTTAATAATTATAAAAAATTCGTAATAAAATCATAATAAAATCATAATATATGATAAATATAATATTGAGTTTATCTATAATAAAAATTAATGCCTAAAACCCAAACCCAATATGATTTAGACTCTAATTAAAAATCCGAAACTTGTAATTCCCGTCATAATCCCGTTTAGAAATTTTGCTCGCGCAGTCTTCACTAAAACGGTCATAACTTGAGCTTCCGAACTCAAAATCGAGTGATTCAAAATGCATTTCGGAGCTAAGAGATTAATCTTCAAACGCCATGAGACATCTCAATCCAGAAATACTAAGATCCTAACCAAAAAGTCGTCGCAAGTATGCTGGTTTCCCAAGCCTAAAAATTGGCAATTTTAATGATCGGAATCTAATAAATTTTACCCTATCTGTGCATGTGTTAACAACAAATATATATAAATATGAATTGAATTGAAATTATTTGATTCGAAGACAAAATTGACCAATTTGTGACGTTTGTGATGATTAAAGATGATGATAAGGCTTAAAATACAAGTTAAGTGAGAAGGTGTTATCACCATCATATCATATATGGAAGAAATTGGCAAAACTAGTTTTAGTTGACGCAGAAAAGAAAAAGAAATATCAAAAATAGAAAAGAAATAAAAAACAGCTTTTGTACAAAGCTCCAAAAGTAATAAAGAATTGGCTTCCCTAATAAAGAGGTAATGTAGTCAATAATTAAACCATCGCAGACATCAAACAAACAATTGCAAGTCCTCGTCTTTGTCTGGATGTACCCCTTCTTCATTAGGCGGCACTCACCTCTTTTATTCGTCCGCTTCTACTCGGATTGTAATTTGGATTTTTCTTTTAAAAAAGAAAATAAAAGAAAATTCCCTTCTTTTCTTGTTTCTCCATGATTTTGGATTAATAGTCAATGAGGAGCATGCCTTGATTTTGAGCGATTCGTTTGGTTGTGTAATATATTTAGATTTATTTTGATATATTCGAATTTATTATAATTTAGATCAAAGATAAAGTTCAGGGAGATCGGCGGGGCAAGTATTAACAATTCATTTTAAGTTCCTTAATCATTCGAATAAATGTAAATTTATAATTTTAATCTCTCCTAAAAATTAATTATGTAATCTAAGCCATTTTATATATATATGTATTTTTTTTAATTTTGCCCCTCACAATTTTTAAATTGTATCTCACCTTCAAAACAAAATTTCTGACTTCGTGTCTTAATTAGATTATGTTTGATATGTGCTTTGTAATGATTAATTTTACTTGAAATAATTTAGATGTATTATCTTTGTATTTTTCAACTAATACTTGTACCCCTTTCCAAAAACTATTTTTATATAATTATATTTAAAATTTAAATAAATTTTTATTGTTTAAAATGATTAGATCATGTCGGTTAACATTTATAAAAAAAATTGTAGGCTCTGTAATAGATGTAGGAGTACTCCTACCACTCAAATAATAAAATAATTAATCAAGGTTTAACTCCATTACATTTTAAAACTTAAATTTGTTAATACTTAAATAAGGTTTTAAACCCAGAGTCAGTAAACACAGTTCAGACTCTAACTAAGCTAAATTTTCGTCCTATTGTTTTAGACAATATAAATGATTAAAACGATGATCGATTGATTCATTAATTGCTAACTAAGCTAATGAACCTATACTAATTATATTGTTTGCCACTCTTAGTTAGGAATCTCTTCTCAGTCTCATCCTAAATTAAAAGATACCATCTAAGCTTTATTTTTTGTCTCATCTAGGCATATAGCTCTCCTCTTAGTCTTACTATTCAACATCATTATATCGAACTATCTAATGATAAACTCTCCTTTCAATCCCGTTTATCTAAATTTTTCACTAGAGACATCAATTCTAGTGTATTAAGCATTCGGCATAAAAGAACAACCAAACAATCAAGCATAGACTTTAACTTAGTTTAATAATCAATTCATCAATTAACCAACAAGTAATATAATCACAAAATAAAGCTTAACTCCCAAATAGACATTTCATTGAACAATTGATATGCACAGTAAAAAAACAAGGGTAAGAAATATTCATTTAGATGTGGAACCAATGACACCCAAAAGCTTGACTCATTTTCTTTTACAAAAAGTCTTTAACAAGAAAAAAAAAATAAAACAACAAAAGTAAAATATACTTAAAAAAAAGAAGAAGGAAAACCTAACCTTAAAATGAAAAGAAAAGAAAACATAACCTAACACTACGGAAACTAAAAAGAAAATGTTCAGCCAACAAAATCTGAAATCAAAAGCTTATAAAGTGGTATTTATAGTCTTCTAACATTTAATCTAACATTGTCCATTATGCCCTTAAATGAAAACAAAGACTTAAAGACTGTTTAGATACAAAATTACCTTTGCAAAGTTTTCACCCATCAAGCAACGGTATCACGGTACCCAAGCTCTGGTATCGTGATACCCATGACAGTATTAAATTAGGATGTCTTAGGGTGTCCCAGTATCGCGATACCCATGCTTGGTATCACGATACCGCTAGAGTGACCTCACTTTTCTTCATGTCAACATTGTCAAGGGTATCACGACTTTCATGCTTCAATATCGTGATACCCCATTCTAGATGATGTTTTCTTCAAGTTCGGGTCATTATCAACTCCCTACACCATTAAATCATATTATTAGGCTTCCCATGGAAAAATTAGCCATTTTGGATCTCAAAAGAGCATAAAACTCACAAAAATAATTTATTAACAACAAAAACTAAAAATAAATAAAAGTAAATAAAAGACATCTAAATTGCTTGAGAATAAACTCTTTAAATGTAATGGAGAGCCTAATTTGACGTATCAAATTACGACAGATTAGAGCCGATGACGAGTGATGTGAACTTTTGGTTTGTATCTCTATGACTTGAGACTAATTTAGTTATTGTATATTCATGAAATTTTGCATTACATAATATTGAGGTGAGTTATTAATGGTTATTAAATTGAAATGCTATGGTAGAAATTAAATATCAAGACAAAGATTAAATTGAATAGGATAGAAAGTTGTATGACTTAACTAATATAAGAAATTGGTATGAAATTGAGCTGAATTATGTTATGTTATATGATGAAATGATGAATTAAAGTTGAATTGAGAATGATGGGATATAAATTGAACTATGTGATGAAATTGGAAATTGGTTATTCTATTAACTGCTTAGGTCTGTACTTTGATTTATTCAATGATGCACTTATGTGCCAGTATAATTGCTTCAGTATATCTGATGGTGCACTTACGTGCCAGTGTATTTTCTTTGGTACATCCAATGATGCACTTACGTGTCAGCATGATTGCTTCGGTTTATCCAATGATGCACTATGTGTACCAGCATATTTCCTTCAATTTATCTGATGAGCACTATAGTGCCACTTTGAAATGTAAATTGACTAATTTGAGTATCCATCTTGAAAATTTGATGATGTAAGTTTGAAATGTTAAGCAAATTGGCTTACTTAATGGAATATACATACTTACATATATATAGATGAACTTATACAAGTTACAATTTGAGTTCACATACTTATTGCCATGCTTTTATGTTGAATTATAATTTCTTAAATCATAAAGGTACCACTGAGTCCTATTGCTTAGCTTACAATTTGTTTTCTCCATATGTAGGTTTAGGTATTCCTTGAAGCCCTAGAACTTGAAGTCAACATCTAAACGACCATTTTCAACTAAAAAAAGTTAGTAAAGTACCCTTTCAATTGTAAATGGCATGTACCAAGTGTTTAAGTTGCTTTTGTATCGAAAATGGTCAACTTGGAACTTAGTTACTTAATGTCATTTTGAAGTTTTGGATTTGGCATTAATGAAAAAATTTAAAGGAGTACTTAACACAAGAGAGGAAGATAACCAAAATCAATTCACTGTTATTAACTTTAACAATTATGCCTTTATATAGGCTTACATAGAAATTAAATCGTGGAAGTAAGATTATCCACTAATAGACTAATGAAAACAGAATAATCTCATAAAAATTAAACAAACTTATTTAACTAACAAACTTGCTAAAAATAGGAGTCAACAAACTAACCATAACACTTAATAAAAAAATAGAAATGAGGTGTGATTAATTTTCCATCAATCCCTCCCTTAAACTGAAAGCAGATTTCCAATTTAAGCAATTTCATCATGTAGTCCCTCCCTTAATGTGCAAACTCCCAGCAACTTTCTCAACTTTATGAACCTTTCACTCTTGAGAGGTTTGTTGAAAATATCAGCAACTTGATCCTTATTTCTGCAATAAACAACTTCGATAATTTGCTTCTTCGTGAGATCTCTCAAGAAATGAAATTTTACATCTATGTGTTTCGTTCTTCCGTGTAAAATAGGATCCTTTGACAATTTTATAACTGAATTGTTGTCACAATAAATTGGAGTAGGTTCTTTCTGTGGAAAAAAAAATCCGCAAGAATGTTTCTTAGCCAAATTGCTTGAGTAGCACATGTAGTGGCTACAACATACTCTGCTTCGGTGGTTTACAGAGTAACAATCAATTGTTTTTTTAAATGACCAAGAAATAATCCCTTATCCTAGCATGAACACATACCCGAAGTGCTTTTTCAATCATTTGTATTCCCTGCAAAATCACTATCAGCGAATCTAATGAGATTAGACTTTACTCCTTTCTTGTATAAGATCCCATAATCCGATGTCCCTTGTAAGTAGCGAAGAATTCTTTTAGCAATAAGAAAATGCATCTCATTTGGGTGTTCCATGAACCTACTAATAAAAGTAACGGAATGTATAATATCAGGTCGTATGGCTGTCAAGTATATCAAACTTCCCACGAGTTGTTTGTATAAAGTGCTGTCAATCTTCTCACCAGAAGGATTTTTCTCTAATTTCAGCCCCAGCTCAGTGGAAGAGGCCACAGAATTGCAATTCTTCATCCCAAATCTGTCTAAAATTTCCTCGACATACATCTTCTGTGAAATAAAAATTCCACAACCTGATTGATATACTCCAATACTAAGAAAATAATGTATTAACCTAAGGTTAGACATATCAAATTCTTTCATCATTGATTGTTTAAATTTATCAAGCATTATTGAATCATTCCCAGTATAAATTAAATCATCTACATACAAGCATATAATAACAATCTTCTTATTATCAACTTTACAGTAAAGAGTATGTTCATATGGACACTTCTTAAAACTTGCTGAAATAAAATAAGCATCTATTTAACTATACCAGGCTCTCGGAGCTTGTTTCAGCTTGTTTAGTGCCTTTTTTAATCTATATACCTTCTGTTCACTACCATATTTCACATAACCAGGAGTTTGATCGATAAATACCTGTTCTTCCAACTCCCCATGTAGGAAAGCTGACTTTACATCAAGTTGTAGAATCAACCACGAGTTTTGTGCTGCTACTGCCACCACCGGTCTGATTGTGTCAAGTAGAGCCACAAGAGCATATACTTCTTTGTAATCAATATCAAATTTTTGCTTGTAGCCTTTAACTACTAAACGAGCTTTATACTTGTCAATGTCACCATTTTTTTTGAATTTGG
Source organism: Gossypium hirsutum (assembly GCF_007990345.1). Classification (NCBI taxonomy): domain Eukaryota; kingdom Viridiplantae; phylum Streptophyta; class Magnoliopsida; order Malvales; family Malvaceae; genus Gossypium; species Gossypium hirsutum. The sequence goes on from NC_053432.1 coordinate 72,212,691, forward strand.
TCTTGTAAACCCATTTAACTCCAATTGGCTTTTGTCCTCTTGGAATATCAGTTAACTCCCAAGTGTCATTTTTTCAATTGCAGCAATCTCGTTATCCTTAGCTTCTTGCCATTTCAAATATTTATAAACATCATCGAAATTCACAGGATCACAAATTGCAAATAAAGCAAAAAGTGTCTGAGGATTTTTATCATCTTCAGATTGATTCTCACTGACCACATAATCTTTCATGCATACTAGCTTTCTTCTGTTTCTTTTACCATGCCCGTTCTATTGATCTGTTCAATTGTAGGTTGTTCCATTTCTAGTTCTGTGATCTCATCACTAAAATCAACTAGAATTTGCCTTAACTTTTGGTTGTCATTGTTTTCTTCCCACGGCCAGAACACCCGCTCATCAAAAACTACATCACAACTGATAATAATTTTTTTGGTTGTGAGGTTATATAGTTTGTAGGGTTTAGACGTATTGCTAATGGCAAGAAAAACACACTTCTTAGCCTTGTCATCAAGCTCTGTCCTCTTTTGATCTGACACATGAGAATAAGCAACACATCCGAACACCCTGAAATAACGCACATTTGGTTGTCGACCTGACCAAGCTTCTTTCGGTGTCATATTTCGAACAACATGTGTAGGGCTTCTGTTTAAAACATGAACACTTCAACTCACTGCCTCCAGCCAAAAAGCTTTTAGAATATTACTTCTTTGTAAGAGACTTTGAACAATATTTAAAATTGTTCGATTCTTCCTTTCACTCACTCCATTTTGTTGAGGAGTATAAGCTACAGTGAGTTGTCTATGGATCCCATTACAGTCACAAAACCTTACAATTTCTTGAGAAAGATATTCTTCTCTACAATCACTGCGAAGAGCTTTAATTAACATTCCAACTTTCTTTTCAACCAGCGCTTTAAAGCTCTTAAAAGCTAAAAATGCTTTAGGTTTTTCATGTAGAAAGTAAACCCAACTCTTTTGACTGAAATCATCTGTGAATGTTATAAAATAACGCTTACCTCTATTTACAGTTGGATTCAGTGGTCCGCGATGTCAGAGTGAACCAGTTCAAGCTGTTTTGAGGCTCTCCAAGCTTTTTCTTTTGGAAAACTATCTCGAGGCATTTTTCCCACAACACAATCTTCACATACTATTGAAGGAATATTGAATGTAGGGAGACCAGCAACTATCTTTTTTTTGCTGTAGTTTTTGCAGTCCTCCAAAGTTCAAGTGCCGGAATCTGTAATGCCAAAGCCACGCCAAACTTGTTTCTTTTATTGAAAAACAAGGATGGTCATGTTTAATATGTTGGATATGCAATGGAAAAAGCTTATTGGCCGTCATGGTGACTTTAGCAATCAACCCAAGATTGACGTATTGGATCTTGCACACTCCATCCTTGAAATCACCTCATAGCCCTTTTCTTGGGGCTGATTGATAAACCGTAAACTATACATATTTTTATCCCATGCTTGGCATATATATGAATGATTTTTCCTTAGTTTTAGTGAATTTGATGCTCCTAATCCTTTAATTTCATGTTTTATACTCAGGAGAACTAAAGATAACAAAAAGAGCGAGAAACGGGCCAAAAATGGACCAATTAGGCTTAAAACAGTACTTTACACGGCCTAGGCACTTCCATACGGGTAACCGACATTCCCGTGTGAGGCACACAGGCAGACAACACGCCCGTGTGTCATGGCCATGTTGACATCAATCCAAGTCTGAATTGCAGACGGTTTGAGTACTTGCATATGGCCTTGTCCTTGTCGAGCCCAAGTCTAGTTCTACTCGAAAAAGGTCACTTTTGAGGGTTTTGAAGCATTCTAAAGCCTATATAAACACCCTAAAAGAGGATTAAAGGGGACATGCAGAGTTGGAGGAGAAAAATATTCGAGAACAGCCATCGAAATCATCTCAGAGCCAAGATCTACATCAAGACTGAAGATTTCCATCCAATTTCCTATAAGTTCTTTAGGTTTCTTTATGTTTTGTTGTTTTCTAAACTTTGAAATGTTTTCCATTATTATTATGAACTAAACTCCCTAAATACCTAAGGAAGATGAAACGTAATACGAATCTTATTACTCTTTGATTTATATGATAAATACTTATTCTTATTCTTAATTGTGAGTTTTAATCCTTGCTTTAATATTTTAGGATATTAATTCAGGTTTTTGATGTGCTTATTTAGCGGAGAAAAAGTCCCTGTTTAAGAGTAGATCATTCATAATTAAGCAGAGTTGCATGCAATCCTAGAGATAGGACGACATAAATCTGTCGGATTAGAGTCAAATCTAATGAGGGAATCCATAGATCGAGTTAATGCGACAATAGAGGTTTTAATTAGAAAAAGATTTCAATTAATCAATCTAGAGTCAGTTGTTTTTAGTCTCGAAAGGGATCTTAAGGTAAATCAGGGATTTCTACGGAATAAGCCAAGTGAATAAATCGTCTAAGTCAAAGGTAATAAGTGAAGTCTAGGTGGATTCTTTCTTGGGTACTTTCTTCTCAATCGATTTTTCAAAAGTATTTTCCAACTTTCATCTCTGTCGTAATCTTAGTTAAATTAGATAATTAGTTTAGTTTAAAAACACACTTTAAATTTTAGGCTAGATAATAAAAAGGTAGTAATTACTAGTACTTTTAGTCCTTGTGGATACGATATTTTCGATCTCACCATAACTATACTACTGTTCGATAGGTGCGCTTGCCTTAAGTCGAATTTTTAGTTAGTTTAACGACCATCAAGTTTTTGGCGCCATTGCCGGGGACTAAGATGTTAGGAACGCTTAATTTTTATTACTTTAGCCATTTTTTTATTGCAATTTAATTTAATTTTTAATTTTTCTTAAATTAATAAAATTTCTTTTATTTTACTTCTGGCAGGTTTTTATAGTTTATGATTAGAAGAAATTTGTCAGGGCCCCTACTTTTTTACAGTGAGATCGAAAGCACAGCTCGCAGAAACTGATGAGAAATAAGGCGAAGCCTACGATACATAGAGGAAGGACAAGAAGACGAAATTCAAACCACAACCAAGGAGATGGCTGATAATCAAAATAATCCGTTACCTCTTGTGACTGTTGCAAACCCAGTAAATCAAGATCCTGCTCCTCGTGCTATGTATGGTTATGTGAAACCTACTTTAACAGGAGCTGAATCGAGTATAGTTAGACCTGCTATTGCTGTAAATAATTTTTAACTGAAACCTAACACAATTCAAATGATACAACAATTTGTTCAGTTTGATGGTTTGCAGGACGGGGATCCAAACACTCATTTGGTGAATTTTTTGGAATTTTGCGACACTTTTAAGATCAATGGCGTCTCTAACAATGCCATTCGCCTTCGGTTGTTTCCATTCTCATTGAGGAACAAAGCTAAACAGTGGTTACACTCGTTACCATAAGGGTTAATCACTACTTAGGAACAAATGACCGAAAAATTTTTACTTAAATATTTTTCGCCGGCTAAAATGACTAAATTGAGGAATGATATCTCTTCTTTTGTGAAGATGGATCTAAAAACTCTGTATGATGCATGGGAGAGATACAAGGCTTATTAAAAAGGTGTCCTCACCATGGGTTACCTCTATGGCTGCAGGGTCAGACGTTTTACAATGGTGTGAACCCTTCAACAAGGCAACTGATCGACGCAGCCGCCGGTGGAACATTGAACAACAAAACACCTGAAGCGGCTTATGAATTTGTTGAAGAGATATCATTGAATAACTATCAGTGGCAAGTCATGAGAACGAACCGACGAAAGCTATCGGTGTTTTCAACCTCGACACGGTTACTATGCTATCTAACCAGGTAAAACTTTTAAATAAAAAGATGGACGAGTTGTATAGTTCTACTCAGGTACATCCAGTGATGAGGTGTGATTCAAGTGGAGGAGGAGTACACACAGATTATCCAACCTTAACCCTAGCATCAATGGGGAACAAGTCCACTATATGGGTAATAATAATTCTAGACCTCAAAATAACCCATACAATAACACTTATAATGCAGGTTGGAGGAACTATCCGAATTTCTCGTGGGGTGGTCAAGGAAATCAAAGGCCACAACATCCCCCAAGTTTTCAACAACCACCTTACCAGCAGGAAAAAAAACAGAACCTTGAAGAGATACTCACAAAATTCATCTCGGTGTCAGAAACTCGTTTTCAGAATACCGAAACAGTGTTTAAGAATCAGCAAGCGTCGATTTAAGGGCTCGAAACTCAAATAGGATAGCTTGCTAAGTTGATCTTTAAACGACCACAAGGTAGCCTACCAAGCAACACTGAAACTAACCCAAAAGAGCAACTTCATGCCATTACCGTACACAATAATGAAGGGTTAGTTGAGGATAAACCGAAACCAAGGTAAGACCATGTGGTAGATAACGGTAAGGTTGATGTAAGTAAAGAGTATAAACCCCGTATGCCATACCCTAAGGCGACAAGAAAAGACCACATGGACGAACAATTTGGTAAATTCTTTAAATTATTAAAGAAATTACATATTAACTTACCGTTTCTTAAAGCCCTTCCGCAGATGCCAAACGCAGTTAAATTTTTAAAGGAGCTCTTAGTAAATAAACGGAAGTTGGATGAGGCGTCGTATGTGGAGTTGAACACAGTTTACTCAGCCATTCTACAGAATAAGCTACCCAACAAGTTGAAAGATCCAGGGAGTTTTACGATTCCTTGTTTAATTGGTAGTTTAAATGTTAACAATGCTTTGGCTGATTTAGGGGCAAGTATTAATGTCATGCCCTATAAAATGTTTAAACAACTCGGTCTTGGGAAACCCAAACAAACTAGGATAAGCATTCAATTAGCAGATAAAACAATTAGATTTCCTAGAGTTATTATTGAAGACGTGCTGGTCAAAATTGATAAATTTATATTCCAGTTGACTTTGTTGTCTTAGATATGGATGAGGATAGTGATGTACCTTTAATTTTAGGAAGACCCTTTTCAGCAACTGCTAGGTCTATCATTGATGTTAGCACAGGTAAATTGATACTTCGTATAGGTGATGACACGATTAATCTCCAAGCTCGTGATTCTGCTAAAATATCTAGTAATTGAGATGATTCAGTTAATAATGTTACAACTCAAACTTCTTTGTAGGAGTGTCCTAGGAAGAACGTGATGGAGCATCATTCTAATCCATGCCACAAAAATAGAGCGACTCACGAAAAACGAAGGCTTCAAATCGATAAACTAGGTGAATGGCGAACACATGTCAAGAAGAAACCAAAAGCATACGAAAAATCATAGAGACACCACGATGAGTGTAGGGATGAAACAAAGTACATTAAAGTTGGGGATAAAATATTGTTAGATGAAAAGGACCCCCGAATTATAACTTTAGAGCACAATATAAAGGGAGCGACTCCCTTCACGGTAATAAACATCTTCCCACATGGTACAGTCGAGGTAACACATACTAAATTTGAAACTTTTAAGGTAAATAATACTCGACTCAGACCTTATTTTGGTAAAATTGATAGCAGAAGTGAGGAGTTCCAACTCCTCAATCCGCCGTAATCATGCGAATGATAGGTAAGTCCAGCTTAGACTCTAAATAAGCTCTTCTCGAGAGGCAACCCGAGTACTAACATCACTAACTAGTTTATTTTAGCTATTTTTAGTATTTTTTGTGCAGGTACAGTGGCCCACACGGCCTGGACACACGAGTTAAAAATTTTTCAAGTATCGAGCCACACGGCCGTGCGACACGGCCATGTGAAGAACACAGCCTGGACACACGGGCGTGTCCTAGGCCGTGTGAAAATTGAAGTTAATTTTTCAAATTTTAAATAAGTAAGGGAGCCACACGGGCAAGGCACACAGTCGTATGTTCGAATACACGGGCGTGTGGGGTACCACACGGGCGTGGAGGAAGCGAATAACATCGCACACGACAATGCGATACGACCGTGTGAACCACACGGGACCGCCACACGGGCGTGTCCTCAGGCCGTGTGACGATTAGACATTGAAATTTCGCGATAAACACGGGCTGGACGCGAGCCACAAGGGCGTATGGCACGGCCGTGTGGCCCAACACGGGCCTTACACAACAGTGCCCCTTTTTAAAACCCCCCAAACCCTAATTTTTTCCCTTTGTCTTCTTCCTCAATTCTCCCTTCTTAGCCGCCATACCCCCACGCCCCTACATCGCGCCACACGGTCTATCTCCCTACGCTCGTGTCCTGCCCCTCCCCCCCACCGTTGGCAATTGCACCAACTTCGATCAACAGCTCTATGTACCACCGTGCACACCCCGACCACTATTTTTGGGTTTCCTCTCTTACCCTCAACTGTTTTAGTTATTTATTCCTTTGTTATTTTTTAGTCATTCTTCTATTTTAATTTTAGTTTATTTTCTTTACTTAGTTTTTTTTCTCCTTATTATTTTTGTTATTTTTCATTCTATTATGTTAGCATTTTTATGATTATTTTTTATGATTATTACTATTACTTTATTAGTTCTCTGATTTGTCAGCTTTATTTCTATTTGATTAGTATTAGTACTAGCTTCCATCGATTCTTGTTTCATTTTTATGCTTTCATACTTTTTGTTTTTATTCGATTATTCTATTATTCTAGTCTTTTTTATAGTTAGTGTTAGAGAATCTTCTTTTTAGGACTATAGCTTTATTACTTTAGAATTTTATTTCTGTTGACTCATGGTTCAATATTTGGTGATATTTAACTTCTATTTTTTTGTAGGCCTATAATGACAAACACACGAGGCAAGAAAATTGCCGTTCCCGCTTCAAAAAAGCGGAAGGGTCCTGGCGCAATCTCCTCAGGTGCTTTGATCGAAGCTCGCCACCCACTGCTTCGATTCTCCTCCAGCCCACAAGACGACCTGTTTCAGCTACTACGTGTACGACCATTAGGAGTGGGCCGATGTATTGACTGGGCCACTTTGGAGTAGGTCCAATTTGCTCACCTCGTTCGATTTCATCTGGATACCGCCCAATAGGATCGGTTCTTTGCAATCATCGAGCCCACATATTCAGAGCTGACATTAGAGTTCTGCACTACTTTCCACCTACAGCACGTGATGAACACACATGACAAGGCTGGTACTATCATTTTTAGACTTGGTAGACTTGTCAGGTATATGAGTGTACCCGAATTTGGAGCTGCTTTGGGCCTTTACACGGAGGAGTTCATGGCTTCAGAGAATTTTCTACAACTTCACCGTCACATACACTATTCATCATCTTACTGTTGGACTGACCTTACGGCGAACACAGTTCCCTATGACGCAAGTCGCTCGAAAGCGACTTCTCTCCTTCCAGCACTGCGCTATATCCATGCCATCTTGGCTCATACTTTGACTGGGAGGAGAGAGAGCACTGGAGTAGTTAGCACCACCGATGCGTACTTCCTATAGAGCATGAATTTTATCGCCCTCACATTTCGCCACCAGACGGATCACCATAGGAAGGGCCCCATTTGCCTTAGCCCTTACGTGACTCGCCTCACTCGACATTTCGGTCTCTTCGACACTCCAGAGATGTCATCGACACTCACATTAGTTGGCCAGATGTTTTCGCAGGGAATTTCCAGTATGATCCAATGCGGATGATAGAGCAACATCGTGGAGTCGACCCTCCTCAGTACAGACTCGTCCACTCTACTGACCAAGACGAGCTAGAGGACATTACTGACGATGTTTCTCCCTCTCACGAGGACCTACCTCCACCACCACCATCGCGTCACCAACCTCTTGCTGCCAGTTTGACAGATTTATCCGAGCGATTCACTCGTTTTGAGTAGTAGTGTTTTGAGCGATTCGACAGCATCGATGCTACTCTCCTATAGATTTGCCATCACCTCCATATCTCTTCTCCAAAGCCACCGGCCCACGACTCTGATGATGGAGACCTTTGAGTCCCTTTATTATACTATTACTTTTTTTTTATTTTTATTTAAATTTTATTGTGTCTTATTTATTTTTGAAGACTTATGTTTTATAATTTAAACTCTGCTTATCTTTATGATTATTATCGAATTATCCCTTAATTCTCTTCCACAGTGGTGTTTATTTTCTTATTAGTAACTCAGAATCATGCCTTTTATTTGGCTTTCTCTACAATTCTTGTTCTCGCTACTCCAAGGATCTCATCTAAATATTTAGGGTAGTTTCGCTTCTCTCCCTCTCTTCTAATATTATACTTATATTGTTATTAACTATCTTTGTACATTGAGGACAATGTACATCTTAAGTGTGGGGAGGTTATCTATGTGATTATCAGAAAATCCCTGAATTTTTATCTTGTTCTCAAATAATTTTCTCATATCATTATTGGAGTAAATTTTGATTGATCTATGATTTTTATTGATATGTTTTGAATTAAATCATAAGTAACTGTGCATTGATTGTTTAAACTTTAAGACATTAGAGAAAAAAGTACGATAAGTTGAAATTTTTGAGAATTAAAATTGCTAGGTTGTTTACCTGAATTGAGGTATTATCTTGAAGTTCTGAATTTAAAGGATTGACATCAAATACCCATAATTTTCGTGAGATTTTGAGCATTTTAAAAGCATATATCTTTCTTGCTCACTGATTTTATTGGTTATGAGTGTGTCAACATTAAATTGTTATTCTAGAACTTGCATCGATTATACATGTCAAGACCACACCTTTGATTTAATATACTAAAATGATAAAGGCACTTAAGTTTTAACCCATTTACCACATAAAAAGCCTACCCTCATAATTAACCCTTAGTGAACCCCTTTGAGCTTAACAAACTATTTTTTTTTAAATTTACCCTAAATTGTAACCCCTATATCATACTTTTTGATTTGTTTAGAATTTTTCTTAATTTATTGAGTCCCTTTTTGTCGAGATTTGATTTGGTTAATTGCCTAACTATTTTCTTCGAATCTTATAATTTCCTCTTATACTTGTATTTGTTCTTGTTCTTAAAAAAAAACATATATGCATATTGGTAGTAATTTTTTGTTTTTGAGCGTAAGTATTTAATTCCATATTCTGAGAAGAAGCTTATGTTTATTTAATTGATGTTAGTTATTTTTCCAGTTAGGTAATTTATCAATTTAATCTTGATTCTAACATTTTTTTCAGCTTGTATCCACACCTTTAACCCAAAGCCCCGTTACAACCCTTTAAAGACCTTTTGATTTGTGTATCATCTCATTTATAGTGGTGGAGATTCGATTTTCATGCAAGCCTATGGTAATAACTTTTCGTGTTTGACTAATGTATGCTTAATCATTGAACCTTAAACACAATGGGTGATTTGAGTGAACCTTTGTGAGGATGTCAATTAATGTCAATTTGGAATTAAAGATAATTACTTAGATAAAGGGGGATGCCTATAATTTTATGATTGAAATGCTCAACTTTGACTATTTGAAACTTTAATGTTCTTTTAGTTAAATTTTCAATGTATGACTGCTTGTGGATTATTTTGAATCATTATTGATGAGAATTATAAGTTGAGAAGAATTTATTTTGATTGTGAGTTGAGGATTTTGGTTGAGGACAAGCAAATGCTTAAGTGTGGGGATGTTTGATAAATCGTAATCTATACATATTTTTACCCCATGCTTGACATATTTATGAATGATTTTTCCTTGGTTTTAGTGAATTTGATGCTCCTAATCTTTTAATTTCATGTTTTATACTCAAGAGAACTAAAGATAGCAAAAAGAGCGAGAAACGGGCCAAAAACGGACAAATTGGGCTTAAAACAGTGTTTCACACAGCTTAGGCACTTCCACACGGGTAACCCAAACCACACGCCTGTGTGTCATGGCCGTGTTGACATCAATCCAAGTCAGAATTGCACACGGTTTGAGCACTTGCACACGGCCGTGTCCCTGTCGAGCCCAAGTCTAGTTCTACTCGGAAAAAGGCCACTTTTGAGGGTTTTGAAGCATTCTAAAGCCTATATAAACACCCTAGAAGAGGATTAAAGGGGACACGCAGAGTTAGAGGAGAAAATATTCGAGAACAGCCATCGGAATCACCTCGAAGCCAGGATCTACATCAAGACTGAAGATTTTCATCCAATTTCCTAGAAGTTCTTTGGGTTTCTTTATGTTTTGTTGTTTTCCAAACTTTGAGATGTTTTCCATTATTATTATGAACTAAACTCCCTAAATACCTAAGGGAGATGAAACCTAAGACGAATCTTATTACACTTTGATTTATATGATAAATACTTGTTCTTATTCTTAATTGTGAGTTTTAATCCTCGCTTTAATATTTTAAAATATTAATTCAGGTTTTTGATGTGCTTATTCAGTGGAGGAAAAGTCCCTGTTTAAGAGTAGATTATTCATAATTAAGCGGAGCTGCATGCAATCCTAGAGATAGGACGACATAAATTTTCCGGATTAGAGTCAAATCTAATAAGGGAATCCATAGATCGAATTAATGCGACAATAGGGGTTTTAATTAGGAAGAGATTTCAATTAATCAACCTAGAGTCAGTTGTTTTTAGTCTCGAAAGGGATATTAAGGTAAATCAGGGATTTCTACGGAATAAGTCAAGTGAATAAATCGTCTAAGTCAAAGTAATAAGTGAAGTCTAGGTGGATTCTTTCTTGGGTATTGTCTTCTTAATCGGTTTTTCAAAAGCATTTTCCAACTTGCATCTCTGTCGTAATCTTAGTTAAATTAGATAATTAGTTTAGTTTAAAAACACACTTTAAATTTTAGGCTAGATAATAAAAAATAGTAATTACTAGTACTTTCTTGTGGATACGATATTTCCGGTCTCACCATAACCATACTACTTTTCGATAGGTGCGCTTGGCTTAAGTCAAATTTTTAGTTAGTTTAACAACCATCACTGACCCACGCTAAGTAAATTTTTCTTTAGATCCGGAACATAGAAAACATTAGAAATACTTTGGACAGATGAGAACTTTGTTTGGATTTTTACCTTTCCTCGTCCTTGGACAGTAACGAGAGAGTTATCACCAAACATTACTGTTGTTTGAAATGTCTCATCGAGCTCAGAGAATGCTGATTGGTCTCCACACATATGATTGCTACAACTTGTATCAAGATACCATAAATTCTTTCGAGTCTCCTTATTCGAATCACATATTATTAATAGGGTACCTTCTTACTCTTTCTCTTCATCAGTTGTTGCTGCAAAATTTACCTTTTCTCTGCCACAGCCTCTACCATTCCCTCTTTAATGGCCTCGACATCGACCTCCGTCACTGTTTCAATTCAGGTTGGTATAGCATTCACTACGATAATGAGCAAACCTGTGACATCGAAAACATTTAATCTAGGATTTGTCTATAGCTTTTTGCTTCTTATCAGGTATGCGATGATCCTAAACATTTCTCATCTCATCGACGCTTCTTCCCCTTCATTTGTTGTTACCATGCCCAGAATTTTTGTGAGTCAATAGTGCCTGCAGTGCTTGCTCCTCACTCTCTTGTAAAACAAATTTTAACTCATGAATCACTAATAAGTTCTCTAACTCATCAATAGAAAAAACATCGAGGTCTTTTGATTCCTCAATTGAGTAAACAATAAAATTATATTTCGGCAATAAGGATCGTAAAATTTTTTCAATAACAGCAACATCTCCAAGTTGTTCTCCATGAGTACGACAATTGTCATTGTTTTGGAGAAATAATCTGAAATAGTCTCTTTTGGCTTCATGCACAAATTCTCAAATTCCCCTCGTAACGTTTAAGCAGTACACGCTTTGCCCTTACATTGCCTTGATACTTCTTTTTCATTGAGTCCCAAATATGTTTTGTCGTATCCTTGCAAAGAATCATTTCAAGGATTGAACGATCAATTGCTTGGAACAAATAATTTTTTTACCTTCAAATCTTTTAGCTTTGGTGCATCAATCTCCATCTTCTGTGTATCTATCAAACTAGTTCCAGCTTCTAGCTCTTAGATTCCATCCTCAACAACAGACCAATATACTTTTAACCTTAAGAAATTTTCCATGAACATGCTCCAATGATTGTAATGACCATCAAAGCGAGGAATAGCAGGTTGAACAAATCTATTGGAATCACTTGAATGTTGCGACATCGTATCTAGAACACAACACAAAACACTCTAAACCTAGCTCTGATATCACTGATATAAAAAAATTTAAAGCAGTACTTAACATAAGAGAGGAAGATAACCAAAATCAATTCACTATTATTAATTTCAACAATTATGCCTTTATATAGGCCTATAGAGAAATTAAATCGTGGAAATAAGATTCTCCACTAACAGGCTAATGAAAATAGAATAATTCCATAAAGATTAAACAAACTTATTTGACTAACAAATTTGCTAAAAATAGGAGTCAACAAACTAACCATAACACATAAAAAAAATAGAAATGTGGTGTGATTAAATTTCCATCAAGTATGTTTTGCCTTTTATGCTATTGTAATAGTGTTTTTTAGTTTTAAATGAGATTATATGGGTTAATACAGGTATGTTAAACTTGTTTCAAAATGGTCCTTTTTTAATACAGGTATGTGATTAAATTTCTGAAGTCGCGATGAGAAACAACAAAACTTTAAGTGGTGATATCGTTACTCGAGGTCATGACGAGCACCAAATAGAGAGTCATGTTGCGATGAGGAAACCTCAACATTGTGACGTCAACCCAACAATTTTAAATTGTTACAATTTGGTCCTAATTCGACCTTAGGTTAGCAATAGAGCTTTTGTAAGCTCGTATAAGACTCGAAAATAAACACAAAACAATTTATATTCATATTTAACTTATATTGGGATTTTTTATGTTATAAATTGAACTGTGAATTGATCGTAGTTGCTCTGGCAACGAATGTAACACATTGTAACTCGGACCTAACGATAAAACCAGGTATGAAGTATTTCACCAATCGTCCCAAACCATCCACCCAAAAATCACCTAAACAAATTTCATTTCATCTTTTTCATTTCATAAACTAATTTATTTTATTTTTTTATTATCTATAAATTAGAAACTTAAAAAAGTCTCAAGTTTTAATTATTAAAATATTCAAACTTTTATTTTTCATTTTCTTGTTTATTAAGATTTTCTTATCGTATTAAATACTTGCAGTCACTCCAAATATATCGTATTTGAGTTGTGACAAAGCCAATTGTCAACGTATCACGATGTTCTATTGATACTGAGGCTAAAACTTTTATTGTAATGATAAAACTTGTCCTTCATCATCTACCATGAGTGTTTGTTATTTTTTCCCCTAATTTATATAATTCCATTCATCGAATGAACCAATGAATTTACTTAAAAAAAACCTTGAAAGTTAACATCAAACTAATATATATATATTTTAGAAAAAAGAAAATTTCCATATAAAAAGAGCTGCTAGATATACACGTGTACGATAAAAATACAACACCCAATGGGGAGTGATGGATGCTGCTACACACATACGTATCTTATATTATTAATTAATCAAAGTGAAGAAGTTATTATCACAAAATTATTGGATTATATGGCTGTATTTGTAAAGTTGGAAAAGTTCAAGGGTGTTTCCGTAATTTAAATCTTCCGCTTCTTTAATTGCACCTTATAAGTACTAATGGTATGCTGAGAGGGTCATTACAGTTGAAGCACATCAAAGCTCCAAACATAAGGCATAAACTGTTGTTGTTGTTTTTTTTTTTTTTCTTTTCCTTCAGCTTTTCGCTCTTCCTCTGGTTTACCCCGAAAAAGGTAGATCTTAATATTAATTTCATGAAAAATTCAAAACTAAATTATCATCATTTTTCATTGGAAGAACTCTGTGCTTTCCCAAAGCACGTTCCTGTTCCAATGAAAGTGTTTTTCTCTATGGATTTTTCTCATCAAACAAACAAAAGAATTGGGTTATTTTTTTGGCCTCAACATGATGATGAACTAGAAAACCAACATTATAAATTTGCAAAAAATAGTTAAATTAAAGAAATAATTTCGTACCTATATTAAGTTTTTCTTTTTCGTGATTCTTTGGAATTTGTCATATGTTAGTTACCCCAGTTCATGTGGCAACCCATCCTTGCCATACATTTCCTCCTTTCCATCATCTGCAAATTTTTTTTTTGGCCAAAAGCATCAAGAAGACGTTAAAACTTAGTGTTATATGCTCTTGCAGTTGTTTTCTGTATGGAGAAATCGATGAATTCGACAACTTTAGCTCGAACACAATCGGAGCAACTGGTGATTGAGACGCAGGCGGCGGCGACGCCGACGTCCAAGTCACCAACGATGCAAAATGAAGATGCACCGATAACATCGGAAAACATGGGAACTCTGTCGCGGAAGTCAAGCCAGCGGATGGTGGTGGGTGCATCGCCGGGGCGGAGCAGCGGCGGTAACAACAATAACACCCACATTAGGAAGGCTAGAAGTGCTCAGGTGAAGATGGACGTGGAAGAGTTGAGCAACGGGGCTGCTCTCAGCCGCGCCTCTAGCGCTAGCTTGGGCTTATCTTTTTCCTTCACTGGCTTCACCGTCCCACCTGATGAAATCACTGATTCCAAACCCTTCAGCGACGACGATATTCGTAAGTGTATATTTATATTCTTTTATATTATAATCGATGTCACTGAGTTAAATATACACGAACTCATTTAAATAATTAAAATTTTGTTTTTTTTAAATAAAGTAAAATGGTGTTACTCACAACTCTTCATAAATTTTAATTAATTATTTTTTTAAAAAAATTGAATACTTAAATAATCTTAACATGTATTAAAAAAAATTTATGAAGCATCACATCAAACTCCTCATCTATGGGAGATATATGGTTTGATAGTAGACCGTAGGTCAAGTCTAGAATGTGTGTTATTTTAATTACATGGAAAAAAAATATTTTTTTAAAATTCAATATAAAATATATATACATTTATTCCAGTATTTTTAACCATAAATAAATGTTTAATTAAATTATTGAATAAGTAAAATTATTTGATTACATAAATCTGAATCAAAATAAACAAAGTGTGGGGTCATCATGTAGAAAGAATTGTTGTGGATAACATCACACTAATTAATAATTTGATGGTACAAATTGGACCCATGTTTGTAGTTGTACAACTTGCTTCTTTCACAGGGAAGGATCTCTTTGGTTTCTCCAATTTCGCCCACACTCACTCACCTAAATGTTACTTCCACATGTACATACAGTTTTAGACTTTTTGGTTCCAATGTTGTGACTAACTGATTGAAATTGGACCAAAATATATACATTGAAAATGAATCATTATGAAAGATTACGCGTATTTGATTAAAAAAGAGATGCATTATTATTTTTATTGTTTTTTTTAAATTTTCCCATATTATTAATCATTGTCCAAAAAAAAAAAAAAGAAATTTCTCCACCGTTTTCTATTTTATCCCCTCTCTCTACCTTTATTATCTTTATTGCAAAATCTTCTTCTACAATGAGCACATTCAGCAATGACAATGGTGAGATATATCATCAATAAATATACTTTTACGTTTTGTTATTTGGTACCTCATTTAGATATCTTAGTTGAGCTTTACTTTATTGACTATGGTGTAGGTATATGATAAGGTAACTGTAATAAAAATGTTAGGGTAATCTCATCAACATAACTGCAATAGCAGAGGTTTCTAGTATTCAGTCGATATTAGATGTTAAGCGACGAATCACCAAGCAAAACCATTTTCACATATAAGATCTCTTAAGCCTCAAGTAAATTTTCATTGCAGCTGAAGACATTGAAGCTGGCACCTGTAAGCCGAAATTTCAGACAGAACCTACTTTGCCAATATATCTAAAGGTAACACTTTCTGAACATGCAGGATCTTTTCCCCCTGCATTTATTCCTCTTTTAATCTGCACCAGCATCTTCGGATCTTGAAACAAGAACATGGAGGATTGTATTCGAAGTTTAACATGCATAAAACCAAAATTACATGGAAATGGATACGGAGATATGACCCTCCAAATGCACCAGTATCCGAAGTTCAAGTACCAAAGAAGGGTAATTATTACGAGGATATTCGGATGAGTACCAATGAATTTAATTAATGAAGGTTTACTTGTTTTCCTGAAATCGTGCAGTTCAGTGATGTGACTTACAAGGTGATCACCAAAGGAATGACAACTTCTGAAGAGAGGGATATATTGAATGGAATCACCGGTGCTGTAAGTCCTGGGGAAGTTCTGGCACTTATGGGACCTTCAGGAAGTGGGAAGACCACACTTCTTAATCTGCTTGGTGGCAGGTTAATTCAGTCCACTGTACGTGGTTCAGTCACATACAATGATCAACCCTACTCCAAATTCCTCAAAAGCAAGTAGGACTCTCAAACTTTGTTCACTCTTCATCAACTGCACTTTGTGTTGATTTCTTAAGTTCCATTCAAAGTAAATTTAATTCCCTGTTGAACCTACTTAACCTTTCTGCTCATCATCTGTGATGAAAAACATGCGTATGTGGCAGGATCGGATTCGTGACTCAAGACGATGTCCTGTTTCCTCACCTTACAGTGAAAGAAACATTGACCTATACAGCCCGGTTGCGACTGTCCAAGGCTTTATCGAGACAGCAGAAGGAAAAGCGAGCCATAGATGTCATATATGAGTTAGGCTTGGAGAGGTAAATCACTCTCTTATTCACTCTGCTACTGCTATTGAATCTCTGACCAAGTAGAAACATCTAAGTCTATAATAACTTGTTCTTGCAAATGATGTGCATATATAGATGTCAAGACACCATGATAGGTGGCTCATTCGTCCGTGGAGTGTCCGGGGGAGAAAGGAAAAGAGTTTGTATTGGCAACGAGATCATAATCAACCCTTCCCTTCTCTTTCTTGATGAACCAACCTCTGGTTTGGATTCCACAACCGCTTTAAGGACAGTTCAAACATTACAAAACATAGCCGAGGTTTGACATCCCCATATGCAACATCTGAAGCCAATGTTGTAGTTTCAAAAGCTGAAAGCGTGTGTGTGTATTTTCTTGATTCTAAATGTCTTCAGAGTTCTCATTGCAGGCAGGGAAGACTGTGATAACAACAATCCACCAGCCATCAAGTAGACTGTTCCACAAATTCGACAAGTTGATTCTTCTAGGGAAAGGCAGTTCGCTTTACTTCGGGAGAGCTTCGGAAGCAATGGCTTATTTCTCATCTATAGGTTGTTCCCCTCTCATTGCCATGAATCCAGCAGAGTTTCTGCTTGACCTTGCAAATGGGAACATAAATGACATATCTGTGCCATCGGAATTAGAGGACAAAGTACAAGTGGGGAATTCTGAAACTGAAACAAGACACGAGAAGCCACCACCGGCAGTCGTTCATGAGGTAAAGTTTTCTATGGCTCAAAACACTATGAATATAAAATCTTTATCCAAAATCCTCCAAACCCTTATCAGTCTGCTGAAAGGCAAGGTAAATAGACAGCATTTTGAAGGAGCACACATAGCTAATTTCTCAAAAGGCATCAAAACTGTAATCAGCCTAATAACGTTTTCATTTGGAAGTAGTATCTTGTCGAGGCCTACGAGTCGAGAGTTGCAGAAAATGAGAAGAAGAAGCTTATGACTCCTCTTCCCTTGGATGATGAAATTAAGTTAAAAGTGTTTTCTTCGAAACGGGAATGGGGGGCAAGCTGGTGGCAACAATATTGCATCTTATTCTGCAGAGGGATCAAAGAACGAAGGCATGATTATTTTAGCTGGTTGAGAATCACCCAAGTTCTTTCTACAGCAATCATCTTGGGATTACTGTGGTGGCAGTCTGATAGTAAAAGCACCAGAGGCCGTCAAGATCAGGTAAACTCATTATAGCAAACTATGTAATAGTCGCTTTTTTAATTGGTGATGCATGAACCAACAGCTAGGTTCCACTGTAATAGTTGTTTCTTAACTTATCATCACAAAAAATTTGCTGGAATGAGCATATCATGGAACCTTGCAGGCGGGGTTATTGTTCTTCATTGCTGTCTTCTGGGGATTCTTTCCTGTCTTTACCGCAATCTTCACTTTTCCTCAAGAGAGAGCCATGCTTAGTAAAGAAAGAGCAGCTGACATGTACAGATTGAGCGCATATTTTTTAGCGAGGACTACAAGCGACCTTCCACTTGATCTAATATTACCAGTACTTTTCCTTCTGGTAGTCTACTTCATGGCTGGCCTGAGACTGAGTGCCGGCCCCTTTTTCCTCAGCATGCTTACGGTTTTTCTCTGCATCATTGCCGCCCAGGTATGTTGATTTGCAACCACCAGTTAAAAGCATACCAATAACAATTCAAGACTGAGTGTAAAACCATGGCATGGGTGCTTTGACAGGGTCTTGGACTAGCCATTGGTGCCACACTAATGGACTTAAAGAGGGCTACAACTTTGGCTTCAGTAACTGTGATGACCTTCATGCTGGCTGGTGGCTATTTTGTGAAGGTAGGCATTAGGCAACCAAATATTACTCACAAGTTCAAAACTGCATAAAAAATACTAACTTTCATATGATCAATGCAATGAGTTTACTTTGGATAAGCTGCCTGATTACAAGCTTTAAGAGCAGAAATATTAACTCGTCGTGATCATCTTCTTTATTTTTGCAGAAAGTTCCAGTGTTCATTTCCTGGATCCGCTATATGTCTTTCAACTATCATACTTACAAGCTTCTTCTCAAAGTACAATACCAAGACATTACGCCTCCAGTAAACGGGATAAAAACAGACGATGGCTTATGGGAAGTAGGTGCTCTGGTAGCAATGATCTTTGGTTACCGTGTCTTAGCATACCTGTCTTTGCGGGGGATGCAACTTCACCGTGGAGCTTAATGATACAGTGATTTCGAGGAGTGTCTGATAAGAAAAGCTTCTCGTTGCCACTATGTCGAGGCCGTAAGGATAATTCTGAAAAGCTTGGGCATTATCAGAGAGAAGAGTTATAGAAGAGGATCAAGAATCAGCAGCACCTTGGGATTTTACCTTAAGAGTTGGTCAATGCTCTCATATAACAAGGGATAGTTTTGACGAGAATTTCACATCATAGTATAAGCAAAGCAAGCATGAAGATTTTAGTATCAGGAGAATCCTAGTCCTAACATATGCTTTTGAATTAAGGATAAAATAACTTTAACTTCATGGAATTCTTATTCTTAGTCATACACTGAAAGGCAGCCTATCAATTTGTAAGTAACCATTATTCACCATTATCTTTGGAATTTGGTAACCAGTTTATCAACAGAGAGAGCGCTATAGAAAACTGCAAGATGAATGTTAGTATTGAGGCTCTTATCTCTATTTCATGCATCATTTTTCTGCATAAAATAATGTATCAAAAAGATGGTTTCGCAGCTCATAGAAAAGGGTTTCATTGGGTTATGATTGATTGTCTCTGTGTGACATATGTGAAGCTAAGCTTATCAGTTCTGATGAAGAAAACGCAGGGTTTAGGTAGTCTAAACATTTATAGGATGGTCAGGGTTTGCCATCCAACCCAATGTTACCTCAAACAAGGTTCAGTCTGGAACAATAAACAAACATCAGAACGTAATTCATTATTTTTATAAAACGTAATTTGGAAAAAAATATCCTCTGCCCCTCCACTTATATTTTGACACGTGTACTATTTTTTTTTAACTCTTAACTTCGTATGATCAGTCTCCAAAAAAATAATTGGAAACCAATTGAAAGTACAAGCGACTCTAACTTCTAAGCCTAATGCCCGATTCCCCACATATTGGCGTCACTGTAAAACTGATATTTCTTCCACCTTTCCCCCTGGTTTCTGTTCATATTTCTCAATTGTTTCCTCCATATTCCATTAACTTGTTAAATAAATCCACTGTTCATGGTTGTTCACTCATACAATCCAAGTTTACACTCAATGTCGACTTTTTCAGCTTTGATTTTAGTTGATAACTTCAAATTAAGTCGATAACGATGGAGGTGCTGAACATCATTTAGAAGAAGAAGGAGGCTTTGAAACCCAAAATAAAGAGTTTGAAAGCGAGGATCCAACGAATAAAAGAAAATATGGGAAAGATAAGGGAACATCAGAGGAATATAAGAGCAAGTTTTGAAGATATTATAAGCCAATGACAATGTCAGTAATATCCAAGGATGTAGTATTACAGTCAGTTTTTCTTCATAAATTTGTCTTTTCTCGCTGTTTTTCTCCATTTGCTGCAACAAAAAATGGTTTTCAAATTGGAATGGAAGATAGTTCAACTTAACACACTAACAAATCTACTTAAAATCTAACCAGAGACATTAAAATATGGAGTTGTTGTTAATAACTACAAGGTTAAAGAAAATCTCATGGGAGCCAATACCAGGTTGTTGTACATAGTCTTTCACCGTTAACTTGGCTTATCGTGCTTCACTTGTACACCCATTTCACGCTAATAGCTTCTTTGTCATTTGACTTTTTAACAAACACCCATATTTTGTTCTTTTCAATTTGCTAATTTTCTTCCAAGCATCCTCTTTGATTGCTTCGTCAAAGTTTTCTAGTTATATTACATCACTTAAAAACTCCTCATTATTCTTGGAGTGGAGCTAGGTGGTGAAGACGGAAAACTTGGTGTAGAATAGGTTGGTTGCTCATCAACATTTATTCGATGCATAATCATAGTAGGAACGGTTTTCTCCTTGACCTTTCCTTCTAGCCAATTACAATTATCATTCTCGACAATGATCATCTTCTTAGTTTCAAGTTGTAAAGTTTATAGCACTTTGACATAGAACTATAGCCAACTTCTCACTGGTTTCTTCAAACTTTTTCCTCTTTCAATATCATAATTTTGCATGCTGGTTGTAATTATTGTGATTACTGACTCATATTCCGATGGAAAACCATGTAAGATTGCATAAATGTGCTCTGTTTCAGATACCTTCTCCCCACAAACAACTAGGTTATCACAAATTACCTTGATTTGTCTAAGATAATCCCTCATTGTCTGATCTCTCTTCTTTTGAGCTACAAAGCCCATTTAAGATTTTGTATTTACAAAATCTGATTAATAGACTTTATATACTTATTGCCTAACTATCTGAATTAAGTAAACTTAAGTTGTTTAACAATTAACTGATCTTTTAAGTTGTTTGATAAACCATAAAAGTAACACATTTTAATCCCATGTTTAACATATTTTTGGATGATTTATTATTTAATTTAGTGAATTTGATGCTCTTAATCCTTTAATTTCATGTTTTATATTTAGGAGAGTATAGGAGAACAAAATGAGCAGAAAATAGGCCAAAAATGGACAAAATGGGTTGATCTTAAGGATCCACATGGCCAAGACCATTTCCACACGGGCTGAGCACACGCCCGTGTTAGCCACACGGGCTAGCCACACGCCCATGTGGCAGCCCATGTCGATATCGCTCCCTGTTTCCCAAACACGCCAAAAAAGCCAATTTTTAGGGTTTTTGAGCATTCTAAAGTCTATATAAACACATTAGCAAAAGACCTAAATGGGGCACACGGAGTAGAAAGCGGAAATTACTCGAAGAAAGCTGTTGGAATCATCTCAGAAACAGATCCACTTCAAGATTGAAGATCTCTATTCAAATTTCTCTCGAAGTTTATTTGGGTTTTTTTTTATTTTTCTAAATTTGAGATGTTTTCCTTTTACATTATGAACTAAACTCCCTAAATACCTAGGAAGGATGAAACCTACGATGGATCTTATTATTTAATTATTTGAATTACACGATAAATACTTGTTCTTGTTCTTAATTATGTGTTCTTAATCCTTGCCTTCATATTTTCAGAATATTAATCCAAGTTTGATGTGCTTATTCAGTGGAGCAAAAGTCCCTATTTAAGAGTAGATTTAGCATAATTGAGCGGAGTTGATTGCAATCCTAGAAATAGGACGACATAAATCTGTTGGATTAGAGTCAAATCTAATAGGGGAATCCATAGATCGAGTTAATGCGACGATAGGGGTTTTAATTAGAAAGTGATTTTAATTAATCAACCTAGAGTCAGTTATTCACACTCTCGAAAGTGATATTAACATAATTTAGGGATTTCTACGGATCAAGACAAGTGAATAAATCGTTTGATTCAGAGTCAAAATAATAAGTGAAGTCTAGATGGATTCTTTCCTGGGTATTGTCTCTCTCATTAGTTTTCTTAAGTATTTTCCCAATTCGATCTTTGTCGCGTTCATAGTTAATTAGTTTAATTTTTAGATTAAAAAACCTCATTTAATTATTAGGCTAAATAATAGAAAGATAGTTATTACTAGTACTTTTAGTCCTTGTGGATACGATATTCCGGACTCACCATAGTTATACTACTATTCGATAGGTGTGCTTGCCTTCGTCGAAATATTAGTTAGTTTCGTGACCCATCAAGTTTTTGGTGCCGTTACCGGGGACTAAAATATTAAGAATACTTAATTTTTATTACTTTAGCCATTTTTTTATTTTTATTTTTATTTTTGTTTTTACTTTAATTTACTAACTTTTTCTCTTATTTGCTTCTGGCAGGTTCTTTTAGTTTATGAATAGAAGAAACCCGTTAGGACCTCTATTATTTGATAGTGAAATTTAAAGCATAGCTCGCAGAAATCGTAGCGAAATAAGGCAGAGTCTACAATATATAGAGGAAGAGCAAGAGGACAATACCAATATTACCGAGGAGATGGTTAACAATTAGGATAATCTGCTACCTCCTGTGGTTGCCGCGAATCCTGTAAATCAGAATCTTGATCCTCGTACTATGTATGACTATGCCAAGCCTAATTTAGCAGGGGCTGAATTGAGTATTGTGAGACCTACTATTTCTGCAAATAACTTCGAATTGAAGCAAAACACCATTCAGACGATCCAACAGTTTATTCAGTTCGATGGTTTGCAAGATAAGGATCCAAATACTCATTTGGCTAACTTTCTAGAGTATTGTGATACTTTCAAAATTAATGGCGTTTCTGATGTTGCCATTCGCATTCGATTATTTCCCTTTTCATTGAGGAATAAGGCTAAACAATGGTTGAACTTTTTACCACAAGGTTCTATCACTACTTGCGACCAAATGACTAAAAAGTTTCTGTTGAAATTCTTTCCGTAGGCCAAGACGGCAAAGTTGAGGAATGATATCTCTTCCTTTGTGCAAATAAACTTAGAGACCCTATATGATACATGTGAAATGTATAAGGATTTATTGAGAAGGTGCCCTCACCTGGGTTACCCTTATGGTTACAGGTTCAGATTTTCTACAATGGTTTGAACCCCTCAACTAGAAAATTGATCGATGCAGCCACCGGCGGTACTCGAAATAACAAAACACCTAAGGAGGCTTATGAGTTCATTGAATAGATGTCACTGAATAATTATCAGTGGCAAGTCATGAGGACAAAGCCAACAAAAGCCGTTGGTGTTTTCAACCTCGACATGGTCACCATGTTATCAAACCAGGTAGAGCTCTTAAATAAAAAGATTGATGGTTTATATGGTTCTACGCAAGTACATCTGGTGATGCAATGTGACGCAAATGGAGGAGGGAACCTCCCAGAAAGTCGATCCTACAACCCTAGCGCAGAAGACGAAGATGTTAACTATATGGGTAACAATTCTAGACCTCAGAATAATCCCTATAGTACCACTTACAATGTAGGTTGGAGAAACCATCCCAATTCTCTTCGGGTGGTCAAGGAAATCAGAGATCACAACCCCCTTCAGGCTTTCAACCACTTTACCAGCAGGAAAAGAAGTCGAACCTTGAGGAGATGTTGACGAAGTTTATTTCAGTGTCAGAAACTCGCTTCCAAAACACCGAAACAACACTTAAAAATTAGCAAGCGTCAATTCAAGGGTTCAAGAATCAAAAAAGGCAGCTGGCTAAGATGATTTTAGAAAGACTCAGGGTAGCTTGCCAAGTAATACCGAAACTAACCTAAGAAAACAACTTCATGCAATTACAGTAAGAGATGAATGAGGGTTAGTTAAGCCTGAACCAGAACCGAGGCAAGAGACTGTGGTAGGTAAAGGTAAGGTTGAGGTGAGCCACAGTGAATAGAAACCAGTAAGTAAATAGTATAAACCTTGTATGCCATACCCTAACGCGACGAAGAAAGATCATACCAATGAGCAATTTGGTAAATTTCTTAAACTCTTGAAAAAGTTACATATTAACTTACCATTTATTGGAGCTCTTTCACAAATGCTTAACTCAGTTAAATTTTTAAATGAGCTTTTAACAAACAAACGGAAGTTAGATGATGTGCTGCACGTAGAACTAAATACAGTCTACTTAGCCATTCTACAGAATAAACTACCCGACAACTTGAAAGATCTAGGGAGTTTTACTATTCCTTGTTTAATTGGTAGTTTAAATGTGAACAATGCTTTGGTTGATTTAGGGGCAAGTATTAATGTCATGCCCTATAAAATGTTTAAACAATTAGGTTTTGGAAAGCCCAAACAAACTAGGATGAGTATCCAATTGGAAAATAAAACTATTAGATTTCCTAGGGGTATTGTTGAAGATGTGCTTGTAAAGATTGATAAATTTATATTCCCAATTGACTTTGTTGTTTTAGACATGGATGAGGATAGTGACGTACCCTTAATTCTAGGTCGACCCTTTTTAGCAACTGCTAGAACGGTTATTGATGTTGGTACAGGTGAACTCATACTTCGTGTAGGAGATGACACGATCACTTTTCAGGCTCGTGATTCTGCTAAAATATCTAGCGGTCGAAATGATATTACAGGTTCTGTTGATGTTAATAACCTTGTGGCCCAACATTTTTTGTAGGAAACACCTCAGAAAACCATTATAGAGCCACGATCCAGCTCAAGCATCAAAGACGGAACAATTCATAAAGAACAAAGGCTTCAAATCGATGAACTAGACGAATGGCAGTCACATGTCAAGGAGAAACCGAGAATATACGATGTAAAACCAAAGCATCTCCTTGACGAGTCTAAGGATGGAATGAACCACTTCAAATTTGGGGACTAGGTATCGTTAGATGAACCCGACTCTCGATTAACCACTTCAGAGCTTAATGCAAATAGAACGACTCCTTTCACGGTACTCAATATCTTTCCATACGGTACAGTCGAGGTAACTCATTCTTATTTTGATACTTTTAAGGTAAATATTTGTAACATCTCCTACCCGTATCAGTTTCCGGAATAGGGTACGAGGCATTACCGGAGTTTACAAAACATTTTCATATAATTTCGAATCATTTATTATTCATTTTCTGAAAATAATCATAACGTCCCTCTATTGGGCCCTTGAAGCCCAAAACATACATTAAACTTTCAATTCACATTCAACTCACATAAATATACAATTCAAGTTGCACGAACTTACTTCGTTGCTTATTCGTGTTTATAATTTCACTAATCTGAAAACTTTTCTTTTCCACGTTCAAATCTCATATTTGAGCCACCTGGATCTTTATAAATAAATTTGATCATCATTTTTAATTTACTTCATATTCTGATATGTTCAATTAATGCTCTAGCAAACTTACCATTTTACCGCTGAACTTTTGATTAATGACGATTTCATCATTAGGCTCAGAAAAATAAAATTCTTGTAATTTAATCCTTGTTTTGAGCCTAATTATTCTTATATATATTGATAATAGCCCATGAATTCTATATAATAACAAAATTTTTCATAATTTCAACACTTTTCAATTTAATCCCTAAAACATGTTTTCACCCGATCAATTTTGTAATTTAAATAATAAGATAATTAATTTCATGCAATTTGGTCACTTCTAACATTTTTACGAAATTTCCAATACAATTTTACTTTTATTCAATTTAGTCCCTGAGCCTAAAACATGCAAATTAGCCATGCTAGCTGAATATTCCTATATATTTTCCTCCTCCTCCTCTCCATTCCACATCCTTGATTTATATATCATGCTTATAAGTAACATTATCTATAATTTCACTATTGACTTATATGTATATTCAAAGTTATCCATCCGTGTCATAGTCACAAAATTATTTTTATCTTAAGATACAGAACTCCAAATTAAGATATGATAATTTTACCTGAAACTAGACTCACATATATTATTACCATAAAATTTTCAAAAGTTTTGGTTTAACCAATAAGTATAGTTTATTCTTTAAATTTACCCCTGTTTTGCTGTCTGATAGTTCCGACCCTTCTTCACTAAGAATTAATTATCTCACCATACGAGATTTGGATGATGTTATAGCTTATTTATCTTAAAAATAGACTCACAAATGATTTTATACATATAAATTTAAATCATTAATTATTTTTATCTAATTTTTGATGATTTTCCAAAGTCAAAATAGGGGAACCCAAAATCATTCTGACTTTGTCTCACTAAATTTATTACAACTCAGAATTCACAATTCCATTGCTTACACCGTTTCTTCTATATGAAACTAGACTCAATAATATTTAATTCAATATTTTTTTCATCCTCTAATTCAATTTCCACAACTTATGGTGATTTTTCAAAGTTAGCCTACTGCTGCTATTTAAAATTATTTTAGTGCAGGATGTTTATTTACCATGTTTATAACACCCTTATTTTCTTTCTCTACACTATTTCTCATTACTTTCTCTTATTTTCTCTTCACTAACATATTAAGAACATAAGACCATATATAATAAAACTTTACATTAACATCAATTCCATGCTTTTTCAATAATATTAATCTTAAAAATATATTGAAATCTTGATGCTCTTACCTTGTTCCATTAATTTCAATCTTTAACTTGATTTTCTCTCTCTTCCAGCTTCTATTTCTTGAATCTAACCTAATATTCTAGCTCCCCATAGTCTCCTTATGATCTTTCTCTCTTGATGGCTATGGAAATTCTTTGGATTTCCAGGTGAAAATGGTGGATTTTTGGTGAAAGGACCAAATTGTAAAGAAAGTAAAACTTTTTTTCTTTCTCTCTTCTTCTTACGTTGGTTTGCATGGGAAAGATGATGAAAATTCTTCATCTTTCCTTCCTTTTATACTTAATAAATAATAATAAAATAATAAATATCTTATTAAAATATTAATAAAATAATATTTATCTAATTAATAATTATAAAATATCATCAACATCATCATTAATTTCTAGATTTCTCTCTCTTCCAATTGACCATTTTTCCCTTCGTGATCTTTTAAAATTCCATCATTGAATCATCACATAATTTGGTAATATTATGATTTAGTCTCTCATAATTCTTTTCCTATTTAATTTAGTCATAATTCATCCATTTTCCTTAGTTTCTAGATCATTCCACCCTTAAAATATTTGCAATATTAGTCCTTCAATTTTTTCATATTTACACTTTAACCCCTCAAATTTTGAGTATTTACTCTTGTGCAACAAAACTTTTTTCACTTTTACAATTTAGTCCTTTCTTGAATTAATATATCATAATATACTTCCCAATGTTGACATAACTCATAATTTTCCCTTTTTGTCACTTTATTTTCTTATTTTACTATATCAAGGATAATATCTTAGTGTAAAAATTTTCGGGATATTACAATATTACTCGACTTAAACCTTATTTGAATGAAAGAATTAATAGCAAGAAAAAGGAGTCTCGAATTTGCGAACCACCGTGGCTGTGCGAATACGAGGTAAGTCGATCTTAGACTTTAAATAAGTGCTTCTTCGGAGGCAACCCGAGTATTAACATTGCTAATTTTCTCATTTTTTACTTCATACTATTTCTTCAAAAATTAACTAAACATTAAAATGCAGGTTTTTAACCCACACGGCCTGGTTATACGGGCGTGTCCTAGGTCGTTTGACTTACATGGGGTCAATAATGAGTTATATGGCCGTGAAATATGGTCGTGTGACCCACACGGCTTAGACACACGGGCGTGTCACTAATCATGTGGATTTTGGGACTTAGGTTTTTATTTGTAAAGGAAATCGACAGAGAGTTACACGGCCAGGACACACGGGTGTGTCCTCGGCCGTGTGAGCCCTGAAGTTTAAATCCCCAAAAATCGACAAAGACACGGGCTAAAAGAGGCCACACGGGCGTGCAACACGGTCATGTGGACCACACTGCTTGGACACACGGGCGTGTCACTAATCATGTGGATTTTGGGACTTAGGTTTTTATTTGTAAAGGAAATCGACAGAGAGTTACACAGCCAGGACACACAGGCTTGTCCTCGGCCGTGTGAGCCCTGAAGTTTAAATCCCCAAAAATCGACAAAGACACGGGCTAAAAGAGGCCACACGGGCGTGCAACACGGTCATGTGGACCACACTGCTTGGACACACGGGCGTGTCCTAGGCCGTATGAAAACTGGAGCTTAATTTTTCAAAAATAAAACAAGTTAGAGAGTTACACGGGCAAGGCACACGGCCGTGTGTTCGTTCATACGGGCTTGGGAGAAACGAAGGAGATTGCACAAGGCCGTACGACACGGCTAGGGTGAGCAAAACTCAATTCAACTCGAAAAAATTTAAAAAAATTTCAAATTTTAAGTTAAATGAATCGAGTTATTCGAGTCAACTCGATTTTTTTTTTTAGAATTTCGAGTTTGAATCGAGTTGAGTTTTCGAATTCGAATATCAAACTATAATATTTTACATTTTTATCCTAAACTCTCAAACCTTTTTACTTTTCTCTCAAAACTTTTACTCCTTCCCACTTTCCTCACAAAACTTTTACTCTCCTTCCATCATAACCCCCCAATCTACCCAAAATCATTTCCCACCAAAATTTTCCCAAACTCCATTTCCTACCAAAATTTTACTCTCCAATTTACTTTTTCTCAAAATTTTACTCCTAAAAACCCTCAAAACTTTTTATTTTCCCCCAAAATTTTTACTCTCTCCCACTTTCCGCTTAAAATTTTTACTTACTTCCCATCCCACCTCTCATCTACCCCAAACCCACCCCCCAAATTTTTTTTAATATTTCCCCTTCAAAATTTTACTCCCTCTATTTACTTTCCCTCAAATTTTTATTCCCCAAAACTTTTTATTTTCCCTCTAAACTTTTACTTCTCACCCTTTACTCTCAAATAAAAAATCAAAATTATCCAAAAAAAATCACTAAACATAAATTGTAATAATTTTATTTATATCTACTATTTATGTTATTAAATTAAATTTCACGTTTTATATTATTTATATTATTCAATTGTTTAGTCATATTGAATATTTATATTAAAATTGAATTATTAATTATGCCATTAAATATTCATGTTAAGATTTTATATTGGTATCAATTTCACATTTTATCTTTAAAATAATTTTTATTAAAAAATTATATTTTTACATTTAATATTTTTTTAATTCTAAAATACATAGTGACAAGAATCTGAAGATAATGGAAACAACTGAGCAAGCAAAGAAGCTAACCCGTATATAAAAGATTAATAAATAAATTATGAGGTGATGAATGTTAATAAAAAAATTGATTAAGGTGGACAAATTTTATTATGATGGGTGACAGTGGTTACAAGGACCCAAAATTATTTTTGTAATGAACCGAAAGTTACAGTATCAAAAATTGAGTCTTGAGTACTGTTTCCGTGAAATTAATTCATGAATATTTATTAGAAATATTTATGAATTATAGTTGCGTGGTTGATTAATGTTTGATTAAGTTAAGTAGCTTGAATTTAGAATAAGGACTAAATTGCATAAGGTATAAAAGTTTAATTATAGATTAAAGATTAGTAAATGGACTAATCTAGCAATTAGACCCTAAGTGACATGTGTGTGTTAATATTGTATAACATGTGTAATAGTTGGTAAAAATATTAAATGTGTTAAAGTAGTTTTTCTTATAGATTAAGTTATTTTATTAGAATAATATTATATTATTAATATTATTATATTGAATATAGATTTATGAATAAAGGAAATGAAAAAAAAGAAAGAAAGATAGAAAGAGTTACAGAGAGTAAACGTGAGAAAGAAAGAAAGAAAAAGAAAGCCGAAAATTTGAGGATTAAGGCCCTAAAGCTTGATTGGTAAGTTGTTTTAGCTCATTTTCTTGTGATTTTTATGTTTATGGATGCCTAATTCAAAGTTCTACATGTATGAGGTTAAAATGAATAAAAAATAGAGAGTTTTTAGATATTAATTTAGTTGAATAAATTGAGGTTTTATGGGTTAAATTGATAGAAATTGAAGTTAGAAGTGACTTGTTAAAGGAAATTTTTAAGTTAGGTTTAACTAGGGACTAAGTTGTATAGAGCTCAAAATTTATGTTTTATGATGATTTTTTTTATGAGCTTGAAATTGTTAATGAGTTGATTAAATGAAAATATGATGATTTAGTTAAAAAAAAAGATTAGGAATGAGAAAAGGATGAAATTGGAATTTTTGTAAAAGTTTGATAGAAAGTGAAAATGTGTTTTATGAATTAGTATATTGATGATTTTTAATTGTATGATTGTCCGTAGCTAACGTAGCACCGGATATGTCATCCAAGAAGGGAAAAGAGAAAGTGAACGAAGATATCGATTAAATTCGATAAATAGTGGTTTGTATTTCTATAAACCAAGCTTAATCGTTATTGCTGAAACACTATGTGCTTATCCCGAGTGTGGGTTGGATCCGTGTATCCATCAATATCCGAGTTATGTTAATAAGGGTAAATAAAGTAAAGATTATTAAAGTACTGATTGATTGACTGTTATTGAAATGATGATTGATATTGAATAATAATAATAATGTGTTTGAATTACCATGTTTTAAAGTTGATTAAGCTATTGTTTATAGAAATACCACCGAGAGTATTCTCAGTATACGGTTTGTTTTCGTGCGCAAGCTAGGTATGAAAGTATAAGGATTCAGCATACAAGCCGATCCTTGAACTCAAATTGGTGAAGTTTCTATCTTTTTGGAAAATGGCATTGTACCTAGGATGTCTTTTGGTTATTTTGAAAGTACCTAAGTTGTTAAGTGATATTTTGGTATGTTTTGTAAATGTTACCAAAACCTTAAGTATGGTATGTTTTTGATATGTTAGTGAAGAGAAATAAGAGGAAGTGATGGTATATATTGTAGAGAGAAGAAATGAAGATGTTATAAATTTAGTTATCAACATTTTATACCAAAACAGATTTGGACAGTAGCAGTAGTTCAACTTTGAAAATACACCAAAAATAGTAGAAAGTGAATTAGATGATGAATAAAATATTTAATTGAAGCTTAATGAATCTATTTTTATGTGGAAGAAACAAAATAGGTAAAAGAGTTGTATTTTATGAGATATTTACGTTTTGGTGAAACAGGGTTAGAGCAATTTCTGGATTCCCTGTTCTGACTTTAGAAATTCACCATAAATTGTGTATAAATAATTAGAACTCAAAATTTATATTTATAGATTCCTTATTGAGTATATTTTTAATTAAAACAAACAGAATAGTCATTAGATTTCTGTACAGGAAGAAATTTGATTCGTAGTGCACAGGGGTCAGACTAGTCGAACCCTGAAACAGGGGAGATTTTACTAATAAACTGTACTAATTGGCCTGACCAAAAATTCTAGAAAAAATTAGTAAGTAGATGTATGAGTCTAGTTTCAGGTAAAATTTACGGAATTGGATTTCGAGTTTTTTAACTCAAGATATGATTTTTTTAGTGACTATGATGTAGATGGATAGTTTACTACGAGAATTGTTTGAACTTGTTTAAATGCTAAAATAAGTTTAGTAATGTCTCATACTCGACTCCAGAGATGGTCTTGGGTAAAAGGGCATTACAATTTTTTAAAATTTAATTCGAACAAATATATTCGATTCGATTCGATTTGAATTCCATCTCACTCGACTCGATTCGAGAAAATTTCAAATCAAATTAGGATGATAAAATATGATTCGTCAACTCGATTAACTCGAAATTTTTTCATTCGATTCAATTCGATTCGATCGAACGCTCACCCCTAGACACGACCGTGTAAAGCACATGACCTGGACACACGGGCGTGGCTATGTCCGTGTGAAATCTGGGTGTATATTTTTCAAATTGACACGGGTCGAATAGGATACCATACGGGCGTATGACACGGCCATGTGGCCCAACATGGGGATCACACAACCGTGTTCCCCATAAAACCCTAATCACATTTTCTTTCTTTTCTTGTTTTGTCTTTTCCCTCTCTTCATCACCCCTTAGTTGCCCCCGTTCCCTCTCCTTACTCAATCACTCCTCTTCCAGCCACCATTAACCCTTGCCCCTTCACCCACAAATTCTCTTTTTCTCCCCTCTTCTCCACCACAACCATATGCCCCCAACCCCCATCCCTCTCCCTATTTCTCCATCGTTCTCTCCTCCCTCTCCTCTCCACCAAGAAGCCTTAGAACCGCAAATTCGACCAGCTACCACCGTCAGCCCAAACTGACCCAACCCAGACCGCATTCCCTCTAACCATCGGTCGCGCGCCCTCTCTTCGGCCACTACCCATCACCGTCGGGTCCCCCTTGTTACTCATTACTCTTTTATTATTATTATTTATTTATTTACTTTATTTTATTTATTTTATTATAAGCCTTTACTTCTTTATTTAGTGCATCTCTATTATTGTTAGTTAATTTGTCCTCTGGTTATATTGGTTACTGTTTTATATTAGTATACTAATTATTCATTGGTTGAATTCATTCTTCACTCTTTCTATTACTATTTGCTCCTAACATTAGGTTTATTTCTTTATATAGGTATTTTTGCTTATTATTGTTATGATTAGCTTATTTAGGTTACTTGTTATTATCCTTAACTATTATTGTTATTATGTCATGATTTGTTTTTATTCTTTATTATTTCATCACGTTGTCCCATGCTAGTATTACAATATTATTTTTGCATGCTTGGATTTTACACACTGTTTAGGCATAATTTATCATTTAGGATTACTTAAACTTTGCTTTCTCAGCTTTTATTTACAGAATTGGTGATTATTTACTTATTTATTGATGAACTCTTTTCCTGTTTTTAGACACACTATGACGAACACAAGTGGCAAGTCCAAAGTCGTCGTCCCCGCTTCGAAAAAGCAGAAGGGCCTCGATGGGGCCTCCTCCTCGAGCACATATATCAAGGTCTGCCACCCTTATCTACGTTTTTCGACAGGCCCCCAAGAGGATCTGTACCAGCTTCATTGAGTGCGACCACTCGATTTGGGCCGTTGTATTAATTAGGTCACGCTGGAGTAGGTCCGTTCGGCTGATGATGTGCGCGCGATTATTACTACAACCTCGTGGGATAGATTTTTCACCATCATCGAGCTCACCTACACGGAGCTCACTCTAGACCTCGGCACCACATTTTCGGTTCAGCAGGTCATGTCAGTCCATAATGAGCCAAGCACCATCACCTTTCGCCTTGGCGTGCTGGTACGACATTTGAGTGTCCCAGAGTTCGGTGCTGTTTTGGGACTTTATACAGAGGAGTTCATGAGTGTTAAGGACTTTCTTCAGCTTCATCGGCATATTCATCACTCGCCTTTGTGCTGTTGGATTGATCTCATAGGCGGCCTGACAAAATATGGCGTGAGTCGCTCGAAGGCGACGTCTCTCTCTCCAGCCTTACGGTACCTTCACGCCCTCCTAGCTCATACTTTGACAGGACGGAGAGAGAGCACAGGAGTGGTTAGTACTTATACGTCTATTTTCTTTGGAGCATGGCTACCGGACATATTTCTAATTTCGTATACTTCATCGCGCTCGCCTTTCACCATCAAACTGAGAGCTACAAGAAGGGTCCCATCTGTCTAGGCCCTTATGTGACTCGCCTCGCTTGACACTTTGGTCTTTTCGACACATCGGAGCGGTCTCTGACAGTTACCCTAGTCGGTCAAATGTCCCCTCAGGGCATTTTGAGCATGATCCACACGAGCATGATCTAGCGGTGACGTGGAGTGGACCTCCCTCAATACAGACTATTCCAATCTGACGTTCAGCATGACCTAGAGGACTTCACTTGTAACAGTCCAGTTTAGACCCTAGTCAAAATAGTAGTTTCAAGACCACAAATCTGAGTAAAAAATATTTAAATATTTTTTTTTGTGTTTATGATATGTGACTTAACATGCGTGAAAGTTTCGTATAAAAATTCGATTATTTGTGTGCTTAATTCGATAAAAAGGACCTAATCGCGTAAAATGTAAAATCTGTTTGCTATATGTTAAAAGTGTCTATTTCATTTGTCTTTGATAATAAGAGGTCCTTATGTGGTTATTATGCCATTTATATGAATAATGGACACTAATGACTTTAATATATGTGAATTTATAATGGTTTATAAAAAGGCAAAATAGGAAAATTATTATTAAAGTTATTATTAATAAAAGAAAAATATGAATTAGGTGATATAGTCATCACCATTGCCGAAATTCACAAAATAAAAAGAAAGAAATAAGCTTGCTAGGGTTCGGCTACCTATTTTGGTGATTGAGGTATGTTTTTTGATCGATTTTCGATAATTTCTACGTTTTTATGATCGTTGCTTTGAATACTATCAAGCCCATGTCTCAATTTCTGATTTTTTTGACGATTTTGAAATATGCCATTTATAAAACTATGAGTTTTGTGAAGTTATTTGTTGATGAATGGAAGATATGTTTTGGGTTAACATGTTTTGTCTTTGGATTTTTGATGAATTTGAGTAAAATGGGCTAAATTGTAAAATTTGTAAATTTTGGGACTAAAATGTGAAATAAATGAAATGTGTGGACTTTAATGAGTACTATGAATATTCGATCAAGCATGAGTATATGTAAATTATGAGTATTTTGTGATTTTGTGAATTAGGGACTAAAGTGTCAAAATGTGAAAATGTGAGGGCTAGTTTGCAAATTTCCCTAAATATGTGTTTTTGGATTGATTTGAATGAATATGAAAGTGAATGAGTTAAATTTAAGTTTATATAGATCAAGAATCAAAGAATACGGAATTCGATCGAGGAAAGTTAAAAGTCGTCGAGTAGCTGATTCAATCTATGTGAATCCGTACGAGGTAAGTCAATATACAATAAACGTGTTTGAATTGGATTCTTATTATTCATATGATATTAAATTGTGATGAATGAATGTTCGAGCTAAATATGTGTTATTCGGAAAAGTATTGACAAAGTTTCGATATCCGAAAAGCCCCGTATAAACCTTAGGAATAGTTAGGATACATATCTCATGATATAGGATTTCTAATATGTGTTATCGTGTAAGACCACGTTTGGGACATTGGCATCGACTTCTGTTTTACGTGTAAGACCATGTCTAGGACATTAGCGTCATTAATCGATTTCGTGTAAAACCCTGTCTGAGACAGTGGCATTGATGTTTGATTACATGTAAGACCACGTCTGGGATGTTGGAATTATATTTACTTTACGAGCTATCCGCGTGTCCTTATGTTTTTTACTGGTACAAACAGGCATTCTGAGAACTCGAATGACTTTGTAAAATTGTATCCGATTCACGTATGTTTGCATTGTATATTATGTTTGAGAATGAAAGGTAAGTATATGTACGAATGATAATCTATGATCTAAGTATATGAATATGAGGTTTGCGTTCGTATTTGGTTACAAAGTATAAGTAATTTGAAGATGTTTATATAATTTAAATGATAAGTTTACTTGAATATGGCTTAATAAGCTTTTGAAAGCTTACTTTGTGTGTGTTTGCATTGTTTTATAGATATCGAAGCTACTATAAGCTCCAGGATCATTGAGGATCGTCACCACATTATCGAATCTCATTTTGGTACATTTTGAAAATGTATATAGTAAAGTATGGCAGGTATAGGTTAGAAGTATTTTGGATATATTTTGTAATGTTTATACCATGTCATGTGATATGGCTAGCTTGAGTTTAAACTTATAGTTTGATAATGGTATATAATATATGATGCTAATGTGCTAATATGATATGTTTTTGGTTGGCCAAAGGAAATGGTCGATTTGGTAAGGTTTTAGTATGATATTTGGTTGTATGTTTAGAATTGATTGGAAATGTTATGATATGAATGACATATGTTTTGGTATTGAAATTGGTTGTAATTGTAGTGCATATATGCTTAGTTTGGTGCTTGTAGGTTTGACCCAATTGGAGTGGCAAATTAGCTATTCAAATGGCCTATTTTTGTCCACACGGGCAGAGACACGGGCTTGTGTCTCAGTCGTGTACGACACACGACTATGTTGCACGGTCGTGTGTCCCCTGGGGTACCCTACGAATTAAAGTCAATATACCCTACAGTTTTGACACAGCTTAGACACATGGGCGTATGGTCGGCCGTGTGGCCAAGTCAGTAGCCTTTCTAATTTTTCGCACGGCCTGGCACACAGGCGTGTCTTGTGGCTGTGTGGACAAGTCAGTATGTATGCCTTGTTTTGCCACGGCTTAGACACACGGGTGTGTCTAGTACCGTGTGAGGCACACGGCCTACTCACACGGGCGTGTGACACTTGAAAAGTTAAAGTTTTTCTAAGTTTCTGAAACTTCTATATGTTACTGATTTGGTCCCAAATGCATGATTTAGGCTTTGTATTCTCGATTTAAGTTCATATTGAATAAGAATGACTTATATTTATTGAAACGAGATGATATTTGATATATGATTATTCTGAATTGAGTTACAAGTCCGGTAACACCTTTTAACCTATTCCGGCGATGGTTATAGGTTAAACGTGTTACATTTTATTGGTATTAGAGTTGTGGTTTAGCCAATTATAGGACTACCATAGCGTATGTGAGTTTAGCTATACATGCCATATTTATAAACTATGATAGTGTGATGAATCCTAACATTGAAAATGTGCTTTTATATAGCAAATGGATGCCGAACGAGCCATAACGAACGATGTCGAAAACAATGCGCCTGCTCCAGCACAATGGACGACACCATCCGATTCTAGACCGGCTACGA
The DNA here is from genome assembly GCF_007990345.1 of Gossypium hirsutum. Classification (NCBI taxonomy): domain Eukaryota; kingdom Viridiplantae; phylum Streptophyta; class Magnoliopsida; order Malvales; family Malvaceae; genus Gossypium; species Gossypium hirsutum. The sequence continues at coordinate 72,249,525 of NC_053432.1, forward strand.
GTAGCCGTGATGGTAAGGCTAGACAAGCTTTCTATCAAATGATGAATGATTGGTTTAGCCAATACATTAGAACCAATCTGGCTGTCCAACAACCTCCACCCCTGTAAATAAGATTAAAAAATATGAGGCCGAAGAGTTTCGAGCTACAACAAACGATGATGTTGAAAGAGCTGAGTTCTGGTTAAAGAACATGATACAAGTGTTCGATGAATTATCTTTGAATATTGAAGAATGCATAAACTATGTTGTTTCACTTCTGAGAGATACAGGGTATCACTAGTGGAAGACTTTTGATATCGGTAGTTTCGAGTAAGGGAGTCACCTGGATTTCTTCCAAGCTAAATTCCGGAAGAAATACATGACTCAGAGATTTATTGACCAAAAGTGTAAAGAGTTTCTTGAGCTTAAACAAGACCGTATGTCTGTTACAGAATATGAGTGGGAATTTGTAAGATTGAGTCAGTACACTTGAGAATGTGTCTCTACAGAGGTGATAATGTGTAAAAGATTTGAGGATGTCTTGAACGAAGATATCCGTTTGTTAGTCGGGATTCTTGAGATTAAATAATTCGTTGTACTTGTTGAATGAGCGTGTAAAGCTGAAGATCTCAGAAAAGAGAAAAGAAAAGCTGATTCTGAAGCTAGAAAAGTGCAAAAGAGATCATCGGGCAAGTCATTTCAATCTGCATCAAAGAAGTCCAGAGATGATAATAGCCGCTCAAAAGCTAATATGGGACATTTGAATAGGGATCGTGCTAGATCGCATTCGAACTTCAAAGCTCTAGCTACATCTGTTACCAGTGTTGGAAATGTTAAATCTGATCACCCTGAGTGCAAGCATTGTGGTAAAAGGAATCCAAAATTTGTAGACTGTATGATCGGGCTTGTTTCAGATGTGGATCGTTAGACCATTTTATCCGCGATTACCCCGAATCTGTCAAGCAAAAAATTATGCAAAATCCGAGGCCAAGTGGTAATGCTTCTCGTGATAAACCTCTCAAAAATACGAGAAATATAAGTGGCAGTCAGAGAGGAACAAAAGACACAGCTGTTAGATCCGAGGCTCGTGCACCTATCAAAGCCTATGCTATTCAAGCTCGTGAGGAAGCTTCGTCGCCAGATGTGAGTACGAGTACATTTACTCTTTATGATACTTCTGTGATTGCTTTGATAGACCCTGGATCAACACATTTTTATATATGCATGAATTTAGTGAACAGTAAGACTTTGCCTGTAGAGTCTACTGAATTTGTAATTAGAGTTTCGAACCCTCTAGGCAGATGTGTTTTGGTTGATAAAGTTTGCAACAATTGTCCATTAATGTTTCGAGACATTTGTTTTCCGGTTGATCTGATGTTATTGCCCTTTGATGAGCTTGATATAATTCTGAGTATGGATTGGTTAACTTTGTATGATGCTATTGTGAATTGCAAACGGAAAAGTATTGATTTGAGATACAAGAATGATGAAATAGTCCAAATTGAATATAGTGATTTGAATGGATTACCTGCTATAATATCTTCAATGGAAGCTCTGAGTATTGTGAGAAAAGGGTGTGAAGCCCACTTTGTTTATGTGATCGATTCGAAAGTGTCAGAAAAGAAAGTTAAATCTGTGCCTGTTGTATGTGAGTTCCCTAATATGTTTCCTGAAGAACTTCCGGGATTACCTCCGATACGAGAAGTTGAATTTGGCATTGAATTAGTGCCTGAAACTACTCCTATTTCGATAACTCCGTATAGAATGGCTCTGACTGAATTAAAAGAATTACAGTCTCAGTTGCAAGAGTTAACTGATAGAGGGTTTGCTAGACTGAGTTTTTCAGCTTGGGTTGCTCCTGTTCTGTTTGTGAAAAAGAAAGACGGTACGATGAGAATGTGTATAGATTATAATCAGTTAAACAAAGTAACTATCAAGAATAAGTATCCTCTACCCCGAATTGATGATTTATTTGATCAGTTAAAAGGAGCTGCTGTGTTTTCAAAGATAGATTTGAGATCAGGCTATTATCGTTACGAGTGAAAGACTCAAACATTCTGAAAACTGCTTTTTGAACGAGATACGACTATTATGAATTCTTAGTTATACCTTTCGGATTGACTAATGCGCCTGCTATTTTTATGGATTTGATGAATTGAATTTTCAAACCGTATTTAGATCGATTTGTTGTTGTATTCATTGATGACATAGTGATTTACTCTCGTGATGAAATTGAACATGCCGAGCATTTGAGAATAGTGCTACAGACTTTGCGTGATAAGAAATTGTTTGCAAAGTTCAGTAAATGTGAATTCTAGTTACGAGAGGTCAGTTTTCTGAGTCATATTGTATTAGCATCTGGTATCCGAGTTTATCTGAGCAAGATTTCAACAATTCTAGATTGGAAACCTTTGAGGAATGTCTCTGAAGTCCGTAGTTTTCTGGGACTTGCCGGTTATTATAGAAGGTTCATAAAAGGCTTTTCTATGATTGCAACTCCGTTAACGAAACTGCTTCAAAAAGATGTTAAATTTGAGTGGTCAGAAAAGTGTCAGAGCAGCTTTAATCAGTTGAAAACTTTGTTGACTGAAGTTCCGGTATTGGTACAACCCGAATCGAGTAAAGAATTTGTGATTTACAGTGATGCTTCGTTGATCGGTCTGGGATATGTTTTGATGCAAAAAGGTAAAGTCATAGCTTATGCTTTTAGACAACTGAAATCGCATGAAAAAAACTATCCAATGTACGACCTTGAGTTAGCAGCGATTGTGTTTTCTCTGAAAATTTGGTGTCATTATCTATTTGGTGAGAAATGTCACGTATATTCTGATCATAAGAGTTTGAAATATCTGATGACACAGAAAGATTTGAATCTGCGACAGAGAAGATGCTTCGAACTGCTAAAAGAGTATGACCTTGTGATTGATTATTATCCGGGTAAGGCAAATGTTGTTGCTGATGCTTTAAGTTAAAAATTATTGTTTGCTCTGCGTGCAATGAATGCTCATTTGGTTCTGTCCGATGATGGTTCTGTTTTAGCTGAATTAAAAGCGAGACCTTTGTTTTTACAGTAAATTATCGAAGCTCAGAAGATTGATAATGAGATTTTAGCAAAACGAGCTCAGTGTGACTTAGAGTCTGATTCAGAATTCAGAGTTGATAAAGATGATTGTCTGAGATTCTGAGATAGAATTTATGTTCCAAGAAATTCAAATTTAATTTAGATGATTTTGAATGAAGCTCACAATAGTCGGTTATTTGTACATCCGGGTAGTACGAAAATGTATAATGATTTGAAACAACATTATTGGTGGTCTGGAATGAAAAGAGATTTCTCTGACTTTGTTTCTAAATGTTTGATCTGTCAGCAAGTTAAAGCTAAACATCAGGTGCCATCTGGTTTGTTACAACCGATAAAAATAGACTTTGTTTCGGGTTTACCCCTGTCTCCGAGAAAGAAAGATGCAATATGGGTTGCAATTGATCGATTGATGAAATCTACTCATTTTATTCCAATACGATCTGATTACTCACTTGATAAGTTAACTGAGTTATACATTTTCGATATTATGAGATTGCACAATGTGCCATTATCTATTGTATCAGATAGAGATCCGAGATTTACATCACGATTCTAGAAGAAGTTGCAAGATGCTCTGGGTACAAAATTGCATTTCAGTACTGCTTTTCACCTACAAACAGATGGTCAATCTGAGTGGATTATTTAGATATCTGAGGATATGTTGAGATGTTACATTCTTAAGTTTGAAGGTATGTGGGAACAGTATTTGTCTTTGATTGAATTCGCTTATAATAATAGTTTTCAATCAAGCATTAAAATTACACCATACGAAGCTTTATATGGTCACAAATACCGTACACCTTTGTATTGGACTGAGCTCAGTGAAAATAAGATTCACGGGGTTGATTTGATAAAAGAAACTGAGCAGAAAGTAAAAGTGATCTGAGATAGATTAAAAGCAGCTTCTGATAGTCAGAAATCTTATGCGGACTTGAAAAGAAAAGACATTGAATTTGAGATCGGTGACAAAGTGTTTTTGAAAGTATCTCCATGGAAGAAAGCACTTCGGTTTGGTAGAAAAGGCAAATCGAGTCCAAGGTTCATCAAGCCGTATAAGATTATCGAGCGTATTGGGCCGGTAGCATATAGATTGTTATTGCCACCAGAACTAGAAATGATTTATGATGTGTTTCACGTATCGATGCTTCGACGATACAGATCCGATCCTTCACATGTAATTCCCCCGTCTGATATTGAAATTCAGTCTAATATGACTTATGAAGAAGAACCAATCCGTATCTTAACTCGCGAGGTTAAAGAACTACGAAATAAGAAAATTTTGTTAGTAAAAGTGTTGTGGCATCGACACGGTATTGAAGAGGCCATGTAAGAGCTTGAAGATGCTATGAGACAGCAATATCCAAATCTGTTTATTGGTAAGATTTTTGAGGACGAAAATCCCTAAGGGGGAGAATTATAACAGTCCGGTTTAGACCTTAGTTGGAATAGTGGTTTTGGGACAACAAATCCGAGTCAAAAAATATTTAAATATTATTTTTCATGTTTATGACATGTGAATTAACATGTTTGAAAGTTTCATATAAAAATTCGATCATTTGTATACTTAATTCGATAAAAAGGACCCAATCGTATAAAATGTAAAAGTTGTCTACTATATATTAAAAGTGTCTATTTGATTTGTCTTTGATAATGAGAGGTCCTTATGTGGTTATTATGCCATTTATATTTATAAAGGACACTAATGGCCTTAATATATATGAATTTATAATGGTTTATAAAAGGGCAAAATAGGAAAATTGTTATTAAAATTATTATTAATAAAAGAATAACATGAATTAGGTGATATATTCATCACCATTGCCGAAATTCATAAAAGAAAAACAAGGAAATAAGCTTGCTAGGGTTCGGCTACCTATTTTGGTGATTGAGGTATGTGTTTTGATCGGTTTTTGATAATTTCTATGTTTTTGTGATCGTTGCTTTGAATACTATCAAGCCCATGTCTCAATTTCTGATTGTGTTAAAGGTTTTGAAATATGAAATTGATTAAACTATGAGTTTTGTGAAGTTAGTTGTTGATGAATGGAAGATATGTTTTGGGTTAACATATTTTGTCTTTGAATTTTTGATGAATTTGAGTAAAATGGGCTAAATTGTGAAATTTGTAAATTGAAGGACTAAAATATAAAATAAATGAAATGTGTGAACTTGAATGAGTACTATGAATATTTGGTCAAGCATGAGTATATGCAAATTATGAGTATTTTGTGATTTTGTGAATTAGGGACTAAAGTGTCAAAATGTTAAAATGTGAGGGCTAGTTTGCAAATTTCCCTAAATATGTGTTTTTGGATTGATTTGAATGAATATGAAAGTGAATGAGTTAAATTTGAATTTATATAGATCGAGAATTAAAGAATACGAAATTAGATCGGGGAAAGTCGAAAGTCATCGAGTAGCTGATTCAGTCTATTCGAATCCGTACGAGGTAAGTCAATATACAATAAATGTGTTTGAATTTAATTCTTATTATTCATATGATATTGAATTGTTATGAATGGATGTTCGAGCTAAATATGTGCTATTCGAAAAAGTATCGACAAAGTTCTGACGTCCGAAAAACCCCGTATGAACCTTAGGAATAGTTAGGATACATATGTCATGACATAGGATTTTTGATATGTGTTATTGTGTAAGACCAAGTCTGGGACGTTGGCATCGACTTCTGTTTTACATGTAAGACCATTTCTGGGACATTAGCGTCGTTAATCGATTTCGTGTAAGGCCCTATCTAGGACAGTGGCATCGATGTTTGATTACATGTAAGACCATGTCTGGGACGTTGGCATTGTATTTACTTTACGAGCTATCTACGTATCTTTATGTTTCCAAACGGTTCAAACGGGCATTCCGAAAAATCGAATAACTTTGTAAAATTGTATCCGATTCAAGTATGTTTGCATTGTATATTATATTTGAGAATGAAAGGTAAGTATATGTACGAATGATAATCTATGATCTAAGTATATGAATATGAGGTTTGCGTTGGTATTTGGCTACAAAGTATAAGTAATTTGAAGATGTTTATATGCTTTAAATGATAAGTTTACTTGTATATGGCTTACTAAGCTTTTGAAAACTTAATTTGTGTGTGTTTGCATTATTTTATAGATATTGAAGCTACTGCGAGCTCGGGGATCATTGAGGATCGTCACCACACTATCGAATCTCATTTTGGTACATTTTGAAAATATATATAGTAAAGTATGGCATGTATAAGCTAGAAGTATTTTGGATATGTTTTGTAATGTTTATACCATGTCATGTGATATGGCTAGCTTGTGTTTAAACTTATAGTTTGATAATGGTATATAATATATGATGCTAATGTACTAATGTGATATGTTTTTGGTTGGCCAAAGGAAATGGTCAATTTGGTAAGATTTTAGTATGATACTTGGTTGTATGTTTGGAATTGATTGGAAATGTTTTGATATGAATAACATTTGTTTTGGCATTGAAATTGGTTATAATTGTAGTGCATATATGCTTGGTTTGGTGCTTGTAGGTTTGACCCAATTGGGGTGGCAAATTGGCTATTCAAATGGCTTATTTTTGTCCACATGGGAAGAGACACAGGCGTGTGTCTCAGCCGTGTGCGGCATACGGCTATGTTGCACGGTCGTGTGTCCCCTAGGGTACCCTACGATTTAAAGTCAGTATACCCTCCAGTTTTGACACGGTCTAGACACACGGGCGTGTGGTCAACATGTGACCAAGTCAGTAGCCTCCCTAATTTTTCACACAGCCTAACATACAAGCGTGTCTTGTGGTCGTGTGGACATGTCAGTATCTATGCCCTGCTTCACCATGGCTTAGACACACGGGCGTGTCTAATACCGTGTGAGGCACACGGCCTGTTCACACGGGCGTGTGACATTTGAAAAGTTAAAATTTTTCTAAGTTTTTGAAATTTTCATATGTTACTGATTTGGTCCCGAATGCATGATTTAGGCTTTGTATGCTCTATTTAAGTTCATATTGAATAAGAATGACTTATATTTATTGAAATGAGATGATATTTGATATATGATTATTCTGAATTGAGTTACAAGTCTAGTAACGCCTCATAACCTATTCCGGTGACGGTTACTGGTTAGGGGTGTTACATCACTGATGATGTTCCTCCCTACCACGAGGATCCACCTCCACCACCACCTTCGAGTCACCGTCCTACTCACTCTACTGCGACCTTTGCAGACCTCTCCGAGAAATTTACTCGCTTTGAGCAATAGTGTTTTCAAAAGTTCAACAGCATCGATTCAACTCTACAGCAGGTATGCCAACATCTCCACGTCTCCTTTCTAACACCACCGACTCGCGACATTGATCAGTCTGATGATGAGGACCATTGAGTCCATTTGTCTGTAGATTTCTTTTTCTTTTTATTTTCTTTTAAATTTTCTTTTTATGTTTATTCTCTTTTTAACTTTATTTTTCTTTCTAATAATTATTCCTAATCAAATTTAATCCTTTTCTCCTCTTCAGTATTTGTGTTTATCTTCTTATCAGTTGCTCAGAATCATGCACTCCCTCTACATTTATCTACAATTTCGCTTTTCATTATTTTGGGACTTTCATCCATTATTCAGGGCAGTTTCAGTTCTCCTTCTACTATGATATTTTATTTATATTATGATTATATTTGTTTGTACATTGAGGACAATGTACACCTTAAGTGTGGGGAGGTTATTTATATGATTATTTGAAAACCCCTGAATTATACCTTGTACTTAAGTAATTTTCTCATATTACTGTTAGAATGAATTTTTCCTTGATTTATGACTCTTATTGATATGTTTTAGATTAAATTCATAGGTATTTGTGCATTGATAGTTTAAACTTTAAGACACTAGAGAATCAAGCATGATAAGTCCATTTTCAGAATTAAAAATTTTTGGTTGTTTCCCTAAATTGAAGTATTACCTTAAAGTTTGAGATTTGCAAGATTAACATCAAAAACCATAATTTTTGTGAGATTTTGAGCTTTTAGAGCATACACTTTTCTTGCTCACTTTATTATTAGTTATGAGTGTGTCAATACTGATTGGTTATTCTAGAACTTGCTTTAATTATACATGTCGAAATGACACATTTGATTTGACATACTGAGGTGATAAAGGCACCTAAGTTTTAACCCACTTATCCCATAAGCCTACCTTCATAATTAACCCTTAGTGAACCCCTTTTAAGCCTAACAAAACATTTCTTGATTTACCCATTAATATTAAACCATAACTCATTTTTTATTCATTGAGAATCTTTTCCCGTTTTATTGACTCCCTTTTTGTCGAGATTTGATTTGGTTAGTTGCTTAACTATGTTCTTTTGTTTCAGTTGTTAAATTTTCTCTTATTATCCATTGTTCTCAAAGAAAATGAAAAAAAAAAGAAATAATAAATTTATGTTGATTATTACTAGTCCTATGTTTTTGAGCGTAAGTAGTTAATTTCATATTCTGAGAAGAAGCTCGTGTTATTCTTTAATAATTTCGATTGATGTAATTAATCAGTATTATTTTATTTTTCTAGTTAGGTAATTTATCAATTCGGTCTCGATTCTAACCTTCTTTTTCAGCTTTTATTCACACCTTTAACTTAAGCCCCGTTACAACCCCTTAAAGACCTTTTGATTTGTGTATCATATCATTTTATAGTGGTGGAGATTTGATTTTCATGCAAGCCTATGGTAATGACTTTTGATAATTGACTTTTGAGTTCTTAAGTTTTTTGAACCTTAAACACTTTGAGTGATTTGAGTGAATCTTTAGTGAGGATGTAAAATCTTGTCGATTTTGAATTAAAGGTAATTACTTAAATAAAGGGAGATACCTATGTTTTCATGTCCTTAAAAAAAATGTGTGACTTGGATTGTTTGAATTTTTAGGGCTCTTTTAGTTGAATTATCAATGTGTGATTATTTGTGAATTATGATAAAACATTATTGATGAGAATTATGAATTGAGAAAGTTAATTTTAATTGTGAGTTGAGGATTTTGCTTGAGGACAAGCAAACACTTAAGTGTGGGGATATTTGATAAATCATAAAAGTAACACATTTTAATCCCATGATTAACATATTTTTGGATGATTTATTATTTAATTTAGTGAATTTGATGCTCTTAATCCTTTAATTTCATGTTTTATACTTAGGAGAGCATAAGGAAACAAAAGGAGCAAAAAACGGGCCAAAAACGGACAAAACGGGCTGATCTTAAGGATCCACACAGCCAAGACCATTTCCACACGGGCACGCCTGTGTGAGCCACACGTGTAATGACCTGAATTTTACGGTTATCGAAAAATTATATTTTCAAGTCTCCGTTACTGAAAAACAGAACCGTAAATATTTATCAAAAATATTTAAAAAGTTAATTGAGTGGTTAATTAAAGTTAAATTAAGTAAATTTAGCTTAATTAAGGATAATTGGATAAAATGATTAAATTGAATAAAGTGTGAAAGTTTAATTATAGATTAAAAGAAAATAAAAAGGACCAAAATGACAATTATGCCATTTAGTATATTTTTACTTAGATTTTAATATATATATTAAATTAATTTATTATAATTATATTATAAGATATTTATATGATAAATAAATTAAATTGTGGCAAGTGTGTGATAAAAATAAAATATATGTATAATATTATACATACATTTGTAATATATGTATGTATTTACTTATTATTTAAGTAAATATTAATGTTATTGTTATTATTAAATTGATATTATATTATAAAATAAATTAAATAAAGACAAATGTATGATAAATAAAAGATACAAGTGTAATACATATATTTGTACAATTGTAATATATTTTATTTAATTTCTTTTTATTTAAGTAAATAGATTTTTATATGAAATATATAAAATAAATAAATAAAAAGACAAGTGTATAAAAATGATCTGGTACAAGTGTAATAATATATGTGCATACAAGTGTTAAATAAATATTTGTTATTAAATATATTTTTAATATAGATATTTTATTGTTATTATTATATTATATTTTATATATATAGTAAAAAAGAAAGAAAAAGAAATGAAACAAAGAAAAGAAACAGAATATGCAAACGAAAAGCAGGGGAAGGAAAGAAAGAAAGGAAAAAGAAAAGAAAAAGGGAGAATTCGGGTTTGAAGGTTTGAAGGTTTGAAGGTTTGAAAGTTTAATAGGTAAGTCAATTTAGCCATTTTTACTTAATTTTGATGTTTTAGAAGTTTTGGAATAAGATTTTGATGAAATTAAATTGATATTTTGAAAGTTCATAGGTTTTCAAATATGGTTCATGTTGAATAAAATGATTGAATTATGGATTAAATTGATAGAATTTTAAGTTAGAAGTGAAATAAGGATTGAATTGTAAAGAATTCATAAGTTTTATGCTTTAGGGACTAAATTGAAGAAAATTTAAAATTATGGTTTTATGGTGAAATTAAAGAGTTGAAATTTGATTTTAGGTGATAGTTGAGTGAAAAATAGAGAATAAATTGTAAAGAAAACAAGTTAGCTAACATGAAATAAAATAAAATAGAGAATAAATTGTAAAGAAAACAAATTGGAATAAATAAAATGAAATTGTATATTGATGAATTTTTATTTTTTTTAATTTCTGTAGCTAACATTGTGCCGGAAATCTCGGCTAAGTAAGAAAAAGGCAAAGTCGACGTGGGTTAGCTCAGAAATTACGGTTTGTATTTCTATAATCTGAACTTAATATTTAATTATTGAATTTATTACTTAATATGTATAGAAAGTGCTTTGAGATGAATATTTGAATTAGAATAGATATCGGTTAGAATTGAAAAGTGAAATTATTTATTAATTGTTGAATTTTGATTGAATATTATGATAGTAATTGAAGTGAGAAATATTGTGTTTTATAATTGAAATGGATTGATTAGGTATGTGTTAAATTTATTGAATTTATACGGATATATGTGATTATTGTGAAAATTGAATATTTGTTATTGAAAAAGTGAAATGAATTATATCAAATTATGAATATATATGATTGTTGAGATGTGTAATGATTGGAAACTAGAAAATGAATTAGAAACCCTATTAACAATATCGGGCTAAGTCAAATATAGTTGGCATGCCATAGGATTGGAAGTGTTCAGGAATATTCCGACTTTGTGTCGATGAGACACTATAAGTGTCGCCTTACTGTTACTGTTCCGGATTTGTTCCGAAGAGGTACTCCGTACCTTACTGTTACTGTTACTGTTCCGAATTTGTTCCGATGAGGTACTCTGTGTACCGCTACTATTACTGTTACCGTTACGGTGTATTTTGGCTCCGGCTGATGAAACACTGTATGCTATCCCAGTGTGTGGGTTGGATCCGTGTATTCGTCCGTGTCCGAGTCATGTTAATATGGGTAAATAAAGGTACTGAATAACTGACTGCTACTGAATAACTGACTGTTACTGGATAACTGACTGCTACTGAATAATTGACTGTTACTGAATAATTTATCGTTACTGAATAATTGATTGTTAAAGAGTACTAAATATTATTGAACGACTAATTGTTATTGAATGATTGAATGCTACTGAATGAAACTGATAAATTGATCGATACTGAAAATTATTTACTGATATTGAATAGTGAATAGAAGTATAAGTGAGACATATTAATAGAAAATATTATTATTTAAATGATTGTGAATTTATTTGAAAAGTTAATTGGGTTAATAAATGATAAAGATTGAATGAGTTGTAAAGAATTTATCCATAAAATGAATAAATGAATATTTATGATCATTAAATGATATTAAGTGTATGTTTTACTATTTAATGTTTGGATTATAGAAATACCACTGAGTTCATATTCAGCGTACAGTTTGTTTCCGTGCGCAGGTTAAATTAAACTAGAACGTTGAATCAGCATCCCAGGCCGATCCCGAATTCAATGAGGTAAAACGTGTTGATAATTGGTAATGGCATGTGCCTAGAATGTTTTACGTGTGTGCCATTTTGGATTGTTAATGTTTAATGAAATAAGTAGAATTAAGCTTGGTAATGGTATATGGTAGAATTAGGGTAATAAGTATGAATCTGAACTATTTGATCATATATGATAAGTGAATAGAATTGAGTATTGGATAATATATAAAATGTCTAAATTTGGCAAGTTTTGAGTATATTTAAATGTGTTTAGATTGGTTAAATATAGGTATTTTATGCTATGTTTGGTAATTATGTGTATATTAATTGTAAACTGTCTGATAGGTCCGGTAATATTCCGTAACCCTGTTCTAATTACGGTTTGGGGTTAGGGGGTGTTACAACACGGGCTAGCCATACGCCCATGTGGCAGTCCGTGTCGATATCGCTCCCTGTTTCCCAAACACATGAAAAAAGCCAATTTTTAGGGTTTCTGAGCATTCTAAAGTCTATATAAACACACTAGAAGAAGATCTAAAGGGGGCACCGGAGTATAAAACAGAAATTACTCAAAGAAAGCCGTTGGAATCATCTTGGAAGCAAATCCACTTCAAGATTGAAGATCTCCATTCAAATTTGAGATGTTTTCCTTTTACATTATGAACTAAACTCCCTAAATACCTAGGAAGGATAAAACCTACGATGGATCTTATTATTTAATTATCTGAATTACACGATAAATACTTGTTCTTGTTCTTAATTATGTGTTCTTAATATTTGCCTTAATATTTTCAGGATATTAATCCAAGTTTGATGTGCTTATTTAGTGGAGCAAAAGTCCCTGTTTAAGAGTAGATCTAGCATAATTGAGCAGAGTTGATTGCAATCCTAGAAATAGGACGACATAAATCTGCCGGATTAGAGTCAAATCTAATAGGAGAATCCATAGATCGAGTTAATACGACGATAGGGGTTTTAATTAGAAAGATATTTCAATTAATCAACCTAGAGTCAGTTGTTCGTAGTCTCGAAAGAGATATTAACATAATTTAGGGATTTCTACATATCAAGACAAGTGAATAAATTGTTTGATTCAGAGTTAAAATAATAAGTGAAATCTAGGTGGATTCTTTACTGGTATTGTCTCTCTCATTGGTTTTCTTAAGTATTTTAATAAGTGAAATCTAGGTGGATTCTTTACTGGTATTGTCTCTCTCATTGGTTTTCTTAAGTATTTTTCCAATTCGATCTCTGTCGCGTTCATAGTTAATTAGTTTAATTTTTAGATTAAAACACCTCCTTTAATAATTAGGCTAAATAATAGGAAGATAGTTATTACTAGTACTTTTAGTCATTGTGGATACGATATTCCGGACTCACCATAGCTATACTATTATTCGATAGGTGCGCTTGTCTTCGTCGAAATATTAGTTAGTTCGTGACCCATCATTGTTTAATCAACTCAGCTTAGGTAGCAATTTAGCTTATGCAACTCAGCTAAGTTACTTGTATACTCTGAACAGTTTGAGGATGCACCTAATCATATCCACCCTTTAGAAAATGCAAGATTATGGATAATTTAATATTTGTGTAAAATAATATTTCAATAATTAAATATTATTTCAAAATTTTATCTTGGAATTTTTGGCCCTCCAACTTTACAAAAAAAAAAAGAGAGGTTATTTTGGCTCTCTATTTAATTTATCTTTTTTTAGTCCTTAAAATTGTATTGCTTATCAAATCACTTTAAAATAGATAAAAAGTTAATATTTGTTAGCTTTAATGACATGATATGCACGTGAATGCTACATCAGTAATTAATTAATTTTTAAGAATTCAAAAAAATAAAAAAATATTTTTAAAAATTTAAAAAATTAATTAATTACTAACATAGTCAACAAAGTTAATATTCACAAACAATTTAAATTTAAGGGTTAACGGAAACGAAAAATTAAATTGAAATTAAAATAATTTTTCAAGTATACGATTAATGTTTGGGTGACTTAAAAAGAAAATAAATTATGTTATATACATGTCTTTTTATGAAATGTGATATACACGTTAAGCAATGAAAAAATGTTATTGAAATTTAATTTTTTAAATATATAAATCTTATTAACTTATAAAATGGGTTTGGACCTGAGGGAAAAAAATAAACCCAAAAATGTGGTAAAAGAGCGATGTAAAGGCAGGAGAAATTGAACTGCTGAACGTAACTAAAATAAAAATCATCGACATTTAGTTTGTAAACATATGTATGGAATTTGGTGATTAATATGAAATGTGAAGTTGGTTACCTTAAATATTCTGCTGTAATCTTGTTGTTTTGGTATGTCTTTTTAGAATTTATATAATTCAAAATAAATATGGAGAAATGAATGGAATTTCAACGGTTTTCCTTAAAATGGAAAATAAATAAAAAATAAAAAAAACCCACATTGTAAGCAAACAAGTCATTCTTCATCGTTATTTTTAACGTCTTTTGCGTCCAAAACAAGTTGTCTCTTCTCAACTCCCCTCCGCTTCATCCATTTATTTTTTTTCTTATTTCTATAAATACTCCAAAACACACGTTATAGGGTAGTAGAAATGAAAGCAGCAGGGTTGGTGGCAGTGTTTGCAGTTTCAGGAAGTGTAGTTTTCATTGCACACCAACTCCACAAACGTCTCCTCTCAGATTTCATGAAGAAGATTGAATTTGAATTGTGTGGTAAACATTTCTACATTTACACCACTTTTTATCTTTTTTTTACAGTGCGTTGCATTCTGGGTCTCGTTTTCTTTTGTACATGTGTGTGTGTTTGTTTCAGGAAGCAGAAAATATGAACAAAAGAAAAGGGTTGGGTTTGCAGACGATGTGATGAGGGTGCCATCATCCAATAACAAAGAATACTGCAACATGAACCATAGCCTCAGCCTGCCAAAGCTGCAGGGTAATAAAGCAGCTGGTGAAGATGATCGTCAGACTGATCAGGCTCAGGCTCAGCAGCTCCTGGAAATGTCAAATTCCATGCCCCTCAACAGGCAGGTTTTATACAAAGGAATTCTTCAATATAAAACCCGCCATATTTGAAACTTCCTTTTCCTTTCTTGTTCTTTAGGAGATTAAATAGAAGTTAGTACAACTTCTTCTTTATTGTTGAGTAGGAGATGAAGTTTTGATTTTAGCAGTAGGGGAAGTTCTCTTTCCATCTAAACATTCTCTTTTCTTTTTTCTTTGGTGTGTTCAGTTTTCATGCTTAAATTATCTTTGAATTATTCAATTTTTTTCATCTCTAAGAAAAAAGGGCACCCTCTGGAAATGGACAATGATTGAAACTCTCTTGTTTCTTTGACTAAAACTGCTTTTTGCCAATAACAGAACTGCTTGTTTGTGTAGGCATTTAATTGAAGAATGTAAGATGGTAAGAAATTTTCCGTTTACTTTTAAGTTACACATCCACAAGTAAACATTTGCTGCTTTAAGTCTTCTTGACGTAAGGAAGAATTGCCTACTATTTTTTTCGTTGACAAACAAATATACATCTAATTTAGGTTTGATATTATTTTAAGGTGACTGCTACCAACTAAATTAATTACATCTAAAAATGTTTTTAGTTGGAGGCATTAGACACCTACACATTTTTGGGTTTGTCTTTTTTTTCCTTTTTTTTCATTATAAGATAATGGTTAAATTTTAATTTTGACCCCTATTCTATGCTAAAATTTAGATTAAATCTATATGTTTTAATTTTTTACATAATTTGGTCTCTCTACTTTTATAATGTCATTAGTTAATCAACATTATTAACTATTTCAATTACAATTACAATGCATTCGTAATTTTAAGAACACTATTCTAAAAAAATTATTTTATAATGACAATTTCAAATGGGTATTTTTTTTTAAATCACATTAATATTTTTAACACTAATTTTTTTACATCACTATCAAGTAAGTTTTAAAAAAAATGACAAACCAATTAATTTAACCAGAAAATTTTTAACTATGGTAACAGTTAGACTTAAATTTTTAAATTGAAAAGTACAAGGGCTAAATTCCTGAAATTAAAAATAGGAGATTAAATTTCAAATGTATGAAGTGTGTAGCAACTTAAAAGACATTTTAATCTTTAATATTTACTCTATAATTTGGCATAGACAAATAATTAACTCAATGCAAAGCATAAGACCATACTAGTTAGTATAAGATTGTTTTTGTTTCATTGAAAACAACTTTCAAAAAATGGGTTGATTTTCTAAAAAAAAAATTTGATATTTTAGTGTTTGGATGATTATGTGTAAAACATTTTTTGTTGTTTGGTAAAATATTCTGAAATCATTTTCTAAAAGTTGTTCATAGTGACACAAACACAACATAAATATATTTGTTACAAAATATTGTAGTAGCATTTTCTTTTGATATATGGAATTTATTTTATAATAACTAATATCATAAATTAACTTAATAATAAAAATGTCTAATTAAAATTTAATTTATATTACATAAATGAGAGTGGATAGTGACACGTTAGAGTTGGAAAAAATAAATGAACTTAAGAATGACCTAAATAAAAACTCATATTTATATAATTAAAATATTCATATTTTATACGGTAAAAAATTTATTATTGAATATTTATAAATTGTAATATATATTTATTATTAAAATATTAATATAAATATTCTTAAATATATAATTTAAAATATTATTTGAAATTTAAAATCATTACTATTAAAATTTATTATTAAAATAAAATTATAATATTTAAATAATTTATTAAAAATAATTAATTATATTATTAAATATTTATTTTTAATAATATTAAACATTATAATATTTTATATATTTAAATATTTTAAAAATAAAAATTATTTTAAAAATAATAATACTATATTTGATTCCAGTTAATTTTTATGTAAAAAAATTATTCATAAACCAGCATTTTTCGCAAAATGACTTGAGTTTTCTTGATATGATAAATTTAATGTGAAAGATGAGAGTAATTAAATTGTTTTTAAAAAAATAAAATTATAATATTTAAAGGGTAAATCATTTAAAAAAAAACTTATTTTCTATTACATGTAAGTTATTTTGATTGACCCAATTAAATTTCATGAAAGAAACATAAAAAAATAGAAAAACAAACACAAACTTAATTACAATTAATATAATACATTTAATGTGAAAGATTAGAGTAATTAATTTATTAATTTATTATTATTTACAGTTTTATGCCTTCGCCATGATGGAATCTATAGGTTTTTTTTTTAAATACAAAAATAAGATAAAATTTGAACAATAAATATATTTAACGCGACTCGAACTCAGATCATATCTAGAATAATGAATACCTTAATTATCAAGTGATCACATGAATTCAAAATCTACAATTGTTAAAGAGGAAAAATAACAAAAATCTTGAAGATTCTTCTTAATCCAACAAGTGGTGAATTAGGATTCTAGAATTTAATTTTATGTTATTGACATTAATTCGATGTTAGATTTACTAATTATTTATTTAATTTTATTTCAATATGAAAATTAAAGAAAAAAAGAAATTAAATGTCCACCTCTTGATCGCAAAAGGCGATATATAATTCACATGGAAAGGCACAAAACCACTAGTTGCCAAAAAGAAATATAAAAAAGATATGAGCCACCAATGTTCTGGATATTGTTACCAAAAAAACTTATTTGTTTAGTTATTTATGGCATCTTTTGATATTTTTATGAGATTTCGTGCAGTAAATTGGGTATAATTTAGAAAGACTTTCTATTAAATAACTCAAAAAAAAATTAGTGTCATTATCTTTACTTATTTACAAAATATGCAATTGAGTGGTTTAATACATAAATATTTCTACATTATTTATTTCATATTATGTGGTCAACTGAAACAAAATTCTAGAACCCTATTTTGATCACATTAGCTTAGGTTATACGGACTACAAACGTATATATAAACATAACAGATCTACTCATACAATGTGTAAATTTATTTAATATTTTAACAATTCATCACGTAATTTATGTCAAATTTGATGTAAATTTAAATTTTTTAACTATTTGTTTTATATTAAAATATCAACTTTATATTTTAGATCAATATGATAGAGATATCAGATTAATTCAAAATTTTACATGCATGACAAATACAATTATATTAATAAATTCAAAGGTTGGATCAATAAAATATTGAGATAAATAGTTATGGAAGTGTGTGTAAAACTATTTTAATTTTTATATTATGTAAGTAGATCTCTCCCCATATAAATATATATATTGAAGATAAAACTTATGGTTTTGTGTGTGGAATTAAGAGAACACAATTTTGTTTATTAGAGGAATATTTATGAGTGCAATTATTTTGTAATAAAATTGTTTTATCAGTTTGAGCTAAGCTTTTATTGGAGAAAGTTTTGGTGGGAGAGTTCCTTTATTATTATTGTATGAGAGTGAGGTTGCAACAAGCGTGAGTGAGATTGAGCTTAAATAATCTCTTGTACCATAGAAATTGTATTGCATTACTATTTGAGAAAGACCCCATAGATGTAAGATTGGATCCAAATTGCATAACCAAGTGATTGTGTTCATTGTTTGCTTTTCAAGTTTTAAGTTGTTTTTATAAGTTGCAACTCACCATAACAACTTAAATAGTAAATCAACACTTACAATTTGTCTCATAGATAGACATCAAACAGATTCGATGAAGATCATATTGTTGATTTGTTGAATCATGGAAATAAGTTCAACACCCCTAATCTGGTTTGATCGTCGAACTTAAGTTATAGGATGCTACAACATATAACGGAATAGTTACAACCAAAACCAACATTTAACAATCAATCCAAACATTAAACACTTCATAATTTAAGTATGTCATGATCTATAATCAAATCTGAGTCTCAAACGAGTTTATGAAAGCTTTTGAATCAATCCGGAAGCAATCAAGGACTTAATTGAACATATATAAAAAAAGTATGAGAATTTCTAAAAATATGGGTCACGCGGTCGTGTGGCCAGGCCATGTGAAAGGCTGCGACTGTGTGTGCAATGATCACACGACTATGTGGCTAGACTGTATAATTAACTGTAACTGTGAGGGACACATGCATTTCGATTCTAAAATAGCACACGTCCGTGTCACTAGCCCTATGAGACAAAAAGAGGTCATTTGAAGCATAGCACAATCATTCTCAAGATAGAATCTAAATGTACATTTTAACCAACATCAATTGTCTACTTAAACATACACATATCATGCCAAAATATACCTTGCAAACATCCCTAAATGCCTAACCAATATGTCACATTTGACACCACTATATAACAAAGTTAAATCAATCCATTCATGCATTGCCTATACAATCATCATATCAACCTTATTTCAAGTCATAGAACACATTCAAATTAATAATACCCATCTTCATATCATATAAACATATGTATAACTCAACTATCCAAAACAACATCATAAACTTTGCTTTTATACATACACATATAATCATATCAAAATGGGTAAGTTTATACATTTTAATCCTTAACACATATAAACATATTTACACCTATTACATACCACTTATAACTAGTCAAAACGGTTACAATAATAATGCTTGTGTGAACTTTGTAAAGGATTAGGATACATATGGCATGCCATTAGGCTCGAATATAAAAATGATTAGGGGTTTACATGGTTAGTTGATATCCAACATTTGTTGCAGATTCTCGATTCATAAATGTCAACTTGTGTGAGCAACTCTAATCATTGTCAGCTTGTGTAAGCACTATAGTCCTGTGTATCCGAGTTTTCAGATTACTAAGGTTCCCTCAAGTAGGAAAATGGTAACTAAATAGAAATGACATGGTTGAAATGATTGAATATGAATGAAATTATATGTGCTTGCAAATTGAGTATAATTTGGTTAGTATATGATATAAGATGAATTGTTACATATGTATATGACTGTTTTATAAGTTCATGGCATGTAAATGAACTAACTTGTTGGATGCATTTGTTGAATTGCATATGAAAGTATAAGGATGTCAAACGATTGCGATGCTTTATTCCAATGTGTTTTAATAAATTAATTTTTGAAATTTCAAGGTAAGATAAGTAAATTTCATATGGACTTACTAAGCACTCGATATGCTTACTCTGTTGCCTCCATTTTTCCTTATAGATTGTTGACTTGCGGAGTATGTCTATTGGATCATCAAGAAGCTCACATTATCTCGTTATTGATTTTATAGTCTTTCAATCATTTTAAAACTCAATTTTGTGGCATATACACAGGCGTTTGTTTTGGTTAACTTTGTATAATGACATAGCTTGAAATCTATGTTAGGTATGATTGCAATATAGTAAAGCTTGCTAATATGATATGCTTTTGGTTAAGTGGAATGAGTTGTGTGAATGGCATGTTGAGTATGAAATGGTATATTGAAATAATTATATTGAATGATCAAATGTATGATTGATTAGGTTGAATTTGATTAAGTTAGATTGTAATGTTTTTTAGGCCAAATTGATGTTATATTGGATTGATTGATTGATTGGGAAATAGTTAGATGCAATGCTTGGAATGTGTTTTGGTATGATTTTATGAAAGTAAGGTTGTGCAATTATGCACCAAACTTAAAGTTGGATAGGTAGGCATGAAATAGATACTAAATGGCCTAATTTGTACCAAAAACAGAGTCCATATCGTGATGTCGAGCAATAGTCGTCGCGATGAACTCTAGACTTTAAGCCACGGTGTGATGAGGAACCCTATCGTCATGATGAGGCTAAGTCAATATGTCACATCGCGACGTTGGCCCGAAATTTTAAAACTTTTACAAATTTATCCTTGTTCGATCTTGAGCTAACTTTAGAGCATACATAGGCTCGTATAAGACCCGAGAAAAGGTGAATATCATGTTTATGGTTTGAAATGTTTATGTCTGCATGTATTATGATGTAATTTGAATTTTAAATGTTTATAGTTGCTCAGACAATGGATGTGACATCATGTAGCTCAGACCCGATGATCAGGTCGGGCAATGAGTGTTATAGTGTCATTCCTTCTATGAAAATTGTTCTAACGGAGAAACAAATCATTGAAGATTGGATAAAATATGATCATGCAAGTTAGATCCCCTACTTTATGGAAATTAGATCGAATGACTTGATGGAAAATATTAAAGATCTCTTATTTATCTTACACTTTATTAGGATATTTGTAGTCCTATCTTGGAGGCTATTTTGTTGGGGATTTGTATTGTAATTGATTCATATGTTGGCAAGCCTTAAACACACACACACACATATATAAGGCTTGTGTAGGTTGGAAATATGAAAATTTTAACACTTAACCTATTCATTGGGAACTTGTTTTGGTGGGTGCATTTTGTAAAAAAACAAGAGAGTCATTAGGTTTTACAAGCTAAGTTTTCAAAGGAAAAACTTAGTGGAGAGTAATATAGATCTTAAGTACAAGTGTAATTCTACTACACTAGTGAGTGGTAGGCTTAAATCATTCCTTGTATGTGGTTGAAGCTGGTAGATTGACTCTCTAGCTAAGGTCACATAGACTTAGGTGACTACTGAATCGTGTAACAAAATGTTTTGTGTTACTATTCTTTAGTTGTTATATGCCTCAGTTATGACCAATGTAGTCG
Source organism: Gossypium hirsutum (assembly GCF_007990345.1). Taxonomy (NCBI): domain Eukaryota; kingdom Viridiplantae; phylum Streptophyta; class Magnoliopsida; order Malvales; family Malvaceae; genus Gossypium; species Gossypium hirsutum. The sequence goes on from NC_053432.1 coordinate 72,271,138, forward strand.
GTTCGCACCGATTCTAGCCAGTTTGCACCATTCCAATAGTAAATCAGTGCAACCAACTCTCGTTTCGACACCAAATAAAATTTTGGTTTGTATCAGTCGCATCGGCCCGTTTCACCCAATTTCGATTTTCCAAAATCGTTGACAAAACAACATGAGTGATAAGCATATTAATTGACATGATTCTTGTGTTTAATTTAGTTTATTTCTGAATTAATCCCTGATTAATTGGTGTTTTTATGATTTAATTTTTTTAGAGATGCAATTGGTCAAAAACGAGTAAAAAGGGGCCAAATTGAAAGACAAATTATTGAATCGGGGCCAAATCAAAAGGGTGGAGAAAGCCAAGGATTTATTATATGTTTTGACTTTGTAAAAAGCTAAAAATAGGAAGATAATATTTTTTTATTTTATTATTTATTATTTTATTTTATTTAATTTTATTAATTTAGGATAGACTATTTTTAGTAAACCCCATGTATATAAATAAGGGCTTTTAGTTCTTAGGAAATCATCCCTTGTCTTTACATTCCTATTTCATTTTGGAATTGAATTACTCTCTCTCTTGTATTTACTTCTTCAATTTGGAATTGGAATATCATTTCATTTCTCTTCAATTTGACGTTACATTTTGTAGCATTGTCTCCAATTTTTGTTTCTTTTCCAGAATTGGGTCAATTGCTCTACAAGTCCTTTCCATTCATTTCTTCACCATAATCATCAAACTTCTTTCCAAGCTCACAAAGCATGAACAATTTCATGCTTAACTAAATTCCATCTCAGCTTTAGGTTGGTGTTCTTTTCGATCGAGGATCGTGAGATTCGTACCCGTGCTTAAAATCCTTCCAATCGGTATTCACCTTTTTCTTAAGTATCGGGATTGACAACTCATCCCTTAAGGATAATTCGATTTCAAGTCAAAAAGAGCTCGTTGGGTTGGAGTCGTGTTTTCTGACAGTTGGAGAAACGAATCAGTCGTGTTGTATTTAGATCTCCGAGAACAAATCGAGAAAGAGGTGATCGGGTTTAAATGACCCACGCGATTGAGGCCGTTAATTCGAGTTGGGTTCTTCAGAACGCAAGGCTACTGAAATCTTGAATCGAGAACACGTGTATCTCGATTAGACTGTCGGTAAGGGTTGTAGAAGATAATATTGATAAGATGACTAATGTTGTTCAAAACTTTCTTTCAGATAAAACAGGCCCAGCTCGGTTATGCGGAATTTGCACCAAGCCAGACTACCCGACGGATTCTTGCCTGATTTTACAGGAGGATTCGACCAAACAAGCGAATGTCGTCGGAAACTTTCCAGGACCGCCCCAAAGACGGTATGACCCCTTCTCGAACTCGTATAATGTAGGGTGGAAAGATCACTCGAATCTCAGTTATGGAACGAATCTGCGATTCAATCAACCGTTTCAACAGAGGCCGCTGCAGAATCAATAGATATCACCCCCAAAGTCATCTTTGGAAGCCATAGTGGAAAGGTTAGCCAACAGTACTGAGAAATTCCAACAAAAAACTGACATGCATTTGCAGGAATTAGACAAGCAAGTGAGCAAACTCGCGCTCACGATTAGCCGTTTGGAGTCCCAAGGTAAGCTACTATCCCAGACTGAGCCAAATCCTTGACACAATGCAAGCGCTATGACACTAACGAGTGAGAAGGTTTTGGAACCCGTACCTGATGCAAGTTGCAGCTACGACACTAATCGCGCCCACGAACTAGTCAAGATAGAGAGAAACTTGATGCAGAGGCTCCAGTAGAGTCGATACCACAAAAGTCATTTGCAATACCACCTCCGTTTCCCGGAAGACTTGTTCAATGTAGGAAGGAGCGAGACGAGAAGGAGATCCTCGACACCTTTCAAAAGGTGGAAATCAACATACCTCTTCTTGATGCAATTAAACAGATCCCAAGATATGCAAAATTCCTAAAAGAATTATGCATGAGTGAAAGGAAACTTTTAGGAAATGAAAAGGTAAGTGTCAGAGAAAATGTCTCCTCCGTTCTGCAACGGAAAATACTATCCAAATGTAAGGACCAAGGTATGTTTTTCATATCCTGTAAAATAAGTAGTGTTGGTATTAAAAAATCAATGTGTGACTTAGGCGGATCAATTAATGTTATGCCTTTGTCAATTTATAAACTACTTAACGTGGGTCTTTTAAAGGAAATAGGTGTGATAATCCAGCTTGCAGATAGATCTGTGGTACATCCGAAGAGAGTATTAGATGTAATACCCTGAAAATTTTTACAGTTATTGAAAAAGTGCATTTCCGGATCTCCGTTTCTGAAAAATAAATTCGTAAATATTTTTAAATATTTACGAAGTTAAGAGAGTGATTAATTAAAGTTTAATGAAGCAAATTAGCTTAAATAAAGGATAATTAGATAAAAGGATTAAATTGAATGAAGTATGAAAGTTTAATTATAGGATATAGAAATTGAAAGGACTAAATAAATAAATAAGCCAAAGGAGTGCCAAGTGTATGGCAAAAATAAAATACATGTGTAATAAGTATTATATATACATTTGTAATACATGTATGTATTTACTTATTATTTAAGTAAATAATTAATGTATTTATTATTATTAAATTGATATTATATGATGAATAGATTAAATAAAGACAAGTGTATGGTAATGATTTGGTACAAATGTATTAATAAAAAAATACATACATTTGCAATATATTTATCTGATATTAAATGGATATTTATTATTTAGTGAAATATATTTATTAAATAAATAATTATATTATAATATATTTATATGATAAATAAATGTAAAATGACAAGTGTATGGTGAGGATGAAATACAAATGTAATAATATATGTGTGCCCAAGTGTAAAATAAATATTTGATATTAAGTATATATTTAATAAAGTCATTATTATTATTATTGTTATTATATATTATATATATAAAGTAAAACAAAAGAAAAAGAAATAGAGAATGAGACGAAACAGGGGAAAGAAAGGAAGGAAAGAAAAATAAAAGGAAAATTGGGGTTTTTGAAGCCTTAAGCTTTATTAGGTAAGTCAATTTGATCCCTTTTCTTAAAATTTTGATGTTTATGGAATTCTAGAGAAGAGTACTACATGAATTATATCAAAAATTAGGAAGTTAATGAATTTTTATGTGTTGATTAAGTTGAACAAAAAGATGAATTAAGGGTTAAATTGATAGAAATTCAAGTTACAAAATGAAATAAGGATTGAATTGTAAAGTGATTCATAAGTTTTATGCTTTAAGGACTGAATTGAAAGAATTTCGAAATTATGGTTTTATGATGAAAAATAGATAATTATGTCTAATTTTGGTTAAAAATTGAGTAGAAATAAAGTATAAATTAAGATAGAAAAGTAAGTGAATTTAGTTAGGATTAAATTGAAATTAAAAGTAGAAAATCAACATTTTGCACTAAGACTATTTTGGACAGCAACAGTAGTTTAAGTTTTAAAAATCACCAAAAATTGTAGAAATTGAATTATAGGATTAATAAAATATATAATTAAAGCTTATTGAGTCTAGTTTCTTATAGAAGAAACGGTGTAAGCAATTGAATTGTAAATTATGAGATATAATGAATTTTGTGAGACAATGTCAGAATAAATTCGGGTTCCCCTGTTCCGACTTTGGAAAATCACTAAAAATTGGATAGAAATAATTAGAGGCTTAAATTTATATGTTTAGAATCAATAATGAGTCTATTTTCAGGAGAAATCAATGGGAATATTATCCGAGTTCTTTACTATGAGATAATTAATTTTTAGTGAAGAAGGGTCGGAACTGTCAGACAGCAGAATAGGGGTGAATTTAAAGAATAAACTGTACTTATTGGCTAAACAAAAAATTCTAAAAATTTTATGGTAAGAATATATATGAGTCTAGTTTCAGGGAAAGTTATAGGATCCTAATTTTGAGTTCTATAGATCCAGATATAAATAATTTAGTGACTATGATGCAGATAGACAGCTTGAATATTCATAAAAGTAAATAATAAAAATTATGGATAATGTTACTTACAAGTGTGTTATCCACATTAAGGATGTGGAATGGAGAGGAGGAGGAGGAAAAATATGTATGAATATTCGTCTAGCATGGCTAATTTTTATATTTTAGGCTCGGGGACTAAATTGAATAAAAGTAAAACTTTATGGGCAATTTTGTAAAAATGTCAGAATTGACCAAATTGCATGAAATGGATTATTTTATCCTTTAAATTACAAAATGTAAATGAAATTATTAATTTAGTTCAAGATCGGGGGAAAACATGTTTTAGAGATTAAATTGAAAAGTGTTGAAATTATGGAAAATTCTGATATTTTATAGAATTCATGGACTGTTATCAATATATATGAGAATAATAGCTGAAAATAAGGATTAAATTGCAAGAATTTTATTTTCCTGACCCTAAGGATGAAATCGTCATTAATTAAAAGTTTAAGGGCAAAATGGTAATTTTGCCTAAAGCATTAATTAAATGCATTAGAATATGAAATGAATGAAAATGATGATCAAATTTATTTATAAAGATCCGGGCGACTCAAATATGAGACTTGATCGTGGAAAAGAAAAGATATTGGATTAATGAAATTATAAACACAAACAAGCAATGAGGTAAGTTCGTGTAACTTGAATTATATTCTTAAATGCTTGAGATTGCATGTTATTGATGTGAATATGATTTGAATGTTCATTGTATGAAAATTAATGAAACATTGATATATTTGATAAAAAGGGGAAGAAATTCCGGTTGAAAGAAAGGAAATTTCGATAGATCTCTGAAAAGGAATTAACGGTAAAAAAAAAGGATCTAGCCCAGATGGGTGATCCTAGCCTGATATAGCCCTCACGAAGAATATGTGTAAAATAGGTTTAGCTCGGATGGGTAATCCGAATTAGGGTCTGAATTTAGCCTGGACTGGTAATTCAGATCCAAGCTCATTAGAGTAATTGTCATTACAGGAGATATAGCCTGGACTGGTAATCCCGAAAATACTCTATGAGTTTATATTACAGGGGATTTAGCCTGGACTGGTAATCCCACTGTAAGGATGAGGTTCGCGGGAGTGTGCTCTCTGATATGAAATGTGTAAGACCATGGTTGAAAGATACCATGGCAACCTGATATGAAATGTGTAAGACCATGGTTGAAAGATACCATGGCAACGTGATATGAAATGAACAAGACCAAGGACACCATGGCAACATGACAGAAAATGAGTAAGACCATAGCTGAAAGACACTATGGCATCATGTCAAAGATAAATAAGGCCGTGGATGGGAGATGCTATGACATCTGTTGAACAATTGATATTCAGGTAATATGTATCAGATGACGAATGATTATATGAAATGGTTGTGTGAAATGTTTACAAGAACTGGTCATATGGAAATATATGTACAAAATAGTTGTATGAAATAATTATGAAGATAGATAAACGAAAAAAGTATAAGTACATGGAATATAATTTATGTTAAGATATAAGCTATTACCGGAATAAATATACATAAAATATATGGAAATGATGGAGCATGAAATATTGACATAATGAAATGAATGATATATGCTTATGAAGAAACGGTAAGAGCATGATATGTTTCATGACATGTACATATATGATTATCTTTGATATGCTGATACAAGGAAATTATGTAAGTTGAGACTATTATTAAACTAAGTGCGATATGTCGAGAAAATAGATATATCAATGTTGAATTTATATGAGATATGTGCATGTATACTAACAATGTTACTGTTTGATACTTATACAAGTGCCAAACAGTTGATTGAATGGTAATATATTTATTTATATGATGCATTGAATCGGTAAGTATTTAAGTTTTTTTTAGTGATCTGTAAATGGTAGTAATGCTCCGAAACCTTGTTCTGGCAGCGGATACGGGTTAGGGGTGTTACATTAGAGGACGTTCTTGTCAAGGTAAACGAGCTAATATTTCCTGCATACTTCTACATTATCGACATGGAGGATGACAATTCAGCCAATTCATCAGACATACTTCTCAGAAGGCCATTTTTTAGTACCGCCCAAACGAAGATCGATGTACGAAGTGGGATACTCACTATGGAGTTCGATGGGGAAGTAGTGAAATTAAATGTCTACAAGGCCATGAATCGTCCTAACATGATTTCTAATGTTTCTAACATTGATATTATTAATCTTTTAACCGAATTACATTTGGAATAGCATGACAAAGATGAATTACGATCTGTCCTTTGTAAGAGTTTAGGCTTTGAAGCCATTAAAGAAGTGGAGAAGTGGATGACCATTGAAGATTTTGTTCACGAAACAGTAACTTATATGGAGGCGTCGCAACTACGGAAAGCTTCAGGTAAAACTTTTGAGTTCTCTCCCTCACAAACTAAGCTCGTACCGTCTGTATTGCAGGCTCCAGAGTTAGAACTCAAACCACTCCCAGGCCACTTGAAGTATGCTTTTCCCGGTGAAGGAAATACATACCGGTAATAATCTCGAGTAAACTCTCGAGGGTAGAAGAGGAAAACTTGGTGCGAGTTCTTAGGGACTATAAAAAGGTAATTGGATGGACGATAGCCGACATCAAGAGATTGAGTCCCTCAAATTGCATGCACAAAATTCAAATGGTGGATAATGCTGTACCTAAAAGAGAGACTCAAAGGCGTCTCAATCCGCCCATGATGGAAGTGGTGAGAAAAGAAGTCCAAAAGCTACTTGATGTCGGGATGATCTATCCCATTTCCGATAGTAATTGGGTTAGCCCAGCCCATGTAGTACCGAAAAAGACCGGTGTAACTGTAGTTGAGAATTCGGCAAGTGAGATGGTTCCCACTCGGGTCTAAAACAGGTAGAGAGTCTACATTGATTACAGGAAGTTGAATTCCTTAACTCGGAAAGATCATTTTCCACTCCCTTTTATTGACCAGATGTTAGAACGTTTAGCTAGAAAGTATCATTACTATTGTTTGGATGGTTACTCAGGTTTTTTTCCAAATCCCAGTGGCATTAGAGGATCAAGAGAAGACGACGTTTACGTGCCCATTTGGCACATTCGCTTACAGACGGATGCCGTTCGGACTCTATAACGCACCAGCCACTTTTCAAAGGTGCATGGTAAGTATATTTTTGGACTACGTTGAGAAAATTATCGAGGTGTTCATGGATGATTTTACTGTACATGGTGAGTCTTTCGAGGTATGTCTGACTAATCTTGTAAAAATTTTGGAAAGATGCTTAGAATTTAATCTTGTTCTAAATTATGAGAAATGTCATTTTATGGTAGACAAGAGATTAGTTCTAGGTCATACTATTTCTACTGAGGGAATTTTTATTGATAAAACAAAAATCGACATCATTAACTCACTACCATACCCCACAACTGTGAGGGAGGTTCAATCTTTTCTTGGTCACGCAAGTTTTTACAGGTGGTTTATTAAGGACTTTTCAAAAATTGTGCAACCTCTTTGCCACCTATTACAAAAAGACAAGGAATTCGAGTTTGACCAATCGTGCAGAGAAGTGTTTGACACGCTAAAACATAAGCTTGTTTCAGCACCTATTGTTCAACCACCGAATTGGAGTTATCCTTTCGAGATAATGCGCGATGCTAGTGATCATAGTGTGAGGACAGTCTTTGGACAAAGGATCGAGAAAGATCCACACGTCATCTCCTATGCCTCTAAAACTTTGGACGCTGCCCAAAGCAACTATTCAACCACTGAAAAAGAGTTTCTAGCTATAGTCTTTGCCTTAGAAAAATTTCATTCATATTTATTAGGAACTAAGATTGTAGTTTTTTCTGATCATGCAGCCCTCAAATATCTGATCGGGAAGAATGAAGCAAAATCGAGACTCATAAGGTGAATACTACTTCTTCAAGAAATCGATCTCGAAATAAAAGATAAAAAAGGACATGAAAATTTGGTGGCTGACCATCTGAGCCGAATTCCTCATTCAAAGGATGTTACACCACTTAAAGATGATTTTCCGGATGAAAACTTGCTTGCTGCCCAGACGATTTTTCCTTGGTATGCAGATGTGGTGAATTATCTTGATACATGTATGGTCTCTCCTAACTTATCGCAATCTGAAAAAGACAAAATCAAACGTGAGTCTTGATACTATATTTGGGACGACCCCTATATTTGGAAGTACTGTTTTGACCAGGTAATTCGTCGATGCGTTCTTGAAATTGAGGTAAAATCAATTCTATCCTTTTGTCATTCTTATGCATGTGGTGGACATTTTGGTCCCAAACGAACTGCGCATAAAGTACTCGAATGTGGACTATATTGGCCAAATTTTTTTCGTGACGCATATCTGTTTTGCAAAACTTGTGAAAAATGTCAAAGGGTGGGAAACTTGAGCCGAAAAAATGAAATGCCTCTAACCCCTGTGCATGTCTGTGAAATTTTTGATATATAGTGCATTGATTTTATGGGCCCTTTTGTCTCATCGTTCGGTAATGTTTATATTTTACTTGCTGTTGACTATGTGTCAAAGTGCGTGGAAGCAAAAGCCACTCATCGTGCTGATGCCAAAACAGTAGTCGATTTTCTAAGAAGTTATATTTTTTCCAGGTTTGGCACACCGCGAGCTTTGATCAGCGATCAAGGGACGTATTTTTGTAATAAAATAATTAATACGCTTTTGAAAAAATACGGAGTGGTGCAACAAGTCACTATAGCTTATCACCCACAATCGAACGGTCAGGCAGAAATGTCGAATCGAGAAATCAAGTTGATTTTAGAGAAGACCATTAAGCAGATAGATAATACTGGAGTTTGCGACTTAAGATGCATTATGGGCATACTGAACAGCTTATAGATGACCCATGGGTATGTCTTCTTATAGACTAATTTTCGATAAACCATGTCATCTCCCTGTTGAGCTAGAACATAAGGTATTTTGGGTGGTCAAGCAATGCAACATGAAGTTGGAAGCTACAGGTAAGCATCGTAAATTACATATCCAGGAACTTGAGGAAATTCGACGAGAAGCGTATGAGAGTGCCCAAATTTACAAAGATAAGGTCAAAACGTACCATGACTAAAAGATAAACTGCAAACAATTTATGGTAGGACAGAAAGTATTACTTTATGACCCTACATTGAGAATTTTTGCAGGTAAGCTTTGGACTAAGTGGTTAGGGCCTTTTATTGTTACTCATGTATTTCCACATGGTGCAGTTGAGGTTAAAAGTGAAGAATCCGAAAAAATTTTCAAAGTCAACGGGCAGCGATTAAAGCCTTTTTACGAAAACTTTCAAGTTCACTTGGTTGAGGAATTAGTCCTCGAAGAGTTGGCTGAATAAATTTCCAGGTCGTTGAGCTAACGACGTTAAAAAAAACACTTTTTGGGAGGCAACCCAAACTTATTTATTCTCATTTATTAATTTTTTAAATAAATTTAGGGTGTAAATAAATTAATTCCTATTTAACTCAGTCAATTTGATGTTTCCAAGAACAATATGGAGGTCATGAATTCCTAAAAAGACGAATAATAATGGTGGCGTGAGCACGACTTGCTAATTTGGTGACAGTTAAAAAAAAACCCAAATTCCCTAACCTTCATGAAATCCTCAAAAAAAAACCAAAATCCACTAAATTCCTACCCAAACCCATTTACCCACATACCAAAATACCAAAAAGCCCAAGTCTAATAAATATCCACCTCACTTAACCTAAACCCAAAGAACTAAATAACCCACCAAAACTCACATCTAACACCCATCCATCAACCCAAAACAATTAACGTACCTACCCAAATAAACCTACCATACCCAATACCCACATAAACCCAATACCCAAGATTGGCCCAATAACCAATACCTAACCCAATTACCTCACTCAACCTAAAATAAACCAACTAATAAAATAATAAAATTAAAACACCCAAATACCCAATTCCCCAACTCATCTTCTCTATCTTCTCCATCTTCTTCAAAACAAAACCTAAACTCAACACCAAGCCACGTCGTCGCCGCCGTCACACCCCCCATCGCCAGCCGCAGTCCTCGTACCCCGTAGCCGGCCTCGCACTATACCACTCCGCGCCACATTCGACGAACCCTTACCCACGCCCCACCTCTATTTTCTTTTCTTTTTCCCTCTTCCCTATGCCTTTCAACGTCGATCTCTATCACTGAGCTACCGCCGAACAGAGCCTTCCACCGTGCGTCACCGCTCCTCTCCTCCCTAAACCTCATTTTCTCTTCATCTTCTTCCTCAACAAAACAAAGAAAAAAATCTAACTCCCATTACTTAAACCCTCTCCAAAACCGAAACTACTAAAATACCCTCTAAAAAAATTGGCCCAACCTAAACGTTGCCACCGTCGCCGTACGCTGCCGCTACCATCATACGCTACCGCCGCCACTACCACTACTATCGCCTTAGTCACTAATACCGACTATTCGTGTCATCTACACAGACACCATGGTTCGAACACAGAACCAAACGGCTGACAACTTTTCGGTCTCACTCAATCAAAATTGGCACCAATTCTCCGCGCCTCCAGTCATCGATATAGCCAACGATAAACCTTCTCCACCTCCTCCTAGACGAACAGCCCCACCAACGAGAGCACGTCGCCAACAACGTTCGACTCCGGTCGAACTAGAACACTTGGACAGTAGCTCTGCTCTTTTCGAAAGGTCGACCCCTAGCCCTCAATCTACTTTATCTTTACTAACATATCATGCAGGTAACTCGGACGAGGCTTGAACATCTAGTGACCATGTCTACCCCTCTGCGAATGAACGTGTTGCCCAACACCAAACACGATCGTCCACTACTCGAAGTCGTTGACAACAGACACGTGAACCAACGACACCACTGTACAGCAGTATTGACGCTACTGAAAATTCAAGTCCACCCCCTCGCCCGACGAATATGTTCGACCAACACGAAATAGTCAACGTAATAGACGAGGTCGTGCCAACACCATTCCCATCGAAGGACGATTGCGAGGGTTTTTGGACTTTTCGACTTCAAAGCATCGCACACGATACGACGAAATTTGTCAACGCCCACTCCCGGTCTGTAAGCAAATCGATTCCACCACTCTTAATATACTAAATATTCATGATGCTATGACTACTTATTTTGATGCTATTGGTTGGAGCTGTTTTGCAAACATATCCTGTGATGCATATTATGAGTTAATATATGAGTTTTACACCACATTTAGCTTCAATACTACTGCATTACAGACTGTTGAAACACAAAACATTATCTATTTTCGTCTGCTTGGAAAGGACTTTCGAATGTCGATATCTGATTTTAATATTGCCATGGGTTTCATTGACCCTGACAATATTCAATCCGATTCCTATCATACTGCTCTGTTAGATATCCCGAGCGACTTTAATGCTCAAGATGCCTATCGTGTTTTAACCCATTCTAATCAACTTTATAATCCGAAAACCACAAAAGACTTATTGGTGCATGAACCTGCTTTAAGATATATTCACCGATTTTTGGCATTTAGTTTTTCAGTACGAAACGATTTGTCCTCTGTCTTAACGATAAATGAATTATTTTTCTTGTGGTGTATGCATTCCGGTTATAAAGTTAATTTAGGATATTGGTTTGTACGGAATTTTCATGCTATTTTGCGATGTAATCGTCTTCTAATACTTGGGTCGTATATTACGAACTTAACCTCTACACTTTTTCCCTCTGAAATCGATTTCTCATCCTTGACATGTGCATATCATATGGACAATCTAGATAAATATTGTTTGGATTCTATGAGTTTGCTTGTCGGCACCCCTACTGCGTATTATTTTGTTCCTCCAGGTACATGGGCTGCTCGTGGGAATATGGTTTTTCGCCGACGCCCACATTTCACTACTCGAGAACAAGAGGAACAACCTCCAACTTTGGAGGCCCGTTTAAGCCGAATCGAAGCTCGACTTGGAACAATGGAAACCCAAGTCTCCACATCCTCGACATCCTGTAGAATCATTTCTCCCAACATCAACAACGTCATTAACATATATGGGGAGTGTTCTTAACTTTTTCTTTTTATTTATTTAGGCTGCTGACTGTTATTTCATATAATATATGCTTGAGGGCAAGCATAGATTAAGTAGGGGGATGGATGGTAAATATGCATGATTTTTGCTGTACGTCTCTCTTTCGCATGTGTTTAGTCTTACGTTAAATTCATTTGATAGTTTATTTAATATTGAGCCTTTAATCTCATACTTAGTTAATTTGGACAATTGGGAAAATTATGAATTAAAATGTTCAAGTATATAGATTAGTCGACATTTGTGTTTTAAAGTTGATATATGTAGCTAGATTTTTTTCGTATAAATTGATTGTTTGGGAAAATTATATTTGCTTGTGCATAAATAAATAAATAAAGGTTCAAGTTATGAGTGAAGTTTCGAAAACGTGACCGGGTTGAGTAACCGGGGTAAGGTGCTTGGGTTGTCATCTTATCTCGCGTCAAAAGGTTTGAGTGACAAGTCGATAACTTATAAACATTCCACTAACTGAGCCTTCACAAAAAAAAATTAAAACAATAATAAATAAATAAATTTAAGACTATTTGAACCGAGTAACCAGGATAGGGTGCTTGGGTTGTCATCCTAGTTCGCGTAAAAAAGTTTGACCACGTCAATAATTTTATGTTTCTAATGCGTAGTTAATTAATAATACCTTGCGAATTATTGGATTCAAATTCAATTTAATGAAATTATTTAGTTCCCATGTTTCAATTTTATGACACTTGTTGATCAAACTTTATATCTTGAGCATTTATTTATTTTTGCCTAAGTTGTTTACATTGATTATGTATGTGGAAAAGAGGCTCGGTTTTTAATAAATTATAGAATAAATTTTAATGTTTGAAGGAACAACATGCTTGAGGACAAGCATGAGCTAAGTAGGGGGAGTTGATAAGCATATTAATTTACATTATTCTTGTGTTTAATTTGGTTTATTTCTGAATTAATCCCTGCTTAATTGGTGTTTTATGATTTAATTTTGTCAGAGATACAAGTGGTCAAAAATGAGCAAAAAGGGGCCAAATTGAAAGACAAATCATTGAATCGAGGCCAAATCAAAAGGGTGGAGAAAGCCAAGGATTTATTATATATTTTGACTTTGTAAAAAGCTAAAAATAGGAAGATAATATTTACTTTATTATTTATTTTATTTAATTTAATTTTATTAATTTAGGATAGACTATTTTTAGTAAACCCCATGTATATAAATAGGGGATTTTAGTTCTTAGGAATCATTCATTGTCTTTACGTTCCTATTTCATTTTAGAATTGAATTACCCTCTCTCTTGTATTTCCTTCTTCAATTTGGAATTGGAATATCATTTCCTTTCTCTTCAATTTAACGAGACATTTTGTAGCATTGTCTCCAATTTTTGTTTCTTTTCCATAATTGAGCCAATTGCTCTACAAGTCCTTTCCATTCATTTCTTCACCATAATCATCAAACTTCTTTCCAAGCTTACAAAGCATGAACAATTTCATGCTTAACTAAATTATATCTTAGATTTAGGCCGGTATTCTTTCCGGTCGAGGATCGTGAGATTCGTACCCGTGCTTAAAATCCTTCCAATCGGTATTTACCTTTTTTCCTAAGTATCAGGATTGACAACTCATCCCTTAAGGATAATTCGATTTCAAGTCAAAAAGAGCTCGTTGGGTTGGAGTCGTGTTTTCTGCCAGTTGGAGAAACACATCGGCCGTGCTGTATTTAGATCTCTGGGAACAAATCGAGAAAGAGGTGATCAGGTTTAAACAACCCACGCGGTTGAGGCCGTTAATTTGAGTTGGGTTCTTCAGAACGCAAGGCTACTGAAATCTTGAACCAGGAACACATGTATCTCGGTTAGACTGTCGGTAAGGGTTGGTCTGCAGGACGTACCAGGACCAACTACGAGAGGAAGAATTGGTGGTTAGGACGTTCTTAATCACTATAACCAGCTTATCGTTTGAAGGAGAAGATCAATTTTCGATGATCGATTCTCAACACGGAATTTACCGAGTCTAAGGCTAAGGATCATTACATTTGATTGCAAATCCCAATTTAATTTTTAATTTATTTAATTACTTATCTTAACAGTTTTAATTATGTAATTTCTAATCAATTTCAAAATCCCCCGCTTTACTTATTTATTTGCTTATTTTTTAGCTAGTACGTTTTGAGTCGTGGGCACGACTCTAGCCACGACCCTTGACACGACATTCTGTTCATAAGATAAACTCGAAAGTTGATTAGAGTACCAATCCCTGTAGACTCGACCCTACTACCACTCTTACTACTATTTAGAGTATTTAGTAGGAATTATTTTTGGTAGATTCGACGCCCATCAGTGAGGGTGATAAGTGGAGGTGATATAAGAGAATTTAGTCATTTTCCTTTGGTATTAGTATACTAATTTATAACTAATGAGGTTTTGGTATTATTAATCAAGGTGGAATCATGAATGATTTTTATTTTGTTTTTTGCAAAAATAATATATTTGTAATTATATTATAATTGTGATTGTATTATGTTTATGATAATTAAGCTTTCAGAAAAAAGTAAAGTAATTAGTATTCCATCAAAAAAATTATAGTATTTTATATGTTTGTATTATTTTTTAGTTTAAATTTTACTATTAATTCTTTTACTTTATGAAAGTTGTAGATTTAATTTTTATATTTTAATTTAATTAATTTTAATCTTAATACTTTTTGATTTAATTACTATACTAATTTGTAGTTAACATGTGCAAAACCATAAATTATTTCTGTTTGGTTTTTCGTCAAGTATGTGTATTATATTTAAGATAATTAAGCCTTCAAAAAAAGAGTATAGTAATTTGTATCCATCAAAAAAAAAATTTATAGCTTTTTGTATGTTTGTATTATTTTTTTAAGGTGTAAATTTTGCTTTATATATTTTTCGACAGTTGTGAATTTAATTTTTTTATTTTAATTTAATTAATTTTAATCTTAATATTTTTTTGAATTGATCAATTTTAATTCTTATGCTTTTTTAAATTTGAAATTTTAATCTTAATCTAAACCGTAGCAAAATTAAGATGATATATGTTCTAAATTTGTATATATTAATATAATAATTTTATATTGTATTTTAATTGTTGTCATTTTTTGTCTATAAAAGAACTAAAATTAACTGTGGTAATAGGATTATGAAAATGTAAAATTATGGGTGGAATGTTGGGTATGCTGTATTACATTCTTTAGTTTATTTGAGCGAAATTTAAAATTTTGATGTTTGGTTAACAAAATGTAAGATTACCAATAAATATATTTTATTAAATTCTTCTTGTTATATAATTCTTTTTAATAAATTTAGTTCATTTAATAATTTTTAATTCCAATTTTCATAAAATTATAATACTTTAAACTTTTTATTACAATTTATATGGTAATAAATAAACATATAATATTGAAATAAATTTATAAATAATAATTATAATAATTCATGAAAAAAAAATTTTGATCAATTATGATTTATAAATCATAAAAATAAACCTAATTAAGAGATTAATATGAAATGTAATAATTATTGTGGAGTTATGCCTTACATTTTCAACAGTGTGTGATCTCTTCGTCCCAACAAACAACTAACATCACAACAAGAAGAGAGCCTTCATCCCAATGACGTGATGACCCCTTGTCCCGACAATGCGAATGCCACATCACGACAATGCGACGTGTTTCTTAAGTTTCTCAATTTTCTTCTCTCAGTTAAATTTGTTTTAGATTCCCACTTAAACTCTTATTAACCTAGGGATATTCTAGTCATATATGTCACGAATTTCAGCCAATATATGGGACTTAGTTACTCTATGTTTCATACAACAAAAATATTTAGATTGAGAGAATTTTGTTATTTGTTTTGTACGGTTTTTATTTTGAGTCTTCGGGTTTTCTTTTGATTCTCTCCATCTTGTGTATTCTCCTTTTATTATAGTGAAATCTCCTTTTGTCCGTAGATTTTTATCCTCTTTTGAAGAGTTTTTCTACGCAAAATTTGCATGTTTGATCTTTTTATTTTTATTTTATTTACTTGTTCGTTGTATACACGAGTTATTTCCCTACAATTATAATTTTAAAGTTCAACTTCTATTGTCTAAAGAGAGAATTTTGTTTTTAATTAGATTTAAAATTTATTTGAAAAAAAGAAATTAATTAAAATAATAAAAACAAAAGGTAAATTGAGTTAAAATTTTAAATTCCACCCATTATCTCAAATAATTTAAAGAATGGATGGTATCGAGATTACACTTTATATTTTGACATATTGACATTATTTGATAATATACAATTACGGGTAGTGAGAATATTTCAAATTTAAACAAAAACAACTTTAATCTGAAATATGATATTACAATACGTAATATTATATAGATTAGTCCCTATATTTTACAAAAGTTGGGCACAGTCCATGTACTTTTATTTAGTTATTTTTAGTCTTTGTAGTTTTTTAAAATTTTGGTTTTCACTAAATAATTACTATTAAATTTATTTAGTTAAATTTTGTTATTTTTAAAATCTAATGTAACAAACATATTATTATATGTATAATGTTACTTCAGTTCTTATTTTTACATATTACTTACTAAAAATCAAATTAATAAATTAATGATTGTGATTTATGAGAAAATTAAAATTTTAAAATTCAAACAATAAATAAACTTAAAATAATTCAAATAAATCTAATAATTAAACTTAACCACTACCACATCAATTAATAATAAAAATTTAAAAAATATATCCAAAAAATTCAGCAAACGAATTTAACCTCCAAACAATAATGTTACTCCTACTTGTACTATTTAGTTGTATACGTGTCAATACAGTGAAAATTCTGGCATCTTTTTTCACTCATTCAGTCGTACACTTTTGGGTGAAGCTGTTGCTTGTACCAAACGCGGAGAGGCGCGTGAAGTAGCCATTCTATGTGATAGGTTTCTATAAGACAAGTATGATGGCGGAATCTGGGCCCCACTTAGGATAGTCTAGAAGAATATAGATGTCTTCGTTTCATCATTGAGTTTTCCTTACGCACTTCATTAATCCATGGTCTTGATTATATGCAAATAGAACCAATGCTGCGGCCACCCTATGTTTTTTGTAGACCCTTGTCGAAAATAGAAGCCAAATTATTTCAGGTTAAATTATACTTTAGGTCCTTGCACTCTTTAAATTTGATTTTTTTTAATTTTCAGTAATTTTGTTTATTCTACTTTTTATTTCACAATTTAAATTTAATTATTAACACTATTAAAAGTATTATGTTAAATTTATTGGTGTAACATTTTGAAATTTTAAAAATATTCATTTAATAACCATGTAACAAAAAAATAGCTCATAATGAATTCAAATTTAATAAAAAAAATTAACAATGTTAATAATTAAATTTGTATTTTTAACATAAAAAATGAAAGAGACTAAATTCCTTAAAATAAAATAGAGAAATTTAGTTCAAAATGTATGAAAATTACAAAAAACTAAATTTCAAGTATGTTTAACCAATAAAATATATAGTATTCTTTCTTTTCTTTTCTTTTTTTGTGAAGAAAAAATCATAAAAGTTTAATCTAAATTTACAAAATCAAAAGCACCACTAGCCTTATATTTATCAATGGCTTCACTTAAACTTGTTAAGAGATTTGTCATCACGTTAACACCTTCCGCATTAGTAGGAACCGTCTTGGTCATCTTCTCTGTGAAAAAATTAAACACCCTAGGGATGTGTCTTACCAACCCAAAGGTCTTTATTATGTAATAGTTATTAAAAATGTCTAACTAGAGTTGAACTCAAACATTCTGGATTCCTCCCTTGAATTGCTTGGACTATTTCAAAGCTATCCGTATGAATCAACACCTTATCCATGCCTTGTTTTTGTAAAAGAATCAACCCATCTAAAATACCCCAAAATTTAGTATCAAAGACAAAACAAACTTCAAATAATAATTAAAGCCCAAAATCCAATTACCTAAATGATTCGGCATGTAACAAAAAACACGAAACTTGACCACCTTGTGAGAGGCAATTAAAATATTAAACAATCAATGGAGTCAAGGTCTACATAAACATGAGATAGGCTATTAGAATATTAAATAGACATAGACGCCTATGAAAATTTAGATCAAGGTAGTTAGTACTGTATAACGTATTATTTCTATCTTGTAACGCTACGTATTAGTGTTGACATATTTTGGTGTACTATTTTAGATTTATCGATATTTTAAAATATTTTTCGCATATATATTTATAATCTAAGTTTTAGTTTCCTGATAAATTGTATATATATTTAAAGATTCTTTCACATATATATTTATAATCTAGTTTGTAGTTTCTTAATAAATTATATATATTATTTTCGTAAAAAAATTTATATATTATGTATACAAAAATATATTTCAATTACATCCATATAAATATAAAATTTAAAACCATTAATTAGATTGAATAAATTAATTTCATAACTATTAATTTTAAATGTAATTACAGAAAAATTAAAATGATTTTCCTTAAAAAAAAGAAAATAAAATTAGCTAAAATAAAACAATTTAAAAATTAGTTTAAAATACCAAAATTTTGTATTAATATAAATTGATGTTAACCTAAACTAATCGAAACATACAGAAATTTTAACCAGAAAAGAACATAAATTACTTGATATTAAATAAGATTTCACCTCAATGCTTGAAGTTGTTTAAATAATTAAAGGTAATGATGATGATTATTGAATAATTTTTTTTTGGTAAATAATAAAACATTAGTGAAAGCTAAATTATATTAGTATTGATATTTCATCATTAATGTATGCATCGCATGATGAATATTATCTTCTAATAGATTTATCATACACGCTGGTGGATCTACATAAATAATTAATTGCTTCATTTTGTTTATAGTCTCTTTAGTAATACAATTAGCTACTCTATTTCTGTCCCTTAAAATCTTGCAGAATAACACATCCCAATATGGGGAAATAGTTTTAATTTACAAGTAAAAGTCATTTGCATAAGCAATGTTGTTGTCCCATATGTATAACATACCTACTTAATGCTTACAATAAGGAAGTGAAGATTTGTGGTTTTATGATTTGCCATTTTAATTTTTAAATTTTCTTTTTGGAACAAACTTTAATTACTACTTTAGATTTGATATGTCAACTACATCATGAGAAGCAACAAGTGACTTGTACTTTTAATTCTTGTATATAATAAATCCATTCTTTATTACTTGACAAAGGATTTGGTTTTGTTGGATGCCATTAAGTGTTAAAATTAGCACAGAAAAGTTGGTCAGAGAAAAAGAAAAAGAAAATCTAAATTAGAATATTAAACATTTGATTTAGTAGTTGAAAGATGATTATAATAAGAAAAAGTCATAATTAGTTATTATTTTGTTGAAATAAAAGAGATGATATGTCATAGAATAATTAGGAAGAGGGCCGGCTAAACCGAAAGAGAATCGGGAGTTGTGAAAGCACGTACGTTGGTAGGAAGAAGGAGATGATGGCATGGTTGAATGGGACACTTTAAAGCAAAATAGTGCCGTGGAAGTCGAGTATGATGGCCCATGCCTTTATAAACACAAACTCCCTTCCATCTCAATCCAAATCTAATCATCACCCTAAACACTCACAACTCGCTGTGTTCCCAAGATACTCGTTTAATCCATCATTTTTCACCTGATAATTTCACAAGCACCCAAGTGGTAAGTAGTAGCGCAAGTGGACACACCCCCGTGGGCTCGATGAACTCATATTCTTTCACATTTATCTTGTTTTGGCTTCTTCTTCGCCCCAGTCTTTGATTTTCTGTTTGACTCGGAAAAATATATATTTTTAATACTACTCCACGGTAACAGCCTTTATTATCGAAGATAGATACGAAATACTTGGTGTGTGAAATCCTGGTCACACAAATTCAGAAGACAGCTTTCATTTTATATTTTTCTTCTTCTTCTCTTAAGCTGTATTCCCCTGTTTTAGCAGTGTACGCCTCTTCAAAGCCATCATCAACCCAAGAACCCCTTTCTTCTTCTCTCTATCCTCTGATTCTTGGTGGGTTCTTGTAATCTTAGATTCTTAAAGAGAAGAGGTTCGATTTCATTTCATTTGATTTCCCGTTTTTTCAGATTGTTGGGTTTCTTTCAAGCAGTTGAGTCAAATCTTTTCTTTCATTTTGGGGGATTTCTGTCCACTGTGTTGAGATTCGAGAATCACAAGGTCGAAGCCCGTGGAAAAGTGGCTTCTTTCTTTCATCGTCTGTATCATTATTTTAACCGACCATTTTTTCAAATTCCAAATTTCATTTTTGTTTCTTTTAGAATTCGACAGTTCCCTTTGTTGCAAAAAGGAAAACAAAACCAAAACATCATTTTTTTGTATTAAATAATGTCTCGCCAGATAATTTTTAGGACCCCAACGTCCGTCCAACGGCGGCAACCCTTGCTGCAAAGCGGTTCTTCTTCCAATTCCTTCTGTTCCTCCAGTACCGACGACGGCGGAAGTAGCAGCAGCACCACAAGGAGCAGTTCCAGGAATAGTGCCAAGTTTGGGGAGTTTTGTGGGGGTACCACAGCCGAGTGTGCGGTTATTTGTTGCTGCTGTCCTTGCACAATAGCAAACCTCCTAGTTTTAGCATTTTACAAGGTTCCAGCGGGGCTATGCCGCCGTGCTCTCCGCCTGAAACGGCGGCGTAAGTTGAGGGAAAAAGGGTTGCTTCAGCCGAAAAACCACCGGCCTCATTGTGGAATTGAAGATAATAGCGAGTTGCAGATTCACACAGTGGTAGTGGAGGATTTTTTCCCAGATGTGGAGGCTACTGAAGAAGCAGAGAAAGCGGTGATGGAACTGGAAAAAGAGATGTGGCAAAGATTCTATGGTACTGGATTTTGGAAAAGTCCTTCTCAGAGAGAAGGAGAGCCACCCAGAATTAAACAACTTTAACAAAAATAAAAACAAACAATTCCCTCTTTCCTACGATCTGGGTGTATATATTCTTCAATGAAGAAATATTGTAACTGGCAAGATTTTGATATCATCAACGACATGTATGTAAATGAGATTGTGATTGTCGCCTTGAAAGTTTTTGTTGCTTGTTTTTGGATTCTTGATATGGGTTAACATTAATTCTACGGAATTTTTGGATAATAATCTTATCAAAAGGTAATCCTTTTAAGATTGGTTTCAAATGTAAGATTGTGTTCATACTAATTACCTACTAAACTGTTTTCAATAGCTTAGTCCAAAAGGTTAGAAAATAAACAGAAATTTTGTGGGGGGATTGAACGATTGAATAAACATCAAATTTGGGTTTTGAAATTTGATACTTCTGGTTTGAAAGATCACTCTTTCTTCAACAATCATATCTTAATGCTCCCTACTTTCAAAAGACAAAAAAAATTAGAATATATACAGCCAATGAGACTTTGGCCACCTATCCTTGTTCTTAGTTCAACTTAACCCCCCCTGTTGCTGAATATCTGTTTGAAGGCTTTCTAGGTCTGCAACTAGGATTTGTCAGTGTGTTAATGTTTTTTCCCAAACTTTGCAAATGGTTTTGTTTGGAATAGAAAAAAAAAGATTGTAAATATAGAAATTAGAATATCAAATTATTGAATCTAATTTAACTTCGCAGATGATTTTTGTATTGAATTGGATACATAATATTCTTGGAAGAGATTAGGGCAGGATTGGTTCTTTCATTTTGGGTGTAGCTAACAATTTGGAAAGGAGTTGCATCGGACGTTATAGTAATTTAGAAGTAATAAATGATATGATGGCTAAGTTGATATTCCATTTGGTGGAAAATGGGGACCCTCCGGCTGCGGCATAAGTTTCTGAAATATGTCTACTCATTGGGACCAACTCTACAACATGAATTCAGCCACATGAATCATTTTGGAATTGCCACCTTCCGGGGCTTTCTTATGGGCCATCCTTCCAAAATACCCTGGGTTTGCTTTTTTTTTTTTTTTTGCACTTCCTCATCTTTGAAAGATGTCAAAAATATTTACACAAATGTCCACTCACCTTATTTCATTTATTCTTTCCATAATTCATACCATCAAAAGAATGAAGGGTAAATTTGAATGGTCTTTTGTAACGACTTGAAATTTAGTGGTGTCGAAAATTAATTTTATGAGATCTTGTTTTTGAAAATTGAATCTGTAAATATTAAATAAGGATTTTTATGGAGTTATTATATTGATAAATTGAAATTTGGTTTAGTGATTTAATCGAAATTGTGGTTAATTAAGGCCTAGGGACTAAATTGTAAAGTCCAATCGCACTAGATTTTTAATCAAGAAATGGCTTGGGGACTTAAATTGCAATTAAACATGATAAAGTGTGTCTTATTGGATGGTGTGATTGCATAGTCATTAACTTAAGTAAATTAAACTTTGTTTAATTAAATTAAGGTTAATTAACATAATTAACAAATTAATCCCATTATATAAGCCAAATTTCCGTGGAAAGAGAAATGAACTCATCTTCTCAACCAAATTGAAGAAGAGAAGAAAGACTTAATGCCATTTTTAACGATTTTCAAGCTTTTAACTTCAATTTCAAGCAAGTCCCTAGCCATTTTCCTATTATTTTTATAGAATTTTTTTTATCTCGGAAGCTTAATTAAGCTAACCTAATTATCGATTTAATCAATTAGTGAAGTTTTGATGTGATGTCACTGTTGAGAATTGGATGTTTTAGGTGTTAAATTGATAAAAATTAATCTTAGTTTAAGAAAAGAACTAAATTGTAAAGCTTAACTGTTAGCTTCGTGCATTAGGGACCAAATTGAATAAAATATAAAATTGACATGAATTTTTTGTAAGAGTAAGAAATAGGAGGTCCTTAGTGAGTAAATGTGAAATTAGATTTCAATTCGAAGCCTTAGCTTGAAAGTAATGTTTGTCTCGGGTTTAGGGACTAAATTGAATAGATTGCAAAATATGCATGACTTTGAATTTGAATGTGATTTGATATGGAAATTGATATTGTATTATTATTGAATTATTATTCGTAGCTAAAGAAGATGCAGGATCTTCAAGAAAGAAAAGAAAGGCAGGAGCCGACGACGAGTGACACAAGCTTTCGGTTTGTATCTCTATGACCCGATATCAATCTAATTACTACATAATCATGATATTTTGCATCATATAATATTGAGGTGAGTTGTTAATGGTTATTAAGTTGACATGTTATGGTTGAAATTGAATATCAAGATAGGGACTAAATTAAATAGAATAAAAAATTGTATGACTTAACTGATATAGGAAATTAGTATGAAATTGAGCTGAATTATGTATTATTTTTGATGAAATGATGAGTTTATTTTGAATTGAGAATGATGCGATGTGAATTGAACTATATGATGATATTGGAAATTCGTTACTTTATTAATTGTACAGGTTTATACTTCAATTTAGCCAATGATGCACTTACATGCTGATAAACCGTAATTTATACATATTTTTACCCCATGTTTAACGCATTTTATGGATGATTTCCCATTAGAATTGGTGAATTCGATGCTCCTAATGTCTTAATTTCATGTTTTATGCTTAGGAGAGCATAGGAGAGCGAAAGGAACGAGAAACGGGCCAAAAACGGAGAAAATGGGCCAAAGCTCGAATTTAACACGGCCTGAACCTCCTCACACGGGCAGATCACATGGACGTGTCAATTTGGCAGATTCGAAGCACGACGCACACGGGCGTGTCCCTGCCAAGCCCAAGTTGAGTCTAATTCGGAAAAGGCTAATTTTGAGGGCTCTTAGGCATTCCAAAGCCTATAAATACACCTTAGAGGAGGAAGAAAAAGGAGACACGGGAGAGGGAGTAAGGAATTACTCTAAGGAAGCCGATTGATCCATCTGAGAAGCCAGGTTCACCATCAAGACTGAATATCTCTCCTCAATTTCCCCTTCAAAAATTTTGGGTTTTCTTTATGTTTTGTATTCTTTATTATTCTAAGATGTTTTCTTATCTAGTTATGAACTAAAACCCCTAAATATCTAAGGGGAATGAAACCTAAGACGAATATTGTTATTATTTTCTGAATTGTATGATAAATATTTAACTTGTTCTTAATTATGTATTCTTAATTCTTGTTTTGATATCCCAGAATACTGATTCAAGATAAGCTTTTATTCAGAGGACAAATAGACCCTGTATAAGAGTATTTGTCTTAATTAAGCAGAGTTGTTTGTGCACCTAGACATAGGGTGACAAGATTTTGCCGGATTAGGGTGAAACCTAATAAGGGGACCTATAGATCGAGTTAATGCAACCGTAGGGTGTTAATTAGAGAAAGGTCTCAATTATTCAATCTAGGGATTAGACGTTATTAATCTTGAATAGGGATAATAACATAACTTAGGGATCTCTACGGAACAAGTTAAATGAATAAATCGTCCGATTCGGAGCCAGAATAACAAGTACAGTCTAGGTGGATTTTTCTTTAGGTATTGTCTTAATTCAATCGATTTTCCCAAAAGCAATTCCCCAATTCTATTCTGTGTGAATTCTTAGTTTAGGCAATTAGTTAGTTAAAAAAAACACCTATTTATTCTTAGGCTAAATAATAAAAAGACAGTCATTACTAGTACTTTTAGTTCCTTTGGGTTCAACAATCCAGTGTTGCTAAAACTATACTACTGTTCGATAGGTACACTTGCCTACATCGCGATAATAGTTAGTTTCAAGAACGATTAATTATAAATATTTAAAACCTATCACAAAATCACGCGATCAAGTTTTTGGCGCCGTTGCCGGGGAACTAAGATATTAGGAACGCTCAATTTTTATTACTTTAGCCATTTATTTTTCTTCCAATCTAATTTTAATTTTAATTTTATTATTTATTAATTTACTTTTTCTTTCTCTTGGCAGGTTTTTATAGTTTATGACTAGAAGAAACCCGTCAGGACCACTACTTTTTGACGAATAAATCGATCGCACAGTTCGCAGACATCAAAGAGAAATAAGGCGAAGCTTAAGATACATAGAGAACGAGCAAGAGGACAATACTCAACCCCCAACAGAAGAGATGGCTGAAAACCAAGACAATCAGCTACCTCCTGTAATTGCGGTTAATCAAAATCCTGCTCCACGCACTATGTATGATTATGCTAAACCTTCTTTAACAGGAACTGAATCAAGCATAGTTAGACCTGCTGTAGCTGCAAATACTTTTGAACTGAAACCTAACACAATTCAAATGATACAGTAATTTGTTCAGTTTGATGGTTTGCAAGATGAGGATCCCAACGCTCACTTAGCAAACTTTTTAGAACTATGCAATACATTTAAAATTAATGGTGTTTCTGATGATGCCATTCGTCTTCAGTTATTCCCTTTTTCATTGAGAAACAAAGCTAAACAGTGGTTGAACTTATTACCACGAGGGTCAATCACTACTTGGGAACAAATGACCAAAAAATTCCTATTAAAATATTTTCCGCCGGCTAAAACGGATAAATTACGTAATGATATCTCTTCGTTTGTGCAGATGGACTTACAAACTCTTTACGATGCATGAGAGAGATACAAAGACTTACTGAGAAGGTGTCATCACCATGGGTTACCGCTTTAGCTACAAGTTAAAACGTTCCATAATGGCCTGGATCCTTCGACTCGACAAATGGTTGACGCAGCTGCTGACGGAACCATCAATAATAAAACACCTGAAGATGCCTATGAGTTTATAAAGGAGATGTCTCTGAATAACTATCAGTGGCAAGTCATGAGGACTAAGCCAACTAAAACAACAGGCGTTTATAACGTCGATTCGATTATTATACTATCAAATCAGGTAGAACTTCTAAATAAAAAGATTGATGGTTTACTTGGTTCTGTTCATGTACATCCAGTAATGAAGTGCGAAACGATTGGAGGAGGAGCATAGACAGAGTATCAACCCTTCAACCCTAGCATCGAGGAGGAACAAGTCCAATATATGGGTAACAATAACTCTCGATCCCAAAATAACCCATATAGTAACACTTACAATGTAGGTTGGAGGAACCACCCCAACTTCTCGCGGGACGGTCAAGGAAATCAAAGACCAAAACATCCTTCGGGTTTTCAACAACCATCCTATCAACAGGAAAAGAAGCCAAACCTTGAAGAGATGCTCTCAAAGTTTATATCAGTGTCAGAAACCCATTTTCAGAACACCGAGACAGCACTTAAAAATCAACAAGCGTCGATCTAAGGGCTCGAAACTCAGATATGCCAGCTTTCCAAACTAATCTCCGAACGGCCACAAGGTAGCTTGCCAAGTAATACTGAACCCAACCCAAGGGAACAGCTCAACGCAATTAATATTCAAGATGACGAAGGAGTCGTTGAGCCGGAACCAGAACCGAGGCAAGAAACTGTGGTAAGCAAAGGTTAAGGTGAGGTAGGTCATAATAAAAACAAATCAGTGAATGTCGAATATAAACCTCGTGTGCCATTAACTTACCGTTTATTGAAGCTCTATCGCAGATGCTAAACGCAATGAAATTTTTAAAGGAGTTTTTAGCAAATAAGCGAAAGTTGGACGAGGCGTCGCATGTGGAGCTAAACGCAGTGTGATCAGCTATTCAGCAAAATAAGCTACCGAAAAAATTAAAAGATCTAGGGAGTTTTACGATTCCTTGCTTAATTGGTAGTTTAGATGTTAATAATGCATTAGCTGATTTAGGGGCTAGTATCAACGTCATGCCTTACAAAATGTTTAAGCAACTAGGTCTCGGGAAACCCAAACAGACTAGGATGAGCATTCAATTAGCAGATAAAACTATAAGATTCCCTAGGGGTATTATTGAAGATGTACTAGTTAAAATCGACAAATTTATATTTCCTGTTGACTTCATTGTTCTAGACATAGATGAGGATAGCAACTGCTAAAATAATTATTGATGTTGGCACAGGTGAACTCACATTCCGTGTGGGAGACGAAACAATCACCTTTCAAGCTCACAATTCCGGCAACACATTGGAAATTGAAGGTGATCGTCTAAACCATTCTACTAAAATTGACAATATGGTGCAACCTTCTTTGCAGGAAATGAGTCTAAAGGAAGTACATGAGTAATTCTCAAGCAATAGTAGAGAAACTATTCATGAAGATCGAAGGCTACAAATTGAGGAGCTAGATGAATGGCGGACGCATAAACTGATAACACTCGACAAACTGAATCTACGACAGAACGAGCTCAATACCTTTTCAAATCAACTTAAGGTTGGAGACAGAGTCTTATTAGATGCCGCAGATCCCCACATTGTCGCTACCACATCGAATAAAGAAATCCCATTTACGGTACTCAGCATTTTCCCATTCGGTACGATCGAGGCAAGTTATCCCAAGTTCGGCACTTTTAAGGTAAACAACACCCGTTTAAAACCTTATTTTGATGAGATTGATAGCAGGAGTGAGGAGTATAAACTCCTCAAACCACAATAATCATTCAATGGAGAAGGTAAGTCGAGCTTAGACTATAAATAAACGCTTCTTGGGAGGTAACCCGAGTACTAACGGTTTTAAATTATTTAAATTTCAAGTTTTAAACATCTAGGTCACTAACAGTGTCTTTGAAGCACAGGTTCCCAACTCCATACGACCGTACGATACGGCCGTGCGAAAACAGGGTAAAAGTTATATTTCCCAACACGGGATGTGATAAGTGGTCACGGACGTGCGACCTGGCTGTGGTCAAAATTGCCAAACGAACACGGACGTGCGACACACCCGTGTTTAGCACCCGTGGACGACACTGTCAAAATAATACAGGCGTGCGAAGACCTACACGATCGTGGGAGAAGCGAACTACATCACACACGGTCGTGTAACATGATATGAGGACATACGGCCTATACACACTTGTGTGCTCGAAGGCCGTGTGACGACATCTCACTTCGCGACAAACACGGGGTGGGACACAATCCACATGGGCGTGTGCACCGGTCGTGCCACTTGAAAAATTAGATTATCTATCTTATTTTATTTTATTTTTATTTTATTAATTTTTGAAGATTCTTTTGTTTTTAAACACCGCTTATCTTTATGATTACTATCAAATTATTCCCCAAATTCTCCTTTTGTCCTTCAGAATCATGTTTATCCTCTAGCTTTATTTCCAACAACTCGCTCTCGCTAATCCAGGAATTCCATCCATTTTTAACTCAGGAAGTTTCACTTCTCTCCCTATCTTATTTTTATATTCCTATATCTATCTTTGTATATTGAGGGCAATGTACATCTTAAGTGTGGGGGGTATTTATTTCATTATCAGAAAAATCCCTAAATGACTGCCTTGTTCTCTTGAAAAGCTCTCATATCGTATTTAGATAAATTTTGATTGATTTATGAAGTTGATTGATATATCTTGAATTAAAACATAGGCATTTATGCATTGATTGTTTAAACCTCAAGACATTAGAAAATCAAGCATGATAAGTTGATTTTTAAGAATTTAAAATCTTAGGTTGTTTCCCCAAAGTTTAGGTATTACTTTGAGTTGGAATTCACAAGTTTTAAACATCAAAAAGCCATAATTTTTGTGAGATTTTTGAGCCTTTTGAGCATCTATTAATTCTTTCATGCTCACTTTTATTATTGCTTTGAGTACGTCAATATTGAACTGTTATTCTAGAACTTGCTTGATTATGCATATGGAGACCACACCATTTGATTTGATATGTCAAAATGATTAAGGCACTTAGAATTAACCCACTTATGCCATGAAAAGCCTACCTCCACGATTAACCTCTAATAAACCCCCTTGAGCCTAACAAGTCATTTCTTGTATTACCCTTAATATTAACCCTTAACCCATTATTGTTGAAATCTCCTAAATCAATCCCTATTTTTGTCGAGATTTGAGTTGAATAAATCGCTTAGCTATGTCTTGTTCTTAATAGTTAGTCCATGTTATCTAACTTGTTCTTAAAAGAAAAAAAACATGTATACATATTAGTAGTGATCTTCTGTTGTAAGCTTCAGTATTTAAATTTCATAGTCTGAGAAAAGATCTGTTGTACGCAATTGATGACTAGCTATTTTTCTAGTTAAGTAATTTTTCAACTCAATCTCGATTCTAACCCTTTCTTTCAGCTTGTGACCACACCCCCTAACCAACCTTATTACAACCCTCTAAAAACCTTTTGATTGATGTATCATCTTAAATTATAGTAGTGGAGATTTGATTTTCATGCAAGCCTATGGTAATGACTTTTCATTGTTGACTATTGAGTGCTTCATTTATTGTCCTTAAACACCTCGAGTGATTTGAGTGAATCTTTAGTGAGGATTTGAAATTCTGTGATATTCTGAATCAAGGGTAATTACTTAGATGAGGAGAGACACCTATGTTTGCATGATTAAATACTCAACTTGGAATGTTTGAAACTTTTATGTTCTTTTAGTTGAATTCTCAATGTATGATTACCTATGGATTATCTTGAGATATTATCGATAGAAATTATAAGTTGAGAAGAATTTATTTTGATTATGAGTTGAGAATTTTGCTTGAGGACAAGCAAATGCTTAAGTGTGGGGGTGTTTAATAAACCGTAATTTATACATATTTTTACCCCATGTTTAACGTATTTTATGGATGATTTCCCATTAGAATTGGCGAATTCGATGCTCCTAATGCCTTAATTTCATGTTTTATACTTAAGAGAGCATAGGAGAGCGAAAGGAACGAGAAACGGGCCAAAAACGAAGAAAATAGGCCAAAGTACGAATTCAACACGGCCTGGACCTCCTCACACGGCCGTGTCAATTTGGCAGATTCGAAGCACGACGCACATAGGCGTGTCACACGGGCATCTCCTTACTGAGCCCAAGTTGAGTCCAATTTAGAAAAGGCTAATTTTGAGGGCTCTTAGGCATTCCAAAGCCTATAAATACACCCTAGAGGAGGAAGAAAAATGAGACACATGAGAGGGAGTAAGGAATTACTCCAAAGAAGCCGATTGATCCATCCCAGAAGTCGGATTCACCATCAAGACTGAATATCTCTCCTCAATTTCCCCTTCAGGAGTTTTGGGTTTTCTTTATGTTTTGTATTCTTTATTATTCTGAAATGTTTTTTTATCTAGTTATGAACTAAAACCCCTAAATACCTAAGGGGAATGAAACCTAAGACGAATCTTGTTATTATTTTCTAAATTGTATGATAAATATTTAACTTGTTCTTAATTATGTGTTATTAATTCTTGTTTTGATATTCCAGGATACTGATTCAAGATAAGCTCTTATTCAGAGGAGGAATAGACCTTGTCTAAAAGTACATTTGTCTTAATTAAGCGGAGTTGTTTGCGTGCCTAGACATAGGGTGACAAGATTTTGCCGAATTAGGGTAAAACCCAATAAGGAGATCCATAGATAGAGTTAATGCAACCCTAGGGTGTTAATTAGAGAAATGTCTCAATTATTCAATCTAGGGATTAGACATTATTGGTCTTGAATAGAGATAATAACATAACTTAGGGATCTCTACGGAACAAGTTAAATGAATAAATTGTCTGATTCGGAGCCAAAATAACAAGTACAGTCTAGGTGGATTTTTCCTTAGGTATTGTCTTAATTCAATCAATTTTCCCAAAAGTAATTCCCCAATTCTATTCTCTGTGAATTCTTAGTTTGGACAATTAGTTAGTTAAAACAAACACCTCTTTATTCTTAGACTAGATAATAAAAAGACAGTCATTATTAGTACTTTTAGTTCCTTTGGGTTCGACAATCCGGTCTTGCTAAAACTATACTACTGTTCGATAAGTACACTTGCCTACATCGCGATAATAGTTAGTTTCAAGAATAATTAATTATAAATATTTAAAACCTATCATGAAATCATGCGATCACATGCCATTGTATCTGCTTTGATTTATTCAATGATGCACTTATGTGTTAGTATAATATCTTTGGTATACTTGATGTAACACTCCAAACCCGGCCTGGACGTTATGGCCAAATCTGCGATGTCACATTGGAGTGTGTCTTGAAAAGTATCGTATTAAATCAAAAACCTTTGTAGTGATCTTCTACCAACTTATAGGTATCCTGTTCGTTGTTAAAAACTCAAGTAGGTTTAGCAAAAGTTAATCATTTCGGGTTTGTTATTACTTTTTAAAAAAAACAGTGTTTACTACGGAAGCTTTTTGAAATAAGTTGTAGTAGCGAGGTGTTTTGAAAACATAAATTTTTTTTAGAAGCCGCAACCTACTACTAGCAGATATAAATCAAAATAAGAAAACCCCAAATTAAAGTAAAATTTTAAAGAGGCCTTATTACATAACAATACCCAAATTACATAGCTTAAAGATTAAAATTTTAAAACAACAGCAATAGCAGTGGTGTGGCCTCCATCGAGTCCTTCGCAGCACCGACCCACTTAAGGATTACCTGAGCAAGAAAGAAGAAATGTGAGTTTATGAAAAACTCAGTGTGTAATCCCTTTTCAAAAACAAATCAGTCAAACCGTAGACAAATACAGTTTGGGCCTAAGCCCGTTTCAATCACAGTCCAGTATCAGTTAGGGTCGTAACCGTAACAGTATTGGTATCAATGTGGGCCTTAGCCTAATACAGTAACAGTATTAGTAATGCGATCAGAAATCCTACCCATCCATCCTCTACACTCCACTCCACTCCATCCAGCCCTACACTCCATGTGGGGATAAAATCAACCCACCCATCCTTACACTCCAAAATATAGCACTGGGTGCGGGATTAATCAGTGATTGCAGCAGAGCTGTTAGTACAGTACACTTCTGCCAAATATATCAAACCCACCCCCATGCAATATGTCATGTCATAATATCATACGTGTATGCAAGAATGTCATGCTCGAATACAGTCATACATATCATAGGGGTATATCAGTTATTTTACCTCGTAAGGGTACAGCAGTCATTTCATTAGTTTGGGGTCCAAGTATACTTACCGACCCAACAGTAGGTCTACAGTCATCTTGGGTGACCCGTGCAACCTTAACAATCAAAGAGTGATAATGGACCCAAAGCCCATAATGCGACCAATGTGGGCCCACACGACTGTGTGGCCCATATAGCCCAAAAATAGCCTTGGCCGTGTGTATTACATAGTCTGGCCCAATAATTTCCACACGTCCGTGTGGTTCACCCACGTGGCCTAAGCTCATGAAATCGCTTATAGTGGCCTCTACGATCGAACGCCCACATTTTACACGTCCGGATTACCACATGAGCGAGCGTACGCTCATGTAGCATCAACAATCATACTTTTTTGGCTTTTGCCGATCTACGCTTATAGCAGTGTGATTATACATCTGGTTGCGAAAACGAGCGAATTAGCCTATGTACACTCCAACCTACTACAACAGAAGCTTTGGTTATATACCTAACATACGAGTTGAAAGAACCTTAACCGAAACTTGATCAAAAGATTACTTACTAACGCCTTGCTTGAACGAATGTGGTTTTAGCCCACTTAGATCGCTAACGAAAGTTGATAATAGACTCATTGATGATTATCTTTGAACGAGAGACGAAAGAAAGATTCCGATTATTTTTGAAATACTAATGAATTTCTTCACTCCTCGAGTAGTACTAAAACCCAAAAGAACACTATGACTAAGAGAGGAAAAAGATGAGAATCGACATTCAGGGAAAATGGGAGAAAAGCCGAAAGACCAGAGACAAACAGAGACTTACCAATCAATATTCGACCACCCACCAATAAAAAGAGAAGGAATTGAGAGAAAGCAGAGAAGCGAAAGAAAAAGAGAGGAGAAGAGACAAGGTAATCGGCCTAGAGACAACAACCGATTGTGGAAAGGAGAAGGTGGAAACAAAATCGAAAGTGTTTGAGTGGGGAAAAAGAAATAATAGCAACCGGTCAAGAAGAGAAGAGAATGCCAAATGAGAAAGATGGGAAAAGAGTTCAATTAACCAAAAGAAAAAGGTCCGAAAGGGAGCATAAAATCGTAAAGCATAAAAAAGAGAAAGACCCGAATGAACAAGCACTATTCGGCCACAACAAGCAAGGAAACCAAACTAAAAAAATAGCCAACTTCGGCACCAAAGACAAAAGAGGAGAGTTAATGCTGATTTTCCCAAAAGAGACCCCTAAACAACTTCAACACTTGACTCTTCCAACCTTTCCCATCTCAGCCGAAACTCTCTTGAACCAGAGTTCAATTTCGGCACAACCTTCCCCACTTTCAAATTCCACAAAATCTTCCTAAAATCCCTCTTCTATTATCTCCTCAACCGCCCATTCAAACTCTCCTCAACTAGCAGAGCTTCGGTCAACCTCAACTTCTTCATCTTCTTCAAAACAAAACCTAAACTCAACACCAAGCCACGCCGTCGCTGCCGTCACACCCCCATCACCGGTCGCAGTCGTCGTACCCCGTAGCCGGCCTCGCACCACACCACCCCGCGCCACCGTCGATGAACCCTCACCCACGCCCTACCTCTATTTTCTTTTCCTTTTCCCTCTTCCTTACACCGTCCGACGTCGATCTCTACCACCAAGCTACCGCTGAACGGAGCCTTCCACTGTGCGCTGCCGCTCTTCTCCTCCCTAAACCTCATTTTCTCTTTATCTTCTTCCTCAACAAAACAAAGAAAAAAATCCAACTCCCATTACTTAAACCCCCTCCAAAATCGAAACCACCAAAATACCCTCTTAAAAAAAATTGGCCCAACCTAAACGTTGCCACCGTCACAATACGCTGCCACTATTTCCATATCCTAACGCCGCTACCGCCACCACTGTCGCCTTAGTTACCAATGTCGACTATTCGTGTCATCTACACGGACACCATGGTTCAAACACGAAACTAAACGGCTGTCAACTTTCCGGTCTCACTCAATCAAAATTGGCATCGATTCTCCGCGCCTCCAGTCATCGATATAGCCGATGATAAACCTTCTCCACCTTTTCCTAGACGAACGATCCCACCAACGAGAGCACGTCGCCAACAACGTTCGACTCTGGTCGAACTAGAACACTCAGACAGCAGCTCTGCTCTTTCCAAAAGGTCAACCCCTAACCCTCAATCTACTTTACCTTTACTGATATATCATGCAGGTAACTCGGACGAGGCTCGAACATCTAGCGACCATGTCTACCCCTCTGCGAACGAACGTGTTACCCAACACTAAACACGATTGTCTGCTACTCGAAGTCGTCGACAACAGACACGTGAACCAGTGACACCACCGTACAGCAGTACTGATACTATTGAAAATTCATGTCCACCATGTTCGACTAACACGAAATAGTTAACGTAATAGACGAGGTTGTGCCAACACCAGAGTTCAATTTCGGCACAACCTTCCCCACTTTCAAATTCCACAAAATCCTCTTAAAATCCTCCTAAAATCCCTCTTCCATTATCTTCTCAACCGCCCATTCAAACTCTCCTCAACTAGCAGAGTTTCGGTCAACCTCAACTTCCCACAGGCAGAGCTACAAAATAAACACCCTTTGCACACAACAGGGCTCGAACTCAAGACCTCCTAGTAACAGTAACACGCCACTAGCCCCTGAACTAACAAACTTCTTGTGACTTGATTTCCCTACAATTATTTAAGAACTCACTATTAAGAAGCAAGGGTTTTATTCAATTAAAACAAAATTTTTGCTAAAGCCCAGGCTTGAACCCAGGACTTCCCACACTTCTCAGGACACTTAACCATTAAAGCAAGCAAACCAATATGCAACATAACATACAAATTTAATCACTTAAAATTTGGGGGCATTACACTTGATGATGCATTTGTGTGGAAGTATATTTGTTTCGATACATCCGATGATGCATTATGCGTGCTAGTATAATTATTTCAGTTTGTTTGTTAATGCACCTTGTGTGTCAGTATAATTGCTTCGACTTGCCCGATAATGCACTATTTGTGCCAATAACTTTCTTTTAGTATATCTGATGATGCACTACAGTACCAAATTGAGATACAGGTTTTTTATTTCATGTATCAATCTTGAAATTCGAGTTAGGTTAATAGGGGTCATTAATAATAAGTTTGATAACTTATATTGAAATGAACTAATATGATGCTTGAGATTTTGAATATGTCCATATATTAATTTGAAATGAGAAGTATGTATCTTATTATGCAAAGCAAATGGAATCAAGCCTTAGAGGCTGAAACAAATGTAAACCAGTTGGTAAACTCCAGAAACGGATTGACCAATAAGTATAAGGTAAGTAATAGAATAGATCATGACAAGTTGATTAAAATAATGCCTTTGTTAAGTATAAAATTGAAAAGTGTGTAGCAAAAGTATAACTTTAATGATAATGTTGAAATGTTAAGCAAATTGGCTTACCTAATGGGATATGCATATTGTTAGCTCAAATAATCAAACTGAAATTGCCAAGAGGGGGTGAGTTGACTTTTAAAAATTTTGTAGATGGTAGAGAGAAAGGATAGAAAATTGAACACAAAAATTTACAGTGGTTTGGCCCCAGTTGCCTACTCCGCTACATTAGCTTTACACAACTAAGGATTTTCCCAAATTCACTAATTTGATGACCTTTGAGGACAATGTTTAACCTTACAAATCCTCTTAAGGTTTCTACCTAAACCTTAAGACATAAACCCTTTAAAAAAGATACAAAAAAGCAAACAAAGAAATAATCCTTACAATATCAAAATATTTACAAATTAAGCTTAATTACAAAGAAAAACACTTGAGCTAATAAAATAGCAATGGAGCTCACAAGTGTATGAAAGGAAGTATGAAATATTTGGCACAAAGGTTGTTTGATTAATCTTTTTGCTTGAATGTTTTTTCTTGTTTTTGTAGGACCTTTAAAAGATGATATTTATACCCTCTAATTCATTTTCAATTATTGTGGCTATTGAGAAAATAAATAGAGCCATTAGGGATGAAAATATCATACAATTAAATTCCCCTGCAATAAAAAGTATCGATACTTTTTCTACGAGTATCAATACTAGTAACATTTAATGTCAGGTTCAGTGACTGTTAAGTTAGTTTACAACAATACCAAAGATGATTTATCCATACCTGGTAAAAGGTATCGATATATTTTAATGGGTATCGATACTTTTTGTCATTGTCTGAAAAATCATAAAAACAAAATACAAAAGTAGTATCGATATAAAAAGATGGTATCGATAAAATTCAATAAGTATCGATATATTTTGAAAAGTATCGATACTTATTCCTTTTATTCAATTTTTTATTCAAGTTAGTGAGCAATTTTGGTATCAATGGTATCAATAAAAATTGTATGGTATCGATACGTTTTGGAAAATTTTCAATCAAGTTTAAGAGTTTAAAACAGTTTTTGAACTTTGTCCAAAATTTTCTAAGCGTTCAAAAAAGTTTCTAAGATGTTTGGAAGTCTTGAAATGATTTTTATGCTTTGAACTTAATAATTTCTTTGTTCAAAAACAAATTTTATTCAAAAACATTTTATTTGTCATATCAAAACAATTTATTAAATAAAGCTAGTTCAACAAATACTTTTGTGTGTATACATATGAACTTATACAAGTTACAATTTGAGTTCACATACTTATTTTCATGCTTTTATACTAATTTATAATCTCTTGAATCATAAAGGTACCACTGAGCCCTATTGCTTAGCGTACAATTTATTTTCCCGTGTGCAGGTTTAGGTATTCCTCAAAGCCCTGAAACTTAAAGTCAGCATCCCGACTATCATTTCTGACTTAACAAAGTTTATAATGTGTATTTCATTTTGGTCATTTGGCATGCACCTAGGGTTATTTTGGTTTAATGTCTCAAATGGATAGGTTGTCAAGTTTTATCTTATGTAAATGTTTAGATATCATGTTTGGAGCTTTAAAGTTAAAGGATATGAAATTCTATATGTGTTTTGGTTGGTTTTTGACAAAGTAGACAAATAACTTATCAATGGTGTGTCCACCATAATTTTGTAAAGCAACATTTTAAGTTAAACTAATTTTTAAGCTCTAAACAAGGTTAAATAAATAGTTTTTCAAGTTAAAAAGTGCTTTTTAAACTAAATTTTTAAGTCAGCTTAAAAAGACTAAAACTTTTAGCTTCTAACTTTTGGAAATTTACTTTTTATGTAACTTGTTTTTTACATTACTTATACCAAATTTTATTATACCTCTTACCCGACGTGGGCACGTAGAATTACAAGAGAATACTTAAGAGGCATTCGTAGATGGTTCTCTACTTCACATCACTTAGTTAGTTTCCTATTTGAAGGTCATTGTGACGGTCTCCCATCTTACATCACCTGACTGGTCACAGGGTGACCAGCCACCTAGACGCCTTGTCCTCTAAACCACCTCTATAGGGGGCCAATATGCATAACAACCTCGAACTATCTCAGGAAGGAGAATGTCAAAGTCATACCACAAGTGATGTGTACACACATACAATAGCCTTGCCACCTACCTGGCCGCACGATCACCATGTCTTAGATTTGTCAGTGACGTGGCATTACAAAACACAAGACCTCCTTCACCTATAAAAACCCTATAGAACGATGAATGGGGTATCTCTCCTTTTGGCCTTCTCAGCAACCCAAAGTGTTTACCTGCACTCAATCTCCTTTGTTCCCTTACTCCTCTTCCCTTACTTCACTCATTTTCCGACTCTTTGCCTATCCAAGTGAATTAGCCTTCTTTGCACCACCTCCTCATCCTTTCTCCTCCCTTGCTATACCTAGTATCAACATATCTAAAATAAACATTTTATCTTTTTAAAAATATTTCTGGATAAATGTTAAACATGTAGATCTTAAATCAAACTTTTTAAAAACATTTTTAAAAAATTTAAAAGAAAACTCTTTAAATGAATATTGAAAATAATCCACCTATTATGTTTTAAGAGGTTACAAGTTATAACGCACGGTTGTATTGATAACTACAATAACATGAACATAAACATATAATAAGATTTAAATAAAATAAATCTAGAAACCGACCCATAAAACTTTGAGAATTCAACATTACATCCACAATAATCTAATCGGTTTTCGCTTTTATTTAATGTTTCATTATTAAAATTTTAAGTAGAAAATGCAATGATGAAATTTGGTCCTCCACAAATATCATTCCATTATATTAAAAATCTTGACCTAAAAGTAATAATTCTATCAATACAATGTTATTTTTCTCTTGAAGTTTCCATTTTGTATGGGGTATTGGATTCAGTCAACCCATGATCTTGAAAATCGGGCCCTAACTCTAGTTACTTTTTGGGCTTAGGGCTGGCCACTTATGTAATATTAAACCATTGCAATTTAGGACTACATTTCTTTTAGATAATGTCATATTTTTATAAAATATTTATTATGGTTTTTATATTTTGAAAATGTCTAATGTTGTACTTAAACTATGGTACATGAAGTTAACATATTAAATAAGTCAATGAAAAATTCAACATGTAATTTTTTTCCTAAATCATATAGTCCACATGAGCAATTTCCCAAATATGACTACCATGAGATTTCCCAATTTTGTTTCTAAAATTTTCGAGTGAGGAGGGTAAAGTCTTTTGGAAAATTTTTTGAGGAAAATGAAGATCAAATTTTTACAATTAAGGTTTTATGTGAACTAAACTTGATTTTAAATAGGAAACTATTTGAAAAATATGATATTAGTATTTATTTCAATAGAGAAGGTGACATTTTTGTTTATGTAAGTTTATTTAATATTAGTTGTTAATTTAATTTAAATTTTATTTTATTTAGTTTTTATCATAATGTTATATTATCCATATGAATTTGATAATTTAGAAAAAAAAATTCATATGTGAAAATTTCATTTACTAGTTTAAAATTCACTAACGATGTTAATTTCAAATACTATGATAATACATAGATTGATAGTTCATGCACTACATTAATCATTTTCAAAATGTAAATATTACATTAAAAATTTTATGAAAGCATAAATAATTTTATATTGACAACAATACCCATAAATAAGAGGATAATACATTTCAACGCATTTAAATTCACGACATTTTATATTGATAAAGATACTCATATCAATCGAATTAAAACTCAATCCACTCCACCATAAAAATTTTAATTCTTAATACTCAATCTTTTCATCAATACTTTATTCGCTTCACGAATCAAAAATTATTTAAAATGGGATGAATAAATTTAGAACAAACCTAACGATATAGAGAAAAAAAATCAAAAATTGAATTCACATATTTTAATTTTCAAATTAAGAGATACAAGTCATTCTTTATCTATATTATTTATAATCAATTTAATTGAGTTTTTATTATGTTATTTCAAAAGTAACATATTAACTTTAATAACTTCCTTACTTTTAAATAAATTAGTATTATTTATTTTTAAATATTTTAATATTTATGATTCTTAAATTTCACTCCATTGGGGGTTAAAATATATGATAAGTTTTTATATTCTTTTTAAATATAAAATTTACTCTTTATATTTTTACTTTTAAAATATTAATCTTTATTATTCAAATATTATTAAAAGTAATTTATTTAATTAAAATTTATTACAATATTATTATTTCTCTAATGTTTTGTTATTTGTTATTCTCTCGTAACACATATTTGCTATTTAGGCAATCTCTTGGTAACATTTTGTGGGTGCTTGGGGCACGTCTTCATTTATTTTGTATCTAATATTCATTTCTTCGGGTGATGTGTTCTTTGGTATTATTTTGTGTTATATTTTGATTAAATGATGAATGATTTTGTTTTTATTATTGATTTTTTTTGTCTTAAATTAGCTTTTTCTTTTTCTTTTTTTATAAGATGGGGTTTAAAAATGGAACGTGAAGATATATATATATATATATATTTGATTTTATCTTTCTTCAACGTTGAGTAATGTTTTAAATTTACTCTCTCTTTTTTTTTTTAACATGTGGACTTAAAATGGATTGAGGAAGTTTATATCTATTTTGAGTAATGCATTTAAATGTGTTTAAATTTATTATTGTAATAGTAACGATGTTTAGTTTGACATATCCAACCTATCTTTTCTATGGTATTTTAACATTATGTGTTCTAATTCTTAATGCTTTTGTTGCCTGCATTGATAGTTGATTTCATAATTTAAATTCATGAAATAGTGACAAGTGTTGAGTCGATTATTTAATAAAATTAAAATCAAAATTAATTTATTAATTATTATATATATATGTGTGTAAATGTAACCAAATAAAAAGATTGGACGAACATATTTACTATACTTGGTCTTTGCATAGATTGAATGTTGCAAATAAATGAAACAGTAAGAAAGAAAATTCAAGTCCATGTTGGATCAAATCTTGCCTCCCATTTTTGAATTAATTTGGTGATGGACCAACAATTCTACATACCAACCAACCATTAAATTATATGCCTTTGAATTCCTGCATTTTAGTTTGTTGAATAATACAAAAACAAAATTCCAAATTCACCAACACATGTTTTGAAAATTCTTCATGTGTAAATTTTCAGTTTTAAGAAGACAAATTCTAAAGTTTTGGAATATCGGTTTAGAAATTTGAATTTTATTTATTAGATAAATAATAAGAATGAAATGGAAAATTATTTGGCAAAAAAAATAATATACTATCACTGTATCATAAATTAACCTTAAATAAATAAATTAAAAAAATATAAATATATAGATTTTTCAAATCTAAAACTATTTAAAGAATTTACATCAAACAAATTTAAGGGAATAAGAAATTATCATAAATATTAATTTTTAAATAATCTATTATTTAATTTATATTATTTTTAAAATTTAAATCCAAAATTTGAAATCCTAATTTTCAAGCATTACATAAAGAAATTTGAGTTTGTAATATTTGCTCTTTTACGTGTTTAAAAAATTGAATACAGTAATAATCAGCGGTAAAAATTTTGTAGTTGACTTGAAAATATGGATCGAAAAATGGGAGAATAATCGGGAGATTTAGACCAGTTCTTGAAGCAAAGGATTGTGCAAAAATTATTAAAATCAATTACTTGGATCATTGTTTTAGAAAATAGTTAGCAAACATTACTTAAATTTTAAAATGATAAAAATACTTTAATCAATTGTAATATTTATAAGATAATTAAATGATGTTTATGAATATGGGTTAAGTGGATTCTATATTTAATATGTATGATTATGTTAAATCTGTTTGGAAAGAGAGAATAAATTTCATAAAAAAACAGAAGTTAAAACAAACCCAACCATAATGATTTATAAAGTAAAGGCGGTCGTATCTTTTCCTTTCCTATTCTCTCTCTCTCTCTCTCTCTCTCTCTCTCTTTTTATTTTCTTCCTATTTTATGATTGGGTTATCATTTCCCCCCTAAATTATGTAGGGTTTCCGGTTATTCCTTAGTGGACCTTTAGCATTCCCTTGGGGTTAAATAAATAGGAAGAGAAGGGGAATTTACAAAAGCTCTAATTTTTGTCTTTTGGTGGCATTTCCTTGATTCCTTTCATTTCTCAAGAATTCTCCAAAATCATATTTTTGGAGGTAAACCCGTGTTTTTCGTTCTTGTTGTTTATGCATTTATATCCTTTCTTTAATTTTAGGACCCATTTCTCATCTGGGTTTCATTGGTTTATGTGTAAAAAGGTTTAATTTTTGTTTAATTCAATGGATTGTGTATCTGTTATACCTGTTCATGGAATATTGGTTTAATTATTTTGCTCATATTTGTTGGAATTTATATCCGTTATAGTGAGTTTTACGTTTAACCAAATTGTATATATTTCACATGTATGTTTTTTCATTCAATGCAATTATTCAGGGCCCGATTTTGAATGGTTGGAGTGGAATAATTGTGTAAGATTATCCTATGGTTGAAGTTTCTGAAACATATTTTTAAAACTTATTGCTTCATTCGGATAAAATTTGTGAAAAGACCAAACATAAATGTTTGCTAATTTTCACAAAATTGGATATCGTTTCTGTTATTTGTTGATCTTGTCTGGTAAGGACAAAGAAGGTTGAATTAATCGGCAAGGAAAAGAACTGTTCACTAATTTTTGGGAAAAATAGTGTTTGGATGTCGAGATAGTTTGTATTGTGGTTTAGTTGAGTTGAGATTTATGATTTAGATGATAGGTTTTGTTAGCGCATCGTGCTGATCATATGAAGGTATTATCCTCTTTGGATGTAACTACATTGAAGAGCAACAACCCTCAAGCTTTTGACTCCGGCTCTAAAGAGAGCCTAGTGGCACCTCTTGAAGCCGTTGAGAGAGGAATCCATGGCCATCGAAGAGCGAAAGAGCATGGTGCTTTGAACTCAAGACCTCTAGGAATATAGAGGTACTTTGGGCAACCATGTTACCACTTGGACTCCAAGTTAGAACTACCATGTACTCTGCTGTTCAATGACCATGGATTTTGCTCTTCAGCAGCTCAAGAGGCGCCCCTAGCAGAAGTCAAAAACCCTGTGGGTGCATCACTCTTCAGCAGTCGCTGTGTAGCACGACACTCAAAGAGGATAATACCTTTGTGTTATGAGCATGGTGCTTATTGCTCTAACAGGTATAAGAACTTTCTTGTCTCCCTCGAGAATAAAACCTTTTTGTAAGGACATCTTTTTTTTGTATCGATATTTAGTCTATTTTAATAATATTAGCTTTGCAGCTTATGGACTTTTGGAAGTTAGATGTGGTCAGGTTTTCGATATGATTAGTTGCAGTCATGAAGCTAAAGAAATAAAAGAAGGTTTTATGTTTTAGCAGGATATAATTGAGTTTTATTATGCTTTCTATAAATTAAAATTTCTGGGGTTTTTAATCCTGAAGGTTCTGAGAATGGAGACGCAGAAGCTAGAGAGTCATATGCAATCAGCTGCAGCTTTTGTGCAAGGGGGAATCCAGGATGCCAATGACGATTCTTGTAGCATATGCCTTGAGGAGTTTTCTGCTAGTGATCCTTCTACGGTAATACCTAAATCAACAGATTCATTTTATTAACCCCTTACTTGCTAATGGGATCTTATGCGCTATTTTCCTTTATCTTAAATTTGTGTGCAAATGCCTCATTTTGAATTCTTTGCTACCTTTGCTTGCAGGTGACTAATTGTAAGCATGAGTTTCACCTCCAATGTATTCTTGAATGGTATGTATCTTGTAAATCTCAAAATACTTATCGTTTTCACTCTATTTGAATTCATTGTTCATGAATTATATATATGACGTCACCTTGTTGCTGGGAAAAGAGGAAAATAGTGGCCTCTAGAGAAACCTAATGACAAATGAATGCTTTCTGCTACATTAAAGGTCTAATTTTTATGTCACAACTCACA
This sequence comes from Gossypium hirsutum, assembly GCF_007990345.1. NCBI lineage: Eukaryota > Viridiplantae > Streptophyta > Magnoliopsida > Malvales > Malvaceae > Gossypium > Gossypium hirsutum. The sequence continues at coordinate 72,314,437 of NC_053432.1, forward strand.
GTATATCTGGACAGATAAACTTGACATATAAAGTTATACGGTATGACTATGATCAGTTGACCGTTTAATGAATCTGGTTTAGATGTGACCATATGATGTATATCATTCTTTGTTCCATTTTTTATATTTATTTTGAGTTTGATTGCCTATCCCTTGTTAACTATAGTGTCAGTTAAATTTTGCTCCCCTCTCAGTTTTTTCTTTGCAACAACTGTAACCTGAGTTTTGATTGATGAAGATGACTTAGTTTCTTGTTTGATCTATCCTGAGTTTTTTTTTCCCTTCAACTTCTAGCAGTTAGTATTAGACGTTGCTTTAAATTCTTTGACAGTTTTTAAGATTTTAGGATATCTCTTGTACAACCACGAATGGAATGTCAAATTAATACCCATGTTTCCAACAAATCAAGCACCAATAATAGCTGATACCCTTTTTTAGAAAGAGAAAAAATATAGATACAAAATTTGAACTTTAGGATTTATAGTTCATAATTAATTCACCATTTTGTTTGTTATCATTTACCACATTGTGTGAACATGTTGCTGATTTAATCTGGTCTGGAGACAATGTCTCACCATGCAAGTTAAGTTTTTTTGGATTTCGGAAGTATACACTCTGGAGAAGGAAGAGTTCTCCGAAAAAAAGCTTAAATTTAACACAATTTTTTAATTTGTAGGTGCCAGAGAAGCTCACAATGTCCAATGTGCTGGCAAGCCATTAGCTTGAAGGACCCTGCAAGGTTTAACATTTATTAGAACACGTCTTTAGTCTTGAAAGTTTTTTCATTGTAGCATCTATGGAGTAAGCTAATAACTTGCAAATTGTGACAGTCAAGAATTGCTTCAAGCAGTAGAAACGGAAAGGAGCATTAGCGTTACTGCACCAAGAAATGCTGCCATATTTCACCATCCCGCCCTTGGTGGTTTTGAATTGCAACATGTATGCTGCCTTTAAGTGTTCATATCAATAATTTATTATTATTTGGTGATAAACTTGTTATGACATCCATCCATTAAACTGAACGTACACAATCTTTGCTTTGTAATGCAGTTGCCGGTTGGTGTAAATGACCCTGAACTTGAAGAGCGTATAATTCAGCACTTGGCTGCTGCTGCTGCAATGGGAAGGACCCACCATGCTGGTAGGAGGGAGGGCCAGAGAAGATCTGCTCATAGTCACCAGCACTTCTTGGTGTTTTCTCATCCTAGCACACAGCACCCTGGTTCTGGATCATCAGCTCAGACACAGACAGCAGGAGAATCTGAAGCACCTGCAATCACCGGAGCCACGCCATCCGGTCCACTATCATCTAGAGATGAGGCTTCTCCATTTCCTTCTAGTCAGAATACATCAGCTTCTGGATCTACTGTCAGTCCTCTGGATAGACGAGGATTTTCCTTTAATAATCGGTATTTATGACTTGTCCTTTCATGCATTTTAATATAACATGTATTATCTTTTGTTTGCAGCACTTGTAGTCATTTTCTAATGGTGCGTGTATTGATTATTTGTCTTTGTTTGTAGAAGCACTTCTAGTAATTCCTCATTGCCAAATCAAGAGGAAGCAGGACCATCAGAGTTGCAGTCATTTTCGGAGTCTATAAAATCCAGACTTAATGCAGTGTCCTTGAGGTATGGTGGAAGAATCCAAAATTCCTCTTATAGCAACTCTTTAGAGGTATGAAACTAGAGAATGCATGATTTTCCTCATACGTTGCTAATTTATTCTTAAAACATCTTGAAATGAAGATACAGGGAGTCAATTTCAAAGAGTACAAGAGGCTGGAAGGAGAGGTTGTTCTCACGTAGTTCTTCTATGTCTGATATCGGGAATGAAGTTCGTCGAGAAGTGAGTGCAGGAATAGCTAGTGTATCTCGTATGATGGAGCGTCTTGAAATCAATGGAAATAGCAGAGAACACCAAGCTGCTTCTCTGTCACAACATTTATCTGAACCTTCTGTTACAGAGCAAGACAATCAGCGTAATACAGGGCCGCGTGGCATTATCCCTTCACGACCTCCACATGCCACTAGTTCTCTTTCTAGATAAGAAAAATTATTTCTGCAAATTGAATCTATCCTCAGCTTTTCATCTCTGTAGGTGAGTTATCAGGTCGCTTTGCATCTTTTTGCGCATTATGTTATTATTATTATTATTCAGGCATTGCAACCCACTGATAAAATATATTAAACTTGCTTCCACCATCCCTATTACCATCCAGCAGCCACCTTTTTTAGTCCTGTAATGTTTCTACCGCTTGAATCATGTGATTTCAGAGCCATAGGTGACACTGGAAGAATTTTTTGTTCAGGCCAATTTTGACCTACATGAGTAGAGTAGCATAATTTTCTTGCACACTGCAATCTTTTTATTAGCTGGAACCGATGCATCTTCCCATGATTGTTGATTCGCTTCAATCCTTGTCGAACATTGAATGATTTTTGTTTGGGGTTCCAGGTTCTTGCTTCACCAGAGATGACAATCTGAGGAAATGATGGTCTGCATTTTTTTTTCCTCGTGGACAAAGATTCCTGGAGGTTATTAAATGGAAGAGGGCATTTCCATCTCGATATATATAGAGAGAGAAAGTGAGAGACTTTATATGGTTTTATGATGTATCTGTATCTGTATAGCCTGCTTTAGTGCAATATATGTATTTATGTCTCGTAACTGATGGCTAATTTGAGTGCGTGAAAGTTGGAGGGAAACAATGAAACTTAATGGATTATGAAACAACATCCTTCAAATAATTTGCTAAAAGGTCTCTCTCTTTCTCTCTTTCTTGTCAATACGTTTATTAGTTAAACCTTCTAAGACATTCCATGGCTTGTAGATTCTGGGTTTGGATTTTGGAGGGAGGTTTCAAATTTTCACAAATTTGTGACGTTAAATTTCCCACCCAACTCAGAATTTGCGCTCGAACATGTCTTTAACCTTTATGTATAAATCTGGGGGTTTGAGCTGGAAATTGAATGGCATATAAAAAAGAGAGAAAGAAAGGTCCAGGTGGTTGATTAGAAAATAAAAGAAGAGGAATATAGAAGTGGGGGTGTGGGTGTATTTCATTGCGGAATCCAATGAATATGGGACCTTTAAACCTTTATATGATTGTCACTAGCCTTTCTAGTTATGTCAAATATCAAACAACATTCCACTTCTTCAATTATTGCAATTGTTTTTCACATCAATTTACTCAACATAATTGAATATTGAAATATTAAAAAAGGGATTGTAAAAAAAATGAAGAATAAATTCTGTACTGCAGTAAAACATTTAGACATGAAATATGTTTTGAATTACATTTTCACACGTGGATTTGAGAAAATATATTCTATTTTAGCCCACCAACTTAAAAAGATGCTCAAATCTCATCTTTTAAATGTGGATTTTCTTTTTAAAAATAATTAGTTATTATCATCATCATAATGCACCGTCATTCATGAATGAGCAATAAAATAAACTAGGAAAATAGTGTATCGAAATTTAATTGGTTTTGGTATTATTTGAGAATGAAGGGTTTGATATGAAATTAGGCTTCACTTGTTAGGGTGTCTTTGTTCTGAGTGTTTAAAAAAATAAAAATAAAAATTGAGAATCATTTTAAAATCAAGAAAATATATATTTTAATAAAATGAAAGAATCATCTCAACTTAAATCTACGCGGCTGACTTGAAAACAAACAATCTATTATAAAATTAGTCTATCAACTTATCATGAATGATTATGTAATTGCTATTTTTTTAAATAATAATAATTATATTCTTGTTTCCTTAAATAAATTTTAACCAAACATGAGTATTTATTTTTTTGGAATATTAATAATGTTTATTTGATGTGAATGGGCTCTATTGTTGTAATTTTTAGGATGGAAATTTCATAGTTAGGTTAAACATATTTATAAAGAATGTTAAAATTTATACATGAATGGGTAGGTAGAGAGAGTGGAAGAAGGTGCAGGAACTAGGAGTGACTTGGAGGGGAAACTGAAACTGACACACAATCTAACGGTGGGAGAGGTTGACGCCACCGGCAAGACTTTGATATATCATTTACGTAAAATTCTGCTATTACCCCCTCTACTTTACACAAGTTATGGATTTAGTCCTCATTTTTAATCTTTCAACTTTCGGTCCTCTAACTATTAAATTTGTTAACTTTTGCTATTTCAAAAATAGGATGCAGTAATGTTATGTCAGCTTGTTGTTTCTGCATATTAGTCATTAAAAATACAATTAATTGATTAATGATTGTCTATCATTTGTTCCAAAACTAAAATTTCAAAATTTGGAAAAGTATTGAGAGTTAAAATGATTCAATTGGATAATATGAATTCAATACATACTTGTACGCATAGTACTAGACTAATAATTGAGTGTAACAAAAAAGGTTCAACCACAGTACTAAAATATCAAAATCGCAAAAAGAAAAGAGACTAAATTTCAATAATTAGAAAAATATGATGACTAAAATGGATCAAATTAAAGCATAGAGACTGAATCCACAGATTTTTCAAAGTACAGGGACTATTTCCAGAATCAAACCTATGCTATACAAAATAATAGCAAGACTCTTACTTTTCTTTGCGTTAAAACAAAGGGGCGCCAATTTTGTATTTCCCCATTTTCAATTTTTTCTTCATTTTGGGACACCGACAGCTTGCTATTGCCTTAGCTTGAAGCCAGCCAGCTTTTGTGTCGGGAGCCTTCTCCTTCACATGCCCCTTGTTTTTTGCCCACCGCATTTATTAATTGCTTCATTAACAAAGTGGACAAGCTCTAATTAATTGCTGTATCTATTAATTATCAACTCTAAATATTGGATGTTGATTAAAAAAAATATACATTTTGATGGATGAGGTATGTATAATTTGGACTTTTTCGAAAGCTTAATAAACTAGCTAAGTAGGTTATCCTCAAACCCAGAACTGAGTACCAAAAACGATGGGAGTTGTGTTCAACTCCTTTCTTTTTACATGTGAAAACTATTGTCTAGGAGAAGAAAAAGAACTTAAAAACCTTGGATGCTCTTATTTGATAATAATCCTTAATCACAGCCACAAAAAATAGTAGAAATGCAAACAAAAGGTTCCAAGAAAAGATAAACCCCACCACCAACCTAACTCCCTCTCAACACTTTTTTATAGTCAAAAGAAGTAAATAGTATTAAGTAAGAAGGCACGGCTGAATGAACTAAGAAGCCAAGCCGAGCGAAACAGAGTCCTGACAAAGTGACAGAAGAGGTCGCCTTCTTCCCCCGTGTGGTCCCCTCTTCCAGGCTGTCTTTAGCTCAACCCTTAAAGAAACTTGTCTCTCCCTCTCTTTCTCTCTCATTCACAAGCTTATTCTCTCACTTCCCCTGCGCCAGCAAACCCCCAAAAAGCCAGCCCACATCCCTTCTCTTCTTCCTCTCCATTGCTGCATTATTGATATTACCTCCTCTTCTGTTTCATTATTTTCTAAGCCAAAGCAAAGCAAAGCAAAGCAATAGTCAGTCCTTCACCAACCTCCCCACTTCACTCCTCCTCCTCCTTCACCACCCTATCTTCAAATATCTCTATCTTATTTGAGTTTGTTTGTTTTTCAGTTCCCTTTTGAGCACCATGGGTTCTTCCATCTATGGTGTCTCTTCCTCCCACATCTCCCTTTTCCTTTTCTTCTCCTTTCTTTCGCTCTCCACGGCTGCATTGCCTCAAAACCCATCTGGGAAATCCTCACCTTCTGGTCAGATCAACTCCAACTCCGTCCTTGTTGCTCTTCTTGACTCGCATTATACTGAGTTAGCTGAACTTGTCGAGAAAGCTTTACTTCTCCAGACGCTTGAAGAAGCGGTTGGCAAGCACAATATTACCATTTTTGCCCCTCGCAATGAAGCCTTGGAGCGTCAACTCGACCCCGAGTTCAAGCGCTTCTTGCTTGAACCTGGGAACCTCAAGTCCCTCCAAAGCCTTCTTATGTTTCACATTATCCCCAAAAGGGTTGGATCCCATCAATGGCCTGATCCGAAAACTGGTCCTGTCAAGCACAACACCCTTTGTAACGATCATATACGCTTAACTTCCCAATCCACCGGCAAAAAGACAGTTGACTCAGCCGAGTTGGTCCGACCTGACGACGTGATCCGACCCGATGGAGTCATCCACGGGATCCAGCAACTTCTCATTCCCCGCTCTGTCATAGAAGACTTCAATAGGAGGCGTAATCTACGGTCAATCACGGCCGTATTACCTGAGGGTGCGCCGGAAGTGGATCCTCGCACGCACAGGTTGAAGAATCCAGCGCCGATTCCAGTTGGAGCTCCACCGGTACTCCCAATCTACGACGCTATGGCTCCAGGTCCTTCTCTGGCCCCGGCCCCGGCTCCTGGTCCCGGCGGACCTCGCCATCACTTCGATGGTGAAAGCCAAGTCAAGGATTTCATCCAAACTCTATTACATTACGGCGGGTACAACGAAATGGCTGATATTCTAGTAAACTTGACATCTTTAGCAACGGAAATGGGGAGACTTGTTTCAGAAGGATATGTTATAACAGTCTTGGCTCCCAACGACGAAGCCATGGCGAAGCTTACTACGGATCAGTTAAGCGAGCCAGGGGCGCCGGAGCAGATTATTTATTATCATATCATCCCCGAGTACCAGACGGAGGAGAGTATGTACAATGCGGTTCGGAGGTTCGGGAAAGTGAAATATGACACACTGCGGTTGCCGCGTAAGGTAGTGGCTCAGGAGGCTGATGGTTCCGTGAAATTTGGGCATGGTGAGGGTTCAGCTTATCTGTTTGACCCGGATATTTATACGGATGGGAGGATATCGGTTCAGGGAATCGATGGGGTTTTGTTCCCGGAAGAAGAGACCCAAACTGTTAAGAAACCGGCTGCTGTTAAGGTTGTCTCCAAGCCCAGGAGAGGTATGTTCTTTTTCTTGTACTTTTGATGTTAACCCCATAACTCTTGTTTGGTTAATTGTTAATTAATTATTTTTAGGATATAAATTCATAAATGTGATAACGCTGACACATACCCTCTTCAACATATATACGACAGTCTCTTAGCTTGGAAAAATTAGTTAAATGGGGTTTATATTTTATAAGAGGATGAAAAGAATGGAAATTTTGGAACTTGATAGTGGGAATTCAATTAGTGGTGTGGAATTGGTTCTGGGAATGATTACTAAGTTAGAATAATTTGGGATAGTGTGCTTTTTCCGATGGTTGATGTTGTAGGTGGTGGGGACATATAGGCATCATGGATTACGCGTTTATAAATCGTGGCCTCCTTTTGATGATGATTGGGGGGGGGGAGGTTAACCTTTAAGCATATACGACTGTATGGAAAGGAAAGCTGGGAGCTATCTTTGCTTATCATTGCAGCAATAAGCCAGTACCGCTGTGCCATATTAAAGGAATAATTAGATTAATTTTGTCAAAAGTGGTGGAGGATGACACAAGGTCGATATGGTGTACCGGCATCCTTCTCTGGCAGGAAATGCTCTTAGTTGTAGTGGTAAAGTGTACAAAGTTTTGACAGGAACTACTTGGTTTCACTTTCGAATAAGGGATTGGATTTGGGCAAGTGGGAACTTGTAAATGGTGTAGAAGAAGCTTCTGAGTGCTTTAAGCTCCAATATACTAGTTATTTGGTACACGTATAGAAGTGGTTAGTAGGAGGAGGATCTTTAACTAATCATTTCTTGTGCTCATTGCCTTGGCCACCGACGAGTCCATGTGAAGTAAAACACCTAAACATAAAAGCTAAAAGTCCAGGGATGCCCAGCTGTTAGCCACATTTGTCTACCCCACCACCACTTCATTGCCAACAATACCTGAAAATAATTAATTCCCATGCCGTTAGTATCATATATATATTTTACTTATCGTTAAAGCTTTTGCAGCTAGCTGGCAAGATTTGTTGTCTGATTGCTTTCTCTATACTATTTTGTTATTTGACCTTAATTTTGTATAGGAGTTTGGTGGTTGCTAAGGAATACCACTCAATTATTCAATTTATGCCACTTAATTGCCTGATTTAATGTGATGTAGATGCTTAATTACGAGTTAGACATTAACTGTGTTTGGTAATTGATAAAGCAGGTAAGTTGTTGGAAGTGGGATGTTGGATGCTTGGCAGTCTTGGAGGGGGCTCAGGATTCCGATGGTGTCAATGAATATAAAAAGAAATTGGTAGTGTGGAGGTGAACAATACTTTTTCCGGGTAAAAACATGCATTCTCATCTCATCTTAGGGTTAAGATTTTGTGTCATAATACAGTGGAAGGGAAGGGCCTGGCCTGGTGAATGCTCGTTTCATATCCTCAAAAAAAGCAGACGAGAAAAAAAAAAGTCCCCAGAAGCAAAAGCGAAAAGTTTGGTGTTATTTTGTCATAAATACTGTAATTACATACCATTTTTTTAATTTTTTTTTGTGTATGAATCATTGCCTCTTATTATATAATGCATAATGATAATAAATATGAACAACCTTGGAAAAACCTAGAACTTTTTTTTATCATCACATCAAAGGTTCTTTTTATTCTTTGTTGGCCTGTGTTGTGGATTTTGTGCTAGCTTTACCTACTATTCTCATTGGTTGCTTTTTCCTTGCAATCAAATAATAATCATCATCAATTATGAAGACTTTTTGACAATTGGGAAAATACTGGACAGTTTTCTAACTTATCTATTGGGTTAATAGGCATTTTCAGCAAGCGTTACCTGCACGGTGGGGAAAATTTTTAAGTGAATTTTGGGCTATGAATCTGGCTTTAGTCTTACCTTTGACAAATTTGGTATAATAACAAAAGAAAAAAAAATAAAGGCAAAAATAAAATGGAACATGCAGTTGGTGATGCAAAAAAGAAGAAGAAAGGGAACATGGGATGTTGGTAGAGCGATGAGAGTCAATGCCGCTTTGCCCAAAATGTGGCTGGAGACAGGCTGTAGACATCGGCTTGGCTCATTGGGTTTGGCTGTCTGTGGTGTGGATATTAAATCATAACCCCCCCCCCCAGCTCACATCACACGCCTTGGAAATTTGCTGACACTTTAGACAAATGGGTCGAATCTAAATCACTGTGTCGTTGGCTCCAGGCTCCAGCATGAATTAGCTGATTTTTCCTAATAAATAGAAAAAACATTTGCAAGAAAAAAAATAGGATATGTCAAATCTCATATATCAACAATATTCATACACTCATGGACGGGATTTGTGACCTTGTGCCTGCGTCCTCTGTTAAGAGTTTCGAAGCTTACATTATATGTCAATTATTGGCTCTTTAATCACATGTTTGTGGAGATTGAATTTTCAAATCTGCATCTTTTCTATAAATTGTAAGAATCATTGTGGTTTAGGGAGTTGATTTAAATCCATCCACCATACATTTTCTTTTCTTTCTAAAAGACAATTACTTTGTATTGAATTTTAATACAATTAGTATAGCATTTGACACATCTGAATTCTCATATAAAAGAATCGTAGCTTAGAATATAAATTTAGGATGTGTCAAATGTCACTTGGAGTCTTGTTTTGTAAATTTGGCTTTTAAGGTGGCGGCAGCCAATGCCTTGTCCACAAGAGACCCTTTGGGACAAAAGAAAAAAAGGGTTTGCACCTAACAATTCATACCACAACGCTAATAATCAAAACATAATAAGTGGGGGTTTCAACCTTTAATCAAAGCTAGGAAAAAGAAGAAAAGATTATTGGGAGGGTCCACCTTCCCCTTAGTTGAGCTTCTTAGGGAATTGCAGGGGGGTTTATTTTATACAAAATGGTCAAAATTCATGTGCTTTATATCATGAGAAATGGTAGGTAATAAATTGCCAAAAAGTTAGGATCACGACAACGTGAACTCGTTGAATTCTAACCCCTCTTCCATTATTAATGAAGTGAATTTGATATTAGATATTAGGCACCAAAGCCCTTTTTTTCTTCTTCAAAACAGCTTGAATTGCCATCAAAGTTGCACTACTTTATCCGTCTTAACTCCTAAACATTAATAATTATTTTGTAAATAAAATACAACACAAATAATAATAATAATAATATTAAATAAGAAAATGTATTTTATTAAATGATACAAATTTTAATATAAATTCAAGGGTTACATGTCCATATCTCATCATACAATAGTATTTCATTAAAAAAAGTTCAAAAAGTAAATTTTAACATAATTTTCGATATTTACCTTCTTAGTAACCCTCCGAAAAAGAATGTCATCATCAAGTTACAAATGTTATTCACAACAACAGCATGAAACTTGAATCATAATTATGGTTTTGGTTGAAGCATTTTGTTGCTGGTTCAAGGATGGGGTAATGCTTGAACTGTCGCCATCTGAAGGGTTGTTTTTGCAGCAATGGTGGTCTTGTGCCTTCCAAGCTTGGCGATATAGCACGCCTTGTAGGCATCTATGACAATTACAATAGATGTTAGATGATTGTAGTATAGATGTACATTATCCCCAGTGCATGTGAAGGTAATAGTTTGTATGTTAAAGAAGCAAGTGATGGGGTTAGCTAACAACCTAATCTAGCTAACAATACATCGTCTCAGTTCAGGCCACAAAAATTTAACCCGTAATTACAAGACTACATTGTGAGTTAATGCAGAGTACTTTTTATGAAGTTGTTCAAGGATATAGTATGAAATAAAAGTTTGTAGATGTAGCAAAGATACCTAATGATGACAGAGGATCAACTTTATTTAAAATATTCAATAATGAGATTTTTTTTTTATAAAAAAAATTTACATTAAAGAAGTATTTAGATAAAATCATATATGTAAAAACCATCTTAGGTCAGTGATCTCAAAGTTAGTGCCAAAGATGAATGCTTGAAGGTTTGTTTTGTAGAATTGATTCTCAACACATTGAACAATGCCTTATGCACAACAGACCCATTGGAACCAAAACAAAAACAAAAAGGGTTTGCACCTAATAGTTCAGATCACAACAAAAATAAGTGGGGGTTTCTACCTTTAATCAAAGCTAGGAAAAAGAAAAAAAAGATGATCGCAAGGGTCCACCTTCCCCCTTGTTAAGCTTCTTAAGGAATTGCAGATGATATTAGTAAATTGCCAAAAAGTTAGGATGATGACAACGTGAACTCGTTGAATTCTAGTCAGATTAAGAAATCTCCCATTAGTAATGAAGAGTTGATTGTATTTCAACAATGGAAGTTTCAAAAGCATTATCATGTTTTTAAATCAAAACTGATTGGATTTTGTTCTATTTAAGTTGTCGATTAGCTTTAGTTCGTGCTTTAATTATCAATTCTCTTTAAGGGTAGATTTATGCCTTATACCATAGGTTTTCTTGGAAAGTTATTATACTTGTATGTTGGGTCAATCTGAGGAAAGTGGGTGTAAACAATTGTATATCATGAATATTTTACTTTTATCTTGTGTTTTTGGGTGAAAACTTTACTTATTGTGTGTGTTTTGATAATTATTTAATAGATTCCACCGAAAAAAAGCTAAATCAATTTAAAATTAATATTTTTAATAGTTTATTTTTTGAACCTATTTGATAATTTATAATCAATGTTAAATGATAGAAATCTTTAATCAAAAGTGTGAAAATTGATAAATAGATAACAAATTATTTATCGCTTTTCGCTCTTTTTGATACAATGTCTAGGACTGCTTATAATTTCTCCTCAACACTTAAATAAGAAGATAATGCGCTCCAGCATACTCGAACCCATATCCTCCTACATTGGCAACAGTGTCGATACTAATCGAGCTAAAACTCAATCGGTTATTTTAATTTTTCTTTAACATTGCAATACCGTTTTAAAAATTTTTTAAGTTTAAAATTTAAATTTATTTAAATTAACGTGAAATATTTTAAAAAATATAGATGAAAACAAAAAATAAAATTTTTCATAATTTAAATTTAAATTTTATCAAATATTAAGTCCTTAATTTTAATTAATATATGACTAAACTTTACAGCTTAAATCTAATAATTAATTTTTTATATAGCTATGGTTTCGCTCTTCAGCAATTTTGGTCTGTAATTGCTTTAAGAGATAACATGAAGGAGGGGAAAACCTTATGGCTAGACCTATTAACAAGCTGGGTTACCTCTCCAAATTCGAAGGCTTACTCGAAATTTAAGAGGGTTTCGGCAAAAATATAAGGCATGTTTAAAATATGAGTTGCGCTCGGGCTTTAACATTCAAGGCTCAAGTCCGGCCCGACCCGACCTGTTTAAATTTATAATACTTTATATTATGTTATTTTTATATATCATGTAGTTCGTGATTGCTCCTTTTCTAAAGCTATATGGGTAGTAGTGGTTCCAAGGCAAGATCAGAGTATCTTTTTTTCTCTACTGTTTAAGGAGTGACTTTTATGGAATTTGCAGAATAAAAGCAACTTGAGTAACGATGATCTTAATTGGCAAACCCTATTTGTAATATTGTGTTGGTTAATTTGTAAAAATAGAAATATAGATGCTTTTTTTTTCTGATTGTCACAGGTGTACCCAAGCCATTGCGGATACAAGTTATAATTGGGCCAGAAATTATCTGAATTTGGATGTGAAATGGAGCCGCCAAGATCCATAAGGGCATTTCGAGTTGGTTGCCTCCTAAAATGGGTTATATAAAGATTAATTCTGACTTTATTCTGATGGGGCGGTGTCAATTAGTAGGCAAAGTGCTTCTATTAGAAGAGTGTTAAGGAATTCGAATGCAAATTGGTTGTAGGGTTATACGATGAGCTTTGGTAAAGAATCAGTTTTTAAAGTTAAGACAAGAGCGATGTTGGAAGGCCTTTTTATAGCCTGAGAAAAGGGGTTTAGAAATGTTGAAGTTGAGTGTAATAATACTCTATTGGTAGAATTAATATTGTTTGGTGAATGAGCCAATAGTAGCTTAGTGGAATTACAGTTGTTACATCAGTTGTTGCGTCGAAGATAGGAGGTTTGCATCCGACATATTCCAAGGGATCAAAATGGGGTTGCGGACCACATGGCTAAATGTATTGACACAGGAGATTCTTTGCTTCGTTTGTCTGTAGTTCTACCGGTTTCGGTTAGAGACTTGTTGGGTGAAGACCGTTATGGGTCTAGATCCGTTTAACTTATGAATCAGTTGTTGTAATCGCTTAGTGCTGTCTCTTTTCTACCAAAAAAAACTATACTAAATATATAATATTACTCTAATGTAAACATTAAAATAATGTTAAGATGATTATATAAAAAAATTTCAATAAATAAAAAATGCATAAAATTATTAAATATTAAAATAAAATAAAATAAATATTTTTTAAAAGAATTAAAAAAACAATATGGGCGGGCATAAAATAAGCTTGAGTTAGTCTTCTACAAATATGGATGGGTTTGGACAAAATTTTAGATTCAGATTTCGAACTGGGCCGAACCTGGACAAGTATAAAGTATTTTAATATCATACTTAAACTCAACCCGAACCGACCCATGAGCACCTCTACTTTTGAGTGCGGTGCACTTTAATAGCCGTTTTTTAGTCCAACAACATCCAAAGAGACTTCAACCTTGTTTTGTGGCAAAAAATGAGACTTGAGTACTACTATCTTTCCTATATGATATGCTGATTCGGATGTGCATTTTAGTCATTTTGTATGTTATTTTTTGTTATTTTAATATTATTTTTTTAATTTATTGGGAAATATTAATTTTAATATTTTTAGTAATTTTGATATATTATATATATTTAAAAATTATATAAAAAAATTTATACGGGTGTGTCGGGTCAAGTTTAAATTTTAGCATTTTTATCCGAGTCGGGCTTTGACAAAATTTTAGATCCATTTTTGCCAACACCTCTAATTATCACATAACATTAATAAATTTTTTTATTATTTCAATTTTATAATATAATTTACTCAGTGTGAAATTTTTTTTTCCCAAATTTGTGCTTATATCTATATCTATATATAAGAGCATTGGAAACACTTAAAATAGCAATACGAGTTTAAAAAGTGATACACTAGAGCATAATTTGTTGATTCATACACTCCTATGAGCTCAGCATCTGCCTGATCTCTTCTTTCATATTGAATTGCGGTAGTATTTTAGCCTAAAAAACAAGAATATGAATGGGTGTAGGGAATGGCAAAATATGTACAAATATAAGGAAACCCGACATCTGGTCATCAAAGGATTGCGCCTGATAATCCTCAAACTTTGAAGAGCTAAACTAAAGCTAAACTCTAAAAAGTTGGGAAGAAACTAAAGAAAAGAAAAGGCCCTATGTGACGCCTATTTGTCAGGAACCTGGCAATGCCTCCCTAAATCCAATGCTCAAACCCTTACCCTCACGATCCCTCTTACCAACTTCAGGATTCCCTTTCTGCATCATCGCTATAAATTCGTTGTAATCTATCCGGCCGTCCTGAAAAAAGTACACAAAAAATGAGTCCAACACCAAAACTTGTTCAATAGAAAGGAATACCACTATTTTCATGCTTTGAGTCCTTGTCGTTTGGCTTACATTGTCCTGATCGACTTCACGCATCATTTCATCCATGTGGATATCCTTGATGCCAAACTCTTGACAAGCTTTTTGAATCTCTTCTAGAGTGATGTAACCACTGCCGTCTCTGTCGAAATACGAGAAGGCAGCCATCAGATTATCTTCATTCTGGATCATATTTAGATGCAACGTTGCAGCTATGAACTCCTGATAATCGATTGAACCACTGTTATTTACGTCCGCCTGCCATTTCAAAACAAAACCAAAAGGAGGTTGATTAGATTAAGAGGGATGCAGAAATAGCATAATCTTGTTGTCTTCCTGGTAAACAACAATTTCAATCAAAGAATCTTTTCTTTTTTAACTATGATGAAGCATTAATGATTAAGGCCTAAAAAGTGACAGGATTCTGAAATGAAACTTACAGCCTGCATTAGAGCTTGAAATTCTGATTCAGGGAGACTAGCACCAAAGCTTTGCAATCCAGCTTTGAGTTCTTCAAACGTGATTTGACCACTATTATCCGTGTCTATCATCTTAAACATTTCCTTCAATCCCGCTATTTCTTCTTGAGAAAGCCTTTGTGCAATGACCTAAAAAGAAAAAAGGGATAGGTCATTTTAGCTACTGAGATTTGTGCATTGAAAGAATTTCACTTACTATACTCGGATATGTTTTTCCAACTTCTTTCCTTAAATTTGGAGGATCTTAGTCATCTTACTCCCATACCCATATATATGAAAGAGATAGGTCTATTCTCACGGGTAGAAACTTACTCTTAAGGCCATTTTCTTGAGCTTGTTCATTGAAGAAAATTGCTTCATGCGTCCTAGGACTAAAGAATCAAGTGGGCTGTCCGGTGCCACCCCATCAGCCTGAACCCAACTGTGGCCTGCAAGGAACCAAAGTCGAGTTAGCTTCGACATTCTTATAAGTAATATATTCTTTCATACTTTGTCCCTATAGCAACCTAACCCTAATAATCAGACATCCTTTCATTGACAACAACTCTCCCACAACAATGGTGAACAAACAAAGATACTGATTATTTGGATTATCATCAAATAAAACTATATCATCTAAGTTCAGCAATACTCATCCAATGCTATATAGTAAAAGGGGACTCACGCAGTACTTCGTGTGCAGTTATCCGCTTCTTGGGGTTTCTAACAAGCATTTTTGCTAATAGATCTTTCGCACTTTCAGATATACTAGGCCAAGGATCCGATGTGAAGTCAGGTTCACCATTCAATACCTCATCAAATATTTCTTCTTCCGTTTCTGCACCAAAACAGCACAAATACACCAAATTTATCTTAAAACTGCAGTGTTGAACAAGAACGATCACATATTGTCTCAAATTGATAAGTCTTACCACCCCAAAATGGAGGCACCCCACACAGGAGAATGTAGATGATCACCCCAGCACTCCACACATCAGCTTCTGGACCGTAACACTTGTTTAAAACCTCAGGTGCTACATAGTATGGGCTTCCAACCACAACAGAAAAGGTATCCCCTGAAATTTTAACACCTTCATTAACAAAACTACTCATTGCTTATTGCATACGCAGCTTCACAATATTGTGGAAATTTCTCTAATTTTGTTTTCCTGTTGGAACCAATTCAACAGGCTACCAAGAATACTTAATTCAATTCGGTATATGTAAACTAAATCGAAGTCTGCTACATCCAATCCCAAACATCATTTTCAACTCTTACAAGATTTTTAAAATATCACTTGGGCAGTTCAATATTTTATTTGTTTTTATTCCATATGTATAAAAATGAAAATGGGTACACCAATTTAAATATAAATGTTCGTGTAAACCTAAATATAACATATGTTGTTATTCATGTAAGTTGAAAATTTTCAAAGAAACATTTTCCTTTCATCAAATGCAATCATCAAATAGAAGTAGTTAAAGAATAACAAGAAGAAAAACCTAAAGTTGTGAAACCAAGCGTTTGAATATAGATAGATAGATAGATAGATAGATATAGAAGAACGTATGCAGTTTCCATTCTAATTTTAAGCTAGCAAGTTCATGGAAAGTGAGCAAATTAAGCTTTAAATTCAACATGAACCATTCACCTACAAATGTTTACTACAAATTTCCCAGGGTGAGGTAAGGCTAAATTAATCTTTCAGAACAGCAATTGAGATGGACTAAAAAGAAACCAAAAAAGCAAAGAATTTAGAACATACCAGGCTTGAAGAATATTGATAACCCAAAATCAATGGCTTTAAGAGGTGAATCCTCCTCGTCATTGACAAAAAGAAAATTTTCAGGCTTAAGATCCCTATGCATTACACCCATGGAATGACAGGCTTCAACAAAACCAACAATGACCCTTGCTAATTCTGCCGCCTTCCTTTCAGAATAATGCCCTCTCTTAACAATCCTATCAAAGAGTTCCCCCCCTGCACACAAATCCATGACAACATGAACCGCCATGGGATCTTCATAAGCCCCTTTGATGGTCACAACATTAGGGTGCCATGACATGTGATGCATTATCTGAATTTCCCTTCGCACGTCTTCAACATCATCTAGAGTTGCCAGTTTCCTTTTAGCAATCGATTTGCAAGCAAACTTATTCCCAGTACCTTTCTCCACACATACAAAAGTTGTCCCAAACTGTCCATTCCCTACCTTGGTCCCCAAGCTATAGTATTCCTTCAAATGACCTGTTTTCGTCTGTAATACTGAATCTATCTTCAGTCCTGCGCATGACTGCCTCTTAACATTATGGGGTCTCCTTGGTGTTTTTTTAGGCTCAACCTTATGCTCTTCCTCGTTGTTTATAGCAGTCTGTGGTGTTACCTGTGTTGATACCTGTGCTGGTTTGGAATCAAGTATTTGAAGCTCACACTTTGATTGTTGCATTTGGGTTTCTTCTTTAGATTTCCCTTCTTGTTCCCTTTCTGTCCCTTCCTTAACAATCTTTATTTCTTCGGGGGGCTGGTTCTGAACATCAGAAGCTCCTTTTTCTTTACTTTCTGACTCAGCAGTTACATTTGGAACCTCTTCTTTTTCTTTCTCCTTTTCTTCTTCAGATGGTCCACAAATGGAATTTGAGATTGTTTTAAAACAATTATTTCCCATCTAAAACTACTCTCGATTCTAACACCTTCTCTTATATATGTACATCTATAAAAGAAAGCTTTCTTCTATCCCTTAGGCTTTTAGCCAAAATAAACCAACCCTAGCACCTTCAGCACCGTGCAACCAAAACCAATGATTCAATGATCTATGATCAATAAAATGTATCAAAGAGATGAATTATCCCACACAAAAACAATTTCATCAAAGCCCAAATAAAAAAAAGAAAAAAAAAAGAAGAGAAATCTCAGAAAACTTCTCACGTAAATAGAATGTTCAATGGTCGTAAAAAAAGAAGTTGAAGAAAGAAACTTCCAATAAGGCAATGCAGACAAAAGACGACAATAGGAAAATTCAATGTGAAAAGCAAATATTTGGAATCATAAATAATGGGAAAAAATATAAATATCTTGGGGAGGTAGGGATTGAAGTTTTTGGTTAATCCATTTGTATATAATCAAAGATAAAAAGGAAAGGAAATGATTGCTGAAATTTCTGCCTTGTTATTATTTCCCGGGGAAAAAAGAGAAAATAAGGAAAGGTAGGTTTATATATTGGCGTTAGATAAGTTGAAAATTGAACGGGTTAAAATGGGTTCCGAGAGGGTTTAGCTAACCAACAGTGAGGGTTTGAGTGCTTATTAGTTGTTACAACATTACTGTTGGCCTCACATGGTGATGGACGGCTTACATATTTTCAGTTTTGTGGGTTGTTGGACCGGCAGTAGTGAACCGTCACTTTCTTTCTAATTATAGCAAATCGGCATATTCAAACTAAAAATTGTTGGGGCTGAAGCAAGGGATAAACTATAATCAAGACATAATATCTCTATTAGTGCATGATAAACCAACAATCCATTTATCCAAGGAGACTGTTGAAGCTATAGAAACTATACCCATTGGTCAAGAAAGGGGAAACAATGATGGGCAGTATGCATGCTGTGAACTTGAGCCAAAAATGGGGGCCATCTTCTTCTCCTACAAACCATTTAAGGGCTAATGTTTCTGAGCTTTGGATGTGAGAAGTGACACAATACAAATGAAAGTGATTCAAAACTATATAAAGGTTATATATTTTAATTTTATATTATTTTTTACCTAATTTAGGTTTTATAAAAAGCTTTATAACCTATGATAAGTATTTCTCTAAATTAGATTTATATAAATTTTTATAATTAAAGCTAAATAGATCATTTGCGTCGTGAATCCAAATATCATGTGATAAATGCTATTTAATAGTTATGCAAAATACAAAAAGTTTTCTTGTAACATATTATAAGGTACGATACCATTTGAAAAAATGGATGTAGACATAAGCACCAGAGTCGATTCGCAAACTTTTTTAATTTGAGACATTTAAAACTTCGAAATGTGTTTGAGAGAGCATTTGTTGTTTTAAAAAAATTATCATATTAACAACATCACCTCAATATAGCATAAAAAATGGAATTATATTTGTACGTTGCATATTTTATAATTTCATTCGAAGGTGAAATGGAGATTATCCATAACTTTGAGGAGCACATGGAAGAAATAGATATTTATAATCTTAATTATACATTTGTGAAAAACTTGGTCAAGGGCAAACAAATGATGAATAAAGAGTATATGTTAAATGTTAAAGAGAAAATAATTCAACAAATATGAAAGGCTTTAACAAGTAAATAAAATAATAAAATTACATATGATGATTTGATTTTAATGTTTGTTACTTGTTTAGAAATTTTTTTATTGCATTGATAATTTTTTATAATAAATAATATTTTAAAAAAATATAAATTTTGTAACTATATAATTACAAATTATACTATCAAACATGACTAGAAAAATTTAGATATGAATACGTCTAGAAAATTATAATTACTTATAATTACAAGAGAATGTAATATTCATTAAATTTAATTCTTGATTTATTTATTTTTGTCATGGTTTTTTTCTCCAAGTTCTATGTACTTTTATTTTGTTTATTCATATTTTTTTTTCAAAAAACATGTAAGGTTTTTTTCCCTATATATGCACGAGGAGTTTGTCAGGTTTCTTATAATGTGTATGTGCATCTTGTATTTAATAATTATTAAAATTCAATTTATTCTTATATATTAGTATAATATGAATTAAATTTAATTGTATTTTATTATTTTTTTAATTGTCCAATAAATATTTGAATTTAATTGCATTATTATTTTAGTGTGTGTGATACTTATACGGTCTGACAATCTTGAGGCAATTAATCTCATTCACGAAAGAGTTCATAAAAGTTCTAATTCTGCTTTAGTTATGAGAACCCTATTGTTATTGAAGCAATTAAGTCATTAAAATCTTCAACATATTCCAAGAGGAGAGAATAGCCTTACTGATAAGATAATCAAGCTCAAAAAAGATAGGAAACCTCGTTGATAAATATTATGTAATGAGTTTTCTCAATGTTTGATCTTTGACCTGTAATTTCTTTCTTTCAAAAAATAAAAAATAAAAAATAGTACAAACCAAAAGCAGGCAAAGAAAAATGCAAGAACGTGCCATCACTGCCATTAAAGTGGGTGTTCTGTAAGGAGGAAACCAATGGTTTAGCTGGTTAAGAAATTAGAAAATATTTTGAGAGAGAGAGAATATTAAGCATAGGGATGGCATAGTCTTTGTCTGAAACACTGAAAACATATTTCCTTTCATTTATGGTATACCAATTCTGGAAGTCATTTATGACTTTTCGATTCTTTGGCAGACTGCATTGCAAAAAAGAAAACAAGAAAACTTCAAGTCTAATACCGTGTCTGTTGAGAAGATCCCTTCACCTTCATACCCCACAAATCATATGGCACAAAGTTGTTAAAATTGGTACTTAAAAACTTATTTAGGGTTACAAATTACAACATATTATTGTATAAGATATTACAAAATCCACTCTATTAGGTCTTATTAAAATGAAATACCTTGCTTTGATCCATCTAAGGTCTGTCTTCTTCAGGGGTGGAGGCTAATACCTACCCTGAATTGAAACCAATGCAACAGTACCTATGCTTTCTCCACTTACTCGGCTTTTCAACACCCTTTTCATGAAACCCATTTGTCTTTATGGTTCCATTCCCATAAGAATTCAAACCAACCTGGTTACCATCCATTGGTAGCATTGATGCATTTTGATGAGGCGATGCCGGTACTACTTTGTTATGGTGTACTTCCCTTGACATAGAATTTGGTCCACCAGACCTGCAAAACAGATGTATCCCATTATTTTGGTTTTAACATTAAACTAGGGGAATTGTGAAAAAGGCCAAAGGATGACGGGGTGACTCTCCTACTCCCCTCGACTATTCAAGTGGATACATGTGAAAATATCTTAACATGATTACCTTGTGTTGTTTATGTCATTGCTATTCTTGGAGTTATCCGAAGTCGTATCCAAATCCTCCGCGAACTTTTTGGAGCCAGCTTCATGACCAACCTCGACTTTTGAACAAACATTGGCTTCTGCAGAAAAAGTTGAGTCTTCTACAGCACCCTCTTCAAAATTCGGAGTTTCTTCATCAGAGAAACTAGAAGATCTGCTTTGGGCATTAAATCTATATTGCCGTACAATTGAAATGGCCTTCTCCAATGTTCCCAGAGCTTCTTTCACCTCTGGACGAATAGAAACCCTTTGTTTAGCATTTACGCCACTTGAATCAGCAAAACTATTGGTTGAAGGTTGATTTGCAGCCTTAATGCTCTCCTCCAAGCAGGTACTCTCTTCACTTTCTTCTTCCTCAATTTCACCAAAAGCTTTTCTCTTTGCGTCTAGTGCTATCTTCAGTGGAGATTCACCAGCAGGTTCATTAGCATGAACCTCTGGTTCTGCATCGTTTGTGCCATCTTGTATGTCTACAATTTCATTCTCGTTAGGCACAATTTCATCCTCCTTAGGAAAAATACCAGGTTCCCTTTTAATTTCTTGTGCTTCAAGAACTTCGCCTGATTTGTTATTGGAAAAAAGAGCTCCACGAATTAGGCAAAACAGAGGGTCTCCCAAGGCTTTGCTGTAATCCTCATCGCTATTAGTGACAGAAGCCACAGTCTGTAAGCATTGTAGACTGGAAAAATGTGAGAGATCAATCGGTAGGGTAATAATAATAAGCATCATGAAAAATGAAGTTACTAATCTGGAAGCTCTCAGCAATGGAACCTTTTAAGACAAATGATGGATTGATTTTTACCCATTACTTCATTGCATACATTGACGAGCCAAATGAGTCACACTTAATTGGTAGCAATTAAAAAGACAGATAATCATAAACTACTTGCAGGAAATGAAGGTGCCATGTCAGAAGAATGTGTGACCTTCTGATAGAGTCTAAAACCATTTCCAATAAGCTGCCTTGCAATGAAGTTTATAAGGGATGGAGGGACAAAATCCAGCTTCATATCCATATTTGCTATTGTCCTACAAACAAGGAAGAATCATGAGAGGAATGCGACCTTCAAAAGGTGATATGGACACGGTTTCTACAGCCATGATTGCAAATGATCCTCCCGGTATCTATAGATAGTCACATTTCAGAAAGAAAATACTTGGTAATGCCTATTTGACACTCAATGCCACATAAGGGAGGAAAAATAAAGCAGCCATTTGAAATAAACTCCCAAGTCCTTATGATTAAAAATGACCTGAATTCAGATCCGAACAAGAAAAAAGCTGGTTGTGTAATACAGTTGGACCGAATGCCTTAGCAGATCCAATGACCCTAATTCAGGCTCTCCTAATCACATCTCCGATCAAATGGAATCATCGAAGACCAGTATTTAGCCAATGCCAACCCCAAATATATTAACATCTCCATTAATGTCTTACGAGTCATACTCTGGGATATTTGAAAAATAAGCTCCTCAAGCATATGTCCTATTGAGATTTCAAGCAACAGCAAGAGCCAAAGCCACAATTATACAAGGCATCTGCTATCTTTGCAGATAAAACTCTTTGGTGCTTGTAGAGGGGCCTAAATCTGTTGACCCTTTTCTCGCCCAGAAATGCATATGGCAACATTTACTTGCCTATCTTAATATGACAGCTTAAAGTATTGCAACTTACCTAAAGTAGCTTCTCTCGTTGTTCACCTTCTGCAAAGCAAAGCCTCCAACTACATCAATCCTTACAACATCTTTTGCTTCAGGGATTCCATCATTAGTAAATCCATGAGTTGCTTTATCAATATCGCTCACATCTGATATCTAAAAGCATAAGAACAGAAGTATTTAGATAGATTTCCAGTATATGGGAAGAATGTAAATTGCAAAGGAGGGGAAACCATATTCGAGTCTTTGAAGTGACTACCGTGTTCACAAGAATAACAATCAGATCATCTTGAAAGTACTCAAAGAAAAAATAGTGTACTAGAGCCTCCCTAGCTGACAGCGGCCATGCAACCTTCACCCTTTCTTCCGAAAATACAAAGATAAGTAAGCATTTTACAATTTCAGACTTCAACATACTACTGAAAGAAGGAAAAATATCTTAATGAACTGTTGTAGTTCTAGGCTTGACAAACCTCACTAGAGCTATCTGTTCACCAATTCGGATCTTTTGCAAACAGGTGGAACTAGTTACTTTGAAAGGTGGAAAGCTAGACTGAGGCCACCTAGGAAAAGCAAACAAAGATTATTTTCAAAAACATACACATTTTCACTTGAACTGGATGAAGTCTTAAAATCAGCTACATATTATTGTTAGATATCAAGTATCCTCTCCCCTGTCTGTCAATCTTTTGTGACAAATTCTCACCAATTATCCATTTATAATTATACAAGTGCAATTACATAGATATTGTACTAGTGGTGCAAGAACAGAATAGAAATAGGTGTCTACAAAACATTCTGATTTGTAGAGAGATTTTCTGTAACAACACACAACCAAGGTCATTGATACACAACATATTACTTCAACAGAGGATATAAAAAAGAATGAAAGCATGCAGGTTACACAGTTTTACCAGTCATATAGAGCAATGCTAATTCTACATTAGAATCAAGTGCAAGAATGAAAACAATTCTCACCATTTCTTGTATAGGGGTGACTCCCAAGAGATACATAAACCTGCAATTAAGTTGCTCATGAAAAAGTTTCTTATACAATCATGAGTAGTATTTAAGTCTTAAGCCAATTGCAATTTCATAGTCTTCTGCTCATGATTCAGGAGGAAATTCAAAAATAATTAAAGCATGGGCAGAACTTACAAACATCCAAAGGCCCATCTACATAGCCTTCAACAAGTAAAGTATGAAAAGGGGTGCCATGAGGTCCTTCACGGTACATAACACGGAACTCTTCATTATCATGCTTCAACTGCAAATAAAGGTTCGCTATATATCTTGGTGAACAATAATCATGATGTAGAACATAACATGGTTCCTTCCACTAAGATATGCTCAATAAAGGCATTGATATAAGAGAAATAAGGGAATCTAAACTGATAGAGCATACCTTCCATTCCCCATGTGATGTCTCACTGTATTCTGACACTTGATGATCATCAACAGAAGTACTCCTTAACATGTCGAGAAAATTGGATACTTCCTGAGCCCTTTTGTCCAATAAATGTTCACTAAATTCTGTTGACCAAAATAAGAAAGAAGAAAAAGTTGGACAGTATATACTTGAAAACAAACACTTAATTTAGTAAGGAATGTACATAGAGGGATTCAAAGTACACATATAGCAGCTTTAACATTAAATTGGAATTAATGCTCTAAAACCTTCTTTCTCATGTTGTGCATATCGTAAAATCTGATTCTTGACAAGGGTTTTAAGTGTCTCGGGATCAGTCAGTTCAGCAGAGGACAGTGTGTTGTCCAGCCTCTCTCTGTATTGAGAGATTGCCTTTTTCTTTTCCATATTAACATATGTAAGAAAACAGCATCCAGCTGCCCCTCAATCACTCCAAGGATCAACTAACCTTGCAACTAAAAACCAATTTTGTAAACACGTGCGTTAGATTTCCAGACAAAACAGCTAAGAACAGCTGCATAAAAAAAATGAAAAAAATAGGTTTCTATCTGCAGAATATGCAAGAGTAAAAGACAAAGTTCGTTAAAGTTCTCATTCATTAAAACTTCCATGTGATTGTACAGGCAAAAAGCCTCATCTGCAGAACAAACTAAATAAATCAAACCACGAAATTGACACAGAAAAGAACTGCAAAAGCTACGGGGACCACGGCTGAGGAATTCTATAAAACAAGAAAAAACATTCATATCTCTAACCTCATAAGATCGACAAGTCATATTATCAGTCAAGGCAAGCAATGAAAGAAGTTCAACTTACATGAAGCTCAATGAAAATCAAAGGAAAAAAGAAATTGATCTCCAATGAAAATTATAAGAAGGAATAATCAGAAACAGAGAAAAGTGAAATTACAGAAACCGAAAAAAGAATGGTACAGATCTCAATGTTAAAAGCTCCAACAAATCTCTATATCTTGATGGTGGTAAACAAAGCAAGAGAAGGTTGAAGGGGGAGCGCCCAGACGCAAAATAAACATGGGCTTTTCTTCTCGGGTATACCGGATACACGACAGTCGGCAGAATCACTAAATCAAAAAATTACAGCTTTTTTTTCTGTTAAACAAAATTAAAGTATTTGGATGCGTGACGGATTTTAGGACAACTAAGAAGGCGGGTCCCACAGCACTGAAAACCTCCACCAAACCTTATTACCAAATAAAGCTTTGTTACGACTTACGACTCTACTCTACACTTTGCACTAATCCAATTAGTTTAGTAGGCTGTTTTTAAGTTTTATTCTATTAAAATCTAATATAATATTTTTATTATTTTGCTTTATTTGTTTCATGGAAAATAAATTATTAAAAAAAAAGTTAGTTTTAAAAAAATAATAAAATTAAGACTTTTTTAAAAAAAATGTGTTATTAAATTTTTTTTGGGTAAGACATTTTTTAAATTGATAAGCCTTTGTTTACTGTCTTTATTGTCTAAGAAATAAAAAGGAAAAGCTCTTTTCACTGTTAAAGAAAACAGTCCATTATATTTTAATTTTATATTTTTTACGATTAAATCCTTAAATTTTAAAGTTTTACTATTCTACAATTTAATTCCTCACAAACAGATTTTTTTATTCTACACTTCAGTCCTAAATCTCATTTTGTATAATTTTGCAAAACAATCCATTTTCTAAAATTTCCAAATTTTAAAATTTAGTCCTTACAACTAAATTTGTCAAAATTTTCAAATATTAGTCCTTGACTTTTGAACAATTAAACTTTCATATTCTATTTTTCAGAATTGTAAATTCTCAAATAATGTAAATTAATCCTAAAACTCAAGTTTTGAAATCTTTACAATTTAACCCTGTAGTTTCAAACTTTACTATTTTATGCTCAACTTTCCAAATTATAGTTTCAAACTTTACTAGTTTATGCTCAACTTTCCAAATTTTCATATTTCATAATTATAAACTATAGTTACTACATCAATATTTCATATTCCACTACTCAAACCCTTAGTTCAAAAATTTACAAATTTAACAATTTGTTCCTTCAATTTTTATTAAATTAAATCATTTTTCACCTTACTCATCCAAATAATATTCAAAATAAATATTTACCACTTTCTACTTAATTAAACATAAATTTATATTCTCAAATGTATGAAATTAACAATTAAGCTTAATTAAGTAAATTAAATTTGATAAAAACTAAAACATAATTAATTAAAATATAAATAAGCTTTCTGAAATAAACTCAATTAAACAATGAAAATATAATAAAATCTCAAATGTATATTTGTTTTATTGAAAAAACTTTTATGAAATATTTTCAAAAAATCTGTAAAACAACAGAAAATACTTTATACAGGTTCATCCAAACACTGAAAAATATTAACTTTTCCAGAAAAGTAAATCATTTTGTAGAAATTATTTTCCGTTTCAATGAAATAAACGAAGCTTAAATTAAACGTGTTAAACATTTTCATTTATTAAACACTTAATTCCCTGTCTACCCTTCAAATTATACCCTTTTTTTCACTTTAATATTTAATTACTTTTTTTTTATTTCATTTTAGTACTTAAATTATTATATAATTCAGTTCAATACATTTTATTAAAACAGTTTTTTGTATAGATATTAAAAAATACATGTAAACTTTATTAAAATGTGGTATGTAACACCTTTCAATCATTTAAAACGTTAGACACGACATTTTTATGATTATTCAAATTAAACTATATGTTTTAAAAGAAATTCAAAAGAATATATTAAAAATATAAAATGTTTTAAAAAAAGTATTTTAGGAGATATATCTTTGACTTTAAGACCGGTCATTAATCGAATTTTCATTTGAATTTTTCAAAATTTAAGAATTTCTTTTATAAAAATTTATATATACTTTTCTTTGCGGTTTTTTTTTAATTATTACAATCTTCTGGAATTTGTCTCTTTTTTTAAAAAAAATTATTTTTCAATTTTTGAGTTAGACTTTTTGAAATTTTAGAAATTTTGATATATGATGTGGTGCTTTAAAAAATAAAAAAATTTATTACAAATTTTCTAGAATATATTTTTTTTTTGAAATTTTGAGGGTTTTTTTTGTACTTTTCTAAACTTTGAGTCTTTTTGAATTTTTTTTATATTGTTACGAGTTTTTGAATTTAAATTTATATATTTTAGGATTTTCTAAAATTTTGTTTTCTAAAGGAAATCTTTTTTTTTGAATATTTGAATTAATGTTATGATATATAAACCTTTTTTAATTAATAAATTTTACATAATATTTAAAAAATAAAAGAAAGCCATCTAATAGTGCCACATGTTAGTTTTCTTTAATGTCGTGAGTTAAGTAGTGCAGCGAAATGCTAGTTGATGCATTAAAGTAGGACAAAAAAAAAATAGGTGTCAAAGTGTCAAACTGAGCATTAAACTTGGTTAAATATTAGAGAAAGAAAGGGAATGATGTTGAATGAGAGAAAACAGCCACCAAAGTCAATCGCCGAGGGTGGGCAATCACGACCAACCTCTAGAAGTAGGCAACAACGGGAGTGCTGCTAAGGAGGAGGACGATCCACCTGACGCCTCATACATGGTCATTATTTCTAATACGAATGAAGATTTCGTCTGTTTTTAGGGCAAATTGTTGAACAGTTCGGTGGAGACAAAAGTTAATGAACCGATGTCTCTACTCTTAAAGGTACTAACTAATGGCACGATTTTGTCTTTTACTTTTTTTATTCATTATCTATCATGTTGAGATTTAGGATTTAACTTTTATATTTTAATTTAACATAATTTAATTATCTATTTTTATAATGACATTAATTCGTCTAAATAATTAATATCTTTAATTATTTTAATTAAAATGATAATATGAATTTATTTGAAAATTATTTTTCTTAACACAAAAGAATATATACATATTTTTGCATAGAGTTGGGACGGGTATTTTAAAAAAATCAACTTCAATTTTTAACCGTAATAATTAAAGGTATAAATTAATTTAAATAACTAATGATATTATATAGAAGAATTAATTATATCAAATTAAAGTATATATACTAAATCTTAAATTTAAAGATAATAGAGAAACCATAAAGATAATTTAATCTAAAATAACACATTATTTTTCATTTGATTCAATAAAAAGTTTGACTTTTTTAAAGATTATTTTTAATTTAATTTAATCTAATTGGTATATAACTATATATTAAAGTATAGAAATTAAATTTTAAATTTAAGTATAATAAGAAAAATTAAACTTTTTTTAGAAAAAAAAACAGAAACGTATAAACAAAAGGAAGTCCCTAACAAGTATCAACCTTCTTTTAATAGTCATATAGGATTAGATGCATGATGAATGGATTTTTGTATTTCTTTTTTTAAATTTTATTTTTCATTACTTGAATAATAATGAAGTGAATGACCCGACAAATAAGTAGTTGGCGATCTCCACCATGTTTTTCATTGATTTTACTATTGTTTTAATCAATTTAAGATGGGTATTTGACGGGATTAAAAATAGTGAAATATTAATTTTTTAATTTCAAAATTTAACTTTTTATATAAATTAAAATATTATATATTTTTTTTAAATTTGTTACAAATTTGGGTGGATATTTTTTCAAATTGAAATTCATTTATCTGAAAGAGCAATGCATAGAGGCAAAGGTGGTCCATAGGCAGTGACCAAGTTAAAAGGGAATGGTAGGGGCTAAAATTCATTTTTTTTAAATTTGATTATATATGTTTTTTTATATAATGTTTAGTACTATTCATTACCCCTTCTTAATTCATAAATAAGAGAATATTACACTTTAGCGTACTCGAATCTATGTCCTCCTACATAGACAATAATACTCATACTAATCGAGTTAAAACTCAATTGGCCGAACTCCAATTTTTTAACCTTCCAACCTTTCTTAGCTCAATATTTTTTATTACATTTTCAATCTATCATATGAAAATAGTTACAAGTCCAAAAAAAATTATGAAAAATTTTAAAGTGTAATAAATATACAATTAAAGTACAAATATAAATATACGTCTGAATAACCACAAGCATTAAGTTATTACATATAGAGTGTCTGAGTAATCACAATATAGAATCAAATCATTACAAGCACAAACAAACTAAAAATTGATACAATCCAAACTAAAACCAATAAACTAGACTAATTAGACCAAAACCCATTTATGACAATTACACATGATAGAAATCAAAGACCGACGCATATAATTACACATAATAACTTTCAAACTTAAATACTCAATACTCAAAGCCTCCACTTTTACCGATTGAGCCAGAAATTTAATTTTTTATAACAAATTTATATGCCATTTGCAATATTAATAAGAGATATAATATTTAAATTTAGTGTGTTGTCTTCAAATCAAGCTAAACATTTAATGTGGAAATGTAGAAGTTGATACCTTAAAAGACTTTCTTGCAACCAAAAAACAAACTGACGACTTAAGTAAGAAAATAGGAGATATGATACGACAAAGGTTTAGAGGAGGGGAAGAGCTCCCCATGTTTCCCAAGACCTACACAAAGTACTTGAAATATTCAGCTTGGGCGTCCTCACTGGGAAATGGGGTGGGTAAGAAGGACCAATTTCCTGGCCAAACTGATACGACGATGCAATTGGATGTTGAGGTTAGGCAAATATAATTCAATCAAAATCTGTTATAGTCTCATTCGTTTTCAGGGACTCCAAAGGATTTGTAATGACGATAGTAACTTGGGAAGATTATGAATGTAACAAGCTCACATAACAAACTGTGTTCTACTTGAGCTTGTCAAACTAAATTCTTGTAAAGATGTTCAAACGGTCAGTTCGGTTATTAATCAAATCGAATTACTCAAAATGTAAAAATATTGAACCGTTAATCGAATCGCATTTTTTTTCAAATACATTAACTGAACCGAAATGTTTCAGTTATATGTTTTTGTCTTTTGGTTAAAATAAGTATAAAACATATAAAAAAATATATTGCTAATGTTCATTTCTTATTTTTTAATAGTTCAAATATATATATTATATATAATAAATATTATTTATTTCGATTAATATAAAAAATAATTGTTCAAAAAATGTATTGCTAATATAAAAAATATATTATATATAATACATATTATTTATTTCAGTTAATTATTTAATTTTGAACCGAATTAATCGATAACTGAAATTTAAAAAAACTATTAACCGACCTCCGATCAAACTAAATTCGTTCACTAACCAATTAATCAAATTAAATCAATTCGATTAGTTAATTCAATTTTAATTGAGGTATAAACATCCCACCTTATATCATAATTAAATGATCTCCACACTCAAATAAGAAGAAGAAGAAGAAGAAAACTAAGGTGGAAAAAAAATAAATGCAACTAGGTTTGAATAATTTTAACAATTAACAAAAATGTAAAAGTAAAAAAATTAATAATAATTCCAAAATTATTTTAAAAGTTTTAAAAATGTTAGTGTAGATGATTTTTACAAATACTTTTAAAAATGTAAGTAGCTAACATCCTATTCAATTATTCTTTTTCTTACAATTAAATTGCCCTATTAATTTGAAATACTAAACTATTATTTTCTAAGTAGTTTATTAATGAAAATAATTATCATTTTTTAGAATGTAATTAGGAGGAACTAAATTCCTCCTAGTCCTACAGTACAAGGACCTCCAGCGTAGGTATTCCGAAAGGAATAACAACAACTAGAAAAAAATTTCTCACAGTTCCGGTTGAGCCCAGGCTTACAAGCTGACTCCTCACTGACTCTCACTAAGCTTTACACCATAACCAATCTGTACATTAGCAATTCAATCCAAAAACAATAATAAGTTAGCAAACTCTAAAATCTCATTTCTTTTAAGTGTCAGCTTTTTTTTTCCTTTCTAGATTTTGAAGATTCAATTTTTCCCTTTGTTTTTAGTTTGATCTTCAAAGTTGTTAGTTGGGTCTTAAGAATGTTTTTAACTTGTTTTTTGTTTATGCTTTATGCCTTTTGTTGGCTTTGGGTTATTACCATTGTGAGTGTGACTTTGGGTTTGTTTCTTTACCCTCTTAGCTGTTTGAGAAAAGTCCTAAAGGAGTAGGCCGTTTCGAAAATCATGGTGGGGTGGCAGAGGCATTTGCAATGTGCACTCCGTCGAATTCGAAGAAGACTGGAACACAATTATTCTCTGTCTTCCAATTACTCTTCCACTTCCACTTCTCGCTTGAGCCCCTCCCTTTTACCTAGTGAGTTTGAATAACTTGGTTATTGATACTTCATATATTTAGCTTCTTTCATTCTCATGGGACCTCTGTTCCACTTCGTTAATTGTTTTATTAGTATTTTCTATGTGAAGTTGAAGTTAAATTTGAATTTGTTATTAGGGAAGTAAGATTGGCAACACTTCGTAAGTGTTTTTTTTTTTTTTTAATTTCAGTATTTAAAATTATTTGAATTATTTATGCAGGCGAACTGCCTGGTATTCAGAGATTGTGGAAGCCACCTTCCGCTAGCATCTCATCGCCTTTATATCAGTATTTCCAGCAATTGGTAATGCTAACTTGTTCTTTGCACTTGGATATGATTTTGGTAAATTTGATGTTTTTGGCTGTTTTCTAGTTTCTCTTGGCAATGGTCATTATTTCTATTTCCAAGAGAACCGTGAATTTTGTGTTTTGCAAGTCATAAAAACTAGACATGTAATCTAATGCAACTTTTCTTGTGAAATCTGAAGTAGAAATTGTGACATTTCATGTATGCTGATGCGAATTTTTGGATGCCTTGTTTGTTTACTGATGAATAGTATACAGAGGTAAGAGAGGCGGATATTGTGATATATCTTGGAAAGCAATAAGTTCATGCGCTTTCTCACTTTTGATGGTGTTACTATTATTGATTTGTAAATGCTTGTTTTCTTGTATTTAAGATGCCATGTTGCTTTCATCTTGATGTCATCCCTATTCAGTATGATTTTTATTGCCTATGGCACCTATCTGCAGAAGATCAGAGTTTCTTTTCTGTTCATCATTGTAAGATGCCCTTTGATTAACAATTCCCATTGGAGACAATGCCAATGGTTTGAATTAGTGTCAACATATTGAAGATCAATGAGACGCTTCTAACTGATGAATAAACAATTCTTAATCAATGTCACAGGAGGTTCATAAATGAATTATCTATATAATGTTTGCGCCACATGGATGTGTCATTATACGCTGTTATAATATTTATTCCCTCTGGCAGCATCATATTAAAGTTATTAAGTCAATACTTTTCAGAGTATATTATCAGTTGATCTGAGCCAAAAGAATTTATTGATACAATGGCTTGTTCTTTATTCCATTTTTAAACATTCGGGTTGCTATTGCGAGCTTTTTCAATTTTTTCCTTATTTTTATTTTTTGTTGTTTTCCATTCATAAGTTGTCTTATATTTACATGCATAGGGAATTTCCACTTCAAGGAAATTACTAGCAGGTTCTTCTGAAGAGACACCCATTTCATCACCATTAACTCCTGTTTTGGCAATAGATAGTGGAAAGACTGAAGAGAAGAAAGTTGTTGCTAATCGCACAAAAGTTCAGGCGGTTTTAAAGAAAATAAAACAGGTAACCACCCGAACAATTACCAGAAATTTCTAACTTCATTCCATTTGCTTATTTCGGTATTCTGCTGTCCCACTTGAAGGTAAGAAATGAGGTATATAACTTAAATAGGCAGGGAACTATAAAATATCTACATTATTATTGTAATGAAAACCCAAGGAAGTTGGTGATGTTTCATGATCAATGTTCCTCTACATGCAATAGTTTCCAATGTTCAATAACTACATGAAAATTTACATGGCTCTGGATCAATAATAATGAATGGAGCATACTTTTCCATGCTATGCCCTTTCACATGAGACTTGCATTTTGCAAACCACTTCTGTAAGTTATTCAAACGTGCTAGAAAGAGGAATTTTTCCAGCTTTAAATGAGTTTGATTTAGCTTAATTGATGGGACACAATATGTTGGTCTTGACTTCTGCACAAAATTCTCTTTCCTCTGATTAGTTGAAATAAATGGATATTTTGAGAGATCCAAAGCAATAAGTCAAGTAGATGAATTTTTCTAATGCAAAAACCTAAAAGTGAGATGACTTGCCTTTATGCTTTAGGAGATTTACAGAAAAATTAAGCTGAAACAAAAACTTTTTTCTGAATTCTGTGCTTAAGCTTGTGCTTGAGCAGTGAGAACATACCATGGAGCATCCGTGCAACTAATTGATTGTTAGTAAATCTTTGTTAAATTCAATAGAGGCTGGTTTATAAAGGTCCAATATCATCTTCATTTGCCTCAATTTCTGCATGAGTAACTGGCCTTTTTTGCTGTATCTAAGTTAGTTCCTAATGATAAAGCTAGTGAAATTTTAGTATAAAATCAATTGACCCTACTTGAAACTGCTATTGAGCTGTAATAACAAGAACAAGAGGAAGTAATATTTTTTTAAAAAAGAAGAAGCTATTATTGCATCTTTAATATGGCCCCCTAAAACTGCCCTTTATGATGCTGCATTGCCATTGCTTCTGGTGTTGCTTTGGTCGTAGAATTTACATATGGTTGACTTGCTTGTTTTAGAGTCCCAAGAAGTTCAACTTGGTTGCTGCACTAATTCGTGGTACGCGTGTCGAAGATGCATTATTGCAGTTGCAAGTGACGGTAAAGCGTGCTGCTAAAACAGTCTACCAGGTGGTTCAACTGCTCTAATCTATGAAGTAGTTGTGTAGTTACTTGCTGATGTCTGGTCTAGAAACTACCTAAAACTCATCTTATAAGCTGCTATAGGTGCCACAAAAGGAAACCCAGAAAACAGAAAGAAACGGAAAGTTGTACTCACTAAACTATTCATTAATGGAGAAGAAAGATGCAGTTTCTTGAAACAGATTGAGGGGCTGGCTTGATCAGAGAGAAAAAAAGAATGAAGGACAGGCATATGTGTGCGTCTGTGTTCTGTTGCCCTTTACTTTCTTTTATATTGGGTCTTGTCAGTTGAATTTTTTTGCTTTGTCGGTGAACAATAGAGTTTAACAGTTTATAATGAAAACATTGCTATTGTAGATTATTCACTCAGCTCGAGCAAATGCTACCCATAATCATGGATTGGATCCTGACCGTCTGCTAGTTGGTAAGCAGTGGAAATGAACTTGCTTGTATAACTTTGGGAGTATTTGTGCTTGTATTCATCCTACTTTTTATTTTTTTTTAATGTTAAACAGCTGAGGCATTTATTGGAAAGGGAATGTTTCTGAAAAGAGTGTTGTTCCATGGGAAAGGATGGGCCGGCATTAAAGAGAGACCGGAATGCCGACTAACGGTGGTAGTGAGGGAGATGACAGCGGAAGAGGAGGCTGAGATAGCCAGACTGAGAGTAAGCAAGTTTCGCAAGCTTACTAAGCGAGAAAGACGACTTGTACCCCATAAGCTTATTGAAACCACTCCTATTTGGAACCGCAAAGGTAAAGCCAGCAGCCAGCCAGCCTTGAACCAAATGGCTTGACTCCCTGAGATTTCTCCCCCCCCCCCCCATGTGTTCTTTTTTTTTCATTTCAGCATATGGTTTTTAAGTAATAAAAGGCATCGTCGAAATGTAGAATTTAATTATTTTCAGTGGCTGGATAGATTTTGGGGATCTTTTTACCATTCATTTAGAGTCAAAAGCTGCTTTTCATTAATATATGAAGCTAAGATTTAGAACTAACGTGCCATGGGTACTTGTAAGTCGGATATACAAATTTATTGATTTTTTTATTACTATTTAATTTCTAATAAAACAATCGAATATTTTCATGCCTCGAAATATTCTATATCTTCAACGTGACAAATTGCTGCAAAATTTGATGTTCCATCGATGTTGTACCCAGATTCTCATCAATAATATTTTATAAACTACACAAATAAGCATATAAATCCGGTTGTTAAATTGAGTGATTTCTCTTTGCTTTCAGCAAGGTCCTCAACGAGTATCTTTATACAAATCTTCATCTGGTTTGCCACTAAAATAAGTTTAATTTAGCTGCTGTCAAGAAACCTGTAAGATTATCAACTCTAACAAAGCTTCATAATCACAAGTTTAGAATTCACACATTCAATAGAAACCAAGGACGACAAGAGAAGCATCCCCTTCAACAAAATTGGCGTTGCTCCAAATTTTTGTTTTCTTGGATAATGCTTATGTACATGTAAAAGACAATTTGATCATTGTAAGAATTTACTTCTTTTCGATGCTAGTTTCCGAATCTGTAACTCTGATGTGTTTCTCTCCTATTTTTCCTCGAAACTGTAAACAAAAACAGTCTTGTTTTTGATACCTTGACTTTCGGTAGATTCTGTATTGGCTTCATGGGGTTGCACATTTATTAAAACCCCGGTTTGAGTTCTGCCTTTAAATTCCGATATATGTTTCACTACGTTAAAATTACATCTCCCGGACTCTTCTATAGAAAAGGACATATGCTGCAGATGATTTAATTCTGTCTTCACTGATGGGGAAAACTCTGTCGTCATCAAACTCGTACCATCTACCATGCCCGTGCTGAAAATGCAGAAAGAGAATTAGAAGATTGACCATAAGTCATGTAAGAATCAACGCCAAGTTAGATGAGAAATTAAAAGAAAAACTTTAGAGCTTCCATTTCTACTTCTACAGCCTATAAAATATTGAACCATTGTCGTAGTACAAAACTGTTTGCCGAGAGTAAGCACTGCTACCATTATATACACTTTATTTTTTCGGTCCACCTTTAAAATGACAACCAACCAGATACTGACATATAAGTCAATAACAATAAGCTGATAATAGACATGATACCCCTATTATTTCATCTATTGCTACAACGGTACAAATACATGCTTTTGAAAAGTATAGCATCATAATCAGGATGCATTAGTTTTAGAGAAAAAGGGTAAATCACAAATTTTTATAACCTATCATTCATGGGTAGCTAGATGCAATTTCTTATCGGTAAAATAGTAGGACTCAATGGCAGTAAATCTTTAAACACATTCAAAGAACATTAGGTAGAAAAGATTTGAAACTTACATCAATTAAAGCAGTATAATGACCGCCTCCCATGCCTCCATAGTGATTAGTTACCGCATATAATTGATAACAATTGGACAATTGGTTATCAATATGGGAAATGTAATTGGAGAGATTGAGATCATGAATTGGAAAGTCCACATATGTTTCTAGCTTGTTCTTAAAAAAACGGCTATATGAGAATCTCTTCAAATGAATTACTAAAATCTCGGGTAATCTCCAAAGATCTAACTTTTTGATGGCTTGCTGATGCTTCTTGCACCTGGGGCAGTACCTAGATATGATCATAACCCTCACTATCAGGTTCAAGACGAGTATGATTACTTCATAATTTAAAATAAAATAAATTGATTCTGCTTTTAACTTTAAAAAGAAAAGTGTATATTATAGATGGAAGACCAAATAAATAACTTTGTCAAGAGTAGAAACAAAGGATCTATTAGAAAATGAAACAACTAACCACATATCATCTGGTCCTAAAGGTTCTTCTTGCAAGAAACCTTCCAGACATTTATACAAGGAAATGGATTCTTCGTGCCTTTTTGCAAACAACTGAGGCTTGAAAACCTCAGGCAATGAGCTGAGAAGACATGTATCATACTTTTCAATCATCTTATCTGACCAGTGAACGGTCACATCCAAATTCTTAGTTAAACTTGAGATTGGTACAGGGTCATTCATCTTTATCTCCGATGACCCTGGCTTATCAACCAGGTAGAATTTGAAGTCAGCATTCAGATGAACATCATTCTCTTCTCCACTGTCTGGACCTGCATCACTATATGAAACTAAAGGGCTAACAATACCCTCCACCTTAGAATTCTCGTTAACAGTATTCCTTGTCTCATCACCATCATAATCATTTACCACATCTTCAACTGGCATTAGAAATGGACGAAGTAATTTTAGAAACTGGTAATGGATCTCAGATCCACTTGAAAGATTTTCTATCCTTGCTATAAGAGGAACACCGAATAGCTTCCAGTTTGGTGCCATCGCACCAAAACCATAAGGCCTGATAACATAGTTAAACTAAATAAGTAGATAAAATAATACCAGAAATTGCAAATTTGTAAAAGAAAGTGATGCAAAAAGGAAAAGAGTAATTTGCACCCTTTTTCTTTTATCAATGGCAATGAAGATGTAAGTTTGGCTGAATTTAGAATAATAGGGATACAGCAAAGAGCAGCTTGTTTATCCAAATTAAGAAATTAATATCGTCCGGGCCACAAGAATCATGACAATAGGTAAGCAAACTCACCTTTCCAGCTGCTGATGTGAGAACACAACCAAGGGGCATGTCTCACTAACTTTTGGTAACCTATAGGCGACAAGTTTATCATCATCTCTAATCAAGGCTACAGAGTCTGATGGACCATCCAGTAAACGAAAAATCTGATTTTTGTATATCTGCATAGAAGTTCAAAAGTTAGTTTCTATAATGAAACATTAGTGTAGAACTATGGATGCTATCTCTAGGCTATCCAAATTGCTAAAAGTTTTCTTTAATAAACAACAAAAGTTGGGGTAAAAGCTCCCCCCCCCAAAAAAAACATGGAAGTCCTGTCCATGTAAATAAAACGGTTAAAATATGCTTCAAGTTCCTGTACCCTTTTAACATTTGGAATTTAGTCCCTCTACTTTTATTTTCAGGCATTTAGTCCTACTTTTCATATTTCAAAACTGAGGTTCAATTGTTAACACCATTAAAATATTTCTATTAAATTTGCAAGTGTGACATTTTTATAATAAAAGAAATAGTCACTCAGTAGACATGTAACAAAAAACAGGTGTTTTAATGAACTCAAATTTAACAGAAAAATTTTAACCATGTCAACAATTGAACTTCAACTTTTAAATCTGAAAAGTAAAGGGACTAAATTCCAAATATGCAAAAAGTACAAAAGCCAACAAGGACCAATAGCATATTTTAACCTAAATAAAACACAAGTTTTTAGGAGTTATTGTGACAATTAAAATGGTCTAGGTCTAAACTCTCCAGAAGACAAATGGAGAAACAATGAAAGATCCACTGGATAATACTAGTGAAACATCCACGATCAATCTAAACCTAGAAAAATGACCTAACTAAAAAACATGCAAAATATTTATTGTTATTGTGATTTATTAACATCCTTAAATTAGCAAAAGTGACTAAAGACATTCATGATGCTGGTGGAGAAATGCCATACATCAGTGATATTTAAATCATTATTAGTCATTAATAATGACATACAACAGAAATAACATTATTTCATATGAAAAAGCAAAAAATGTCTAGCTGGATACCTCAGCCACGAGCAGGGTTTCATGATCTTTTAAAGAACATGCCAAACTTAACGAGTCAATGAGATCCTTGAGCCTCCCACCCTTGGGAACAGTAATGGTAAATGGCATGGGCAACATAATCCCATCAGTACTAAAAACTGTCAAAGTCATCGTCCGCATAGTTGTTGAAGGTAATGGCAGTGTTAGGTACATAAATGGATCAAATGTCACAGAGACCTTCTTGCAAACAGGGCACACCAATGTTGACCGGTACTGACCCTAGAATAAAAGAAAATTTGAACATGATTTACTTCACTTAAACAAGTTCAAGTCTTTGTAAAGGTAAAAAAAACACTCCACCTAGAACATAAAAGCAGATGAAGATCCACTGCAACTTCGAGCATTAATTATAATTAAAAAGCAGAAACTCAAGTTATTTCTGGTGCTAATAAACAGCCATTTGAGGAAGCTTTTAACTATAGAGGAATTTAGCCAAAAATATTTATATATATATATAGAGAGAGAGAGAGAGAGGAATACTTGGAAAATTTTATAATAGTATAAATTCCAAAATCAGTTACAAGACACTTCAAACTCAAAGGACTCACTTGGAAGATGTCAACTATGATGGAAGCATTGCGAGCCAAGTGATTTAGCCAGTGTTCATCAGCCACTTCTTCATCTGGACGCCCCTCTGCATCCTTAGCTTCTATATATGGCTTGCATTTTACACGATTCAAATCTTCATGAAGGCCATCCAGCAGAAAAGCAAGAAACTCCTAAGTCAACCATAAAACATAATTACTATTGGCAGGGAAAAAGGAACCTTCACTTTTCAAAGAAAAAAGTAAAAGTTGGCCTACTCATTACATGGACAATGAGGTTGTTAGGGGTTGAACCCAAATCACAAGAACTAAAAGTCTGGCACACGGTAAATACTCATCCCTTTTTATTTACACAATATGTGAGAGGGGAAATGGGAAAAATTACATTTTAAAATTATCAGCAAAGCATATTTTAGCTGTTGAACTATGAGGAGTTTCATAATTGAAACATTTTTTTTCTCATGCCACAGGTAGTAAGCCATCATTAGCAGAAAAGCAAATGAGAAAACTGAAACCACAATTCTTTTAAGCAAGTAACTTTACTAACTTGTGAGTCGTGCTGATTATATCCATCAAATTGGGGAGCAAATTTAGCAAGTTTAAACTTGAACATTCTTGGAGCCACTGGCATTGCACCTGGAGCCCATAGCTTTCTTAACAGCTCTCCAAATGCTAAAGAAAGTTCACCCTAAGCAAGCAACAGACAATTATGAGAAAGAAGTAAACAAATCTGAAGAAAGAAAATTCTTGAATGAAAGATGCAGAATCATACATTCATTCCCAGAGGGTTTTCATGATTTATATCTTTCTCATAGTCTCCAAGGCAGTAATCAACAAGCTGTGGAGTATGCACCAAATACTGTACTGCACTGTTCATGAAACAAGTATTTCCGAGATTTTGTAGTCCTGCCAAGCCCAACACACCAATGCCCCTATAACCACTACCAGACAGTGATGTGTTGGTTAGCATTAATTGTGAGCTCAGGTTGTCACTATTCATATTCATCCTTACTCGACTCTTGCCAAAGCTATTTTCTGTCTTCATCGGTTCTGCCAATCTCTCATCAGTCTTGTTTGTAAAAACAAAAAACCCATGAACATGCAATTCAAGAAGAACCTGGATGTGAAAAGGGCATGAGGCAAAAAAAAAAACAGAACAGAGAGAAAAAAGTTTAAAACAGCTTCCAGGAACAGAGATACACACATAAACAGAATCTCCAAATTATTAAAACCAAGGAACTTCCGTTGGTAAGAGTAATGGAAGCAGATTATGAGTCCTAGCCTTCATATATATTTAGGATTTATTAAAAAAAGCACAATAAATAGCATAGGAGCAGGGTTTCAAGCAACTAAGTGTATCGATGCTACAGCTATATGATAATACTAAAAAAAAGGTAGATCAACTAGTCACACCTCTTTCCCCTGTTTCCCAGGAGAAATTTTGGACAAATTGATAATTTCATTCATAACAAACTGGCTTGTCTGCCCTGAGAAGTCCCAAATCTGCAACTGCACAAGAAATGAAAGAAAAGCATACATCACTTTCACTAAAACATGGAACCATTTTAAATGAAGTATTAGTAGCTCATAACAAAACCTACCAATTCAGATTGGGAATTGAAAATAATGCAAGCTCTCCTATAAAAATCAACTGCATTGTCCTGAAAATGCAAACCACTGTCAAATAGAGGACATGACAAACTAAATCAAAAAGAAA
Source organism: Gossypium hirsutum (assembly GCF_007990345.1). Taxonomy (NCBI): domain Eukaryota; kingdom Viridiplantae; phylum Streptophyta; class Magnoliopsida; order Malvales; family Malvaceae; genus Gossypium; species Gossypium hirsutum. The sequence goes on from NC_053432.1 coordinate 72,355,145, forward strand.
GAATGGCATGAGAGTCAAGACCTATAAAGAAAGAGAGACCAATCCCTGACATATTTTACAGATAGCATGCGTTTTCACCAACCAAAACCACATTCCACTGCCAGGAAATGGATCCACAGATCAATACTGGATCATCACCATATTCTAGTAACTATATTTATATTTTTACAAGCAGCATATCATAACTCAATATGATAGAAGATGCAAATAATGAGTGTTCAAGGACAAATGGAAGTACTATAATGGGATGAATGGTGAATAAAAACAACTGCAGTCTGCAAGTAAAAAAGGGCTCATGCTCAAAAAGTATCATGCAATGCTTGTTCACAATAATACAAACATGTTATTTTTGGGCCAGTTAAATTCAATAGAGAGGCCAATTATTATTTATGTAGTGCTGCTTCAAAGGATTTTAACATCACTTCAAAAACGACCTAGAAGGAAAAAAATTCCAGTCAATGAGGTGAGGAAATGTGAACACGGATATTAAGATAATAGCATCAACAACCATAAGAATCCAATTAATTGTTCATGGATATGACCGAAAACCATATTTTGATTGCATATTCATTCAGCAAGATAAGCCCTAACCTATATAGTTAGGACTTATGCACATGTGTGTTTTTGTGTGTTTGTATTATAATATTTCAAGTTATCATCTACGGCCTTGAGAGTTCACAAGCTAATACTACCCAACTACAGTTTCATCACCTTCAAATAAGGCATATTCATCTAAGTTTGTCAACTTAGTAGCAAAATAGATATCACAATTTAAACTCACCTATTTCAGTAGTGAATCTGATAGCCATTTTCTCATAGAGTACACCTTAATTCTAGCACCAAAAGACATCTCAAGATGACATGAGCCTAAAAACAGGACTAGCATCATAAGCAATAATCTCTTCCTCTAGATTGAAAGGGGAGAGGAATTTCACCCAAGATGAAACAATACAAAAAGGAGGAAAAGGGTTACAGACAGCATTGATTCACAGACCAAAATCATGCAGCTCAGTTACAAACACTCCATAAAAAAAAGTAATAAGGGATTGGAAAACGGAAATGACCTTTAAACTGATCGTTACTAACAATGAATTTGTTCCTGGTGAAAAAGAAAGCCTTATCTGCAAAGGAAACACTTCTTGTGATTGACCCTCACCAACACAATGGTACCTCTCATCTTCCTCTGACGTTTTGGAGTCATTGTGCCTATAAAAGACGACTCAAAAAGGATTGTAGAATCAACATCTCCTTAGAAAACAAAAGGTAAGTACTATAAGTTGTCACTAAACCATATTCTCCATCATAACACATTCAAGAAAATGCTTTCCATGAAACAAAGGCAGCCATACCAAGACATTCATAGAAAATGGTCAAAACTATTTCAGCTAGATAAGATTTTAGTTTATTTCAAAACCTATACTACATAAAACTGAGGGAGGGTGTAGTACGGAAGTATTAGACTAAATAAATATAAAAAAAGCTGAAACATAAATCTCTCTATTACAGTTTAGCAAATTTCCTAGCAGGAGCATTCCAGTAAGTCTTACTAGACTAGATAATGAAACACTAACAGCATTGTGAAACAAACTTGCCTCACCATTTAAGAGTACGCAGCCACAATGCTTCCTTAACCAAGGCATATTCACGGCTTGAAACCCCTTCGCCCATCTTAACCCTAGTCCCTGAACTCTCTTCCTTCCTCAAGTCCAGTACAATTTCAGAATCGGCATTGTCATAGTTGGATAACACATTGTACAAAATGCCTACTATTTCATCAGCAACGCTTCTTTGAGCCTCCTTCCACCATCTGAAATTAAAAGGAATTTATAATTGCAAAAAAATATATACAAATAAGGGGGGAAAAACCCTATGAATCGGATTTTTTATAGCAAGCAAGTGAAAAACAGAACCATGCAACTGATTAAAACTTAATTCAAAATAAAAATAATAACAATAATAAGCTATCAAATCATTCCAGCAAAGAAGATAAGAAAAAGTATAATTTCTTTATTCCAACATTTTCTAAACCCAAAATCCAGTTCACATTGTGTCTCTTGTACTCCCGGCCACCAAACAGAAGAGATAAAAAACAAAATTAAAGGCGCACCTATACGGAACTAGGTAGAGTTTCTGGCGATTAGCCTCCTCCTCGTCGGTTTCATCATAATCGTCGCGATCGAGGCGTGAGAGAGGGCGCTTGCGAGCGTAAGGGTTGTAATCGAGGTCGAAGAGGTGATCGTCGTCCTCGGAGGAGAATAGGTCGTCCATGGAGAAAAATAATAAGGCGCGTAGGGCTTTCCACAACACCGCCTTGAAGAGCCTGAGAGTGAATATAGAAAGATACGCGAGTGTCACCGATAGCAATTAGCAAACGCGTTTGTTGTTTCGGCGATGATTATTGAGATGTTTGAGCTTTGTGAAAAGACCGTTCATAACAAAACATTGAAAATTTTAATTCCTTTTTATAATTATTAAATAAAAAGATAATTATGACACCCCCAAGTAAGTAAACAACCGCATTTTTCAATTATTAATTAATAAAAATTTAAAAAATAAAATAGAAAAATATAAACCGCGGAAATTGAAGAAGAATGACTGCTTGTTCTTCGTGTTGCGTCGTCGTTCTCTTTTCTGTCAACAAAATTCAACTGGTTCTAAAAGCCTCCAGCGTCCGGAGGGAGAGAAGTGAGTTGCACGCGCCTCTGATGAGACTGTGGGTGGAGATTGTGGATTATGTAGAGAGTTCTTGGTGGGGATGTCTGATTGATGGACTAGTATTTGACACGTGGCATATAAAAATATATGACCCCAACTTGAGTTTAGATCGTGGTGAACTGATAAGTAAATAATAATAAAAAGTTAGTTTAGTCATTTATTTAGTTTTTATATTTTTAAATTTGTGTTTTTGTCAAATTATCTTAAAATAAAAAAAAATTTAAAAAAAATTAATTTTTTAATTTTTTAATTTTATTATGTGAAATACACTTCGAATTGTCACGTAAATGACATATCAGTATTTCATTAATTTTTTAAAATTTTAAAATTTAAAAAATATAAATTTAATTTTAAAAATTATATAAAAAAATATCTTTTAATATTTTAAAAAGTGATTAAATGCTTACATGTCATCCACATAGTAATTCACGTGTATATCACATCAGTAAAGTTAATAAATGTTAATTTTTCTATCCATTTTAAGATAATTTGAAAAAAAATGTAAGTTCAGGAATTAAAAGAGACTAAAAATTAAATAAAAAGCTAAAATAATTTTTTGTAAAGTTGGAGTGCCAAAAAATAATTATACCTTTTATTTTTTATAACTAAGTTTTTGAACGATGAAATTTATCTCATAAATATTTATATGTTTTTTTATAAATAATAAAAAAATATGATAAAAATATTAAATAGTAGAATTTGTAAAATAAAAATATTCAAAATAAAATTGAAGATTTAAAAGCATATGAGGAACAACTTTAAAAACAATTATAATATCAAATTTAATCATTAATGTTTATATTTTTTTGTTAATTTGGCTCTTATTTTTTAATTAAATTTGGCCGTACCCTTTTTTGAAAAATCAAATTTGACCATCAATCTTTTGAAAAAGAGTTGAAATGATTTTTTAACAAAAAAATTAATTAAAATGTTAAATTTTTAAACATGACAACTTGCATTGCAATTTACAAATATTCCATGCTAATTTTTGGAATTTTTATTGGTTTTTTATATTTATCAATTTATAGTTTTGCTTTTTTATTTTTATAATTTTATAATTATTTATTGATGTGAAATATAAGACAAGTAATGTCATTAGCATGACGTGCACATAAACTGTCATGCGAGTTAACAAACTAATAATGTTAAAAATTAATATTTTAGTAATCATTTTTATTAAGAAAAATAATTTGACTATTTTTAAAAATGTTAAAGATTAAATTTAACTAAAAAAATAAGAGTAATAAATAGAAAATATAAATATTAAAGGTTAATTTTATTATTATCTCAAAAAGTATAGGAGGAAGGTTTGAAATTTGACAAACCACGAGTTGGATTGTTGGCTCTGTTTCACATATCAAGTTCGATTCGACTAGTTTTTGGGTCTTTATTTTAATTTTGGGCTTTCAGGCTCAATTTATGATTTCAAGTCTAAATTTTAAATTCGACTACTCATTGGGTTAATTGTCTAACTTGAAAATTAATTTCCAGAAATATCATATTAATTTGATTAATTTAATTTTATTAGATCAAAATTAATTTTCCTAAAAATTACTTAGATTTTCCAAATTAAATTTTCAAGAACAATTTTTAATCAAATTCTCTAATTGAACAATTCATACGATCGCCCAATTTAATTTCACATTAAATAAATTAACTCAATTAAATTATTTCTAAAGTTGTAGAATTTACTTTTAGTTCAAATGCAGTTCAATCGAGTTTTTGTTGAGATAGCGGAGGGATTAATCAGACATATACAATTAGGCTCTAGTAATTACAATTATGTCCAGAAGTATCATTTTGATAATTCACAATTACTTAATCATGGAATCAATCCACAAGAAGTACCATGATTGAAAACTCCTTATTGTATACACTTTACAAAAGCAATTTATCCAATTGCTTTGTCCAATGACCTCGTCATGTGTGTATTACTATCATATGACATCATTAATTCACTTGAGTTAAATCTATTTACTTAATACATTCTTATTTTATCTCATTGTCACCATTGTGTTTTGTTAATGATTAATACGATCACTGTCAATAAATGACTATGATAAATTGCTCGTTCGAGAACAAGTAACCCGTGACCACGTTTTATATTTATCAATCCACATAATGCCAATGAGAGGATATTGTTAACTCTTTAATTGAGTTATGAATTTCACCGTTACTAGCAAAGTCATGCCATGCACTAGTCATGTAGCCAACATGTTGGCTATCGGCTCGATCATCTTTAAAGCATAAGGCTCCACTTATATCAAAACACATGAGTTACATACGCATGATCAGTGACTAACTCAGGATTTAGGTAAATCGCACCATGAATGTCACAAGTGAATTAATTCACAGACGGATTCATAATTAATTCATGTTGGGTTTAGTCGAATATATCATTTTGCCAATGAATACATCTATGTCTCTACATGTGGAGTCAACTGCTCTGATAACCAAGACTAGTCATCTCCTCAATTAGAATTGTAGACGACATAATAATCCTTTTCAGCATTTGAATCAAATGCTCGCTTTGATTTTTTACGGGATTACAGACTCGTTTAGATTATCTACTGAAGTAAGTTGTGTTTCTCGCAATATAAATGCTCTTACAATGTCACTCATCATCAATTTAAACTTAGACAATCAGTGAGCTAATATTTGCTTGTCATAATTTTGCTATATATATAAAATATAAATGATAGAAATACAAAAGACATAACAGTAAAATATGAAATTTATTTATTCATTGTTCAAATACATAGAAAGTAATTACTTAATTATTACAATATGAACACATTTTCCAACAAAAAAGTTATATATTTTTATCTAAAGGTAATAGTGTTAACTTTTTAATGTTTAAGTCAACTTTTAAAGCCCATTTGATGAAAATTAATAATTAGTTAATAATATTAGCAATTAACTTTTATCAAATCAATCTTAAAACTCTAACAAGTCACGTCTATCATACTGTATTTGACAAATTAAATGCAAAACTAAATAATTTTACAATTAATACTAAATATATTCTATTAATAAAATCATAAAATATTCAAACCTAATAATATTAGCAATTAACATGCATCAAATCAACACTAAAACTTGAACTAAACACAAAAAAGTTAACATAGGTACCACGTTACTTTTACAAAATATAAGTACAAAATTAGACCAAAAAATAACATAGATACCGCATTAGAAAAAAAATCAAACACAAATACCAAATAATATATCAAACCAAAAAATTATATATACACAATCGATCCGTGTATCGCATAAAAATACAAACTAGTTTATCGTAATTTGAAAATATAAGAAACGGGTTGAGAGTGAAAAGATGAAAATAACCTAGTTAGCATTTGTAATTTGAAAATTTTGATGAAATTTTTTGCCTGTGATTTGATCAATTTTACATATTCTTTTTTTGTTTATTTAACATTTCTACAAACTAGCCTATTAAAGTATATATTGCTGATTAAGTATTTTAATTTGAGTTTTTTTTATATTTTTATTAAAAAGTTATTAGGTAATAACATTATTGGAAAGAGTTTATCTCAACATTATTTCTCAAACTATAAAATGGATAAAAACTATATGTGGTTATATTAAAAGAAACTATTAAACATATATTTGTCCTTTATGTTATTACAATACTTATTCTTCTAAACTAAAGATAATAATACAAATAAATATTCATTCCATTCCACCCAACTGTTAAAACTTGTTTCATTTCATTACAATTCTATTCAATTACAACAAACCGTTGTTCCAGCAGTCTATAGGGCTTCTAAACTTGTCTTAGAACGGCCCAAAAAGAAGGGCCAAAAAAAAGCTTGGTCCTAAGTCCTGACTCCACAATTTGGAGCAGTCCAGAGCCTTTGGGCCTTTGGCTACAAGCACTGATAAGTTTATTTAATATGAGTTGTTAATGTTACTTTCACTATATATTAGTTTTATTATTTTTGTTTTCACAATCATTTTTTTTTTCATTTGCACTATTATATCTTTATTTCCATTGAATTACTATTGTTAAACTTTTCACTTCTATATACATACATGCACATTATATGTATGTCTGTATATGTGGAAATGCAATTAAAATATAATATTATATAATAAATAAATTTAAAAAGATATATACGTAATGCAAGTTTGTAGTATTTGGTAATAAAAATAAATTCAATGTTGAAGAGTAAAGCAGTGACTAGAATTGTATTGCCCATAGCAAATATGCCATTGGAGTTGTTATTGTACTCCTCTCCTTGTATTCATATTACATATGAAAAATTAATATGAATATTTATTTGAATCATTTTTTTAGACATATTGATGAATAAGGAATTACCTAAAATTTTATATATTTTTAAATTTAAATTATTTTTAGTATTTTTTATATTTTGATATATTTTAGAAATTTTTAATAATCATTAATAATTGTATTTTTAATAACTTTTATAGCTTTTTTTGATTAAATTTTATTTTTTTAATGATAATATTCAAAATGAATTTGGACATATAGTTGTTTAGCCATTTGTTCAAGTTCATGAATGTGTAAATTTAAAAAAAAAAACTTTTTTAATATATACTAACGTGGAATTTCACTCGGCATGTCAAATGTTAACTTCTCATACCTCCTGTTAGTGTTTGTTAATGGTCAAACCAGTTAATGACCTAAATGTTTTTTTTTCATTACTAAGGATGTGCTTGGTTAGTTGGAAAAGTGAAAGGATGTTAGAAGGAAACGATAACTGAAAAGAAAATAAATTCTGAATGTGCTTGGTTAAGAAAAAAAATATAAAGATAATCATTTTGCATCCTAATGCATAAAAATCAATCTATTTAAACAAGGGGATACTTCCTTTAACAAACAAAAACTATGGCTAAAATAGTGCTTGGAACCGTTGCCACAATTTCAACTGTGAAATCAAAAGTACATAAATGTAAAGGTAAACACTGAGATTATTTACATTTCGACATCAGTCTACATTTGTGGGATTTTGCCCAAAGCAATGATTCACCATCTTTCTCACAGTACAACCAATTATTTAAATCCTAACATTGGGCTAACTTTCACCAATTTAGCGACCTCACCGTTGTACAAATCCTATTCTCTCACTAAGCTTCCCCCTCGAAACCTTTGTTTTGCAATACAAGAGACTCTCTTGTTTGCTTACAAAAACAATGCAAACATAAAATATTCCTAAATTGAATAAATTTGTGCTCTCTCAATCTCTCGGTTTCACTTTAACCTAAATAAAACTTAAGTTTATATTACAACTTAAGTTTTGCTTACATAAGATCCATACTCTAATCACTTTTCTATAAAGTAAAGGTAAAAATCAGCATAGAGGATAATCTTGGCATAATTCCATAAGAGTGTCGGTGTAATTCAATGTATTCAAATGTAAAAAAAATGACTTTACTTGATCTATAAGTAACCAATCTTCAAGTCTTCAATTTTAATTCAATTGGTCTTCATATTTTAGGCTCTAACTCATCCAAATATCTTCAAAACAGATAACTCAATACTTTTATTCTAAATTTTGGCAACTTTGAAAATAGACAAGCAAAGCAAGGAAAAAGTGTCTCAAGTTATGGCCACTATTTCAGCCACAGAAACAATCACATAACTTTTCATTTCCTTCAAATGTGTCAACACAATCCTTCCAAATTGAAATGACAAGAGGGGAGAAAATAAAAGAGATGTGCATGTTAGTTCAAAATTATGTATTTTTCAAATGTTTTATTTTATTTTCTCCCATTTTTCACCTCTACCAAGCAACGGATGGAAAGGAAAAGTAATTTTCTTTTTTTTTTTCCATCTTTCCTACCAAGCACACTTATGAAAAGAAATATTATATTTTCTATCCTTTTAGTTTTTTACCCTTTCAGTTTTCTTTCCACTCTACCCAACAAAGTCTAAGGGTGTGCTTGATTGGGTGGAAAAGTGGAGGGATGGCAGGAGCGTGTGGAAAAATGAAAAGAAAATAATTTTTGAGTGTGCTTGGTTGGGAAGAAAAGTGAGAGGAAAGAAAATAAGAGCAGTGATCATTTCCCATCCTAATGCTTAAAAATCAATTCTTCCAAACTGGAATTGTTACAGGCCAATTTTGACCCAACTAAATTTTAACCCAAACCCTAAACCCAGTATTAACTTAAGCCCAAACTAACCCCAAACAGCCCAAATAAAAAACAAATAAAAAAACCCTAGCCCCTAGCTTGTTGGCGCCGCAACCACCCCCTGACCGTCTGCCATGGCCACCTGCTCCACCGCCCATGCCCATCCCCTGCAAGCAGTAACAAGAAAAGACAGTAATAGCAGTGTAAATGGCTATATAAGCCAATTAAAAGCCAAAATCGGGGGGCCTTTTTTTCTCTTTCTTTTTTTCTTTCTGGTAGATCTATTTGGCCATTTCTTTATGAATGTAAAAATAGTTTTTTGACACACATACAAGCAGTGATCAAAAGAAAATAAAAAACACCAGAATAACATCAAATCGGGCAGCCAAAACGCTAGAGTTACGAGCGAAACTTAAGGTGATTTTAAATTTATTTTCGTTTTGTTTATTTTCTCACGCATACATATATAAAAATAGAAACACACAAAAAAAAGGGTACCTTCTCGATTTTCGCGGTGGCCGGCGACAGCGTCCGACACGGCAGCGATTGATCGGTTCCTCGCCGGATCTTTGACTGGCAGAGAGAAAAGGAGAGAAAGACTTTGTTTTTTTAAGAGAAATGAGAAAATGAAATTTTTTTGTTAAAATTTTAACTTATATAGAAGGGTAAAATGACGTAGTTTCGATGGGGATTTGGAGACCACAAAACGGCGCCGTTTGGCCCTCAACCCTCGCAGGCGACCCGACCCATTAGAAGGATCCGTGTGTTTTCATTTTTAGGATTATTTGTGCGTTTAGCCCTTCCTCATGTTTCTGCTTTTAAATTCCTTTTTTTGCTTTTAATTTATGCCCAGAAATTTTATTTCTCTTCCAAGTTAGTCCTTTTGAAGCTGCGCATTTTGGGACAAGGGGTTATTACCCATTTTAGTCCTTCCTGGTCACTTGCGTATGCGAATTAATCCCCTCCTATTTTATTTATTTCGGATTTGCCCCAAAATTTTGTTTTCAAATTCAATTATGTCCTTTTATTACTTTTGGTTGTTTATTTACATTATTTATATTATTATATTTGCACTCATATTTATTTTATTCTAATGCCATTTTTATTATCACTTCTATTATTATTATTATTATTATTATTATTATTATTATATTTTACTATCATAATTTTTTTCATACGTATATACATTATTGTTTATGTTATTACTATTATTGTTACTATATTTTTATTCCCTCTATTATGTATTACTAATGTATTATTATTACTAGTTATTATTATTTCTAGTATTATTATATATATAATATTAGTATATGTTTTATTATATATGTATGTATATATATATAGTATTATTTTAATTACTTTATTTTAATATTACTATTGTATTATATTTATGTTTTATATTTCATCATTATTTCTAGTATTATTATTATTAACATTAGTTCATATTGTATTATATGTATGTATGTATATTTTTTGTATATGTTATGTACATATGTTTTCTTTTAATATTTTATATATTATTATGTACATATTTTGATATCATTAGTTATATATTTTTATATATTATGTATATTTCTTTTACTATTTCATGTATATATTTTTATTTCATCTCATGTATAAATTTTTGAATACTATGTTATATATATTTTTAATACCATCTTATGTATATATTATTATATCTATTTTATTCCTATTATAATTATTATTAATATTAGTACATGTATTTTATTATATAGGTATAAATATACTTTTTATATATAGTATTATTTTCATATATCGTTATATTTATTATTCTATTTACTATTTTCATTATTGATACTTATCATTTTATTTTAATATTATTATGTGTTATTTGGTGCGTATGCATATTATTATTATTATTAGTATATGTTTATTATATATGTATATATATGTATATATTTTAATAACTATATTATGTATGTATTTTTAACACTATTTTATGTATACACTTTTAATATTATTATGTATTTATTTTAATACATATGTACATATTTATGTAGTATTATTAATATATTTTTTATGTTATTAGTATTTCTAATATATATTGTATATGTTCATTTTTATATTATATATATATATATTTTTAGTATTATGTATACACTTTTCATTCCTATTATTACGTATATACTTTAATATATATATATAGCACTATTAGTATTTTTAATATTATGTTTACGTCACTTCACTTATTATTATATGTTTATATATATGTTCGTCTCTATTTTGTGTTTAATAATATTATTATCATGTTTAATATCGCATATATTGTCATTGTTTTAATATTTTTGCCATATTTATTATTTGCTTTGATGTATTTCCAACAATTTTATTTTTGGCTTCCCGCCCATTTTATATCATTTTGTTGTTCACTACTTTAAAGATTTTTATTCATGTTTTTTACTAATTTCAATAAATAAGGCAATGTACCGATTTAACATCAAGTTATCGATTTCATCGCTATGTTGGGTGAAATTCGTCGGCTCGTGTTAAAAACGGAGCATCCTTCTAAAAAAACCGAAAACTGAAATTCTCATATTTCAACCGGATCACGATTAAATGTTACATTGAACTCGCATTTTTGAAATTTGAGACAACACATGTTTAATAAGATACCAATTTTGGGCGTTATGAGGGTGCTAATACCTTCCTCGTGCGTAACCGACTCCCGAACCCTAATTTTTCTCCGAATTTTGACGTAGACCTAAACTCGGCCTTTTTGTTATCTAAAAATAAATTTTTCTTTGAAAAAGAGGATTCATTAGGTGTCCGATCACACCTAAGAAAAAAGATCGGTGGCGACTCCCTTTTTTAATAAAATCGAAAGTCGGTTTTCAAATTTCCAATAAGTCACCTCAACTAGCGACCAAAGCAAAATTTTTATGTTGCTACAGGAATGATGAGAAAAGAGAAAATGAGAGAGAAATGCATGATCATTCAAATTATGCATTTTTCAAAAAAAAATTATTTTATTTCATTTCACTTTTCTACTTTATCAAACAATTGGGGAAAATAAAATTGAAAAAAGGATACCTTATTGGTGGAATTTAATTGAACATTCTTAATTGCTAAAATTTTCTTTTCAAATTACATATGAATTTAAAAAAGAAAATCACTATTTTCACCCAAGTAAGTCTTTGGTGGAAATAAATTTTTTGTTTAAACCAGTCATTGAAACACATCCTGTCGATGATGGTACCAACTACCTCATTAGTGTGGTCACAACCATAGTAAAGTAGGGCTAAAAGTTTGACAAATTTGTGTGTGATGACTGCCAATGCTACACAAATTTCAAGCAATTGGATTTAGTTCCTCAGAGAAATTTCATCTCCTCATTTTTCCTCTATAATAATTCAAAAGCTTTGATAAAACGATGCTAACTCGGGAGAAAATGTCTAATTTTACAATAATGTCAATGGTTTTGACTTCTTTTTATTTCCCACTCAATAGAATGAATACCATTTCCCTTAGGTTGTTTCTTTGTGTTTAATTCATTGGTTTTCAAAGATTTACATGAATCTCCATTCCCATAATCAACTCAATTACTTTATATAACCCCTTTTTCACAGGTCAAATTTCTGTGTTTTTTAAAAGAAAACAATAGAATAAATGAATAACAAAAATTTAATGAGAGAAAAACATTCTCACCTAAGTCAATACATTTAATCTTAAGGTCTTTCCAACTCATTGGAATAAAGTACATAACGTTATTAGCTCTCCTAGTGAAAGGAAATCGAATACTAAACTGTGAGTTCAAGTCTGAAGAATCACGAATCCACTTGCAAAGATTTTAACTTACCTTAACCATGCCGGGAGAACCTATTACCTCAGCTATTTTATTTCTTCACATTACCAAATCTTTTGGAAAATACAAAGATTCCAAACACTTAATCAAACACTTCAAAATTAAACCAAATAGGTTAAACAAAACGTTGATCGTTGTTCTGAAAATAATAATGACTAGTTATCCACTCATATCACAGTTGGTAGGGGCAAGAAGGGCCCTAACATGCATCAACATTGTGTCAGTTACATTTTTTCCTCATTTCAACACAAGTGACTTTTCATGACCAATGAAGTAAAGGTGTAGTGGGTTAAAAAAAAGAGCTATCATTTTGTCTGCCTATAATATGATCTACAATTTCAAATAAATCATCAATACAAGGTCCAAATTAATCTCTGATCAAAAGATAAGCAGCAATATATATATATATGTCCAGACATGCGTTTGCAGAAATAACAGAGCTGTAACACAGATAGATGACAAGACAAATTGTGATGGTGGAAGTTTGACAAGGCAAAAAGATGTCCCTCCAGGTTGACCTCAATTCTAGCCTGAAATTTGTTTAAATCAAAGTGGGGGTTGATGCGTGGCCCTCCTAAGTTATAACCCTTCATTTTTCCCCCACTCATCTTTTTCATAGTCAAAATCCTAACACATCATTCATTCGACTACCATTAAAGCACTAGCTTTTTCTTCTCCACCCACTGCCTTTCCTGTTATGCAGATTTTTTTTTTAAATGTACTTGTTTCTGATATCATGTATAAAAAAAAGAGTGATCAATATACTTATGGGAAATATATACTCATTTATAACCTAACATAAGTAGGCATGCATCGATATCAACTAAAAATCTAAAAGAGAAGAAAAAAAATCAAAATCCATAACCATTAAGATAATTAATATTGCTTGTTTGGTCATTTGGATTTGGTCCCACTTCAATTGTTTTTTATTCCTTTGGCAAATTATCAACTAAATAGACATACAATTGGATCCCAACACAACTTAACTTAAACCTAATACATAAATTATTTTCAATATTTATTCATTTAAACAATATCTTATCAGCTTGCTTGATTAGCATTTTTTTATTTGAAATATCATCATTGATTAGTATACATATATACTAGATTTTTTTACCTGTGTGATTATATGTATTAATTAAATTGCATTTAATTATTTCTTGAAATTTTCATAAAATTTATAACTTTTCATTAATAATATGGTTGCATCATTTAAAAATATATAATAATATATAGGTTTAATTTTACAAACATGATAATTGATATTAAATTGAATTCAAATAAACAATATTTTTAAAATATAAATATTATAATAAATGGTGTGAAATTCTATTTTTATATATAGTTCCATACTTAATTTTAATTATTAATTAATGAATTTAAATTATTAATTAAATTTAAATATCATGAACACTAAATGATTTATTGTAACATTAATAGTGTATTTAATTTGTAAAAATAATAATAAATTTAAAAAAAATTGTTTAAAATGATTTTAAAATTTACAGTAAGTTATTATGTAAAATTATAAGTTGAATTATTAAATATAAACAAATAGAAGTACTTAAAATAATAGTTTATAGAACACTATTAAAAATTGTTTTAAAAAATCTAAAAAATTTTATCTTTTTTTCTCCAAGCCGTTTGCTTCTTATCTTTTGTTTTGTTTAGTGGCGGTATCAGCCTCCAGGTTGGCTATTGCCCGCACTCCCATCAACATTTTCTTTCTTTCTTTCTTCTTCTTATTCACTACAAACGTCTTCTCTCTTTTCAGTTTGCAGATCTATTTTGTGGGTATCTTTGTTGTCTTCACAAGTTGTGATGGACAGATGACGGTGCCTGTTGTTCGCTAAAACTCCACCAACCACCAGTAGTTTTTATTGGAATGTGGGTGGCTTTTTATCAACTTCTTAATTTGTTTCTGGTTTGAGAGTATTTTAGAATAATAAATGATTTCACATGTCGATTTGGACTTGTGTTGTCTTAAGTTTTATATATATTTTTGTTTATTTTTCCATTGTTTAATAAGTCTTCAGTTTTAGAAGTTTTTTGTCTACTCTTGTAGCATGTGTTTTAGTCTTACTTATTTATGTAATTTTGGTTTTACAAGTGATTTTAGGGATGATTTTATTGTCGTCCTCTCTAATTTGGTGAATGCTTGATTATTTTGTTGATTTTTGCTTGCTGCTTTGGACCATAAGAGATTGATTTCATTATCTTATTAAGTGTTTGCAATCACTCCAAATAAATCTAACTTGAGTTGTGACAAAGTCAATTGTTAACGTGTCATAATGTTCTATTGATGCTAAGGCTAAAGCATTTGTTGTGTTAATGGAGCTTGTCATTCACTATCTACGATGAGTATTAGCTATTTTAAAAAAAATGTATATATAAAAAATAGGAGGGATTTATATTGCAAATTTTCCCTCCATAAATGCTTACTTTTCTCTCTTTTACCACATGTCAAAGTTTGTATAGTGAACACATTAAAATTTAATAAATAATATATATTATAGCATAAAGAAAGGAAGATGGATATATGAGTGGAGGGGCAGAAGTGATGCAGTGCACAGTCTAGATGTATAGTATTTTATGTATTGCATAGAATTTTGGTTTTCATTTGATGATGCAATACTGCAAAGACTACAGCCATTCATACTTCATATTTTTTGGTCTGCTTGTGGTGCTGCTGCTATAAAACTCATGTATATATCCACATGCCATTGCCTGCCATCTTCTACTTCACATCTTCAAATATTTTTACATCATCTCACATTCTTTTTGTACCAAATGCAAGCTTTCGACGTGCACATTCAATAATTAAATATAAGATATTTTTTATATGTATTTGTAAGATATATGGTGTTTTGAATAATGGAATGTATGTTTGAATTTTAAAAATGAAGATAGCTATTAAACTTTAATATGATGAATTCTAAAACAGACATAAAGATTAAAAAATGTATATAAATTTTTTATAAAAATATTATAAATTAAATAACTAATTAAAAGTAGGATAAATATTTAAAATTTTAAGATAAATTTTCTCTCGAATAATGATCTCATGACATCAAATGACGAAGTTACTGTGTTTATGACACATGTCATACTCTTGATTTTCTTAAAAGAAAATAAGCCCGAAACTTATGTCAGCTGCAACTTTCAATCCCTTAATTAAAAAAATTCAATGATTAATTTGAAAAAAAATAACTTTTTTTAAGTAAATATTGTTTTTATCCCTTAATTAACTAATTATAGTGGTTGGTTCTTTTTGGCCACCATCGTGGTCGGTTTTAGGTAAGTATCAATTGCATCATTTTGTTGTCGCTTTGGGACTGCCCTCCAAATTTTGTCTCTTTTTAATACTCTATGGATTTCGTTGCAATTAAATTCACAAATTTGTTTTTATGTATAAAAATTTGGTGTTATTTTCAATGGTACAGAACTCTTCCATTTTCGAAAAGGACATACTACTATTTCTCAGTCGCTTACAGCATTTTGTAACACCAAATATTTTGTCGCTTTTTGTTTTTTTTATTAGAATTTTTTGTGGCTATTTCTTCTAAAAATTTGCCTTTATTCAGCCGACTAATTAGATTAAATAAAAGAATATATCGAATATGTATTAAAAATATTGTTTGATCGATAAAAAAAAACTTTGATTTGTATAAATCTAATAATCATTATTGTGGTGCTCAATCGATCTCAAAATTTTTAAAATGAAATGTTCAATCAATTTTTTCAATCACAAAAAACAAGAACAGAATAATTCACAAATTGATTAATCTTAATCATCTTAACCCCTTGCTTTCCTTTCCAATTTTTTCACAAAAATAAAATTCTAACCCTTTATATATTATTATATGCTGAAAAAAAAAGGAAAGAGAATAATTAGGTATTGTTAATTTTATTTTAATAAAATAAAATAATACAAAATCTATTATTTTGAACCATTTATTTTTTATCAATGATTAAAATCATTTTAATACTTATAATTCTCATTATAAATACACCATTTTTCTAAACTATAAATATACACATATCATGAAAATAAAATAAAAAAGTAATAACTAAAATGTTTTTATCATGAAAACCCAAAGGAACTAAATTTCAATATCTTATTCTTCTTGCTCAGTCACATTTGTAATTTTTATTCATTGCTGGATTAAAGAAAATCACAAAGTTTAAAAATTAATAAACTGACATCGATAAAAACCTTAAAATTAAATTAATCATCTAATTTCCATTAACGTCAATTTAAAAAATTCATTTGGAACTTATAAAAACTTAAAAATTTGTTTTCGACATATATATCTAACTTTTAAAAATTAATTAAATATTTATGTATCGTTTACATGAAGATTCATATAAATGTTACATAAGTAAAATATAAAAAATTTAAAAAATAATTTTTTCTTTTTTTAAGTTGGAAGCCAAAAAATGATTATACTTAAAAAAAGTCACTAGCTCTCCACTTGTCGTCAATGGTTCGGTGCTTTCATAAAATAGATGGAAATTGAAATTTATACTTAAAAAGAATACTAATAGTGATTTAAGGTCATTTTTTAAAATTATTAAATAATATATTAATTATAGAAAATGTCCATATAAACATTTGAGAAACCTATATGAAAAGAGCAGGGTTTCTTCTGAGATATTATTCGATACATTATTAGTAAAATTTTTAAATTTCACAAATATAATTAAGAGTATAATAAAATATTAAAATATTATTAGTATTCTAAGTACTTACTTTTTTTTATATTGAAAAAAGTATATGTTTTAATAATGATTTTATTAGTCAAAAAAGATGATTAAGCAATCAAACCGAGCATGTATATGAAACGTGGCAATAACCCAGACCACCAACGGAAAGAAATTTGTGGCCCAGCATTTACTGGTATAAAGAATTTTGGCAAAAGGACTATTGATTTTATTATTTTAAAACAAATAAACATACATTTTTTGATAATACTTATTGAAACTTTTTACTCAACGTCTTAATCCACGTTGTGTTGATAAAAAAAATTACAAAAATATTATTGGAAGATTGGCCCTTTTCTTTTTCTTTTTTATTCAGCATGATGAGAAAATATCTAAAGCTTTCTTCAAAAAGATTAAAAGTAATATGTATTTTTTCTCTATAAGAGACGGTTAAAACTTGCATCACATACTTGAAGATTGAGGAATGAGGAGATAATTTCAAGGAATTTCTACTCATACAGCAGCTCCCAGTTAATTTGGTGTTCCTTTTAAAACAAAACACTAATCATATTTAATTGTTTATTGGTTAAATTATTTTTTTGGATCTGAATTTAGCGTCTTATTTTTTGTGTTCAAGTTAAATTTTAAATTTAATAATTATTCTTATATTACAGTTTGAGCTTTTTTTTTGTTCAAATTGGTACTTAAAAATGCTAAACTTGCATAAGTAAATGGACAAAAGAATATAGGAGAGAAGAGAATAAATATATATATATATATATATATATATATAAAAAGAGAGACTAAAGTGTACTAAAGGTAGTGGAGAGTTCCAAGTGAAGGAGGCCTAATCTAAAATGCCAAAGATAAAATCTCATTGAGAAGATTGATAGTGGATGTAGATCTAAGAGCTTATTCGTTATTGTTTTATGTTTAAATCAACAAAGTTTTAGGTTATTTGAGGAAAATAAAACCACAAGATTGAAATAAAAGGGAAAATCTCTGGTTCAATATGTTTCTTTACCAAATGAGGAGGTTGGATAGTGATAAGATTATTGAAATACAACTGTGAAAATGTCCTTAAAACCTTCAAACTTTTTAAATATTTCAATGACCAACTTGTAACTTTTTTTAAAAAAACTAAATGGCTAAAGTGTAAACTTACTAATAGTTGATGGTCATTGAGTGTAGTTTACCTTATAATGAACAATGAGTTAATTGTCACATCTAACGTCTGTTGCAAAGTTAATGAGCTAGTAACCATCATGCAACTTTTAGATAATTCAGTGGCTAAAATGTAAATTTATTATTAGTTAAATGATCTTGGATGTGGTTTACCTTAAAACTTATTAGTTTTATTATCTTTCTTTTAAAAAGTTTATATTATTTGACTCATGAACCTTGTTAGACTCGAAAATACCAAGAGGAAAGTGAATTGGTATTTTAAAAATCTTTGTAAACTTTTCTAAAGGATGAGGAAATGAAAAAAAAAAAACTTGAACACCTCGATTTATAGTGGTTTGGCTCTAATTTCCTGCTTCTACTATCTTGGTATACCTCAACAAACATTTCCCAATTAACTATATTTGAATTGATATTTTTCAAGGAAAATGTATAACCTTTACAATCTTTATTTTTTTCACAAGATTAAGATAAAACATTCCCTCTAGTTTTTATGACTTAGCTTTACAAGGCTCAATTATAACCCTTTACAAATTACTTAAGGTTTTATACCTCAAAAATCTTAAGTAATTCTTACAATACAAAGAAAAAATGTAAATAATGAAAACCTTTTAAAGGTGTATGTTTACAAGTATTAAGTTCTCTCTTTCAAAGAATTAAAATCAGAATGATAAAAATATCTAATAATAAGCATCTAAGAGATATGTACAAGAGAAGATGAGAAAATGAAGAATTTGAGACTTTTCTCTTGATTTATATGATTGGATGTTTATCTCTTATATTTTGAAGTGTTCTTGATGTGTATATATAACAAGGGGAAATTTTGTGACTGTTTATAGCCGTTGAGGATAACTTTTAGCCATTGGAAGCATTGCAGATAGACTTGTATCGATATAACTCACAAGATGTATGAGTATAAATGGACTTATATAGAAGCAGACTTGTATGGGTAGAAATCCTCCTAAGTATCGGTGGAAGTCTGAAGGTATGCTTGAAGTGCTCTTTGACTTACTTCTATCGGTAAATCTTCACCCAAGTATAAAATCAGTTTAAAACACTTAAAACATTTTGGGTTGACTAAAAAAACATTTAGATAAATTAAAACGCGTTTAAAACATATTTTTAAATACCTTTACAAGTATTTAGAATGCTTAGAAAATATTTAATAAAATTTCCAATAATTATTTTTACTAAGTTAAGAAATATAAATAAAAATTTATCCTAAATGGTGTTTCAATCATACTCATTGATATCGATATAGATAAGGTTTTTAGAGTATAGAAAAGCTAAAGGATAAAAAGGTAGTTGGAACAAAATGGATGGAGTTTCCAAAAATTAACCAAAACCAAAATACTGAGAAAGCATATGAGAGATGTTTGCAGGGGCGAAGCCAGAACAAATTTTTAGGGGAGGCTGAATGAAATTTTAATTTTTTATAGCCTATATATTTATAATTTTTAAAAGATTAAATAGAATTTTTATAATTTTAGGGAGAGGCCAAAGTAAATTTTACCTTTATTAATTTAAAATTTTTAAAAAAATTTAAGGGCCTAAACATAAATTTTCCAATTTAGGGGGCCAGGGCCACTGCCAGCCCCCCCTGTATTCGCCACTGGATGTTTGAGTTCTATTTTCAAATTTATTTTAGTTAGTTAAATTAAATATTTAATTTTAATGTCTGAACCTATTTATTGTATTGAATTTATTTTAACTTTTTGTACCAAAAGAAATTATTATAACTTAAAAAAAAAAAAATACAAAGACAAACGAGAACGGAAGTCAACTACCTCGTTATTACGCCGTTACAGCCCCCCGACGACGATGCCCACAACATAGTAATACCCTTTCTCTCTCTGCTTATACTTAAGATTTTATATTATAAAAACCACCCCTTCCCTTCTGTCTCTGTCCCAAGAGTGTTATTTTTCGCTCTTCTAAATCAATGTCATTTCCTTTTCTAACTATCAGAATCCTCATTTTTGATCCCTTTTTCTAACTTCCCTTCGTTTTTCCCTTTGTATTTTGTTTCAAGAACCCCCAAGGTTGTTTTTTCACCCATTTTTGGGTTTATATTACAACAAGATCAGAGAGAAATCAAACAGGATTTCTGGGTTTCGTTGAGTTTTCACGAGAATATAAACAATTCGAGTGATTGAAGGATTTCTTTCTTTTTTTTGTTTGAAAAATGGTGGTGAAGATGATGAGGTGGAGACCATGGCCGCCTCTGGTTTCAAAAAAGTACGAGGTTAAGTTAATTGTAAGAAGATTAGAAGGGTGGGATCTGGTCGGGGAAGGTTGGGAGAAGCCTGAGAAACTAAAGGTCGAGATTCGATGGAAAGGTCCAAAGGCTTCCCTCAGTTCCTTAAGGCGAACGGTTAAGAGGAATTTCACCAAAGAAATCGACGGCGTTGACGAGAACGGCATCGTTGTGTGGGATGAGGAGTTTCAAACCCTTTGTAACTTATCGGCTTATAAAGACAATGCATTTCATCCTTGGGAGATCGCTTTCTCTGCCTTGAATGTAAGTCTAAAATGAGCAAATTCCTTTTTTTTTTATCTTTTATTTTTGTGGGTTTCTAGAAAATAAAGTTTTTCTTTTAGAAAAGGTGATAAAATTATGGAGGAGTTTTTGTTTCAGATTTTTTTTGTCTATCAACTTTTTGTTATTTTCTGTGTTTTGGTTGTTTGTTTGGTCTTGAAATTTAAATGAAGATCTTTTGACTGCTCTGTATTCTGTACATGTTCTTAACATTGGATTTAATTTAGAATTTTTTTTACTGTTAATTTGGTTGAATTGAATATCATTTAGACAATTAGACTGGTTGTTTTGTTTCTTTATCGACTGTTGGAGAGTTGGTCATAGTTTGAAAGTTTGCTATTGGAATCAGTTAATTGTGTTGTGCCTGAAATTTTTTATTGCTTTAGCTTTTATCAAGCATAATATGTTAGATATTGTGGTGGATTAGTTTACCTCCATATTTTGTTTATCATCATAGTTTTTTAGCATTATTTTTGTGAATTTTCTCTTAGTGTTGGTTTCAAGAAGTTGTCTTTCTTGATGCAGGGTTTGAAGCAGGGACCAAAGAGTAAGGTTCCCGTTGTTGGGGTAGCATCATTGAATCTTGCTGAACATGTCTCTGCTGCTGAGCAGAAAGAGCTTGAGTTAAACATACCTCTCATACTCTCCACCGGTGCTGGAGAGCTTTGCCCCCGACTCTGTGTATGTGCTTATAAAAGTTTTTATGGTGCAGTAGTCTACTATGTTTGATTCATCTGTGTTCTTTCAGTTTTCAGATATTCTAATTTTAAGTTGTACAATTCATGATGTAGATATCGCTTAGCCTGTTGGAACTAAGAATTGCTCAAGAAATCAACGAGCCTGTAGAGCGAGCATTAGTGCCTTTTGCATCACCTCTCCAGTCTGGAGAAACTGTGGCCATGGAAAAGGATGAGATTTCTGCAATTAAAGCTGGTCTAAGAAAAGTGAAAATTTTTAGAGAGAGTGTTTCTACCAGGGGAGCGAAAAAAGCCTGTCGTGAGGATGAAGGCAGTGAAGGAAGGTGTTCTGCCAGGAGTGATGATGGCGAGTATCCATTGGACACAGATTCACTTGACGATTCCGAGGAAGGAGAATCGGATGAGGTAAAAGATGACTCTGTTGTCAGGAAGTCATTTAGTTATGGTACTCTTGCGGATGCAAATTATGCTGGAGGATCAGTTTACTCTAGCATGAGGGTCAGTGAGGGAGATGAGGATTGGGTGTACTACAGTAATCGTAAGTCGGATGTTGGCTGCTCAAATGTCGAGGATTCTGCTAAACTGGTGTCAGAGCCATCCCTACTGCAGAGTTCCAAGCGCAGCATTTTGTCTTGGAGAAAAAGGAAGCTGAGTTTCAGGTCTCCTAAAGGAAAAGGGGAACCATTGTTAAAGAAGGGCTATGGAGAAGAAGGTGGGGATGACATTGATTTCGACCGCCGGCAGCTCAGCTCTGATGAATCTCATGCACCTGGGGTAAGAACAATTTCTTGATTATTTAGTTTCTGACCATCAATGCTTTCATATTACTGGCTAGCTTAGCAGTTCTTATGAATTCATGCACCTACAAAGATGCTTGTGTTTATCAGCTTATGTATCTGATTGGGGATGCGACTATCATATAACATCGGTGTTCCATGTTTTTATCATCTTTTCTGATGCCTATTATTATGCTTCTTCACAATTGTTACCAAATTATATTAAGTTATAAATATAACTATAATTTGTTTTGGCAGTGGCTCAAGACAGATGATGATTCATCTGCAAACCGTACATCTATTTCTGAATTTGGGGATGATAGTTTCGCCATCGGAAATTGGGAACAGAAAGAAGTGGTCAGCCGTGATGGACGCATGAAACTTAAATCGGAGGTCTTTTTTGCTTCTATCGATCAACGGAGTGAGCGAGCAGCTGGTGAAAGTGCTTGTACAGCCCTTGTTGCTGTTATTGCTGATTGGCTTCAGAACAACCATGATCTGATGCCTATTAAGTCTCAATTTGATAGTTTGATCAGAGAGGGCTCATTGGAATGGAGGAACCTCTGTGAGAATGAATCCTACAGGGAGCGTTTCCCTGACAAGCACTTTGATCTTGAGACGGTTCTCCAAGCAAAATTACGTCCTCTTTCTGTAGTGCCAAGAAAGTCCTTTATTGGGTTTTTCCATCCAGAGGGTGTGGATGAGGGAAGTTTTGACTTTTTGCATGGTGCAATGTCTTTTGATAACATATGGGATGAGATTAGTCGTGCTGGTGCGGAATGTCAAAATAGTGATCTCCCCGAGGTTTACATTGTTAGTTGGAATGACCACTTTTTTGTCCTAAAGGTTGACCCAGAAGCTTACTATATTATTGACACGTTAGGAGAGAGGCTTTATGAGGGATGCAATCAAGCATACATCTTGAAATTTGACCGCAATACTGTAATTCACAAGCTACCAAATGTGGCTCAATCATCAGGTGATAAGTCAACGGGTGATCAACAGGTCAATGGGAAGGAGGGTTGTGTTGCAGGGGCTGTAGGAACCAAACCTGAGAAATCAATCAAGAGTGAGGACAGTGAGGAGGTTGTTTGCCAGGGTAAGAAGGCCTGCAAGGAATACATAAAGAGCTTCTTGGCTGCTATACCTATTAGGGAGTTGCAGGCGGATATCAAGAAGGGTCTAATGGCAGCAACACCACTGCATCACCGACTACAGATTGAGTTCCACTATACTGAGTTCTCGCAACCACTACCCGAGACTTCTGCTTCTCCAATGACTACATCCATGCCACTTTCAGTCGAAGTTCCATTAACTGAAATTGCTGCATAGAGGCTTGTGTTAATTCTAGGAAAAGTATGATTACTCTTAACTTGGTTTTTTCTTTAACTTTTTGTGTCTTATGACGTGAATGCTGTTTAACAGCACGGAACCCTATTGAGCTTTTTTTGATCGTTTTGGCAAATGTTGTGTTTCGTCTAAGTTGACTGGAAATATAACATAAAATTTTCTCATGTGTTGGTGTTACATTTGAGCCTTTTGGCTTTACTTTTCAATTGCACAACTTTCCCACTGGCCATCTTTCTAGGGAGCAGGAAACTTGCATGTTCCTTTTCTGTATCATGCCTTATATCCTTTAACAAGTGTCAACTTCGTTCTTACTGTTTTATGAGTTGGTTCTTTTGCAGACTGATGGTAAAAGAAAATCTAACAGCTCTATATGTGGTTCCAGTTGATGAATATGATTCCTGGCCAAAAGAACGAGAGAAGAAAAAGCTTATGACTATGACTTGAGCCTATGCTTTTTCAGTGTTGGAATCTAATAGTAGTGGCTGTATGACTAATAAAAACATCTTTCAAGGGGAATCATCTTTTGATTCCCTCCACAACTTTTTATCTACTGCACCCTCCCTTTGCTCTCCCAAATTTTTCGAGATTTTAAATTATTATACTAAAATTTGGCTTAGAAAATTTCTTCACTTCTCGAAAGAATTATAAATTTGATTTTTTTTTTATTTTTTATTGCAGTCTCGCAACATAAAACTGTTGACCAAATTGAACTATTATGCCAGAAGTTGAAGGAAGATTTATCTTTCTTCTAACCCTTGCACTTGAGGAACAAACTGTGTTTGGGAATTTAATCAAAGATGTTACAATAGTAAGATTCACTTGATTTCCTTTCCAGGGTGAATTAATTAGGTTATAGAATTAAGGATTAAAGATGATATAAAAAAAGAGTTAATATTCAACACACAATTCAAAATCATAAGGATCAAATAGATGATGAAGGTTAATTATTTTCACAATTTAGGATTTATAAACACATTTCAATTTGTGCACATAAACTTTATGTGTTCAATTGGAGATTAAATGATTATAAAATTCATTCAAAAATTTTATATGTTCAATTGGAAATCAACATGTATAGTAGTACAACAGTCATGAATTCGTGTTATATGAATCTTTAATTGTGCAAAAATTAGACGAGAGTATTTTATGATCATATTAAACTTTGAATTTAAATATCACCTAATCAAATTCTAGAATTTATCATAGGACTAAATTAAAAAAATAAATCATATAAGAGAATATAAGAACTGATGTGCCCAGACATTATACTTAATTTACGTAATATTATTTAGATAATTACTCTCGTAAGTTATTGATTAAGATAAAGTCACATTTATGGTAAGAGTTGAATTCTCATCAAACTTTGGGTATAAGTCCTAGTCTATAAATTCCCTATCTTTTTCTAGTATAGGTCCCTACTCTTAGTAGTAGAAACTATCTTTTTCTTACCAGACAGACAGCATTTTCTTCTAGCTCTAGCTTTATTGAATAATACCCATGCCCTGCCAATTTGGTGAAAAAGACGCAGAAAATAATACAACATCCAAATCCCTGTTAAGCTCTGATGAACATTTTCTTCCTAATTCCGCCACATGAATAAAAATTTTGAATTTCTCGCAATTAACCATAATCTTTTCATCAATCCTTGCTAACACTCATATGATAGATTATAATACCAAGTCATATATGATATAGTATAATATAATTTGTATATTTATTAATTATTTGTTCAATATTAATCATGTTTTTAACGTCAATAATAAGTAATACATAGATTATGTAAAATTTTTAGTCATATATTACAACGAGATGCATACTATAGTGTAACATAATGAATCATGTGATAAGAGTATAATATATAATCTGATAGTATATCATATAGTATTAGTTGTTGTATAATGATGATTAAACTATACATATATAAATTATTATATATTATAATAGTGCATGTATAATATATATTTATTTAATATTATTAATAATTCATATTATATTAATCATGTTTATAATATATGCTAAATATATTTATTCCCTATTATTAAAAAAAATTCTTATTTTCATATTAATTTTAATTATATAAATGTTATCTGTTTCTATAAATTCTGCGTATGAAATTAATAAAGCTGTCTTTGCTGGTCATTTAAGGTAAAAGGTGAAGGGAAAATTGCGTACAAAGTTACCTTTTCCTTTAGTTTTGATCACTTTTTATTGCTGTTTGTAACTTAAATTACATCTTAAAGGAAGAGCATATATATATATATATATGATTGGTGCAACATAACTTCTCCTTATCTAAAAAACATTACACAAATATTGTTTTCTTTTTTACCTCAATAACATTTACACATCAAATTTCAGGTTTGGTTTCATCATGACTTGACTTTGATTTTACTGTTGGAATTGGTTGGTAATGGTCCCCCTTTATTCTTTGGCTCTTAAAATTACTAACTTTAATCCTATTGATTGATACCATTACCAACTTTGTTAAAACTTTTACCCTAAAATTATGGTAGAAGTACCAAAAACAGGAAAAAGGAAACTCAGGAAAGCAAAAGCAAAAAGTAAGAAAAAAGCGAGTACAAGAATCAAACATGTTACCGTGACAATAGCATTCCAAATGGATTTCCTTGAAAGATGAAAAACCTGACTGTAGAAAAATACCATTAAGAAAGAGTTGTTTCCAAGCATTGGTTATATATAGTAGCTGATCAAGTAAGTAGAAAACTAAACAATTTACATCTGAACCCAAATCAGACCATAACTAAGCATTAATTTAGCCCATTGTTATACACTTTGAAGGAAACTTATACATACTTCATTTTCCTAATACATGAAGGCTAACCAAGACCTGGACTTGAAAAAGTAGCAATTTGATTCTAAGAAAATGTTAGATAAGGCAAGGAAAATATACAAACATCAAGAAACAGGATAGGATGATTCTTTGTTTGTAAGTTAACATTTCAACAGCAAACTGGACATTTAACCAATCCATTCTCATTACAATCAGGGCATTTCATGCACAATTCATCACCTTGTTTTTCTGTAAAAACCTTGCGGCTGCCACTGCAGTTTGAGCAAACCAGGAACCTCATATTGGCACAATCTGTGCACAGGCAGTTTGAAGGTATCCCTTCCAACAGCTTCTTCAGCTTTCCTTGCTCATGAAGTCGAAAAACTTCGTCAGCTCCTCCTATGTATCTGCCCTTGATGAACAGCTTGGGAGGAACCACTCTGCCACCCAATATCCTCCATAGTTCTTCCCTGAATTCCATGTCCATTGAAACATCTCTCTCCTGGACCAATATCTTCAAACTGTCTAAAACAAACCTCATACTGCTGCAATCTTCAAATGTTTTTCTTATTCCTCTCAAGCTTGTTGTGTAGAATACCACTGAATCTTCTCCACCTGGAGGACATTTCTCTTCAAAATCTGTTAAACGTGGACCTTCTTCAGTGTCCTCCTTCACTTCTGGAATGCTATGATCATCATTGATAATGGTCTCTGAA
This sequence comes from Gossypium hirsutum, assembly GCF_007990345.1. Classification (NCBI taxonomy): domain Eukaryota; kingdom Viridiplantae; phylum Streptophyta; class Magnoliopsida; order Malvales; family Malvaceae; genus Gossypium; species Gossypium hirsutum. The sequence goes on from NC_053432.1 coordinate 72,382,556, forward strand.
GATACTTGAAGCTGAGAATCATCTTCTCCAGCCACTATGCCCTTCAACTCAGTGCAGGGTGTAATGTTATCTTGGTCCCCTACATCGAATTCCAACTTGGTTTCTTCATCCTTTGGATCTTTAAAACCAACTACTGGCAGGTTATGGGAAATTTGATTGGAGAAGGTGCCTTGGGGGTTAAGCTGAAAGACACAGCCCTGTTTCGATGTGTTGGTAGCATGGGTGGTTTCTTCAGAAACCTTTCCTCCATGCCTTTGATCTCTTATTACTGTGATAAGATACAAGAAACCCCGGGAAATGCATTGGAACCACTTAAAGAAATTGAGAAGGGATAACATGGAAGAGAATGAAACTTCGAACGAGAATGACGAAAAAGAGCAGATATTGGTGAGACAAAAAGAGGATAATGAAGTTTCTCTTATGGGTTCCCAGCGGCAGGAAAGTGAAAACTGAAAACTGAAAACTGAAAAGGCTGTTTGTTGGTTGCTTTTAAAGGTTTTCAATGATCAATAAAAGAGTGGACCCTTCCACCATAGGACTCCACTCAACCTGACCCATAACCAACATTTTTGGTTGCCTCTACATGGCACAAGGGGAAGAACATGCATCATTCAGCCAGGCCCGCCCTACTTTTCTTCCTTGAAATCAAATAATTTGTCGTAAGAGAAAATTATAAGAATTTAATGACAAGAGTGTTCGTCTTTCATTAGTTTCATAATTGAGCTGCCTAACAATAGAGGTTTAATGGTACAGATCTCAATATACTATTTGCATAATCTTGAATAGTTGACATTGCTCAAGATTTTATGATATCAAGATGCTTTAGAATTGTTCCTATGAAGTCCAACTTGATAGGTTTGAAAGTCCCTAACCCAAATTTGTTCCCCTTTTGTGCCTATCATTGAAAAGTTAATGGCCCAAGATTTTTTGATACATGATAACATGGTGGCATTCAGTTGATGGTCTGGAAATCGATGAGTAAGATTATGTTATAAAAATGAGCCACATATGGGCTAGGAAAAGAGGGTGTGAGCCAAATATCAGCTACTGGATAGGTGCCATCCGTGGTCACTACTATGCATTAGGTTACAAAAAAAGCCAACTTTTCACAATAACAACTCAATGGGGGATAATCCAAGCTATACATGCAATGATATGGACAGAGTTGATAGTAACATATAGCATATAAACTACTTTACATGGATAAAAAAAAAGCATTGTAATTTTTCCACTATCAGCCACAGATGATGCCAACCCAAAATCAAAATCAAAACGAATGCATGTGAATTCATGCCTGTTTGCATCGAACATCTTCATAGTCAGAAAGTATGAATCCTGCATAAGGTTAAAATGCTATCAGAGGTATTGTTCATTTGGGGAAAACGAAGGTGTCAGTTCCTTTTGTTGATTATTAAAATGGACATCTGTGTTCCGCGGCGTTATCCCATACAAGTCTTGGATATCTTGTGATTTTATATTCAAGCTTGTCATAAGGGGGAGGGGGGGATCATTTCCATGGTTTTAATAAGATACAAATTCAATGAAAAAGACCCTATGAATGAATTGAAACTACAGATTCAGACCAGAACCGCAATGATTTAATAAAACCTTCAATCTAAGTCCAAAGATTCTTTGAGTAAGAAGCATCCGATCATCACTTGTTCAACGAATAAAATAGATATCATAATAAAAATACAAAGAAGAGAAAGGTTTGTCCTTAGATCAAAATAATAATAATACTTCTTTGAAAAGTTTTTTGAGTCCAGTTGGATGAGAAAGGATGGGATTCAGAATACTTCCAGACCCACAAAACCCCAAATTGTTCATGGCTGAGATAAAAATTAAATGAAAATATCAACCACTGAAATTAGTTTCTCAAATTGGGGCCTTGCTCTCCAACCCTTTTTAGTTGTTAGTACCTTTTTCTTTATTTAAAAAAAAAAAGGTCTTTTCCCCTATTCTGATCCATCCTAATTCCTAAAATAAAGAAAATATTACCAAACTAGACAAATAGGATAGCAACAAGGTATTTTAACTCTTCTGCTTATGCAAGAACATTGATTCAACCATATATTAAAAAGAAAACTCCAGCAATTCACCAACAAGTTGCTAAAACATTAAGTTGGGACTTACTGGATGAAACCACCCCTAGAAACGAGATAGGATGTCTCATCACGAAGATTATGAGTCTCACCGTAAATGTGCCATCCAAAATATGAGAACTCGATCACCAATGTCCCCCAGATATTGCTGCATCTGCATTATCATTAAAGAAAATACAACTCACCTACAATCAAAAGCTAAGGAACAACATTGTTTTTGGTTGCATACGACAAATAGCATCATCAATTATTGGACGAGACACAAAGCGAACATACAATTAACCAATAATAAATGGTATAAAGCTTGGGAACTACAAGACACCCTGCAAACCAATATTTTATATGCAAACACATACCGTCCCAAGCAGCATCAAATCACAATACCTAACATCAAACGAATAGATTTACGAGAAAATGTTGATTAATTTACCGGTTGTTGCAGATAATCAGGTCGCAAGCTTCCCCTAGCGATTGGATCACTCCATGAACCTTTACATCATACTTAGCATTATCTGCATTAGTATTATTATTTATTTTCTACAACATCAGCTCAAATAGGAAGTTTTAAAAGAAAATCAAATCAATTTCTAATTTTGAGAGGCAATCCAGAACAATCTGTGAATAAGTTTCATGTTGAAGGGAAGCAAACTCAATGGCGCAATTAAAATAATAGAGCTTTCGGCGAATGACAATAAAAATAAAATCAAAATTAATTGTAAGCGGTGGAGCTAGAGTTTAGATAGAGTAACCGCAGTATCTGACGTCATTGGCGACGGTCAACGGAACAACCAGACAACACGATAGGAGCACGAGAGTTTCGATGAACCGATTGTACTGGATCATCTCCATCAGATTTCGATTTTACAAAGAACAATTATATCTTTTTAAAAATATATAAATACATATATTCCATTTCAGGAGATATCTTGGATTTGTTTGCGTTGGTTGAGAGGGAAATCAACGAAGAGGAGAAAGAAAGATTCTGTACGCTTGTTTTGAGAACCCGAAGCAATGAAGACTGTTGGATGGTGTTGGGTCAACATGATGCAGGGGAGGATTTGTTAATTGGAAGAACCAGAAGGGCAGTTAGTCGGCGGTGACCGGTATGAGGGTTTTCTTCTTTTGAATCGGTTATCTCTGGTTGTCGTTTTCCCCGTATTTCTTGAAGAATAAAATTTTCCTTTGATTTTTGGGTAAACTCCAACTAAAGGTTACTAAACTATTAACTATTAGTAACTATTAGTAAATTTGTAGTATAATTACTCAACATTAAAAAATTACAAAATAGTTATTAAAATATTTAATATTTTATTCATGTCTTTAGGCTATTAAAATCGTTGTTTATCTGGCCTTCTCTATTTGCACCCACAGCACTAATCGAATCGAAAGCTCTCATTTCAATTCTTTTCCACAAATTAATTTTTTTTCATAAAATAAATTTAAACATCATGAATCTACGAACTAAAATTGGAACATCTTTCTTCTTTAATCTCTGACACTGACCGTTAAATTGGCTTAGATCTAAGTTATGTTTTTTTTACTCGTTGATGAGTACTAATCCACTATATCGATTGTTGAACTATTGTTTGGAGCTTTCTAGCCTAACCTTAAAAAAAAACATTTAATAGCCTAATGATTTAAATAAAAACTTTCGGATAGTTTAGTGACTTAAATAAAAACTTTCAAATAGTTTAATGACCATTTTGTAACATTTTGAGTTTCCAAAATATAAACTTACTAAATAATCACCCAACTATTAGCGTGTTCTATTTTGGTCATCAAACTATCAAAATTTTTATTTTCATCACTAATGTTATCATTTGTTTATGTTTTAGCCACACTTCGTTAAATCATTAACGGAAATGACAAAGTACTTTTTTTATTTGATATAATTACACATTTAGTCATTAACACTTATACATTCTATTAATTTAATCCTAATTCTAAATAATCCAACAATTTTGACCATTCACATTTATAATTTCTATTAATTTGGTCGTATTCTCCTCGTCCCTAATTGTCGCTTTCCTAGCGTTGTGACATCTAACTTCTCATTGACCCCTTGTGTTTGTTGTTTCATATTATTGTTCTCGTTCGTCGCTATTGTTATCCTTTTTTAATGATGTCGCTACTACAATAACCTCTTTTGTTGCCTCTGTCGCCACCTAATCTACGTCACAACCACTTTCCCTACCTCGATCGTAATCATTCATTCTTCTTCTCCCTCAATTCTCATCACCTACAAGAAAAACCCTCAAATCAAATTCACTCTTATTCTCCTCTTTCTTTTGCAACTTCTTTAGCTTATAAAATATTATTTATTTTATATATTATACATTATTTATATGAAATATGTTATATGCTATATATTTTTATTTTTTATTTTAAAACAATAAATATGTTACACAAGCAAGGACAAATATTAGTTTTTTTTTTAAATATCAATTAAAAGTACTTATCAATTTCTTAACTCTGCTTGAAAAAACTCTACCTCATGTAAATCAAATAATTATCTAATAATTATTATTATAAAAAATATATTTTAGTATTTAAGTTAATAATTAAATTAGTGATTTATAATAATTAAATAGTGCAATTAAAATAGTGATCATAATTGTTTGTGGAGAAAGTCTTTTGAAAGGAAATTTTCTGTTTGTTTGCTTCTTTCTTTTTTTTTCTTTTTTTTATGTTATAGTCATGGCCCTTTTCATTAAACATTGTAGTCATGAAGCATTTCTTTCAAATAGTCAAAAAAATATGTCTAAATTCAAAGGTTTAAAAATGGATAATTATGCAGCCTTTGCCTTAACATGTTACAAAATGATGAAATTTATAAATATAGAGGGTTAAATTTGTTGAATTAATTAGAACTAAGATTAAATTAATAGAATGTGTAAGAGTTAAGGACTACATATGTAATTATGCCAATTAAAAGAGGTTAGGTCATCATTTCTGTTAACGAAAGGTAACCAAAACAGAAACAAATGATAAAAATAATGACGAAAATGAATATTTTTATAATTTGGTGACTAAAACATAAACTCGGTAATAATATGATGAGTAACTAGATAATTTACCCTAAAATTAAACATTGGGAATAAATTGAAAGTACATTTTAAATAAGTTGATCCAACTCCATGCCAGTGTTACGGGTTGCACAAGGTAATCCGCAATTATTGCACATTTGAATGATTCATCTTGTTCGCAAAGGGTCACATGGCCCAACAGGATAGACCCGCTACTTGGAGAGATTAAAAATTCATCTACAAAGCATGGCAAGTATGGGAAGTAATCTTCAAAGATATGTAATCTTCGAAGATATGCAATCTTAGAAGATTTGATTCTATAAATCTTAGTGATTTGATTTTGTAGATTGCTTTTAATCTTGGCCATTGATGTACTTTAATATGTACTGAATTTAGGAAAGCTCAACTATGAATACAGGCCTATCCCTCTCATTGTATTCACTTCATTCTTGAGTAATAGAATTCTTTGAGAGCATTCACTCAAACTCTTATGCTTTTGATTTAATGTGGCTTTTCTCTTCTTTCGAGTTCTTTTATTGAGTTGCTTCCGCTTTGCGTTGGTGCCTTAGAGAGTTTCAAGAGAATTCTCAATTTCAAGAGTTAAGCTGACTTAGACGTATTTGAAGTGAAAGAATCACCTAATGCTGTAAAGATTGTGAGACTAAAGTTCTAGTCCTGTAACACCAACATGAAGATATATACAATTGCTTTGAGCTTGAATATCTTGGGTATTTACTTTTTAAAAACCTTTTCGATAATAGTTTAGAATGAAGCTAGGAATTTTATAATAGATTGAGATAAAAATGTAGGTTTTTAAAGTGTTAAAGTAATGCATTTATGCTACATTTTATTATTAGTGTAATGGTAAGAGTAAAATTCTTATTTAATACATATGTGTTAAAATAGTTGGACATAAAATAAAAAATAATTAATACAAACTTAAAAAAAAGATAAATAAAAATTCTAGTAAAAAAAATAAAACCTTTTCAAAACAAGCAAAAAAAATATTTTTTTAAATCAAGCTTTTTTTAAATTTCGAGTTAATAGAATCAAGTTGTTCGAGTCAACTCAAATAATTATTTCAACTTTTCGTGTTCAAATCGAGTTAAAATTTACAATTTGAATAACTCAATAACATATTGGTGTGCGTAGCCCTTTGATCATTGTCAATTTCAAAAAATGAGCAAATTGATCCTCTCAACAAAGATTTTAAAAAATCAAAATAATTTCCAAAAATTTAAAATATTTATAAAAAATTCTAAACTTTTATTTTTTTAAATTATAAAAAATTAAAAATCATTCTAAAGAATATATTAAAAAAAGTTAGCAAATTTTCCAAAACAATAATTTTGAGGACCTAAACAAGTAAATTACCAGCTTATGTTTATCATATTAAAGTATCTTTTTTTTCCTCTTATTTTAATTTGCTTTGAAAGAATTTTCAAATATATATGGTTTTGAATCTTGTGCTCTATGACAGAATTAGTTATATTGTAAAACGATTTTAATTTGATATGTTTAATTTTTTTAATTAAACTAAAACAAGTTTACTTGATTCAAAAAAATTTCAAATCGAGTTAAGAAGATAAAATAAGACTCATCAACTTGGCTAACTCGAATTTTTTCACTCAATTTGGTTGAATGTTAACCCCTACTTTTTGCCACAAACAAGTAGAAGAGAGCAATTAACTTAATCAGTCGGTTCATTCGATTTTTTTTCTTTTTTTCGAACCGATTTAACCAACTTTAACATGAGAAAACTAGCTCGACCAAAATTAGTTGAGAAAACCGACCAAGTCGAACTAACTTTGATTTAGCCTGTTTGATTAGTTTTTTGATTAATCGACCTTGGGTTATTGAGTTGGGTTTATATAGTTATTTATCTATTATATATTATAAAATATAAACATATTTTAAATAATTTAAAATTAATATAAAATAAATTAATTTTTCGGTTGGTTCAATTTCGTGATTTAAAAACTGATAACCAGACAAATTAATTGATTAAACTGAGGTCCAAAATGACCAAATTACCTCAATTGATTAAATTGAAATTGAAAATACTGAATGAGTCAGTTTTTTTTCTGTTAAAATAAAAAAAATATTTTTTTGTACAAACAAATCATATAAAGAATTAAAAATTACCAATTATAATTAATTTATACGTAACTCATTGATTAAAATATATAGAGAAAATAATACTCATACCAAAGATAATAACAATACTAAAAGGGATCTAAATGAAATTATTAATGATTTGGAAGTCAAAATCCAACCTCACCGTATAAGGAGCACAAGGCTCGTGCCTACCCTTGTATATGCTTGTGATAATAGTATTTATAATTTTTAAAAAATAACTGTTGTGATATATTTTTATAGAAATTAGTCCAAATTTGTTTCTTATATTTAATTTACTAATAAAAAAATTGAAACTATCATTTCATGCGGAGATGTGAACTATAGTAATAGATTTTATTCTTTTCTTATGTTTTAATTTTGCTTACCAATTATTAATATAGTTTTTTCTTAGGCCCATTTCATTCACTTCTTATATGTTTTTTTTTTATTTTGGAAGTAGTTCATTAACATATTTATTTTAATCAAGTTAAAAGGTTAATCCTTTCCAAGAAAATTTTAAAGTGTCATTTATTGGATAGTTGGTTGGGTCTTCCAACAATGATTAATATTATCTTTAGGTCATGTTGGGATTTTGTCTTTTGTCTTTATCGAGAGTCAGTCGTTACGAAATGGATTGTACTTAGGTATACTGTACAACCACTCACCAAGGGAACGTGAACATCTCAACTTTTGTAGGGTTTGAACCATTGGCTTATGAAGTATAGGTCACCACTTAGGGGATATGGCATCATGGTTACAGGTAAGTGGTTTGAGTTCTCGTGTGATCAAGTGCTATGCATAACTATTATCACACCCTATTTTTTTGGTACAACAATTATTTGAACCTAAATTATTCTCAAGGAAAGCGAACACTCAATCAATAGACTATAACTTAGAGTACTAATATCACACCTTATATTGACACTTCTCCCTTGAGTCTCATAGGTTGTATTCTCGTATCACCACCAGGGGAGGCACCCTTTTTCGTGAACCATACACGGCTCTCGGTTGAGGTAGGGGACAAAATCTTGATGTAATGACAATACCTTTTGGTTGTTGAGAGATCAGTCAATTGCCAAATGAACAATACTTCAAAAAATTTTCTCAAAGAAATTAATCCTTCAACATATATTTTCATTTAATTTTTTGTGAAAAAATTATAAATACATGCAAACAACTAGTTTTATTTTCTTATAAATGTTCAATATTTTTATATTCCAACTTTATATTTATTAGAAATTCTATCATACATGTATACTTGTGAAAACCACAAATATAAGACACCAAAGTGTTCAAAAAATAACATGCAATAAATAATGAAATATATGTTTTGAAACTATAATAATAACATATGAAACATGTACGATATTTAAATTTAAAAAATAGATTAAAGTGTTTATCATTATGTTGTCATCAATCTTGAGTCTGTATCAAGTTAATTTGTGGCACCAACTCAATAAAATACATTATTAATATATACAATTAATAGAAGTAATAAAGTGTGCATGATAAAATTAAAATGTATAAAAATATTATAATAAAACTTTAGTTGGATGGTAAATTAAATATTTTACTAACTCAATTGGTTTGGGTTTAAACCCCCGTATGCAATTTTTTTTTTAGTTTTTTTAGTAAAAGACTAAAGTACCCTCGAATAATTAAGTTATTTTAATTATGAAATGACATTTTTGTATGTGATTAAATTTACGATTCAATTGAAAATAACACCAACTCAGTTAAAAGCTCATATAATAGTATTGATAAATTTTAATTTTAACTTGTAACAAAAGAAATTATCATACTATCTTCAAAAAAAAATTATCATATTTGTGAAAAAGATTTTAAAGTATATTTTTAATTCTTTTTGTTTAATTATTATATGATTAATTAATTTATTATTTTTAAATGTATTTAAGATTTTTTAAAGATTTTTATTTAATTATTAAATAAATATAATTTTATTTTGATATGAGACTAACAACAATGTTTAGTTAAACATTAAAAAATAACAATCTAAATATTATTTATAGTAAATAAACACCCAAGTAACCGTGGGGCCAAAAAGTAAAAAACTAGTATTATCTTTGGTTTAAAATTTAGGGTAAATTATATAGATAGTCACCCAAGTATAAAAAAATTTTATTTTAGACATCAGAAATAAAAAGTTTACAATTTAAGCATCCATGCTACATAATTCGATCATTTTAATCACTACTGTTAAAATCTCAAACAGAAAACCAATATGACATTTTTCTTTTAAATTATGATTTTCCACGTAATAAGCAATAAAATTCATGTCATTGTAATTCATTAAAAAATTATAATTTTAATCCCTAAACTTTTAATTTGATTTAAATGAGGTATAGCCCTAAAAGATTTGGGACATTTGCTAGGAGTGGAGTTTTGGAAACCCTTTCTTCTGTTTTTATTTGGTCTACCAAGTGGCCTTCTATGGAGTGGGGGCAAAAGTTGGGGCATTGAAGGGACTGGTGTCCAAGCTTCAATTACTCTTTCCCCCTTCACAGGCATTGCCACTCTTTATTGATTTTCCTTTGTGTTGTTTCGTTGTAAATCAATAGCACTGAATCATGTCGGGTTAATATTATTACTCTGGTCAAGCGGATCAATATGAGGCGCACTATCTTGATGTCTGCTTTCTTTGTCGCAAAACGCTTCGTAATTCTGATTATATATATATATTGGTGAATATAATTCTGATATATTCATGTACAGGTTAATTGTTTATTATTCGTTTTTTTTATGTTCATTAATTTGTGTTTATCTGTGAAACGTAATACTAATTATTTAGTAAAGATGGAAAATATTCATTGATTTGAGTGGTTGTGATTGATGGATATATTTTGTTGGGAAATTTTGCAGGGGTAATACACCGAGCAAATAGTGTAGACAAGAACAAATGAGATGGATGAAGCAAGAGAAAAGAACTGGAAATCGGATACAACTTTCTAAAAAATCAGATGCCCAGAACTCCACCCCTAGCAAATGTCCCAATTTTGTTAGGGTTATACCTTATTTAAATTAAATTAAAAGTTTGGGATAAAAATGATAATTTTTTAATAAATTATAATGATACGTGTTATGTAGAAAATCAAAATTTAAAAGAAAAATGTAATGTTCAATTTTTGTTTAACGGAAGTATTCAAAATAATCGAATTATATAATGAAAATATTTAAATATTTAAATTTTTTTTATAATCGAGTGATTATGTCCTAATATTTATTGCGAAAGGTTGAGAGTCGAGAGCATTCCTTTCTAAAACTCTATTTGGCATGTTACCTGCTTTCTCCTTATAAAGTCATCACTGACTTTGGGACAATTCTTCTATTTCTTATACATTAAAATTTCCGTTGTCACGCCTGATTTGGAGCTTTTCATTTTTTTTTTTGTTCTTTTAATTTAAAGATGCAATGACAAAAGCCGACGTTGAAGATCCAAGATGAATGTTAGAATATAATATATTTAATGATGTAGGTCCAACACTAGTTAACGTTCAAAACAGTAAACATGACGAGATTTGTATTAAATTTTTTGATACATGCATATCCAATTGAGTTCAATACTCCCTGTAATGTTACTGCACATGGGTTTTCTTTTAATTATTTTGGTGTTAATTTGAGAGTTATCTCTTGGGACTTGATTAAATGACTCGTATTAGACACGAATTTTGAATTTCTTTTTTTATATTCCATAAATAAGCTCAAGAATATTTCTTTGTTAGCTCATTCAAAAAGTTAACTACACATTTATCTTATAATATTAATACATGTCCACCGAACTTGCAAACAACTACTTATCTGGAAGCCGTATGTTGCCTCAAGCATTAAGTAGAGGAGGGGAAGAAATCAGAAAAGAAGATAGTGTTGTTGGAATTGGATTAGATGCGAATCACTCATAATTGGTAAAAAAACTAAAAGTTAAAAGATAAAGAAACAGTTGAATTTTTTTATATCAATTTATAATTTTTTAAAATATTTTTAATTTAATAAAATTTAATTATTAAATATTATTGAATAGATACTCAAAACAATTCAACCACTAATTTAATTTTTAAAACATCAAAAACAGAATTGAATTTGTTCAATTTCAACAACAACTAAAAAGCGTTTAATCCCAAAAATGTAGGAGGGGCCTTTCATTGTTCGCGTAGTACTGTCCCTAGTAAGGGATTGGTTATTTGCAATTTTTGTAAAATTTGAATTCGCAAAGTTTCTCCAAAATTTAAATATAAATTAATTAAAATATCTGTTAAATATTTGAATTTGCTAGATATCTACATTTAAAAGTTATAAAAATAATTTTTAAAATAAAATCTAAAATTTATAGAAGATAATCAAATATTTTAATTCAAATCCATTATTTTAAAAAATAAAATTTGGATATTTATTACTTGAATTCGGATCTTTTATGTGTAAAAGTAAAGTGAATTAAAATAATTAATAAGTTAATATTTGATGCACTGATAGTATAATTTTTTATTTTACAAATAATTTTAAAAAATTGTTAGTGTCATTTTTTTTAAATATTTTATTATATCTACATTTGTCTACTCTTAATTTTATTTGTATAATCTAAAAATTCTACTGATAATATAACAATTATTATTCCATTATTAATATTTAAGAGTTAATATAAATAATTTTTGATAAAATATTTACATTTTTTTAATTTAATTTAAATAATAATTAAAGTATTTAAATTCGTAAAAGAATAAATTAAATAACCAATCTAAATTTGTACCGACACATATTTATTGCAATTAAGTAAAAAAAAACACACAAACAAAGATGACGTGCACTAAAAACAAGACTACCAGCCAACTGGATATCGATGTAGGGACAAATGAGTTGCTTTGTTTTAACTTTTTGTTCACATCAAGTATGTCACAACCCTTTTCCTTATTGAAAAAATAAATAAATAAATAAATAAAAGCAACTAGTCTTGAAGAAAAAAAAGCAATTTGAAGACATAAATGCGAGCTGAGGTATACCTTAATTTCTCAAGACTAGACATGCTTTACCAAAACTAGAAATTGCCACTCATCACATACAAACCCCAAATTGTTGTTCAACTTTATTATAGTGGGTTAGCAAGAAATTAAGTTAGATCCGGTTGATTTAAAGGATAATGATTTTTTTTAGCATTTTAATTTTATAAAAAAATTATTTTAATTTTTATCTTTTTTAAGCTTTTAAATTTTACTAATGTGGCATCTACCTACATTGTCATAACGTGTAAAGATTTAATTAGTTTTGTAGATAATTTTTCTTTTTAATTAATGTAAGTAATCCATTTTAAATGATCCATTTTAAGTGATTTGAGAGTGCGAGAAAAATCTTTATGCCTTATATCATCTAAGCAACACAAGCTACCTAATATAAGATGGAACATTTGAACTCAGAATTTTTGGGATCTGTAATTTAGTTGTTATAGTATTCCCCAGTTGCAGACAGACCAGTAATCCATTCTCTCCAAACTTTCTGCTACTTGGATTTGGAGAATTGAGGTTTTAAAGGACAGTGTTATAGAACTTGGTTTAATTTCTGTTCGTCATCAGATTAAGATCTGAAACAAAGTATAGATCTTGTCTTTTTCTCATTCTAGAAAGATTCTCCTTGGCATGCAATTTACAAACAAACATCAGCCACTGAGGTTTCGTCCTACACTGATAATTCCTACAACTATCTTGTATTTGTATCAATAACAAATCATCTCAATTACAATGCAAAATCCACAGAAAAGAAGCAGAAGCATAAATACCTTTTACTATGGAAAGATCTCGTCCTGTGGATCGAGTAACAATTTTACATTGACTGAATTATAATGACTGAGAAGAGAGAAGTGAGCAAATATGTAGAAACAACAGTTTTTCTTGACATCAACCACCTTGTCTGGTTGACAATGGAACCACCTCAGCAAGAGGCGTGGACAAGGGCGTTGGGATGGGAGATGTCCGGCAAACCGGACATGTTGGGTTCAACCGCAACCAAGGGTCAACACACTTGAGATGGAAAAGATGGTTGCAGTCAGGCAGCAGCCTAAGCATGTCAGTGCTCTTGTAATCCGCCAAGCATATGGAACAACATGAAGCTGTAGAATCTTTCTTCTGGAGCTTCGCCTCAGAGTAAAGCAGCTTCGGGTAGCTCTTTATGGTTTCCTCATCGAGGCCTACATCGACAACGAAGCTGTCGGGATCAATATTAGGCTCTTGTCTGGTCCTCCTGGCCGGTGCTCCCTGCGGCGGTTGAGTCCGGGTGCAGAAGTAGGAAGCCAAGGTGATGGTGGTGATAAGCAGGAGGATTCCAACAGAAACTCCGATGCCATATCCAAACCCACCAATGTTGTTGGATCCGAGAAGTCCATCATTAGCGTCGGACGTGGAGTTCATGATCCAATGGAAGAATGGAAGGAGAAGACAAACAGAAAAGGAATGGAGAGAAGAAAAGAAGGGTTTGGTCAGCCATGGATGTGGCCAAGGAAATGGGTTATTAGAGGTAGTTTTTCAAAGTTTTAAAAAGTCAACGGTAGCCATGAGAGAGAGGGGGGGGAAAAACTGGTGGAGTTTTAATTAAGGGAAGCTGTACTTAAAGTAAAGAAAAGGATATGCATGCATACATACATACATACATACATGTGAATTCATTATGCTTGAAGATTGTACATGTATATGAGGGAGTAATGGCTTATCTGAAACTGTTGAGAAGTCAACGGTTGAGGTTGTAAGGTATGTAATATCCTTGTGGCTTAGGATCGTTGGATTTGAGTTAACGTCTCCATTTTCTTCCAACTAAACATATCTACAATCTTTTTGCAATAGAAGTTGCTGATTACTGCTGCTATGTTATTTTAATCCCAAAACAACCCACAGGATGCGACTGAAGGGAGAGAAAAGAAACGGTGAAGTGGGAATTTTTTTTCATGGGTCCTAAGTAAAATTAAAAGTTTTCGCTGTGCTCTACGCCATAAATTTTATATTAAAAAAACTATATTCAACTATAATTTTTTTTGAAAAGGACTAAAATTATAGTTTAACTACGGATAAGATGATAATGTACGGATACAAATTAACTTTAGAGATAATATTGTTGAGGAAGACAACTATGAATCTTAAATATGATTTTTTTTAAATCGAAATACTCCATTTTTATTTACCCTAAGAGAAAGTTAGGAAAGGAAAATAAAAAATAACATTAAAATACTTTTCTTAATCTTTTATATAAACTATTTTGTAAAAAATATATACTTGAAAATATTATAATAATTAAATTCCTTTTCTTTCATTATTTAATAAAATAAAAGTTGGAATTTTTTTTTCTTTTAACGTTTATTTTTTGTAAGGCATGTTGTACTCTTAAAAAAGAAAATTATTTTAAGTTTTAGAAACAATATTATTACAACTATAAACATGTAATATAAACCATAAATTTATTGTTTTAATTCTATTTATCGTAATTGAAATGTGATAATTTGCGGTAAGTTCACCATCATAAATAGTATGCATATAGATTTATTTTCTCATGACCATTTTTATAAGTAAAAAAAAAAACACACACACACGATTCCAATTATCACAATGACCAAAATAAGATGCATCTACAACCACGACACAAGTGAAAACAGATATGATTGCAATTTAAAGTATGATTTGTGAATTCCCATTTTCACTTTCATAGTAAGGAAATTGAAATGGATGGTTGTTAGCCCAGTTCTCTCCGATCATAAATTATTAGGCATGGAATCATTGCCTCTGTATTCCACTTGAAATTTGAATGTCACTAAACATAAATAAGATTAGCTGCAAATCCAAGTGGTAGGCTAGGCTGGTTTCAGCTAACTCTCACTGTAATCATATATCAAAGTTGAGTTCATATTCTCTGGAATTTGGCTGGCATTTGTATGAATAGGCTAATCTTCAACCTTCTCTACATGCATTCTATATCCAGTTTTAGCATATGAATCAGTTCCCAACTTAGAATTGTTTTTTTTGATGCAATGCAATTTGCAATAACAAAATATCCCAATCTGATAGAATTCCTTAAATAGTGGGATATATGACCTGACTATATTGATCCAAAAAAGAGGAAAAGAAAATCTGTGGTGCTACAAATAATTAGTGAAACTTGCCATTGGTCCTATAATTTAATGGGTTAAAGCTTCGTTGGGTTGGAAGTGTTCTAACCACAAGTAAG
Source organism: Gossypium hirsutum (assembly GCF_007990345.1). NCBI lineage: Eukaryota > Viridiplantae > Streptophyta > Magnoliopsida > Malvales > Malvaceae > Gossypium > Gossypium hirsutum. The sequence goes on from NC_053432.1 coordinate 72,398,010, forward strand.
GCAGGCTTGATCAAGTCATATATGAAATCTTTGTTATGTATCTTTCACGAGAAGACTTCCATTTCCTCACGAGACAATTTTGAAGCGTTAGATTTCAATTTTCATCTAGCTGCAACCACTTGTGCATAGCGGTGGTGTAACTTTATTATTTTCATCTAATTACGATTTGTTTGAGTTTAGTCTTATTTGGATTAGAGGTGATATTTAAATAAAATTCTCGTAATAATGTCGATTCTAAAATTTAAATTTGGCTCAAATATCTCAAGACAAAATATTCACTTCCACTTCTTTCAATCACTTACAACAAATTTTATCTGCTAAAAATTTACTTTGTTTGACCCAACACATCTTAATTATTTGAATGCATCTTTTTTATGATCCGAATAAAGATTAAATCAAGCAAAATTAATTTTGAGGGATCCTAATGTAATCTATTTATATTATATACTAAGATATGCAATCACAAAAAGATATGAGTTGATTTTACTAAAATTTATATAAGCCTTTTATATTGTTATATAAAGGGTAATTAATTTGATGAGATATTAATAATTGATTTAAGTTAGATTTAGAACCAATTTGTGTATAACTAAATTAAACCTGCCAATAAGATTATGTGCATTGGCAGGTTGTAGTCAATTAATTTTGTTTAAATTTTAATATTATGATCTGAACGGAGAGGCATGCTATTTAAAATAAAAAACAAAATTTAATTAAAATGTGGCATATGAATAGGAAAACAAACCCTAAAATTTGAAAACCTTTATTTATTTTAGCTCCTTTGCGTCACAAACAATTATTAAGATCTGATTAAAAAATTCAAGTAAATCAATATTACATAATTAAATATGGGATTAGTTTAACATTTTTACTTTTAATAATTAAATACTAATCCCATTGTTTTCCATGTACTAAGTAATGGGGAAATTTAAAATATTATGACATGAATAAATATTAATTAATATTATAGAGTGAAAAAAATTAGCAAAAGAATACAAATTATTTATCAAAATTAACTGAGTTCATGATTTAAATCCCTGAAATAAACAGCTCTGAAGAAGATTCAGATTTGTCTCTCTGAAGATTTTTCAAAAATAAGAAATTAACCTAAAAATTACAAAAAGCATTGATATTAGGAGTAGTGTGCACAAAGCAGTAACATTAGGAACAATATTTAAAATTATAAAGACATGTTAAATTCTAATAAATCGAAAATATTTAGAAATTAAAACGAAAATAATGTGTAAAAAATTTGCATTGCTGTTCTTTGATGCAAACCTTTGTTCACTAATGATTTCTATTTGATGCTATTTATAGGTGAATAGGAGCTAGTATAATTGGAAGGGTCTAACCCTAATTCATTCGGACATTATTTTCGTATAAATAACATTACAATTTCATTTCTCTTAAAAGATATATATTCAGTTAACATTTTCATTTTCATTTTGTTTTATTTTCATATAACTAACATTCTTATGAATTTACAATTAAACCCTTTTTGAGTTATAAGTGTCAAATTCATTATTTCATTTCAATCTAATACATAAATAAAATAGAACACCATAAAATAATACAGTAATTTCCATATGAACCTACCTGACCAAAACAACAAATAAATTGAATCTTCAAGGACTAATTGACAATTGTTGCTTTTCCCCGATTATCTCCGATTTAATTCAATTATTGATCTATACAATTATTTCATTCAATTCATTAATATCAAACGTTTATAAACTATGTCATGACATGGATGAATCTAAAAAATTTTATTTTATTTGTTATAGCAAAAGTTTTACATTTTATTCAATTTAGCCCCTAAAATCGAAATAGTCATAACTTTCAATTTTGAGCCTCTATTTGAAAATTGATCTCAATCACATTCACTATAGACCCTCTACTGTATATTATTACCAAATTTTCAAATCAATTTCACATTTTATTTACTTTAATCCTTTTGTACAAAACTAACAATTAAACATTATAATCTAGTCCTTTCTCACATTTAAGTTTAAAATCTATCAGTTTAACATCAATTTCTTCAAGATATCAACAACGATAACTTTCAAAAACTTTAATAGTTTTACAAATTGGCACATAAGCTAGCTAAACCAAGCTCTCATGATCTCAGAAACATAAAAATTACAAGAAATTAACATAATTGAACTCACCAAATAAGGACCAAAACTTTGAAACCCTTGAGAGCTTTTTCCAATTCACTTATGGTAGATGGTGTGTTAAAGAAGAAGAGAAAAAATTCTTTTTCATTCCACCACCAAATTATATATACTAATATTAAGATTTAATTTAATTAATTAATTAACTAAACTTAATATTAATCAAACTTAATAATCTTTAATCTTACCATCCACTATAACATTTTTAAGATGGCTTATTTTCCATTTTAGACCTTAGATTAATTTCAATTTAAGTCCTTAAGCCTTTGGCCAATTAGAAATTTATAGTGATAAAATTTTTACAATTTAGTCCTTATACTCTAATTAAACAATTTATAAACAAAATTGAACGGCGAAACTTTAATATTCCTATATACCAACTCCTTAAATATTTATATTTAATATTTACAGACCCGATTTACGAAAATAAAGTTCTAAACCATTAAAAATCAAAGTGTTACATTTATGCTCAATAATTTGTGAATATGCACTATCTAAAGTGAATTATTGAGAGCATAGAAGTATTGGTATATACAAGTGTGCGTACACACAGAAAAACAACACTAAACATCAATGGATAAAGGTTAAATTTCTTTTCCATTTTTAATTAAATTTTCTTGCCTTTATGTTTATAAGCATGTTTATTTCGATAAAACAATTTAAAGCTATCTAATATCGTTAGTAGATATCTAACAAAGATATCTTACATGCATTTAGAGATTGTGATTATGCTATGGAGGTCTTTACTTTTGGAGGATTACAAGAGAGATTTTTTATATTTGTCGAAGCCATTTTTTTGAAAAGGGTTGACTTTATTTTAAAAAAATAGAAATAGAGTCGTCACCAAATTTTTTTATGAGGTGTGATTGGATCACCTCGTAATTTGATAGTTTTAATAAAATAAACAACGATTTTGGTCTACGAAATTCTAGAAAATAGGCTCGGGAGTCGATTATGTGAGAGGAAGGATTAGCACCCTCGTCACGCCCAAAATTGGTACCTAATTGATTAATTAATATCCTAATGTCGAAAGTTGAAAATTTGAAAAGATTTTAAAATACGATCCTTTTTTTATTAATGTTAATTTTAAAAGTGCTTGAATAAATCGAAAAGAATGTTAAAGACCCTCTTGTTTCGAGGTAACGACATGTCACATCCTGTAAGTTAGGACACGACACTTGGAACCCTCGAGAATAAGCTTGCCTTTAATTTTTATTGAAATTTCATGTATTTTTGAAATTTAAAAGGATATTTTGCTATTTAGGTTCAACGAGAAAATTGAAACCTCGTAAGTTAGGGTATGTTTTCTCGAATCTCCAAAACGAGAAATATTGCCTTGTTTTAAAATTTTTCCTTTTTTGAATAATAGCGAATACAATACTTAAACGATGTGCATTTATTTTGTTTGGAGTAAAATAAAACCATCTATATTGGATAAATACATTGGAGCGTAATACACAATGTGATTTAAACGAAATAAAATAAAAGGCAATATAGAGCATGGAATAATAAAACATGAATTAAATGCTATGTTAATGAACGTCAACAATATAAAGATATTAATAAATAATTTCTAGAGCATATAATGGTAATATTCACATAATACACCATTTTTGATATCAACATTAATAATCACAAAAATGAAACAAAATAATATATAAAAAAATAAAGTAAATAAAAAGATTTAAAATAAATAATAAATGAAACAACTTAAAGTAAATAATATATTAAAAAAAAGTTTCAAATAAATAATGTATGAAAAAAACTTAAAATAAATAATAATAATAAAACAGCTTAAAATAAATAATATGAAATTTTTAAAATGAATAATAGATAAAACAATTTAAATTGAATATTATACGTAAAAATTTTAAATAGATAATATATAAAATAGTTTAAAATAAATAATATTATAAATAATGTTTAAAATAACTAATAAATAAAAATTTTAAAATAAACAATATATGAAAAGATTTTAAATAAATAAGATAAGCAAGTTTAATGTAAATAACATATGAAAGAAAAAATAATAATAATAAATTTGCGAAAAAGGGCTGAAACTAACAGCTTGGGGATTAAATCATAATAAAAATGAAATTAAAAGGTAAAAATTATAACAAGATATTTCAATGAGGATTGAAATCGAAAGGCGCGAAAAGGTCGAAGACCAAATGGGAAAAAAACCAATCCATGGACACGTGCCTGCCTTTTAAAACGCCAGTGAGGCAGGGACTTAATTGGAACGCGCAACAATGTTCTGGGTTCAAATTTATAAAATAAATAAATAAGTAAAAAAGGACTAAGTTAAAAAGAACAAGAATGCGGAAGAGCCATGGGCGTAAATAGCCCATTTATCGAAAACACGTAGATCCCCCTGGAGTGGGTCGGGTCTCGCGTGGGTCACCTTAAACGGCGCCGTTTTGGTTCTCGTGACCTTGGTGCAAAACGACATCGTTTCACTCCTGTATATAAACCAATTTTTTTTAAAAAAAAATTCATTCTATTACTCTTTAAAAAAAAACTTTTAAAACCCTCCCCCTTTCTCTGCTAGGGTTTCAAACCCAGTCTTGGCGCCGTCATCGGTCCGCCACGCGTCTGCCACCGTACACGGTGGTCGGAGTTCCAAAAAGGGGCCCCTTTCAGCCAATTCGGCCTTCCCATTCTCGATCCGAGGGTAAAATACCCAAATCCCCACCAAAACTCAAAAATAAAAGCAGAAAAGAAAGAAAAATAAAGGGGCTTTTCGGTCCCCTATCAATGCCGATGATATTTTCGACGAACTAAAAGGTTCGGTCGCCCTTTTTCCCGGAGGAAAAGCTTTGACTACTGTGATAAGGGTAACCGATTTCTTCCCCTTTTTATTTTTTATTTTTTTGTTATTAATCTTGCTTCGAAAAAAAAATCTAATATAGGGACTAACTTATGAAAATTCACTTCCTTTTCTTATTATTCATTGTTTTTGTGTCCAGAAAAAATTACAAAGTATTAATTGAGGCTTTTATAGCCAAAATCACAAGATCCATTTTTGTTTTTCTGTTTGTTGTCTGCTACTGTTTTTTTGTTTTTTCTGTGTTGTCCCTTTTGTTTGCGTGTTGACCTTGTTTTGCAGGTGTCAGACGAGTGAAGGTGGCTGACGTGCGGTGGTGGTGGTGCGCGTGAGGAGGCTAACGGCTGAAGAGGGTTAGGGAAGCTAGGTTTTTTTTTTTGCTTAGTTTAGGTGTTGGGCTGATTTGGGCTAGGGTTAGAATTGGGCTAGTAATTGGGTTTTAATTTGGGTCATTTAATTGAGTATTGGACTGGTCTGATTAGGCTTTTTGTTTATTTATTTGAGTTTAATTTTATAAACTGGGCCAGGCCTAAATTAGCCTATTACAATATTCATTGCATTGATTGGCTTAAAAATGCTATGTGTCTTATGGATATTAATGGCTTTTCCAGCTTTGTTTAATTCAGAAGATAAATAATATGCGTAATGAATTCGAGATGTGGAGAAAGACTACTTCTCACAAAGTGACATTCTAGAAGGCCTGGTCTTTGCATAGCGTTACTTGCACAACTTCACTCGTAATCTAGTTCTTCCAACAAGACCTCGGCAGATTAGATGAGCTCTTCTACTTGGTATTGCTATTAAGATTAATGTGAATGATGCATACTTTGAGAGAGAGATCACAATGGTGAAGTGGCCATGGTAGTGAGAGATCCGAGGGGGTTTGTTCTGAGGACTTTTCAATGGATCTAGTAGAAATGACGACTTTCATCATGACTCTCAAATTTACTAGGGTAGAGGCCTTTTTAGATGTCATGATCGAAAGTGAATCCATAATCAATAGGATTCGTTTAGATGACACATACTTATCGAGGCTTGGTTTTGGTAGCTTATAGCACTGTTAGTACTTTTACTTTCAGTTCTTTTAAGTGTGTCAGATGTACTAATAATTTTGTTAATTGTTACACACCACTTAGCTAGTTGGAGCATAGTTGTAAGGATGTTTTACATTTTTTTTTATTATCTAGATGTTATTCATTACTTTGTGATATAAATGCTATAAATGTACTAAAGATTATCTTTTACATTTACAAATTCTATTAGTTTGATCTTCAAACTTTCTAACCAAAACTTTCAGCTTTTAAAATAAATACATTCCACATTTATAAATTTGTAACCCCCCCAAAAAAAAACTTCTCTTAACTAACAAGCCATTTTTCGAGCCAAATTTTGATACTAATGAGTTTATTTTAAAACTTTATTTTCCCTTTTTTTATTAGTTTTCTTCTGAGTATAATATTTTACAACACTTTAATTGATAAGATTTTGACTAAGAAAATGGAAAAACCTTAAAATGACACTTTCATCTTACTCTTGTTGTTAACAATATGATATTTTCTTCAATGTACATAGAAATAGTCTTTGAAGCTGGTCATTGAAATTGAACATTAAATACAAAGTAAAATATGGTTTTGAAAAATCCAATTGTTCAATCAATAATTACATAAGAAAAAAAATAATGAACAATTAATTTCTCATTAGAAAAAAATGCAAAAGAATTAATTGAATTTCCTTTTATTACATTGATAATGATTTTTTTAATTTTATAAATTGATTAAGAAATTATTAAGTGCTCCATTTGAAAATTTATTTTTTAACAAATATTAAACTATTTATATAATTTTAGGGTAAACTACATAAATAGTCACCTAACTATAATTTTTTTTAATCATGAAAAAATTATAATTTAGACACTCAGATTTGATATTTTGGTAACTCCTGTTAAAATGAAAAACACGAATTTCACATGGATTTTTACAAAACTTAAATCTAATATTTAAATTTCCATGTCAATTTTTGTTTTTAAACCAAAACCAATAAAATTTAGGGTTAGTTTAGCAATACTTTTCAAAAGTGTCATGGAAAAATACTTTTGAAAAGTTTAGTTTAAAATTTGAGTATTTAGCATTGTTGTCAAAAAATGCTTTTGAGAAATAAAATGTCCATTTTAAGCATGTTATCATCAAATAACAAATATACATTTAAATAATATTTAAATTAATTAATATTATTATATTTTAGTAACAATATAAAAAAATCAATTATCATAAAAGAATTTAAAATTTAAGAAAAGAATAATGAGTTATAGTTTTTGAGTTATTTTAGTAAATTGACCCAAAAAAATTTATATTTACAAAAATAACCCAGGTTTTAAAATAATCAATAAAATAACCTAAAATGAATAGTAAAATGGGGTTATGGGACATCATTGGCCAGCACCACATCGTATTTTGCCCCCATGATTGCTTGATGATTGAGTCAACCTTAAAAAAATTAATTTTTTTGACTATGGGTAATCAATGGCCGACACTAGTGTATTTTTTTTAAAAATTGTATCATACTGGTATACAAAAATACGAGTATTTGAAAAAAAATAATTTTGGTGCTGGCCTTCTAATGGCCGGCACCACTCTAGTAAAAAAAAATTTTCAAAATTTTTTGGGTGCTAGTCTTCTAATGGCCAGCACTAGTACAAAAATATCAGGAATTTTTTTTTTTTGCTGCTGGCCTTCTAATGGCCGACACCACTGTAGTAAAAAAAAATTCAAAATTTTTTGAGTGCTGGTCTTTTAATGGCCGGCACCAGTACAAAAATATCAAGGAATTTTTTTTTTTTGGTGCTGGCCTTCTAATGAACAGGCAAAAGGTTAAAGTCTCACTCAGAAATAAACAGACAACAGTAAGACAGAATAACAGATATATGGGTTTTAAGAAAATAACCATGAAATAAATTGAATTGTAAATAAAAGATAAGAACTTATAATGAACACTATTATATTATTTCTCTAAGTATCGTTACACTGGGGCTCAGATACCAATTACAAAGGATTAAAGGGAAATATGGAAGACTATATATTGTATTATAAAAGTAGAAGTAAAGGAAAAGTTTTTACAATGAGAAGTTGGTGAATGAAAAGTAAAAAGGAATATTTCTAAACTATTTTTGGATTTGATGCCTTCTTTAAGCTTCTTCCTTTCCAATTTATAAGAGAATTTTAAAACTCTATTTAATTTTCTTTAAATCCCACACAATTTTTTGATAAGGATCCAAGGATCTTGTCTCATCATCAACATTGTTGCTTCCACATTGCAATGTCTTGTCACATCATTGATTTGATGGTTGATCCACATTACAATCTTTTTTGTTTGCAAGGTATTAATTAGTGAATAATATTTATATTATTATTCAAAGATAATATTTCTAATTTATAATATTATTTTCACTTTTTGAATCAATATGCATAGTATGATTGCAGATTTTATCTTTGTATAGATAATCTGTTTCTTCCATGATATTCTCTGGTATCTAAAATCATCCGTTACCTATTATGTCTTAACACTGAAAGGTCTAAAGTCTCACTCAGACATAAATAGGTAACAGTAAGACAGAATAACAGATATATGAGTTTTAAGATAAATAACTATGAAATAAACTGAATTGTAAATAAATTCATTACTTGCTCTATTTTATAAACCATTCAAATGTGTTGGGCGTACTTGTAAAAAGTGATTAAACTTGTACCGGATGGTAATGGATAAAAACGAAGAGGTGCTAAACCTGTATCAGGGTTGCCAGAAACAGAGCACCATTTAGATCTATCTCTATTCTTTATTTCCAAAAAAGTCTTGGTAGATTAAAGGCATTGGTATATCGTTTTAATTTTTTTTTCTATAAAGCATAAAACTTTGTCATTGACTTTCATTCCGACCAGCAAGAAGAGCATCAGCTGCAGCATCCAAGTCATGAGGGAAAAAAACCCTGCATAACCCAGAAAGCCTAATTTAGCAGAGCAAATAAATCTCTAACGGTAAGGATGATGATGAAAAAGGAAAAAAAGCTTATTATCAACTCAGATGCGCTAACATGCTATAGACCAAATAATTACCCACTTTGGTCAAATGTTCAATCAGTCCAACTTCTAAGCTGTTTGCTCACTATGTAAGCACTTTATCTAGTGCCTAATTGCCATTAAACTTTAAAAATTCCTACAATAGCAAAACAAAGTTACCTGCAGGTGTTCTGGTACAATGTTGCACTAAACAGATCAATGTCAGTGATTCCTTTACAGCCAGCTATCACCTCAAGAACTTGCCTGGAACACAACCACCAGAAAAAACCAAGACAAAATGTGTTGAATATTAATGAATCAGTTAATATGGAGGAACATTCTCTATGTAGTATAAACTGAAAGAGCACATTATGTTCTTTGATGTTATTAGCTATATTGCAGTCAGTTCCTGACTCCTTCCAATATACTATGGATGAAATCTTCTATTTTCAAAAAGGTTTCCTGAATAATATATTTTCAGTAAAAATTTTTAAGTTAAGAAAAAAATTATTAGTTATTCTGCTACACTGGAAAAAGCAGTTTCACTCACAGCACTAAACAAGGTTCATTACGCCCTTTAACAAGACACTCTTTGTCATACTTCTCTTTCTTCTTAGAAGGCCATAAGGATTTCACAAAATTAATCCCAGCATGAGTACTCTTGATTTCACAATATGGAGAATCAGTCTCAATCATCATTCTTTCAACAGGTATGCCCCTCACAGCATCAAGATTTTCAGCCATCTTCAGAGAGCATCCATTTACACCTGTAAAATAACCAAAGCTAAAAGACTCGCTAGGTTTACAGGAGCCCAATATATCTATAGCAATGAATGACTTCAAACAAGAAGGAAATATCATTTCAATCAACTTGTTTGACTGAGTGAAGAAATGTAAGTGTGCTCAAAGCTATCGCCTGAATAAAAAGACAATAGTTGGAAGATACAAGGTAGCCAGCAGATGCCATATCACTGCATGCATAGCAACAAGACCTGTTTGGTGAAGATGGCGTGTATAAGTTGCATTCTCACCTATATACATGTTATGAAATGAGAGAAGCTTATCACGGTCTTCAGCACTACCGGTAAATGAATGAGAAACCCCACCAGTGAACCTTTCAAAGTGAAAAAAAAAAAAAAAAAAAAAAAACAGCAGACTTCAGCATTTACACGTTAACTATAAACCAGTTAACTAATATTCTTTTCATATTCAAGAACAAAGATGGTTTACAGTGCTAGCAGGCACAAAAATGAAGAGATTTTCACTAGTGTAGGAAAGATTCAGAAATCTAACTTGTTAATATTTCGTTCCATAATTTCACAGAAATCTTCTGCAGCTGCACGCATATGCAGAAACATGGGCAGCTTTGTGGCATATGCTAATTCAAACTGCTTCTCAAAATACCTAGTTTTGGCAAAGAAAAGTTAGAAATGTTTAATTATACAGAAGAAAACAAACAAATATAAAATAAGAGAAGGAGCATAATCCTTTCTCATGGCAGCCACTTACTTCTTTTGAACTTCTGGTGGGCAAAAGTGAAGCCTGTCATAATCCAATCCACATTCACCAATTGCAACCACCTAAGTTAAGGCAAAATTCATAGTATCTAACTATAGTAAGACTAAGATTACAATCCTGATAAAATGTAGATATGCAATAGGTTACTAGATCTTTTTGGACCTATATAAACTGATTAAAAGAAAACTACTTTATCCTAGCAATTAATAACATAAATTACGTTATTATTTTTCCTCCAACAGAAATCCTACATACATGCTAGGGAAACAATTAAATGAACGAGAAGGTATGAAGAAAGTACATATGAAAAGAAAGAAGGGAAAACAGAGCACTAGTATGTTCTAAGATCTTTCAATTGTCTAAACAACAATTCTGCACAGAAAGCAGCTAACAGCTGAAATTCAAACATCTGAATGTATAAATTTCCACAAGTGTTCACATCTCACATCAACAGGCCAGAATGAGAATGCAAAATCTAAAATGTCGCTAAATTTAAAGTTCAATGACCAATAAGGAAAACACACCTTCCCTTTTTGAATTCCCTCCTTAGCCAATGCCAAAAGAGCTTGAAAATGTTTTTTAGGATCCCCACTCTCTTCAAACTCCTAAATAAAATATATGAAGCCATGTTGACAAATTTTGCTGACAAACCACACAGTTAAACATGTAATCCAAAAACAAAAGGACCAAAGACAACGTTTCTAGAAATAAGACTAACCTTGCATCTAGTTGGGTGCACTCCAACTGTGCAGAAAAGCCTCCCTGTAATGAATATCAAACCTTCGACAATGAGCAAAACACATTCTAAAGCAAAATAAAAGGCAGACGTGGCAACAAATAAAGCACTATAAATAGACCATCAGTTTCTGCAATAGCAAGAGCTTCCTTTGACTCCTCAAGGGAACCACCCGTAACCTGCACAACAAATCTATTACCATGAATTATACATTTCCATCAACATAAAAAATTGAAACTCATTATTCTTTTGTACAAGTCGAAATTATTTCCAGCCGCTTCAGAGAAAATACTTTCATTCGGGGTTCAAAATTAAAATACCATCTCAATAATTTCATAAAGAAATGAACTCAAATTTATTAAGAGTCCACGAGCTCACTAAAACTCTAAGCTTCCAATGGAACTGAACTATTACAATAATTCAATAACCAAACATAGTAAAATGCAAAGAGAATATGAAAGATGGGGTAACTGACGATAATTCGATCGACGCCAGCGTTCCAAGCTCGACTCAGAACAGTAGCAATATCAGAAACATGATGTTGCTTGCCGTTATAAATGCCTTTAAACATGCCATCTGTGTGCGAATAAAGGATAATCCAAGTGGAGAATAAGAAGCACAGATTGAGAAAGAAAGATGAATTGAAGACAAAGATCGGAATAGAGCATGACCTATTCGATGAAATGTGTGAAAGAGTTACCTGTGAAGTTGACAGCGATATCTGTGTATTTTGGGACAGAAAAATTGAAACGGAGAGAGTGTTAAGGGAATGAGAGACGAAAGAAAGGAATTGAACAAGGGGAAATGAGATAGATTTACTTGCCTATCATCCGTATTGGCGCCATGCTAGAGATAGAATGTGTAAAGGAGAGAGAGGGCTTTTCAAACTACTTGCTTTCCTTCTCCGCTCCAAGTTTTTGCTTCGCCTTCTGCAATTTTTGTATAAAGGCCCACTAGGCCCAAACAATAAAACCATTTCCAGGTTTAATGGCCCATCAGGCCCAAAATCAAGGGAAAAAAGCAGAATAAATGTTGAGAGTGGGATTTGAACCCACGCCCTTTCGGACCAGAACCTTAATCTGGCGCCTTAGACCAACTCGGCCATCTCAACAATCCTTTCATTAGGACACATAAATTTTATTTTACGAATGATATTAATAAATAATCACGTATTATTTTGTTTTCAGGTTATTGATATTGGTTCCAAAAAAAAGATAGGTATTATCACTATAACCGTAAATGGACGAAGACAATTCATTGAAGGAACTTTTTATATGAAAATAAACATATATGCTCAAAGGTACAAGCATCTAAATACTAAAGCTGAGGTAAGAAATGTTTCCTGTGTTCCTCTCATTAGCTATTTCTTTGTGGTTAGTGGTTAGTGGAGGGTCACCATTGCTGAATTATGATTCAAAATCCAAAGTAGTACAGCCAAAAGGTTCCATTCAGGATATAGGTGATTGGATATTTAAATTCTCCCAAAAACTAAATTTTATTTATAAACTAGTACAGAATAATAACATGTATATCTCAATATATGGATAGATATGTCTACATCAACATCTGTACCTGTTGGAACACGTAAACATCTGTAGCAACCAAGCACGCAGGCAGAATCTAGACAAAAAAAATATCTACTAGTTACAGGAAAGAATTAATAATCAAAACGGTGTCTCTCCAAGAAATTGTATGAGAATTGTGGAAAGAAATTGATGCCATTTCTTTCCCAACTCCAATCTCCAACCCTGTCTGCTTTCCTAGTAAACAACAAATAATATGTAGTTGAGAGCTTCAAAGCAATTCAATCAAATGTCTCAGCCCATCAAGTTTTCATTAAACTAACCCTAACACAAGGGAGGCAAATGCAAAAACGCAGATCTCATCCAAGAAAACTGCATAGCTAATATTCTGATCGATGCCTAATCAATGCCAGCTTATTGTTGAGGTGGAGGTGGAGGTGGCGTTGAAGTTGTTGCTGGTGACGGTGGGGTTGGGCTGTTCTGGCCACCGCTGCTGCCGCCATTGTTTTCCCATGGTCTCACGGTGAATATCACCACAAAGAAGATGATGGAGAGCAAAAGTATGATAGCATAACAAGTCCATTTCCGGGTATTTTTCTGGTAGGTCCTAGCCGTTTGCAACCTCTCAGTGCCACCCCTCACAAATGAATTAGCTCGGTTCACTTGGCTCTCAATGTCATCCAGTTGCTCACCTTGAGCCTCAACCAGCACTGCCATGTCCAAGAAAACTTGGTGCAAGTCCTTGAGATGCCTCTCCAAATCCTTCACAGCATCATGCCTTTCTTGAATCTCATTGATTGTGTCCAAAATTCTTCCCCTCCCTTGTTCTTGAATGGCTTTTTGCAAGAAAGTCTCACTCTCTCCTGCAAAATTTTAACACAAGTTCCCCATCTTAGTCCCAAATGTTTTTTCATATTTCCTTGCACAATAAATGCAATGCAGCTTCCTCAAACACCTTATGCTCTGATATTAATAATTCTAGAACAAGAATTTAGCAAAGCTTCAGTTTTATGCAATTTTTCATACATGTCTCCGTTTTAACTGTGTTAGAAATTTCTAGATTATACCCAAAATTTCCGTATAACTATTTCACTTATAACCATCACCACTAAAAAAGTCTCGATTAACCAGATTGAACAACAACATGCTTTGGAAAAGAAAGCAAATGGGAGAACTGACCAGTTGAAATCAAAAGATCAAGAGTCTTGTCATCAGGATTTTCCCCCGTAACCGTAAAATATCTTCTCTGAACAGTTTCTCTATACTCGGACGAGATCCTCTCTCTCAACTCGTTAAAACTTTCCATAGAATCCTTCAACTTCTTTCTCAACCCGTTCACGACCGACGTCCTCGTCCGGTCCGATGAAGAGCCCGGTCCACACCCAGGCAAGCTCCTGTTAGCGGCGTTGGACCGGTCAAGCGCTTCCAGCCTAACTTTGATAAGCTTGGCCTTTTTCAACGCCATGGCCACGTCCCCATCCATCTTGGCTCTTAAATCTCTCACGGCTTTCGCGCTGTGCAACGTCTTGCTCTGCTCATGAGACGAGGAAAGGTGGTCGTTCAGCCTCTCCAGCTCTTTCAGCTCGTCTTTGATGGACTCCACATCGTCGAAGAACTTGTCAAGGTTGACACCGCGGGAGGATGGAGACGATTCTGTCATCTGGACTGCGTGGTGGTAGGGGGAACCTTCTTCGCTTCGGAAGCGAGTGAAAGAGCCTGAAAACAGATTGTTCATCTTGGGGTCTTCTAATTAAAATCTCTTCAAGGCTTTAAAAACGTTGGTTGGATCAGAAGGAAATGGTACTAATATGGGGGGACGATGTTTGGTGTGTATCAAGTCATAAAACCCAATTTCAATCAGATTAAAAAAAAAATAGAGACTTTTGAAAGGGATATAGAGAAATGGGTATTGGAGGTATAAAGATTTGGGGAGTGGGTGAAGGAGGAAGGTGGGAATTTGGTCAAGAAGATCTCAAGTTTCAACTAATGGGGATTGGACAAGTCAACTGGTGAAGGAGAACATGAACTCGAAATGTAATGCCATTCTGGCTACGTAATTTGTCCATTTGTTCTGATAGCGAAAGAAATGAAAATAGAAAGAGGAAGCATCTTAGAAAGTGGAAGCAAAGACACAGCCAAACATAGGGAAAACGCGTGGGGATACCATTGAGTTTTATTTTCGATTTAAAATTGATCTTTCGGATGTCAATTTTCCATCAATTTAGCAATGGCTGGATTTATGCACTTTCACTCTTTCTATTTCTGAACTCTGTGTGTTTTTTGTTGAAGGAAAGTGTTATTTATTTCTAATTTTATAATGTATTGTTTTGGTCAATTGTAGTAATCGAGTGAGATGGTTGGAGACACCAATACTTGGGTAAACTTAACAAACAAGCAAACCATTTGCATTTATCTGTTCAAATAGGATTTGAGTGTCATGAGATCAAGATTTGTTGACATGGTTAATTACGTGTTTTACATATAGATTTTAGAAAGACTATTAAAAATCTCTGTTTTTGAGGACTATAAAAACTGAATTGAATTGGGCAAATACAAGCAGAGTTCGAAACAAATCAAAGGACTTGGAGTAATTACCATAAAACAAACAAAGCTGAATTGAGATGTCACGTCACTATGATTTCTTTTTATGGAATGTCGTAATGATTCCTAATCTGCCTAGTTACAAAATATGACTTTATTTAGTTATATCAATTCAAGCACGTCATCCGAGTTAAGTTAACAAGTAAGCAAGTATTCTTGAAGCAGATAAGACATGTCCAGAAACAGAGTTGTCCTCAAAGACTCATCAAAGAGAGAGGTGCAGGCAGGCCATGCAAAGCAATGAATATGTTGGTTGGTTCACCTAATTATCAAAAAGGAACCCTGACTCGAGACTTACAACATAGTGATGCCCCACGAAATTGAATGAACAAATGGAAGGAAAACTTGGTTAATTAAACAAGGCAATGAAAGTGCTGTTATTATGAGCATTTTGGGGTTAAGAAGACAAGTTTTGAATGATTAGCTTACCTTTGATTCATTTTTATCATATTTTTGGTTGATTCTTGAATTAGCACTTTCATCTTGATCCATCCACAACCTCTGAACCTACCGTGTCGATTTCCAAGGGAGGTAAAGGAGGCGGATACATATCTGGTGGAAGGTCCGGCAATGGAGATTCATTCTGAAGAACATTAAGAACTTGTTCTGCAGTAGGCCTTTCACTGTGATTAGGATTTGTACACCATAACCCCACAGTCAACAAGCATCTCATTTCATTTGCATCGAAATTCTCTAACCTTGCATCAGCGGCCTCCACCACAATACCACCAAGGTATAGCTGCCACACCACCCTTACCAATGCACCATTTCGAGGCCTTCTCCCACGGCAAATTTCCAGGGCTACAATCCCAAAGCAATACATGTCTGTTTCTTTGCGAGCTCTTTGTTCTTGCATATATTCCGGTGCTAAGTATCCAGGTGTTCCCACAACCATTGTTGTTTGAGTCCTCTCTCCCCGGTCCACGAGTTTCGAAACTCCGAAATCACAGAGCTTAGTCGTGAAATCCAGGTCTAGCAACACATTATCTGATTTGATATCTCTATGGAGAACACACTGCTCTTCGCCTTCATGAAGATACTGAAGAGCTGACGCCAAGCCTATAGCTATTTTATACCTTACATGCCAAGAGAGTGTTGGTTTTTCGCCATGAAGATGGCTCTCAAGGCTGCCGTTTGGCATGTATTCATACACAAGTAACAGTTGGCTTTTTTCATGACACCAACCGGTTAACCTTACCAAGTTTTCATGTTTTAAACGACTTATTACATTAAGTTCGTTGATAAAAAAACTCTCGGACTTGGCAAATATTCTTTTTACTGCAACTATGCTATGATCATCCAATTTTCCTTTATAAACATGCGCGGACCCTCCTTGGCCCAACCTTTTGTTTTCTGCAAATCCATTGGTAGCTTCATATAGTTGTTGGTACCCAAATCTTATCTGTATACCTCCTCCATCAAAATGTGTTCCATTTTTCAGCCGTAGGCAACCTTTAATGCCCCCTTTCTGCAGCAGGAACCAAACTGTTAATAGGCCAAGCAACAACACGACTGCACAAACTGGAACAAGAACAATCACATATGTTCTTGTGCTCTTTTTTTTACTAGGCTTTGGTTGCTTGGTTTCCAAATTCGAGGTGAATTTCCATGATTTAATGGTATTGTACTCTGTCAACTGGCCTGTTCCGGCTGACAATCCAATTTTAACCTACTGCGGGAGAGTTTTCATCAGATCGATCACATAAGAAAGAGAAGAATTACCCATAAAAACAGGATTTTCATCATATGTCCAGAACACACTCAGGTTTTTGGTAATGGCATTGTAAGTAATCCAAGCGTTCGCCAATTTCCCACTGTTTGAACCAGCATTCCATGGGACATAAACAGCTGACGCCATGGAGTTGTTATTGATCTTGTAGCGACGTAAAAATTTCTTCTTTTGGTCACTAATTGAGGCGATTTATTGGAAATTTAAAAACCGACTTTCGATTTTATTAAAAAAGGGAGTCGCCACCGACCCTTTTTCCTAGGTGTTATCGGACACCTAATAAATCCTCATTTTCGAAAGAAAATTTATTTTTTAAACAAAAAAAAGGCCGAGTTTAGGTCTACGTTTAAAGCCAAAGAAAAAAATAGGGTTCGGGAGTCGGTTACGCACGAGGAAGGTATTAGCACCCTCGCGACGTCCAAAATTGGTATCTTAATAAACTTGTGTTGTCTTGATTTTCAAAAGTACAAATTCAATCTGACATTTACTCGTGATCCAACTGAAAAATGAGAATTTTTAGTTTTCGATTTTTTTAGAAAGGGTGTCCCATTTTTAACACGAGCCGATGAATTTCACCCAACATAGCGATGAAATCGATGGCTTAATGTTAAATCGGTACATTGCCTTATTTTTGAAATTAATTAAAACATGAGAAAAAAATATTCCTAAAGTGAGAAATTAAAAATAGATAAACGATACAAAAAAAAGATATCATTAATGAAAAATATTAACATGGAATACTAGAATATTAGAATAACAATAATAACGATATTTACAAAAATAAAAATAAAAACAAATCATGTACTAATAATAAAATAGGAAAAAATATATATTTGATAATAATAATATAAAATAATAATATGTACATAAAAATACATATATATATGCATATAATAAATATATGTAATAATAATAATAATATCTACAATAAAAGAAAATATTAGGAAACGTACATAAAAATATATACATAAAATTTTTTTTACAACAATAATATAAAATAATGATATGTACAAAATATATATATGTACATAATATAGTTATAAAAATATATATATTAAATTCGGAATAGGTAAATAATAATAAAAGGGTAAGAATATACCGAAGCCCCAATGTTATGGATTACTGAAATTAATCTCTTTTCTTTTCGGGCTGTTGAAATGGGCCTTTGTTGGTGATCTTCACCGGATCAGATTGCCGCAAATAGAGTCAGGTTGACCCGACCATTTTAAAATTTAATATTTTTTATTATTGTAGTTTTTTTAGACCAATTTTTGTTTAGCCCAATTACAAATAAAATCTACATAAAAGATACAAAATTTAAATTACTTCAACCCAAAACAAACCAACCTCAGCCCACTAACTTAATAATCCAACACAACCAACCTAACCCACTAACTTAACATATCACCCAACCCACTAATTAACCCAAACTAAATTTAACCCATCAAACCTTACATAAACCAACCCATTAACTAAAATATTTCTTTTTTTTTTAATACTAAACCCCCCCAAAACAAACAAGTTCCAGAAGCAAACAAAGAAAATCCAAACTTCAAGCTGCCTATTCTCCCTCCACCGTGCGCGTCACCAGCAGCCACCGTATGCACCACATAAAATCAGGCTACGGGTAGTTGAGGTTTGGGTTTTGGGGTGGCTGATAATCGATTGGCTCGGGTATTTAGAGTGGGTTTCGGTTTGGGAGCTTGGTTGTGGTGTTAATGGTGGTTAGTCCTTGGTTGCTTGGTTGCTTGCCGGATATTGGAGTTTTTTCTTGCTTAAATTGCTGAATGTTCCTTTTTTGTTGTTTTTTTTTGCTAGAAAATTTTTTTGCTGAAATTTTTTTTTGCTCTTTTTTCTCAAATGGGAGAATCCTCCTCTTTTTTGTGTGGTTTTTTTTTATTTATCCCATTTTGCTTGTTTTTATGCTATTTGCAGGTAGTGGGTGAAGGAGGAGCAGCCACCCATGTTTGTGGCCTGAAAATCTGGGAAGTGGGTACCCCAAGTCACGTAATCTATCTGAAGGACCAAATCACAAATGCAGCAAAACTTCTGGGGATAAATGTAATTTTTAGAAAATTAGGGTTAAAATACAATTTAAGGAAAGTTTAGGGGTCTAAGTGAAATTTAAAGAAAGTTTAAGGGTCAAAATGAAATTTAGGAAAAGTTTAGGGGTCAAAATGCAATTTTTATTTTTTGAAATTTTTTTATTTTTATTTTTTTAAAATTTTGAAAATTAAACAACAAACTCTAGTCGGACAAAAATTTAGTGTTTACAGTTGCCCTCTTTGCTCATCTCTGTGAAACAGGGATAGTGCAAAGACTTAAAAGCACTAAATTTTGTTCGATTGTCCAATCTTCATTCTTTATTGAAAAACAAAAAAAAATTGAAAATAGCTCGAGATGCAACCCGAAGTTCAACTCACCTCTCGAATTATGAGTTGATCTTTTGAAAAAGCAAAAAATTGAAAATACCTCAGCGTGTGACCTGGGGCTTAACTCACCTCTCGCAATATGAGTTGATTTTTTTGAAAGACAGAAATTGAAAATACCTCAATGTGTCTTGAGGCTCAACTCATTTCTCGCAATATGAGTTGACTTTTTTTTTTTAAAAAAAGGAATTGAAATTACCTCAGTGTGTCCCGAGGCTCAACTCACCTCTCGTAATATGAATTGATTTTTGAAAAACATAAATTGAAAAACGAAAATCGAAAATACCTCAACGTGTCCTGAGGCTCAATTCACCTCTCGCAATATGAGTTGATTTTTGAAAAATATAGATTGGAAAAAACAGAAATTGAAAATACCTCAGCGTGCCCTAAGGCTCAACTCACCTCTCGCAATATGAGTTGATTTAAAAACAGTCATTAAGAACAGAAATTAAAAATACCTCAGCGTGTCCTGAGGCTCAACTCACCTCTCATAATATGAATTGATTTTTGCAAAATATAAATTGAAAAACATAAATTGAAATTACCTCAGCGTGTCCTAAGGCTCAACTCACCTCTTGCAATATAAGTCGACTTTTTTTTTTGACAAACAGTAATTGAAAATACCTCGGCGTGCCCCGAGGCTCAACTCACTTCTCACAATATGAGTTGAATTTTGAAAACAGAAAAAACATCAAAATACTAAATCCTTTCATCTGGTGGAATTCAGGTGTCTTTTCCTTTGATTCAGTACAACTATCATCACACCCTCTTGTTCTACTGGAGTACCTATATATGTCATGCATGATGTCATCATGATACGCACATGTTTATCTTAAATGCCTTTATGCCTACATGATTATGCTATGCGCCTTAGGCATGTTTGTCTTATGTCTTTTTTCGTCACGATTTTTGAGGGTCTGCATTCGTTGCTTCGATTCTCGACCTTCTCTTCAAACCTCGTACTCGTCTCCAAGCTTCACGAGTAATCAACATTTCTCAAATATCACCCTTTTGCCCCTGGTTGAACTTTGTCCTTGCTTTGAGGCTCTTGTACTTATCAAATTCTTATCCGGGTAATGCTTAACACTTCTTGTGTTTAGAGTATGTCATTTCACTATTTATCATGTAAATGAACCACATAATGAGATGCATGAAAATGGTTAGGTAGGGACAAAAAGATACCTCACATTTATTCATTTCAAATGTAGCAAACAAAGAAAGTTAATCAACGATAGTAAAAAAAAAGTGTCATAAAGAGAAAGGGGATCGCATTTCAACAAATACAAATGCTCTAGATATTCAACGTATGAACTCTTCCACGTTCCTCAATCAAGAATCTTTTAGAGTATGGCTTTCTTGCGTAAGAGATTTCGAGTTTTCAAAAATGCTTCAAATACTGTAGTCTCTCTGTTTGACCCACCGCTCAAAACGCCTTGCTTTTTAAGCCAGTGCTTGCTTCATTAGAACGCCCTTTCGGGTTTTCATCCTAATCTTTTGTGTTAATCAAGGCGCCCTTTTTGGGTTTTCACCTTGATCCCTCTCTCTTTTTCTTTTTTTCTTTTTTTTAGGCATAATACTTCTTCACAGTATCTGAATTCACTGGATTAGGTAACTCCTTCCCATCCATTTTAGTGAGAATCAAAGCTCCGCCCGAGAATGCCTTCTTTACAACGTATGGTCCTTCCCAATTTGGTGCCCATTTTCCTCGTAAGTCCTTCTGTATTGGGAGATCTTTCTCAACACGAGTTCTCCTTCGTGGAATTCTCTTGGCCGTACCTTCTTGTCATGAGCAGCGATCATTCTCTTTTGGTACATCTGCCCGTGACAAATTGCCTTTAAACGTTTTTCTTCGATGAGGTTTAACTGGTCATATCGAGCTCGAACCCATTCTGCTTCCTCTAATTTCGACTCCATTAAGACTCGTAACGAGGGGATCTCAACTTCGATGGGTAACACAGCTTCTATTCCATAGACCAGAGAGAAAGGAGTTGCTCCCTTAGATGTCCGTACAGATATGCGATATGCATACAAAGCAAATGGTAACTTCTCGTGCCAGTCTTTATACGTCTCGGTCATTTTCCCAATAATCTTCTTAATATTCTTGTTGGCTGCTTCAACAGCTCCGTTCATCTTTGGGCGATAGGGCGAAGAGTTATGATGCTTTATTTGGAATCGCTCACACACTTCTTTCATCATCTTGTTGTTCAAATTCAATGCGTTATCTGAAATGATTCTTTCAGGAAAACCATATCGACAAATAATTTCCTTTTTCAAAAACCTGCAAACTGCAGTCTTCGTCACATTGGCAAACGATGCGGCTTCTATCCATTTTGTGAAGTAATCAACAACCACAAAAATGAATCGGTGTCCATTAGAAGCTTTTGGGGAAATTGGCCCTATAACATCCATGCCCCACATAGAAAAAGGCCGCGGAGAAGTCATGACGTGAAGGGGCAAAGGGGCTACATGAATTTTATCACCATAAATTTGGCATTTGTGGCATTTTCGTGTGAAATTAATGCAGTCGCTTTCCATCGTCAGCCAGTAATAACTGAGTCTCATAATATTCCTGGCCATAGTGAAACCATTGGCATGTGTCTCGCAAATTCCCTCATGGACATCTTCAAGTATTTTTCTAGCTTCAACAGCATCTACGCATCTCAAGAGTACCTGATCTTTTCCTCTTTTGTACAGGATGTCCCCATCAAGAACGAATCCCGCTGCCATTCTTCTGATTGTTCTTTTGTCATTCTCATTTGCTTGCTCGGGATACCTTTGATTCTTGATGTATTCTAAGATATCATGAAACCATGGCCGTCCATCTGGCTCTTTTTCAATGCTGAAACAATGTGCAGGGACTTCATATAAGCTAGTTTGAAGAGGCATTATTTCTGTTTCTCTGTTTGCTTTAAATATTGAAGCCAAAGTGGCCAAGGCATCAGCTAACTGGTTTTCTTCTCGTGGGAAGTAATTAAAAGTTATTTCTTTGAATTCTTTAATCAACCCTGCCACGAGATCATTGTATTTGACTAATTTTGAATCCCTCACTTCCCAATCTCCATGAATTTGATAAATCACCAATGCTGAGTCTCCGTATACCTCTAAAGTTTGGATGTTTCGTTCAATTGCTGCACGAAGTCCCATGATACAGGCCTCATATTCCGCTATGTTATTGGTACAGAAGAAATTCAACCTGGCAGTGAACGGATAATGGTTTCCTTCTGGTGATACTAAGACTGCTCCAATCCCATGCCCCAATGCATTCGATGCACCATCAAAGCTCATCTTCCATGACTTTTCTTTTGATGACTCACATTCTTTTTCTGTAAGGCACATCAAGTATTCATCTGGGAAATCAAATCTCAATGGCACGTATTCCTCCGTTGTTCGAGTTGCTAAGAAGTCAGCTATTGCGCTCCCTTTTATCGACTTTTGGTTCATATAGACGATATCATATTTGTAATGACCCGAATTTTACCGTTACCGAAAAAGTGTATTTTCGAGTCTCCGTTTCTGAAAAATGGATTCGTAAATATTTATTAAAAATATTTACGAAGTAAAATGAGTGGTTAATTAGAGTTTAATTAAGAGTAATTAAGTAAAAGGACCAAATTGAATAAAGTGTGAAAGTTAAATTATAGATTAAAAGAAAATAAAAAGGACTAAAAGGGCAATTATACAAAAAGTATAAATTGAGGCTGTTTATCGTGAAAAAAATCTAAGATTTTTTTTTATGTTTAGTATATTATTATATTATATTATATTATATTATATTATATTATATTATATTATATTATATTATATTATATAAACTAAAGAAGCAAATGAAAGGAAATAGAAACAGAATGAAACGAAACAGAGAGCAGGGGAGAAAAAGAAAGAAAGAAGGGGAGAAAAGGAAAAATTGAAGGTTTGAAGCTTTAAGCTTTAATAGGTAAGTCAATCAAGCCCTTTTTACTTAATTTTGATGTTTTAGAAGTTTTAGAACAAAGTTTTGATGAAATTAAGTTGATATTTTGATAGTTATTAGATTTCTAGATATTGTCCATGTTAAATAAAATGATGAATTAAGGGCTAAATTGATAGAAATTCAAGTTAAAAATGATACAAGGATTGAATTGTAAAGTGATTCATAAGTTTTATGCTTTAAGGACTAAATTGAAAGAATTTCGAAATTATGGTTTTATGATGAAAAATAGATAATTATGTCTAATTTTGGTTAAAAATTGAGTAGAAATAAAGTATGAATTAAGATAGAAAAGTAAGTGAATTTAGTTAGAATTAAATTGAAATTAAAGTAAATCAACATTTTGTACTAAGACT
Source organism: Gossypium hirsutum (assembly GCF_007990345.1). Classification (NCBI taxonomy): domain Eukaryota; kingdom Viridiplantae; phylum Streptophyta; class Magnoliopsida; order Malvales; family Malvaceae; genus Gossypium; species Gossypium hirsutum. The sequence goes on from NC_053432.1 coordinate 72,421,919, forward strand.
ATTTTGGACAGCAGCAGTAGTCTAAGTTTGAAAAATCATCAAAAATTGTAGAAATTGAATTAGAGGATGAATAAAATATGGAATTAAATATTATTGAGTCTAGTTTCTTATAGAAGAAACGATATAAGAAATTGGATTGTAAATTATGAGATATAATGAATTTTGTGAGACAAGGTCAGAATGAATTCGAGTTCCCCTGTTTTGACTTTGGAAAATCGCCAAAAATTGAAGAAAAATAATTAGAGGCTTAAAGTTAAATGTTTAGAATCCCTAATGAGTCTATTTTCATGAGAAATAAACGGGAATATTATCCGAGTTCTTTCCTATGAGATAATTAATTTTTAGTGAAGAAGGGACGAAACTGTCAGACAGCAGAATAGGGGTGAATTTGAAGAATAAACTGTACTTAATAGCTAAACCAAAAATTCTGAAAATTTTATTATAAGAAGATTTGTGAGTCTAGTTTTAGGAAAAATTAGTGGATCTTAATTTAGAATTCTGTAACTCAAGATATGAATTAGTAATGTATTAATGATTATGAATTGTATTAATTTCGTAGTCAATGTGGTACCGGAAATCTCGGCTAAGAAAGGACAAAACAAAGTCAACGGGAGTTAGCTCGAAAATTACGGTTTGTATTTCTATTATCTGAACTTAGTTATTATTTGTTATATTTATATACATATGGCAATTGTTAGTGTTAGAATTATGATGTTTTACAATTGGAACAGATTGATTTTGGTATGCGATGAATTTATTGAATTTATATTGATTGAAATTATTTTGATTGAATTTATATTGGTTGAATTATATAATATATATGATTTATGTAGAAATTTGAATATTGAATGAATATTATATTGAAAAATATATTGATTGGAAATATGAGGAAATTGATATGAATATATGAGATTGTGATATTTGAATATTTGATATTGAAAAGTGAATTGAATTGTATTGAATTATGAATTAATGTGAATAATTGAAATATATTGTTGAATTGAATGAAATTGTATGGATTGTGAAAATGGGTGAATATATGTGATTATCAGAATGGTATATTGATGAAAGAATTATTAAATTGAGAAAGTGAATGAAATACCCTATTAACTAGTCGGGCTGAGTCGGATATAATTGGCATGCCATAGGATCTGGAAGTGTACGGGATTTGCCGGCTTTATCGATCAGGCACTTTATGTGTCGTATTTTAGGCACCTCGTGTGTCGTTTTAGGCACTTTATGTGTCGTATACTGATCAGGTACTATGTACGTTTTAGGCACAATGTGCCGTACTGGTGTGTTTGGGTTGGAATCCGTGTATCCGTCAAAGTCTGGGTTTGTTAATAGGGGTAAATAAGTGAAAGATAAATCGAATAAATTTGATTGATTAAGCTATTGAAATGAAACGAGAAATTGAATTGAGAATTGAAAATTTAGATATGAAATTGAAAATATGAACCAAAGGTTCATGAAATGATTAGAGTTCGAATTGATGATATATGATGCCATTTGATGAATTGAAATGTGATTTGAGATATATGAATCGTATGTATATACTGAAAGCTATCAGGGATAGTAAGTTGATATGATATAAATGAAATTGACTGTTATTGAAATGAATTAAAATGGAATATGATTGATAAGTGTATAGTTGAATATAGTTTAATGATATTGAATTGTGAGTAAATTAGGGAAAGCTATATCGAGTAGTAAGTGAAAGAATGGAGTAAATAATAATGGATTTAGTTAAGAATTGAACAATTATGTTATTGTGTTTATTATATGATTTGTATAAAATTTATATGGTAAGTAGTTGAAATTTATCTATGAATAAATAATTGAATAATTGTAATTGTTATTATGATCTTAAGTATTTGTTATATTATTAATTGTTCGGATTATATAAATACCACTGAGTATACCATACTCAGCGTACGGTTTGTTTCCGTGCGCAGGTTAAGTAAAGATAGTACGTTGAATCAGCATCCCAAGACGATCCCGAATTCATTAAGGTAAAGTATGTTGAGTATTGATAATGGCATGTACCCAAGATGTTTAATGAGAGTCATTTAGGTTGTAAAAGTATTGATGAAATGAGTAAATTATGGTTGGCAACGGTATGTAGTATGAATTTTGAAATTTACTAAAAATTCGTAGTGATTCTAAATTAGTCCCGAATTGAATTTACTGTTCATATTGGACCGCGAGGGCCCATTAAAGGGACGACATCTTAAAACTAGGATGTGTGTGAATATTTATTTTAATTAATGACTGAAATTGGACTGTACTGACTGGTAATGTCTCGTAACCCTGTTTCGGTGACGGTATAGGGTTAGGGGACGTTACAATATTCTGATAGTAAGATCTACCATCGTGCCATTCTTCCTGAGAGTGCAGGTGATTCCATCATGTACTTTATTGGGTCTAACTTTGAAATTAGCCATGTTGTATGATACAGCATATATTGCCTGAGTCTCCGAGCTACCCAAACCAGAGCGCAACAGTATTTTTCTATGGAGGAATACTTTGCCTCATATTCAGTGAACTTTTTGCTGAGGTAGTAGATCGCATTTTCTTTCTTTCCGGACTCGTCATGTTGCCTCAGTACGCAACCCATTGAATTCTCGAACACAGTCAAATATAATATCAATGGTCTTCCCAGCATTGGTGGTACTAGCACTAGAGGACTAGACAAATACTGTTTTATCTTGTTAAAAGCCACTTGGCACTCCTCGTTCCATTCTCCGGGATTATGTTTTCGAAGGATTCGAAAGATTTGGTCTCATTTGTTGGTAAGTTGAGCGATAAATCGGGCGATGTAGTTTAATCTCCCTAAAAATCCTCTAACTTCCTTTTGCGTGCGCGGAGGTGGTAACTCTTGAATGGCTTTTATTTTATCTAGATCAACTTCAATGCCTCTCTCGCTGACAATGAAGCCAAGCAATTTTCCTGAGGTAGCCCCAAACGTACATTTGGCCGGATTGAGCTTTAGCTGGAACTTTCTCAGTCTGTCGAACAACTTCTTCAGGCTCACTACATGCTCTTCTTCCCCTCGGGATTTAGCAATCATATCGTCGACATAGACCTCTATTTCTTTATGCATCATGTCATGGAATAACGTCACCATAGCTCTCTGATATGTTGCCCCAGCATTCTTTAACCCAAATGGCATCACCTTATAGCAGAATGTTCCCCACATTCTTACGAAGGTAGTTTTCTCCATATCCTCAGGGGCTATCTTGATCTGATTATACCCCGAGAATCCATCCATGAAAGAAAACAATGAATGTTTTGCTGTGTTATCCACCAACGTATCAATGTGTGGTAAGGGAAAATTATCTTTAGGACTTGCTCGATTCAGGTCACGATAATCCATGCACATTCGTACTTTGCCGTCTTTCTTTGGTACCGGAACTATGTTGGCTACCCACTCTGGATATTTAGAGGCTTGTAGGAAGCCAGCATCAAATTGCTTCTTGACTTCCTCTTTTATTTTCAACAACATCTCAGGTCTCATCCGTCTTAGCTTTTGTTGAATGGGTTTGCATTCTGGCCTTAATGGGAGTTTATGGACCACTAAATCTTCATCCAGCCCTGGCATGTCCTGATATGACCATGCAAATACATCTTTGTACTCACGGAGCAAAGCAATCAAATTATGCCTGGTGCCCCCTGAAATAGGGGTCCCAATCTTCACTTTTTGCTTCATTTCTTCAGTTTCCAAGTTTATTGTTTCAACAGATTCTTGATGAGGCAAAATCTGTTTATCCTCTTGTTCCACAATTCTTAGCAAGTCAGGAGACGAGACATAGTCTTCAGCATTTTCTTCGGCTTCGAATTCTCCTAAACAAACAGCCTTCTCAAAATCGATTTCAGGACTCGTAACGGGTTTGTTCATGCAATTGATATCTGAGCACCTGAAAGTTGAATGAAAAAGGAAACTATAGAGGGACATCTAAGTATTGAAACCAGCAAACTGAATGTTATGGTATGGCATGAGGCAAATGTAAAGATAGGCTATGAAATCATTATGGAATTAGTGATAATGCGAAAAATTGTGACAAAATGCATCTTCATTGATATTCATTTAAATGATAAAGAGCGAATGTAAGCTCTTACAAAAAAATTCTATTATATCTAAGGACATAACAGAATGTTAACGTTTGAGCATTACTCTGAAGACTTATAAACTACAAAAAGATCATCGGCAGTCCAATTGTTCAACATGAAACCCGGGGGACAAGGGCGTATCTTTGAGACGTCTTTACTCGCGTCAGCTCCTTTGCCAATGACATTTATACTGATATTCTGGAAACCCTTTTCGATCATTAACATTGTTCTTTGTGCACTATATTGGCCTGGGTATATCATTTCCGCAGACATAAATGTTCTTGACAAAGGAGGGAATTCCATGGGCTCCCATTCTGGTTCTCGGCCTAATGTTCTTGCGATCTTTCTTTCCTGATCTTTCTTCCACTGCTTTCTTCTTTGACGCATGTTCGGCTGGAACCCTAAACCGTATCGAGCCTTGTGGTGTACTGGCTTTAGAGCCCTAACTATTCCTTGCAGATATCTCCCTAAACCTCTTCTCGCTCGAGCTCCCCTTCCTACAGTCAACTTGACACCCATTCTAGTATTTCTCGACAGTTTTGGCACCAGAATTCTGTTTCCCTCAGCGAAAAAAATGGCATTGATGAATTCAAGGGATCGGAAGGAGCATTCCACTGCGTCCTTGCTTACTTCAAGGTATGGCGCATCAGTAGAGATAGATGCGACAATGTCTTCTTCTCCCTCGACAGTGACCAAACAGCCATCCATGATAAATTTTACCTTTTGATGGAGGGATGATGGGACCGCTCCAGCGGAATGGATCTAGGGTTTTCCTAAAAGGTAGTTATATGAGGGTGTAATGTCCATGACTTGGAACTCGACATCATATATGTAGGGACCCACTTCCAGAAGGATCTCAATCTTCCCTATGACTTCACGTCTTGTCCCATCGAATGCCCTTACCGTGGAATTACAGGGCCTTAAATAGGACAAATCCATCGGAATTTTGGAAAGTATGGTCAAAGGCATGACGTTGAGTGCCGACCTATTATCGATGAGCACGTTCGGTATTATGTAGCCCTTGCAGCGAGTCGTAATATGTAGTGCTTTCACTGAGCCTCTACCATTGGGTGGTATTTCATCATCACTAAAAGAGATGAAATTATCCGCATTCAAGTTGTTCACCCATCTTTCAAGCTTCTCCACGGATATATTGTTTGCCACATAAGTTTGATTTAACACTTTCAGCAAAGCGTTCCGGTGTGGCTCCGAATTTAACAGCAGGGATAAAACTGAGATTCGTGCTGGTTGCTTATTCAATTGTTCCACCACATTGTATTCACTGTCTCTTGCACGGGTGGAATTTCTTGCTCGACTTCGGCCTCATGCATCACTCCTTTCCCTTTTTGCTTTCAGTCACTGTTCTTCTTTACTGGTTCGACCTCTTTCGAATAACATCTTCCACTTCGGGTAAAATGACCTACCTCTCCTATATCTCCAGTTATGGCTTTAAGTTTTTCATCTTCAGGTGTGACGATATTGACGTCGTATTTCCATGGTACGGCTTTGTCGTCTTTGTATGGGAAATGAGACGGTACTTCGATTATCATTTTTGGTTTCACCGGCTCTTTCGTCAGGTCGTAATAAATTACTAATGGTCGATTAGCGCTATAAGGAGGACCTGATGACTGGCTGTCAGAGACGCATATTTCTCTTTCGTTGGCCTCTTCCCTCTTGTTAAGGACCTTGATTTCCTTATTATCCATCCGGTCTTGAAGCAACCTTTTAAAATCCTTACATGACTGAATGTCATGTCCTACAATTCCATGGAAATTGCAAAAACTTTGACCTTCTTCTCCAAGAATTCTATCGGGGTGATAAAGCAATCTTTTCTTAACTAGTACCTCCCAGATTTTCTGCAGAGGCGTCCTTATTTTTGAAACACATCTTCTGACTTTCCATTCGTCCTCTTTCCCCACTGTGCTCACATTTCTTTCGGTATGGTTAGGGAGCGGGTTCCCAGTTGCGTTACTGGCACTATCGAATCGTAGGATACCCGCGTCAATGAGTCCTTGAACTCCTCTCTTAAAGGCTAGGCAATTCTCCATGGAATGCCCCTGGTTCCCCATGTGGTATGCACGCTAGCGTTTGGATCGTACCACTTTGGGTATGGAGGTTTAAGGGGTGCCATGTAATGGGGAGAAATTAGCTGTTTCTCTAAAAGTTTTGGGTATAATTCCCCATACGAGACAGGGATGGGAGTAAATTGTGGTCTCTCGGAATTAGGCCTTGCTAGTCTTGGTTCGTTTCTGGGCTGGCTTTGAGCGGGTACCGTGTTTTGTGGGAATGTGGTGACGAGTTTTTGGTTGTTCGTGGCGCATATGGGATAGGAAAGAGGTGGTGCTTGGTAGTAAGGGGTTTGAGGGGGATAATAGAAATTTGGAGGAAGATAATTTCGAGGTCGGGGTTGGTTTGGATATGGATTAGGGGTATAACAACTTCTCATTCCCACCATATGGGTTTCTGGTTCTTTCTTCTTCATGGGCGCTACCCTTCTTGAACTTTCTTGACCTTCCATTCTACCGCTCTTGACGGCATTCTCTATAAGCTCACCGGATATTAATATATCCGCAAAGTCCTTCGTGGCACTTCCCACTAATTTGTCATAAAACGATGCTTTCAAAGTATTGATGAAGAGAACGGTTATCTTCGTTTTTGTTAGTGGGGGTTCCACTTGGGCTGAGACGTCCCTCCATCTCTGCGCATACTATCTAAAAGTTTCTGACGGCTTTTTCTCTATCATTTGCAAAGTCATCCGGTCTGGTACCATATCCGATACATGCTTGTATTGCTCACAGAATGCTGATGCCAAGTTCTTCCAGGATCGGATCTTTTTCCTACTAAGCTGGTTATACCACCGAAGAGCCGATCCTACTAGACTATCTTGAAAGCAATGTATGAGTAGTTTATCTTCGTTCACGTAACCCGTCATTTTTCGGCAAAACATTACAAGATACGCTTTTGGACATCTTGTCTCATCGTACTTTTCAAAATCAGGCACCTTGAACTTTGGAGGCAGAACCAGATCGGGCACCAAGCTGAGTTCTTTGGCGCTCAATAGAGAGAAGGCTTCAGTACCTTCTATCACCTTGAGCCTTTCTTCTAAGCTCCCATATTTGTCCTGAACATCATGATCATTCATTTTCAACCTAGCTATCTCTGCTCGATCATCCAAATCTGGAACGAGTAGATCAGCAGGACTAGCTCCTAGGTTTGATACGAATACTCCTTGCCCTATGTGAGCAGGTGGCACCGCTCGTTGCTCCAGGTCTGTGGGTTCCCCTTGGGTGTACCCTCTTTGTGTTGCGTGGGCATGCGACGGAGTGAATCCTAGGGAATAGAGCGGATCTTGACTGTGATTAACTCTTGACCGAGGTTCTTCGATATCAGGGCTCTGCATGGGTCCCTTTCCTTTAACTAAAGTAGACATCATTTCCATCATTTTGGCCATTTGGTCCCTTTGTTCGAGTGATTCTTCTCGAGATCTCACCATTAAATCTTTTGTCTCTTGCTGCGACTTGGCCAACTGCTCTTGTAATTCCCTCTAAAGTCTTTCCATCCTTTCAATTCTTTCATTGAATTCAGCCTCCTTTGCCCTAACTTTTCGACGCGTTCTATACGAATGACGTGGTTCCAGTCTCGTTGTATTACAACTGCGAATTGTATGTTTTAACCTCAGTGAACGATTATGGGATATGTAATGAATGAATGAATGAATGCATAAATGTCAAATGAATGTTAATCACGAAAGAAATGCAAGAAGTTGGTGTTGATTTTAAGATAGCCCCTATTTTAGGCATTCCATTCATCAAAAGAGTTCATTACAAAATATTTTACCGTTTTCGATTTAGCTATTACACAAACTTCCTAGCTATATCGCCGTATTTCTTTACTCGCGCTAAGAACTCTGATATATTTGATCTTTGACTTGGAGGGAATTGGCAAATGAGAATTTCAGCTTCTTCAGATAATTGTACCACGTGCATGGCTACCCCATGAACTTCATTGATCAAATAGCTAAGTTGCATTTCTTTTTATTGGAGGCCCTCTTCGCAAGCACGAACGTCTCTATCATACTGACTATCTTTTTCTTTCAAAGCCTTCAAGAGAGTATCTAGCTGTTGTTGACGATCTTGCATCATACCATCTAACTCTCTTATCCTTTCTTTTAGTTCTTGACGTTTAGATCGACTAGTCATTACCTCGGCAGACACAGCTTCATATTCGGCGTTCTTCTTCCTCAATTCTATCATAGCCCGCGTAGCATTTTCTTCCTCTTTCTTCACTTTTCTTTTCCAAAATTACATCCCGCCTTTAATGTTGCTTATCTCTTCTTTCCATTCTGTCGACGACTTACCCAACCCACTATTTTTTATTGTGCCTCTTAACTTTTTATTTTCCAGATGGAGGTCCCTTAAGTCATTTCTTGCGACTTCAACTTCTTTTTGCACTTTCTCGGTTCTGGATCTTTCAATCTGAACGTCGATCTTCAATTGGTAGTTTTCCTCTTGAAGAGCACTAAGGTCCCGAGACATCTTGGCATTTTTTGGTTCAAATTCTTGTCTTGCCATTTCTAGCTCAGACGGCATTTCCTCCGAGAAAGGATTCTGGACGGTGTAGTTTATTGATGAGATTTGCTGATTGTTTACCCGTTGCTTTCTCCATATGTCGTAATCTTGGGTGAGAGTGTTAGCGTATAAAGCTAATTCCATGAGATGAATTCTTTTCCAAGACTTTGCGATAGCTCGAACCCTCTTCCTATATCCCTCGCCAGCAAAAGCAAACTCAGACTCTGCTAATCCTCCAGTGGCAGGTATGAATTGTCGCGAAAAAAATTGCCTTTGGACCATTAACGGAGCATATCCAACTCCTCCGTATAACCTGAGTAGTGGCACCCAATCTTGATCTCCGACCTTGTATAGTATAATTGACGGGCGTATCCACGGGGCTCTCTAAGTTACGTCATTGGCGCGAAGATTTTGAAAGACTGAGACCCAGTGTTGTTCAGTGACCTCCTTCGGCCATTCTTTCTTAAGATAAGCTTCTAACGGGGAGAATGTTTTAGAAAACATATGGAACGGTGTGCGCTCTACTTTCCAGAAGTGGCTCAGAATCCAAAAATTGAGTAACTGTGTGCATCCGAGAAAACGACATTCCCCTTTCTTCCTACAGCTACTTATTGATCTAAAGGTTTCGGCCAGGATAGTTGGGACGGGGTTGATTTCTTGTTTTAACCTTTTGAAGAAATCTACCACCACAACTTCTATGTGTCCAAGGACCTTCGGAAAGATGATCAAACCGTAAATGGCCAGAGTGAATAAATTTACCCTTTTCAACATATCGGGATGGTTCAGAACCAAGTCTCGTAGGGAAGACCATGGAATGCAAATGGTTTCATTCTTCTTCTTTATCTGTTTTTCGGCCCACGCATCAGTCATGTCTATCAATCTCACTAACTTTTTCTTGAAGGTCATTGGCTTAGGTTCTTTCACATATATCTTATAAGGTTGTACGTTTTCGACACGAAGCAAAACAACATACTCTTCTATAGTCGGGGTCATGTCTTCCTGATTGAAAGTAAAACATTGGTAGGCCGGATCCCAAAATCTGACCATGGCTTGGATCAATCGTTCGTCTACGTTGACAGTAATCAAGTTGGCTATGTCCCCATATCTTTCAGTGAAGATACCCCTAGTGTCCAAGTCCCACTGATTCCAAACCCGAACCAAATCTTCAAGGTTATTCTGGTGAACATTCACAGTTACGTGCTCGGGCAAATTGGCAATACATCCCTCCACTAGACTATCCCCTCTTTCTTTCTGAGTCTTTAGAGACTAGTCTCGAACCGCGGCATTCCTCTCGGTTGTTTGTATAATTGACTCTTCCATTAGAAACCCGTTTTTTAGCAACCGATCTCTAGTCAACACCTTCCTAATATAATGCCTATAATGCATTATGGAAAAAAAAATAAGGCAAAGACAAACAACCTTGATTAGTAATTAAGTATAGGTAAAAAAACATGGAAAATTTAACAAATCGAACTACCCAAATCTAATTTATTAAACAAACCCAGTCCCCTTGTATAGAAAGTGAAGATACAAAAGATAAGAGGCGTTCCTCCCCTGCACTTATTTTGGTGACTACTAAACGGATGGAGGTTTGGCATGGCTCTAGTTAAATGGCTCGTACGGTTCACTATATGCGGTTTTGGTTCTAGATAGGTACTCGAATTGTCCGTACTGTCATCTGCTAAGATTAGTACGACGCTTCGGTCATAGCCCATCACAGGCTCACGAGTTTAATTCGAAGGGTTACATTTACTTATGCCTATGCGGAGGGACAAGTTAACTCACGAAAGCATAAGTCATATGTAACCCGAAAGTATTCACTAGCCTGTACAGAGGGACGAGTTAACTCACGAAGGCGTAGCGTTTACTTTCACTTAAACGGACGAGGCTCAGGTAGAGAGCTCATGTTATGCAAAATGCAAGTGCACGGTGTGTGGGAGAAACTCACAAACCTTTACGTTTTATTTAAAAAACTAGACCAAAACTAAAACCATAAAAATTTAAAGCTGAATAACAATCGGATAAAACAAGTTGGGAGAATATATACAACACTTCAAAAAACCAATTTTGGGATCACGACTAAATATTAATTCGAACAAGGAATTTTGAAAATTTTGATAACACGCGTTTGAGTGACTCGACTTTTAAAAACTGACATCCCCAGTGGAGTCGCCAGCTGTAGCGACGTAAAAATTTCTTCTTTTGGTCACTAATTGAGGCGATTTATTGGAAATTTAAAAACCGACTTTTGATTTTATTAAAAAAGGGAGTCGCCACCGATCTTTTTTCCTAGGTGTGATCGGACACCTAATAAATCCTCTTTTTCGAAAGAAAATTTATTTTTTAAACAAAAAGAAGGCCGAGTTTAGGTCTACGTTTAAAGCCAAAGAAAAAAATAGGGTTCGGGAGTCGGTTACGCACGAGGAAGGTATTAGCACCCTCGCGACGTCCAAAATTGGTATCTTATTAAACTTGTGTTGTCTTGATTTTCAAAAGTACAAATTCAATCTGACATTTACTCGTGATCCAATTAAAAAATGAGAATTTTTAGTTTTCGATTTTTTTAGAAAGGGTGTCCCGTTTTTAACACGAGCCGATGAATTTCACCCAACATAGCGATAAAATCGATGGCTTAATGTTAAATCGGTACATTGCCTTATTTTTGAAATTAATTAAAACATGAGAAAAAAATATTCCTAAAGTGAGAAATTAAAAATAGATAAACGATACAAAAAAAAGATATCATTAATGAAAAATATTAACATGGAATACTAGAATATTAGAATAGCAATAATAACGATATTTACAAAAAAAAAATAAAAACAAATCATGTACTAATAATAAAATAGGAAAAAATGATATATTTGGTAATAATAATATAAAATAATAATATGTACATAAAAATACATATATATATCTGCATATAATAAATATGTGTAATAATAATAATAATATCTACAATAAAAGAAAATATTAGGAAACGTACATAAAAATATATACATAAATTTCTTTTTACAACAATAATATAAAATAATGATATGTACAAAATATATATATGTACATAATATAGTTATAAAAATATATATATTAAATTCGGAATAGGTAAATAATAATAAAAAGGGTAAGAATATACCGAAGCCCCAATGTTATGGATTACTGAAATTGATCTCTTTTCTTCTCGGGCTGTTGAAATGGGCATTTGTTGGTGATCTTCAACGGATCAGATTGCTGCAAATAGAGTCAGGTTGACCCGACCATTTTAAAATTTAATATTTTTTATTATTGTAGTTTTTTTAGACCAATTTTTGTTTAGCCCAATTACAAATAAAATCTACATAAAAGATACAAAATTTAAATTACTTCAACCCAACACAAACCAACCTCAGCCCACTAATTTAATAATCCAACACAACCAACCCAACCCACTAACTTAACATATCACCCAACCCACTAATTAACCCAAACTAAATTTAACCCATCAAACCTTATATAAACCAACCCATTAACTAAAATATTTCTTTTTTTTTTAATACTAACCCCCCAAAACAAACAAGTTGCAGCAGCAAACAAAGAAAATCCAAACTTCAAGCTGCCTATTCTCCCTCTCCTTCCACCGTGCGCGTCACCAGCAGCCACCTAATGCACCACATGAAATCAGGCTACGGGTAGTTGAGGTTTGGTGTTTACAGATCCCAACATGTTCCGTTGGTGGATCCCAATCTCCATTAGAATAGCTGTCAAACTCAACCGTGATAATCTGAGTTCGGGAGGTGCCAGTCGCAGTGGAGCTATTCAATAACCCAAGATACCCACCGGCTGAATTGGGTGGTATTTGATAGTCCACAGGAGCAAGAAAAAATGCAAATCCATTGCCGTAGTTACTCGCATTTCTAGTGTTGATGGTAAAGGAGAAGTGGGTAGTGAAGTCTGTAAGCGACAAGGTAGAGGAATCCCATATGCGAATAGGCTCCGTGTACATTGCCCAACCAACACGGCATAAATATTCTACGATGTTGAGTTCTAGATTTCCAAGTGAAGGGTGGGCGTCACCTTCGTATGCTATGTTATTTGTTGTAGTATCGAACCTAGTTATATCAAAAGATACTGGACAAGCAAATGGAAGAAAAAGTTGGACGAAGATGAGAAGAAAAAAGCAATGAGTATTAAGATGGTGAAGACGACAACTTGCAGACATGGTTTGGATGTAGTGTTGTTCTTCTTCGTACCTGCAGACTGGGTTCAGATATAAATAGAGATTAATAGAATCTGTTTGGAATAGTGTTACAAGGAAACCAGCGGCCAGCGTTGTCCTTTACGATGTCAGAGATGAATGAACTGTTGAAACAATACAGCGATAGAGGCGATATCTTCTTGGAAATTCAGACACAGGAGAAACAGTTTCCTCGTAGAACAACGATAATGTTTCTTTCTCCTTAATGGTAAATGACATAAAATTATATATGTATCCAACCAAAATTCATTGTATGCCTAAATATTTTACCTTTTTTTAACTTTACTAACATTTCATCCACGTTAACATTTAATTAATTATCATTTAAAAAAAATTAAAAAGATTACAAGAAGTCACTTTTAAGAAATTAAAATTCATTAAAAGTATTAAAAGAAATTTTTTTATTTTTTAAATTTTAAAAAACAATTAAATATTGGTGTCAACAAAATAACAAACGCTAATTTTTTTTATTCATTTTAGAACGATTTGAGAAAATAATGCAAGTTTAAAGGTTAAAAGAGATAGAAAAATTAAATGGAGGATTAAAATGATATTTTTGTAAAATTAGAGGACCAAAAAATTATTAAAATGTGTATATTTATTCATATTTTGAGTCATAATTTTTTAAGTTGTTAAATATTTAAGTGATGATATATTAACAACTTGTATATAGAAATTTTAATATATCTGTACGTTGATGTTATATTTTAAATATATTCTTATTATTGGGGTTATGTTTATAATTATTGTTGTTGTGTTGTATATACTATCTCTGAATTACATAACTAATTGGTAAAAAGATTCTAAAAGAAATTAAATTATTTAATCATTACGAACTTTTAAAGTGATCAACTAAGGACAATTAATCATTATTAATATCTTGAATTAACAAATTTAGTTGTTTAAATGTGACAGACAAAATTTGTTGAATTTTCTAAAAAGAAAATTTGTTACTAGGCTTTGGTTGCTTGGTTTTGAAATTCGAAGTGAATTTCCATGATTTAATGGCGTTGCACTCCGTGAACTGGCCTGTACCTGCTGAAAAATTCAATTTTAACACACTGCGGGAGAGTTTTCATCAGATCGAACACATAAGAAAGAGAAGAGTTGCCCATAAAAACAGGGTTTTCATCATATGTCCAGAACACACTCAGGTTATTGTAAGTAATCCAAGCGTTAGCCAATTTCCTACTGTTTGAGCAGCATCCCATGGGACATAAATAGCTGACGCTATCGAGTTGTCATTGATTACATTTTCCATTGGTGGATCCTAATCTCCATTAGGGGTGAGCAAAATCCGATTCGATTTAAAGAACTCGATAAAATTTTCAAATTTTGAATGAAATAGTTTGAGTTATTTGAGTTAATCAAGTTATTTGGATCCACTCGAATAAAAAAAATAAGTTTTTCAGTTTAACTCGAATGTGAATTATACAATTCGAGTTATTCAAAAATCCGAATAAGAAAAGACAAAACTACGTCATTTTAATAAATGTTTACCTTTTCTAAAATTAAAAGTCAAAATCATTAAGTTAAAATGTAAAACTAGGTTATTTTGATAAATGTTAATAATTAAGTTAAAAGGCAAAATCATTAAATTGTTTATGTTGTTAAATAATTTTATACTTCGTTTACTAGTTAAATAATCAGTTCATGTAAGCGCAACATTGAGTACAAATAATAGGATTCGTTAACTCGATTCTACTTGAAATTTTTTGACTCGATTCGATTCGATCCGAAAAAAATTTAAATTGAGTTTAGTTGCTAAAATAGGATTCGTCAACTTGACTAACTCGAAATTTTTTGACTCAATCCGACTCGACTCAATCAAATACTCACCTCTAATCTCCGTTAGAATATCTGTCAAACTCAACTGTCATAATCTGAGTTCGGGACGTGCCAGCCCAAGTGGAGCTATTCCATAGCCCAAGATGCCCACCGGCTGAATTGGGCGGTATTTGATAGTCCACGGGAGCAAGGAAAAATGCAAAATCCATTGCCATAGATGCATTTATTGTTTTTTTTTTAAGATTTTCATCTTAATTTTTTTGAAATATTATACTCGTCCTGGATTTGTATGCTCTTAAAAAAATGAGGCAAATTTATATACTTGATCACATGAAGCAGATGGTGCAATACAGCAGCAACAATATTGTAGGATATCCTTTACGTGGGAATTTCCAGTCTCCAGTCTTCCTTAAAGCAGTCTTTTTTGAGAGATGGACAGAAAATTTTCCAACGATCGGAACACCATCCGGATTTTATGCTGGTGCTGATCAGGTCTAGTTTTCTATAGTCCCTTCTACACTTTCGTTTGTGACAATGGGCAACTCAAGGGGATTTTCTTTAGGTATAATCTAAATTCAAAAAAATGCAGAAATTCCAAGCTATGCTCTATCTCATCCGCCTTAAATAAATGCATAAACATTGATGCGTACATAAATTACCATGTAATGCTTGAATTTAGCTACGTAGCTGCCTGCTATAATACTCTACACATTGTTCCGCTGTCTACTTGATTCCATGTTCGTGTTCGTATGGCATACTACATGCAGACATCATCAACTTAAAATGTCTTCAAAGTTGAATTTTATCAAAATATTTAGAATATTTTAGTTTTCTAGATAAGATAATCAATCACTCCGATAACTATATAAACGTGTGGATAAAACAACCAGACAGCAGTAAAGTAGTGACTGAAAAGATCACCTTGAGATATGTACGTACTCTTTTCATGCATCATGGCCGATCAAGGATCATGCTGGTAAGCGTTCTAGTGTATGCATAGAATGAGCAAGTGGTTAGAGATAGTGATTTTCTGAAATGTGTCTTGATTTCGTTGGTTCAACATTCTCATCACATGCACATTCATGAAATCTGCAAAAAGGGTACATGATCCAAGAAGCGCATGATCCCAGAGAGATATTCCTTGTTCAAGAAACACACCACCCACGTGCATTGCCCGTGTGCTTCTGTCTTTTTGCCTTTCTAAATTATATTATATTTTCGAACTCCGAATGCGCTGGTCAGCAGGGAAGGTTGTGTGCTCCTCTCGAGGCATTTGCTCCCTATAACTCCTCCATTTCAAAGGCCCCATAAGCATTCCTGTGTGCCCTCTACTTAATTTAACCAATATTACTTCTCAATTGAATCCCACTCAATCCCTACTCCCCCCACTGTGTGTTTGGCCGCTGGCTTTCTTGATGAAGGCTACGGAGTTAGAAGTTGTTGGTTATGGAGAGAGAATGGAAGCCTAGCGGGGAGATATCACCAAATTGTCCAAGGTGTGGTTCTTCCAATACCAAATTCTGTTATTACAACAATTACAGCTTAACACAACCAAGGTACTTTTGCAAAGGCTGTCGAAGATATTGGACCAAAGGAGGTTCCCTTCGCAACGTGCCGATCGGAGGCGGCTGCCGCAAAAACAGAAGAGGTAAGTCCTTATTAAGGCTGCCGACTGATGGTGCCCCCTGCAACAAGAGTTTGTCAAGTGACAGTTGTGATAATAAAGTGAACGCCTTATCCGACTCCAATACCTCCTCCTCAATGTCTGACGGTTCTCATATCGATTTGGCACTCCTTTTTGCCAACTTTCTGAACAATCAACAACCAGAAAACAAGTCCAGTTTCGAAGTTCCAGAGTTGCTGACGGAGTTCGATCCATCTCGGGAGTTTCCAAGCTTATCGAACACGAACATGGAATCAAGTCTTCAGCTACCGAAAGAAAACGGTGTCACTGGATGCCTCACTCACTCCGACTTCTCCACAGACTATCACTTGAGCAACAATGACCAAATATACCATTCTGGATTAGATTATCTAGATAGAGTTCAACAATGTACAGGCGATGAAACAAGTAACTATGCATTGCCACCATTGCCAGATGATGATTTATCTTCCCAAGAGATACTGTGGCCGAATTCTCATTCCTCCATCACTCATGCCTTGCACTTGCAGGCAACTCAAGAGCCACTTCTAGGACCTGAAACTCAAGATCCGAATCTACTGTTTGGTAATTGGAGTCCATTTGATTTGTCTAGTGATGATACTTTCAGTACCAGGACTTGATGCTTTCAATACCCTCGTCTGTTATATCAGTTAATTTTTTTTCTCCCCTCTTTTTGCTTGTTTTTCTTCTAATATTTATGTATAGATCAAAACAATTAGACGAAATAATATGTAAACAAATTATGATTGTTTATGTTCCTTTTTTTTTTGTGTGTGTTGTTTATGTTCCCTTTTTTTTTGTGTGTGATAAAGCAATGAACTCACCAGCAACGCTGGTGAAGTGTACATTCTTGAGCTATTGTACAAATTTATTTTGCGTACTCTACTGGCATAATAGCAGTCCATAAGTACTCAACATGATTGAAGATTCAATCATAACTGGCAATATCTCATTTTCTTTGTTTCTAACCTAGTAAAGTGCAGTGGCTACATCAGATTTCTTAAGGTCATATTCGAAAAAGGGATGGATACCAAAACCCTCTTGGGATGTATATATATCGTAGCCTTAAATTTCCAATTTTCTAGCCGGCACTTGATATAATTAACTCAATTTAATAATATATATTTGAATATATCTGATTCAGTCTTCGAGTATATCAAAATTTGAAAATTTCAATTCCAGGAAACAAAACTATCTTAGATTTACATAACTCGAGTATATATTATATAGTCCATTGGGATTGACAAACAAAATCCTGGCGTGCTAGCTTCACATGATCAGTCCTGTGAGTCCACATATTTGAATGAATCCTAAATCTTTTAAATAATATATATATATATATAGCATTTATATTTATTTTAGAAATATATAAAACGACTAAAAAAATATTGTGTTGTTCAAAGATTTTGATGCAAGTAATGACACAGTTCTGGGTCATAAATAGTAAATTCTGTTGTAATTAATAGAACTTTGGAATATTTATGCTTCAACTAAGTGTCTGGACTTGGATGGTTATAGTAGCACGTGAAGTAAGGATTAAGGAATGATTATCTTGTAATTGGTATAATTTATAGAGGGAAAGGGACTTACATAAGCTGTGGCATGACAATTAAACCACAATTTTTTTATGGCAAGTGGTGACCATAATGGGTTGAAATAATGTTAAAAGTTAAGCTGCATTAGATGTTGGAAGCTAGGTGTCAGTTGGATAGAATTTGGTAGCAAATACCATGTTAAGTATGAATAGTAAATGAAGCCACAAATCCAACCAAATTGCATGGAAGAGGAGGAAAGAGAAAACATTGAGCAAATTTTGGTGTTTGAGTTGACAAGAGAGTAAGGAGAGAATGAAGCCATAGGAAAACCGAAATTTAGAGATCCCATTTGAGCATTCGACAAGCTTGTAAAGAGATGAATTTTTGAAACAAAATGGTGGGACTTACCTTATACAATAGTGAGACTTTACTACTCCAACTACACCTACCGTAATTTACATATACTTGAATGGAAGCAAAAATGAAACATAAGAGATTTTCAAGGTAGAAACGTCAAGTGAAAGAGGCGAGGAAACTATGAATTGAGTTTATAATTATACTTGGATTATGTAATTGGTGATATAATATTATAAGTTATCTATCGTGAAACAACCATTGATTGGTGTTTATATGTGCTTATGTGTGGAGGAAATATTGGACAAAATGTGGAGTTTACAATAGCTATGGAGCAGGGCCTTGTTTGAATTAAAGAAAAAGTTTGGGTATATTTTTGAAAGCTTGAAGAAATAGGTGAGTGCTCCTTCAATCTCTTTTACCTTGGTTAAATTGTAATGAGTATTGAGATATTTGTATTTTAATTACAATTAAAATGCTCCATATATATATATTGATTTGTTTTAAAAGGAACTCGATGTTTAAAGATGTTGAGGTTATTTAATCTATATTTGATAATTTTTTATATTTATTAAGAACTTTGAGCTTAAAAAAAAATATGGACGTATTCAAAATAACCCTTAAAAAAATATTTTAAATAGTAACATTCAAGATTCTTATTTGTTAATTAATAATGAATTCCATGATATTCAAATACAAAAACAATTATTTATGACAAATAAATCTATATCTATACTATGTATTAGCTACTTAATTAAGTTGGTGTTACGAGTTAATTGGACACCAGATTAATTGAGTAATGACAAACATACACTTATTTCATAGAGTAAATTATATTATTTTGTAAGTATTTTTATCAATTTATATGGATTTGAATTCAATCCTATATAATTTTCAACACATTTGTTATTTATATTAAAATTTTATAAATATATTTTTATATAACTTTATTTTTTATCCACATTGTGAGTGTGCCATAATATAGTTATATATTAAGTTGCTAATTGAATTAGTATCACCTGTTAACCAATCGATTAAGAAATTACTAAACATTCAATTATTTTATAAAATGATAAATATTACTTTAAAATTATTTTTTATATAAAATCTAAAAATATATAAAATGATATTTTTATTTACTATTTTAAGCAAAGCATATTTTTTTATAAAAATATTTATTACCTATAATCTTTTACTTGTATAATTAATTAAGTTACGCTTGTTAATTGAATTAGTGTCGGTGGTCGACGGCGTACGGTTGAATTAATCTAATAATGTTGAGCGTCGACATTTATTTATTTATTTAGACATGGAGGATTGCTGATTACATGAAATGATGAGAAAAGTCGTTGGACCGCGTCGGTGAGTCTGCCTATGGTAGCCTTACACCCTCACCACGTGCAATTTCTGGCTTCTATCTTGCACCATTACTTGGGGTTAGCGTTAGCCGTTGAGATTGACCGTACGTACACACATGTCGTGAAAGTTTGTTCCCCTCTCCTATTATTCTTATTTTTTGATTGAAAAAGTATACAATAAATGCAGGTAATTCAAACGATTCGTCTTTATTACGCTGCTAGTTTTTTTTTTAAATTTGTGGTAATTAAGGTGAGTATTCGATTGAGTCGGATAAAAAATTATCGAGTTAGTCGAGTTAACGAATTTTATTTTAGCAATAAAATTCAATTTGTTTTTTTTAATCGAATCAAATAAAAAATTCAAGTCAAGTTGAGTTCACGAATCTTATTATTTATACTTAATGTTTTGTTTACATGCACCAATTATTTAACTAGTAGACGAAGTATAAGATTATTTAACTATATAAACAATATAATAGTTTTCCCTTTCAACTTGACAGGTAAACATTTATAAAAAAAACGTAGTTTTGCTTTTTTTTTTTAAATTTTAGAAAAGGTAAACATTTATCAAAATGACATAGTTTTACTTTTTCTTATTTGGATTTTTAGATAACTCGAATTGTGTAATTCATATTTTGAGTTAAACAAAAAAATTTGATTTTTTATTTGAGATTATCAGAATAAATTGATTAACTCGAATAACCCAAACTATTTAATTCAAATTTTGAATTTTTATCTAATTTTTCGAATCAAATCGGATTATGCACACCCCTAGTAGCAATGAAGTTAAAATTGTCTAAAATTGATGGAGAATTTAATTTAATCTCTCTTAATTTTTTTATGTGACATCTACATGACAATTTATGTATTTGTCACGTTAGTAAAGTCAACATTTATTAATTTTATTTATTTATTTTAGAGTAGTTTGACAAAATAAATGTAAATTTAAGGGTTAAAAAAGATAAAAATAATTAAATAAAAGACTAAAATAATTTTTCTGTAAAGTTGAAACACCAAATAAATTATTATTTCAGGAAAAAATGTTTCCTTATAAATTTTAAAATGTTTACTACACATATAGCTCAATTAAGAATAATGAAAAAAAAAGAAATATTACAAAAAGAAAATCAAATTAGAATAATAAAAATAGTAGGAGTATTTAAAACTCTTAAATTTTAACTAATAACTACCACTAAAAAAACTATTCAATTAAAAACTGATTTATTTTTTAAGTTTCAAATTAATTATATAATTATTTTATAAAAAAATAATTTTCCACTCAAGTATGATACATTCCATTAAAGATAATTACCATAAATATTGATAAGGATAAATTTTTTAGTTGGTTACTTGACTTTTAAAATATTTTCATTTTGATCATTTAAATTTTTTTTTTGTAATTTCATCACTGTTATTAAAGAATGCAAGGTTAAATCCTTAAAAATTATTGATAATGAGACTAAAAGCTTGTTGTGTTAAAAAAAAAATTATACACGTAATAGATTTTAACTCATAAGAATAGCAAATATTGAACCCTTTGTTTTCAAAATAGTGTGGTAAAATGGAATCATGGTAAAACTTAAAAGAAAAAAAAAGGTGACGAGACTGTTCAAAGGCTGAAATGGGATGCGCACTGAATGTGAAAGGTTGCTTTCCTTTCTTCGTACCTGCCAAAGCTTAAAGAAGAAAATAACTGGTACATCAACCATGGTTGACCTCCCTAAATTAATTTAAAACAGTGAGCGCTGACCCCCGCCGAAGCCGCCACCGGCCCACCTCTATGAATGCTTCCTTTATACGCTCGCACCTGATGAGTCGTTAGGGCTTTGCTTTTATGTCTCTGGTAAATGCTTCTTTACGTTTTTTCCCCATGACATTTGATGGGACCAATTCCAAAACCTTCAAACTTATTCATCTAGATAATTCTGGTAATTACTCGTTCATTTCTTTAAAATGTTTTTTAATTAGTTACCTACCTCCTAAATTTATCATGGTTACATATATTTAATGTGTTGACCTCCAAGATCAAAATAATAACAGGCATTATTATTTCATAAAGATAGAACCAGTGAAAAGGAAAGTTAACGCAAATACCTAATATTTATGAAACTTGTCTAAATCTAACCCTTCAATATTGTTAACGTCCCGATAATCTTACTTAGATTTCGTTCTGCATAGCTTCTCAGATGAGTTTTTATAATAAAAAACATTTTTTTAAAATTATTATCAAACAGACATTATTTAAGAAAAATTTTAATTTGAAATAGGTGCTTTTTGACAGATGATAAGCCTTAACTTTTTTTTTAATAAGGGATAGTATATATCAAAAATAAAAAATCATATTTCCAATGAAGCCTTTGAACTTTGACATTTTAATACTTGAGTTTGATGGTTTGTTAGATTGAATCAATTGGTATGAAGGAAATGATTAAATTAAACTAGCTTTCTATTAATTATTGTAAAAAAAGGGTAAGAAAAGGCAAAAGTATCATCAACACTTGATTCTTCTAATATTTTGCCTTCATTTTTTTTTTAACCACATAAAGGAAATAATTAAATTCTTCTCAACTTTTCTTGTGTTATCATCAAAATGATACTCTTTAACAACTTGTAAATGACGATGAAGTATATATATAATTTAATTTGTAAGGCCACTATGCTTTTTTAAGCAACAATTAAGATCAGGACACTAATTTGAGTTAATCAACAATTTGTCTAATCAACAATTTGTCAATATTGGTGAAGCATGTATGTTATTGAATTTGTAAGGGCAGTAGCTTTTTGCCCATGAATGTAATTGCTGTTGCTACATATGTAATTTGATCAAGGAAGAATTATGTACACAATAATTATGGGTATAAATACTGGGGGAAAAAAACTAAACTCTTGAATCTATCTAATTTTGTCCTTGTGATCAAGCTGGATAAGAAGAGACGAGATTGGTTGGTATGCAAGGAGAGTTCTTCCAGACTGTAGCATGCAATTTGAGCACCTCTCTCGCCTTCTCTTTAGTCTTGGATCCACAGTCCAGTTGAAGCACCAAGCACAATTTAGCCACCACCCCAAGTTGCTGCATTTCTTGAAGAACCTTACTTGTGGCACCGAACTTGGCAATGGACAGCAAAATCCTCACTGCCCTTTCACTTGCTACCTGTGAAACCCTAAGTATCTTCTTTGAAACAATGGCAAGCCCTGCCCCATGCTTTAGCAGCTCGGACCGGCCTTCCGCGCATCCGCATACTGCGTCCAGCACCGTTAGTATCATCTCGCAAGCCCTTCTCTCCGATGATGAATCGAGAAGCAAGTCTATCAAGACGGGTACGACGCCGGCTTCGGCTGCCTTGATCTTGTTTCTTCCCCATGGACAAATGCTTACCAGCAATTGTAGTGTTACTTTTGAGGCTTGCTTTGAGATCTGATCATGCAAAACCTGAACTAATTCGATGAATAGTTGGGGTCTGAAGTTGATGAGTTGCATCGGATCAGCTATTTCCGCCATTGATTTCAACAACAATACTGCATAAGCCCGAGATTCGTAGCTTCCACGTTGCATTACTCTGGTTAAGGACAGAATAAAATCACCATTTTTGCCCATAAGATTCTTGAGAGAAGCTTCTGAGAGTTGGAGACTGTAGAGAGTGCTTAAAGCTTCATCAATCAGTCTTATTGAGTCGAACTCGTAATCTAATGATTCTTCGGCGGCTGTAGGGTTGTAATTACAGACAATAGAAACCAAGAACTCAACTGCGCCGGATGATTCCATGCACCTTTTGTTAGTAGCATTCTCGGCAGCGATTGATTTAAGAGTGTCGAGACACTTGATCTGTTGCTGCGGTGACTTGGCATCGATGAGAAGCTTGACAATCTGGGCCTTGCTGATGGGTGGCTTTGGGGTCGGAATCCTTTCGATTCCATGGGAAGCGTTTAACATGCACCAAGATTGAAGCAATCTCCTGAGGGTGTGGTTTGGGGTAAGCTCACAATCTGCAATAACTTGCTTTGTAACCGGACATGTAGTATTCTTCCCTGAAAACAACCACTTCTCGATGCTCTCCCTGTCGTATGTAATCCCAGTGGAAAGCGTGACGGGATCCTTCATGATCTCAAGAGAGATGGGGCAGATGAAAAATGGTGGAACATCAATTTCGTCCATTCTAGAAACCAAACAAGATTAAGCTCAAGAACAAGACAACCCAGAGAAGAAAAAGAAGTTAAAGAAATTGCTAAAAAGGAGTTGAGAATTGGATCTGAAGCAGTTGAGGATGTAGTTGTGAAATGGTTTGAAGATTTGGATTCAAAGGGGGGGGGGTTGAGAGAGGCTTATATATGGGGAGTGGATAGATATTCAAAACCCGAGAAAGTCAAAACACGGAAAAGGCCGACTTTTCCAAACTATTCAAAGGCTCATTCGCAGCAGCACCACCACCACTTAATTACAGCTCCTGCATTTCGGCACATGATTTATATCGGTGTTAGAAATGGTATTATCCTACACCCTCACTTTTGACTCTCTCTTCTAATATTTCTGCATCTACTTAATATATTATTGGGTTTGCTTTTATTTTAAGAATTTCCATTTCTTAATATTAGAATAAAACATGTGTTATTCATTGCAATCTAATTTTTAAATATTAAAATGCTACATATTTAAATTTAACAAATTTGATTTTTAAATAAAAAAGAATCCAAATATATTATTATGAATTAATTGTAGGATAAGGATGTGATCCATTGCCGACAAATTGAAATGGAGGGAGGCCAATATGGCAAATTCCCTATGCCACAACAATACTCGTTGGTTTCTACTTAGCCTTGGGTGGACGTCCACCTCTTTTGACCCATCATGTTCTGTGAGACGATATTTATTTCTTATTATTTTTTATCTTTTAGTTTAATTGGTTACATCTTATCTGGGTGTGATTGATGATGAAGAATGAAGATGATTATGCTTTCCCTGAATGGAAGATCCGAAAGTCAAAATAAACATATATAGATATATATGTAAGACTAAAGAATATTTCAAAATTGCATTATTTTATTGTAGTAAATTTAAGGTTAGAATGATGTGATAGTTTTTCTTTTTCTATTCTAAACATGGAGTTCTGAATATATTATATTTTCCTAGAAAACAAATTGAGTCACCTTGATTTAACAACTATACAACAATTACAAAGTCAACTTTTAATAAGTATTTTCATATAAATCATATTGGCACAAAAATGAAAATTAATAATTTTACCTTTTGACAATTTCATTAATTAAAATATTTTTAGATATTATATATAATAATATTATTAAATAGTCTGCTTTCGGTATTTTTATTATATATATATATGTTTTTGAGTGTATATTATCTTTGTAAATAATTAATTGTAGTTTTCTATACATTCTAGTTGATGTTATAATTAAATTATTTGGTATTAAGTTAATTAATAGGATTAGGGGAGATTTTAAGGGTAGGGAGGTTCTTGGCCTCACAAATGGAAATCAACCAATGAAGTTTTAAGTTAATATGTGATAATATTATATTTTGACTTTCTTAAAAATGATTTTTTTTGTTTAATCTATTCGAAAATAATGAAATAAAAAACTAATAAAAGATAAAATATATTTTAACCTCTTAAAAATTTATAATTTATAATTTATTTTGGCCCCACTATAAAAGTTTCTAAATTCGCTTCTGAAAAGAACGTTTGAGTCTTTATCTCGATTGTCATAAATATTGTTGCCAAAACAAGAGAACGTGAGTTTGACTTCACTAAAGTACATTTATCCTCCTATTTAAGGGCGAGAAGGGGTTATTATTAATATGTATTTCGTTTTATAAAATATATTTTTAATACATTTTTTAGACTAGCTTTGTCTTTGAAATAATTTAAAGACAATATTTTATAACCTCCCTAACCCGACCTAGATGTTATGGCCAGATTGAGAAGTAAACCAACTAATCTCTTAAAATCCTAATTCGACTAATTTCAGGAAAAATAGTTGTTGCTGCTTTGAGTTAGATGAAAAACATTAGTTTGTTAAGTCGTTTGTACATAGGATTCATTTTATTGTTGATATTGATATTTTAGAAAATCATTAATATGGTCCTCATTTTATTATTATTTACAAAATTTAGAAAAAAAAACTAAATGACTTAATGTTTTGTTTTACAAAAATTGGATCTTTGTAATTCAACGAAAATTGTTGAACAATGTTAGTTTTACTTAAACCAGATAACATGCAATTATTGGTTATTAAGTTTCAATGAGCCATGCATGCACAAAACCCCCAAATAAAAAATAATCAAGCCACTTATCAAAGACATTAAAAATTACATAATCAAACCAATAGAAAACTTATTTAAAGTACTTTATTTGAAAATGTCTGATGTTTGAGGTGGTGCATTATATTCCCTACCCAGTCCTAGTCTTGAGGGTTATTTGGAAAGTTTAACACTGTAGGGGAGTGAACTTATGAAAGCTCAATTTGAGTCAACATAATATACAATTATACAGACCATCATAACGAATAACGGTCAACAATATCAAAAAGGTTCCTATCCAACCATCCGCTACACACCACAAGTTTCCCAGAATCCATCTATTGAACTCCAAGCAGTGCAAGCCGAAGCTCGACGTGGATAAACCACTGTAACAGTAATGTAAATAAATTGCAAATAGTGTGGACAAGCTGCCAGTAATGTAAATAATCTCTTTGGTACGTACTCCGGTGCAATGCACTGACAATAATATTGTGGACTTTAAATGCTATTGGTACTCCACGGAACTCCTTCGTCAACCACAAATACCCACCCCGTGCAAATCCCACAAATACTCCTTCAACCCCTAATGTCTAACTCATGTCCAATGTGGCAAGTTAACTGGCCACGTCACCTGTTTCATTAAGCTTGTAAACGAAAACATTAGTGGGTGACTGATTTGTCACTTTTCGATAACGTTAGTAATTGGTTTGTTATTTTTTTAAATTTTAGCGACTGAGTTGAAAGTTGAGTGGCTGTTTTGTTATTTGAACCAAAGTTGAGCGATTGCCGGTGTACTTTGCCCATAATATATATAAAAACACGAATTTAGAAAAAAATTTTAACGGACTAAAATACCTTTTATTTTTCATTATATTACTAAAGTCACATTTAAAAACAATTTAGAATTATTGGTTAAGAAAGTTGAAATAAAATAAAAGTGATAATTATAAATTTAAAATTAGTTATAGGTTAATAGAATTTATGATAGTTACACACTTAAAAACAATTAGATTTTAAATTATAATTATTAGTTAAAAAGTTGTGCTATTTTTAAAATAGAGTTATTACTCAAATAGAAATTTAAGCATAAATTATAGGAAAAAATTTGTGATAATCGTAATTATAGTACAATTATTAGTTAAAATTCTTTTACCTAAATAAAAGTTGTAAAAATTTTATTGATGTGAAATAGAGTCATTACTTAAATAGAATTCTAAGCATCCTATTTATCACTTAAATTAATATTAGAGTTAATTATGTTAATTAATTATTATTCTGAATAATATTACATAAAAGTAAAATTATGTTTTATGTTTTTTTAGGAAAAGTTGTGTTTTATCTTGAATATCTTAAAAAAGTTTTAATCATTATTTAAAAGTTTTTTTATTATAATTTTTTAAATTGAGAAGTTAATGTACTTGATTTTTTTTTTGGATATAATTCAAATAAGAATTATTTTTTTATGTTAACTATTTTCATTAAAAATATGATATTTAAAAAACTAATTAAATATTAAACACATAAAATTATATGTAAAGTATGTGACATTAAAAGCTAATTTATTTAGAAATATCAGTAAAATATATAATTTATTTAGAAATATCACTTTAAAGAGAAGAAGTTTGAATTTTAACTATATGTATCGCTTTGGTGAATATTTTCAACCAATTATTACTTTTTTTTTAAATTTTAAATTTTTTTCGTCTTATTTTATATTGATGATAATACAAAGTTTCATTTAACGTATCAAATTTTCAAGTAAATGACCGAAGATATACAAACATTGACAAGATTTGTTACTTTTTCTTAATTAGAAACTTCTTATTAGTTAAATATATTATATTTAAATAAATGTATGGGTAAAAGACCTATATATATTTAAGCCAATTTTTACAATTTCCTTAATCAATCAAGGATTGTTTATAAGTAAGTTAAAATATGTTATATATTTAAAGTGTAGTCTCTCTACTTTTCAGATTTAAAAATACTAGTTCAATTGTTAACATCATTAAAATTTTTCTATTAAATTTAAATTTATTACAATGTCATTTATTATTATTATTATATGACTACTAAGTTAACCTTTTTTATTTCAAAATATTACACTAATGAATTTAAAAAAAATTAATAATATTAATAATTAGATGTAAATTATGAAATGTAAAATATAGAACAACAACTTTAAAAAAAATAGATAACCTTATAATTGATTATGTAAGTTAAATATAGTATACATGTATACACTTAATGAACCAAAACTTTGAATTTCCACGCCTTATTCTAAAACATGAAAATAAAATTTAATCAACCCAACCAACCCTTTCTTGAATTTCACATGTATTTGTTTTAAGAAAAGTCCATATAGAAATATTTGTTTAACCAAAAGGCAAATAATATGTTTTAGAAAGTCATACGTGGAATTCACACCACTCATTATTCATTAAAATAATAATTGGGTTTTTCTTGGATAAATTAGGGAAAACATAGAAATTGTTTATTATTTCTCCACCTACAAATGATCAATGAATGAAACTGCAAAGATCCTAATAATAAGAAATATAAATAAATTAAAATTGGAAATTATAAATAAATAAATATAAGCACAGCCCAGCACACTGCTTGATAAAACCATGGAATGTCGGCCACAAAAATCATCTTATAGTTACCACTCTCATCGTTATCCAAATACCCGCTTGTTGTTTTCCTCTTTCCATTTCCCCTTTTATAAATCACGTGATGAATGTACGTAAGTGATTACACGTGAGGAGCAGCCAACTTGAAGTTTATTAGCAAGTATACAGTTCTGTCGCAGTTGGCAGACGTGTTAAAGCAGTGCTTCACTTGCGTCTTTGCTTTTAATGAGTCAAACACCCGTTTCATTACAGAGAATACAAATCCTGGCCAGTCATGCATTTCTTCCTTTTTTTGGGTTGTTAGAAGTTAGAAAATTGTTCATATATCAACCTCCAAAATTAAGAGAAAAATATGTTGGGAAGTTGTTAGAACTTGGAACAAGTTCATTTATTCTTCAATTTATCAAGTCGACAAAATAGGATTCCTTTCGTTATTAGGGAGAAAAAGAGAGAGCATAAAATAACATTTAAAAAATTAGTGTAAATTGCTTAATAATGCCACATGCATGCATGGATTCTCAAAATCAATATTTTAGGCCGTGTAAAAAATGTGTGCTCATTTGTCAAACTAAATGATACATTTTCTTAATAACTAAGGCTGTCCCATAACTGTACTTGATGCAAACATGGTTTTCACTATCAAATTACAAGTTGGATATAGGATTCCATCGAGGTATGTTTGATGAATAGTTCATGAATAGTTTGGTTTTTATTTGTTTATGTTTGTTTATTAAATTAAATAAACTGTTAAAAAATATGAAATTGACTTTTAAGTGTCAGGGATGTAACACCCTTAACTCAAATCCGTCGCCGAAACAAGATTATGGAGTATTTCTAAAATTTACAAATCGAATAACAGACATTTCATATCATATAGCATTCATATCAGAAACTAGTCAAGATCAAGCATAATGTCCCTTATAGGAGCTCTCGAGACCCAAAATACACATTAGAAAAAAATCGAGACTAAACTAGGTACTCAGAAAATTTTTAGGAAAATATTAAAAATTTTCAAAGCCGCAGGGGACATATGCCCATGTGGCCAGGCCATGTGGCTCACACGGTCAAGAGACATGCCCGTGTCTCAAGCCGTGTGAGCATTCGAAATAAGGGCACACAGTCATGTCTTAGCCCATGTTCAAACTTAGGAGCTCTCTGACTTACGTCACACGACCAAGCCACACTCCCGCGTGCTCCGCCGTATGAGCATTCAGTTTTGTGTAAATTTAAATAAAGGGGACACACGACCATGTCACCTGGCCGTATGTCACACATGGTTGAGACATACGCTCGTGTCTCTGCCCTGTGGACGAAAATAGGCCATTTTACAGACCATATTTCTCACCCAATTTGTTACTAACCTAGCCACAATAATTCATACATCTACAAACTATATCATAGCATTCAACAGAATCTAAAATAAGTGGCTAATCTCAACAATTTACATATAGACCAACATTAAACAAAATAACTATACATGTCATTATGACCAAAATCAAAACATTCGAAAGTAGCGATAGAACCGATGGATAGTGTGATATATCTCCGACAAGCTTCCAACCTAATCAAGCTTCGGATAATCTGAAAAGTAAAAGAAAAAACTTTAATCATATCAATTCATTTTAAATAAAAAAATTATACATACCTAGAATAATCCAATATTGGTACCACAGTATTCATGAAGTATATTCAACAACTTTAACTCTTCCAAATTTCTAAATTTTCATTTGCATTTCTTTACTATCCACACTCATTCCATATGCATAACACGCCAATCATAAGCATACCATACCACCATAACCACAAGCTAGTGCATTTGAACATAGCCCTTTTCATATTAATTACATGATAAGCCAATTCATAAGAAATTGCATAACTTAAAACTTATCACTCTTTCATGAGCACAAGTATATTTTCATTTGTGCACTTACCCTTCCAACGCATCATATAAATAAACATATTACCATTTAACCAATAGCTTGGCACTTGTCTAAGCGTCAACAGAAACACTTGTTAGCATACTTGAACATATTTCATATAAATTCAACATTGATAAACTTATTTTATCAACATGTCATAGTTGAGTTTATTACTCATCACAACTTACATAATTTTCATGTATCAACATATCAAGATATTGATATATATATTCAGATCATGATACATGTCATTCTCTTACTCTTTCTTCATATACATATATCATCCAAAAACAACTACTGTTATCTTACCATTCGAAGAACGACTTATGGATATAAGTACATCGTTAACAGAAGCTTGTAAGCTGAACAGAAACTCTTAAGAGTTGAACAAAAGCTCATAAGAGCTGAACAAAAACTCATAAGAGTTGAAAAAAAGCTCGTAAGAGCTAAACAGAAACTCGTATGAGTTAAATAGAAGCTCATAAGAGCTGAACAGAAACTCTTAAAAGTTGAATAGAAGGTCAATAGAGTTGAACGGAAACTCATAAGAGTTAAATAGAAACTCGTAAGAGCTAAACAGAAAGTAAAACACAAGACTTCGCAAGAAATGCTAAACCCTGGTTTACTTGGGTAATTCGCCGTCATTTCTTCCAATGTCATCATGTGCCATATAACGAATGTACTCAAATCCCACGTTCAATCCAAACTGAGTATTAATTTCGATAATATTTTTCTAACAATAGAACATATATATATTACCAATCACCAATTAACATTAATTTTAATCAAAATTATACAAAATATAGTTTATACGAACTTACCTGAATTGAATTGTAATAATTGCAGGAGTTTAAGGACTATTCTGTTATTTTTCCTTTTTCACGAGTATCTACGGGATCTTGATCTAAAATATAAAATTACTCATTCATTAGCATATATTTCAGTTCCAATTCATTTCACAATTTATACCCTTCAATTTTTTAAATTTACACAATTACCCCAACTTATACAACTTTTGCAATTTAGTCCCTTAACTAGTTAAGCTATCAAATCAACTATGTTTTCTCAATTAATAATTCATCAAAATATTCTAGGCTATCATACAACCCTTAATAAAACAAAAAATTTAATACCAAACCCTAATAATTTTAACCTTTTCACAATTTGATCCTAAAATTAATATTTAACAAAATCACTTTATATAGTCATCATACAACAAAATTAAAGCTCTAAACCCACTTGATATAAATTTATAATTTCTTTCAATATATTAATTTAGACAATAAAATAATTCATTTCATGCAAAATGGTCATTTTTAAAATTTTTACAAAATTGCCCCTAAAATTTTACTTTATTCAATTTAGTCCCTGAGCCTAAAATATGCAAATTAGCCATTCCTAATGCAAACCCATGCTATCTGAATATTCATGGCATTCAATACAACCCATTTTTATGCTTTTCTATCATTACTAAACTTAAAAATAACATAAAACCTTAAAATCCATACCTCATTCTCTTAAAACCAAACTTTAACTTAACTTTCTCTCTCCTCCAGCTTCTATTTCTTGAATCTAACTTGATATTATAGCTCCTCATAGTCTCCTTATTATCTTTCTCTCTTGGTAGCTATGGAAATTCTTTTGATTTCTAAGTGAAAATAGTGAATTTTTGGTGAAAGGACCAAATTGTAAAGAAAAAAATTGTCTTTCTTTCTTCTTCTCACATTGAGAACATGGTAAGATGAAGAGAATTCTTCATCTTTCTTTCCTTATATACTAAAAAAATAATAAAATATAAATAAATTTGATTTAAATAAACTAATATTTATTTAATTAATCTAAAATATCACCAACATCATTATTACTTTTCAAAATTATTGTTATAGGCCAATTTTGGGCCCATTTACATTAAACCCCATAAGACCATTTACATTACAATACCCGGAGCCCAATAAGATAAACCCAATTACCCATTTACCCCTTTTAACTACCCAAACCCGAATGGCACATTTACACCCAAATCCCTTGACCCATTTACAACTATTACCCCTAACCCTAAGCTAGCCCAACCGAAACCCTAGTCCCTAAATTCGGCTGACTCAGCCACTTGCCTCTCCCCAATCTCCCATGTTGTCTGCCACCAGCACCATCACACACTCCCACCGCACCTGCAAAGACAGAGGAAGGAAGCAAGCACGCAACAATAGTAAAAAATAATAGAAAAAGAACTTGTAAAGGCTATAAAAGCCGAAATGAGATCAATGTACAGAGGGGGCTGTTTTGAGAAATAAAAATATCAGATCTTTGAAATAAAAGCCAAACAATGTGTTAGTACACAAAAATAAACAAAGCAGTCCAAAGAAAAAGAGTCAAAAACGCCAAAACAGTAGCCGAAACCTTAAGGTGATTTTCCTTTTTTTAAATCAGTTTCTTTTACTCCTTTCTTGTTTACTCAATCACATATACATATATATATATACATATATTATTAAGCAAAAAAAAATTACCTTTTCCGGCCACCGTGGACGGTGGCCGGCGGTGGCCGGCGACGGTCCGGCGATCAGACCGGTGACCGGTCCATGGCCGGAAGTCCTCCTCCCTCTCCCTTCTCTCCCTTTTTTTTTCTTTCTCTCCTCACCAAATGATTTTTTTTTTGTTAATTTTGGCCTTTATATAGCCTCCCAAAACGACGTCGTTTTGGGGCTGCCATTTAACCCCAAAACGACGTCGTTTTGATGCGACCCGGTCCGACCAGACCCGACCCGCCTCAGGATCCGCGTGTTTTTGGAAAAGGGGGAATTTGCGCGTACGGTCCTTCCGCGTTTTCAAGCTTTTGCAATCAAGTTTTTTTTATTTTAAAATTTGCCCCATGAAGTTGTCGCGCTTTTCAATTTAGTCCCCACTGATATATTGTGTTTTGATGGGAATGAATATTTGCTATTTTAGTCCTCCCAGGTTATGCGTGTGTAGCATTTTGATCCTTTTTCTTTATTTCTCTTTAAAATTACCCCAAAACTTTGTTCTTGTTCAAAATTTAGTCCTTTTTTAGATTTTAGTTTATTTTCGTATTATCTTTGTTATTTTATTTCATTTTAAATATTATTCAATTATTGTTATTATTATATTAGTGTATATTTTATTTACATACGTATATGTATTTATATCTACATAGTATTTTTTAAATTATTTTATTTTAATATTATTATATTATGTTTAGTTTTTTTTGAATTTCTATATTATTATTATTATTATTGTTGTTACTTATTATTATTATTGTTATGTACATATTATTTATACTATACTTAATATTATTATTATCATTATTATTATTATTATATTTATTATTATTATTTATAAATATTAGTGTATATTTTATTTTAATATCATTATATTATGTTTACTTTTTTGAATTTCTATATTATTATTATTATTATTATTGTTACTTATTATTACTGTTATGTACATATTATTTATACTATACTTAATATTATTATTATTATTATTTATAAATACTAGTGTATATTTTTATTATATATGTTTATATATACTCTTTATGTATGGTATTTTTTAACATTATTATATTTACTATTATATTTATATATCTAATATATTATATTTTATTTTCCTTACCTCATTATTACGTCATACTTTTTTTTGTATTTTTACTATTATTGCTATTATTGTTATTATTATTATAATATTATTAATAGGTACTTTTAACATTATTGTTTCTAATATGTAAATGCTATGTAAATACTTTTAATACCATATTATGTATGTATTATTATTATATCTATTTTTATCCCTATTATATTGTTAATACTAGTATATACATTTTATTATACGAGTATATATATACTTTTATACATAGTATTATTTTCATATATCATTATATTTATTACTATACCTATTATTTTCACTGTCATCATTTATTATTTTATTTTAATATTATTATGTATATATTTTTCATATACGTTATGTACATACATTTTTCAATATTTATTTTATATATATATGTATTTATTATATATATTTTAACATTACTAGTTATATATTTTTACTATCTTATGTATATACTTCAAACACTATATATAGTATATTTCTAACACTATTACTATTTATATATATATTTTACGTGCATACTCTCAATATTTTTATTATGTATATATTCATTGTTTTTATTTCACGTTGGAGGCTATTATTACGTTTAATATACCGCATGCATTGTTATAGTTTTAATATTTTTGTCATATTTATTATTTGTTTCAATGTATTTCCAACTCGTTTATTTTTTGTCTCCCGCCCATTTTATATCATTCTGTTGTTCATTACTTTAAAGATTTTTATTCATGTTTTTACTAATTTCAATAAATAAGGCAATGTTTCGCATTCTGGAACATCGAAGAATTGTGCCCTAACTTACGGGGTTTCGGTTCTCTCGTTGGTTCTAAATAGCTAAATATCCTTTTGAGTTTTGAAATACACGGATTTCTAATATAAATTAAAAGACGACCTTGTGCTCGGGAATTCATGGTATTGTGTCCTAACTTACGGGATGTGATACTCCAATATCTCGAGATAAGGAAATCGTTAAACAAATCGATTTAAGCCAATTCAAGAATTTTAAAATCAGTATTAATAGAAAAGATCGTATTTCAAGTCCCTTCCCGATTTTTAATTTTCGACATTAAGACACTAACTAATCAATTCGGTACCAATTTTTGGGCGTGTCGAGGGTGCTAATCCTTCCTCGCACGTAACTGACTCCCGAACTCATTCTCTCAAGCTTCGTAGACCAAAGGCCCTGTTTTAGTAAACTAAAATTGATTTATTAAAACAAAGGTGATCCGATCACACCTAATAAAAGATCGGTGGCGACTCCCATTTTAATTTTCACTTTCAAACAAAGTCGATCCCCATTTTCAAAAGAATGGTTTCGACAGCTTGGCGACTCCGCTGGGGACCTCGAGAGTCGAGCCTTAAATTGATTATTTTTTGTCTTTTGTCAAAAATTGAAAATCGGTTTTAAATTTACTACATTTCATGTTGTCTGTTATTTTCGCGACTCTCTTCATAATATGCTTGCTTTAAGTGGTTTAATTCTTTGAGGGATCTTAGCATATCGCATTGCATTATTGGTCAATTTTACCCTCTTAAGTGGAAGTGAAAAACTACTCCTTCGTGAGGTTTTCACCTCCGTATACGATAGTGGATCGCTTTCGGGATACATCCGTACCTGCGTCTTCGTGAGGTTTTCACCTTCGTATAGCCATAGGGAAATGTATTCCACTGAATCGAACTCGGTCTGTATGAAACTATAAAGGGTGAGGATCGAGGAATCTGCTAATTCAGGTACCTTTACTTTAGAACCAAACTACATGTAATGAGCCATAGGAGCCTACCCTAGGTAGAACCACACCGAACCCTAGTGGTTACCTGATTAGGTGCTTATTTACTCCTTATTTGCTTTGAATTCTATTCTTTGTATATAATACTGACTTGTTTTATTTTGATTATTTTCGCATGACATTTCATCATAAAAGGGTGTTGATTTACGTTCGGTTACTAATTAGAAGAGTTTAGCATGGAAAAGGATTTCTTGATAGAGTGGAGGATAATGCGGCCGTCCGAGTGTGGTCTGAGAGAACGCAACAGGAGAAAGGAGATAGTTTGATCGAGGGATATGAATCAGAGTTATGGGATTTCACTCGCATCAGTGTGACTCAGAACGACCTGCAAGAGTTAAAGGATATATGGAATAGTTGGAATGGTGAAGTCAAACAACTCTTTTACTGTAACTACGATGACTTACCCTATTTGCTCGATGTAAAAGTGGACAAGTACTTGTTTCGGGCCCTCGCGCAATTTTGGAATCCCGCTTACAGTTGCTTCACTTTCAGAGGAGTTGATTTAGTACCTACGGTAGAGGAATACATGGCGTTACTTAATTGCTCGAAGATTCAGGCTGATAGGGCTTATTCAAGACCTGTCAGCGTCTCTCCCTTTTTGAAGAAATTGATGAATATCACAGGGATGAGCGAGCAATGGGTTACGGCCCGCATCAAGCAAAAAGGGGATAGTAAATGTATTCCTTGAAGGAATTTGAGGGACTTGATCCTTGCACACCCAGATTTAAAGAAAAAGGTTGATGTTTTTGCCTTAAGCATCTATGGTTTGATCGTCTTTCCTAAAGCACTTGGACACATAGATGAAGCCGTCTCAGATTTATTCGATTGACTTGATAAAGGTACCACACCCGTCCCGGCAATCCTAGCAGAAACTTTTTGATCCTTGAATGCATGCCGGAGAGCGGGCGAAGGAAGATTTATTGGTTGCGCACAACTTCTTTTAGCTTGGTTCCATAGTCATTTTTGGAAGGTGGAGAAGGTCTCATATCGGGTATTCTCTAAGGATTATTCCCTATTAAGAGAATTAGTAGCCACATCGAGGCGGGACGACATCTCCGAAGAGAGGTGGATAACTATTCTCCAAAATTTACGGGCCGAAGACGTTGAATGGAGGGCTCTATGGTTGATTCCTGACGAGATCTTATATAGGTGCGGTGATTTTGACTAGGTCCCTCTGGCTGGAATATGGAGAGCCGTTGGATACGCTCTACTGATAGTGTTAAAGCAGTATCGATCAGGGCAGTTTATACCGGCGACACAAGGGTTGACACAATGTAAGTTCCCCTATAAAGACAACAATTATAAGAAGAGGGTTCGCGAGATATCAGATGTATGGAACCAAACTCGAAGAATGAAAGGATTCACCGCAGGCCCGATGACGACCCCCGAGTATGAATGGTGGTGGGGTAGGAGAGTCAACGACAACATCCCTAGGCAGAATCAAGGGAACACTCAACAGATAGAGGAGCATTTACGGGTCATCCCATTCGAGTTAGAGATCATTAAGCAAGATTTTGAGAAAAGAAACTCGGAGTTGGGGAAGAAGATAGAGCAGCTAGAAGAAGATAAAATGAAGTTGGGGTTAGACGTCCACAAGCTAGAGGCCGAGAAGTTAAGGAAAGGAAAGAACAAGGCCGAGGAAGATATAGATAGTTTGAAAACCGATTACAAGAAGCTTCGTATAACGATAAAAACTGCCGAATTAGGTAAAACGTCGGAACAATGGCGTCAAGAGATTAAAGAGGAAAAGACTAGAGCCGACCATTGGGAGAAAAGGTTTCAAGATGCCCGAGTACGAGAGGACACTCTGAAGAAGAGTTTGTTAGAAACCCAAAACGAAAAGGAGAAGTTACGAGCTCGGGTGGCTGAATTGGAAATATTATTTCAGCAACATCGTAGCCATAATTCGATAATTAAACTGAA
This sequence comes from Gossypium hirsutum, assembly GCF_007990345.1. NCBI lineage: Eukaryota > Viridiplantae > Streptophyta > Magnoliopsida > Malvales > Malvaceae > Gossypium > Gossypium hirsutum. The sequence continues at coordinate 72,459,659 of NC_053432.1, forward strand.
GGCTAGTCTGAGCAGGATCGAAGAGTTGAAAGGGAAAATAGAAGAACTCTAGACCACACTGCGAGATAGCAAAAGTCGAGTGGAACTTCTTGAGACAAACAACGACCATTACAGAGAACAGCTTCACCACTCTCAAAATCAGATTAGAGATAGAGACTATGTCATGGGCGAAGCTATAGCTCAGGTTCGGGAGGTAGCTGATCACTTGCAAACCTTGGCAGTTCAGGCTGATATATTGAGTTTGAAGTATGAGTCAGAATCAAACCGAGGCTGAAGCTTAGCTTGGCTTCTTAGGAAAGTTAAGACTTTGGGCATTAGGGCGAAGTTGTAACACCCCTTACCCGAGACCGTTTCCGGAGTCGAGCACGAGGCATTACTTAGCTTATCTTACCAATTCGGAGCATAAAAACTAGGTTTGAAAATTTATTTCATTATTCACAGCAAATCTGTCCAATCGCGCAGCAGTTACTAAATTAATTATAACTTGAGCTACAGAACTCGAAATTTAATTCCGTAAATTTTCCCTGAAACTAGACTCATATATCTACTCACCATAAAATTTTTAGAATTTTTGGTTCAGCAAATTAGTACATTTTATTAGTTAAAGTCTCCCCTGTTTCACCACCTGACTGCCCTGACCTCTAGTCACTAAAAATAAGTTTTCTCACTGTAGGATTTTCATATGAAGTTCTTACTTGTTTCTACAGAAAATAGACTCATTAAGAAATCTAAGCATGTAAATTTCAACTCATAACAATTTTTGTACAATTTGTAATTATTTTCTAAACTCAGAACAGGGGACTCCAAAAACAGTTCTGACCCTATCTTACTAAAATTCACATATCTTAAAATATAAATTTCCTTTTTCTACACCATTATTTTTCCATGAAAATAGACTCAACAAGCTTTAATTCCATATATCTTTCACCCTCTAATTCATTTTATACTATCTTAGGTGATTTTTCAAATTCACGTCACTGTGCTGCCTGAATTCTGTTTCTTTGCAAAATTTTATCCTTTCATGATTTCCATGCATAATTTATCACCTAATCTTTCATAACAACAAACACCTTCATCCTTAATCATTTTAATAACCATACATCATCAAATACTTACACATCACTCATTAGCAAAATCATCATTACAAACATACAAAATAACTAAATCCCTATACATGCCATAACTCAAACGTGTTTCGATATAAAATACCGAGCAGTTGTAGTTGATAGTGTGGACGATCTCCGACTTCTTTAGGATCCTTGAAGTAGCTTTGCAATACTATAAGAGAAAGAGAAATAAAAGAAGTAAGCATAAAGCTTAGTAAGTTTACTAGCAAATAAATAACAATATTTAACTTAAATAATTAAACTCAATGTCTATATCTCTAGTTTACTCTTTAGTTAATCTCATACTAGTTCTCTTACTTGTTTACTTAGAATACTTGTGTGCATAACTTACTCAATCCTTGCTGCATCGTTGAACATCAATTGATAGTATAATAAGTTCTTAAGTCTTACAACTTACCTGAGCTTGCCATTTATGCTTTAAACTGAACTTTCATGAACATGATTCGTTTACAAGCCCGTTGAGCTACATTGGAATAATAAGGATACTCGGGTCTCTTCTGATAATAACATGCCAAAGCCATGTCCCAGACATGGTCTTACATGGGATGTTCTCGTGATGGTGCCCATGCCATGTCCCAGACATGGTCTTATAGGGGACCTCTCATCTCGGTGCCAACGCCATGTCCCAGACATGGTCTTACATGGGACCTCTCGTCTCGGTGCCCATGCCATGTCCCAGACATGGTCTTACAGGGGACCTCTCATGATCTTAAGGATGCCAATGCCATGTCCCAGACATGGTCTTACATGGGATCTCTTTACCCAAATGTCATGACATTCGTATCCAGTACCATCCTTATGTATCAACGGGACTTTTAAATTTTAATTCTCTATCATTTCATGCTTGGATCATCATCAAATAAATTCATAAAATAAATTCATAATTGCTGGAAATTAACAGCATTAATAATAGATATTGAAATATTGCATTTATTTACCGTAAACTTACCTCGGTACCAATTATAGCCAAATTCACCAACTTAGTCTTCAACTTTATTCTTCCCTTTGTCTAACCTCGAGTTTCGTACTTCTTGATTATGGAGCTTGGAAGCTTGAAAACCCTAACTATGGCTTCCCCCCTTGCTGATTTCGTTCATATGAAGAAGATGATGATTTTTGCCATCTTTTTCCCTTTTAATTCATTTTAATTACTAGATTACCAAATTGCCCCTAACTTAAAAATTTTCTATTTCACTTATCTCATGTCCATTTTTGTCTACCAAGTTACCAATGGTATAATTACCATATAAGGACCTCCAATTTAAAGTTTCATAACAATTGGACACCTCTAACATGTAGAACTCAACTTTTGCACTTTTTACAATTTAGTCCTTTTGACTAAATTGAGTGCCCAAACGTCGAAATTTTCGAACGAAATTTTCAAAAAATCATTTTGTGAAATTGTAGACCATAAAAATAAAAGAAAAATAAAATTTTTCTCATCGGATTTGTGGTTCCGAAACCACTGTTCCGATAACCTCAAATTTGGGCCATTACAGAAGTCGTATATGTAATCATCCGTTCTATGTAAAGAAAATTTTCTTCTAGTAAAGTTCTTCTAATGAAATTGAATTGGAATCAACACCTCTTTTTGCATTCATTCATTGCATGTACATATCCCATAATTATTCGCTAAGGTTAAAATATACAATTTGCAGTTGTAATACCACAAGACTAGAACCACATCATTCGTATAGAACGCGCCGACAAGCTAAAGTAATGGAGGCCGAATTCAACGAAAGGATTGAGAGGATGGAAATAATTCAAATGGAATTACAAGAGCAACTGACTAAGTCACAGCAAGAAACGAGGGATTTTATAGTAAGATCTCGAGAGGAATCACTTGAACAAAAGGATCAAATGGCTAGAATGATGGAGATGATGTCAGTTTTGGTCAAAGGAAAAGGACCAATGCAGAACCTCGACAGTATGGAACCTCAATCAAGAATTAATCATGACCAGGATCCACTCTATCCCCCAGGATCTACTCCACCACATGCCCACGTAGCATAAAGAGGGTATACTCAAGGGGAATCCACAGGCTTGGAACAACGACCTATGCCATTTGCTCATCTAGGGTAAGGAACATTTATGTCAAATCCCGGAGCAACCCCTGCCAATCCTGTTGTTCCAGATTTAGATGATCTAGTCGAAATAGCCAAGTTGAAAATAGATGATCACGAGGCTCAAGAGAGGTATAGGAGCTTGGAGGAAAGACTTAAGGCAATAGAAGGCACTGAAGTCTTCTCTGCACTAGGTGCTAAAGAACTCAGTTTGGTACCTGACCTAATCCTGCCTCCGAAGTTCAAGGTGCCTGATTTCGAAAAGTACGATGGGACAAGATGTCCAAAGCACATCTTGTCATGTTTTGCCGAAAAATGATCGGTTACGTAAACGAAGATAAGCTACTTGTACATTGTTTTCAAGATAGTCTTGTAGGATCGGCTCTTCGGTGGTACAACCAGCTCAGTAAGGAAAGGATCCGATCTTGGAAAGACTTGGCGTCGGCATTCTGTGAGCAGTACAAGCATGTATCAGATATGGTGCCTGATCGGATGACTTTACAAATGATGGAGAAAAAGCCGTCAGAAACTTTTAGACAGTATACGCAGAGATAGAGGGACGTCTCAGCCCAAGTGGAACCCCCACTAACGAAAATCGAGATAACCGTCCTTTTTATCAACACCTTAAAGACGCCGTTTTATGACAAACTAGTGGGAAGCTCTACGAAAGACTTCGCGGATATTGTAATATCCGGTGAGCTTATAGAGAAAGCCGTCAAGAGCGGTAGAATGGAAGGTCAGGAAAGTTCAAGAAGGGTAGCGCCCATGAAGAAAGAACCAGAAACCCACATGGTGGGAATGAGAAGCTGTTATACCCCTAATCCGTATCCAAACCAACCCTAACCTCAAAATTACCCACCTCCGAATTTTTATTATCCTCCTCAAACCCCTTACTACCAAACACCGCCTCCTTACTCTTCTTACCCCGTTTACACCACAAGTAACTCGAGATCAACCGCCACATTCCCACAAAATACAATACCCGCCCAAGGTCAATCTAAAAACGAATAGAGGCCAGCAAAACCCAATTCCAAGATACCACAATTTACCCCTATTTCTGTGTCATATGGGGAACTGTACCCAAAACTTTTGGAGAAGCAATTGATATCCCCACATTATATGGCACCCTTGAGGCCCCCATACCGAAATGGCACGACCCAAACGCTAGTTGTGCATACCATGCGGGAAACCAGAGACATTCCACGGAAAATTTCCTAGCCTTTAAGAGGAGAGTTCAATGACTAATTGATGCGGGTATCCTACGATTCGATAGTGCTACTAATGCAACTGAGAACCCGTTCCCTAACCATACTGAAGGGAATGTGAGCACAGTGGGGAAAGAAGATGAATGGCAAGTCAGAAGATGTGTTTCAGAAATAAGGACGCATCTGCAGAAAATCTGGGAGGCACTAATTAAGAATGGATTGCTCTGTCGCCCTGACGATAATTTCAGAAAAGAATTTCAGGTTTTTTGTGATTTTCATGGAATTGTAGGGCACGACATTCAATCATGTGAGGAATTTAAAAAGTTACTGCAAGACCAGATAGATAATAAGGAGATTGAGATCATTAATGAAGGAGAGGCCAATGAGAAATAAGTATGTGCCTCTGACAATCAATCGTCAGGTTTTCCGTATAGCGCCGATCGACCATTCGTAATTTATTACGATGGAAGGAAGGAGCCGGTGAAACCAAAAATGATAATTGAAGTACCGTCTCCTTTCCTTTACAAGGACAATAAAGCAGTACAATGGGAATATGACGTTAATATCGTCACAACTGAAGATGAAAAACCCAAAGCCATGACTGGAAGCGTCGGGGAAGTAGGTCATTTCACTCGTAGTGAAAGATGTTATTCGAAGGAGGTGAAGAAGAACAGTGACTTGAAACAGAAAGAAAAAGCACCGATGCACGTGACCGAAGATGAGCATGAAACTGTGCCTGAACAAGAAGCTAAAAAGCCTGTGGACGAGGAGGAAGCACAGGAATTCTTAAAATTTATCAAGCACAGTGAGTACAATGTGGTAGAACAATTGAGTAAGCAGCCAGCGCGAATCTCGGTATTATCTCTGCTGTTGAATTTAGAACCACACCGAAACGCTCTGCTGAAAGTGTTAAATCAAGCTTATGTAGCAAACAATGTATCCGTTGAAAAACTGGATAGATGGATGAACAACTTGAATGCAGATAATTTCATTTCTTTTAGTGATGATGAAATACCGCCCAATAGTAGAGGCTCAGTGAAAGCATTGCATATCACAACCCGTTGTAAGGGCTATATAATACCGAACGTGCTCATCGACAATGGATCGACACTCAATGTCATGCCTTTGGCCACACTTTCTAGAATTCCGATGGATTTGTCCTATCTAAGGCCCTGCCATTCTACAGTAAGGGCATTCGATGGAACAAGACGAGAAGTTATGAGAAAAATTAAGATCCCTCTAGAAGTGGGTCCCTACATATACGATGTTGAGTTTCAAGTCATGGACATTACACCATCATACAATTGTCTCTTGGGAAGACCTTGGATCCATTCTGTTGGAGCAGTCCCATCATCCCTCAATCAAAAGGTGAAATTTATTATGGATGGTTGTTTGGTCACTATCGAGGGAGAAGAAGACATTGTCGCATCTATCTTTGCTGATGCGCCATACCTTGAAGTAAGCAAAGACGCAGTAGAATGTTCCTTCCGATCCCTTCAATTTGTCAATGCCACATTCATCGCTGAAGGTAACAAAATTCCCGAGCCAAAACTGTCGAGAAATACCAGGATGGGTATCAAGTTGACTATACGAAGGGGAGCTCGAGCGAGAAGAGGTTTAGGGAGATATCTGCAAGGAATAGTTAGAGCTCTAAGGTCAGTACACCACAAGGCCCGATACGGTTTAGGTTTCCAGCCGAACATGCGTCAAAGAAGAAGGCAGTGGAAGAAAGATCAGGAAAGAAGGATCGCGAGAACCTTAAACTGAGAACCAGAATAGGAGCCTATGGAATTCCCTATTTTGTCAAAAACATTTATGTCTGCGGGAATGATATACCCGGGGCGGGATAATGCACAAGGCACAATGTTAATAATCGAAAAGGGTTTTCAGAATATCAGTATAAACGTCATTGACAAAGGAGCTAACATAAGTAAAGACGTCTTAAAGATACGTCCTTATCCCCTGGGTTTCAGGTTAAACAATTAGACTGCCAAGGATCTTCTTGTAGTTTATAAGTCTTCAGAGTAATGCTCAAACGTTAACATTCTGTTATGTCCTTAGATATAATAGAATTCTTTTGTAAGAGCCTGCATTCGCTCTTTATCATTCAAATGAATATCAATGAAGATGCATGTTGTCATAATCTTTCACATTATCACTAATTTCATAATCATTTTCTCATTTCATAGCCAATCCTTACATTTGCCTTATGCCATGCCATAACATTTCGTTTGTTGGTTCCAATACTTGGATGCCCCTCTATAGTTTCCTTTTCCATTCAACTTTCAGGTGCTCAGATGTCAACAGCATGAACAAACCCGTTACGAGTCCTGAAATCGATTTTGAGAAGGTTGTTTGTTTAGGAGAATTCGAAGCCAAAGAAAATGCTGAAGACTATGTCTCATCTCCTGACTTGCTAAGAATGGTGGAACAAGAGGATAAACAGATTTTGCCTCATCAAGAATCTGTTGAAACAATAAATCTGGGAACTGAAGAAAGGAAGCAAGAAGTGAAGATTGGGACTTCTATTTCAGGGGGCACCAGGCATAATTTGATTGCTTTTCTCCGCGAGTACAAAGATGTATTCGCATGGTCATATCAAGACATGCCAGGATTGGATGAAGATGTAGCGGTCCATAAGCTCCCATTAAAGCCAGAATGCAAGCCCATTCAACAAAAGCTAAGACGGATGAGACCTGAGATGTTGTTGAAAATAAGAGAAGAAGTTAAGAAGCAATTTGATGCTGGCTTTCTACAAGCCTCTAAATATCCAGAGTGGGTGGCTAACATAGTCCTGGTACCAAAAAAAGACGGCAAAGTACAAATATGTGTGGATTATCGTGACCTGAATTGAGCAAGTCTTAAAGATAATTTTCCCTTACCGCACATTGATACATTGGTGGATAACACGGTAAAACATTCGTTATTTTCCTTCATGGATGGATTCTCGGGGTACAATCAGATCAAAATGGCCCCGGAAGATATGGAGAAAACTACCTTCATAACGATGTGGGGAACGTTCTGCTACAAAGTAATGCCATTTGGGTTAAAGAATACTGGGGAAACATATCAGAGGGCTATGGTGACGCTATTCCATGACATGATGCATAAAGAAATAGAGATCTATGTTGACGATATGATTGCCAAGTCCCGAGGCGAAGAAGAGCATGTAGTGAACCTCAAAAAGTTGTTCGGAAGGCTGAAAAAGTTTCAGCTAAAGCTTAATCCAGCCAAATGTACGTTTGGGGTTACCTTGGGAAAGTTGCTAGGCTTCATTGTCAATGAAAGAGGTATCGAGGTTGATCCAGATAAAATAAAAGCCATTCAAGAGTTATCACCTCCGCGCACGCAAAAGGAAGTCAAAGGATTTTTAGGGAGGTTAAACTACATCGCTCGATTCATCGCTTAACTTACCAACCAATGCGACCCAATCTTTCGGCTTCTTCGAAAACATAACCCGAGAGAATGGAATGAGGAATGCCAAGTAGCCTTTGATAAGATAATACAATATTTGTCTAGTCCTCTAGTGCTAGTACCGCCAACTCCAGGAAGACCATTGATATTGTATTTGACTGTGTTTGAAAATTCAATGGGCTGCATTCTGGGGCAACACGACGAGTCAGGAAAGAAAGAAAAGGCGATCTACTACCTCAGCAAAAAGTTCACTGAATATGAGGCAAAGTATCCGTCCATTGAAAAATACTGTTGTGCTCTAGTTTGGGTAGCTCGGAGACTCAGGCAATATATGTTGTATCATACGACATGGATAATCTCAAAGTTGAATCCAATAAAATACATGATGGAATCACCGGCACTCTCAAGAAGAATAGCACGATGGCAGATCCTCCTATCAGAATACGACATTGCCTATGTAAGCAGAAGTCGATAAAGGGGAGCGCAATAGTTGACTTCTTAGCAACCCGAACAATGGATGAATATGAGCCATTGAGATTTGATTTTCCGAATGAAGATTTGATGTGTATTACAGAAAAAGAGGGCGAGTCATCAAAAAAGAAGTCATGGAAGATGAGCTTTGATGGTGCACCGAACGCATTGGGGCATGGGATTGGAGCAGTCTTAGTATCGCCAGAAGGGAACCATTACCCACTCACTGCCAGGCTAAATTTCTTCTGTACCAATAACATAACGGAATATGAGGCATGTATCATGGGACTTCGTGCAGCTATTGAACGAAACGTCAAAACTTTAGAGGTATACGGAGACTCAGCCTTGGTGATTTACCAAATCCGTGGAGATTGGGAAGTGAGAAATTCGAAACTGGTTAAATACATTGATCTAGTGGCAGAGTTGATTAAAGAATTCGAAGAAATAACTTTTAATTACCTCCCACGAGAAGAAAACCAATTGGCTGATGCCTTGGCCACTTTGGCTTCAATGTTCAAAGCAAACAGAGAAACAGAAATAATGTCTCTTCAAATGAGCATATATGAAGTCCCTGTACATTGTTTCAGCATTGAAAAAGAACCAGATGGACGACCATGGTTCCATGATGTCTTAGAATATGTCAAGAATCAAAGGTATCCTGAACAAGCAAATGAGAACGACAAAAGGACAATTAGAAGAATGGCAGCTGGATTCGTTCTTGATGGGGATATCCTGTACAAAAGAGGAAAAGATCAGGTACTCTTGAGATGCGTAGATGCTGTTGAAGCCAGAAAAATACTTGAAGATGTCCACGAGGGAATTTGTGGGACACATGCCAATGGCTTCACTATGGCCAGGAAGATTATGATACTCGGTTACTACTGGCTGACGATGGAAAGCGACTGCATTAGTTTTGCAAGAAAATGCACAAATGTCAATTTATGGCGATAAGATTCATGTAGCCCCTTCGCCCCTTCATGTCATGGCTTCTCCATTGCCCTTTTCTATGTGGGGCATGGATGTTATAGGGCCAATTTCCCCAAAAGCTTCTAATGGACACCAGTTCATTTTTGTGGTTATTGATTACTTCACAAAATGGATAGAAGCTGCTTCGTTTGCCAATGTGACAAAGACTGCAGCTTGCAGATTTTTGAAAAAGGAAATCATTTGTCGATATGGTTTGCCTGAAAGAATCATTTCAGATAACGCTTTGAATCTGAACAACAAGATGATGAAGGAAGTGTGTGAGCAATTTCAAATAAAACATCATAACTCATCGCCCTATCGCCCGAAAATGAACGGATCTGTTGAAGCGGCCAACAAGAATATTAAGAAGATTATTGGGAAAATGACCGAGACATATAAAGACTGGCACGAGAAGCTACCATTTGCTTTGTATGCATATCGCACATCTGTACGAACATCTACGGGAGCAACTCCTTTCTCTCTGGTCTATGGAATGGAGGCTGTGCTACCCATCGAAGTTGAAATCCCCTCTTTACGAGTCTTAATGGAGTCGAAACTAGAGGAAGCAGAATGGGTTCGAGCTCGATATGACCAGTTAAACCTCATCGAAGAAAAATGTTTAAAGGCAATTTGTCACGGACAGATGTACCAGAAGAGAATAATCGCGGCCCATGACAAGAAAGTACGGCCAAGAGAATTCCACGAAGGAGAACTCGTACTGAGAAAGATTCTCCCAATACAGAAGGACTTAAGAGGAAAATGGACACCAAATTGGGAAGGACCATACATCGTAAAGAAGGCATTCTCAGGCGAAGCTTTGATTCTCACTGAGATGGATGGGAAGGAGTTACCGAATCCAGTGAACTCAGATGCTGTGAAGAAATATTATGCCTAAAAAGAAAAAGAAAAAAAAGATCGGGGTGAAAACCCAAAAAGGGCATCTTGATTAACACAAAAGATTAGGATGAAAACCCGAAAGGGCATTCTAATGAAGCAAACCCGGGCTTAAAGAGCAAGGCGGTTGAACGGTGGGTTAAACAGCGAGACTACAGTATTTGAAGCATTTTTCAGTAGCTCGAAATCCTCTACAGAAGCCATGCTCGAAAAGATTCTTGATAAGAAACGTGGAAGAGCTCGTGTGTTGAATATCTAGAGCATCTGTATCCATTGAATACGATCCCTTTTCTCTTTATGACATTTTTTCATTATCATTGGTTAATTTTCTTTGTTTGCCAGGTTTGAAATAAATAAATGCGAGGTATCCTTTTGTCCCTACCTGACCATTTTCATGCATCTCATTATGTCGTTTATTTTCATGATAAATAGTGAAATGACATACTCTAAACAAAAGAAATGTTAAGCACTACCTGGATAAGAACTTGATAAGTACAAGAGCCTCAAAGCAAGGACAAAGTTCAACCAGGGGCAAGAGAGCGATAACTGAGAAACACAGATTGTTCGTGAAGCCTGAGGACGGGTACAGGGCCTAAAGAGAAAGTCAAAAGCCGAAGTAATGAATACATGTCATCGCAAAAGTCATGACGAAAAAGGACATACGACAAACATGCCTAAAGCTCATAGCATAATCATGTAGGCATAAAATCATTCAAGACAAACATGTGCATATCATGATAACGTCATGCATGACATATACAGATACTCCAGTGGAGCGAGAAAATGTGATAATAGTTGTACTGAATCAAAGGAAAAGACACCTGAGTTCCACCAGATAACAGGTTTTGGTATTTTGATATTTTTATTTCTATTTTCAAAATTCAACTCATATTACGAGAAATGAGTTGAGCCTCAAGACAAGTTGAGGTAATTTTTATTTCTATTTTCAAAATTCAACTCATATTGCGAGAAATGAGTTGAGCCTCAAGACACGTTGAGGTAATTTCAATTTTTATTTTCAAAATTCAACTCAGATTGCGAGAAATGAGTTGAGCCTTAAGACATGCTGAGGTATTTTGAATTTCTGTTTTTCAAAAACAACAATCGACTCATATTGCGAGAAGTGAGTTGAGCCTCAGGACACGCTGAGGTAATTTCAATTTCTGTTTTCAAAATTCAACTCATATTGCGAGTAATGAGTTGAACCTCAAGACACGTTGAGGTATTTTCAATTTATGTTTTCAAAAATCAACTCATATTGCGAGAGATGAGTTGAGCCTCGGTTCACATGCTGAGGTATTTTCAATTTCTATCTTTCAAAAAAAAAAATCAACTCATAATGCGAGAGGTGAGTTAAGCCTCAGGGCATGCTGAGGTATTGGCAATTTTTGTTTCTTAATTTATGTTTCAAAATTCAACTCATATTGCGAGAAATGAGTTGAGCCTCAAGACACGTTGAGGTAATTTCAATTTCTATTTTCAAAAAAATCAACTCATATTGCAAGAAATGAGTTGAGCCTCAAGACATGCTGAGGTATTTTCAATTTTTGTCTTTCAAAAAAATCAACTCATTGCGAGAGGGGAGTTGAGCCTCAGGACGCGCTGAGGTAATTTCAATTTCTGTTTTTCAAAAATCAACTCATATTGCGAGAGGTGAGTTGAGCGTCAAGGCACGCTGAGGTATTTTCAATTTCTGCTTTCCAATTTCTGCCTTTCAAAAAAAAAAGAAAGAAAGAAAATCAACTCATATTGCGAGAGGTGAGTTGAGCCTCAGGACACGCTGAGGTAATTTCAATTCCTGTTTATCAAAATCAACTCATATTGCGAGAGGTGAGCTGAGCCTCGGGTCACATGTTGAGGTATTTTCAAAGTATGCTTTTTCAATTTATTTTTGTCAAAAAAAAATCAACTCATATCGTGAAAGGATCACATGCCGAGTAAAGAATAAAGATTGGAGCTGATTGAAGACACCAGAACTTGTCTCCCTAAAGTTGCAGCGGAGTTAATCGAGGACATCAGATCTTGTCTTTCTGAAGTCGCAGAAGAAAAGACTACAAACCTTACCTCATTGAAGTGATAGAAGAACAGATTGAAGTTGTAGATCTCACCTTCCTGAAGATACAGTGAAGCAAATCAAAGCTACAAATTTTATATCCTTGAAGTTACATTGGAATAGTTTAAAGCTATAAGGCATATATCAAAAGATGCAATAGATTGAACCAAAGCTACAAGATAGGGTGGACTGAAAAGAGACTACATGAACAAGAGAAGAACCAAAGAAGTCAAGACTCGACGAGATTAGGCAAAATTGGCCTTTCTTTGTGTCTTTGCTCTATTCCCGTTATACGACAATGAGCAAAGAGAGGCAGCTGTTATAGGCCAATTTTGGGCCTATTTACATTAAACCCCATAAGCCCATTTACATTACAATATCTGGAGCCCAATAAGATAAACCCAATTACCTACTTACCCCTTTTAACTACCCAAACCCGAATGGCCCATTTACACCCAAATCCCTTGACCCATTTACAACTATTACCCCTAACCCTAAGCTAGCCCAACCGAAACCCTAGTCCCTAAATTCGGCTGACTCAGCCACTTGCCTCTCCCCAATCTCCCATGTTGTCTGCCACCAGCACCATCACACACTCCCACCGCACCTACAAAGACAGAGGAAGGAAGGAAGCACGCAACAATAGTAAAAAATAATAGAAAAAGAACTTGTAAAGGCTATAAAAGCCGAAATGAGATCAATGTATAGAGGGGGGCTGTTTTGAGAAATAAAAATATCAGATCTTTGAAATAAAAGCCAAACAATGTGTTAGTACACAAAAATAAACAAAGCAGTGCAAAGAAAAAGAGTCAAAAACGCCAAAACAGTAGCCAAAACCTTAAGGTGATTTTCCTTTTTTTAAATCGGTTTCTTTTACTCCTTTCTCGTTTACTCAATCACATATACATATATATATATACATATATTATTAAGCAAAAAAAATAAAAAAATTTACCTTTTTCGGCCACCGTGGACGGTGTCCAGCGGTGGCGACCGGCGACGGTCCGGCGATCAGACCTGTGATCGGTCCATGGCCGGAAGTCCTCCTCCCTCTCCCTTCTCTCTTTCTTCTCTCCCTTTTTTTTTCTTTCTCTCCTCACCAAATGATTTTTTTGTTAATTTTGGCCTTTATATAGCCTCCCAAAACGACGTCGTTTTGGGGGTTGCCATTTAACCCCAAAACGACGTCATTTTGATGCGACCCGGTCCGACCCGACCCGACCCGCCTCAGGATCTGCGTGTTTTTGGAAAAGGGAAAATTTGCGTGTACGATCCTTCTGCGTTTTCAAGCTTTTGCAATCAAGTTTTTTTTATTTTAAAATTTGCCTCATGAAGTTGTTGCGCTTTTCAATTTAGTCCCCACTGATATATTATGTTTTGATGGGAAGGAATATTTGTTATTTTAGTCCTCCCAAGTTATGCGCGTGTAGCATTTTGATCCTTTTTCTTTATTTCTCTTTAAAATTACGCCAAAACTTTGTTTTTGTTCAAAATTTAGTCTTTTTTTAGATTTTAGTTTATTTTCGTATTATCTTTGTTATTTTATTTCATTTTAAATAGTATTCAATTATCGTTATTATTATATTAGTTTATATTTTATTTACATACGTATATGTATTTATATCTACATAGTATTTTTAAATTATTTTATTTTAATATTATTATATTATGTTTAGTTTTTTTGAATTTCTATATTATTATTATTATTGTTACTTATTATTATTACTGTTATGTACATATTATTTATACTATACTTAATATTATTATTATTATTACATTTACTATTATTATTTATAAATATTAGTGTATATTTTTATTATATATGTTTATATATACTCTTTATGTATGGTATTTTTTAACATTATTATATTTACTATTATATTTATATATCTAATATATTTTATTTTATTTTCCTTACCTCATTATTACGTCATACTTTCTTTTGTATTTTTACTATTATTGCTATTATTGTTGTTATTATTATTATTATTATTATTATATTTATATAATATTATTAATAGGTACTTTTAACATTATTGTTTCTAATATGTAAATGCTATGTAAATACTTTTAATACCATATTATGTATGTATGTATTATTATATCTATTTTTATCCCTATTATATTGTTAATACTAGTATATATATTTTATTATACGAGTATATATATACTTTTATACATAGTATTATTTTCATATATCATTATATTTGTTACTATACCTATTATTTTCACTGTCATCATTTATTATTTTATTTTAATATTATTATGTATATATTTTTCATATACGTTATGTACATACATTTTTCAATATTTATTTTATATATATATGTATATATTATATATATTTTAACATTACTAGTTATATATTTTTACTATCTTATGTGTATACTTCAAACACTATATATAGTATATTTCTAACACTATTACTATTTATATATATATTTTACGTACATACTCTCAATATCTTTATTATGTATATATTCATTGTTTTTATTTCACGTTGGATGCTATTATTACGTTTAATATATCGCATGCATTGTTATTGTTTTAATATTTTTGTCATATTTATTATTTGTTTCAATGTATTTCCAACTCGTTTATTTTTTGTCTCCCGCCCATTTTATATCATTCTGTTGTTCATTACTTTAAAGATTTTTATTCATGTTTTTACTAATTTCAATAAATAACGCAATATTTCGCATTCTGGAACGTCGAAGAATTGTGCCCTAACTTACGGGGTTTCGGTTCTCTTGTTGGTTCTAAATAGCTAAATATCCTTTTGAGTTTTGAAATACACGGATTTCCAATATAAATTAAAAGACGACCTTGTGCTCGGGAATTCATGGTATTGTGTCCTAACTTACGGGATGTGATACTCCAATATCTCGAGATAAGGAAATCGTTAAACAAATCGATTTAAGCCAATTCAAGAATTTTAAAATCAATATTAATAGAAAAGATCGTATTTCAAGTCCCTTCCCGATTTTTAATTTTCGACATTAAGACACTAACTAATCAATTCGGTACCAATTTTTGGGCGTGTCGAGGGTGCTAATCCTTCCTCGCACGTAACTGACTCCCGAACTCATTCTCTCAAGTTTCGTAGACCAAAGGCCCTATTTTAGTAAACTAAAATTGATTTATTAAAACAAAGGTGATCCGATCACACCTAATAAAAGATCGGTGGTGACTCCCATTTTAATTTTCACTTTCAAACAAAGTCGATCCCCGTTTTCAAAAGAATGGTTTCGACAATTATCTTTCTTGCTAAATGACCATTTTGCCCCTCATGATCCTTCAAAATTCATCCATTGACTCATCACTCATTTTAGTAAAATTATGATTTAACCCCTTAGACTTTTTCCACTTATTCAATTTGGTCCTAATTCATCCAATTTCCTTAGTTTTAGATCCTTCCACCCTTAAAATATTTTCACTATTGGTCCTTCAACTTTTTTTACATTTACACTTTAACCCCTAAAATTTTGAGTATTTACTCTTGGGCCACAAAACTTTTCTCACTTTTGTGATTTAGTCGTTTCTTGAATTAATATATCATAATGTACTTCCAAAACAGATTTTGTTGACATAACTCAAAATTCCCTTTTTTGTCACTTTATTTCCTTATTTTATTATATCAAGAACAAGATTTCACTTTCTTACTGTAGTAACTTTCGAGTGCCCACTTCCCTCGCATTGGAGCTATTGAGTGACAGTTGCCATATTTGAGTATTAGCAATTTATTTAACGATTTGAATGGGTCATGCTAATTATTTGGAGAATATTTAGCCCAACAATAAAGATTGTATTACTTGGAAAAATATTACTGAAAATTGGAGCGAATTAAATCATCTGATACAATCCTTTCCAACATAGACATTTGGATTGGATTGAAACTATATGAGATTAGTTGTCAAGAGTCCACGTTTGATCTATTCTCTATTATTATACTATACACAATTTGTTGTATTATTGTTTTAATGGGATTGTAATAAATCTTCCATGTTAGCAAGTCTCGAACAAAGATCTATTTAAAGGGGAGACTTGTATAGGTTTTTGTAGCGAGAGTTTTTAGCATTTTTCTTGTTCAAGTTAAGGAAGGTTTCTTAGAGCGCAAATTGTTAGTATTGTGGTTTTACTTGTTGAGTTCACAAGGTCAATTTAGTGGTGAGAGTATTATTCTTTAAGGTTCAAAAATAAAGAGAATCATCATAGGGTTCAAAATAAACAAAAAAAAAACATGAACAAAAGTTCATTTATTCAAAATCAATTCATTTACAACCCTACTTGAAGGTTGGGAAAAATTTTCATTTAACATTTGATTTTTTTAATTTTGATTATTGAGTTAAAAATTATTGTGGTTAATATATAAATATTATTCATAATTATAGTTTAATTTCATTATTAACATTATTAAACTTGCAATGATTTTGAACCTAATTACTCAAGTTGTTTGCAAATGATCAACTCCTCGACTCCCGTAGGTAACACGTGACCCTTTGTGGTAAACCTGTCTTCCACGTGCTAATTTGACATCCTCGTAAAGTTTATCTTATTCACTTACTACAAAAAGAATTATTTTTTTCTTTAAAAAAATTTGGTGCCATTGGATAGAAAATAATTATAATTAATTTATATAAACGAAATATTTTTTATAAAATTCAGACACATGGGCTCTTTTTTAAGTTTATATGATCATTTATTGATGAAAATTTTTATTATTAATAAATTATTTTCTTTTATTGAAAAAACAATTATCTTTTTACTTGGGTTAATATAATATTTGACAACAAAGTTTGGTTTTAATGTTCAATTTGATACTAAAACTTTTTTGCTCTAGTTTGGTATTGGAGTTTGGCTTCAATATTCAATCTGTTACCTTAATTTTTACAATTTAATACTTAAGCTTTTTTGTTATCTCAATTAAATATTTAAATTTGACTTCAATATTCAATTTACTTCAAAATAAAAAAATAGGGATCAATTTAATGTGTAAAGATTTTTTTTAAAACAACAAACTAACCATTTAACATCATAACTTTTAATCATACGATGATGAATTTGTATATTTATCAGGTAAAAAACCAAAATTTAGTTCAAAATAGGTAAAAGGGTACATAAGTTCTGAAATTTTAGCGAAAAATTCAATTAAGCCTTTTCATGCGAAAAATGACTTTAATTAAGTTCTCAAACTCTCAAATTATGTCAATTAAGTCATTTGACAAACTTTTTCTGTCTTTGACCGTTATGATGATGACATGGTGCTCTATGCTAGAGACAATTAATAGTGTGGCAGTGCTACATTAGCAAAAAATTTTAAAAGATTAATTTTTTTACTGGAATGAACTTGAACAACTATTTGTCCTAATTCATTTCATAATTAATTTTTTTTTAAAAATATAAAAAAATTACAAATTTTTAAAACATTATTAGAAAATTTAAAAATTAATAAAATATAAAAATTTCAAAAATAAAAATTATTTAAAAGTTAAGTCCAAAATGAATCTGGACAAATGATAGTTCAGATTCAGTTTTAATCTAGACAAATCCTTGTCCAGATTCACTCAAGACGATTTTACTAAATTATATAAAGTTTTAAAAATATTAAAAATTGTTTTTCTTTAGAAAATATGATTTGTGTGTCAATTTTTTGATATATTGGTACCTTTTAGGCCATATAAATAATAAAAAATATTTTAAAAAATAAATATATAAATAAAAATTAAATTTTATTAATCATACGTGTAAAGTTGTTCAAAAAAGAAGTGTGAGAATATATTTAATTATTTGAACCTTTTAGAATACACATGTAAGAAAATAATAGATACACATTTTTTAATCAGATATATTTTAATAAAAAATACTTTAATTATATGATTAATAAAATTAAAATTCATTTATATATTTATTTTCTAAAAAAATATTTTTATATAATTTAAAAGGTAACAATAAAATTAAAACATTGATAGACATCTCATTATTTTAGAAAAATATTTTTTTAATATTTTATAATTTTAAATTTTTGTTTTGAGTGTATCTGGATATTTCAAATGATGGTATATTTTTTTATTCATTTTAGACTTAACTTTTAATTGATATTTATTTTTTAAAAATTTATTTAATATTTTTATATATTTTAATAATGTTTTATAATTTTATAAATTTTTAAAGAAATGCAAGTCTGAAATGAATTTCAACAACCAATTGCTTAGATTCATTCTAATTATATAAATTTTAACACTATCACATCAGTGACATTAACGTGGATATCAACATTGTAATAGTGAAAAAAAATGTTGGGACTTGATTGAATGTAATTTTCAGAGTGGAACTTAATTGACTTATTTGAGCGAAGGGTTTATATAATATATCCCTTTATAAGAAGTGGGATATACACTACAGGTTCAGCCAACTTCAACTTAGCAGATAGGTGAAGTCTTCGGTTTTTGTCTTTTTGATGAGACAAAAAGTGGGCCATCATTTAATTAGCAGCCCTTTCTTTTTGGGTTGTTACAACTTGGATTTCTGAATTAGTGTTATCTACTTTTCATAATTGTCAATTATATTATGAAATTTAATAAGGTAGTTAGATGCTATGCATATAATTTAAGATGATATATATCTTTTCAAGTTTGATATGTATCTTAAATGTATCTTTTTATTATCGTGTCCCTCGTTAGCAATGTTCATGTGTTTTTCTTGTTAGAGATTAACATCTTACCTCGCAAGGTTGTAGATGACGTTGACGTTGCATACACATGGATTGTCATGAGGATGGCATACCAACATTTAATTATTTTTTTAAATTTTAAAATTCAAAAAAATTAAAATCATTAAAATTATTAAATAATTATAGAATTATAAAAAAATAATATTTTTAAATTTTAAAAATTAATTGAATATTGATGTGTCATCTATGTGGCAATCCACATGGATGCCATATTAGCAAAGTTAATAAATGTTAACTTTTTCATCCATTTTGGGTGATTAAAATATTTTTTTTTGTTTATAACGTTTGAAGGGCTAAAAATATCATTATGTTTACAAAAATTATAAAATTCCTTACTGATTAGATACAGCTTTTCCCAAATAATTTCTTTTTATTTCTAAACTTGGCTTGATTTTTCCATAGAGAATTTAAGTATGAAGATATTTGACTTAAATATTATATATATATATATATATATTTGTGATTGATATTGCACACAATATATACATTTCTAATAATGAAAAAAAATTTAAATTTGTAAATATTATAAGTAAAGTTAGATATGTGAAATTTTTATAAGAATTAAAGTTCTATTGTTAAAAAAGCTATAGTATTAAGTAAAATAATTAAAATAGATATAGAATTATTTTATATTATGAAATAAAAACATAAGGTTTCATGCATTAGAAAAAAAAGTAAAATGCAAAATTTATATAGATATTATGATTTTTTTTACATACAATTAAAAATATTAATATTGTTAAGATTTGTTTGGAAAATTGATTCAAGTTTTTGTTTGTCACAAAAATTATACGGGTACAAATTTTCCTCAAATAAAATGAAGTTCAAACTTTTGGGAGTCAAACATAAATTATTATATTTAAAAATATTTATTATAATAATTAAAATAATATTTTTTTAAATTTATAAAGCCTAAAATATAATTTGATAGAATTTAGAGGGAGTCGAAACCCTAGCAATCCCGTTCTAAATTTGGCCTTGCTTGCAAATAATATGAATTAGTATAGTCTATATGCTTCGCGTTGAGTTGATTATTTGTTTATATTAAATTGTACAGTAAAATTTTAAAAATCGAAATATGCTCTAAGTAAGATTTTTCAGAATTAGACTTGTGGCTGGTCACGCCACTAATTCATTTGGTTTGATGGAATACATTATTAAAATATATATATTTAAAAAAAATAAAAAAATCAGTTTAATCTGTCCATACTAGTTTGTGGGTTAACTAGTATGATGCCTCTCTCCGGATCAATACATTGACCGGTTCAAACAATCACGACTCTAAATCTCTATGCTTTGTACATTTGAAATTTAGACATTTTAATTTTATTTTCAAGAATTTAATCCTTCTCTTTTTTAGATTTTTAAATCTACTTTTAGATTATATATAACCATGTAATTTTTAATTGATACGTGAATGATATTAACTATTTGAACTAATTAATTACATTATAAAAATATAAAAACTAGGTTAAGTTGGAAATTAAAGAAATAGATTAAATTTTAAATTGAAACATATTAGGATTAAAATGAAAATTGACCACTTTCATGAAATGTAGAAAAAAAAGCAGCATGATGGGTGTATGCCATGTATAAGCACGAAGAATATATAGGTATAGATATGATAGGTTAAAAACTAAATTATATTGAAGTCAACCCACTAAGTTTGTGCAAGATGGCAACAAAAATTGAGTGGTTGCTCATTCAGGATGCTTTGAACTTTATTTTGTAAATATATATATTGGAGTCTTAAATCAGATTTTAGCTTTCAGAGAAATTGTGCCACCTTGATCCATGTTCAGTTGTCAAAGTAAACCATCTGTGCATAAAAGAAGCATAATTTAAGGAAAAAATATGTTGATGAGATTGACATTCAAACTTTTTCTACAACTATTTGTTGTTCTTTAAAATATTATTTTACATTTTTAAAAGTTTTTATTGTTTTCTCGCAAAAACTAAATTCTTATCAGTACTAATATTTAATTTAATAATAAATATAAGAAAATTGTGAGTTGAAATACATATTTAAGGATGGAAAAATTGCAAAGAAAGAAATGAGAAATTAGGTAACATCAGAGTGAGTACCAATAGTATTAGACTTCCCTCGTTCCGCCCCCTACACCAAAACCATCCACCCCTTGCTAGTTTATTCTAACCTAACCAGCATCTCCGCCGTTCTGAATAAAAAAACTACTATTGCTCCTTTTACATGTAAGATACAGGAGCCAAATTTCCACGATTCTGCCATGACCTCGTTTGGTAAATATCAAAAGAATGTAAAAATATGTTTTGTAGATGGAACGTGAAGAATGGTAAACACCAACTCACCATCTTCTCCTTACCTCTTGGAGACAACCATTCAATTCAGATGATAAATTTAGCAACATATATACCAATTTTTTTTCTCCTCAAAACGTCTAACGACCCCACAAGTGTCGTCCATGTCACATAACCCTCTAAACTCTTCTTTGGTTGACGTTGCTAATACCAAGGTCTTGGCGATACTTGTGGAAACACCATTAATGGTGTTGATGGAAGCCGTGGTAATGTTTAAGACACTTTTAAAAGAGCAAACTAGAAATAAACTCATAATTGTTTTCTTTGAGTGATTGAAGTGAAGCTTATGTTGAATTATTCATAGGTACTTAAAATGTGAAAATGAGATTTTTACATTTAATTATAAATATTTTTAAAATCTTACCTGGAAAAGTAGCTCTCACCTACTTCTATAAAATCTTTTCGGTT
Source organism: Gossypium hirsutum (assembly GCF_007990345.1). NCBI lineage: Eukaryota > Viridiplantae > Streptophyta > Magnoliopsida > Malvales > Malvaceae > Gossypium > Gossypium hirsutum. The sequence goes on from NC_053432.1 coordinate 72,481,327, forward strand.
ATTTATTTCCTAAAATGGAGTTAAATTGTATCATCCTTTTGACAGATCAAAGACACGTTAAATATATATATATTTGCTTTAAAATTAAATGTATATTGGAATCAAATATATATATACATAAAATATCATACATTTATATTAAGCAAGGTACATGATATTACATATATATATATAAACTAAAAACATATACTGCTTCTTATTCTTCATCTTCCTTTTTTTTTTAAAGAAAAAAAAACCACTTATTTCATATTTAATTACGAAGCAGTATTACAGTAAAGAAGTGTTAGATATTTTAGATATCCATTACTTGTCCAGAATGAGATTTAAGGTAGTGTTTGATGCTTTCCTATATTAAGATTTTAATAGAATATAATTTTTTGAAATGTGGTTATCAAAAATTTTACTTTACAATGTTTGGTATACATTGAAAGATATTGATTCAAATTCCAGGAAAAGTTATATTATCATGTTTGGTTCACTAAGTATTTTCTTAATAATGTAATTATAATTTATGAATTTACCGTCATTAAATAAAAGATAATCTTCATATACTTATTTATATAATAAACTTTATTCTTAACAAATATTTGGATTAAATATTTGATAATAAAATTTAATTGATATTTTTTCTAAAATTATTTCTTTCACTTATAATTTTAATTGAAAGTAAAATTGTTTCAAATTTTTCTTTCATATATTTCCTAAATATAATAATGGATATATAAATATTATTTTAGAATAAATTTTAAAAAAAATTGAAATCATGTTTTGTTCTAGCTAAAGGCCAACTCATATGAATATAACAAAATAGTTGATTTCAGGTATTGTTTTACAAATAATTAAATCATAAAAATGTAAAATCATAGGCGGTCTAACTCACAATTTCTACACGGCTTAAATGGGACAATTCTACCCATATTCTAAAAATAATAATAAGTATTTCATACAAAAATGAGTGCTAAATCAAATTTTGAGAAAAATCTATTGAAGTAATAAGGAAAATCAAGTAGGAAGAAGGAGGAAGGAGGCAATAAATTTATTTTGTTACGTTTATTAATAGGCTAATACCCTAAACCAATATAAAATAATATTAGTTTTGTCTTAATATTTTTTTAACTTTCTAATCTATATGGGAAAATAAGTCTATGATAATCACATTGCCATGTTGATGAGAAAATCTCAAAGGAAAATAAATAAAATTTGACATATTACAAAAATATCAATAATATTGGTAATTACTAGTTGTAAAAGCAAATCCTCGTATTCTCCCACATTAATTATCACAAATTATGAATCAAAGGATTGATGAGTTAGTATAATTTCATAAAGTGATATACAATAAATAAAAAGAAAATATTGGTTTGGTGCAGTTATGGATAAATCTTCCAGTTACTTCAAGGTTTTGATATGATTAGAAGATGAAAAACAAGTGAGAAGATTTGCAATTAATCAACAAACCTTAAAAGACAATAAAATTATATTTAGTGTTAAACAAATGATTTAGTGGCAACCAATAGTAAAAATTGCGGATGCAAATATAGTTGATATGAATTACATAGTATTAAGCAATTAATTAAAAGTAAAACTATTTAATATACCTGGTCAAGACAGATTTGTCGATGCAAGGGAACTTGAGCCAATCATCGGAATGTGATCTAAGTATTTCCGTAGTTTTTTCCTTCAAATAGGTTGCACAATCGAGTTGGAGCAACATGCAAAGCTTTGTTACAGTTCCAACCTCCAACATTTCATGAACAACCCAACTGGTGGCTGAGAACTTGCTTATCAACGAAAGAATCAGTACTGCGCGATCATCGGCCGCCGGTGAAACTCTCATGATCCTCTTTGTGACAACGGCGATGCCGCCTTTATGGCGGAGAAACTCTGCTCTCCCATCAGCACAAGAACACAGATGGAAGAGTATACCCAGAATAAGCTCGGTGGTTCTCTTTTCGGGTGATCCTAATTCAAGCTCGATAAGCGCGGAAACTGCTCCCGATTCAACCATCATTAGCCGATTTCTTCCCCAGGGGCAAGCGTCTAAAAGAACATGCAAAGCTGAATTTATTCCCTGTTGAGTGATCCTGGTTGTGCATTGTTTCAAAACTCCGACAATCATCTCGAAGAACTTGGGTTCTAATCTTTCGAGTACAACCGAACTTGCTGTTTCATGTTAGAAATCAAACCCACTTCAAGCATAATCTAGAAGCATGAGACGTGGAGCAATTTTGTGCCATGCAAAGTGCTGAAATTTTAGCCATACAAAGTGCTCCATTATTGAGATGTTTTGTGGCTGGAAATTAAGTGGATTAATAGCCACATTTGTTGTCACTTTATCAGCCTATAAATAGAGGCTTGAACTTGTGTTGTAATGAAGAAAAATGAGAAGAAAAAAGAAATAAGAGAAGCAACGTGAGTGAGAGTGAGAAGGTTAGCAAACCTTGAGTGAGTTAAAATCTAGCAGCAGCTAGACTATCTAGTCATTGAGAAAATATTTGTAATCTTCGTATTGTAATATATTGAGTGTGTAATAAAAAGTAAATTTTCGGCCCATCACGTTTCCAACAAGTGGCATCAGAGCTACGGTTCGGAGCTTGGTTCGGAGTTCGGTTCGTGTCCGGTTCGTGTCCAGTTCGGAGTACCTTTGGTGTTCATCTAACAAGTCGATATGGGCGACGTAATTCAGCTACAAGTTCCACAATTGACGAAGACAAATTATGGAAATTGGAGCATTCGAATGAAGGCTTTGCTCGGTTCGCAAGATTGTTGGGAGATCGTTGAAAAAGGATACATCGAGCCCGGAGATGCCGCTACAGAAGCAGCTTTATCAAATGACGCTAAGAAGGCGTTACGAGAAGCACGAAAGAAGGATCAAAAGGCCTTGAATATTATCTTTCAAGGTATGGATGAATCAACCTTCGAGAAAATATCAGATGTGAAGAACGCGAAGAATGCATGGGAGATTTTGCAAAAATCATTTCAAGGTGTAGAAAAAGCTAAAAAGGTACGCCTTCAGTCACTTAGAGCTGAATTTGAAATGTTAAAAATGAAGAGCTCCGAGAATATCGATGACTATGCCAATCGTGTAAAATCGGTGGTAAATGAAATGAAACGAAATGGAGAAACTCTTGACGAGGTAAGAGTGATGGAAAAAATTCTACGGTCACTCACACGCAAATTCGAGTACGTAGTCGTTGCCATCGAAGAATCAAAAGATTTGTCAAAGATGTCGCTCGAAGAACTTGTGGGTTCTCTGCAAGCCCATGAGCAAAAGATGAAGCTAAATGAAGATAGTGAAAATCTTGATCAAGCCTTGCATAGCAAGTTGTCCGTCGACGACGGAGAAACAAGTAATAACTTTAACCAAGGAAGAGGAAACCGCAGAGGATACCGTGGAGGCTACCGTGGTGGAAACAGAGGAGGAAGAGGATCACGAGGACGTGGAAATCAATCATATGGGAGATATCAAGAAAATAAAGATTATCAAACATCCAACCGTGGACGTGGATCTAGAGGTCGTGGCCGAGGCAGATTTCAAGAAAATAAATCTCAGGTACAATGCTACAACTGTAACAAGTATGGACATTTCAGTTACGAGTGCAGATCAACACACAAAGTGGATGAAAGAAACCATGTAGCAGTCGCAGCAGAAGGCAACGAAAAAGTGGAATCAAGTGTCTTTCTCACTTACGGAGAAAATGAAGATCGCAAGAGAAGTGTGTGGTATCTCGACAACGGTGCAAGCAACCACATGTGTGGAAGAAAGGAGCTGTTCACAGAATTAGATGAAACAGTTCATGGACAAATAACTTTTGGAGACAACTCACATGCAGAAATCAAAGGAAAGGGCAAGGTTGTTATAACACAAAGGAATGGAGAGAAGAAGTACATCTCAGACGTTTACTACGTACCAGCTTTGAAGAGCAACCTGATCAGTCTTGGTCAACTCCTAGAAAAAGGATATGAAGTTCATATGAAAGACCGCTCACTCGCCATCAGGAACAAAAGTGGAGAATTAGTTGTTCGAGTTGATATGACGCGAAATCATCTTTTCACCCTCGACATCGAGTCTGGAGAAGTAAAATGCATGAAGATGGATCTGAAGAATGAATCATGGTTGTGGCACTTAAGGTACGGACATCTCGGATTTTCTGGCTTGAAGCTGTTGTCAAAGACAAATATGGTGAATGGATTACCAAGTATTAATCATCCAGATCAACTGTGTGAAGCCTGTGTCAAAGGAAAGCAGCATAGGCAGAAATTTGAAGTAGGAAAATCTCGAAGAGCTAGAAGACCATTGGAAATTGTACACACCGACATATCTGGTCCGTACGACATTGAATCACTCGGTGGAAACAGGTACTACCTAACTTTTATTGATGATTATAGCAGAAAATGTTGGGTTTATTTTCTCAAAGCAAAATCGGAAGCCCTAGAAAAATTCAAGGAGTTCAAAGCAATGGTGGAAAAACAGAGTGGTCGATATTTGAAGATACTCAGATCCGATAGAGGAGGCGAGTATACTGCAAAGCTTTATGAAAGTTTCTGCAAGGATCATGGAATCATTCATCAGTTAACAGCCAGACGCACTCCACAACAAAACGGAGTTGCAGAAAGGAAGAATCGGACAATTCTGGATATGGCAAGAAGCATGATAAAAGGTAAACACCTTCCGAGAACTTTCTGGGCTGAAGCCGTTGAATGCACAGTTTATCTGTTGAATCAATGTCCAACAAAAAGTGTAAGACACAAGACACCAGAAGAAGCATGGAGCGGTCACAAGCCAAGAGTTGGACACCTCAAAATTTTTGGATGCATTGCATATGCACACGTTCCTGAGCAACAGAGGAAAAAGCTTGACGATAGAGGAGAGAAGTGTATCTTTATAGGCTATGACAAAAGAAGTAAGGCCTACAGACTTTATAATCCTCTTACTAAGAAATTGATTATCTCAAGAGATGTCGAGTTCGATGAAGCGGATTACTGGAGATGGAGTGAAGAAGAAAAGAAAGTGGAAGGATTATTTTTCAACGAAGACGACAATGATGTCATCAACCAAGAAGAACAAGGCGATGATCAAAGTCCTGGTACAACAGCTCCTTCGTCACCAACCAGCAGCAGCGGAAGCAGCAGCTCAGATGAAGCACCCACAAGAACACGGAGTTTCAACGACATCTACAATTCTACGGAACCTGTAGAGACGCAGTTCGATTATTCACTATTCTGTCTAATGACAGAATGTGATCCAGTGACATACGAAGAAGCAATTGAAAACAATAAATGGAAGAAGGCCATGGACGAGGAGATTGCTGCAATAAGAAGGAATGACACGTGGGAGCTAACAAGTCTGCCAGAAGGACATAGCCCGATTGGTGTCAAGTGGGTGTACAAGACGAAGACCAACAAAGAAGGAAAAGTAGAGAAATACAAGGCAAGACTAGTCGCCAAAGGCTACAAGCAAAGACAAGGAGTGGACTATGATGAAATATTTGCTCCAGTCGCAAGAATAGACACAATTAGGCTTCTCATAGCGGTCGCAGCACAATACAAATGGAAAATCTATCAGATGGACGTCAAGTCTGCATTCCTGAATGGCTACTTGGAGGAGGAAGTCTACATAGAACAACCACCTGGATATAGCATACAAGGAAAGGAGGACAAAGTCTACCGATTGAAGAAAGCTTTGTATGGATTGAAGCAAGCCCCAAGAGCATGGAACACAAGGATCGACGAGTACTTCCGAAGAAATGGATTCATCAAAAGCCCGCACGAGCACACCCTGTACACAAAGAAGAATGGATATGGAGATATCATGATCGTATGCCTATATGTGGATGACATGATCTTCACCGGAAACAATCCAGGTATGTCTGATGATTTCAAGAAAGCTATGACTAAAGAATTTGAAATGACAGATATCGGTGAGATGTCATACTTTCTTGGAGTCGAGGTGAAACAAATGCAAGATGGAATTTTTGTCTCTCAAAAGAAGTATGCGGAGCAGATTTTGAACAAGTTCAAAATGAAGGATTGCAAGCCAGTAGTCACGCCAGCTGATCCAGGGATGAAGCTAAGTGTTGATTCGACAAGGGAGTCGATAAATCCGACGTTGTTTAAAAGTCTCGTTGGAAGTTTAAGGTATTTGACAATCACACGACCAGATATTACATATGCAGTAGGATTGGTGAGCAGATTCATGGAGAAGCCGAAGCAAGACCACTTAATTGCCGCAAAAAGAATTTTGAGATATATCAAAGGTACGATGAACCATGGTTTATTCTATACCCACTCACAAGATTCAAAATTAGTTGGCTACTCAGATAGCGATTATGGGGGAGACTTGGATGATCGGAAAAGCACTTCCGGATATGCATTCCACATCAGTTCCGCAGTTTTTTCATGGTCGTCAAAGAAGCAACAAACAATTGCTCTCTCAACATGTGAAGCAGAGTATATGGCCGCAGCAACTTGTACATGCCAAGCAATGTGGTTGAAGAATATTTTGGGAGAAATAGGTGTTTCAAATGAAGGTCCAATTACCATCTACGTTGACAACAAATCCGCTATATCACTTGCCAAGAATCCGGTGTCGCACAGCCGAAGCAAGCACATCGATACGAAGTATCATTTTATCCGAGAGCAAGTGAAAAACAAAAACGTGGAGTTGGTCCATTGCAGGACAGAAGATCAACTGGCAGATATTTTCACAAAGCCGTTGAAAGTGGAGACATTTAACAAATTCAAAGAGAAGCTCGGTATGAAAGTTGGGTTTGAGGGGGAGTGTTAGAAATCAAACCCACTTCAAGCATAATCTAGAAGCATGAGACGTGGAGCAATTTTGTGCCATGCAAAGTGCTGAAATTTTAGCCATACAAAGTGCTCCATTATTGAGATGTTTTGTGGCTGGAAATTAAGTGGATTAATAGCCACATTTGTTGTCACTTTATCAGCCTATAAATAGAGGCTTGAACTTGTGTTGTAATGAAGAAAAATGAGAAGAAAAAGAAATAAGAGAAGCAACGTGAGTGAGAGTGAGAAGGTTAGCAAACCTTGAGTGAGTTAAAATCTAGCAGCAGCTAGACTATCTAGTCATTGAGAAAATATTTGTAATCTTCGTATTGTAATATATTGAGTGTGTAATAAAAAGTAAATTTTCGACCCATCACGTTTCCAACATTTCAATGATGGATTTCAATGCTGAAACCGCATGGGACTTAGCCATAACCTGGGTGTTGAATTCACATCCTAATACCCAGATCAATGATTTGATAATCTGATCATTTTGTTTGGGTAACAAATTTGCTTCAGCCGATGGAATTCGAATTAAGAAAAGGACACTTAGGGCTTCCTCTAGGCCACTAACACAGTCTTCCTTGAAACAATTTACAATAAACGACAGCATAGCTTTAGGCACCCCAGCTTCCACCATGTATTTCCTGTTTCTTTCATTCTTGACCGCCAACAAATCCAATTCCTTCAAAGCTTTCATCTTGGAATCAGGATGCTGAAGCTGTTTGATGAGTTTAAGGAAATGGAACTTATCAATGGAAGGTTTAGGGGTAGGAATCCGGTCAACACCAAGCGAAGCATTCTCATTGCACCAGGCTTGGATCAACCGACGCAGCGTATGGTTAGGAGTTAAATCGGAGACTGTAGGCAAAGGTTGCTGGGTGACCGGACAGTTGGTGCTTTTGCCTTTGAGTAGCCATTGCTCGATGCTCTCTCGATCATAGGTGATGCCAGTTATGGCGGTCACTGGGTCTCTCATGATTTGAAAAGATATGGGACAGATGAAATACTTGGGGACTTCAACATCAATATCTTCCATAAAATATACTTCTGGCAAAAAAACAAAAAATGTTCCTAAAGATTGATTGAAGAAAGAAAGAAGCTGAAAATTTGGAAGTAATATGGGAGAGGCAAAAAGTATATGGGGGAGGAAATAGCTAATTAATTACACTGACAGAAACCGCCGATGGGAAGCATTATCCAGATGACCGTGCACCGCTCGCAATACCTGAGCGCACCGGGCTGTTGAAAATTAACAGACCTAAGGGGCGACTCTGCCCGAATGCGGAGAGTTTGAGTGGTAAAAGAATGCGGCTTAATTTATTGACAAAATTGGAAATAAAGAAGAAGCAGGGATTGAATGGTCGTCTCATACTAGTCATATTGTATTCCATCGAATCATGAATCACCGCCTCCAATTAAATTCATTCCAACCACACACTTTATTGGTCAAAGGATTTTGCGCTTATATTAAAGTAACATAAAACTATTTGGAATAAATCCTCAACAGATCCTTCTACTATAGCCTCAGTCGTAATTTAATCTCTTTTAAAATCAACACAGTTTTACTATTAGAAAGCTATTAATAAACCCATTTCAAATTAATCCTCCTACTACTAAAAATGAATTAATAAGGAAAAATGGATACGTTTTAAGAAGTTGACATTAAATAAATACAATTATGCAAAACATTGGCACTTGTCCATCCTCGATTGATTGATTTTTCTTTTAAATGAAAAAATGAAAAAATAAATGTTTCTAAATTTTAGAAAAATTATAAAAAAAAAGCTATAAAAATTCCATCATTTGTGTAGTTATTTCTATTATTTTTCCTCTTATGTTAATGAAAATCAAAGTATCTTTATTTACTCAATTTCGAATATTATAGAGATTATATTGTCTCGTTCACATTGATATAGGCTAAACTGCTTCTTACCTATGGAGACTAAACTACCTTGTTTATTTTTATATACATTAAATTTAATAAAATAATTTTAACAGTATCAACAATTAGACTTAAATTTTAAAATCTAAAAAATAGAGGGACTATATTCCTAAAAATAAAAGTAGAGGGACTTGTGGTATATTTTAACCTATATATAGTTTATTAATGAAAAAAAGTTAACTTCACCATCAATTATCTTTATTTCCTTACTTCCTAATAGCATAGGGATTAAATTACTTCATTTATTTTGAGAGGGACTAAATTACTTTTGACCTTATAGTACAGGGACCGCTTGAGTATTTATTCCAAGCTATTTCGTGAAGAAAAAAACGATCATTTTTATTTTTCTAATAATACAAGACAAAGGCCAGCACAATTGATTTCGAATATCCTGACGCCATATATGTATTAACCTTAATATTTTATATTTATTTATTAATTTTTTATAAATTTTGTAATATTTAAGTAATATTATGGTTAATTATAAAAAAAACAATATTATGATTAAAAAATTAAAATAAATATATTTTAATTTTTAAAATTATTACAGTTTGTACTATTATCGATACAAATTAAGAATAGAAAATTTTATTATTTAAAATAAATTTGAATTAATTTATTAATATAAAACAAAATAATATAAATTTTAAAATTTAAGGAAAAAAAAACTCAATGTCAATGTTCCATATCTTCAATTTGAATAGTTGTTTCAACGTACTCCTATAATATATGTATATGATATCCATAAAACAAAAATAATTCAATAAAAGGAAATTTTGAATAAAATGAAGTATTTTTTTACAAAATTATATAAAAATTCTAAAAAACCATAAATTCAATGTACATATAAATTCTAACAAAATATATTTTAGAATATATATATAATATATTTTCAAATTAAAGAAAATATATTTTAATATATAAAGATATTACGTTTGGAAAATATAATTTTAAAGAAGTCAAAAGATTAAATATGCATATTTTTTAAAAAAAAGAAGAAGAACTAATATATAGAGGCTAAATTCTAGGAATATGCCTATGTCAAATTGTCAAACAATTTTAATGATACTTGTGTTTCCATATATATATTTATTAACAATTTTAATGATAATTGTAAAACAATCTTAGAAATTACTTTTGCTTTGGGCGAGGCGGATCCTAGATGTTCTTAGCTTTCAATTGAACGATCTTCTCTGCTATTCTCGTACCACGAATTGTTACGAATGTTGGCTCGAATAATCACGAACTAAGCACAGGGCCAGAAACGATTTATTACTTTCAATATAAAAGTAATTCTATATCAATAGGAATCGATAAAATTGTTATTCTCAAAAAATTGAATTTATACTTAAAAAATTATTTTCACTATTTTCTGGTAGAATAACAATAGAATAACAATATTGAAAATCTTGTACGAAATATTATAAATAGCTCTACGAGTGCCATTATTTATTAGAACATAAATAATATTTATTTAATAGAAAAACTAGTCTTCCAGTTTAATTAGAATAGTGGGCAACACTCCCTAGTTAAATACACTAGGGATGTCACCCCAAGGAGTTTGCGTCTCTCCTGTATTGAGTCCAATTATATATGCTGCTTTCTGGACTTTTAACCCAATACTTTATAATTTAATCCAACACAATACATATTTTTCTATTTTTCAAAATAAATATTATTTATACATTAATTTAATCAGATAAATTAATTTTTCAATTAAATGTCATAACAACTTTACCATAAAAGAATTTTTGAGAAAATATAATTAATTTTCATATTCAACGGATTCATAATGACTAATTAATTTAATTCTATTTTAAGCTTCAACTATTTAATTAAATAATAATTTGAAAAACTTAAATTAATTTTCAAGTCATTTTTATACTTAGTGAGAAAGCACATTCATATCCGAATGTGACTCATTTCTCTAACTCTATCATTTTCATGCACTTTTGTTTATTTGATTCTTTATATAATTTATTTCTGGTTTTAACGAGTTAGTAGATGGACCAATTGGACATATATAATTAGGGCTCAAATGATTTATAATTAAGTTCCAACTTTTTACCTATTAATAATAAATTTTTTCAATCACGAAGTCATTTTCACTATAGCATTGTGACTGAACTCTCCTTAATTACATACCATTACAAAAGCTACTCAATCAGTGCTCGTCATTATCTTGTCATAAGTGTGTTACCCTTATAAGGTATCCTTAGTCTCTTTAGGATAAATTCATTTTCCCAATATAATACTATTTTATCTTATGGTAATAATTACGTATTCCTTAATTAAATGTCAATTACTATTTCATAGTAATTAAGTCATTTATTGTAGCGACGAAAAAAAAATTTCTCTTTCGGTCGGTCGCTAATTGGGGCGATTTATTAAACATTTGAAAACCAACTTTCGATTTTATTAACAAAGGGAGTCGCCACCGATCCTTTTTTGTAGGTGTGATCGGACACCTAATAAAATTATTTTAAAACAAAAAGAAGGCCAAATTTAGGTCTACGTGAAAGTCTAGAGAAAAATTGAGGTTCGGGAGTCAGTTAAGCGCGAGGAAGGTATTAGCACCCTCGCGACGCCCAAAATTGGTATCTCATAAACATGTGTTGACTTGATTTTCAAAAATACGAATTCAATTTGACATTTACTCGTGATCCAATTGAAAAATGAGAATTTTTAGTTTTCGATTTTTTTATTAGAAAGGGTGTCCCGTTTTTTAACACAAGCCGACAAATTTCACCTAACATAGCGATGAAATCGATGGCTTAATATTAAATCGGTACATTGCCTTATTTTTTAAATTAATTAAAACATGAGAAAAAATATTCCTAAAGTGAGAAATTAAAAATAGATAAAGGACGCAAAAAAATATCATTAATGAAAAATATTAACACGGAATGTTAGAATATTAGAATAACAATAATGATAGTTACAAAAAAATAAAAATAAAAACAAATCATGTACTAATAATAAAATAGGAAAAATGATATATTTGTAATAATAATATAAAATAATAATATGTACAAAAAAAATACATATATATATATGCATATAATAAAAGTATGTAATAATAATAATATCTACAATAAAAGAAAATATTAGGAAACGTACATAAAAAATATATACATAAAAAATTTATAACAATAATATAAAATAATGATATGTACAAAAAAATATATATATACATATGTACATAAAATATACACTAATATAATAATAGTTATAATAATACTAGCAATAGTAATAATTTGTAATAATAATATATACATAATATGGTATTTTAAAAAAATATATATATGTATATATAATAGTATTTGAGAATATATACATAAGATGATATAAAATACATACATGGAATAGTATAAGAAATATATAACTAATGGCATTAAAAATATATACATAATATATATAAAATACATATAATATATATACGTATTAGAAATGATAAAAAACTATTAACACACTACATAAGTAAATAAAATATGATAATAATACTAAAATAATTAATTTAAATAGTAAAGTAACTAAAAAGAATTAAATTGAACTAAAAACAAAATATTTGGGGCAAAATTGAAATAAAAATAAAAGGAAAGGACTATATTGAACATGCGCGGCAATAGTGGGGGGCCAAAACAACAAATATTCCTTTCCAACAAAACTCAGCACATCAGCGGGGACTAAATTGAAAATCGCAACAAATTTAGGGGCCAAATTAAAAAAAACGAATAATGACTTAATTGCAAAACAATAAAAAGCGGAAGGGCTAAAAGCGCAATTGGCCCTTCCTTAAAAAAACGCGGATCCTAGGCGGGTCGGGTCGGGTCGAACCGGTCCAAGTCAAAACGACGTCGTTTTGAGGCTTAAGTGTAGCCCCCAAAACGATGTCGTTTTGGAGGGCTATATAAGGCCTAAAATAACAAAAAAAAATTCATTTGGTGAGAGGGAAAGAAAAAAAAAAGAAGAGAGAGGGAAGAGAGAAGGGAGAGAGAAGGGAGGGGGGAAGGGGAATCCGGCCAGGGGCCGGTCACCGGCCTACCGTCGGCCGCCGTCCGTCGCCGGCGCGTGCGGTGGTCGGAAAAGGTAAATTTTTTATTTTTATTTTTTATATTTGTTTTGTATATATATTTTTATTATATTTTTTATTATGATGTATATATATAGATTAATAGATTCGAAAAAGGGGAAAAATAAAAATAAAAATAAGAGTAAAATAATAAAGAAGATAAAATCACCTTTAGGTATTTTTTTAGCTTTCGATTTCTGAGATTTTTGGTTTGTATTCGACGCTATCCACTTTCTTTCTTAGTTTTAATCTGCTAATATTGATACAAAAATGAAGATAAATTCTTTGTATTGATCAAAATTCCCCCCTTTTTACATGATTTTTGAATGGCTTTTTATAGCCATCTTTTACATGATTTTTCATTATTTCTTTTTCTATTTTGTAGGTGATGGTGGCAGACAATGGATATCAAAAATGGGAGGAAAAATGGGGCAAGTGGGAAAGTGGCTAGGTGGCTAGGGTTTCTTGGTTTTTTTTTGGGGGGGGGTTTAATGGGCTTTTGAATTGAGTTTAATATTTGGGTTTTGTAATGGGTTTGGGTAGATGTAAATGGGTCATGGGTTAAGGGTTTTAGTGGGTTTAGAGGTTTGGTTGGGTTTTGATGAAATCGGGCTCGGGCAATTTGGGCTTCTACATTTATCATAAAGACAAACGATCTATAACCACATTTATTTTTCATCTATCATGTAATGCCAATGAGAGGATATCATTTACCCATTTGTTGGGTTATGAAGTCCACTATTGTAAATGATGCTACATACTGCAGAAGTCGTATACTCAACGCACTAGATTTTAGTTCCTTATCTATTTGAAACCAATCTTTTACTTACATGAAAATATACAAGTTATGCACACACATAGTCCATCATCCACTCAAAATTAAAGTATGTCACACTATGAACGTCACATGTGAATAAATTTATAAACAGATTTAGGATCTATTCTATTTGGGTCTTATCGATGTATTGCCAGTTTAATTAGTTACATCTGTATCTATACCTACTGAGAGCCAGCCACTCTGATACTCAATACAACATCTCCCTAATTGGACTTGATAGACGATATATTAGTTTTTCAATCGATTTGTTCATTAGACTAAGGAGATGTTTAAGGACATGTTTAAGTTTATCTACTAATATAAGTTATATTTTCATATTACGATCTAATTACATAATTAGCTAAATGTTAAACAGCAAATGAATCAATATTTATTTTTATTTTGCTTTGAGTGGAAAAAGAATTGAAAACAATATCAATGATTGATGGAAGTAAGAGGGGAAAACAATTTTATTAAGTCTCACATATTTGCTAAGTCAACTTTTACGTTAAAATTACTTAACGGAGTTATCATAACTGACCTAGTTTATTAATGATAAAAAATTAATGATGTAACATAATACTTGGTATTAAACTTAAAATTGCCCATTTCATTTTAAAGCTCATAAATTAGATTAGAGAGTTGCATGCCCTCGTAGCTTTACCATTAAATATTATAAAGAAAAAAAAATTTGTTGACTTTCCACAAAATATCATTGAGAATAATTACAAATAAGAACTAATAGTCAAAGTTATAATTACTGATCATTGTGGAAAGTTTGATTTTATTTATTACATAAAATGGCAATAATTAAATAATCAGAATTATTTAAGATTTATTAAAATAATAAATGAATTTCAAAATTCTAAAATGTAATTTCAAAATTCAAGTTATCAAAAGCAGGTAGTCTAGTTAAACAATGAAATCGAGGCGAATTTAGGGGTGGTAGGTGCCCGACCTCTCTAAAATATAAAATTATTATTTAGACTTTTAAAATTTTTAAATTAATAAAGATAAAATTATACTTTGACCCTATAAAATTATAAAAATTTAATTTAATTCTTTAAAAATTATAAAGATATAGACTATAAAAAATTAAAATTTCATTCAACCTCTAAAAAATTGTTCTGACTTCACCCTTCTCCTCTTCCAAGAAGATAAAAATTAATGTATAAAAACCTAATTTTGTCTTCATGAACCCCTTCCCCCCCAGCTAAAATTTCATTATATTACTGCATAAATAAAGCCAATAATTATTCACATCTTGTCTTTCATAAATTTTTTTGTTTTGAACATTTTTTGTGGTCGAATTCTCAAAACGGATATTATTATTTTATAATTTCGAATCCAATAATTCTTACTTTCTTCTTAACATTTTACCATACTGATGAAATGAAATTTAAAGTTAAAAAAAAAAGTGTTAGATTTTAAAATGGTTCATCAACTTAACTTTCAGATATTAAAATTTTGAATTATAAAGGAAAATTTTTAAAGGAAAGTTTTCGTTAAATCTCAAACACTTAAATCTCACGTTGCAATTTTTAAAGGAAAATTTTCGATAAAAACAAGAGGAAGTTTATTATGCAAAAGGATATCAACATGTTTAAATAATAAATTGAAATATTTTTGTTTTATTAAATTTAATTGTTTATAAATATTAAATTATGATATATTCACAAGTCAAAAAATGGGTGAAAATATAAATTTATAAAAAATATTAAATACAAATAAAATTTTGGTTGAGATGATAAATCATGATGTTTTAAGTTTAAATTTCATAATAATATTATTTTATAAATATGTTTTTATAAAAATATAAAAAAAATAGAAACACTCTCAAATTAATATTTTTTTATTTTGTAAAAATAATAAGGTTTTAATCATTCTCCAATTAAATCAGTGTCCAATTAACTCATAATACCAACTCAATTAATAACTTAAATAATAGTATAGATAAAAAAAATAAACATAAAATAATCAATTTTATATAAGTAAACATGTTACTAATATTTAAAAAATGAATAAAAATATTCGTATCAAATCGAAATTCACATGTGATTTTAAAATGAAAAATCAAATATAAACACTAATAATATAATGTGTAATTGAATTTAGTGTTATGAGTCAAGTGAAACCAACTTAATAAAAAAATAAAATTAATAAACTTCAAACTAAATAGTAATAAAATCAGGATATTTATGTAATTTTATTTTTGTTCTTTTTTAAAATTTAAACTTCTTAAAAGGATTATCTACCTTTCTTAACTTCTAATGTCTCTTAACAAATTAATAGAGTGGGGGAAGATGAATGCATCCGGCATTCATGAAGGTGATGGTAGTTTTTAATATTATACATCCATGGTGAAGCAGGGCATGGAGCAAAGCATGCCAATTGTGAAACAGTGATGAATTTAGCAACATCTGCTTCCTCCCCGCTCTATTGTCTTCCTTACTCATCCTAGTCTTCTAGTAAACATAGTTAAAGCCATATTGCATAAGGGGTCTTGAGATTGAGATTTCTTCTATCTCTTAAGCAATTCAACAATAGGATATTCAACTAATACCAATTATAGATATTGAGTTGCTTATTGAGTTGTAACTTGATGAACAACCAAAAAAGTAAAAGTAAATATAGACACAATAATTGGTCCAAAATGTTTTCTACATTTGTGGGCCTTTGCTGAAATAGTAATCTATTATGTATCAGTAGTAAAGATGTGATTTAAGTTTAACTTATTCACCAAATTGTAATCTCACTCTTATATGATAACTAAGATTCACTCTCCCCCATTAAGATTTTTCCCTTGAAAATTTAGCTACAAGCTAAATATAAAATAATTTGTTTACAATGTGTTTGCACTCAAAGTAAGTCTGTGAGATGAACTAGATTTGTGATCTACTCAATTTGTACAAGACCAAGTAAACAAGCCTTAATTATATAGGTATAATAGGCTTACAAATCTTCAACTAGTGTGAATGATATATTCCTTCTAATTTTGCTTCAATTAGACTTTCATAGGGTAACTCGATTACATTTAAATTTTTTAATACAAAATCATTACTTGACCAATATTTTGCAAGATAAAATCTATATAATTACTATTCAAAATAATGTATAAAAAGATATTCGCGTTATTTATATCTAAATATGTGAACACATATAGCATGTTGCACACTCCGTTGAGTTGCAAAATGAATTGTAACCGTGCAACTGGCACTAGCCAACCCAACACTCAATAAACCCTCCTCTAAGACTTACCCTTTTAATCTTTTCATGGAAAGGCAGTGGAAAGATCTGCAGCAGCTGCTGGTATGCCAATTTGTTGAATATAAGAGGCATGGAGGGTTTACCAAGTTGATGGCCCAACAAGTCGGCTGGTCATTGGATACATTTAACTTGGATTTTATTTATTATTACTTTGAATTTCAACGATTGATGTTCCAACTTCCAAGTCCACCCATTTTGTTTGATTCTTTTTTTTTTTTTATTAATTGAAATGTATGTTTCCACTGCCACTGCCTAGTCCACACTCCACTCCGTTTGAACACTGCAAATTACATAAAATAAGGTCAAATTCTCATATCTAATTATTATTAGAGGTTTTATTTCTCCTTGCAATTAATTAGCAACTACTGGAGAAATTTTAAGCATTTGAAACCCACGCATTAAGTTTCTTTTCTTGTGAAACTCATGCATTGGATTGTGGTTTGCAATTACCCAACTTTTTTCACGCTAATTACCTTAAACCATCACCACATGTTTTTGCAATCCACAAACGGTCTGCAGGCCCGTCTATTCTATCACCTTAACAATTTAACACTATAACTTAATTTAAGGATATACAAATTTATGTATTCTTTTCCAACCCATTAATTTCGATTTTATAATGTTAGATTCTTGAAATCTTTAACCCAATAAATCAATAAAAATTTGAATTATCATACATAATATTTTTACGTAATTTACACTATATACCATAAATCTAATATATATAAATTATTATTCAGTTAATGTATTTTTTTTTTTACTTTTTTGAGTTGGCTGTCAGTTTGGCAGCTCATTAACCTTTTTATTTTCTCAATTTTTATTAAAATTAATTTAATAAAAAATTTGCTCATGTAATAAAAGATAATGGAGAAAAATCAAATGATAAATAAAAAGATAATTCCTTTTAAAAAAATAAAGAAATAATTAAAACTAATGACTATTTTAGATTTAAATCTTTTGCTTTCTTTTACCAAAAAATATTTTGTTTTCAAATGATTACAAATTGGCTTAAAAATTTAAAACGTATTCAAACTTTGAAAAAAATTCAATTAAACCCTTTTATTGACTCAATTAATTTTTTGAACTAAAAAAATATTGTATTAAGTAGTCCCTTCGACTTATGGAAACCGTTGTTGATCATTAATGGATGATGAGTAAGTTGTTGACCATTAAAAAGTAAATAAATTATAAAAAATTATTTAAAAATAAAGTAGTCTTTGTCCTTGGTCCAAATTACTTTTAGGATAAATTACTCGTTTGGTCACTCAATTTTTAGGGTGTTTTCATTTTGGCCACTCAAAAAAATCATTGCAATTTTGTCACCCAACTTAGGACACTTTTATTTTAACCGCTCAAGCATTAAATATCTAACAATGGTTAATTGTACATAGCGCATCATGTTTACACTTTTATTTTGACCACCTGACTTCTAGGTTACTTTCATTTTAGTCACTAAAAAAAGATGTTTTTTAAATATTGATGGGGTAAAAAAATTAAGGAATGAAGTGCAAAAAACAATAGAAACTAAAATAATGCATTAAAATTTTGACATATCGTACTTCTTTATTATTGTCAAAAATTTTAATTTTTTTTAATATTAAAAATTTAAATTTTAAAACGTCAAAATCAATCAAATAATTGTTTAAAAAAATTTATCTCTTAATAGTGTCAGTTGATTTGCTATTATAATGTTAAAATTAATTTAATCTCATTATAAAATTTTAAAATTTATTTTATATTTCCAAATTAAATTTAAATCAAATAACTCATGTTTAATAATTGTCTACGAAATTAAATTTATTTTGATTATATGATCTTAAATTTTTCATGCTGAGATAAAAGCAAAGAAAAAATCTTTGCAATTAATTAAATTAATTAAATTTATCTTTCATACCAAACAAAACCCAATTTTTTTTGGGAAAACCCAAAAATTTTTAATTACTTGGCGTGCACAGTCAATTATCATTAAGGATTTAACGCTTGGGTGGTTAAAATGAAAACTTCTTGAAAATTAGGAGACGAAAATGAATGCAGCCTAAAAGTTGGGTGACAAGTAGGTAGTTTACCCTTACTTTTATTACAGCTCAGGACATAGTTCTTAGGGTTTCTTTACTTGGCTCTGTCCTCACGTTTCCCTTTGGATGTTGGAAGGTTGAAGGTTGTTGGTTAGTTCCTTTTGTCTTTTTCTGGTTTTACTTGTATTGTAACGTTTTTAGGCTTTACTCTTTTTATGGGTACTGGGGAGGAGTTGAAAGTGGAAGTGGAAGTGGGGGATGACATAGCTTTCGGGTTGGAGATAATGGAACTGGAAAGGGATTAAACCATTGAGCTTAAGGTTGGAGAGATATCATTGATAGGATGAATTCTTTTGAAGTGAAATCATCCGCCCAGGGTGCGCCAGAACCATCCTTAACAAAGCTTGTCCTCACAGCAAGGATATGAAGGTTCATGTCATGACATTAAAACCAAAATGTTTCTTGCTCTCTTCATCATTTCACAAGGTTGAATTTTCATATTGGAAGACATGAATGTAGAGGAGAATTCTAAATTCCTCAACAATATTCTTTTTCTGGATGGAAAGGATTTGATTTGGGCAAGGCCTTAATCTTGCTCAAGGTATGATGTCATATACTTAAACATTTTCTTGTCCATACGTTGCATCTGAAATTTTGGTATTTTGTGTTATTTATTGAGAGTGTAAATTTTACTCTTAAATTTAAAATATTAATATTAGGGGACGACCAATTTACATATGTGTAAGATTAGGGGTAAGAAAAATTTGATTTAATTTAAAAAAATTTTAAAAAAATTGAATTTCAAGTTATTCGAGCCAACTCGAATAAGTCATTCAAGTTTTGAGTTCGAGACGAGTTGAACTTTACAATTTGAATAACTCGAATAACAGTTTAGTGTAAATACCCCTTTGGTCCCTATCAATTTTGAAAATGAGCAAATTGGTCTCTTTCAACAAAAATTAAAAAAAATTCAAAATATTTTTAAAAATTCTAAAATTTATATTTTTTAAAAAGTTATAAAAATTCTAAATATATATAAATAAAGTTAAAAATTAAAAATTTTCTAAAACAATATTTTTGGGAACTAGT
Source organism: Gossypium hirsutum (assembly GCF_007990345.1). Taxonomy (NCBI): domain Eukaryota; kingdom Viridiplantae; phylum Streptophyta; class Magnoliopsida; order Malvales; family Malvaceae; genus Gossypium; species Gossypium hirsutum. The sequence goes on from NC_053432.1 coordinate 72,501,321, forward strand.
ATAAATAAACTAACAAAAATATGTATATAAATAAAATAAATTATTTCAAGGAGTTTAATGATTAAAATTTATATGTATCTCAAAATATTTTAATTAATTATATTTCATAGTTTTGGAGTTGAGAGTAGAGGCGCACTAATCATCCATTGTGGAAGCATGGGCTTCACTTTTCAACAATAGACCAGAATGCTGTGTCATCAAAGGTCTGTTGTGATTTTTATTGGGCTTTCGTACTCTTGGTTCTTGTCTTTTAGATGATTGTTTATCTATAATGGTCAAGTCACAGTTGTTACTGCTCGATGTTCCAACAGAGGCACTCGTAAGTATTCCTAATATTGTGTCTCATTCTTTGTTTCTCCTTTAAATAATTCCATTGCTTTTTATATGCAGTGTATGTGAGGACAGTAATCCAATGAACAACTTTAACTAGTTTGGCTTTGATATTCACAAGCCAATACCATGCATATGTACCTCAACTTATTCTTCTTTTATTACATCTCCTTGACTCAACTATTGCAATGGCTTTTTATTAATCAGCTGTTTCTAGTCTTTTCTGTGTACTATTTCCTCTAGATTTAAGGAACAAAAATGGATGCACCAAGCACAACTGGAGATGCTGTTGTGAGACTATGAACACAAGGGTGTGAATATTGGACCACAACATGATGACTTGCGGAATGGTGTAAATTTAATATGCCCATTTCATCTTCAGTGATGATATCAAATCCGAGCGGAGGTAAAATGATTGTGTAAGTGGGCCGCCTATTTTCTAGATTTAACAATCTTATTGTTATGTGAGGCAGGAAAGACGACATCATTTATCAGCTGTGGACAAAGTCGGAAAAATTGATGGAATTCGTTAACAGTTGGGTGGATGCCTCCTATAAGATAGTTAAATGTCATGCAATCAAGTCCTACGGTTGAAATAATTGAGGCCAAGCTCAAGGTGGTTGTGGTTGTGTGGATAAGGTTTTGAAATCTTGGTGAGAGTCTGGCTTCTGTGATGACTAATGATGAGGGTTCTCTGGCATTTTAAGAGGGATTGACAGTCTTTGGAATCAACATTTGCTGTGGTTATGAAATGAACTTTGGCTTCTGTGTCCTGCATAAATTTAGCTTCTGCAAAGAGGAAACTAACTATTACAATTACTCTTGTCTCCCTTTTTATTTTATCAAGCATCGATAAAATATCATCCTCAATATTGATGGAAATACTAGAATCAAACCCGAATTGACTAAAATTTGATTTACTTGTTGTATACCCCCAAGTAACTAATTCATGATATCCAATCCCCAAAACTTACAAAATTAATATACAATCCTCAAAAATATATGGCTGAGATCCTAAGCTGGCTAAGGAGTGACACAAATTGTGCTATTCAACGTATATTTCTGTACTAGAGGTGGATTTTCTTCTTTCTTTTTAAACTACCTCAGGAGAGAAAATGAAGAGCAAGGACTAGTGTGAAACCCCTGAAACCATCACCTCTATGGCTGAGTTCCTTGAATCTGAGTTCCTTGAATCTGAATTCAAATCACATTGATCAGGCAACGAAGTCCGGTAACAATTGCGCAGCAAACCTTTTTCGGTTCTGAACGTCAATGTTCTCAATCTCATATGCAGCTGAAGAGTGGGGTGTTGAAGGGTTTATAGCACCATACTCATTTGGTTCACCAATGTCGAGCCTTCTCCCCATTTGCAGGGTTTGGTTTGGGAGAAAAGTTTGGTGAGTAGCAGACAAAGAGAGGTTTTCACAGTGGGGAAGACCAAGAGTGAGTGAAACACCATTACCAGGGAACCTTGGAGCGAAGTGTTCTGCATCAAACCTTGCCATTTCAGCAATAGGATATTGCCCGAAACCTCCAATGAAGTTGGTATCGGTTCCCATGAATGAGTAGCCCTCTTTGCCAAACTTGATGGAAACATCGTCTGCTGCCTCTCTTTGTTTAGTGTCCATGTCTATTGGGGACTGCAACAGTACTTCAGTGCTCCTTGGCTTCTTGGGACTTCCTTGGGTGATCCCTTCCAATTCGGATGAGCCAATGAAGGAATACCCTGACTGGTTTTGGGCATTTCCTGCAAGAGGAGACGTTGAAGCCATGGAAATGGACATTGAGGAAGCATTCTGGTTTGCAGAATTGTCCTGTTTCGAGCTGCTCAAACTTTTAGCTTGGTTCTTTGCTGGTGTTGGACCAGTGGATTTAGATGCTGAATCTTCATTGTTCTGTTCCTGCTCCTTGATTTCCTCCAGGTACATCTCTTCCACCATTGGCTTCCAAAGCCGGACTCGAGCATTTATGAACCAATTAGACACCTAAATTATCACACACACAAAAACATCATCGATTTAGACATGCCACAAGCGGGACAAGTCATAAGAGTCTCAAAAAGATTGCTACACAACACAGTACATAGGCGCCTGGTACCTGACTCCTGGTAAGCCCTGTTTGTTTAGCAAGCATGTGCTTGTCTGAGTCTTTAGGATATCTGGAAGTGCAAATATAGGAATCAGACACCATTGGAAGGGCATTCCAAAATTAGAAAGTTTAAGGAACGAATGGAAATTAATTACTAATACTTACGGGTGGAGAAAGTGTTCAAAGAGCCAAGCTCGAAGAACAGATACGGATCTTTCTGGTAGTCCTCTTTGTGGTCTCCAAGCATTGTGTTGGATCATCCCCAGCTGCTGAAGTGCTCTTTGTTGACGAAGCTGATGATCCACAAACTTAAGTCCGGAGCCTTCGGTCTTCCCTCCCAGTCTATCTTCTTCACCTAAGCTCTTGTTTACAGCTCGAATCTGGCCAATTATTGCATCTTTCAAACACCGAAACTGCTTAGAGATGGTCTTTAATGCAAGAGCTGTATATGTTTTAGCTAATCCAATTCCAGCCGTTTGCTCAAATGTGGATATTACAATCTGCATTTGGTGATGGTATTGCCTGTACCTTTGATCCACCTAAAAAACCCGATTTCAAGAATTTTGCATGCAGATTTTAGACTCTGATGGGTAAACTTGATAGATTTATGGTCGAAAAATAAAATTTCATGAAAATTTCGATATAATAAGACTTCAAAATTATTTAAAAAATCCAATTGATGAGCCAGTGAAACTAACTTTTATCCCACTTCTTTACTGATATCAATTTAGAACAAATTTTCCTTGACCAACATAACTTTCCCCAGAAAGTAAACTTGTTTTCTTATACACCTTCACTTTCAAGAAGAAATCAAACCAAACCCACCAAAACACATATAATAGACAAGTATATATACATATACGATAATTATATAATTTCCTTACCTCATCAAGCATGCTAATTAGCTTTGCTTTCTTCATCTGAATTTCTTGTCTCTCAGCCGTGCTCAGCTCAGTCCTGCGCTTACCAACAGCATCCTCGCCACCAGAACCGTCTCCGGCCGCTGCCGACAATTCTCCGGTACCCTTGCTTCTATTGCTATCATTTCCACAGCCCTTTTTTGCCATTTCGGTCTTTGTAAACCCAGTATTGTCGACATTAACAACCTCATCAAGAAGCTCTTGAGCAGCCCTCAAGTATTTAGAGCTCAACAACACACTTTGTATACCTGAAACCCCATTGGTCACCGCTGAACCGGAAGAAGCCGAACCGCCTGAAACTGCTTGAGGCTGTGATCCATAATTACTGGGCTGATGCTGGGAAGAAAGGGTCAAAGATAGTCCCTGCTGAGCTCGTGGGGTGTCACGTGGTGCTCCAGAAGGGTCAATAGGGTTGTACGAGTTGTAATGGAGGCGCTGTACGAGACCATGCAAGGAGGAGATGGCGTCTTGGTTGGAACCGGAGGTGACGGCGGGGAGAGGGATGCCGACGAGTTGCTGGGAGTGGGAAGAGGGAGCGTTAGGAGAGAGGGAGTTGAGGAAAACGAGGTTGTTTGAGGGCGGCGGAGGAGGAGGGGTATTAGAGTAGTGAACATAGGCAGGGTTCATAAGTACGAGGGTTTGAAGATCATCAGCTGCTTGGATTTCAGGGTTCCCATGAAAGTAGGCCGCCATATCGGATACGGCTTTCGCAGTTTCTAAACGAGTTTTGCAAAGATCTAATGGTATTTCCTGCACTTTCACTTCACTGAAAGGAAAAACATAGAGAAAGCATTAGTACTTGCGTAGTAAGTTAGATAGAGTAAAAAAAATCCAAATAAAAGAAGACCAAAAGCTTACACATATGTTTTACCTTATTCGAATCAACCAATGAAAAGGGTTTGGTTGTGTGATGAATTTGTGAATTGTGAGAGAAAATAGGAGAGCTAGTTTGTGAAGTTGCAGCAGCAGTAGCAGAAAGGATAAACGAAGGTGTTGGGATGGATGATCAAGTGGATCCTGGAGAAATCAATAGAAAGAAAAGGAGTGATGACCCCACATAGAGTTGAAACACAAGTAATTGTGATTGGTAAGGGATTGAAAACAAGCCATGTTACTTGTCTGTCTCTACTTCCTCATACGTACGTTGAGGACATGGGAAGAAGAAGAAGAAGAAGAAGAAGTGAATGAAAGGTGTGGTGTTTATATACAGATAAGAGGAGGAGGAGAATAGGAGAGAGAATAGGAGAGAGAATAGAGATTTGAAAGGGAGAGAATTGATTGTAGTTAATAATATTATCGGTACCTGCTGTGAGGATAATCTCAGTGCACACGTTTTTCATCATCATCATCACCTTCATTCTTCACTGCAATGAAAAACATGGATTTTTTAGCCCACCAAAAAAAAATATTAATGAAATTTAGAGAAAGAAAGCTAACAGAGATGTGGCTAAAAAAGTAGCATAATTAGAGAGAAAGAGAAGGGGCACATATAGGGATAACATGAATCACAACACTAATAGTATAAATCAACCTGTGTGAATATGATGTATGCACAGAATTGAAGAGATTGTAACAATTGAATTCCCAGATCATAAAATAGAGTTCCTTTTGTCAGACTCAAAGCCTCTGCAAACTCCCCCCAAACTGAAAAGGAAACAAATATAAAGGGGCGAGAAAAAGATACCCCATCTCTTTTATTCACTTCATTATCCACACACTCTCTTTGCATTCCTTTTTGGCTACTAAATTGAAATCATACCATACAAATTAATTTGTAGTGATTTTTTTTCTTAGAATAGATAAGTGGGAATTTTAGTGCAACTATGAAATGTTGTTATCCTTCACAAATGATGAACCAATTCCCCTTCCTTTTTCATTGGCTTGGGGAGGCCAAGTACCTGCGAATACATCAAAACTACCAACTTCTCTGATTTGACCCTCCCTTTTCAAATCAACTTCGATCCACCCAATTTTGCTCTCTCAAATATCACAAATATGACCCTTATTGAATTGGTGAAATAAATCGAAATAATATATTATGAAAAACATCAATTCTGGAGTTTTTAACTTCAAGTTTCACAATTACATTATAGAATGTATTAAAAAATAATTAAATATATAAATATAACAATTGTGGTGGTCTTAATTCATTTATAAAATCGCCTGCAATATATCAAATAATTGCACATTTTTATCCTATTTTTTTATCAATCATAATTCATTGCACATTTTTTATCACTTTATTCATTATTTATACGCTTTTACTTTTTACTAGTTTCTCATGCAGATTTATTATTATTATAACCGTTTACATTTTTTTATTAATAATCATTAATTTATTACATTATTTTTAGTTTTTTCACTTACTTTTTTGTATTTTTTTATTTTTTTTCACCTACGTGTGAGAGTGTCCATAATATTAGTAAATTAACGTTTTTAAAAAAAAATAATTTTATATTTATATGTGTTAGAAGTTTACAAACTGCTAAAAAATAGGGAAATCCCCTCCACAAACAAAAGCTTAATTACGAAAATGAAAAACATAATGTTTACTTATTTTTGTCATTTTAGCTCTTTTTTTTTATTATCATTTTTACTCTCAACTTTTAAATTTTAGTTATTTTATTTGTTTTTGAACAGAAAAGTGACTAATCTATTAAAATTTTTACAGTATTTATGTGACTACTAGCATGGTAATCTACGTATAATTCATGAAAATTAATAAAAAAAATTAAAAATAACAAATTTAAAAAAAGTTCATAAAAATTTTTAGAAAATTTATCAATGTTTGTAGTAAAGTATACGTAAAATGTCATTAAAATTTTAACAGTTTGATCAATTTTTCTACCAAAAATAAATAATTTAACTAAATTTTAAAGGTTCAAAGCTAAATGACCTAAAATAAAAAAATAAAAGCTAAAATGACAAAGATAATAAACATTAAGGACTAAATTTATGTTGATGACAAAATAAAACGAGTATAATAATTAAACGAAAAGAAAAATAAAAGAGAGGATGAATTGTTGATGATGATGATGATGATAAACAGAGAGGGTCCTATTCCTCAATTCTACATTAAATATCTCTTTGTCTTTTTCCTTTTTTATTTTTAATTTTCAAATTTTAGTTTTTTTCCCTTCTAGTGGATTATTGAAGATAAAGCAATTAAGTTACAAATCAACAAAGATCCAACCACCAATGCTTGACAAAACTTGAACACAAAATGAAATAAATATTAGTAATGGTATATAACGACCTAAAATCCGTGGGCACCGGAAAAGTGTATTATCGGGCCTCCGTCTTAGTAAACCGAGTTAGTAAATAATTATTAGGAGTAATTATGAGTCTAATAGTGTGTTTAATTAGATTTTTATTTAGTGAATTTAGCTTAATTTAAAGTAATTAGGAAAAATGATCAAATTGAATAAAGAGTGAAAGTCTAATTACAGATTAAAAGAAAGTAAAAAGGGCTAAAATGAGAATTAAGCCATTAAGCATAGTTCAGCGGCATAAAAGGGAATAAAATCTAAGATTTTATTTGTTTTAATTATATAATTAATGATATTTAAATATAATTTATATTATATGAATTTATGATAATTAAATTATAATGATATTATATTATTAAATAAATTAAAATATGCCAATTGTATGGATATGATAAAATATATGTGTAATATATGTATTTGTACATTTGTAATATAATTGTATATATTTTCTTAAGTTTTAAGTAAATGATATTTATTAATTAAATTATTATATTATAAGATTTTTTTTATTTGATAAATTAGTTAGATTAAGACAAATGTAAGGTTATGATATGGTATAAATTTATTAATTATATTTGTTATTAAAATAAATATTTTATAATTATTAATTAACTTAAATATAAAATAAAGTAAATGAAATAAAAAGAAAAGAAAACATAAAACAAAAGAAACAAAGCCAAAAGTAACAGAGGCTATTTCGAAACAGAGCAGGAAAGAAAAAGGAAAGAAAGAAGAAAGGAAAAATTCAAGTTTTAAAGCTTGAAGTTTAATTGGTAAGTTTAATTGGTAAGTTTCATCAAGTCCTTTTCCTATAAATTTAATGTTTTTGGAACCCTAGAGTGAAATACTCTTGGATTTAAGTTGAAATTTTGAATGTTAATAGATTTTTGAGTAGGTTTTATGTTGAACAAATGATGGAATTGGGGGTTTATTTGATAGAAATTTTGATTGGAATTGAATAAAGGATTGAATTGTAAACTAAGCTATAAGTTTTGAGTTTTAGGGATTAAATTGGAATAAATTCGAAATTATGAAAATATGATAAAAATTAGATAGTTAAATGTGAGTTTGGCAAGAAATTGAGTAGCAAAAAGGTATGAATTGAGAAAGAAAAATATATAGGTTTAGTTAGGATTAAATTGGAATTAAAGTAAAAGTTAGATAAAAATTTCAGCAATTAAATTGTGTTGTGTTAATGATTTTGAAATTATTTTAATTGTTCGTAGCTAATATCGAGCCTGAAGCATCGACCCAAAAAGGAAAAGAAAAGATCGTCGAGGATTAAATCAGAAGAGAATTCTGGTTTGTATCACTATAATTCAAACTTTATCATTATTATGTGTTTAATTTACTAATTATGTGTGGTAAGTATTTTAAGGTAAGTGTTTAGTAAAATGATAAATTTATGATTGGGTACTGAAATTGAGACTGATACTAAACTGAATTATGGAATACTGAATATTGTTTTGAGCATTAAATTGAATTGTGAAGTTACTAAATATTGTTATGTGTATTGCATTGAACTGTGAAATTACTAAAGTAATGAATTACTGTAATACTGTGAAACTGATTGAAATAAGGAATTATATTTGATACTGAACTGAGATGGAAATTGTACTGAAAAGTAAATTAAATACCCTATTAACTAGTCGGGCTAGTTGGATATAGTAGGCATGCCATAGGATATGGAAGAGTATGGGTTTTTGCTGGCTTACTGATCAGGCACTTATATGCCGACCACTGTTACTGTTACTGTTACCGATTCGACACTTTGTGTATCGAATACTGTTACTGTTACAGATTAGGTTCAATACTGTTACTGCTACCGTTACTGATTACTATTTAGGTACTGTGTACCATTAAGGCACAATGTGCCGTACTGGTGTGTTGGTTGGAATCTGTGTATCCGCCAAGTCCGAGTGAAGTTAATAGGGGCAAATGAAATAAATTTACTGATATAAAACTAAATTTGAATGATATGGCATATGTGAAAGGTGAGAATTGAAATAAAGAAATAAGAATGGTATATATATAATCAAATGATAACATAAAAAGATTGAATTGTTTATTAAGTGATGATAATTGTAATGTAAAAGAATGTGTGTGATTTAATGTATTTAATTATAAATTGAATTATAGTGATACCACTGAGTATATGCATACTCAGCGTACGGTTGTTTCTATGCGCAGGTTGTAAAAGTCAAGTACTGAACCATCATCCAAAGCCAGACCCGACTTCAGCAAACTTTTGGTGATGCATATTTTCTTTTAGTAATGTGGCATGTACATAGAATGTGTATAAAGGTTATTATGTTTTGATTATAAATGGTTAAAAATGTTAGTATTACAAGTTTAAGAATTATAATGAAAGAAATTTATCCATTTCAATGTAATTAGTACATTGATATATTTAAATTGACATTATATTGATTGAGTTTGATTAGAAGGTATTTAGAATAGAAAATGAGTATATGAGAAGAGTTGGTTGAATTGGTTATGTTTGAAATAGATAAGGTTTTAATTGCAGGGGATTTTATGTAAAAATAAGCAGAAATGCTGTCGAAATCTAATAAAAAAATTTCGGAGTACTTGAACGAGTCTCGTTTCACTTTTAATACATGTTTTAGACTTCGAGAGTTCATTACAGGGACTTAGTTATTAAATTATACTATGAATGTTATTTTATTTGTGAACACACACTTGGATGGTTGCCATTAAAGCGTTACATCAACTTTTAATATTACCAAGATTGATATATATATCAAGAATTATTTAAGTCTTGAAGAAAACATGGATTTCCTCTTGACTAAAGTGTCTATAGTTCCAAGTTCTTAATTTTAACTACTAATAAAAATATGTTATTATCGATATAAGGAAAAAGTTACCGTGGTTTGTGACGGTTCATTTGAATAGTTGAGGAGTTGAGAATATTCAAGGGAGAGAAAGAAAGTGTGGCTTATCTTTTACATCGATATCCTTAATATTTAAAAAGAAATCTCTGATTATCCTTAATGTGCTATGTTTTGTCTATATAGTAATGTCTTGTTATTGTAAGGTATAAGTTGTCATGTCAAAACAATAGATATATACAACGTTTGAATCACAAATACTCAATTCATGTAAAGGTGGATCTTGATGACTAAGGCTTTTGAGGTCTTGGACCGTCATGTGTTTTTAACTTGCGAAATGAGCCTTCTTAATCCAGGGTGCTAACTGGTGAGACTGGAGGGACAAGATGCAGGCTCATAAGATGTAACAGTTATAAAAAAAGAAAAGCATGCATCAAGAAAAGCATGCTCCGTAAATCATCTAATTGGATAAAATGGTGATCGAGAGGTAAATGTGGGCCAATTAGTAGTTTGAGCAATTTAGATCCGTAATCCAATAATTGAGAACATGGACATCAATCGACCACTTTTTCTCATTGAATTGATTTTTTTGTATTTTTGACTATTATTCAATTTAGTCATCTTAGATGTATTTGAGCTTAATTAACCTTGAATTATGAATTGTCGTAATATAACACTTAATCATTAGTTAGCTAGACTTCTTAGTTGCATGCTTGATCGTTGTCATTCATCTTATCGCTTGTTGTCTCTTAGGTTCGATCCTTGGAATATTCAAAGTGTTCCATAGTAACATTTCTAAATATGACAACTAACCTGTCACACTTGTAATAAAAGTCACCTTTAAATCCTTATATTTGTGCTAATTCTCTGCTCGAAGTCATACGTCGTGGTGTAGTCAATGTGCTAAGAGGAAGAAGCTAATGGCACAAAAGGGGTTTATTAAAGAAAGAAATGTACAAGAGTTTTGATTTATTGAGCATAGCATTAAGTTTTCTTAGAATGGAATGAACTAATGTATTCAATGGCTCATGTCAAGTTGTATGTGAAGAACATGGTACTAGAATTTTATTCCAACCTAGAAAATTTCATCAATGATGAGAATGATAGACATTATAGGAAGGCATATGTAAGTAGAAATTACTTTACATTTAGTTCAACAATCATTAGTTATTTTTTGAAGCATCGTGGCGAGGATCAAAATGACTTTGTCCCCAACTTTGATTATCTAGCAACAACCTTAACTAAGGGTCTGAGAAAAAATTGGCTAAATGGGCAAGGATTATTAAAACATTTGAGTTGCAAATAGCCTAACCAACACTTCATGTCATTGTCATAATGATTTGGTTGTCATCAAAGCAACACATGTATGTCAACAAGAAGATAGTTTTACTTTTATACAAGGTAGCATCTTTTAATTTGTTTGATTTAGGGAAACTAATTTATGATGAAATTGTCAAGCATACAAAAACTAGAAACATGAGGAACTTTCCCTCATTAATTTTTCAAATCTTGCTATACCAAAATAATGATCTTTTGAATGAGGATGATGTACATGAGCCTAAGCAACATCAATTGAAGTATTCAAGCAAGTGGAACTAAGTCAAACATGTTGCATACGGGTTTGATGCTAATGAAGAAGATGGAGGATCTAAGTCTAGTTCAAATCAAGAAGTAGATGTTACTCTAGTTGCAATCCAAGGTACAACTATTGTAGAACAAACTAGATTGATTGAACATCTTGATGCAGAAGTCGCTAGCATTGATAAGCAAATGAAATTTTAAAGCAAACAGATCAAACTTCTGAGTAACCAGAAGAGTTGAGTTATTCATTTTAAAGCAAGTATCCTTTCTCATTGAACATAACCTTCTTTCAAATTTTTGTCCAAAAAAGAAGGCGATATGAGCTACAATATTGAACTTTGGTTGTATAAGATTTGAGGGGAGGAACTTTTTTCTTGTTGCTGCAAATATTATTGGTTGGTTTTGGTTGATTTTTAGTTTTTGATTGAGTTTCAAAAGGAGAGCTTTCACCTTAAATATTTGCATGAGTATGATTACCTCGCTTGAAGAAATTGTTATAGTATTTTTTATTTTTAAAAAAATACCAAAAAGGAGAATATTAATATTGCCAATTGCAATTCACTTTACAACTAGACATTGTGCAGCTTGCTATATTTGTTAACATGTTTTAACCTAAAATTTTCTTACACCATTTTGAGGATTTTGAGCAACAATATTTGAGATGGTGTTTGGTGAAGATATTTTAATCAAGCGAAGATTCTTTCCAAGAGATCTATTGTGATTCACTAGCCGTGTTTAGAGAGATGCTATTGTTGTAAAAGTTTAAGTAATGAAGATCTCTTCTTAATTTATACCTTATCACATAACTAATTGAGTGTAAACGAAGTGACATGATATGATAATACCAACAAAAGATTCACAAGTAACATTATTTATATATTGAAAACTTGTTTATTGGTTTATGTATGAATTGCAAAAGCACGTAATTGTTCAATAGGGAAACTTGTATTTAGGTGCAATTTGTTAGTAAATAAATTATTTTTATTTAGCATGTAACTAAGTTTTCTAAGAAAAAAATTTTAGTGATAGACTTAGTTAAACATAAAAGAGCGATGTTACAGCATGGTCACCTGGCTAAAATTAAATTAAATTATATACTCTTAATTCAAGCTCCAATAGACTAAGAAAAACTTATGTTGTTAGTTAGTAACACGACAGCAGGAAAACTTTTAGAAATTTAAAATTAAAGAAAAACGAAATCCTCTGTTCAGGGTTTAGAATTTTACACTCAATTTTTATAAATTAAAAAAAAAAGAGAGGAAATCCTCTACATATTTTGTCCTCATCTTCCTAGACATCCTTCTCATGGTTCCAAAGGGATCCCTAAAACTCAAAAGAAAAAGAAAAAGTACGGTACGAATAAGTTTATTAAAAGGATAAAAGAAGCTACTGGCCTTGATGAAAAAAAATCGAAGAAGATTCTATATGGGGTGGAGATCTATTTAATTGATTAATAAACAATGCGAAGGACAAAGTGTACCTATATATATTTCTATCTGAAATGATGAGCAAACGTATTTGAAGAAACTCTGCTAGCTATCACCATCATCAGTAACAATTATGGAAGTATGAAAAGAGGGAGCAGAGGAATGACAGACAGACAGGCTTTAGAGTTTGGATGCATTTATTTATGCTACCATTTCATCTTCATGAGGTAATCCCAATTTGTTTTGGTTGTTACGTTGTGGGCTTATTATTTAAGGGATTTTAATCAACTGTCGTTCTCAGGTCATAACCATCACCAGCTGTCTTCTTAACTATATATATATATATAGCTGCGGTTCCTAGGATTCTCTTGACGAGTGATAGATTAGGAAACTTTTTCACTTTAATCATTCTTTAACCCCGCTGCTCTGCCTTGTCCTGCCCATCTCGTTGAGTTCAACGCGCGAGTCATTCAAAGTTTAGATATCTACCCTCTCTCTTCCCTTAGTTTTGCACTGATTTTAATCCCTTTTATTTTTGCATGGGATGATATCAAAAAGCCGAAACGTCCTTTTCTTGGCATACAAAATACCTGGTTTTCTGGGCGATCTTTTCAGCCGCACGTACGCTTTATTATTTTTTTATAGTACATAACATTACCATCCTTAATTTGATGCTTCACACTTCCTGTAATGATATGGAAATATTGATTATTTATAAAACAAAAGTTTTTATTTGTCATATATCAGAATCTCAACCCACATGCTTTCCCATCAATTATAGAAGAATGATGAGATTACTTTTGGTAATATTAAATTTAATAAAATCCTGACGACATATAAAATAAAATATCAAAATTTGTATTTAAATTAAATAATAAAATATCAACATTATTTTTATTATAGTAGATAATAAATTATATTAAGATTATATTACTCATATTAAATAAAATAAAATTTACATTAAAATAAATAATAATAAAAGATTGAGAGAATAAAAAAATATAATTACTATTAAAATGTGATTTCATCCCCAAAAAAAGAACCTTAAATTAACTTTAATTTCAATTTCTTTCAATATTTCACTTCTGATATAGTTTATGTCGCTATTATAACTCTGTATATACATAAAAGAAAAGTGAAGCCAAAATCTTGATTTTATTTTTGTTTAATCCTAGTACATTGCCGTCATATGTTCCCTTGATGACTACAAAACCAATGGAAGTGGTACACATCACATCCAACAAAACCCCCTAAAATATGTGCTTCAATTTGTAAATCACATGAATTTCTCTTTCGAGGAAAATATTTCATTTATTATTTTCTTATGATGATGAGAAGATAGTATGTAAGAACTCCTTATGGTATTGGAATATAAGATTCTCTATTTATTTAGGTTTAATTTAACCTCACTTGGATCAAAAGTACTTTTAAAATTATAAACAATATTAAACAAATAATTTTTGGAATCAGAATTACTTTTAAAAAGTGCTTTTGAATCAAATAGTAAAAGCAGTATTTTCTAACTTCTGCTTTTGGCAAAAGAGCTTTTAGGAATAACGAACAATTTTAACTCTTATAACATATTTTATATAATATTTATATTAGGTATGTAATTACTTTCCTATTGAAATTTATTTTAAATATATAATATCATATATTTAAATTTTTATTGGTTATATTTTAATATTTAAAATATAGTTTATATATTCAAATTAAATTTTATAATAATAAATTGCTTAAAAAATATATTTCATATATTAAAATATTAACAAAAAATTATAATAAATTATTTTTTATATATTCTTACTAAAATATCTTAATATTATTAACTAATTTGAACATCATTTAAATGCATATTTTTTACTTTATAATACTGTGTTTAAAATGAATATTTTATTTCTCAAAAGTACTTTTTAACAGTAATACTAAACACTTAAACCAAACTTTTCAAAAGTACTTCTCAAAATCACTTTTCCACAACACTTTTTAAAAGCACTTCTCAAAAGCAATGCTAAACTAGCCCTTAGTTTGTATTATTTTCTTTTTATATTCAGTACATATTTGTATATTTAATAACTAAAACATATTAAATTAATGCATGTTATCTTTTAGATTTAAAAGATTTAGAAAATAAAGTAAATAATTAAAATAAAGTATTTGAAAAATAATACACAATAAAAAATGTAGTCAATGAGGCCTTAGGTCTTAAATACCTAGGTTCAAAACTTACCATGTGCAATTTTATGTATAGCACATTGAGTTCCCCTCATGTGCGGTTGTCATGGGTGAGTTTTTGTCCAGTTAGGTTAGTCAATTTGTTGGCTTTAACATGCATTGTTTCAGTTCTTAATCTGTTTGTGATATAGGTTGTCATTTGTAATAGTTTAATATTTGTGATTACTCGAACTTGTATTTGTACTAGTTACACTTCAAAAAAATGTATATGTGATATTAAAATATACTTTGAACCCCATGTGAGTTCACGAGAGGATGTGAACTCATCACGTGTGAACCCCCTATGCGAACTATGTAAGCTACGAGTCTTAACGAGTCAAGTAAACAAGTAGCGGGTTGGTAATGGTGAACACCATAATAATTCATCCCCCACCTAATTTAAAGAAGAGTTATAAAGTGACTCTTCTAAGAAATTGGCTTCGCGAGGTGGAATGAAACGTATCACATACACTTTTCTCTTTAAATTGTCATCTATGGTTCACTATATGTTGAGGAGAAGTATATTTGTATAAAGCTAATTGTGCCTTCATTCTCAAGCACACTAATCGTCAAGGTATTAAATTATTTAAAAGGAAGTTATTTTAACCCTAAGTATCAGACAATTTGAATTTGAATTTTTTTAGAAGGAATTGTTGTTGATAAGAACAATCGTGACTCAGAGCTAAATTTCTTAAAATTTCCAAAAATTTTCATGCTCTTACCCCAAAAGCACACTTCTTTGGATTCAACTTCATGTTGTAGGCTCGCATAACAGCAAAAGTGTTGACAAATCCCCAATATGCCTCATAAAAATAAAACTCTTCACCAACATGTTATCTACGTAGACTTCAACACTACGACCGACCTGCTCTTTGAAAACCTTACTAACCAACCTCTGATATGCTACACCCGCATTTTTCAACCCAAAAGGCATAACCCAATAGTATAATAAACCTTTCTCAGTGAAACAAGTCATTTTATCTTAGTCCTTTGAAGCCATGGAAATTTGATTATACCTTGAGAATGCATCCAGGAAGCTCATGAACTTATGGTCTGATGATGCATCCACCAGTCTATCAATTGAGGGCAAAGGAAAATTATCTTTTGGACAAGCCTTGTTAAGAATGGTAAAATCAATGCATGTTCTCCACTTTCCATTAGCTTTTTCTCCAACACAACATTTGATACCCAGTTTAGGTATGCCACCCCCTTGATAAATCTCGTTGAAAACAATTTGCCTACCTCTTGTCTAATGGCCTTCACAACCTATGGAGAAAACCTTCTTCTTTTCTGTTTAACTGGTTTAACCTCAAGGGACACATAACTGATAGACAATCACCTAAGGATCTACACTAGGCATGCCCGCTGCTGACCATGTAAAAAAGTCTTAATTCTCCCTCAAGCACTGTACTAAGTCCTCATTTTTCTTCTCATGTTGCTTTTGGCTTGCGAATTATTTCCTCACTTCTAACATTCATACTATCCAAATCTAAATGCGCATTTGTTTAACTGACAACATATGTGTAACAACTCGGTTTTAGCAAAATTAAAATAGTGGTTTTGGAACCAAAAATCCAAGGTCAGAAAGTTATTTTAATATTATTTTTGGGGTTTATAGCATGTGATTATTTATGTTTGAAAATTTCGAGAAATAATTTTAGCATTTGAATGCTTAATTTGAGAAAAGGACCAAATCGCGTAAAATACAAAAGTGGCATTCTATATGTTAAATGTGTTTAATTGCTATGGTTGATTAAATGTGAAGTCCTTATGTTGTAAATAGACCATTGATAGTGGGAATGTACATAAATGGTCTTATATTTGATGGTTAAATGGTAAACTATGTATTAATGATAAATAAATAAAATAAAGTTAAAATAAGCCTAATGAACATCATTCATAACCGATTATTAAGAGAAAAAGAAGAGGAAAATATGGTTTTAGGGTTCGGCCATTGTCGTTCTAGATTAAGGTATGTTTTGAGCTCAGTTTTTTATGATTTCTATGTTTTTGTGATCGTTGCTCCGTGTTCTAGCTAGCCCATGTCCTAATTTTTGAAATTTTTGATGATTTCATGAAGTGGCATTGATGATAGCTTGATGTTTTTGAATGTTGATGATGGAAAATGAATAATTGCTGATAGATTTTCATGTTTTGTAAAGTGATTTTTGATAAAAATGCTTAAATAGGATTAAATTATGAAATTTGTAAATTGAGAGGTTGAAATGTGAAATAAATGTGAAATATGGGCTGCTACGGGCACTATGGTAATTAGGCTAAGCATTGGTCTTATTGAATTTTGTGAATTTTATGTATTTGTGAAAAAGAGACTAAATTGAATAAATGTGAAACTTTAGGGACTAAACTGAAAAAATTCCCAAATAGGTATTTTTGGATGAAATTGAATGAAGAGGTGATTAATTGTGCTAAATTTTAATTCATATAGATCAAGAAAGAAAGAAATCAGATTTAGATCAGGGGAAATCAAAAGTTGTCGAGTAGTCGATCCAATCCGTTCATCGTATATACAAGGTAAGTTCATGTGCAAATAAACATCTTTAAATTGATTTATATATGTTTATTTGTTGTTGAATTTCTATGGATGTTGAACGAGCAAATATGAGCAAGAATCGATGAAGTCACGATATACGAAAGTCCCGTACGAACCTTAGGAAAAGTATAGGATACAAATGTCATGACATTAGGATTACCGAGATGTGATTACATGTAAGAACATGTCTGGGACATTGGCATTGTATTGTGATTACGTGTAAGACCATGTCTAGGACATTGGCATCGTTATGTGATTTCGTGTAAGACCCTGTCTAGGACAGTGGCATCGATATGTGATAACATGTAAGATCATATTTGGGATATGGCATTTTACGAGCTTTATGTGATTTCTAAGTATCCTTAATAATTCCGAATGGTTCAACGGACAAAGTCAAGTCGAGAAAGAATGTGTGAAAAAGTTAAGTGACTCTAGTACGTATGAGATTTATACGAGCTTTGAAAAGGGAAGTAATTGATGAATTCAACTATGATATTGAATATGTGTATAATGAGAAAGGTTTGTGAACTTATAAATGCTTACTCATAGTTTGCTTATTAATGGAAATGATGTTGATGCATGTGGTAATTTATTTGTATATGGCTTACTAAGCTTTTAAAGCTTACTTTGTATGTTCTTTCCCTGTTTTTTAGATTATCGAAGCTAGCTCAAACTCGAGGATCATCGGGAAAATGTCATCACACTATCGATCATCTTGTTGGTACTTTTGAAGCTTTGTATATATGGTATATGTCATATATAGGCTAGTGTTAAGATGATAAGTTTTGAGTTATGATTTTAGCCATGAGATTTGGCTTGCAAATGATGTAAATATTGGTGTGAATTTGGCCATTTGAGTTGGTTTGATTTATGTGTTTGATAATTATTATGTGATGTATAAGTTGTCTTTTGTTTTGGGAATGTTTGGTATTGTTTTATGATTGCTCTACTGGCTAGATGTTAATTGATATATTATTGCTTGGAAGATAGTATGTTAATTGTTTACCACTTATATTTAACTTGCATGCATTATCAAAACACTATTTTTTTATACATATAATTTTTAGCAAATTTGTATATAATTGCGTTTTTTCTTATGTTATTTATTATATATATAATTTATGCTAATTTCAGGTTAATTTTATAATTCATATTTTTATTCTATATTATTTTAATATTCAATTATTTTAAAAAATGTCTTCACATGTATATAACCCATATTAAATTATTTTTACTATAACACATATTATTAATTTCATACAGCTTCTTGTAAATATTTTTTTATGTATATATCCTCTTTAAAAGTTATTTATATGTATAATATATATTTTTTAAGAACCATACTTTAAATCATATAATTTATTTATTATATACACTCTCATGTTTTATTATCCTTATACATGTACTATTTATGTTTGTACCATCAATTCAAATTAATTTGTTACATGTAAAATTATGTTATATATTATTTGTTTTAAATCTCCCTTTATAAATATAGTTTTATGAATATACATCACCAAATTTATGTATTTTGTAAATATAGTTTTTTTACCTTTTTGTGTGTATGATTAGATTTTTTTTAAAAAAAAGATTCGTTACATGCATAATTCATATATTTACTTATTTTTTATATATACATTATTAATTTCATGCCATCTTCTACCAATAATTATTTCCAAATTTATTTATATATACATGTTTTACAAATTTGCTATGTATATTATATCTTATCATGTGTTGTATTTATCCTTTATATTCTACATATTATTTAAGTTATCATGTACATTGTAAATCTCTAAATGAAATTGTGTTTAAAATATTTTGCATATTATTCGATTCAAATGTTTTGTTTTATAATACTTATTTTAAATAAATCCCTAGTTTTTATACAAGTTTGTCAACTTATAATATGTGTTAATTAATTCATCAATTTATACTACTAAGTTCTAATTCCATTGCATTTTGTACATATTTTATGGATAATTTTGTATTATGTCATGTTAAATATTGTTGTATATCATTTTATTGATTGTTTATCATCTATGATTAAAAATTTGTCACATTTTACTTAGAATAGTTGTATATAATTGTGGATTTGTTAATTATGACTTGTTATGTTCTATTATTTCATGTTTGTTAATTCCTTCCATTGCCAATGTTTTGATACAATTCACTAAGCATTCCGTTTTAAAATGGATAAATGCGTTTTGAGCAAATTTCTAATTTTCTTTATTATTCAAAAATTTTGAAATAAGGCAATATCTAATATGTGGGGAATTCGGAAAATCGTGCTCAATTGTACTGGGTATGATTTTTCGGTGAACCAAATATCTGGATACCCTTTTTATTATTTTAGCACACAAGTTTTCAAAAGTCAAAAATCAATCGTATTTTTAAAGGTACAAAGGATCATATCCAATCGTACTGGGTATGATACTGCGTATCTTTGAAACGAGAGATTTTTCACCGCTAATTTGAGCCATTCAAACATTTTAAAAAAATCCATACTTCGAAAAATCTCTTCTTTAAAAAACTTGTGATATAGGGACAACATCAAATCAATTTGGTACCAATTTTTGGGCGTAATAAGGGTGCTAACCCTTCCTCATGCGTGACCGACTCCCGAACCCATTTTTTTATTTTATATGAACCAAATTTATTTTTCATTGAATAAAGCGTTTTAGTAGGTGGTCCAATCACACCTAAATCAAGAGATTGGTGGTGACTCCACATTTTTGTTTTCAAAAGTCGATCCCCATTGTTTTCAAAATAAAAAAAGGGTTTCAACAATTCTCGTTAGTGTTTTTGTGTTAGTGTCTTTTAGAGGGGGTTAAATTCTCTATTTATATGATACAGTCCTTGCTCTTGAATGAGACGTCCTATGTAGGCCTCCATGCATGCCAACACGTAACCTATTCTAGGATTAACATGTGTTCTCTAGGTGGGGTTTCACCTGTATGACGGTGCGAACCCACCCCGTACGAGTTCATGAGAGGATACGAACTCCCCTATGCAAACTATGTAGGCCACGAGTTGGTCCCAGTCGAGTAATCGGGTAGCGGGTCAGTAATGACGAATAACCTAACAAAACATTTTGTTATTATTCACCAATGGTGTATGAAACTTATGCACCGCAATGTATTAAATATTCTTCCTTAAAAAATATGTAGTTACCAAATTTAAAAAAAAAATTAATTTCACCATACTTAAATTCAAAAAATAATCATCCAGACTTGAAAAAGATTTATTTTCTAAAACAGTTTTGAATTTCTTAAAAGTTTTTATATAAATACATTTTTAAATAAAAATAATATTTGTCTTTTTAACATATTTTTAAACATCTTTTTTAAGTAAAATATTTTTTAATAATTTAGTCCACAAATCATATAATATAATATAAAAAGGAACATGCACTATATTTGCACCAAGTAGAGCTTTCTCAATTTTTTATTTAATATTTTTATCTATTTTTATTATCCATTTAATTTTTATAATTTAAAAAATTATTTTATATCCCTCTAACCAAATTATCGTTTCAAAATATTTAATTTGAAATTATCTTTATCTTTATATTTTGATATATATATATATTTTCTATTAAAATTTTAATTTTAATTTTTTAAATTACCCCTTAAATGTTTTTTTAGATAAATATATATCTTAAATGTAAAATATATAAAACATTATTACTAATATTTTAAAAGACTATTCACGTTTGGATTTTATTTTTAAAACAAACTAAATTAAATAAAACTCAAATTATTTTTAAAATGTGAATAGTATTCATATATATATATATATATTCCTATTAAAATTTAAATTTTTTAAATTACTAAAATGCTTTTTCTATTTCTTTAGATAAATACTCTTTAAATGCTTTAATTATGGAGTAATCAGTTATATATGCGTATATAATTACTTATAAAATATTTAATTTTAAAATATCTTTATATTTTGATATATATATATATATATAAATTCTCTTATTGAAACTTAGATTTAAATTTTCGGAAATTTGCATGCTACTAAATTTCAATTAATCAATATATTTGTTTATCAATTTAAAAATTTTCATCATCTTTGTAAATATATTAAAAAAATTATTCCACAAATTATTAATCAATATATTTGTTTATTAATTTTAAAAATTTAAACGAATGTATTGATATACAATATATTAGACTGGTTACAAATTTTTAAAATAACATATTGATTTATAAATTAATATATTTTATTAATTTAATTTTTAAATTTTAAATAAAAACAAACAAACTTAGAAGATAGAATTTGATATGAATCTGAAATTAAAAACTTTTTTGGGAGGTGTTATTTTTTTCGGAATTTTGGAAAGTTATAAAATTATTAGTAATTTTTCGGTTATTTAATTATGAAAAGTTATAAAATAGTTATCCAATTAGTTAATGTTGTCTTTTTTGGTCACCAGTTGGCCAATGATTGCAGATATTAAATTTTAACTTTATTCCTCAACTTTTATAAATTATGTCAATTTAGTCTTGATTCCAAAAAAAGATTATCTGTTAGCATTTACACATCATGTAATTTGGTCTCCCTATTCTTCTTCTTCTTTTTACAAATTTGTTTTTCTTTATGACATTGATGGTTAAATTTAAAAGAATAAGACAAGATAAAATTATTATCTTAAAATTTTTTGCCTTTCCACTTTTTTTTTATATTTTCAATCAAATTTAACTGATAAATTTACTTTTTAGCTTTTTAGGTGAAATGGTCACAATGAAAAATAAAACAGCAAAAATGATCAAATTACACAATGTGTAAATGTTGAGGGTTAGATTTTTTTTAAAATCAAGATTAAATTGATACAGTGTATAAACATTAAGGGTTAAAATTGTTATAATATCAATTTTAAAATTTGCTACCTTTAACTAACTATGACAAAAAAAAAAGATAAAATTAAATAGTTGAGTAATCATTTTGTAACTTTTCATAATAATAAATAAATAAATAAACAAATAATTTGGATGAGTAATAGTGTAGTTCACCCATTATTTATTTAGTTCTTTTTTCCTTCTTTTTACCTTTGAATAAAATTCCGTTTAATTATTTCTTTGACTTTTATTTTCTTTCAATTGTGAATAACTAAATATTTATTCTAGCTTTATGACTATAACTAATTTTAGAGGGAAACTAGGGGCTGGTAGGGGACTCGAACCCTAGAAAAAAAATTTATTTATACTCTTTAAAATTTTTAAAATTTTAAATTAGTAAAGATAAAATTATATTTTAGTCTCCTTAAACATATAAAAATTTGATTTAATTCTTTAAAAATTATAAAGATACAGGTTATTGAAATGGTAAAATTACAATTTAATTTTGGCCCCCCTAAAATGAAATTTTGGTTTTGCCCCTAGTTAATTTGGTGTTTAGATCATGAGACTCAAAATCGCACTTACACTCTCTACTTTGGTATTCGTTAATTCTCCGATTTACAAAATAGATTCAGTCAACTAACCACGTCATTTTAGCATCAATGTGAGTAGGGCGTCCCTTGATTCAGTGTTGTGCAACATATTATTAGTGTGTCAATACGATCTGTAATTATCATATTTGTCTCACCAAAGAACAAATTGATGTGACCAATTGAGTGAATAGTTTGATCCATCAAGGGAACTAATGATCAAATTTAAATGACGCACGCAGTAAGTAGATCCCTCCCCCATATAAAAATGAATAAAAGATAAAAGCCGAAAAGAAAAAAAAAGCCTTAACCGAGTTGATTGAGGAAACTTAAATGTTGTTTATACTGGATTGAACCAATCAATTAGATTAGAAATCAGTTGGGGTACTACTCCTATTAAAGGGGCTATAGACTAGTTGACTAACGAATTGATATAGACCGATTGAATCAATTTTCACTATGTTTTTTTATAAAGTTTTAATAATTTATTTAATCAAATCGAATAACTAATCAAATGAATCGAATTGAAAATTGATGGTCTCGCTAGTTCGACCACTGGCCCAGTTTTGAAAGCCTTGAAAAAAAAAATTAAATGTTAAGATAAATGCAATAATAACCATGTTGTTTGAACTGAAATAAATTGAATTGACCAGTTGAATCGCTTTGATCGAGAACCGACTAAGATACTAATTCACAGATAATATCAAATCGACTGAATTGGGCTAAAAACTTTACTAAATTTATTTATTTTTATTTTAAAATATTTTTTAGTGGTTGAATCCTGAACTTTGTAATCTTAAAAAAATAATTGCAGAAATTAGGCATGCAAGCTGGTCTCATCGCGTCCATCCTACGTTCCGTATTCGTAAAACTATACATTTCCCGTATCTTTTGATTTATTTTTCAAAAAAATTCACTTCTGTTACCATTATTATAAAAATGACTAGTTAAATTTTTAAAAAAAATTCATTTTCTCTATATTATATTTAAGAGATTTATCAAGTTCGTCTCACATTAGTCCCAACTTAATTAAACAATTATCAAAAACTCTTTCTTTAATAAACTAATAAAAATTACTTTGAGGAATTTTTTTTATTTCATATTCAAACTCAAAATACCATAATTCTCAAAATTTTTGTCATTTCAACCTTTTTTTTTTATCTTTTAATTGTTCTTTACAGATATATGTTATATGTTTTTGGGTAAACTATATAGTTGGTCACCTAAAATTCATAAATTTTCATTTTGGGCACAGACAAAAAAAAGTTTAGAATTTGAACATTATTATTACATATTTTTTACATTTTAGTCACTCACCGTTAATTTGTTATTACATACATTTATTTTATTCATCCAACTTTAATAGGTTTTCATTTTATTCACTCATTTTACCTTTTTAAATTCCTTTATTTTTATTTTTTTTACTTTTTTAAGAATTAGTTTCAAGTTTTTAGTACGTGTTTATGTTTTTATATGGAAAATCTGGGTTAAAAAACCGTTTTATTTTTTAATTTCCTTTATTTTTTCCATTTATAAAATTAATTTATGTTTTCTCAATAAAAGGGAAGAGTAAAGCCCGAGGTTTAAGGCAATTACATGAGTTTTTATAATAAAAAGTTTTACAAGAAAATCTTATTTATCTATTTCTTTTCCTTTTTATTTTTCGTTTTTTAGAATTAATTTTAGTTTTTAGTAAGACGAAAAAACTTAGGGTTTTACAAGAATTGCCTCGATTTTTATAGGAAACCAAATTTTTACAAGGAAAAATTATTTTATCTTTTTAATTTTCTTTCTTTTTTTCCTTTTTTTAGAATTAATTTTAGTTTTTCAGTAAAAGGTTGTCTGATTAAAATGAATATATCTAATAGCAAATTAATTTTGGGTGACTAAAATTATAAAAAGTATATAATGACGGTGAATAAAATGATAAAAGTATATAACGATATTACTTATATTGTAAACATTTTAAATTTGGTGCCCAAAATAAAATTTTATAAGGGTAAACTGCAATAAAGGTTGTCCAACTATGATTTTTTTCTTTTTTGGTCATTCGATTATAGAAAGTTACAAAATTATCATTCAATTATTAGTTTTTTTTGTCACCCAACTATAAAAAATTATAAAATGATTACTCAATTATTTAATTTTACCTTTTTTGATCACCAGTTCACTAATGTAAAAATTAAAATTCTTAAAAGTTTAAAATAAGTAGGTGACCAAAAATGATAAAATTAAATAGTTAATTAATTTTTTTTCATAGTTGACTAAAAAAAAATTAGTAATAGTTTGAACTTTTTACGCTCTTGCCATGATCTATATATTTGAAATGCCACAAAATATAATGACTAGATTGAATTTGGAGTTTTCCTATTAATGCTCACTGTACATAGTACACGCGTCGGTCCCACAAACCGCCTACAAATATGTCCAATGAAGAAGAATCTCCCCCTCCCTATGTGGGCCCCACCGTCCAAACAAATCAAAACCAAACTCCTTTCTTCTTCTTATTTTTATTAAATAAAAAATTGAAAGTCGTGTAATTCTACGAATAGAAGGGTCCCACGAGTTGATGGTAGGTCCTGAAAGTAGCCAATAGGAGGAGAGTTGAGTCGATTGGCAACTGCCTTTTTCTTTAATACTTTGGAGCCCCTCTATAATTTTTTTTTATCTTCAACTTTGTCTTTGTCCTTCCCTGTTCCTTGATTAGACACGTGTTGGCTACTTCTGTCACGTGATCGCACCTCCCCCCTCCCGTGGCCCTGTCCTTACCCGCTCAATCACTTTCCTTCTAATTTAATTCAATTCTAATTAAAAAACTTGGAGATATCGATTTGAATTTTGAAACATACAAGTATCAAATTGTATATTTACCATTTTTTAATATTTTTCCTAATATTACATGTTATTATCTATTTGAATATTTTAGTTAGTTTTTTTTAAATGAATATTTTAGTTAATTGATTGGATTACAATAAATAATATTATGTCTTTTTTTTAATTTATTGTCAACACTCTTTATAAACTTGTTCATGGGTCGGGCCACTCAGTCTGAAGGCCCGCCCGAAATGTGAGAGGATTTGGACAAAAATATATGCTCAAAAAATAGGTTTAGACAAAAAATAAGACCCATTTAAAAAACGGGTTGGATCGGATAAGGCATTTTTGGCTCGGGCCTAGTCCAAATTCACTAAAGGAAAAAAAATCTATTTTTTTGTTTGTTTGTTAATGTTAGTTTTTTTTCTTATTTTCGTCCTATTTTGCTACCATTTTATGATTATGTTGCTACTATTTTGTTATTATTGTTTAGATATTATATAAAACTTATTTTATTGTTAATTTTATTATTATTTTAGAGGCATTTGTTAATTTTGTTATTATTTTAGAGGCATTTGCTTGTTAATTTTGTTATTATTTTAGAGGCATTTGCTTGTTAAGTTGCATCTATCTTAGTGTCATTTAAGTATACATATTTTTTAAAATTTATATTCAATTTATTGGGAAATATTTATTTTGATATTTTTAGTATTTTTTTATGTATTATATATATTTAAAATTTATATACAAAATTAACACAGGCAGGCCAGGTCGAGCTGGACTTGTACAAAATTTTAGGCACATTTTTCAGGCCGGGGCCGGGGTTGAGTATAGTAAATAGGCTTGAATTTTTAGTTGAGCTCGATCCTAACCCGACCAAGCCCGGCCCATGAACAGCTCTAACTCTTTATAATAGTTACTTTTTTATAAAAACATTTAATTATAATAGTCAAAATTTTTATAATCTATAATAAATTTTTTTAATTTATAACAACCATAAAGTATGAAGAACGCTTTTTACTAAATATAAGATACTTTTATTTAGCGGTGATCATGGGCCGGGCTGAGCCCGAGCAAAAATTTAGACTCGTTTGCTAGGTTCGGGCCCAACCCGAAAAATGGACCTAAAAAATTTTTCTTGCCTGGCCCAGGTAAAAATGCTAAAACACAGGCTCGATCTAACCCGTCCATATTAATTTTTTTATATTATATTGTTTTTTACATAATTTTTAAATATATATAATATATCAAAAATGCAAAAAAAAATTAAAATAAAAGTTTTCAAACAAATTGAAAATAAATTTTAAAAAATATGTATACTTAAATAATATTAAGATAGATGCAACTTAACAAGAAAATGTCTTTAAAATAATAACAAAATTAACAATAAAACAAGTGTTATATAATATCCAAACAATAACAACAAAATAATAGTGAAAAGGTAGCAAAATGGGGAGAAAACAACAAGAAAATATCATTAAAATAACAAAAAATAGCATATTTTTTTGGCATTTTGTGAATTTGGGCCGAGCCAGGCTCGGGCCAAAATGTCATACCCGAAGCCTGGCCCATTTTTAAAATAGGCCTTATTTTTTTGCCCAAGCCCATTTTTCGGGCCTATATTTTTGCCCAAACCTTTCCACTTTTTGAGCGGACCTTCGAGTCAAGCAAGGTGGTCTGGCCTATGAGCAGATTTCCTCTTATTACATGCCACATATCCCTAAACCCGTCTTCATCACTAAATTAGGGTTACGAAGTATTACGACATATATCAAAATAATTTACATCATTAAACTATTCATTTATTAATTTAAATAACATTCAAATTTGTATTTCATTCATAGCAAAATAACATTTACGGGCCTTAAAAAGAGCTTACGGGGCCCTAAAAATAGCTCGGGAATAATCAGGGACTAATCTGAATCAAAACAAAAAAAATATGAAAAATTTTGAAAATTTTGGAAACAGGGGTCACACGGTTGTGTGGTCAGGCCATGTTGCAAAGCCCTGACCATGTGACTCGGAGACATGGTTGTGTGGCTACCCCACACACCTGTATGGTCAGATTGTGTAACTAATTATGACTGTGTGAAAAATCTTGCACCTAAAATTAATAAGGCACACAACTGTGTGAGGAGATTGTGTGCACCTTAAAAAGCTTCAAAAATAAGGCAAATTTTCAACCAAAACTTAGGTACCAAGCCAAATCAAAATCGACCATTTCCATACTTTAAAAACACATTTAAACAAGTCTAAAACATACCAAAACATTCAACTTAAATGTTTAACCAATGTGTCCTCATTGACACCACAATTCAATTATCAACCTCAATTCACATGTCACACCAAACTAATTTGCATTCAAGTTCATAAGTTCATATATAAAGCTTATGCCAAACTTACCATTTCTTCTTATTCATTCACATTTATTCATACCATGATTCAAACACTTACATAAGGTTTATATCAAATGACCAAAATAACTTTATATGAAAATATTCACACCGAGATTAAAGGCACATACACAAGTAAGTTAATGCCAAGCTTAAACATCTTTGCATTAATCTCATATGTAACACATGTAGTAAATATTCAAAACATATACAAAACATGTCTATTATATGCCATATAACCTAAAAATAAAAATATCAAACCACCAAAAGATATCCAGATAGTGTGATTCTTTGAGTTGGTCCGATCACCCGATTCCACAAAACGTAATCTACAAAGAAATAGAAAAAAAGACACGAGTAAACTTTACTAGAGCTTAGTAAGTTCAACAGTTAAAACAATAGACTTATCGTAAAAACATATCATTCACACAATATAGTTAATATACAAAAATCCTATCAATCACAACTATCTAACATATGAGTCTTTACAATAGTGCACATATTGTACAATATGATCAATTAAACTAGAACATTCAATAACAACACATGTTAATCAATTAGAAAATCATAAAGCCATTTACAAGATTTAATTACAAATCATATAACCGTTGTAAATCTATTTGGTGAATGATATAACGGATTCAGATATATGGTTAACCATCCAAAATACACCAGAACGCTCAAACGAGCTTAACCAATCGAGAACACACCTGGGCACCAAGTGCCTAGCCTGTAGGTTAATATCCCTCTCAAACATACCTGGGCACTAAGTGTCATGCCCGAAAGCTTTACATCTGCCTTCGGTAACACACCAGAATCACAATAAATACAACGTGATAGCCCGTAAGGAATGCTGAAATTTAGTATATTTCGTGAACAGTAATGAATCAATAATCACCATCTCATCACAAGTCAAACCCACATTAAAAACCTATTGGCATGCCAATTGTAACTTATCTTACGTTCATCAACTCAATATAATATCGAGTAACAATGTTCAAATAAATTACTTTCTCGACTCCAATCAATTTATTACAATTCAATAATTTCATAATATCCAACAATCTTAACTCACAATAAATATATCATTTTAATTTATAGAAAAGCTAAACCGTACGAACTTACTAGAGCTAAACTACAGTGATAGCAAAAGTTCAGGGACTATTCAACAACTTTTCCTTTTCCTGGGTTATCTACTTGTTCTTGATATATGAAATAGTTTATTTCAATTTATTAGCTCTAATTTCATATAACATTGAATTTAGTGCAAATGATTTACTTTTTATAAATTTTCACATTTGCCCCAAACTTTTATATTTTATTCAATTTAGTTCTAAAAACCAGAACTTCCAAAAATTTAACACAATTTCATCTTAATTCAGACCAATCAAATACTCTAGGGTCTATATACAGTCCCTAACTTTCAAAATTTTCATAAAATTCCATGCCTAAATTTCTATTTTAACAAATTGATCCTTAAACTAAAATTACTAAAAATTACTTTACGATTTAATCATATATAACGACCAAGCTTCCAACAAAATCAATTAACATAAAAAAATTTCAAAACCATGAATGGTAAGTTTCTAAACGTTTGACGGTTTCACAAATTAATCCTTGATTTAAGTAGATATCAAGACAACAATCACAAAAATACAAAATTTATGTAAAACAAATCAAAAAAACACTTGCATGCAAAGGTATGCAAGGCCGAAGCTCCCAAGCTCAATAACACTGATGCTTCGGCTATGGTTTGAAAGAATTTAAACTCAACGCAAACATATTTGACTAAATACTAATTTGATTCGAGTTTGTCAGAAAAAAAAATCCTAAATTGATATTAAAATGTTCATTTTGAAAACATATTTGATATACTCTTTTGCAGGAATTGATTTGTGGTGGCTACAGTTCTATTAATTCTTTGTTCGAGATTCAAAATTTCGGTAAAATTTGTATATAATTTTGTGCTTCTATAGTGTAAGAGATATTAACCTAAGATAATAATCAAACTACCCTTGTAAAATTTTAAAATTATCTCCATTTAAAAGCCAGTAAACATTTAAACAAGAAGCCGAAATGATTGTGTAATGTATCAATGTTGGTAAGATTGATGAAATTAAAGTTTGAAATAGCTAAATTTATATTGCGCTTGAAGTTGAAGATGGTTGTGGTTAATAACCCTAGGCTGGCCTACTTTGTTTGAAAATGCTTCCCAGTTCCCCAATGCCAAAAATTAAAGCCACATGATTCATGTTGTCGTCCACAACAAAAAGCATGGACCATTTGTTCAAGCAAATGGTGATATGGTGGCCATTCAAAGGATGTGTACAGTTAGGTTTCTTTGCCCTTCATCCCCTATTAATATATCCCAACAAAAGTCGTTGAGCCCCTGGGGGTTTTGATATTAAATAATGTGGTAATATTATTGAGTCTTTTTCAAAAGTAGATAATTCTGTGTCATAATTACCACAACCCAGCTGCAAAAGTCAAGGGATTAGAGAGTTATTAAAAACATTTTTTTAATTAAATTTTCGTGACGAGGATACTTTAAAAAACAAATAATTGTACCTGCCCAAGTTTAAATTTCAAATTTATAAGATGTTTTTTTTTTAAAGTAAATTCAGAATTATTGATTAAGGGTCCAATCTTTGTGAACAATATGGAAAAAGGCAATGCTTTTTCAACAAATGTAATATCTGGTTTAAGACCCACAAAAGAGATATCTTAGACGTTTAAACATATTTTCCTATGGAAATATTGATTCTTTCAAGTCGTTGATAAGTCTTAATCTAACCCTAATCTATCACATAAAATAGTCAAATTCATGCAAGTAATAAATCTCACCATATGTGACAACTTATTTGGTCGTAACTATTAGTGATAAGTTAAAAAATAATAATCTTTACCACCACAGCTCATTAAAATATTTTAAACAATAAAAAATATTTTAATCATGGCATAATTTACCCTGAATCTGCAAGTTTGGCACTGTTAATATATATTTAAATATAGGGAGTAGCATGGGTTGTTAGTTTGAGTGCTTTATGCTTTTACTGGAAACGTGGCTTCTCTACATCCAAATGACAACGATCAAGTAGCCGGTTAGGCAGTCACTGCTGCTTTGACCCTTTTTTTTTTTAATTACCTTGTTTGCCCTTTATAAACAATGACATGTTCTAGACATCACTGTTCAAAGACACGACACACAGACAGGTCGATCAATAATTATTAAAGACCTAATCTATATAAATTAATATGGCCCTTACCTAACTATTCTTGTTGGATTCTAAACAACTTTCTTCATTTTTTCCATTTTCTAATTAGGGTTTTCACATTAAACTAAGGGTTGTTCCATTGTTAGGCTGTGTCTCTGAGAAAGCTTTTTGAAACATTTACCATATGTAGGTTTTTTTAATAATTAAAACGGTGATTTTATGCAGGTGATATTATTAAAAAAAAGAAGTCTAACATAAATCATACAACACATATGAAAGATTTATAAAAAAATTTATAAATTTTAATTTCATGGCATATATATTAAAAGATATATTTTTAATATTTACAATTATAAAAGTGTGAAACATTGGTAATTTAAGAATTATTCTATCGTAGCTGTAGTTCTTATTTGACTTCAAATTTATAGCACAAATAATTTACACACAATCAACAGACACAAGTCACTAACACAAGTTTTAGAATAAACCATTGTTAATAGATATATTTGTTTTTATCATAAAAAGTAAAATAAAATATTCCACCTTGCCTTGCCTTTTCTTTGTTTTCAATATATATATATATATGTATCAAAGCTTGTTAATTTACCATATATTTGATTCAGGGGTAGCTTCACTGATCTGGAAAAAGATAAAGATTTTTGGAAGGTTTAGTGCCTCAGAAAGTGTAGACAAATCCAATGTCCCAAGTAGTCGATTTCACTATCATCATCATGCCATGCATCTTTCAGTCAATATCCCATTATGTTTCCTTTGCGTTGTATACTTGAGATCTGTATTTAAATATGCAATGTGTATGCCTATCATTTTGTTTCATTACATTCAAGTAAATTCAAATGCCAAAAACAATAATTCATGCATAATTGGAAATTGTAATGATTACGATTTTCCTTGACAAGTTTGAGAAGGTCCATTGTGTCAACAAAACAATGGGATTTAACCCAACAACAACAAAAAAGAAAAACTCAGTTGGTAATGAACAAAACACCCCTTTTGCTTGGCCCATTACTCAAATTTACATGTTTGAGAGACAGATATGGACCACAGGGTGGGTTTTTTATCTTTTCCAATCATATTAAACTTTTTCCAAATTGTCCTACATCTTCTATATTATTACCTTGTTCTCTAAAGCTCATTACAACACTTATCACTAACTTAAGTAAATCATGGATCAATGGGGAAGCTAATGGTTTTGTTTAGACAACATCCTAAATTGATCATAGAATATATAAATAATTCTGAATTATTATTATTATTATTATTATTGTATATTCAAATAAGCTTTTCTTCCTAACGGAATAGTTGATGTAAACCCAATTCGTTCAAATTAGGGCTCATAATTCAGCCCCTGTCATGAAACCCAAGTACAATAACCCACTAGCTTCTAATGGACATATGGCCTTGATGTCAGTTAATGATTTCGTTTTCAGGATTATTGCTTATCTAATGATCCAATCGGGATTTAACTCTTGTCAAAAATATATTCAAATATAATGATGCATAATTTTTAAATATATGAAAATATTTAAAATGTTAAAAAATTTTAATTCATATAAAAAATTTATCTGTGTATCACTCATTTGACTATGAATAATAATCAAGTCATCGATGCAAAAAATAGTGAAACAAAAATAATAATAATAAAAACACTTATTTGCTTTAATGCTCGTCTTAATTCTAATAACAGTTGGTAAACATATATATATATATAGAGTAATAATTTGAAGTTACAATAAAATAAACAATTTTTATGTGGCACGATCAAGAATTTTCAATTTGACACATTAATTATTTATCCCGTATTTCTATTGATTAAAGTTTAAAATAAATATTATTTTAACTCAATTTCTTTATAAAAATATATCGATATTAAATATCCATTCTTATAACAATGATTATATATGTTAATAATCTTTATTATAATTGATTTAGATATAGATTGCGAAAAAAAATTATATACATAGTTAATTCAAAATTTTAATTTGTTATTAATATTAAGTTATTATATATGATTTTTTATATTCATTATAGGAAAATATAAATATGTGTTTCAAGTCACTAAAATTTAAATTTTACAAATAAATTTTTTTATTTATTGAAAATTGAATTTCATATAGATTAACTTATTAATTTAGTTACCAATTATGTGTTTCTTTTTCTTGTTGAGTGAGCGTATTTTTTTTTCTTTTTGTATTCATTTTTTCATTATGTAATTTTTTTTCTCTTTTAATCTTTAAATTATAGTCTAAAAAGAGTAAAGTTGAAACCATAATAGGGATTAATATCAAATCATTCAAGCTTTTTTTTAAAATATTAATTTTTTTGTCTTAATTTATATCAACTATAATTTAATTTATCATCATTATTAAAAGTTAAATATTTATATTATTTTTAACTTTTCAATAATAATATTTATGAAAGTGTTACCAAATTTATATCATTTTTTAAATAATTCAATATACTATGTTTTAATTCATAGATACAATCAATTTGTGCATGCACGAAAAAAAAACTAATTTTAAAAATATATGAATTAAATAGTAGAGAGAGATAGTTATCGATTTAGTTTTCCTGTTCTTATATTTAACTTACTGATTTATAGGAAAAAGATTGTATAAAATAGAGATATAATCTCTTTCCAATAGTTTAATGCCACATCAACATTTTCATCTTGAATTTCAAGATTTTCATCGTGAAAAAAAATCAAATCTAAATGAAAATCTTGAAACTCAGGATAAAATTGTTGATGTAGTATTAAATTAGTGAAAAGGGATAATATTTCTATTTCATACCATCTTTTCTCCTTATTTATATTTGATTAATAGCTATCTCCGTTAATTGGGTGTGATCTTTATGTATCCATTCTTACAATAATAGTGTTTTTCATTGGGGGTAAATTACAATGGGATAATTCCAATGAAGTATTTCAAAAATAGAACTCAATGATTTGCAATTCTTAAATATTAAAATAAAAGTTTCAACACAAGAATATAACTAAACTAATATAATATAAGAATTAACTAATAAGAAATAAAATGATTATTAAGAGAATAAAATAAACAATTAACTAAATAAATAAATAAAATAAAAGTGGTAATTTTTTTACAAGAATAAATTTTATATTCTAAATAGCTCAAAGTTTCCAATTCCCATTAGAGAAACTGACTTTCTCACTGAAAGTTAATAAAAGTTTTCATTTTGTGCATTCAATTCATTTTGTTTGAGCCGTTTAAACCCACGCTAAAAGCAATTCGTGGTTTGAGAATAGCGGAGAAAATTGTTTGGTAGAAAGTCGGGAAACAACTTTGATTGCCTCGCAAAAAGCGCAAGTAATAATTCGATTTAGGATTTATTACTAGAAATACCACAATGCTCGATTTTAAGAAAATATTTCAAACTTCTGATATGCCCAAAAATTATTTTCTAAACCAATTTCTTCAATAGCTTATAAGGTGTTAGCCTTGTCTAACAGAGAATTTATATCGATAATGAGGATCTTCACTCCCCATTACCTCTAAGACTCATCGCATTTCCTCCATTATGGTGATGCAAAGAATGTGATCACTAGTAGTGGGAATATCTTATATTAGGTTTTTCTCTTCCTTTTAACACATTTCTTTGATGGACCCGCCATTAATGGATACAAATTAGGAACCAAGAAAGAAAATGCAAAAAACCTAAAAGAGATAGAAGAAATCAAAAAACAAAAAGTAGTCACACTTAATGAAAGAGAAATAGGTGCTTGAGGATTCCATAAATAAAATCTCACTAAAAAAGGCCTTAAGGCCTTTAATTATGGAACACAGGTGATTAAGAAACAATAACAAATGAGGAAGAAAAAGGCATAGAACAAGTAATGGTTGGTTCGAGGAATGACAACACATCAAAAGTTGACAATCATAATCATTAAAGACGTTTTAATTTTTCTCAGTTATCGCAGAGTAATCATTAACCCCAACATAGATATTCCAAAGGACAAGTGAACTCCTCAACAAAAGGTGACATCCCATTATCATAGTCTTAGGTAATCTCACTTTATAAATTTCTCTTCGCTTATAGGGGTAATTGTTATATCCCTACAGTTGAGTACCTTCTATGCTTCCCATACATGAACACCTTACTCATTATGGAAACAACGTCGCCATGACACCATTAAGGACAATCATCACATTGCACTTAATTTCATTATTGTTTCCAACTTTCCAAGCTCACCAACCCCGAAAATGGTCATATCTTGACCATACCCTAACCTAAGTCTAAGTTGGAGATAAAGGACATGTTCCATGCCCTTCTTCATCTATAAATACCCCCTCTCCTAAGAGGAGGAGAAGTCAGGACACAATGCCTGTACTTTGCTAAAATGTGACCTCAACAAAGGTGAAGTTAGAAAATTTTTTGAGGGGGGGGAATTAAGTTGTATATTTTTACGATAACAAAAGTTAAATTTCATTATTTTAATAGTCTATACCTTTATAATTTTGAAAGGATTAAATCAATTTTTTCTTATCTTTGAAGGGGTCAAAGTGTAATTTTACCATATACTAACTTAAAATTTTTAAAATTATGAATGAACTAAAAGTAAAATTTTCATTTTAAAAGGGGCTAGAGCCCCTATCAGCCCCCTTGACTTCGCCCCTGAACCTCAGCATCCATTAAATCACCATTTCCAATAGCTTTTCATGTTAACTACGATGTGAATCACTATTACTTTAACAACTTTTTACGTCCTCTATAATATCAATTACTATTATTATATCATTCTATAACTTAATTATTATAACAAAATCCTTATAATATTTTTATGATAAATGCTCATTCGTCGTCAAGGGAATATTTCTGTGGAAAATGACCAAAAATACAACTACTTGTCTTTGATTTTGTTTTTCTCTACTCGTACGTACAAGAAATAATGAAATCTTAAATGTATTTTAATTAGGTTAATTTTGAAGAAATAGGCAGACATGCATGTGTTTCACACAGGATTAAAAAAGATTAAAGAATTGGATACCCATAAAGATGTAAACATGAAGGGTTGTACATTATTTGTCCATTGGTGTTTGGTATAATGAACATGTTTTTGGTTGATAGGAAAATAATATTATCTTTTCCTTTCCTGTGTTATGAAATGATGAGGACCCCAATAGTAGTGTTTTTATTTTTGGGGTTTGTTGTATATAATTTATGTGTTCTTGCAAGAAACCGACTGGTTTTCGGATTTAATCTGCCTTGGATTTTAGTATAGATACATATTTCAAGTGGTTTTGTCAGAAAAATATTCACATTGCTTTACCATAAATTATGGAGATTCAAAGAACACAATATCTCCCCACTTTGCTCATGATATTAGCACATGTTCAAATTTTATCTTCAAAATATTTTTTATTACATTGATTTTTTAAAGATATTATTTATTTTATAATTGGATTTTTATATATGTTTCTTAAGATAATATTAAATGTAGAGAATAACTAGTAATGCAAATTTTAGATATATTTTTAAACTATATATTATGTTAAACACTTAAATTTTAACAAAAAAAATCAATTAAGTTATTCACGAAAATGCAATATTTAATTAAGCCTTTTGAGCGACATTTTTCATTTTGAACTATTATATGGCAAACGTAATCGTTAAAAGTTGTTGATTCAACTATTTTGTTGCTAATATGACACTCCATCTCATCTTTTTATAATCTCCCCTAAATATGGCAACCAAATATTACATTAGTTAAGTAGCAAATAAAGTTATATCCAAATAATATGTCGATATTAATTATGTCTCTTTTAACATTTTTATTTTTAAAAAAAATACCAACACATTCAAACAATTTAAATATTATCTTTAACACTCCCCTTATCCAACCATTCAACTATGGGTGAAAGTCCTTAGCCAATCCCTCTAATATCAAGAAGTAAGTAGATTAAACCCTCTACTTCTAAAACAAAAGCAAGTTGATAAAATTATTAACGGTGTTAACAAAAATCATTCAAAATATTGATAGCATTGATGACTATGATTAGGATATAATAAAATAATGATTATCTAATAAGATATAGATTTTAATTAATAATAAAATTGTGCACGAGGCAAATGTTAATTTGTTATAAAGCTGACATGTCACTTTTTAAAGAAATATTTTGATTTAATAATTAATTTAATTAATTAATTAATTAAAAACAAGAATGGGAAATAAAATTTAAAAAAAGCGGACGGAAGTGTTTCTTTGTATTCAATTGAATCAACTTTTACATAATTGTTTCTATTTTTCAAAAATTTTTGGAAAATTTACATAAATAATATTAAAAATAATTTACTATCAAAATAACATAGACCTACTATTATTTATCTAAATGGCATATTTTGAATAGTAAAAAAAATATTTGGGTTTCCCATAAAAAATCATATTAAAAAAGTAAAAATTTTAAAACGCTCATTTAAAAAAAAGTTATAAAAACTAAAAACTCTTTAAAATTAAAAAAAAAATTAAAATTCAATGTCATCTATGCCGTGTTGGACTAGGTGGACCATAAATTGGCTGGGGTATTGATTCTGTGAGAGGTAAAAAATTGGTTAACCTGTCGATTTCTCGTCCAATTAGTCTGATCCGGTTTTCATAACATTGAAATTTGAATTTTTTTATATTTTAAAATTATTATGAAATATTTTTTATTTCTAAAGAGTTTTTTTTTCACATTTTTATTTTAAAAAATAATTTTAAACCTTTATGTTTTTTAAAATATGAAAAAAATAGTTTTTAAAATTTTAAGTATTTTTAAAGGGTATGGACTGACAAAAACAATACTGTAAATATTGATGGCTAAAAAAAATTATAAATGTTAAAATCGGTTGACCTATGAACCAATACGTAGGGATGGCAAAACCTGAACCACCCGACGGATTTCGATTAAAAGCAGATTTTTTTTTTGAAAAGTGACGTGGGGCAGAGTGGGGTGGGGTGGATTTTTTTTTTAGACGGTGGATATGGAGCGGTTATAGTAATTGCTTGTCCCACCCCGTTCCACTATATCAAATTACTATTTTATCCTTGTATATATAAACTATTAAAAGGGTAAAAATATAATAATGTAATATAGAAAAAATTTCTTATATTTTATATTTAAATAATTTTTGAAAATTTTTAAACATATTTACTTTACATAAAAAAGATTTAAATTATTAAAGATAGGTAGCAAAAATTAAATTGAAGTGGAACGGAGTGGAGTGGGGTGAGGTGGGGTGGAACGAGAATGAATGCATCCAACATTCATAGAGGTGGTAGTGGTTTTCAAGAATATACATTGATAGTGAAGCAGGGCTGGTGGTGGAGTAGAGCATGCTATGTAACAGCCCGTTTTCGGTAAGATCGGAACAATGGTTTCGAGACCACAAATTCGATTTCAGAAGAAAAAATTATTTTTATATTATTTTATGGTCTATAGTATGATAGTAATTTTGTATAAAAATTTCGTAAAGAAATTTTACCGATTACATGTTTAATTTGATAAAGGACCCAATTGCACAAAGTGCAAAAGTTGAGTTCTAATAGCTAAAAGGATTAAATAGCTATGGAATTCAAAATTTGAGATCCTTATATGTCAAATAAACCATTAAAAAAATGCTTAGTGGTTAAGGATGATGATTCATCCATGAAAAATAAAATAAAAAAAGGATGAAATTAGAGAGTGAAATAATAAAAGATGATAAAGGATAAAAAAAATAAAAATATCATCATTTATATTATCTTTCCCAAATTAAAAGCATGGAAACCCTAGCCATGGAAACCTAAGCTCAAGCCAACTTATTTTGCTTGATTAGGTAAGTATTCTTGTCCCGTTTTTAATAATTTTTATATTTCCGAGATCGTAATAGTTTAATCTAGCTATCTCAGGGATTAATTTGCAAAGTTATTAAGGTACTAGCATTTTTCCATGGATGAACATAGATGAATTATGAAGTTTTATGGTAGAAAATGAAATGTTATTGATAGATAAATAACTTTTGTAAAGGGAATTTTGATGAAATTATTATTTATGGACTAAATTGAAAAGATGTAAAATTCATGAAAAAATTCTGAATTTTATGAAATACATAGGCTGTAAATTTTACATGTAAAAATCGGCTAAGCTTGGAATAAGGATTAAATTGCATGAATTTCATTTTTCGAGCTTAAGGACGAAATCGTTATTAATTAAAAGTTTAGGGGTAAAATGGTAATTTTTCTTAAGATGTGAATTGAATTGAAATGAACGTGAATTAATTTTAAATTCATTCATATAGATTCAAATAGACCAAATTCGGAGTTAGAATGAGGAAGAGAGAAAATGTCGGATTAGTAGATTTTACGTACACAAACATTTGTCAAGGTAAGTTCGTGTAACTAAATTGTGTATATTTATATGTTTAAATTGAATGTTATGTATGTGTATTATATAAATGTCAAATATATTAAATTGGTTACATATCTGACAAAGCCCGATAAATATTAAATCTCGTTTGAATAATGGAATTCGATGGATACAGGATTTCCCGATTGGTTGTGGTCCTGCATGTGTTGCGGATACACCACAGCTCCTACGAGCATCCCGTTAGAAGCCCTCTCGAGCTTCCCATTATATGGTTCCTACGAGCATCCTAATTGGTAGCGATCTTGTATGTTTTGCGTACTACTGCAACTCTTTGTGAGCATCCTGTTATATAATCAATTATGATCCTGCTTATATAGCGGACAGACACAAACGCAGCTTTTTGTGAGCGTCCTGATATGGCTCGCTTGAACTTCTTGATATATGGCTATCCCAAGCTCCTGATTAAAGGTTCTTCGTGAGCTTCCTGATTAAAAATTCTTTGTGAACTTCCTGATTATGGCTCTTATGAGCTTCCTGTTATATGAATTGACGGATTTCTGATTTGTACACTTCGAGTGTACTACCTGTGTATCCATCGATATTTTCAATGATTCAACGGGCAAAATCCTAACATAAGACAATATGAACATGAAATGAATTAATACACGTATCTGCCTGAAATACATGAAAATGATGATACATGATATATGGAAATACGAGATGATAATACATGAACATGGAATTTGTTTGATGAATATGTTCATCCATGATTATAGATTTGTACACCTTGAGTGTATTACCCGTGTGACATTGACATTTCAAATGATTTAATGGGCAAAGTTCTGACATGAAATAATCTGAACTCTAAACGAATTATTATGAAAATGTACTTGAAATACAAGGATATGATTTGTATATGTTATAGGAATACATGATGTGGAAAGTAAATGTACATGGAAATCTAATTATTGTTGAGCCTATACATGTTTCTTGATATTTATATGAAATATATGACTAACAAGGGTGATGAGGATATGTGTTAGGGCTCGTGATCAAGTTGATTGAATGTGCCTTATATATTTATATTGAATTTAAATGAGTGGTAAGTTAATTACCGTGTTATACGAACTTACTAAGCATTTCATGCTTACTCTGTTTTATTTTCTCCTGTTCTATAGTAATTCGAAGGCTCGTTGGGTTGGAAGCTTAGCGGAGATCACAAACACTATCCATTAACCCATTTTGGTATATATATGGTAAATTAATTATGGTTATAATGGCATGTATAGTTTAATTGGCCAATATCGACATATAAATGCTTTAATTGTAACTAGCCATTGGAATGACTTGTGATGGATATGTTTGGTATGTGTTTGAAATTGGTTGATTGATAGAAATTAATTAGCATATTGATGATTGAATTAAGTTAGCATATTTGATAAGATATGCATATATCAAACTTGGTAATTTAAGTAAGTGTGTATACTTGATTATATGAGGTATTATATCATGTATAGGACTTGATTTCGAGTTGGAATAAATCACCTATAATAGCTTGTAACTGTGTTAAAGTGTTGGCATAGGAGGATGACAAAATGGGGTGAGAAATATGGCTTGGAAAATAGCCAATTTTCGTCCACACGGGCAAAGACACGGGCGTGTGTCTCAGCCGTGTGAGACACACGACCTAGCACATGGGCTTGTGACCTGGCCGTGTGTCCCCTGCATTTTTAAAATTTCAAAATAGAATGCCCAGGTATTTATACACAGCCTAGCACATGGGCATGTGGCTTGGCCGTGTGACCCAAGTTAAAGAGTTACACGGCCTGAGACAAAGGAGTGCCCCTTGGTCGTGTGAACCACGTGGCCTGACCACCGGGCATGTGACCCTTACACCTAGGAAAAATTTTGAGATTTTGCGAAAAATTCTATGAGTACCCCGTTTAGTACCAACTCATTTCTAATGCATGTTTTGGACCTCAAGAGTTCATATAAGGGACTTTATGTTTGATTTTTGACATGAATATTGTATAAAATAAAATATTTGTTTGCTTGATCTGTATATTAGGGTAATGCTTCGTAACCTTATTCCGATAACGAATACGGGTGGTGGATTTAGCAATATTCACCCCCACCCCGCTCCATTGTCATCCATAATGGTATAAACTGATTCACCTAGGCTAAAAAACCATTTGAATTTACAATTGAACCAGTTTTTACAACTTTTATTTTTTTTATTTTTTATAATTTATTTGTTGAGGAAGTAAAAGGGTATGATTTTTTGCATGACTCAATTTTTTATATTTTTTTATAAAAATAAAATCCATGAAAAAAAAACTAAAAGTATCATCATCAATCATCAAATCAATAAAAAAATCATACCCCTTGAGTCCCTTATAGTGAGTACAACTTATTCTCCTCCTTTATTGTTCAAAGATCCACAAGCAAGCAAATTTTCTTTGTATCAGATACCACAAATATTTTGATTGTTAAAGAGCTTCATTTGACTTTCTAAGTGTTGGAGTTACTTGCCAGTATAGGCTAAATCTTCATCGAGATGCTCTATAAGTCTAGCCTTATCAACATTAGGTAGCCTTTCAAATGTTGAGGTAGTTGCGATTGGAGAAATATCTTCATAAGCTAATGGTGGGCGTCGAAACCACCAAAAATAATTCATACAAAAATAACTCTAAATTGTAGTAAAGAGTGGTAGTAGGGTCAAGTCCACATGGATTGGATATCTCAATCAACTTCTGTGTTCACTTATGAATAGAATATTCGTCGCGTCAAATGTCGTGTCAAGAGTCGTGCCCACAACTCCAAACATACCTGCAACAAAAATAAACAATTAAATCGATGGAGTTTGAGAATGTTTAAAAAAGTAAAATAATCTAATCAACTTAAATAAACGATTGAATACTATTGAAAATAAATGTAAATTGGAAATAAATTCAGACTTGTGTAAACAGATAAAATAAACCTTAGCCTTAGACTTGGTAAATTTCGTATCAAGAATCGATCCTTGAAAATTAATCTTCTCCTCCAAACGATAAGCTGGTTATAGCAGTTAATAACATCCTAACCACCAATTCTTCCTCTCGTAGCTAGTTTTGGTACGACTTGCAAACCAACCCTTACCGATAATCTAGCCTAGATACATGTGTTCCAGACTCAAGATTCCGGCAACCTTGCATTTTGAAGAACCCAACCCAAATCAACGGCCTCAACCGCGTGGGTCATTTAAACCCGATCACTTCTTACTTGATTTGTTCTCAGAAATACGAATATAGCACAGCCGACTCGAATCTCCAACTATCAGCAAACACGAATCCAATCCAACGTGCACTTTGACTTGAAATCGAATTTAACTTTAAGGGATGATTGGTCTATCTCGGTACTTAGAAAAAAATGAATACTAATTGGACGAATTTTTAACACGAATTCGTATATCATGATTCCCGACCGGAAAGAACACCGGCGTAAGGCTAAGATGAAATTTAGTGAAGCATGAAATTATTCATGCTTTGTATGTTTTAAAAGGTTGGTTGATGATAATGGAAGAAATTGGGGAATGAAAAACTTGAAACGCAATTAGCTCAATTTTATAAAAGCAAGCAAAATGCCAATGAAAATAGCAATAGCTCACGTCAATTCCAAAGAAAAAAAAAGAATAATTCTATTCCAATTTGAAGTAGGAATACAAAATTAATGGATGATTTTTTAAGAACATAAAGCCCCTATTTATATACATGAGGTTTACTAAATTTAGCCTAAACTAATCTAATAAAAAATAAAATAAAATAAGATTTTCCTATTTTTGGCTTTGACAAAGTCAAAATATTTGATGTGTCCTTCGCTTCCTCCACCTTTTTTATTTGGCCCCATTTCAATAATTATATTTCAAATTGGACTTTTTTAGCTTGTTTTTGACTAATTGCATCCCTGACAAGATTAAATCATAAAAACACTTAATTAGTAGGGTTCAGTTCAAAAATAAACCAAATTAAACACAAAAAATATGCAAATTAACATGTTTATCAAATCCCACCTACTTAGCTCATGCTTGCCTTCAAGCATATTGTTCCTTCAAACATTAGAATTCATTCTATAATTTATTAAAAATCGAGCCTCTTTTCTGCATCCTCAATTAAT
Source organism: Gossypium hirsutum (assembly GCF_007990345.1). Lineage (NCBI taxonomy): Eukaryota > Viridiplantae > Streptophyta > Magnoliopsida > Malvales > Malvaceae > Gossypium > Gossypium hirsutum. The sequence goes on from NC_053432.1 coordinate 72,544,924, forward strand.
GCAAACAACATAGGCAAAAAATAAATGAATGTTTAGAATATATAGTTTGATCAACAAGTGTCATAAAATTGAAATATGTAAACTAAAAAATTTCATCAAATTGAGTTTGAATCTAATAATCTGCAAGGCATTGTTAATTAACTACGCATTAGTAAAAATTTTTAGACATGTTCAAACATTTTTACGCGAACTAGGAAGACAACCCAAGCACCCTATTCCGGTTACTCAGTTCAAACAGTCTTTATTATTTTTATTTTGTCAACATTTTTTTTATTTAACTTTTGAAGGCTCGGTTAGCGCAATGTTTGTAAGTTATCGACTTGTCACTCGATTCTTTTTACACAAGATAATACGACAACCCAAGCACCTTACCCCGGTTACTAAATTCAATCATGTTTTCGAAACTTCACTCATAACTTGAGCCTTAAAATTTTTTTATTTTATTAATTTATTTATACACAAGCAAATACTTTTCCAAACAATCAATTTATACGAAAAACCTAGCTACATATATCAACCTTAAAACACAAATGTTGACTAATCTATACACTTGAATATTTAAAATAAAAAATTTGTCCAATTGTCCAAATTGATTAAGTATGAGATTAAAGGCTCAATGTTAAATAAACTATTGAATGAATTCAACGTAAGATTGAACACATGCAAAAGAGAAACATGCAGCAAAAATCATGCATATTTACTTTCCAATTCAACCCCTACTTAATCTATGCTTATCCTCAAGCATGTGTTATATGAAATAAAGGACAGTAACTTAAGCAACAAGCAAAGAGAAAGGTTAAGAATACTCCCCATGTGTTTCTAACGATGTTGTCGATATTGGAAAATAATTGTTGGCATTTAACACGGCGTGCCCACGCCACCATCATTATCTGACTTTTGGAAAAATTCATAACCTCCATTATGTTCTTGAAAACAGCAAATTCACTGGATTAAATAAAAATTTATTTATTTACAACCAAAATCTTACTAAAACTCAAAATTAAATAAATGAAAATAATTTTGGGTTACCTCCCAAAAAGCGCTTTTGTTTAACGTTGTTATCTCAACGACCATAAATGTTATCCATTTGGCTCATTGAAAATTAATTTTTCCATCTCGTGCACTTGGATGTTCTTGCAGAAAAGTTTAGACGTTTGCCCTCTATCCTTGAAGCCCTTCCTGGATTCCCCTATCATTCGTGGATTGAGGTGTCTTTGAGCTTCTCCATTCAAGTTTGCATTATTCTCTGTCGAAATCTGTAACGGCCCAAATTTCAGTGATATCGGAACAATAATTTAAAATCACTAAATCTGACATGTGAGTTTAGATATTAATAAGTAAATGTTAAGTGTGGTTTTAGAAATAATTTTGAATTAGTGAAATTATAAATTAAAGGAAGTTGTAGATAAAATAGGATAAAAACGAGGTATCGAGACCTCGAATTCATAAACTGAGCTAAAAATATTTTTAGAAATATTTATGAAGTGTTAATAAGTTTGTATTAAAGTTTTGTCAAGAAATTTTAAGGTTTCGGTAGTTAATTGGGTAAAAAGGACTAAATTAAATTAAGTACAAAATTGTGAGATGTGATTAAATAGCTCTAGTAATAATTAAAGGAGGACTAAATAGAAAATTAAACACCTATTATTGGGCTGGATGGCATCTGTGTGCAAAAAAAATAAAAATCAAGTGTGAACAAGGGGCAAAATTGGAAATAGGGTAAAAATTTAATAGTAAAATATGATGTAAGTGGTAATTCTAGAGAAATAAACATTTTTCTTCATCTTCATCAGCTAAAAACACCATTAGAGAGCTTTTAAGAAGCTGGTTTTTATATTCTACAGCATGTAAGTTCAACTCTTGATTATTTCTTGTAGTTTTTGTGTTTTTAAGATTTTTACAACTAGGTCCACTTGTTTAATTCATTAGTTTTTGATTTCATGGGTAATTTTGAAAGTTCCCATGAATAATTGCTGAAATTTTATGATGATTTATCATGGAATTGAAGTTTTAATTTTATTATATGATGATTTTATGAAGAGATTTGCATAGAAATTTATTTTTGGACCTTATTGTGAAAGTTGTTGGAATTAGGGTTTTGTGTTGAAGCTTGAAATGTCAAAGGCTGTGAAGTAGTTTGTAGTGTTTAGATAAAATTATATTTGAAAGGAATTAGTTTAATTGATGAATGAATTGAACAGAGACTAAATTGTAAAAATTAAAAAGTTTAGGGTAATAGAATATTAAAAATTTAAGGACATAAGTTGTGAAATAGAATAGAATCGAAATAGATGCTAATGAAGGAATGATTTTATAATTATAGATTAAGAAAACAAATTGAATCGTGGAAAGGAGAAAATTCAAGAATAGTATCTGACTTTCTACGATTTTTGCAAATTAGCCCAGGTAAGTTCATATGGAAAATTTAATGTTTTGTTATGAAAATATTATGGTTTTTAAGTATATTATTATAGATGAATACTATTAAATTGTAAAAAGTATGAAATAGTATTTAAGTAAAAGTACATATTATTTGGAACAATGGATTTAAGTGCTTTCATTCTGTGACCATAATGAATTGACTGAAAAGATGTGATATGTGCTTTCGTATAAGACCATAGTTGGGCTATGGCATCGGTACAATGTGATTCATGTTCCCGTATAAGACCATAGCTGGGCTATGGCATCAGTGTGATGTGATAATGTGATTCCGTATAAGACCATATCTGAGATATGGCATCGGTATGTTATGTGATCCGTGTAAGACCATGGCAGGGCTATGGCTTCGGTGTGTGATGTGTGACAATATGAAAGTCCATAGTTTACTATGGCGATGTGATAATGAAGCATTCAATTCCTTTATTGTTCCTTAATTTGACAATGGAAGTAAATGAGAAATGGGCCCAAGGGAGTTAAATTTGTGAATAGCAACCTGGAAATTATCCAAATGAGTTTATTAATGAAATTATGATTTGCAGGAAGAATTAGATAAGCTAATAGATATATGATTTTGTACAATATTTGGTAAGATTTGTGTAATTATGCCTATGAGCTTACTAAGCTTCTATAAGCTTACTTGTGTATGTTATTTGTTTTGTAGATTAACTTATATACATACGGAGGATCAGATCTATATCAAGGATCACACTATCCGGATTTACTCTGGTAGATTTTGCTAAACAACTTTTTGATTTATATGGCATGTATAGGAGTTGATTTGATAATGTAATTATGTAAATGATTAAATATGTAAAGTTTGTTGAATGTGATGTTTTGTGTTTGAAAATAAAATATACATGTTTTGGCTTGAAATAATTAAATTAGTTGGATTCTATTAGTGTATAATTGTGTTTAAGTACAGGAAATGGATAAATGAATGTTATTTGATCAAGATTTATAAGTCAATGTTTTGAGCATGAACTAGGTGTGTTTGATATGTGAAAATAGCTTTAAAATGGTGAAAAATTAGGTTTTCACACGCCCAGGTCACATGGGTGTGTGCCCAGGTCGTGTGGGAAAGTCAATATCGCCTACAGGCTAATCCCTTGGCCGTGTGAATAAGACAGATCTGCCCACGGGCTGGCCCCACGGCCATGGGAGCCCCACAAGCAGGTCACACGGGTATGTCCCAAGCCACACGGGCGTGTGCCCTTATTTTCAAGAAAAAGTTTCCAAAGTTCCCAGTTTAGTCCCAATTCACTTCCTAAGCATATTTTGGGCCTCGTAGGTCCATATTAGGGAATTAAAGATGAAATTTAAGAAATTTTAAATTGAAATACAGATTTATAACTCGATTTTATTCGTTTATTATTGTTTAATTTAGGTAGCACCTTGAACCCTGTTCCGGCGTTGGATACGGGCGAGGGGTGTTACGGAATCCTTGTACGTTTTGGAAATGGTTTCAGATCTAATTTTGAGCTTTTCATGACGGTTTCACGTATTGGTTTTTGGATCATCGATAATTCCTCTTGCTTAACATCGAGATCTACATTCTTGCAAAGTACTATTTGTACCTTATCATTGGGATGTCCCATATCCTCATAAACACTAAACCTAACCACATCACCGTCAAATTCTATGGTGAGTGTTCCACTCCAAACATCAATTTTCGTTCACGCAGTACTCAAGAATGATATCCCAAGAAGTATCTCAGACGAATTGGCCGAGTTGTCATCCTCCATGTCGATAATGTAGAAGTCTGTAGGAAATATTAGCTCGTTTACCTTAACAAGAACGTCCTCTAACATTCCTTCCGGATGCACTACAGATCTATCTGCAAGCTGAATAATTACACCTGTTTCCTTCAAAGGACCCGCATTAAATAGTTTATAAATTGACAAAGGCATAACATTAATTGATGCACCTAAGTCACACATGGCTTTTTTAATACATACACTACCTATTTTGCAAGATATGGAAAACATACATTGGTCCTTACATTTAGGTGGTATTTTTCTTTGTAAAACAGCGGAGATATTTTCTCTGACACTCACCCTTTCATTGCTCAGGAGCTTCCTCTTACTTGTGCATAATTCTTTTAAGAATTTTGCATACCATGAAATTCGTTTAATCGCATTAAGAAGAAGTATGTTGATTTCTATCTTTCGAAAGGTGTCAAATATCTCCTTCTCTTCTCGCTCCTTCTTACATTGGATAAGTCTTCTAGAAAATGGAAGTGGTACTGAAAATGATTTTTGTGTTGCTGACTCTACTGGAGCCTCTGCGTCAAGTTTCTTCTCATCTCGACTAGCTTTGTGGGCACAACTCATGCCAGGTACGGGCTCTAAAACCTTCCCACTCCTTAACGTCATAGTACTTTCATTGTGTCTTGAATTAGGCTCAGTTTGGGACAGCAGCTTACCTTGGGACTCCAAACAACTAACCATGAGCGCAAGCATGCTCACTTGCTTATCTAATTCCTGCAAATGCATTTAAGTTTTTAGCTGAAACTTCTCAATACTATTGACTAGCCTTTCCACTATGGCTTCCAAAGATGACTTTGGGGGCGGTAATTGTTTGATTCAGAGGTAGCCTTTGTTGGTAAGGTTGATTATTGAACTGAGAATTCGACCTATAACTTAGATTTGGGTAATCTTTCCACCCCACATTATGCGAGTTTGAGTAGGGGTCATACCGCTTTTAAGGCAGTCTTGGAAAATTTTTGACAACATTCGCTTATTCTGTCGAATCCTCATGTAGTATTGGACAAGAGTTCATCGGATGATCTGGCTTAGCGCAAATTCTGCACAACCGTGTTGGGCCCGTTTTATTTGTAAATAAAGTTTGAACAACGTTAGTCAGCTTATCAATTTTATCTTCTAGAGATAGAGAACTTAACCCATGAACCCGTCTCGTGGGTTCTGTGACAGGTCGAAATTGTTGAGAGTTAGCAGCCATGGTTGAAATTAACTCTCTCGCTCTTTGAGGCGTCATATTAACGTGTGCCCCCCCTCTTGCAGCATCTATCATTTTCATTTCCATCGGGAGCAATCCCTCATAAAAATACTGCAAGAGTGACTGTTCAGTCAGTCCATATTGTGGGCAACTTGCACACAACTTTTTGTATCGCTCCCAGTAATTGTAGAGCGATTCATTCTCTTTTTGACAAATTCCCACAATGTCTCTCTTTAGTTCGGCTGCTCGAGCTGCAAGGAAAAACCTGTCAAAAAACAAATGAGACATGTCAGACCATATATTGACAAATCCCGGAGGCACATAAAATAGCCACTCTCTAGCAGAGTCAGCTAGTGAGAAAGAAAAAGCACAAAGTTTGATTTGGTCTTCGGTTACTCCCTGAGGCTTCATGTTTGTACACACCATATGGAATTCCTTAGGGTGGATGTGTGGGTTTTCGTTTTGTAGTCCACGGAAGGTGGGTAGTAAATGAATCAAATCAGATTTTAACTTGAACGGTGTTCCACCTGCCGGATAGGTTATACATAAAGGTTATTGATCATTCGGAGCTGCCGCGAGTTGGCGTATCGTCTGCTCAGCCATTTCATTTGGTTCGTCAAACGAGGAAATATCTTCGGTGTATGACATGGTTTCAAATTCGGGATTTGGTCGTTTACCACGTCGTGTGGCTTCTCTTGCCAGTTGTCGGGCTAGTTTCTTAATTTCTAGTTTAAACTCTAGAGTTCTCGGTTCTGATCTGGTCATAAGGTAAACAAACAAAAATGAAAAAAATATATTCAGTCCCCAGCAACGGCGCTAAAATTTGGTGGGCGTCGAAACCACCAAAAATAATTCCTACAAAAACAACTCTAAATTGTAGTAAAGAGTGATAGTAGGGTCGAGTCCACAGGGATTGGATATCGTAATCAACTTCTATGTTTACTTATGAACAGAATATTTGTCGCGTTAAACATCGTGTCAAGAGTCGTGCCCACGACTCCAAACGTACCTGCAATAAAAATAAACAATTAAATCAGGGGAGTTTGAGAATGTTTAAGAAAGTAAAATAATCTAATCAGCTTAAATAAACGATTGAATACTATTGAATATAAATGTAAACTGGAAATAAATTCAGACTTGTGTAAACAGATAAAATAAGCCTTACCTTAGACTCGATAAATTTAGTATCAAGAATCGATCCTTGAAAATTAATCTTCTCCTCTAAACGATAAGTTGGTTATAGCAGTTAAAAATATCCTAACCACTACTTCTTCCTCTCGTAGCTGGTTTCGGTACGACCTGCAAACCAACCCTTACCGATTATCTAGCCGAGATACACATGTTACCAACTCAAGATTCTGGTAGCCTTGTATTTTGAAGAACCCAACTCAAATCAACGGCCTTAACCGCGTAGGTCGTTTAAACCCGATCACTTCTTCCTTGATTTATTCTCGGAAATCTGAATACAGCACGGCCGACTCGAATCTCCAACTGTCAGCAAACATGACTCCAACCCAACATGAACTTTGACTTGAAATCGAATTTAACTTTAAGGGATGATTGGTCTACCCTGATACTTAGGGAAAAAAATGAATACCGATTGGATGAATTTTTAACACGAATTCGTATCTCACAATTCCCGACTGGAAAGAATACCGGCCTAAGGCTAAAATGAAATTTAGTTAAGCATGAAATTATTCATGCTTTGTATGTTTTGAAAGGTTGGTTGATAATAATGGAAGAAATTGGGGAATGAAAAGACTTGAAAGGCAATTAGCCCAATTTTATAAAAGTAAGCAAAATGCCAATGAAAATAACAGTAGCTCACGTCAATTCCAAAGAAAAAGAAAGAACAATTCTATTTCAATTTGAAGTAGGAATACAAAATTAATGGATGATTTCCTAAGAACATAAAGCCCTTATTTATTATATACATGGGGTTTACTAAATTTAGCCTAAACTAATTTAATATAAAATCAAAAATAAAATAAAATAAAATTTTCTTTTTTTTGGTTTTGACAAAGTCAAAATATTTGATGTGTCCTTAGCTTCCTCCACCTTTTTATTTGGCCCCATTTCAATGATTATCTTTCAAATCGGTCATTTTTAGCTTGTTTTTGACTAATTGCATCCCTGACAAGATTAAATCATAAAAGCACTTAATTAGCAAGGGGATTAAATCATAAAAGCACTTAATTAGTAAGGTTCAGTTCAAAAATAAACTAAATTAAACACAAAAAATATGCAAATTAACATGTTTATCGGCTAAAGTTTCATTAACATCACAAAACAATAACGAGTAGGAAACATCATAAATAAATAAATAAAAAGAAAAGACTAGTAGTATGAATGTAAAAAAAAATAGAACTCCTCTTCTATAGTTGCATCAATAGACGCTACCTCAATAAGATGTTTCAATAGGGGTGCAATGGATGCTAACTCTTAAACAACTCTATAAATGAGTCACGAATTATGGAACAATAAGGATCTTTTCCACGAAATCTTAATAGAGTATTCATGATGTTTGAAATATCTTCATATTGATTTTCATTAGTTGTTATGTTGGTTGTAACTTCATGTTTGGTTTAAGCATCAATCAATCTATAAAGTTTTTGAATCAATTGCAACTATTGTAAACAACCAAGAAGTAAAAGCAACATGGTTGTTGATATTATCTTTGTCATCAACATCTTCACTTTTAGAATCACTCAAGGTAACTTCAAAATACTTCAACCTTTTAATAATGTTGTCACATTCAGCCTTGATATGTCCATAGTGTTTGCATTCATGACATTTAGTTTTTTTTCTTCTTATTTCTATATCCACTCATAACATTTTTTTCTTCTATATCTGGATGACTTTCAAACTTTCTTCTAAGATCGCCAACTATTATAGCAAAACTTCCATAAGAGTTTCTTCTTTAATTGCAACTGGAGAAATAACTTACAAAGCAATATTACTTTCTACCATTACTCTTCTTGAACTCATGAAGATTCATGTCAAAGGTTTGTTGGGATCCAATAAGCACATCAATCATCATTGTATCAATATCCTTTACCTCTTATATCATAGTCACCTTAATTGCAAAACGTTCAAGAACATATTGTAAAATCCTTTAAACCAACTTGGCACTCGAGTACTCTTCACCAAAAGCAAAAGCTTCGTTAAATATGTCACCTAGTTTAGCATAAAAAATCAGAAATTGTTTATTCATGTGATATTCTCAAATTTCCAAATCTAGATGTTAACATCTAAAGTTTCACTTGTGTCACAAGTAGTCCATTCATGTGACATTTCAAAAGTGGTCCAAGCATCATGAGCAAAATTGCACTTGGAGATACTTAGAATTTCTAAGGATCTACACCATTGAAAATATCGTTCAAGGTTTTTGAATTGAAACTGGTTACCTTGTCTTCATTTGCCGACCAGGTGGTTTTAGGTTTGATGATTTGAACTCCATCGATTTCTTGAGTAGGTGGTTCCCACCAAATAAAATAATCTTTCAAGCCTTTTTGATAAAAGGCTTTTGATATAAGCTCTCATATGTGCCATCAAGCATAGTGGGTTTTGAGATTAAGAGTCCTATCTCCTTTGGCTAATTCAATAGTAGAGTCGCTACTTAGTACACCAAGTGCCTAACTCTGATACCAATTGAAAATCAATAAATTTACCTTTTAGTTGCATGTTCAGTTGCAACTAGCTAATCTAATTGAAAGAGTAAAAAAGTTTCACCTAATTTTATAGCATTCTTCCTCTGGTGATTTGCCTAGAATTTTTTCTTTCTTTGCAATCTTTTTCTCAAGGGAACTTAAGAAAAAAGCTAGAAGAAAATAATGAAAAAAATGAGTATTGTACTGATAATGTATTATAAAATAAAAAAATAAAAAAAATTGGAAAACAAAGAGAGAAATATGCATTTTATTAAGCTATAAAATATTTACAGTACTTTTCCAAAGTCTATATTTATATAAATAAGGAAGTATGAATTATACAAAGTTCTACTCCTAATAGACATTAAATTCCTAAAATACATCAAATTTCTCATCCTAATAGGCATCTATTTTATAATAGTAAAATATTTATAATAAATAAATTCATCAAATTGATGTGAAAAAATTATCTTAAAGTTGACAAAAAGCGGGATTTCCTATCAAATAATCAAAATATAACAAAGCATTCAATTATATCTCGTCACAAGTAAGGTAATTCCATTGATTGAATTGATCGAATTCATTTTGAGCCGTGCTTAAGAAAGAAAAAGAATTCAATCTCCACTCAATTTGATTCAACTTGAATTCAATGTAAATAATACTAATTTAAATTTATAAATTTACTCTTAAAATATTATATTATATTTAGATAATAAAACATGATATTTGAATAAATCAAAGGGAGGTAGATACAATTTTGAAAAAAGAAAAGCAAATTGTAACGTGACGTTACCTAGATCATCAACATCTATACATTAAATATACATTGGATTTCTTCACGTGGATTTCAGGCCATTCAAATGATATGTAAAGTTATAAGCACGATAGGAAGTAAAGAAAATAATTGGAAATCGGATGATGTTGAGATGGGAAAGCATGAGTGAGAGCAGCCTTATATATAGAATTCAACTACTCATTGCTTTGCTGTTTCCCTCTTCCACTCTCCTTAATTTCTTATTTCATCCACATTTTCAACCAACTTCAGGTATTTTATGCCAAATATGTAAGAATTTTGTGTAAAGGATGGAGATGAAATTCCTTCCCTAAAACTGGTTCAAATCTCCTTCCAACAAGGAAAATATAAGCATATCCATTGATACTATTTTCCTACCAACTGAAAGGAATTGCTTTTAAAAGATAAGACGAGTAGTGATTGCTGACGAATCATCTTTGGTGGGTTATGATTATAAGGTAAACAAAATAAAAATATGGAATGTTTAAACCATAAGATTATCAGTGTTTACATCATTTAAGTTAGCTATATCTGTTTTTTTCATTGATTTTTTTAATATCTAAAAGCTGGAAAAGATAGTATGGAGAGTTCTAAGTATCGATTTAATAACATTACCTGTCATTCGCTATCTTCACTTCTTTCTTACTTTATTTGTTCTTTTATGCAAAGTCACCAATCATCTAATGTTGTGCATCTATTTTCAATGTTAATAACTTACTGCAGGAAAGAACCATGGTGACTTGCTTCTTAACTTTCGGTTCTGTTGAGAACTAGAGGCATACACTATGATTTGTTGGACATTTTTTGCTTTTTTAATTTCTTAATTGATTCCCAACTCCCACAGTTCATACTACTTAATGCTCGTTGTTATTGTTGAACCAAGTCTTTTTTTTCCTCAAATATTTTGGCTTTAGGCTATATATAAAAATAAAAAAAGGGGGGGGGGGGCAGCACTGATTGTTGTCCAATGCCATTAACACAATAGATTCTTTTGGCTAGATTATTTGGCAATAGTTTAAAGCTTTAGCCTCATCATCCTTCCACTTTGTTAATTAAAAGAATAAAAAAAACAAAATCCTAAAAAATAAATAAATAAATTTGTGGTTTGGATAATTCAATACCAAAGCTCAAAACAGATATAAACTGAGTTAGGAAATTGAGTATTGTTATCCAGCTGAGTTTAGGTAATTGACATACCCCAAATGCAAGTAAAAGAGATTTTAGAAAGAGGTCCAAATAAAGAAAAAAAACTTGGCTGTCGAAGCCAATTTGACAGTGCCTATTTCTCAAGGAAAGTACAACAGATAGTGCTTCAAAGCCTTTGGTTCTGACTCCTGAATCCTAGTGGGCTAAACTAACCCACTGTGCCACTAACTATATATATTTGTGGTGTGAGAGTGGGCTAAACTCTCTATTCTTGTAATAAAGAGTGGGCTTCTGTTTGTAGTAATAAACAGTGTGTTAGGTCTAGTCAGCACTAGAAAGTAGAAATCCCTCAAATTAAATGTTTGTCTCTCATTCCCCAATTAAATATTTTTTGGCACCCAACTTTTCTACTTATAAATATGAGGGCAGTCGAGGACAATATTCAATTCTTCATACACATTCCCTCTTCTTAGTTACCTTGACCAAAAGAAAAAGTAACAAGCACCTCTCCACAGCCATGGATATTGATTCAACAGCCCAAGATAAAGCCAGACTTTTTGCGGGTGCTTGGGGCAGGGTTAAGGCCTTGCCTGGCAAATTGAAGGCCAAGGTTACATCAACAGCTAAGAGCATCAAAAAGCTTGGCCAAGATGACCCAAGAAGGCTTACTCACTCCCTGAAAGTGGGACTTGCTCTCACATTGGTGTCACTATTGTACTATGCTAGGCCTATCTATGATGGTTTTGGGGTGTCGGGAATGTGGGCGGTGCTAACAGTTGTGGTCGTATTTGAATTCACAGTGGGTAAGTTACTCCAGGAGACTGTCAAAAAATCTCAACAGTTGAAAATTAGTGAAAATTACTCATATCTTTATCCTATATATATATGTCCAGGTGGAACTCTAAGCAAGAGTTTAAATAGAGGCTTTGCTACATTTCTCGCCGGTGCTCTTGGACTTGGAGCCGATTACTTTGCAAGTCTCTTCGGAAAGAATGGAGAACCCATTGTCCTTGGAATCCTTGTTTTCCTTTTAGGTATATATATGTGTAAAAAGAAACTATATATGTTTCTCTATATATGTTTTCACGCACTCATGCAAGTTGATTGGTGTTGATTATTACAGCGGCAGCAGCAACATTTTCAAGATTCTTTCCAAGGATCAAGGCAAGATATGATTATGGGGTGCTGATATTTATACTGACATTCAGTTTGGTAGCTGTTTCGGGGTACCGAGTTAATGAACTGGTAGTTTTGGCTCACCAACGACTCTCAACAATTATAATGGGAGGAGCAACCTGCATGCTTATATCTATATTTGTTTGTCCAGTATGGGCCGGTGAAGATCTTCACAAGGCCATCGCTTCCAACCTCGAAAAGCTTGCTACTTACCTTGAAGGTGTGCATTAACAAAAATAATATTGATATAAAATTAGAATACTGCATATATTAGTAACAATACTAAATGCAGGATTTGGAGGTGTATATTTTCAATCCTCTGAAATTGATGGCATGGGCACCGGCAAGTCATTTCCTCAGGGATATAAAAGTATTCTCAACTCAAAGAGCAGTGAAGAATCTTTGGTGAGTTTGGCTTCTCTCCACTAAACTTGGCCATTGCAGTGTACATGCATGCCACTAACATTTGTACTTCCTCTAGAATTAACCTCTTCCTTTTAATATAATTAACACCATGATTTTGATCTAACGACATATAAATAACAGGCAAATTTTGCAAGATGGGAACCTGGACATGGACGCTTTCGCCTCCGTCACCCATGGAAACACTATTTGAAGATTGGAGCCCTTGCCCGACAATGTGCATACCAGATTGAAGCTATTAATGGCTGCATCGGCTCTGATCATATCCATGTATATATTCTAAAACTTGTGTGTACAGTCTTTAAACAGCAAATTTGGAGAAAAGCATTTAATTTATGGTAGGATTAATTTGCAGGGATCAGAAGAATTCAAAGGTAAAATAGAAGGATCATGTACAAGAATGAGTGCAGAATGTGGGAAAACACTAAAAGCATTAGCCAAATCAATGAAAACAATGACAGATCCATATTCTTCAGCCAATACCCATGTGGAGAACTCCAAAGCTGCCATGAAAGACCTCAAGTTCGCCCTCAAAGCTGCTTCTTTAGAGAATGCAGACTTGGCAGCAATATTACCAGCAGCCACAGTGGGTTCGATCTTGGTTGAGATAGTGAAATGCGTTGAGAAAATATCAGAAGCAGTCCATGAACTTTCCCAACTAGCTCACTTCGAAAAGGAGACAGTGGAACCAACTGTTTCACCCGAGAAACCACCGCAGTTGCTTCATAGGGGAATAATCCAACCTGTTTTGGATGGTGATAGCACCGCCAACGATAATGTTGTTATCACAATACACGAAATTATATCCACCGATTCGCCAGAGAATGGGAAGGCTTGTGATCAGCATCAAGTGCCAAAGCCTGGCCAAAAAATAGAAGCACTGTAAATATTTGTTGCTAACATGTGATTAGCTTGTCTTTCTTTTTATTTTTCTCCCTTTTGTTGCTAATCAAATTAGTTCTCATTTTTAATATGGGGCAATTGAAGAGGGAAAAAAACTATTAGTTAATTCTTTCCTCTTCTCAACTAAGTACACTCAAATTTTATTTTTCTTTTCACTTTTTAATTCAATCAAACACATCTTAAAATTTTACATTTTGACACTCTTAGAGCATCTCTAAAATATTGAAACTTAGGCTTCACCAAAGCTTTGGTGAAAATATTGGTCATTTAATCATTAGTTTGAATACTTAATAGCTTAATCTCTTCACTTAGAATCTTTTCACAAATAAAGTGATGCCAAATTTAATGTACTTCGTTTGATGGTATTTAGAGATGAAAAAATTCAATTTAATTCGAAAAAATTAAAAAATTTCAAATTTTGAGTTAATTGAATCAAGTTATTTAAGTTAAATTAAATAAGTAGTTTGAGTTAAGTTGAATTTTACAATTTGAATAATAGATTGGTGTAAATACCCCTTTGTTCCCTGTCAATTTTGAAAATGAACAAATTGATTTGTCTCTAAAAAAATTCAATATAATTTTCAAAATTCAAAATATTTATAAAAATTCCAAAATTTATATTTTTTTTGAAAGATATAATTTTTTTTAATTTTAAAATTTATATAAATTTAAAAATTTTTAAAAAATAAAAATAATAATTTTAGAGACTTAAATAAGTACGTTAATCAATCATTTAAACTTATCATGCTAATGTATTTTTTTTATTTAGCTTTGAAAATTTTTTCGGTTTCAAATTTATGTGCTCTAACATAAGATTAGTTATACTGTAACAAAATTTCAACTTGACATGTTTATTTTTTTAATTTAACTCTAATAATTTCACTCGATCCGATAAAAAACAGAGCATAACTAACTTCTCACGTGTCTCCAGTCAACGTCTTCAACCAAATGCATTTTTGTGTAGCTATAGTTGCTGCCACCTATCTGCAGCTTCAATATCAGGCAAAGCAACTGCGTCTTGTTTTTTGCTACACCAAGAAACTATTGTTGAACTAATCTTGAAACAATATCCTAAAGTTGAGTGGCATTCATTTGTATCTCCAATCCAATCTGCATCAATAAATTATATAGAAAACATAATCAGGCATTCCTTTAACATAATGCATAATTCTTTTTGTTGAGGTGTTGTTGGATTCTGCATAATCTTGAGATTTGGCTCCATTGGAGTAGTGTTTTTTTTAGACTCCCCCATACTAAGCGCTCCAAAAGACCTTCTGAGAAATAAAGTATTTACACCATCAAAATTTCTAAACCAAAAAAAATATCCAATCTCCCTCAATATTTTCATTTCAAAACGAGCAAACAAGTCATTCCTCAAACTAGAAATTTCGGATTCATAATCTACAGTTATTATCATATTATCAATGTATAATAATACCTAAAGTTTTTCATTTGATTCTAAGACCAATATGGAGCAAATCTACCATATCATGTTTGTAGAGCTTGCTTTAGGTCAGCTTTCTTCAAATGACAAACATATTCTAGAAATCAATAGAGACAAAGCTTAAGGGGGGCTCTATAAATACTTCATGATCCAAATCTCTGTAAAGAAATGCATAGTTTCCAACCTTTAAAAGCAACAAGCCAAATAATTGATCTCATCGGTTGAAACGCTCCAAAATTTTCAGTGCTGAATCTCGTAAAATTCCAATAAAATATCACAAAAATTACTGAGAATTAATTTACCGTAACGGTCTCTTAGTGCTTAGTATCTACATTGTATTTTTTTTCCTCAAGTATGGTCCGTTTTGGTATTGTTCTTGCGGCTGAGGTTTAACAAGTAACATGATACAGGTTTAAGGACATTTGATACGGGGGGTGAATATTAGTGATATGATGGTGTCATGCCATGTGTTAAATGTGTGCTTAGTCTGTTAAGAAAGTCTGGTATTTTGTCTTAGTGTGTGTAGTTAATTTTGTTGTAACAAATGAAACGTAGGAAGATTCAAGAGACTCAGGCAGGTATACTTGTTAGTTAACTTCTCTTGATAATTTCAGGTATATATCCCAGTTCGTCTCTATTTTGAGATTTTAGAGCTTTCTCAATAAAATAAGTAGATATCGTTTTTCACTCAACTATTTTCTTCCTTTCTCATGGTGTTTTCATTTATGAAACTCAAAACACTTTTGTTCTCACTGAGATGGCGTTCAAGACCACACTGGCAATGTTTTAACGACATTGACCAAATTTGGGAAAATTTTCTGGTGAATGTGTTCTTGGAAGATATCAGCATGGCGGACTTTCTGGAAAAGACGACACTCCAGTGAAGCCAGATGTTTAAAGCTTGGTGGGATTACTGATTGGTTTTTTTTTTTTTTTTCATATGTTCCGGTAGTGTTGTATTTTTTTTTTTAATTATGGTAGGTTGTTGTTTTGTTTCTGTTAGTTGACACCAGGTGCCTTATTTTGATTTTGTAGTGTTGTATTGTTCATATTAGAAGACAACAGTGTTGTATTGTGTATGCCTTGCCCTTGTCCTGATTATATCTTGTTACAATCCCTTATTAATAAAACGTTTGATTGGTGGAGAAAATGGCATTATCTATTTATAGTGATTACAAATGAAATATTTAAATTATTTTATTTTTTCCAAAACTATAAAACATTGTATTAATAAAATTAAAATTATAAAATCATTATTTTCATTAATTTCTTTTTACTGAAAATTCACTATTTAACTTTTCAAACTATTAATTAAAATTGGTTCATAGATGAAATTAGTAAATCTAGAATTTAAACCTCAATTCCTACGACATATTCTCATATATTGCACCTTTCATTGCTTAAAAACATCAAAAATAATTTCATTTAGGCTAGGAAAACATGGTTTCATACTCCCTCTCTTACTCTCCTAAATTTTGACTAACAAGAAAATTTGATTATATATAAAATTATGAAGAAGAGTTTCTATAATTCTCTACTTTTGCTTACAATAATTAAATCTCATCAGGTATACAAGATGTTGTCTCTTGAATTCAAGATTTTCTTTAGTTTATCTATACTTAATTATTCTTTTGTATTTAAGATACCTTGTATTATTAGAGGATATCTTAATCTTTTTATTTTAAAATAAAAAAAATATGGATATGATAGTATTTCATGCTAATTGCAGTAGAAAGTCTTAAATTTATCATTCAATCGAAATTTTATTTTAATATTTTTATGCATTTTAATTTTATTATGCATAATTTTATTTACCTCCATTAATTGTATATATATTACTAATATTATTGATTGAGCTTGTGATACAAATTAACTCTATACCAACTTAGGATTGATGACGACACCACGATAAACAATTACTCATTTAGTCTATTTTTTTTTCATTTTAACATCATACATATTTTATATGTTATTATTAATTAGACCTAAATTACGCGCTTCATAATTTATTATATGTTATTTTAAACACACCTCTATATTTTAAGTATATATAATTTTTACACTATAATAATTTTTTAATATATAATTATTATTTTAAAAGAATAAAAGATCTTCTCACATATTCCAACCCCAAACCTAGTAGTGCGTACAAACATAAAACATACATTAAATTTTTGTCGCTGAAGGAGAAGATAATTTGGAAGTGAAGGAAACAGTAAAGTTGTCATATTACGGTGGAACTGGAAAGGCTTATATGTATAGCAAACTAATTAAAGTGCACCCATACTAATTAAGGACGTAATACTGCCCTTGGGATTAGCATAAACCATGGGCGAGCAATAACAAAGTTGAAACTACAGTACAGACATTCTAAAAATTGAGGTCGGAATTTTGAGTTGGTCACCACTTATAATTCCATGCAAGTGGGCATTGTTTATTGATCCCAATGCACAAAGTAATAAGACAATATATCCAAGGGGTTTGGGTTTGGGTTTGGTGTGTGAATTTTTAAGTTCAGATCCCAGCAAAACCTGTTTTGCTACTCAGGATCAGATTAGTGTATATATATTCCTTTCACGGACGGTCTTTATTTGCCTCCATTGACCTTGTTCTACGTTTCATTATTTTCTTTGATGTCACCAATTTGACCGCTTTAAAGATAGCCCATTTTGATATAATGAATTAGATTTAAATTTGTTATTAGTCTGAATTTAATTTTTAATATTTTAAATTGATTATTTTTAGTTTTTATATTTTTAAAATATTTTAATCATTATTAAATGATAATTATTAAATCCGTTAAGTTCAATTTTATTATTTTTAAAATATGATGCAGTAAATATATTATCATATATTAATGTCTATATCAACTTGTCATTTTTATATATTACTCATTAAAAATCTTTAAAAAAATGTAAAAATTTACACTGATTTAATTAAAAAATATAAACTGAATCTACAATTAAACACATAATTAATAATTGAAGGTAATCAAATGAATTTAACTATTATTTAAATCAAGACTTGAATTTTTAAAATTCAAAAAAATATAAAAACTAAAATTAACGGAATAAAAAAATAAAAAAAATAAAATTAAAACATAAAATTTAAATCCAATCTATCTTTCACGTAGCAGAACTTAAATCGCTTAAGCAACTAATTGTGTTTTCCATGCCAATGTCAAAAGCCAATCAAATTAAGTGCTGAATATGTGAAATGTACATAACAGCAGTTAGCAGGTGAATGATGCTAGGTGATACTAACAGAGTTATCATTATCATCATCATTACTACTAAAATTGTTTGATGTAATGGAACATATCCGAAAATTAAATAAAATTAAAAAAATCATTATAATAATTTATTTATAATTATAATTTAAAGAATAATATTTTATATATTATTATTGGAGTTTTTAAATTTCAGAAATAAAATTAAGACGTTAACAAATGTCTCTTAAAATATAATAAAATATTTTTAAAAAATAGGTGACAATTTTTAAAATTAATTGTTTAATAAAAACAATATAATATACCAGATACAACCCATAATTTAAATCTAAAATAGATTTAGAAATAATAAAACTTGAAGGTAAAACATCGAAAATTCCAAAACCTTAATTTTGTCAATACAATCAAAGTGCTGTCATTTATTTTTTATGAATATTTTTTCAACATATATTTTTAGAGGGTTATAAATGATAAATATATACAAGCTATTAATTTTGATTAGAAAAGTTGCTGTAGAAAAATATGGAATTGATAATTGAGTGTTAAAGGGCTGTCCATCCTTTGAGTATTGAAGTTGTTTGAGACATTTTCCTTATTTATGATATTTACAATCTAGTGAATAGTATTTTTGGGTTGTGCTGATTATGTAGATAATATCTAATCCATTATTGAAGAATATATCATTTGAAGAAACATGTTTGGAGAATCAGATCACCCTATATAAGCAATTGGATCGCAGATATTAAATTGAATTGGAACACTAATTGTTTAACTGACATGACCTAAGAATTCATATTTACCTTGCTCGTAATTAAATTTAAAAAATTACATTTATTGCATAGCTTTGATATTATTTTTGACAAAAAAAAATCAAAATTCTAAAAAGAAATACTAAAGTGAAAGATATTGTGCAATGGAAGGAGTTATTTAGTTTTCTCAAAACAGTAATCCTTTTTTATAGTTGATTTAATCGGGACAGAACTGAAGTTGTTTAGTGGAATGAGTAACTCGGCTCTTTTCTGAAGGAAGGAGTAGCTTGGTTGTTTCCTCTTTTTCTTTTCCTAAATATTATTCATGAGAAGCTACAGAAAGGATGCAAGTCCATCACTCATTTCCCATGCTATATATTGAACCAGGACAACGCACCCAATGTCTTTAAAGTGAAGTGCCCTGATTACAGCTTAAAAAGTTTACGATTTATATTCAATATTTTACAGTACTAGCATTATGGCTTGTCAAAGTTAATTTCAGATGCGAATAGAACGTGGGAAACACAATGCAAATTGCAATATAAGTGGTTCTTTCATTACCATGTTTTTTTTAGGTAAATGTCAGTAAAGTTTATTGCTTTTTTTGAAGTTACCAATCGGCTGCAATCCCACAGCTTAAACCAGCTGTAAATTCAATTAAGTAATAACAAAGGAACCAATCACTTAAAATGTTTTACAGTCGTAGAATCAGTAAAAAGTTTATAAAATTAGATCTGGTCCATGAATGACTTTAATTATAGAGAGAAAGTGTTTCAGGATGAACCTAGACAGTAATGAATTGACGGGATTCCAACCATATATACTCATCATTGAAGACCCTTTCCACATTTTGGTTACAAGGCAATTTGATAATTATAAGATCAAGATATCTCATTCTCAGCTCGAGTTATAGTCATGATGCATTAAAAATCTCTGAAACTCTGATGGACAAAGCTAGGGTTCTTTTTTTAACAGAGAAAAACGATAAATAAATAAATAAAAAGTTGTGTAACTTTGTGTAGATATAGAATCCGAAGTAATATCAACATATTTGAATACATATCTTTTATGGCTTACGTATGGTTGAGTATAGAAGTTGTTTTAAGTAATATAATTAGTAAACATGAAAGTGTATGGGCTAAACTGAAATTTCCAAACAGTCGCTGCTAAAATAATCCCTCGTGTGCTTTGACTTTGACCACTATAAAGCCTGCTTCCCTACTTGTAAATTTGGATCCATCTTAGGGTTTTTCAACTTGTTGAAGAGTCAGTTTGTGGTGGTAAATGGGAATCACATGGCCACTTAAATATAAACCACCCTACATCACCACTGTAAACTCTTTAACTCCATTTCTGTGTGGTTTTAAATACAAAATAAGTTGGATTGACACATGAAGCGCACGCCAAAAAAGTTTATTGCCAGCAGTTTCTTTGTCTCCCTTGATGATTTTCTTTTTCTGTGTATAACAGGTTTTGTATGATGAGTTAGAGATTAATTAACCTGCAGAGGGGTCTTAACTCTTAACTAAGGGATCCGATGTTCATACATCGCATCTTTGCATGTATTACCCTCCGAGGATTTTGTAAAAATTACAGCTGATTCATCCCCAAACACAGCTGAACAAGTCCATAACCATAAATACAGTGCGTCACACTAGTTTCTTCACCAAACATTTCAACCAACTCAACAATAAAATTAGTTTTCAGAGGTGATAAGATAACATAACCATTGACGCAAAATTTCGATTTGGATATTTTGGTTTTGACTATCAACAAGAACCAAACCTTTAGATGAAAACTAGCATTTATAAGTCCTATAACCATTGTTAAAGCCAAACCATTGATGACCTTCCTATTGTTGGCTTTACTTAATTATTCCAATTATTCAAATAACTCTAATTCTATCTTTCAACTTAAAATTTTAAACAATTTTAGAATTAATTTTTACTCCCTCCTAACTTTAGTCACAAGATGGAACTCAGTGGGCTTCTCTTATGTATTACATAGGCCTTATGGATTAGTTGCACTACCCCAGGCGGATATCATTGGACTTATAAGCCCATTAAATAACTTCTTCCTTTTTTAGTTTGTTACATTTCGGTTTAGAATTATTATTAACCCTCTCTTCCAAAGTTTGAAGTCATCTCTCTTTAAAATTCATTTTATGTTCAAATGTAAGTAAGAACAAAAATAAAAGCTATATTATCCAACAAAAAATCATAATCATCCTCTATGCGCGTGAAAATCATAACTTTACACAATCAAACATGTGGTTGGTGCTATGTATACATTAATATAGTTAAATTATATGAGATGGGTAAACCAAAAGTTTATATTAGCATTGTTGAATCATTTGCATAGTAAATAGTATATTAATTGGTATGATCGGCTAGACCATCCCGATCAGTAATGATGCGACAAGATAAGAATTTACATGGAAATTTATTAAAGAACTTGAAAATTCTTCACTTATTAAGTGTTGCTTGTTTTCAAATAATATTTATTAAACTTCCCTAGAAAAAGTTGAGATTGAACCTTTTACCTTTCTAAAAAAAATATGGGCCCGTTTTATCTAGCAAGGGAATATTTTGATATGATACTAGTAGATACATCTACAAGATAATCGCATATGAGTTATCAACTCACAACCAATTATTTGTGAAATTACTTGTTTAATGATTTGTTTAAAAATAAAACTTCCAGATTATGCAATCGATTCTAGCCAATGTTGGTGAGGTCATTGCTCAGACTTTCAATGATTATTATAAGCTAGATTGTTAATACGAGTAAGTATCATAAAGCTTAATGTTTATACATATAAAATGGTGTTAATAATTAAATGCCTCCAATTAGTAGTTAAACCATATCCTTTTTAGAACACAATTTTTTAATATGTCTAATGATGTGATATTTTATATAAATCAGCACTTGTAGGCATCATACTAATAAATTATGATAAATACTCCCCAATACAATTAGTTTTTGGTCAGGAGTTAAACATAACTCATTTTAGAATTTTTGAATGTACGATATATGTTTAAATTGCTCCACCACAATGCACAAAATGAAGTATTCAAAGGAAGTTGAGAATATACATTAGTTATGAGTATCCTTGTATTATTAAATGTGCTGAATAAATATTGGATATTCAATTAAAACATGTTTTGTGATTACTATTTAATTTGATAATTTTCCCAACATTAGGGGAGAGAAATGATAATGGCTGGATGAAATAATTGATTTTAATGAACTATCATTATTTAGATCATCGTAGAAAGTTATTTGAAATTAGAAGTTTAAAAAGGATAATTCACTTTATTGCAAGTCAACTGCCAAGTGTATTTATTGACTTGATGAGAATAACCAAGTATTATATATCAGTTGATGTGTCAAAGTCCCAGTAAGACAACCTATTAGAATAAATAAAAGTAATCCATGCATGAAATATGGTAAATTAATTGGTTCCAAAGATAAAAATTTTTGTAGAAAAAATAATAAATCAATATGGTCATAATAGTGGAGGCGATGCTGTTGAAGAAACTCAAAATATAACTAATTATTACAACTTTACGAGAGATTCAAGTACCTGAAATTCAAGAAAAAATAATGAAAATAAAGATATCTCAATAAGTTGAGTTAATACAAGAAAATGAGGAATCAAGAACAAAAAGTTATCGACAACAATTTTGTGCGCAATAGTATTATTAAGATAATAAAAGGAAATGAGGATCTTGAATAAATTTGTTGAGAGATATAGATATGAAATGGATTGGCCAAAATGGAAAAACTCAATTCAAGTAGAATTAAATTTAAAAAAAAATTTGGATCAATAATCCAAATATCTAGATGTATAAAGCTAGTGGGGTATAAATGAGTAGTTTTGCAAAACAAAATAAGTATCTAAATGTACAAAGTTTTTTTAAAGTCCTAACATTGATTATGAAAAGTATAATATGTTCTTTTGTGGTGGATGAAATAACTTTTAGATATTTTATTAGTCTGGTAGTTCATGAAAGATTTGACAAGTATCTTATGATTCTTGCTACAACCTTTATATGAATCACTATATAGTGAAAGTTTATATATTAAAGTCCTTAAAATATTTAGAATACTAGAAGCATATATCATTTTCTGGGAAATTGTTCAATTTATTTGCGTAAATATTTATTAAAATGATTGAACATATGCATTATTATATAGAAAGAATACGATCAACACTTGTTATGATTGTTGTTGAAACTTCTAGAAAGATCAAAATATATTTCCCCAAAGTTCTTCCTCACTCATGATATTAAAAAGAATGATAATATGAATATTTAGGAAATCTGTTTAAGTGGTCATTTGAAAAGCTAACATTATTATATATCATGTGATGTTATCATGAGGGGAGTCAAATACACATTGTACTCTTTTTTCTTTAATTGAGGTTTTGTCCTATTGAGTTTTTTTTATACTTTTTTAAAGAGACATCATATTATGCGTACTATAGATATGTATATTTTTTTTCCTTCAGTAGCAAATTTTATTCCCATAAATTTTTATTTTAATAAAATTTTAACGAGGCACATTATCTAATCATGAATATTCAAGGGGGAGTTATGAATATTTTAAGTAGATGTACATTAAAATCAATGTAAGTTTGGTATACATTAAGACTCTAATGTTTATTAGAAATAAAAGATAAAATTTCTATTTAATTAATAAAATATTACTTTTTTTTTTTACTTTCCCACTTTTTTTTGTTGTTTAATTTTTTATTTTATAACAATTATTAATAAGCTTTAATTTAAAATTGTTAATTAATAAAGTTTAAAACTAAAAACTCCTAAGGGTTTTAATTCTAATTTAATTATGAAAAAAGGCTTTGAACTTCACTGTAAATTGGAAACCGATGTTCGATGACACGTAATAATAACACCTGTCTGCTGTCGCCGTCGTTCTTTTTTTTTTTTTTTTGGAACGGTCGCCCTTCGTTTTCTTAAAGTCGAAGCAAAACTTTAAATTCCAGCAACAACAATCCGCTATTAACTGCGTACACGTTCGCCACGTGTATTTTGTATTGTGTTCATAACATACATAGAATAATAATTATTATTATAATGCGATAAAAAAAACATAATAAAATAAGAATATATTAATTTAATATCACTTAATTCAATAAGCTTAAATTACGTCAGTTAAGGATAGGCAAATTTTTAAAAACATTTATTTTAAAATATAAATATTCACTCACTTTTTAACCCTAAATTTTCTTTTATTCGGACCATAGAAAGTATTGCAATTCAATCAATTAAGGTGTTATTTTATAAGTTGAAAATTTAAATGTCAAAATTTTAATATTGAATTTATATAATAAATTTTAAGAATTAAATATAATTATTTGTTTCATAAAATTAAATTCTAATTTTTAAAAAATATTTATTTGTAATTTTAATCTTCAAAATATAATATTTTATATTATTTTAGACCATTTTGAATAAAATTTAAATAGGATTATTTAAATGTTTTGTTTTCTTAGAAAAAGTTATCATTTATTTAAAAGATAAATAAATTTTTTATTTAATATATTTAAAATTAAGTGATAAATAGTTATCTATTTACTTATTTTATTCTACCACTTTTCTTTTTGAAAATTTGTATTAATTAAAATTTTAATAACATTATTAAATAAATATACATAATAAACGATGAAAATAAATTTTTTTAATAAAAACTAAAGTTTCAATGATTTGTGAAACGGTGATAATAGAGCAGCAAAAGATTTATGTTAAAATGAAATTTTAGTCAATGCTAGGTTCCCAAACAACTTATATCTTTTTTGGAAGTGATATCAGTACGGTTTAATTAGATTTTTTGAATTTTTTAATTGATGAATTGTAGTTTAATTTATTTTTCAGTTTTTCATATTAATTTTTTATTTTTAATTTTTAAACTTATTTTGATAAAATAAGTTTTATTTTATAACTTTTAAATATTTTTGAAAAATTTTCAAATTATTTATTTATATATATTCCTAAAAACATTTTTTAAAAATTAAAATTAATTATATATTAAATAAAAATAAAATTTAATTCTATTTCGAAAAACCACGTTTTCTAAACTTGCATTTTATAAATTATCAAAACATCTTGATTGAAGTTAATTTTTCTTGCTGACACTAATCCCTTCTTAGAATAAATTGCCATGAATTATGTTAAACAATTTTTTTTTTATTTTGGAAAATATCAAACATATTATAAATAAATGCTTTCAAAAAAAGGTAAACTATATTGATAGCCACTAAACTATTGATAATTTATTTTTCATCATTTATTTATGAAAAATTATAAAATAGTCATTCAACTATTTTATTTTATTTTTTTGTCACCAGGCCATTAAATAATTAATAAAAAGATGAAATTATTATTTTTAAATTAGCATAATAGCAATTTTAAACCTCAACATTTATACAATATGTCAATTTAGTTTTGATTTTAAAAATTTTAACACTTAATATTTACAGATTGTGTAATTTGGTATTTTGTAGTTTTGTGTTTCTTTGTGACATTTCTACCTAAAAAGCTAAAAAAAACAAATTTATCCACTAGATTTGATAAAAAAATATACCAGAAATGAAAACATCAAAAAATTTAAGATAATATTTTTTTTCTTTTAAAATTAACCCTCAACGTCGTAAAAAATAACAAAACTACAAAAAAGACTAAATTATACAATGTATAAATGTTAGAATTAAAATTAGAATTACAAGCTTTAGAATTAAGACTAAATGAACACAATAAATGAATATTGAAAATTAAAGTTACTATTATATTAATTTTAAAAACTATCAAACTATCTTTCCGTTATTAATTTAATGACTAGTAATCGAAAAAGAAAAAAATCAAATAGTATAATTTTATAATTGTACGATAAAAATTAATTGGTTTAAGGATGTAAAAAAAGCCCACAAACTTAAAAATAAATAAATAAATAAATAAGTTCTTTTTTTTCACTCAATCAAGTACGTGAAATGCATTAAAAATGTCATTTGATCATAAAGTTAATTGCTCAGTTAAAGTTAAACCACGGTTTGATATGTGATAAAAAATTATAAAAATAAAAAAATAAAAGTTATAAAAAATAAATTTTTATAACTTTTATTTTTTTATAAAAACCATAAAAATATAAAAAATTGTAAAATTTTATAAAAATTATAAAAAGGCATAAAAAAGGTCCTTTAACTATTAATTTTAACTGTTAAAGCTAATGATCCCTAATTTTTTTCAATTAAAGCAATCACGTGTCGTAACGCAGCATGACATAGGACGAAAAATGATGCATTTTGACAGTTTTAGTATCAAATTGAGTGTAAAAAAAATACAGGAGCTTAATTATTTTTTTAAAAAATTTTAAAATTTTTTTTAATGCATTTTAAAAGTTTTAAGTATGAAATTGAGTAAAAGAGAATTGAGCTTAACAATATTTTTTTATAAAATGTTTGATTACTTTTTACACTTAAGCGAAAAGAATTTTATTAGTAGTTAAGGGATAGACGGTTTAAAATTAAATATAATATCTTAACGATTATTACACGCAAATCTAGTTTACGGGAATTCGGATAAAAAGGGAAAAACGATACTTAAAAAGCAAAGCAGGAAGAAGAAGACGAACCGGATTTTCAGAATTACAATCTCCAGATCTGGTTTTACCAAAAAAGGAAAAGTATGGGACTGCTTTCTAACAGGTTCTTTTTATCTTCTTTTGCAGTTCATCTGTTTTTGTTTTTTTAAAGATTGGTATGCTGAACTGATTCAAAATCATTTTGCTTCTTTCTTGTTAACAAATGGGTAAAACAGAATTGATAAGAAGAGCCTGAATCCAGGGGATCACGTTTATTCATGGAGGACTGCTTATATTTATGCCCATCACGGTTCTTTACTTACTTCCACCCTTTCCTTTTTTGGGGAATAGTTTGCATTTCTATTTGTGGATGTGGGTTTGAATTGAATTTTAAGCATGATCTGATGGTTAAGGAAGTATAGAAAAGCTCAATTTTTTTCCTTCTGTGTTTGGCCAATTTTTGGCGTTTGAAAAGCACTGTTTCTATGCTTTTATCTCAGAAGATCCTTTCCTCTTGAAAACCTATATTTTATTAGTTAAGCAGTAGGACCATTCTATAATATGCTTAGCCTCCTTAGGTACTCTGGTATCCATCCTATATCGTATAACCGTAATTAAAGAACTGTATAGTTTCAAGGATTTTGCTTAACCCATGGCACTTTCTATTTTTGTAATGGACGTTCTATGAAATGCAATAACTGGTAACATTATTTATCATTTTCAATGCATTTTGTTAAAGATATTACCGTATATTGTGACCTTAAGAGTGACTTCAGCACATTTGTTACCAAATCCTATTTTAAATGTAAGTGGCAGTGCATTATCCGCATTTAGTTGTATTTAAGAACTTCAACTCTTGGCCTAATGGCACTGGATGTTTACCCTAAAAACCCACATCATGGGTTCAAATCATAGGGGCAGCCTTGTTTATGGTATGTGAGTTGGTAATGATTTGCTTTTGTCAGGGTGTGTGAATCAATTGCAAATCTAATATATATTTATATTTATATGAATAGAATTGGTTAGTTTTTCTACCTTCTATAAATAGTTTTGCATTTGCAGCAATGCTCTAACGAACTACTTTATTAAGAAGTTCTTTGTATATAGAGAAGAGCGACCAGATTGAATTATCTGTTTCATGGTTCTTGTAATTTTGAGTTTGAGATCGGGTATTGCAAAATAGGAGATGTTGGAATGCATTTGGAGGTTAGAAATGATACGTATGAGTTCAGAATGGTAAATATTTTGCTATTATAGAGATTATGGTACGAATTCAGAATGGTATATATTTTTCTGTTATCTGAGTATGTTTTCGGATTATCTATTGGAGAGTTATGTGTTTACTTTTATGTTTTTCATTTTCCAGTTATACTTTGCTGGAATTATTCTAATAATTGTATCTTTTTCCTTGTGTATGAGGACAGGCATCTATGTTGGAAACAATACGGTCATCCATTTTACAAGACGTGGCCAAGAAGTTGGTACAGGAACTGTGCTTGATCTCATCCTGGTAAGCTCTGGACCAGCTCAATCTCAACTGCATTGCCCTACCTGCACTCCACCTGAAGAAGGTAATGGTGTTGTTTCCTCGTGCTTGGACTGCTTCCTTGCTGGTGGAATATTGTATCGTTTCGAGTATGCAGTCACCCCTGCTCTCTTTATTGCAAAAGCAAGAGGTGGAACCTGCACTCTTGCAGTCTCCGATTCGGATGATTTAGTGGTTCATCGAGCAAAATACTTGCTCGAAAATGGATTTGGTTGCTATAATGTATTCAAGAACAACTGTGAGGATTTTGCGATCTATTGCAAAACTGGGCTGCTTGTTCTGGATCATTCAGTTGGACGTAGTGGTCAAGCAATATCTATTGTAGGAGGCCCTCTCGCAGCTGTGTTGTCAACTCCGTTACGCCTTGTTACTACAAACATTTATGGCATGGCAGCTACAGCAGTTGGGATGTACTGTGCAAGTCGATATGCAGCTGACATCGGCATAAGGATGGATGCAGTGAAAGTTCCAGTGGAGGATCTTACGAGAAGACTGGCAACCGGCTTGCTTCAGGTGATTGAACCTCAACCTTTGGCAGCCACTGCCCATTAGCATCTTGTTGCTCCAAGTTTTTAATCCGGTGAAACTCTGATCTTTCAAACGCGTTGTGAGGATTTCCAGATTTTTCATTTGCTGTTTGCATCTTTATTATTAAGATGGTGGTTTGCTTGATAAAGTTGGCTTTTTTTATGCCCTTGATATGGAGTTAATGATTTGTGCAACAATAATGACGACTTATATAAGGAGTTTATAATTTATTTGTTTATCAGCATTTCTAATCCACAAATTGAGGACACACCCGTATGGCAACATCTTGTAAGGTGACGTCTGGTTGTCTTTCAATGAGTATTTGGTGATGGAACCTAAATCTCTTGGGAAACGTAAATCCATAGTTAGGATTTTTTTCAAAATTATTTGCATTAAATAAAATATTAATTTGATATTTCCCAATTAATACACTAGTTCTAACAAAATTAATATACGGTTAAAATTGTATTTGAAGTAGATATTGATTTAATAAATAGGTGTGGAAATTTGATCCGGAAGAAGAATCCTCGGTAAACTCTTTTCGAACAATGCCTTTAGAGGAGATTGTACTAGTAACAGTCAAATGGAAGAAATCGTGGAAATTAAAGTTGCCACTCAAATTATAGTTTTTCCATGGAAAATTGAAGTAAAGTGTCTTCCCGCAAAAGACGAAGTTATTAGAATATCGGTTAGTGTGAGTGATATCTCTCTCTTATAACAATTTTTTGTCCATTGTGAGTTTGCACGGCCATCTAATTTAGAAGTTCATTTTCTGTGCAACATTTCTTGTTGAACACAACTAAGGTAATGGATTTTTTGTTTGAATATAATCACCTGGAACCTAAGGAAGCACGAAGCTTTTACTCGATTTTCCTTTTCATTCCAAGCAAGAAAAGCAATGGTTTGAGAAGTTCTCAAACCCAATTCGCACGAACAGACGTTACGCTATATTCATGAAGATTTTGATGTACCACCAAATGCGACCTCAAGTGGGAATGAAAAAGGTTGTAACTCACACCTCAATTTAGAAGTAATTGAAAAGTGATCTTGTTAAGGGCAGTAGATAATAATAACTTTGAAACGGCGAGGCTAACAAGAGACTCGAGGGGACTCAATAATTGTTTGTAAGAACCTTAAAATGCAGTCGTAGCTTCAAACTCGGATTACGATTATAAGATTGATGTTGCAGTAGGATATTTTGAGCAGGACTACTTAACAGAACTAAAACATGGGCCAGTATTTAAGCATTTGATGGTATTAGACTCGATAGACACAATCAAAGTATCCTTGATGAAATAAGGCAACAAACAAATGCAACTAGAGGTCAAGTGGTGGACAAAGTGATATTATACCAAAAAATTATTCTATAAGATAATGAAAATAAATGAGAAAAATGATAATTGTCCCCAAAAAGTTCTATGCTTTTTAGCATCAAGAAAGTCATCATTCTATCACCAATTAAATTCCTTAGGAATTGATCACTTTCTATCGTACCATACACCAAGGGAAAAAGGCATAACTCTTATAAACTCAGATTTATAAATAAACAGATTTGGTTCAAAAGCATTGAAATATCTAAATCTAAATATAACACTGAAAAAAATGAAAAAGAGAGAAAGTTAGCAGACTTGATATGAATTGGATTATCAAATTTGAAATGTCTGTTGTAAACCTCTTACACAAGCAAAACTGCATTTATACAACCATCATTCTCTGGGTTATTTGTTACTTGAGCATATTTTCCTGCATTCGAAAAACCAAATAGGAACAAGCATTAAAATGAAAAAGCAAGATAGGGTATTTATTCATCATGCTTGAATATAGTGAGAGGATCTTTACCCCAAACAACTTTCCCAGCCGGTGTGACCAGACCCAATTCACTTACATTCACCTGAATTCAACATAAAAATATGGACATCAGTAATTTTGAATTCATGCCAAATATATAAAAAAATAACAATGAAAAAAAAAAAAACCTCGATGATTGTTCCTTTGGTCATAACACCAAGAGAGGTATACATTGGACCATTGGGATTTTTCTTCACCCCAATGATGTCAAGATTGAAGGTGCATTTGAGTTCAGGGTGTGTAACATGAGCTTTAGTAAATCGCAATCCCGACGGACGGATAAAACGCTCGTATTTGGGAGGTTTTCTTGTAAAACCAGGTCCTACAAATGTGCACTTTGTGACCATCCTCTTCCATTGTTTAGCTGCAAGAGAAAGAAATTAACACAGAAGAACCAGAATTTCTCATAAAAATCCAACATTATCCTTTCCTCTGGTGCAATCCAACTCCAGATGCAAAAAAGTTCATGTTATGCAAGTAAAGTTAGCATAAAAAGAGGAAGAAGCAATTTATATATACTTACTTTTTCGTTTACCAGATCTGATCACCTTAAACATCTCATCTTCTGCCACAGGCCTTACCTGAAGGTCAAAACTTAAGAAGTCAAACAGCTGTAGTTACAAGAAAAATAAAATACAGAAACAGAAAAAATACCTGAGAAAGCACATATTGAGATGCAACAAACAGAAAGTTTGAGAATCTTTTTACCTTGGGTATAGGGACCTCCCATTTTCCAGCTTTCTCTTTCCTTTTTTGCTTTATCGTGTTGCTGAGAACCTAAACATAGTATAATGTTACATGTATTGATGATTGGATTCATGTGCCATCAAACTCATATGTCACCATACCTTTGCACGTGTGGTGTTTTCACGATCCATAAGATATGCAGGAATAGCGCCATCTTGCACTTCATCATCAACCTTGCGCCTAGTTGACGATTCCTCATGCATGGCCAATCTGTTGATGTGATGCAGAATTAATGGTTATTATGGTTAACAAGGTATAGACCCAAAGCAAAAGCTTTATAGTGTTAACATCTTAAAAAAATAAATTAACTGTCTCAAGCCCAAGTTCCATTTCATGACTCCATAACTGGCCTCAGAAACGATAGGCATTTAATTCCATTCCGTCCCTTCTCTATCATTAGACCTTATTATCACAACAAATTCACAGTACACACGAATAGGCGATTACGGACCAACCGAGTGAGGAAAATTTAAAATTTTGAGCAACATGAATATGGAAAACAGTCATGTTAATTTCCTAGGAAGAAGTGGCATGAATAAGACATTGATTTAATGGAAGACAATATGATCATTATGGGCATTACCACAATGAATTTAGCCCATGAAGTCAATCAATTTACAGAATCTAATTTCATCTGAAAAACTATTAAAAAGACAAGTTATCATCAATTTTTTAAGTGCAAAATAGAACATCATTCCCATAAGATCTTAATTGGATTAAAACATACTAAAAAAGATGGAAAAATCCAAATTAGAAAAAATAATAATTAGGAAATAGAACTAACGTTTTCTTCATGAGGGCCTTCTCTGCATAATTTTTCTTGGCAATCATCTTACCCTTAATACCAAGGGCCTACAGAGAAACAAATGAATTAGCTCATAAACCCCCGAAAAAGAAAAGAGAAAATAATCAAAATAAAAGGGAAAATTAAGAAAATAAAGACCTTCTGAGCCTTAGCGGAACGCTCGTGAACTTGGCGAGCTTCCTTCTTACGCTTCTTCTCGAAGAAGTCATGGCGATAACCATGCCTCTTTCTGTGTAGCTCTATGTAATCACCTTGCGGCTAAACAGACAAATCAAATAAGAAATTAGCAACATCGACAAAAATTAACCATTGCAGCCACTTCTTTAAAAAGAAAGAGAGTGAACTCGAAACGACCAAACCATCGCGACGAAGACTTGATCTTTATTTCGGAGAAGCGAGTGAAAACCCTAGTCTAGGGCTTTAAAATTTTTTGTAAAATAACAAATGGAGGTTTAAGGTATGGTGAAAATGGTATTGAAATGCGGGTCGGGTATTTGTTTGTAAGACATTTTGGTCGGTTAAAAATTTGTGCTTCATTCAAGAAGCCTGGGTTTAAAGCAGGGTCTTGGACTCGAATAAGAAATACCTATTATTTAGATTCCAATTCAAGGCTTGCCAACATCTATATATGGTAAGATAATTCTAAAAGTTAATTCAATTATTAAATGATTTATCAGAATTTATACAACATAATATAAATTAAAAATTAAAAATTTTTTTGTTGAAGTAAATGTTGTCAAAATATTGATTTTGAAGTTTTTACAAATGATTTATTATTCACTATCTCTTTTTTCAATTGTACTTTATTTTTAATTTTTATATTTTTAAAATAATAATAATTTAGTAACATTAAAATTATTTTAATAATGAAAGGATTTAATTAATTTAACTTTGATAGTTTAATAAATTTAGAATGAAAATTATAATTTGAAGATGTTTGATGTAAATAATCATTCTATATAAATTATATAATATAATTACAGTTATATAAATGAATATTTTATGAAATTATATAAAATAACGGATATTTTATTTATTCAGACTAACCTATCCAAATCATATCTACCATACTACTATCATTTTTTTTGGTACAATAGCAAATACACCAACTATATGAAGTCTGATATGTTGTTCTAGCCACCAATTTACTCGTCTTTGCAAGCCATCCCTTGTTGGAGCACCAAGAATTTGCACTTCCCGTTGTAGAATCTGTAAATCCTCCATAAGAGGTTGCAACTGCCAATTTATTACTGTTTTCTTTTCTAGAATATTGCTTAATTTCCAGGAGGGATCCTTGCATAGACAATTCTTTACATCCATATGCTCCATATGCTTGAGATGTAGTAGAAGGGTCCGAAGAAAGATCAGTGTAGAATAAATTTTGGTGGATCCCTCTATTGCCTGCCATATGATAATTTGGTTGTCTTTCTTGTATTGAAAAATCGCTGTTGCACCAAATTTGCTAGTACCTTGGTTCCCAGCTATTCCAACAACCATGCCCCAGTTAACTTCATCTCGCTGTTGGTGTGGTTCTCCTTCCATGCTCGGGGCCCTTCGCTCTAAGTGCGTACATTGAGGCGTGCTTGTTTTGGAGAGATACTCCAACCATGTTATACCACTATCATTCAGGTTTATTTTTATATATTTGTTAACTCATCATATATTTCAATTTATAACAAACAAATCCTTTGATCATATTTCAAATAACACAAATAAAACTACGTGGGTGAAAGAAAAATAATCTATACTATATATTAAACACTTAATTATAATAAAATATTTTTACTTTACATAGTAAATTGTATTATTCTGAAAGTAGTCATTTTATATTTTCTATATAAAAAATATATATACACGATAAAATTTGAACTCAATCCTTCATAGTTTTCAACTCATTCATTATTTATATTAATTATTTATAAATGTATTTGCTACATAATTTTTGGTAAAGTCCTAAAAGCAACACAACTAGCGTGACTCAAACTCAAGCCACACTTGTATGATGAACACTTTGGCCATTAGGTCAACACACAGGATTCAATTTTTATTTTATTTTTAAAATAGATTAAATTGTTCATATAACTTTTTTTAAATTAAAGGTGTTCACGGAGTCTAAGCCTGATATTAATATATATTTTGCTCAAACCCACCTATATTTACAAAAGACTAACTCAATTTCATTTTAGGTCCGCATATATTATTTTTAATTTTTTTAAAAAATATTTATATTATACTATTTTAATATTTAATAATTTTATACATTTTTTATTTATTGAAATTTTTATACAGTCATCCTAACATTATTTTAATGTATACATTAGAGTCGTATTATATATTTAGTATAGCTTTACTTTTTTTAATTTGTTCTAAATTACATAATATATAAAAATAACATAATATAAAGTATTATAAACTTAAAAATGGGTCTGACTTGGGCTTGAAAATGTTCAGGGTCTTAAATGTTTAAGTTTGAGCCCAATCTATATTTTAAATGGGCCTAATTTTTTTTGTCTAAGTTCATTTTTTGAGCTTAATATTTTTACCTAAACCCTCTCAAATTTCGGACATACTTTCGGGCCTAAGTGAGTAGCCTAATTCATGAATAGATTTATCTTTTAACATATGACTTTACAAAAAAATTTTAATGATTTGATAAATTTTCGAACTAAATTAGTATATGATTAACTTTTAACATTAATGCAATCAAAATCATTGGTTAGGATAATTAATATTCTTTAAATTAGGTTTAGTTGTCCTCTACTAACTTACCAATAGTATAGTATCTTCCTTCTTTAATATAAATACGTTTATGATAGAAAAAATACTGCTGCGCTATTCGTCAGTTCATACCAATTAACCACAAGTTTAAGTAATGATCCCAGCTACGATTTCCAATTACTCTAGTGCTTCATTTTGTTTTTTAATTGAGAATGCGAGCGAGACTCATAGTTTACAGAGAAATATTGTGCTTTTTTCACCCACATGTATCATCCCTCCACACCTACGTGGACTGTAGTTTAGGATAAGATCTCTTAACTTCAATACAATATCGATCAGCGTGATTTTGAAGGGATATGCAACATAAAAGTTTATGCTTCGGCCTTTGAATGAGCATATACAATATAGTCCAACAGTAAAAATGATTAAAAACGAGTGTGAGCCCAAAAGCATATGCTATATATTAATATTATATTAAACAGCTTAAGCTGAGTGCAATGATTATGTGTAATACGTCGACGAGCAAATGAGCAATAGAGAGGTTTTGAAATCTCACTTTTTGGTTAATCATGGCATAAGTTTGTTTCTTGTTTCTTTTTTAAAGTATTGTTTCTCAATCAAATCAAATCTTCTTAGATTCTTGTTTAAAGTAATGAATAGTGTATCTTGTGATTTTAACAAAATAAAAATAAAAAAATCTTTTTATATTTTGACGACCTGAGTGATTACATCTAGTGAAATGATTCTTACTATTCTTTTATCTTCACCAAAAATCATAAAAGACTTGGGAAATTTGAATACTCAAATCTGTTCCTATATCAAACTCTCCATGGAAGAAATGAAGTAAATATTGGAAGAAAACAATAGAAAAATCTAAAAAGAAAATGCAGGACCACAATTACACCATTATTCTTCCGACCCCAAATTAGTTGGGCAAAATAATACTAATAAAACTTGTTTGGTCTGCATTATTTTATTATTTATTATCTGCAGAAGAATATTAATAATAACTTGTACCATGAAACAAGCCACCAAGGCATGGAAATCAAAGCACCTCTGAAATGGATCAGTGTTCTACTCAACAAAAAATGACCCACCAGCTTAATGCTACAATAAAAATATATAACTTTAATTAAACAAGCCATAAAAGTGGAATTGATTAATTAGTTAATAGCAGTGAGTGCTGTTTTAATGAAGAAATGAAAAGGAAAGAAAACTGTTAAAAGTAATGGCACCTGGATGTAGCATCCTACTCAAAAGACAGTACTGCCCTTGTCTTTTTGCAGTTATTGATAAGGCAAGGGGAGAGTGAAAAGGAAATCTGGTATGGTCTTTGGTGGTGTCTGGCAAATGAAAAACTACCTTTCCAGAATATTGAAGTTGATGATTATATGTATTTATATTTGTAATGCTAATTGAGAAATTCACCTTCAGGCTATAAGGTATCGTCCAAGTTTCATTTTTGTTTTTTCGTTAGGCTTATATTCTTCAATAGTTCAACTTTGATCGAATACTTTGTTTTGTTTTGTTTTTCATGTAAAAAATCTGCCCTTGTTGCTCTAGAGCTCCCAAAGTTTGATTATTTTTTTCTCCTTGTTTGTTTTCATGAATTATTGTGTCTCTTCTTCACTGTCTCTTAGTATACCAGAAATCTAAAATCTATTTTTTTTAATTATTTGATGCAAGGCTTGAAGTGGGTATTTGAAGAAACCACCATTGTTGCTCAAGTGAAGCTGCTTTTATAGTAGTTGAGGTTATCTGCTCCAGTGCAGCAGCAGCCAAATATCTGCAATGAGAAAGAAGTTAGCCTCAGTGCTTATTTTGTGTCTTGTTACAGTGGTTTTTAGCACCACTGACTCTGGTGACCTTGATGTTTTAATGCAATTCAGAGATGAACTTGAAAATCCGGAGCTCTTGAAATGGCCCGAAAATGGTGGTGATCCTTGTGGTCCTCCAAGCTGGAACCACATCTATTGTGAGAATTCCAGGGTTACTCAGATTCAGGCTCAAGGTATGGGTTTGAAGGGTACTTTGCCTAAAAACTTGAACAAGCTCTCCATGCTCAAGAACATTGGTCTCCAAAGGAACCAGTTGAGTGGAAAGTTGCCATCTTTTTCTGGTTTATCTAATTTGCGGTATGCTTATTTGGATTACAACAATTTTGATTCTATTCCATCTGATTTCCTTGATGGTTTAGATAATCTGGAAGTCTTGGCATTGGATGACAACAATTTTAATGCTAGTACCGGCTGGTCATTCCCTAAGGCTTTGGAAAATTCTGCTCAATTGACCAATCTTTCTTGTATGAACTGTAATTTGATCGGGCCATTGCCAGATTTCCTTGGTTCCATGCCTTCCTTGACAAACTTGATGCTTTCTGGTAATAGGTTGTCTGGTGAAATTCAGGGAACTTTCAATGGCAGTGCTTTACAGATGCTTTGGCTGAATAATCAACTGCATGGAGGGATGACTGGTCCAATCAATGTTGTGGCAACAATGGAGTCCCTCACAGTTTTATGGCTGCACGGGAACCACTTCACTGGAACAATCCCAGAGAGTATTGGTAAGTTAACTCTCTTGAAGGATCTCAATCTTAATAGTAACAAACTTGTTGGCCTAATTCCTATTAGTTTAGCAAATATGAGACTGCAAAACTTAGATTTAAACAATAATCACTTGATGGGTCCAATTCCAATGTTCAAGGCATCAAAGGTAACTTTTGCTTCAAACAAGTTCTGTCAGGCCACTCAGGGGCTTCTTTGCTCCCCAGCAGTTATGGCACTTATAGAGTTTCTTGGGGGGTGAATTACCCTTCCAAGCTTGTATCTTCCTGGTCTGGTAATGAGCCCTGCAACTGGTTGGGAATTAGATGCAATAGTGGGAAGGTTTCAGTCATAAATTTGCCCCATTATAATCTCTCTGGTAGTTTGAGTCCTTCAGTTGCAAAGCTGGACACCCTTTCTCAAATCAGGCTTCAATCTAACAACCTAAGCGGTCCCATTCCAAATAACTGGACTAGCTTGAAATCCCTAGAAACTCTGGATCTCAGTGGCAATAACATATCTGGTCCTTTACCAAAATTTAGTAGAACTGTGAAGCTTGTCGTAACTGGTAATCCTTTATTGAACGGTGATAAGACAGACCATACCAAAGGGGCTAATATTCCACCTGAGAGCTCAGATTCTCCACCCAATATCCCTACTACCTCATCGCAAGATACAGGTCCGGGTTCCTCTGCCACTAACTTTTCTCTGAAATCAACAAAAACAAAAGGTTTCAAAAGAAACACATTTGTTTTGATCATGGCTCCTGTTGCAAGTTTTGCACTTGTTGCATTTCTTGTCATTCCTCTATCCATCTACTTTTATAAGAAGAGAAAAGACAGTAATTTGGCTTCAACTTCCCTGGTAATCCCTCCCAGGGATCCATCTGATCCGGATAACATGGTTAAGGTTGTTGTTGCTGCCAATAACACCAATGCAAACCCTTCTACACTAACAGGGAGTGGCTCTGCAAGCAGAAATAGTAGTAGCATTGGGGAGTCTCATGTTATTGAAGCTGGAAATTTGGTCATAGCAGTTCAAGTTCTTCGGAGTGTAACAAAAAATTTTGCAGCACAGAAAGAGCTCGGCCGTGGTGGCTTTGGTGTAGTTTATAAAGGGGAACTAGATGATGGAACACAAATTGCAGTTAAAAGAATGGAGGCTGGCGTGATTACAAACAAGGCTTTGGATGAATTCCAGGCTGAAATTGCAGTCCTTTCAAAGGTTCGGCACCGTCATTTGGTATCTCTTTTGGGTTATTCCATTGAAGGCAATGAGAGAATTCTTGTTTATGAATATATGTCTCAAGGTGCTCTTAGCAAGCATCTTTTCCATTGGAAGAGCCTGAAATTAGAGCCTCTATCTTGGAAGAGACGGCTAAATATCGCCTTGGATGTAGCCAGAGGAATGGAGTATCTTCACACCCTGGGTCATCAAAGCTTCATACATAGAGATCTCAAGTCTTCAAATATTTTACTTGGTGATGATTTCAGAGCAAAAGTTTCAGATTTTGGTTTAGTCAAACTTGCTCCTAACGGGGAGAAATCTGTTGTGACCAGGCTTGCTGGGACTTTTGGTTACTTAGCACCAGAATATGCAGGTAAGCAACCTGTCTAAGGTTGTCTAATCATTTGAAATGAGATCAGGCTTAAATAAACATAAGTTTTCTCATGAAATAGTTTACTTTGCTTAAAACTTTTAACCATTCTTTCTTTCAATATGAATGTAGTTTGAAGTCCTCCTTGTAGTTACAAGGACTTTTTGAAAGTAATATATGCCGCTAGTAAACTGATCTAGAGGATTTTAAGCTGATTTGTTCTAGTCTTTGCACAAATGGAAGCATATCCCGTAGTTGTTATTGATGTCATTTTGTTTTTGTACTGACTCTAACTTCAAAGTTTCAGTATACTTCAGTTACAGGAAAAATCACCACCAAAGCCGATGTTTTTAGTTTTGGTGTCGTGCTGATGGAACTTCTGACTGGATTGACTGCACTTGATGAGGATAGGCCTGAAGAGACCCAGTACTTAGCTGCATGGTTCTGGCATATCAAACCAGACAAGGAGAAATTAAGGGCTGCTATCGACCCATCTCTCGATGTAAAGGATGAAACATTTGAGAGTATCTCCATCATTGCTGAACTTGCTGGACATTGCACTGCAAGGGAACCCAGCCAACGGCCAGACATGGGGCATGCTGTGAATGTATTGGCTCCACTTGTTGAAAAATGGAAACCACTGGATGATGATAATGATGATTATTGTGCCATTGATTACAGCCTTCCTCTTAATCAGATGGTGAAAGACTGGCAGGAAGCTGAAGGAAAAGATTTTAGTTATTTGGACCTAGAAGACAGCAAAGGTAGTATCCCGGCTCGGCCTACTGGTTTTGCAGAGTCATTCACTTCTGCCGATGGTCGATAAAAAAGAGGTACTTTGTTGCATTTCTTTGAATTCCTTGTTGTTATAAATAGTAGTTTGTGTTCTATCTATTTGAGAATTCAATGTTGATATATATTTCCGCATTAAATATAGTCGTTTGTAATATTTTGCTGCTTATGATGGTGTAAGTTGCTTTGATTAATTTTATGGGCAGAGACGTCTTGTTAGCCAACAGACATTACAATTGGTATTAGAACCAGATATCTAAACTAACTTGTCGCCCCACCGAAACAAACAACAATATCCATGTCTCTCTGTCTCAACTCCTCCTTGTTCTTCCCAACTAAAACTCTACATCATAAGAGGTTTGCCACAAGGATGGATGCAACAGATTTCTGGATTGACATTAACTCTTTTCGAATTATGAATTGGATTCTTTGTTATTTGTTTATATTTTTTTCTGATGAATTAAAATCAACAAGTTATTCGGGAGACAATACTAGATTGGACAAATGGACCGAAAACCATAAAGGCAAAAAACATGTTGCAAGTATGTCGGAAAGCAATGATATATAGGGAGAGAGGCAACCGAGTAAGTACATAATTGCAGGGGTATTCGTCCAACGGGAAGGAAGAAAGGTGCTGCTTGAGGTTGTAAATTATGGCGGAAGTAGGATGCTTCATGAGTCCATCATCATATATGTTTCTACAAAGCCAATGGATAATTCCAATCCAATCATAGTATTATTTTAATTAAGGCAATAGCTTAACTTGGTTTTCAGTTTAAAATAATAAGTTTTTTTTTTTGGTTCTTTTTGGAAAAGATACTACTAATAAGAATAAATAAATAAATAATTCTAGTTTATTAAAAAATAATAAACTAGAATTATTTGAATTCAATAGATCAGCATTGAATTTATTTTAATTTTTAGAGTGTTTAGTGATTTCTTTAAATGCATTAAAATTTTTAAAAAATTGGTTAATTAAAGTAATAAAATTCAATTCAAATCTATTTATTTTTTGTAAGGGTTAAAAAGTAAATAAAAGTAATTAAACTCTTAAAAATTTCACTTTATTAAACCTTTAATGACAAAAAAATTGTTAATAGAAATTGTCAATTAACTAGTTTCATTATTAATTATGTTGACATGGTAAATGATGCTGACGTGGCCAGACTAGAACCGTTGTTTTTGTCAATTTTTTTGACAACTTTGCTCATTTTTTGTTATTATTCTTCTGATTATTGAAAAAAAAAATAGTATCGCGGTTTCATTTCTTTTTCTTTTTGTCATAATAGAACTGTTATTCCTGATTAATACAATATCTTAAACATGTAAAAATTAATGATTTTCTATAAATGAGATATTGACTACACAAGAATAAATCTAGTTTGATCCTTTAAAATTTTTGTATTTTTCAAAATTTAAAATTTTAATTTTAATTAAATAATAGTTAATTTCATTAAATTATAGTATTTCTAATATCTAATATAATATTATTACATGTCAACATGATGCTATTTTCACCTATTATTAAAAATAGCTACTCTAATGATATATTAATTCTTTCACTCGAAAAGAATGGCCTACTCAAATTACCTCAAAAAGAAAAGCCCATAAACGTAATTGGTCGAATTGTTGGGCTTTTGGGCCGATTACAAGAAAATAAATAAGAGACTTTGAAAGGGGTTTTATCAGATGCCTAAACCCTTACTGGCGATTGACCTATAAACCAGAACCTGGAAACCAGGTTCGTTGTTTGTGTTACTGTTCATTATCGGAAAGCAAACGCAAATATTTTGCTAAAACTTGACGAATTTCGTTAACATCCTTCCCCCCTTTTTTCATTTATGCGAAGTACTGTGATTTTACGTCTATTGGTGTAGTAAAATGGTGCGTTCGAAGGCTTCTTCAAAGAAGCAGCAAAAGAAAGGCATAGATTTCAAAGTAATTCTACTGCTAATGCTTCCTTTCTGTTTTCTTGTATTACTCGTTACTATTTAAAAAAAGTATTTATTTGAGTTTATTTACAGAAAATAAAGAGAAAGCTAGGCAGGAAATTGCCTCCACCGAAGAATGCCACAAATACTGAAATTAAATCCAAAGGTGAGGGTTAATAATTTAATCTGTTATCATATTTTTACTTTTGAATTAGGGAGACAATATGTTTAGCTGGAAAAAGTAATTAGTGGAATTTGAAACACTTCTTTTGCTACAAAAAATTCTTAGTTATAATCTCGAAAAGCATTATTGTTAGCTTTATGGGGATCTGATTGATCGAAATTTGCTATTATGTGTATTGCGAGAGCAGCAATTGTACTTCCTGAGCAGAGTGTGGCAACAAACAAGGAAGGTTTAGCTGTGAGTAAGAAAGGATTGACTTTGAAAGAACTTCTTCAGCAAACATCTCATCATAACGCCAAAGTTCGAAGGGGTACTTTTTTTTTATGATTTTAAAGAATTACAGCCTTTTTATTGTTCGATTGCATTATTTGTTTTCTAATTTGTGATTCATGAATAAACTTTTTCTTTTAGATTTTAGATGATTTGTTCATTGAGTATAATTTATGAATCTGTGTTTGTATTTGAGATCCATAAATTGTTCTTTATATGAGTTTTCTTCTCCTTGAAGATGCATTAATGGGAATCAAGGATTTAGTCCTTAATCATCCAGCAGAGTTGAGGCTGCACAGATATGCAGTTATAGAGAAACTGCGGGAGCGGATAAGTGATGATGATAAAGTAGTTAGAGAAGCGTTATATCAACTGTTTAAGTCTGAAATTTTCCCTGGTTGTGCTGAGGTTTTTTTCTTTCCCTTTTGTTTGTTTGCTCTTAAATTCAAGCTGGTGTTTACTTTCAAGATTAAGTTTTCCATGATGGTGTATTGCTACATGCTTATATTATTCGGTAGAAATTCTGGTGATGCAGATATCTTTATGCTTTAGCTTTTGGTGTTATTTATTAAATATTTAAAGGGCTGGTTTAGACTAGCTTATATTGTTTTATAAACGAGCCAGAGTTGTCAAGGGCACAAAGCGCACTCTAGGTAGTAGAACTCTTATATTGCCTTAGGCACAAGGTGCAAAAAAGGCTCTAGCCTAAGTGAAGTAAAGAATGATATGTATGTATGTATGTGAGTTTTTTATGTGTGTGTGTGTGTATAAAGCTTAAGACATATAATAAACTCTAAAGTTTGGTCTAGTGTATCTACAAAATATGCAATTTTTTTATTAGTCAATTTGTGTGATTTCCTTATGGTTCATGTCTATAGTTGAATACTAAAATATTGAAAAGTATAAATTTAGATGCTATGCCTTTCTTACAAGTAAATATATATCTAAGAAAAGTGAAAAATAAAAGAAAACAAAGAGAACTTCGATCAACTGGGCTTTTTCTATGCCTAAAGCTTTACAAGACAGCATGCTTAGGTGCAGCAGGGATGTGCCTGATCAAATGGGCCTTGCCCAAAAGTGTCTTAAGGTGCTTTTGTTGTCTAGTGCAAAGGCACAAGCATGGTACACACCTTCACAACACCAAAACATGCTGGAGAAATGCTAAGTGGGTTTGCTATTTTTGTTTGTCCATAAGTTTGGTATTCTTTTTTGTATGCTGATGTGTCTCTTAAGGTGTGAAATTACTCTCATAGTTCAAACGTGGCTCAGGGTGGAATGCTGTTTAAGGCGAAGGAATTATTATCATTTTTAAGTGTATGCTTAAACCAGATTATTGTTCTTAGGATCAATACTTGATTTCATATGTATGTATATATGTACGTGTTTGTCGTATACATATACATATATATCTTTTAGAAAATAATCCTGCCCGAGTTTCTTTCTGCTACCATCTTTTCTACATGTGCTTCATTTGTTGTCCTGTGAGTTAAGATATGGCTGTACCTATTTTCTCCATTTATTATTTTTATAGTGATTATTCTTGTCCATTTAACTGACAATAGGTTTTGGCTTTTCTTTTCCAGGATAATCAAGGACTTCTCATCTCCTTATTGATGACATATATTTTCAATGCAATGACAAATTTAGCAATTGACATCCGCTTGATGGCTTTCAAATTTTTTGATCTTGTTGTGCAATACTATCCTCCTTGCTTTTCATTATATGCTGAGAAGGTACATAATTTAGTCATTTTTTTAATCATTGCAATTATTATATTTTTATTGGCTTCGGTAAAACAAGAAGTTTGTTAAAGGAATTAATATATAGTGCAGAAAAGAAAAGTCACGTTGATACTTAATAATATCAGATATGAAGCTTTTTTGGTTTCATTGGAACAGGGTATTATTGAGTTTTCAAGATAAAATTAAGTGATGATCTTTTAAAATTGTGATATAGCCAGTCCTTATTCTCTGTAGTCGTATTTCCTTTTTTTTTTCCTGAACTTTTTTTATTTAGGATGGTGATATCCCATTCTGAATTAATTTGAGTAATTGTTTCTTATTGTTTTATATATATATTCATGTTTGTGTTTCTTAGTTGGTTGTTTCATGACCAGATTCTTCAGAGCTATGAAGATATTTTAAGGAAAAACCAGTATTATGTAGAAGACAAGGGAAAGCTCAGAACTACTCTTTCAGGGTTAGTCCGCTGCCTGTCACTGTTGCCAAGCAAAAAGCCAGAATCTGAAAAGGTATGTTCCTATTGTCAATCTTGTGTATACCATCTTTCTTGGC
Organism: Gossypium hirsutum; assembly: GCF_007990345.1. Lineage (NCBI taxonomy): Eukaryota > Viridiplantae > Streptophyta > Magnoliopsida > Malvales > Malvaceae > Gossypium > Gossypium hirsutum. Next base: position 72,589,233 of record NC_053432.1, read on the forward strand.
TCTATTATTTTGGCAAACAAAAACATGAGGTGGTTCTTTGTCTGTAATGATACCAGCTTCTAATGTCTGTATTTATTTTCCATTAAATATCTTAGGGTATTTCAGGAGACAGGATGATACATGCTTTTGAGCCTGATGCACCAACAGCAAATACTGGTATGTAAAATCTTAATGCACCCTGTCTTCATTACACTTTTTTTCTCCTTTGTGTTGGTTTTCTATTCCACTAAATGAATGATGGTTACAATTAATTGGAAAGTGTATGGTCTGGTTTCTGTGTTTATGCCTTGTGCAATTCCCCCCCCCTCCCCCCCAATTTTTTTTTTAATTATTAGGTTTTTTTGGGCTTCAATTTCTGTTTGTTATTTAAAGTATTAAATTGTGCATTTGCTGCCAGCTCTTCCTAAGGAGTTAGGTGACTTCTCTATCTAACAATCAGAGTTGAGGAGTGTGTTTTCTTCATTATTGTAATAATAAGTAGTGTAAATTGCAAAGTTTCTTAACCTTGCCCCGCTAAACTCTCTTTTTCCCCCGCTACATACTCTGCTCCAAATTTTGTCAACTTTGTTATTTTGTTCTTTTCTTTTCAGCTTTTTTTGTTTTAATTAGGAGGTGAAGAAAACCATGCTGGCATGCTCTGGTTGTATTAATGACTTTATTTTTGTTCCTGTAGGGTTCTCTACCATTATCAAGAAACTAAAGGAGCTTGTGCTAGTTCTAATAAACTGTTTCCAAGATTTTATTCCATTGCTCATTTCTATGCCACAACTGGATGCACAATCATTTGATTGTATATTATCCATGCTTCAAAGCATAGATATTGCTGTAAGATTTTTTATTTATGGTACTCATGAAGTGGCACCTGAGTCAATATGCAATCAAACTCTCTCATCACCCTTGTCAAAGAAGTTATTGGGAGCATTTCCCCTTTATCCAAAACACCACCTTTCTGTGAAGGTATCTCCTTAACATGATTTCCAAATCTTTGTTTGGCTTTCCAATGGCCTTTCTTATCTTTTGTCTCTTAACAAATACATCTTAATTTCTTTCCAATCTCTTGTGTAAGGAAAACATTCAGTCAACCCATTTCGTTTTAGCAGTAATAAAACAAAAAGATGAACAATTTTGAGTTCTGTTGGATGGTGATGTATCTTGCATTCTATAGACTAATGCTTCAGTTGGTATCTTAGATTATGTTTTATGACTGTTGCTGTCTTTTCCTTCTCTGCATATCCAATACTATCATTGTTATGTTGAGGCTTTTGAAAAGAAAAAACAATTGCCTGTGTAGAAAAAATATCTCATTGAGTAATATGGCTTTTGATCAACCCCTGTTGTTGACCAGTAGAATTGAGAACCATGTATCTTGCCCTCTCCCCTGTTCCTTCTTGATATGCGTGTGTGAGAGTAACCCTAACCATTACATGATTTCTTTAGAAACTGTTGTTGATTTTTCCTTAATCTTGTTGCAACTGATCCTTTTATATTTTGAATTTAGGAGGATGATAGATATTTTATCCTGAACATTGTCATAACGGAGATATTTTTGCACCTCCGGGGATGGATCTGCCCTTCTGCAAATGTGTTTGAGAAATTTCTCGAGTTTATAGAGAATGCACTACTCGGCACGGTTGGCTTCTTGAAACCCTCTTGCATTCCTTTATCTGGTTTCTTTCTGAACTTGCTCATTGAAGTAAAAGTAAACTCTCAAGTTTAAAGATCATGTAATGGTTTTTTTTCTTAAAAAACAAGGTTTTGATCCAACTTATGAATTCTTAAGATTCAAAAGGTTTTGTACCCACTGTAGCTTCATACTGGAAGGTAAAGAGAACAATTAGGGTGTTGAGAGAGGGTGTCTTCATTTTTTTCATACCATATCACAATTATGATGGATATGTGCCTTGCATTAAAACTTGGTTAATAGTCTGATATGGACCTTTGGAGAACCAAACCTCAAAAGCTGGCTATTGAGGTTGGAGAGCCTAGGTCCATATGAGCTCCACTAGGAAATTCCTTACTTTCCTATGTGGGATCCAAGTCCCACGCCTTGCAATTGGCACATAAAAATCTACCACGCTCTGCAGCCCCGGCGCCCACGCGGGCTAGCTTTATTCTAGCTTAATCTATCCTCGGGCAAACACTGCAATGCCAGCATCACCACCCACGCCACACGATTGCAACTGAGAAACATGATGGTTGGCTCTGATACCAATTGATACGGATGTTTGGAGAACCACACCCCAAAAGCTAGAGGTTGGAGAGCCTAGGTCCATATAAGCCCCACTAGGAAATCCCTTACTTTCCTATGTGGGGTCCAAGTCCCATACTTTGCAATTGGCACATAACATAGTCATTGCGATTTCTTGGAGATCAATTTTTTCCTGTTCATGATCTTTCAAAATTCAGCAATTCAAAGGTCTGATTGTAGATTGTAGTAGGGAATTGTTTGGAATAGTTCTTGGAAAGGTTGGGATCATTGAAAATTGGAATAGGATTTCTGTGGTTGAAGTCAGAGAAATTTTAGTGGCTAAGGAAGTATTTCTAGCTAGTTACTCTTTTTCTTTTTCTCTTTTTTTTTGCTTTCTAGGTTTGATTTAAAAATCTATTGTCTACCTGAGAACAATTTTCCTCGGATTATTAGCTTTGCATTTTAAATTACGCAATAATTTCAAATTTTATTTTATCATCATACTTCTCTGAATTAGTTTAAAGGTTCTTAAAGTATTTTGATGCTCTTCAACTATAAGACTCATTTTATGTTATGGAGTGCAGTCTTTATAGAATTGCTTCTGATAACTTGCATCCTGTAGATTTGTTGTAGCACACGTTCTGGTAAAGCAGCATGGGAAAAGCATGTATCTTCATTGCTTCCTTTCATTCCCAAACTTGCATCAGAAGTGGAAACTTGTTGGCAGTCACGCATTCTTGAGGTTGGTTTTATTTTGAGAGCACTGTTTAAGTACATTATGTTGATTAGTTTTTCTCTTGTTTTCTGGGCTTGGCTTTTTTTTTTCCCTCCAGTTTTGTTGGCCATATAGTTCAAGGTGTTTGTTTCATAGGTCTTAAGAAAATAACCATTAAAAACTTTGTTGCAGTCATTTACTCAGACATTCAAGGGTTGCAATCCAGAGTCTTCACTTAAATTGGCTTGCCTGTCCATGATTGAAGAAATGTTAATTCCTGTAAGCTCAATTCGATACATTTTAAGTGTCACTAAAAGGCAACTCCTACTTTGGACCTCATTTGCATCATCTGAAAATTAAGTCTAGTACTATTTTTTAAATAACAGAATGGAGATAAGCACTATACTGAAGCAAGTGATACTGTGGTATTAGACTTTCAGACTGTTTGGATAAGAGAGCTGCCCTTGTTGTTAATGCTACTTGGTGATAGACAACCATCCTCTTCTCAGGTATTAACCTATTTTACTTTATGAGCTTCACTAACATGGTTAGATGGTGGACAAAATTGTTGAAGTTGAAAAGTTTGATCATCGTTTATAATCATCTTAACCAATGATCCACTTTGTTGTGAGTCCTCAAAACACGAGTAACTATTTTTCTTGCACCTTAGGTTGTCTTGCGCCTTCTTCTTCGTCTTGGGCAATTTTCTGGTTCAAACTCTTTTCTTTTTTGGGAATATGAAAATACTCAATTTGCACTCAGTGAGTTTTACAGCACATGTGAAGAAGGTATAAGTTAATTTTTGCCGAAACTTTAGTTGATGAAACAAACTTACCTACTTTAGAATTGACCTGTCATTTCATTTCTTTGTTTGCAGGAAACATATACTATGGTCCTTTCATGAGACTTCCTAGGGATTGTCAGGAGTTGTCTATCTGTTGCCTTTATTATTTCTCTAACTTGAGTGGTCTTTTTCTGAAATCAGTAGCTTTATGTTGCCTGTGTAAGTGTTTTTTTATGATTTGTTTGTTTTAGGTCTTTTATATTAAAATTTTATACTTTTATAATTTCAAAACCTTCATATTTTTTAATCTGAATCCAATACCAAAAAGATAAAAAATTTGAGGTTTTCAAAAAAGAAAGATGACGGTTTCAGACGTCCCAAAATGGCAAGTGGTTTTTTTAAGGTAACCCGAAATGGAAAGTTGACATATAATTTAGAGACATTATTATTTTGTTTTAGTAAAAGACAAAAGAAGTGAGTTGTCCATTTGGACATTTGTGCTGCTGGATGTTGCCGGCACCTTCTTTTGGCCTTTTGGTGGATGATCTTATTGTAAATTTGGTAAGGAGATACTTAAAATAGCAAAGCTACATTTTCTCTGTTTGACATATAATGTCTTCTATTATCTTCATTTTCCTCTGTATATTTCAGGTCCTCAATTGGAGCCATTTGTATCTTTCCGCATTTTAGAGGTTCTGCATGCTGCCTACAAAGCTGGACACATCCAAATTGCTGACCACATCAGCTTCTTCATGACTTTACTATCTCGTTTCAAAGTTTTCCCTGGTATTTCAGAACTACCTTCACTTTCCAATTTTGTTGGTTATATCACTTGGCTCTTTTATTTTGTCTTTTCAACAAATTTAAATATTTTGGGTATCTTTTAACTTAACCCTTTATGGTGCATATGCTTGTAAATTTGTATCTTGTAAGTTCATAATAGCCTGCTACACAATAGGATGGTTTTGTAAAATGTTTTTACTTCCTAACTACAGAGAGTTGGCCCTTTAGATTCTATTGATTTGGTTGCTCCTAAAACTCCTCTTTCTATGAGCGGGGAATAAGGTGCATCATGGTGCAAGTGCTTATAGGGGAATAATTGATTGCTACACTCTGTTCTGTTTTGATACTTTTATAGTTTTACTTGTGATTTTACTTTATCATTATTTGATATCTATCTCAATGGGATTTCCTATTTGCAGAAAATATAGATCCTGTTAGAGAAAGTGATGTGAAGGTTTCAAATCATGGAGCTTTTAAGTCTCTCACCAGCGTGCTTTGCTCATACTTGTCACAGATGGGTGATAGTTCTGTTGTTTTACAAATACTAGATAAAGCAATCATTGGCTTGATAGTAAGTTGACTGAACTGCTTGCATCTTCTTTTCAGTTATTTCCTTGTTCCCGTAGCCTAGGGTTTATCCAAGTTTTTGATATGTTGGATGAGTTGTTTCTCATTTTCCATTTGGTCCCTTTCCTTAAAAATTTATCTGCAAGTCAGAATGCTTGACAGTGGTAATGTAACCTTTTACAGTTGTTGCAACCACCTCTTGACAATGCATGTACAATGTTGAGAGTGCTCATTGTGCTGGACTCTAAACCCACTAGGCTTTCTGAACAAAGTATAATTGCTCTAAGCAATTTCCTTCCCGGATATCTTATGGATGTTGTGCATGTAAGTTGTCAGCATTTGCCTTCGACTTAAATTCTTCACATGTTTCTTATCTGCTATCTTGTTATATTTCGCATTTTTAGTTTTTCTGTTGGTCATCCTCTTGCCTTTATATTGATCCTAAGTACTATAAATTGTTCTTACTTAGTTCTTGTTTTTTGTGCATCTATGCTTGAATTTGCTAACTCCTACCAGGAGTGAAAGGGAAACCAGCAAATAAAAATTCTGTGCATCATCATGTTGTCTCTGTAGACTACTTTGTTTTCTTGATTCTAGTTGCCAAATTTCTTTTGATTTATGCAGTGTATTCCAGAAGATGATGTTCGCACATGGCGTTATTACCTTCTACCATGCTTTTTCTTGTTTGATAGGAGTAACAGGATTCTGAAGCTTGTATTGGATGTAATTGGTTCATTTTTAACTGACAGTAATTTGTCGCTTCCATCTGATACCTCTACAAGATATGCCACTGACAGTCTCAGTCGGATAAATGCAACTATTTCTCTGCTACTATTAATGTACAAGGACATTAAAGTTCAGAAAATTATTTCTTTATTCAGAACAGAGGTCAGCTCAATTTTGCAAAGCATAGCTTCTTTACAGGTATGGTTTTGTATCATGCATTGTTCCTTCTAAAAATATTTTTATAAGCAAAGAAGCAAAAAGTATGGATGAATCTTGTTTGTGTTAATCATGACTGAAATTTCACTAAAATTCTAGCCTCTGGGATCCTTTTAGCATTTATACTTTTATTTGTTTATCATGCATCCTGTGCTCAGTAACATTGATTGTTGATGTGTCAATCCCATTGTTCAGTTTCTGTATATGAATATGATTTCTGCCAAAAGCACATTTTGTTTTAGGTCTTTGGTTTGCATTACTTGGTCAAGTATGCTCTTCTAATCCTATGGACTTCAAGATTTCATTAAATGATGAAAGAGTATAACTTCTTCGTTGGATATGCCCTTTTTCATCCGATTTTGGCAATTTATGACGTTACAACTTTTTTCCCTGCTGGGTCTGCTTCCTACTAGATCTGTCTGCCTAGTACCTTTTGACAGCCATATGGCTTTGAAAATAAATGGTGCTTTAGTTAATCCTTTGGACAAGGCACTGCAAATTAACTTAAATTATAGAACTCCGTGGTTCTCATGTTGTGTGATTAATTCATGTCTTTGGTCTCTTTTCTATTGTTACTGTAGTCTTCAGAAGTCAAGATGACCCTTGAAGGAAGGCACAGATTTCAATGTTCATTTGAACAATTAAAGGTGGTTACTAGTACATCACCAGCTGGCTGATTATCCAATGAACTTTGGGCACTGTGAGTATATTTTATTTTCTTCTATCATTATTATTTTGATACAACTCAATTTTTTATTTTGTAAAAGTTTTTCATCTATTTTGAAGATTATACCTCCAAACCCTTGTTCAAAAATGTGTTCGATGCAGTTAGTTAAGGAAAAATGAAGCCAGATAACATAGTTTCTAACAAAAATTTGTGCAACAAAAGGAGAGATTTTCATGTGATGGAAAGGTTAAACAAGACAAAAGAGGCTTAAGAATATCTAAGATTAGTGCTATAGATTGTTGTCTGAATCCAATTATTTGAAGTTAATAGTAATGATGCTTGTAAATAATTGATTCTATTGGGGAACTATTGTAACTTCAAAAAGAAAAAGGTCTTTAATATCTTTCACATTCCTGTTTCAAGCAGCAAAAAGGCATTTACCCCTTTGAGGGTTTGGGATCGGGTCTAAGCAGAAAGCAAGCACAAAAAGGGAAAATGAATCAAGTGGAAGGAATATTGATGAAAATGCTGGTTCAGCTAATCCGACGTTGGTAAGGGCCCTGCTTTGGTTGTTTGTAATTTTAATGGTGGTTAGAGGGGAAATTGTTGATTACACCACGTGGTTGTAGGATGAGGTCATGCATTGTATATTTGAAAAACATAGATATAGCAGCCAGCCTGCAGTCCAAGGGAAAAGCCATTGAAATGGATCCCAAGGATTACATATTCCAAATCAAACCAGAAATCCTGCCTCGTAGATGATTTAGCAGACGCTTATGAAATTTTTTATAATCATCCTTTCTATAATGTAAAATTTTCGGATATCCTCTTGAGTATCTTATTCTGCCTATTGCAGCAGTCTCTCTTTGTTTATTTCAATTTAAATATTAACTCTTTGTAATTGAAAATTTAGAAGTACGGAACGATTTCTTAATTTGACGTTATCTTGAAAAAAAAAATAAGATAATAATTCAACAGAGCATACCTTGGACCTATTCGTAATTTCTTTTTGCTAAAATAAGGATTTGAAAATTGGTTTGGTAGCAGCTAGAAGTTTGCAAATAAACCTTAAAGTTATGCATGAATGAAAGCCTGTACTACTTCACTTTATTCTTGAGTAAATAAGAATAAGTTAATAAGGATAGAATTAATCAACAATGACAAATTAATGGAGAAAATCACTTGCATTGATCAAAGATGTTCTACGCCAAACAAACTGAAAAAAAATAAAGATTTTTGTAACTACTACTTGAACAAACAAAACTCTTAAGGGAAGGGGAATGTTTAGTTCAATGTTATGGATAATCATTATAAGTTTATCTTGTAGGCTCACGCAAATAATTATTTGGTTCGATAGAATACTTATTAAGGGTATATTCTATTCTAGACTTATGTAGGGAAATTTGTTGATTTCTATTTTTTTCTTTCTTCACTGATTACTAATTCGGTACTTGAAGAATTTTATTTTACCCTCGCTAAATTCTCACTTAAAAAATATTCAAACGACGTTCATTCTTTGCTTCCTTTGACTCCGGCATTTTTCCCCTTCATCCAGCATCCTTCACATAAAAATTTCTTACTTTCAGTGTTACTTTCTGATCACGACTTGCGTAAAACTATAAAGGAAGAGAGTAAAAATGGGATGAATCCAAACGTAACCTTCATAGGATTTAAAATAGGAAACTTGAATTTTAAAATGGGAAGGGAAAGGAGAATAGGAGATTCATAAGGGGCTATTCCGGTCAGGCGGGAAGTTTTCAATAAAAATTTAAAATATCTTTTAAAATCTTTAGAGCGCCAATTCAGCAGCAACCAAAAGTCAAAAACTCCACCAATATGCCATTTTGATGAATCATCCAAAAGAGGGTCGAGGATGCAATCCAAAATAAATTCCTTCTTCAAGCCTCCTTCTTCTTCTCTGTCGGTTGAGCTCTCAAATTCACCTCCAGTTTTCAGCGATGATGAGAACGATGAATTAGCCACCTGGGAGAAGAGTCAGCACACCATTGTTAACACCTACACGCGTAGACCTTCAAATTTTAATGGGTATTTTCTTTTCTACAAAAAGTCTGGATTTTTGTTTTGTTTTGTTTTTTTAATTTTATTTACTTTGGGGACTTTTTAAGGAATGACAAGAAAAAAGAATCTGGCGATGACAAGTTCGATAAACCCATATCAGAGACTAGGGTTTCAAGGGATGAATGTGGTTCAAATGGGAGAAATCTAAATAAGAAGAGAAGTTATGCACAGTTTCATTTGGAGTTAGGTCAATCTGATTTTCTTCTCCATGCCTGTTCAATTTGTGGGGTCAAGTATTCTCCCGTGGATGAAGCTGATGAAAGGAACCATTCCATTTTTCACAAGAATTTCACTCTTGGGGTTCAATTCAAGGTACATCTCTAATTTGCTTAATACTATATATATATACACATGAAGAAGCTTCTCTATGTTTTCGCTTTGTGCTTTTTAACATGTCTTCTGCAGTTCAGGATTGTTCCTCTGCTATTTACATAAATACAATAGTAGCAAAAAAAGAAGTTCGTTCTGATCCAAAAGCTAATAGAGTATTTTAAGAATTTGAAAAGTAGTGAAAGAATGGTAATTTTCACGGAATCTTTTGACTTCTAGCTTCATTTTATAGGGATGGAGAAATGAGAGGGTTGTTCATGTGCCCAATGTTGAACGAAGTCGAGTCATTTTGGTTTTGGATTCTGATCCTCTAGCTCAGAGGAATAAGGTTAAGATTTTGGGTTTTTGAGAATATTACACGGTTTATCTTTTATAATTTATTTCAACTTGATGATTGTGAGGTTCTTTGTTGCAATACTGTCGTGTTAGTAGGTGCAAGAGGTTGTAAAGATGATGGAGACTGAACTTGGTGAGGGCTGGATTTTTCACAAGCTTTGTAAGGTGGCTTGATTGCATTTTACATACTGGCAATTTGACACGCTATGCACAAAAATCTGTTTAATTGTCGTAGTAAATGATTCTTATTTCTTCCAAAGTTTCCGCAACTACTTCAGTATGCTTTGCTTTACTTCGTATAGTGTTGGTTTATTACTTAGTTGCTTGCATTTGATAAATTTCTATATCACTGTATTACAGTCCAAATAGTTGCAAAGTACAACAATTTATGAACTCCAATCTTGGGAATTTTTATATTCTACTGTTTACAGGTATACCTATTCATTTCCTCCCAACGGATTGCTGGGTGTCTAGTTGCAGAACCAATAAAGGAAGCGTTTGAAGTTCTTTCATATCCAGTTGGTGAAAGACAGGATGGTGCCATAGCAAAGCGAAGGTCAAACCCAAGCAAACTTCAGTTTGGGGAAATTGTTTTAGAGAGGGAAGTCATAAAAAGAGCTCCTTCAGAGGTATTGCATGAAAATCACACTGGAGCAATTCTCTGTAAAAAGGAAGCAGTACACGCTGTTTGTGGCATTAGAGCAATCTGGGTCACTCCCTCCAACAGGAGAAAAGGCATTGCCACTCAATTGTTGGAAGCAGTGAGGTAAATCCTTGACCATTTTAGTTAACTCAAACTGTTGTTTCAAAATGGCTTTGGTTTTTGGTGATGTTTGAGTGTCTTACACAGTATACTGACTCATTTTGAATGCCTGCTCATTTTAGCCTTGTACTTATTTCTGTTGACAATATATATCACAATGAGAATCAGTTAAAGCATAACCTAAGATATTATTATTGGATATCAATGAGATAGTTAATATATATAAATAGCAAAAACAAATAATTAGGTTAGCATAATCTCAAAACAGATGAGAGCATAGCAGTCTGTTGTTTTTTATGCGTAAATCAGCTGATTTGACTTAGAAAATAATGCTAAGGGTTCACTTATGTAGCCTTCTTTCGATGTACACTTCCTTTTTTGTGCTCTGGCGGTCAAGCAGGGCACTTCCTAAAATTGAGCCAAAATTCATAATTCAAGCAGGCAAAAGTTATCTTAACCCAACAATGCCTAGTATTTCTTATGTCATTGTTGGTTGGTTAACTCTGTAATATCCCTGTCAACATGGCTGATTTGATGCTTATGTGATCCCTTTGATGCTTATATGATCCCCTGCAAGATCAAACAAATTCCCCAGAGTGGAGAAGTTAAAAGTGTTGAAAATAGTAATTGCAATGAAACAGTCTTGCATGCTTAGTCATATCTCCGAAAGTAGCTACTTTTGTTTTATGCTTTTGGGAAGCAGTACATGAAATTTTGAGTCGGAATTTGGTGATTGAACTGCAAGGCCTATTTCTAGCTCCAATTCAGTTTGTAATGACTATGCTGTTTTGTAAATTACAGGAAAAGTTTCAGCAACGGATATGTTACTGAAAAATCTCTGCTGGCATTTTCTCAACCAAGCTCAGATGGACAAGCTTTGGCGTCCAACTACATAGGTACCAGGTCTTTTTTGGTGTATAAAACGGGCAATTTGTGCCGCTAGATATTATATATATAGCCAAATTCAAGTAAATTTATTTATTTCTTCCATTTTGAGTTGAGAATGTGTTGTTATCTTGACGACATAGCTACCAAAGCCTAACCGTGTTGGTTCAATATCTAATGGAACCACATTAACGATGGAATTCTTTCGTATAAATTCATTTCCCCCCAATATTCAGTCGAGAAAGAGGCATTAGCTATTGCCGGTGAACAAATATATCTTGCTTGATTCTGTAATGAACTTGGATCCAATTCAAGATTTTTGGAATTGGATAGGAGGTTGAATTAGTAAAGTTATCGGTTTGATCGATCTGTTTGATTCAATTAAATACATCATTAAAAATTTGGTTCAATCAGTTTATATTGTTCTTAGACCAATCCATTCAAAGCTCTTTTTTGAATTGACATCTTGGCCAATATTTTTATCCAATTGGTGGGGTTCAAATAACCTGGATTCAATTGCATTAGCTTTTATCACAAAAAGTGTTCTTTTTGACATTCTCAATCCGCCACCACCCCCCGACTAACGAAGAGTGGAGTCTTTTTTAGAAAAGTAAGATAGTAGTAATACGTAGCCACTGAATACTAGAACAGCAGGTTGATAGGATTTAAAACCCATGATGTCAAGCTCTCCATTGTTTTGCTCTTAAATCACCTGCTGCATCCAATGCATAGTTCATACAACACCAGTATTCGCATTATGTTTCATCTTATTCCATTACACTCATCAAACTGTTCTCACCTTACTCGTAATAACAACTAGGGTGGACAGTGTAAGCGTCTGTTACTTCTTTTCTACGCAACATTCCTTTTTAGTAATAAATTCAATTCACTACTCTTTTTTTAACACTAAAATTCAAGGATGGCCCAGCAGAGTTTATGTTTAACCAATAACAAGACTATATTAACAATTTCAGTTCTAACTTACTAAAGTTTTACCCAAGATGGAAAATGATGAACAAACGTCCAAACGGAAAATGACCAAAAATCGAACCAATGGGTGAAGACGTTTTTAGGACCTTCAAATTCAATCCCATATAGATGCCAATGGTACTTGGAGCAGACAATAATAACATTAGAAAGATATACATGAGGGGGACGGGCAATTTCGACTTTCAATCCCATAAAACAAATGAATTTCAGTTTTACTGCGTCGTTTTGAGAATCTCCATCCCAACCCGTCTTTTACTTGAGCCCCAAGTTTTTCTCTAAACTAAATTAAAAAACGTCCAAATGAAAAGAGTACCCGATACATGTCTATATCTCCACCTTACGTATCTCTCTCCTCTTCTTTTCGATCCTCACCGCCTTACTTTAATTTACCCTTTTGTACTCTCACCCTCTGCCCCCTTAAACCCCCCCTTGCTCCCCCAAGCTTTTTATATATAATAAACCCCCCTTTCTCTTTCTCTCATCACTCTTTTTCGGTTTCCACTCCTGATTCTTCCGCTTATATTTGCAGTTTCTTCTGAAGCTGACGTCATTAACATGGTGGAGGCCGCTGCCGTTGGTGGTGTTGTTGCTGGAGGGGGAGTTCCGTTCCCGGTTGTTTTCTTCGATGGAGAATGTGAAACTGGTATAGGGAATGTCGTTATTCATCCAGCCATGGATTTCAAGGCTTTCCAATCGATTCTCAGCCGTAAGATCGGGATCTCGCCTCATCAATTCTCCGTCTATGTTGCAGACGGCAACAACCCGCGCAACCGCTTCCCTATAACTGGGAAAATAAATTTCTCAGCGCTTTCTTACGAAAAGGACTGTTTCTTCCTCGTTGTATTGAAAAGATCACGGCGGTCACGCACAAGGAAAGGAAAGAACGCGGAATCGTCTCCTCCGATGGCGGAGATAAAGAAGGAACCGCCAGCGAACGCTATGTTGTTGAGGCGAGGCGGTGGTGGGGGTAGTGAATTGGTGGAGGCGAGGGTATGTACGGGATTGGATGAATTTGAGAGGAGGGTAAGGGATTTGCAGATGGAGAAAGAGAGGTATTTGGTGAATTTGGGAAGTTCCAATCTGAGAATTGCAAGGGAATCGAAAAGTTTGTTTTGTGAAGAGTGCGAGAAGGCCAAGGTTATCGGAACAGATATCGACTTTCATTGGTGCGTTTACGACGCCGTTACTTTCGGGTTCCGGTCTCACGCCGGTCCGATTGCCCGACCCGCAAAAGGCTCCGGTTATTGAAAGTAGGCTTATAATGATGATGATTGTTATTATTGGTTTTAAGTAGAAAGGATGTTTTTCTATTTGTTTTTAGCCCCTGCGAAGAGAGGGGTTGAATTGAAACAAGAAAATTATTTGGGCGCAGTTGAGCTTTTGCCGTAACATACATGTAGTTTTGGAATGAAGAGGTGGAATTGAAAATAGTATGAAAGGAATATATATATATATATATATATATAATATAGTTGGAAGGATTATAGGAGCTTTGATTTTCTTTTTTCTTTTTAGGGAATTGATGATTTGCAGTAGCATCCTCCCTTATTGTTTGTAGGGATGGAAAATTGAAGTTAAAAGAACATGGTGTTCTCATGGAAAGGAAAATTATTTATAAGTATAGGACCTTTTTTAAAAAAAAAATTCTTTTGTTTTTTTGCTTTAATTGTTTAGCGTGTGGTTCCGCTGGAAAATATTTCTCACTTGAATGAATAATATCATCATATCAATCCTTATCCTGCTCTTTATATCTTTTGCCTCATGTTTTTCATTATAAACATCTTTATTGTATAATCTTTTAACATTTAAAAAAATGATTAGTCTTGGGTTAATCCGCTACAATTCGGATTAATAAACTGGATTAGTATTAGTAGATAATAAACTATGCTTTAAATTTAAATGAAAGATAATAACGAACACAATTTTCATGACCATTACCTATACCTGCACGTGTTGGAATCTCTTACATCAGATTATCCTATTTAAATCGTTTCAATTTTTTTTTAATTTAGTTATTTTAAACAAAATAATTTGTATGAATTAATTGTTTTAGTTATATTAATTCTAACATATGATTTTTTTTTATTTTTTTACTAAAATTTGGGATTTTTTTAAAAATAATTATAAAGAAGTCTTTGAATTTTAGTTAAAAGTTAACAAAAAAATATCAAGTATCGATCACTTAATGTACTAATGTGTTACAACATCAGCAGCCCATTAAAAAAAAGAAATTTTTAATGATGATAATTAATTCATATAATTATCTTATTTAGAGTGATTAAATTTAAAAAAATTAAAATAATTAAATAAGATAAATTTTATTTTAAAGTGATAATCTAAGAAAAATAGAGACAACACAACTAAAATAATGATTCACCTTTCTAATATATGGCTGTTTGGAAAGGGTTTGTATAATTTCCTAATCCATGGAGAATTTGGGTACATGACCGATCATTTTAAAACTAATAATACAAAAAAGAGAAAAAGGAGAGAAACAATTTTATGGTAATGAGCCTACCCAAAAAGTAGTACTAGGGGTTTGGAAAACCTGCAATGCCTTTCTAAGAAGGTCATATCATTTTCATATATTTAAAATTTATAAATATAATTATAATTACAAATAATACATATTCAGAATCAAGCATTAAATAAAATAATTAAGTTAATAACTAAAGTTAAACTAGAACAATGTGATTTAAGTCGGAATAAATATATATAAATATGAAAAAAAACCCGAATATGATTCATAGGAAATAAGTTTATATTGTATTTTAAATTTTAGTATTTCTTAATTCATCAAATCAGAGGAGTAGATTTCAATTAGTATACAAAGAAAAGAGAAAGTCAAAACTTAACATCTAATTTGGTTGTATAATAAGCAAGTTTTCAGTTTTTTTATTAATTTAGTACATGCACTTTCATTTAATTTACCACATTATTCAATTTCTATTTCTTTGTTATAGAAAACCGCTAAAGGCATATTTACAGAATTAATTTTCACAGATGTATTAATCTTTTATTTCTTGAACTTCCTTTTTATTTTTTTTATTTTTTATTTTCCATTAATTTCTATTGCTATTCACAATCTAAATTCTGGCATTGATTAAAATCAGAGATCAACCCAATATTTTTTTTATTTTAATTTTTTTACATAATATTTAAATTTATTCATAACCTCAACTCTTAAATAGAATAATAAATATTCTTTAATACACTTAAATACACATCTTTTTATACTAATAATAATACTAATAACAACTAAATTAACACTCAATCTATTTTCCTATATATTTTGAAATCCTCCTCAAATTGAAGTAAATAATAGCATATCCACCATTTGATTTTGGTGATCATCTTCCCAATGTACCACCGATGGAATCATCCCTATTGTTGTAACAAATCACGATCTCCGTTTCCAATAATGGGCCAAACTAGAAGGCTATTTTCTGCAAAAAGAATCAAAAGAGAAATTTAAAAAATAAGTTAAAATAAAAAAGGGTTTTGGCGAAGTTGAAGTTTTAAGGTGAAATTTGATCATGATTTTTGAATATTTTTTAATTTGATTGAAGATGTGTTGATATTAGTATTCAATAAGGGAGAGATAATAAGGAGATGGATTCATCTATTACAGGTGAAGAGCTAGAGTAGTTAAGGAGGAAGAGGAAGAAGGTAGAAAAGGTTGTAGACTACTTAGGACAAAATGCTTTAGGAAGTCAGGAAGGGAAAAAGATCCTCCACTCATCGTGTGTTGGAGTATTTATAGGGGGAAGGTCCCTATGCCTTATAATGTCATGTCATCGACAATTCAAATGGCGTCATACTCGTGCGGTTGGCTAGATGGCAAGTCTATTATATGTCGATTGTGTAACACCTCTCACCTAATCTGATAATAGATCTGAGCAAGAGATGTTACATTTAAGCACATAATCATTTTTTGGAATCACATTCATACACTTGCTTGATAACCTTTCTATTATACATTTATAGTTTATATTTATACTACCAAACCTAAGTACGTGTTATCTTTAAACTCCAAAATTTATATATATATATACCAAAAAGAACTTTGTCTTGTAGCTTAGATTAGTAATGTGGTCCAAGTTGACCTAACAATCTTTATAAAAAAGAAGTCCACATACCTTCAATCTACTTTCTTTCACCTACACATTTAAACAAATACGTTAAGCTATGCAAATAGTTTAGTAAGTACTCAATTAAATTTAATCTTACCATTTATAAATGTATAATTTAATTAATTTTAAAAATATTTATTCACACAATATCTTTCATTGATACACTTAAACTTTTAATTCATTTTCAAAACATAAAATTATTTAAACTAAATTTAGAATTTATACTTTTCACTTTGACATATTAAAATTTCTTCCTCAGTTCACAAACTTAACAAAATCACTTAACACTTAATTTACATATATTACTGAAACACATATATCACTGTAACACTTTCATCACTATAACACTTGCATCAGTGAAGCACTGATATTTCAATACATTTGCATAGATCTAGGTTAAATACGAACTCCCAACCTATAACGAAACTCTGATAACGTGCACTCCAAAAAATATACACGAACTCTATTAAACAAGTAATATATCCCAATACTTCTCTCTTAATCCCCTTTAAGCCCTAGCATCACCAACCCGGTTCCCATCTAAACCCCCAGCCCCTTTCAACCCATAATCACTTCAGAAATCACAAGTTTCGCTTTATTCACAATTATCACTTTGCACAATCACTTTGAATCACATAAACACATACACTATATTTTCATTTCAAATATTCACTGTAACACCCCAGGTCTAGCGAGTATGAATTATGGCGTGGATTAAGGAAAAATAATATGTTCGGCAAAGTCCTATCCGCCCAATTATTTATTTTGGCATGTAACATGGGCGAATAACAACCATTGTGTAAGTAAGTATAGATCCTATGTCAGACTACTCTGACTTTTGAAGTGAGTGAATCATTAATTAAAAAGGTAATTAAATATAAAGTACGCCAAAGGGATAGTACGCCCTGTTAGTCTAAAGTTCTATGCTAGTTAAATTGTAAGGTAATTTGGTTAGGAACTAACTGGATAGATGGGACTGATAATTAATTTACGTAGCAGCTCATAGACGAGAATAGCAGGGAAGATCGTTTGGTTGAAAGCTAGGAATAACGAACGTTCGCTAAGTCAAAAACACATGTATGAATTCAGTTAAGGTTTATTACTTTTAATATCACAAACCGGGATTTTTCCAACAGTACATACAAGACTTCTGTGTCTGTTTAACCATTTGTACCCTTACATGCATAAACTCCTTAAACACATTTCCTTAGACATGAGTATCAGAACCAAAGGTTAAAGCCACTTACCTGGCTGTAAAGTGAGAAAGGTTAAACAGAATAACGAAGATAATAGTCTCAAGGTACAAAGGAACTCACCAGAAATCTTCACTCAAAGCTTTTTCTACTCTACGGGTTCCTTCCCTTTGGCACTAGGATCTTCTTCCATTTCTTTAGGTAAAATAATAAAACGAATTCTTTAAACATAAAAAGCAACCAAAACTTTATAAAAATAACATGAATCTATAGACATTCAAACAATTTTCTGGATTGAAGTTTCCTTTCTATCCAGTATCCAAATGAAAGCCCTACTGAACCGCTCTTACAATAACTTCTTTCTATCTGGTAAAACTTAAAGAAAGCTTTAAGAGTTTACCAGCAGACAACTTAGGACAGAAGCTCTTACAAGTTTAACAAG
Organism: Gossypium hirsutum; assembly: GCF_007990345.1. Classification (NCBI taxonomy): domain Eukaryota; kingdom Viridiplantae; phylum Streptophyta; class Magnoliopsida; order Malvales; family Malvaceae; genus Gossypium; species Gossypium hirsutum. Next base: position 72,607,030 of record NC_053432.1, read on the forward strand.
CAACACATTCATTAACGACGAAGAACTATTCTTGTTTTTCTTCAATGATAACAAAGGCTAGCAGAGAAGATTAAATAGAAATCTTCTCTCCATTACCAGGTTATCCTATTCGTAGCTAACTCACATCCAAATCCCACTCAGGATTAAATATAATCAGTAATCATTCTCACACACTTCTACTAATCACTACAGGAAAACAGACATTTAGCGGTATTTTTTTTGGAAAGCGCTTTCTAGCGGCGTTTTCACAAGCACCGCAAAAAATGCCGCTATAGGAAACGCCGTAAAAATTTGCAGCGTTTATTTGAAAAAAATGCCACAAAAGATCATGACTTTTAGCGGCGTTTGTGGGATAAGCACCGCTAAAAGTCCTAGCTTTTAACGGCATTTGTGGGATAAACGCCGCTAAAAGTCATGAGCGGTGCTTTTGTTACAAACGCCACTAATTTTGGCAGATTTGCAATATACATTTTTCACCAATATCCAACCCTTCCTACATTAAATCCAACCAAAAACAACAAATATAGCATAAAAAATACAACCAAAAATATTAAATCTAAATGATACTTCAAATTCAACGAAATACATATGGTGTAAATTAATAAATGAAGTATAACTCAAAATATTCTTACAATAATGTTAAATGTGAAAATGTTAAAAATATTCTTACAACGAGAAAACAAATGTCTAAGATGGCGGCTTTTGCGACTGCTGAAACATCTTCATCATATGCTGAAGCTGTATCTGGAGCTCATTGTACTTTCTACTCTGCTTTGCTGCCATCGCTGCCGTCGCTGCCTCCCTCACTACTACATCCGTTCTAAGTTGTTGCTGTAGTTCTTCATATTTTCTTTGAACCTCGACAATTTGCTCAACTATACTCGCTTGCATCTGAGCTATCTGGTCTCTTAACCTTTGAACTTTAACTTGAGCTTGACTCGCGAAAGGCATGTATTGCTGAGAGCTGGATCCAAAATATTGGATTGGGGTAACACCAGATCCTTGAAATCGAACCCGACCATACCTTTCAGGACCGAAAACTTCAGTAATAATTCTGTTACCAATGTTCTTAAGATTAACAGAACTATCAGTCAAAGCAATCGCTTCATACTCCGCCTTCTTCTCTTTTAGTTTCTCCTAATAAATCAATCAAAGAGTTAGAAACAAAATATATAATAAAAAGAAATGCAACATAACTTAACATTATTTAAAACTACTAACGACGAATTAAACCATTTTAATTAAACATTATAAATATTTATAATAAATCAAATTTTATTAAGTAAATATACTATAATTTCTCCAGCTTCGGATGTCATAGGAGATCCAGCTTTCTTCCTATGCATAATCTCAAAAAGCTAAAGGCGTCCAACTTTTTGACCAAACGAGACTTCCTACAATATAGTAGTAAAAAAATTATTTAATAGTAGAAAGCCATTAATATTTGACAGAATTAATAAATTCATAATACCTCGGCCTCAGCTACAGAAGCAAAACTTCTCGACCTTGCCGTATGCGTGAATTTTTATTTTTGCCTGCTGCTTGTTCCAACTCGCTCACGGTCCTACATAATGAAATTATTATTATGTACATAATAAACACTATGTACCAAAAAAATTATAAGAATTTGGAAGTACGTAATACCTCTCATTTCTTTGAATTCCAGAATCTAACCGCATCTTCCATTGGTACCTCAGCATTCCCGGTGGGACATTTCGCAATTTTTCTTCGAGGCTTATGTCTTTCTTAAAATATTCTTTTTTCAAAACGCTTTTATGGTCTCTCCATTTTTTACCCAATGCCTTCTCGATATAGTCATCCGAGACCTCTAAAGCAAATCTCTCCTAAAAAAATACAAGTTTAAAATGTAAATATAAATGAAACTTAAACCAAAGTATTATAAATTACATTTGTAACAGCCCAAATTCGCCCGGGCCCATGAAATAAAGTGTTCATTTACAGTCCATTTACAATAAACAGGCCTCAAAACCTGATAAGCCTAAAACCCATTACACTTGTAGCCCAACTGAATACTTAAAACTACCCAATACCCGGTTACACCCAACCCACAAATGGACGACCCAAGTAGACCCAAAGCAGCGAAGCCCAAGAAGGCCCAAAACCTAAACTGAATCAGGAAACCCTAGGGTTTCCAGAAGCACTAGCGCCGCAAGCATGATCCTAAGCGTCATGCCATAGTCAACGACCCTTCGTCTCACGCCGCAATCAGCGCGCCCGCATGACCGCCGGAATTCTCGTCGTCACTTGCAAAAGAAGGAAAGAACTACGACAGAAAAGAGGCAAACAAGGAAAGAAATCGAAAGATTCTTTCCCAAAAATGTAACCGGGGGTTATAAAACCCCTCTTTTTTTTTTAATTTGTATACACGTTTTTTTACATAGAGATTCCATAAAAACAGAATACATTTTACACTAAAAGAAACCAACAGTCGACTGGAGAGTACAGAGGTGATTATTTTATTCTTTTTTTCTCTAAATACATACTGATAATAAAAAATTAAAGAAAAGAAACGTACCGATTTAATCCACGTTGGAAAAGGAAACTTTCCAGTTTCCAACCGCCGTAAGTGGCGGCGTTGGCGCGTGAAAGCATGCAAGCCTCAGACAGAGTCTTGATAGAACTCCGAGGACATCTCCCCCAACCCTCTCAGAGGGTTTCTTTTTTTTTTTTTAAAAACAAGGTTTCAAAATGATTTTAGGCTTAATATTTGGCTTATATAGCCTTACTAAAACGGTGCCATTTTGGCTTAACTCAATAAGCACAAAACGACGTCGTTTCGAGGCTTAGGATCCGCGTGTTGACTTGATTACCTGGGGAGGATCTGTGTGTTTTCGTAAAATGGGATAATTTCCCAATTGGTCCTTCCGTGTTTTTTGTATTTGCAATTTCATTTTATTTTATTATAATTTGGCCCTAACATTTTGATTTTATTTCAATTTAGTCCCAACAGCTCCTTTGAGGCTTATTCTGGGAACGATGTCGTTTCAGGGATAATGGCTAATTTCCTAATGAGTCCCTCAACTTTTAACGCGTGTTCCAAAAGGCCCAAAATTCATTTTTTTAATTTTTAAATTAGCCCTAAAGTTTTGATCATTGCTAATTTTAATCATTTTTTTAAATTTATTTATTTTAAATATTATTTGTTATTTATTTATACATATAAAATTTTATTTATTTGTATATTATTTTTGTTATTTTCAAGTATATTTATATATTATATTATTTATTAATATATATTATTTTATATTTTAAAATTATACATTATATATTACATATTATCATGTATAATTTTAAAATTTTATAAATTATTATTAAACATTATGTTTTTTTATATATATTATTATTAAATATTTAAAATTCATTTATCATTACATTATTTTATTCTTTTATATTTTATATGTTATTTTATTATATATATATATTTATATTATTAATATAGTATTACACTATTATGAAATTTATAAATTATTATTAAGCATTATATTTATGTGTATTAAACATGTAGTATGTATGTTATTATAAAGTTCTATTATTTTATATATATATTATACATCGTTTTTAGTATGTATTAAGCACTTTAAAATTTCCCTTTATTATTCATTGTGCCAAATATGTGATTCTTCCTAAGTTTTATTTTTTTTTATACGTTCATATGTTATTAATATATTTGTGTTAATTGTTTAATGTAAATTCATTACACGAGTTATTTGTCATCATTGATTTTATATGTTTGCATGAAAATTATTTATTTATGTAAGTTATATTTTGGTGAAGTATGATTATATATCTTATCCTCATTGTTTACTATGTTGTATTCTTGCATGAAATATTAATGTATAAAGATTTACGATTATAAAATATTAATGTATGTTGTGATGTTAGCTTTTAGGTTATATTTGTATTAAAGCGTATATGATTTTTATTATTTTTGATATCTTGTAACCTGTTAAATGCATCACTGTTTTAAAGAAATTTATACCCAAAAGGATTTTTTTTTCTTTGAAGTAATACTTTTCGTATTTAGGAATTTGGGAAATAGTGCCTTAACATGCTGGGTTGCGATTTCCCGTTTGTCTAAATGCCTAAAGTATCCTTCTAAATAATTTTTCTAAATTACGAGGTGATTTCAGTACAAAAGTTTGAGAATATCGTGTCCTATCATGCTGGATGCGATGTTCATCTTCTTTTGGAACGAAGGATTCTCGGTTTTTAAACTCAAACTGTTCCGATTTTAAAAAAAGGTTCTTATTTTGAATTATTTCAAACTTTGACAGTAAGACAGAAAACAATTCAATTTGGTACCAATTTTGGACGTTGTGAGGGTGCTAACCCTTTCTTACACGTAACCGACTCTTGAACCTGTTTTTCGATTTTACGTAGACCAAAATGTTTTATGAGGTGATCCAATTACACCTAAAAAGGTTGGTGGCGAATCCCGTTTTCAAAATACCCTTTACCTTTTTTTAAAAAAAAAAAAGAGGTTTCAACAGCTTGGCGACTCCGCTGGAGATTATAAGATAGTCAAGCCAAGAAATTGATTTTTTGTGTTTAAATGTCAAAAGTTTGGAAAATTTTAAAATATTGATCATTTTATATGTGTTTGATGCATATGTTGTTACTTGGATTTCGCACATTGCATTCGCATGACCGTTGTGGTCGCACCTTTAAGTGGGAGTGAGAAGCTACGCTTTCGTGAGGTTTTCACCTCCGTATGAGCTAGTGGATTACTTCAGGGATACTGTACCTATGTCTTTGTGAGACTTACATCTCCGCATGGCCATAGGGAAATGTGTCCCCCTGAACTGAACTTGGTCTATATGAGCCTATAATGGGTGAGGACCGAAGAATCTGCTGGTTCAGGCACCCTCGCTTTAGAACTGAAACTCATATAGTGAACTTTAAGCGCTTACCCTAGGGATTATGGTGATAACTTTTAGTAAACTACCCTTATAAGTGTTTGTTTGTTATATTTTTATACGATACTAATTTATTTTGTTTTGCTATCATTGCATTCAAAGGTATCGATTCACGGTTCGATTTCTGGGTTAGAAAGTTTTGTAATGGGGAACGAATATCTTGATAAAGTGGAGGACAATGCCTCTGTCTATACCTGGTCAGAGAAAACCCAGTTAGAGAAAGGAGATAGTGTCATTGAGGGGCATACATCAGAGTTATGAGACTTCACCCGTATTAATTCGACGCAGAATGAGTTTCAGGAGTTGAGAGACATTTGGGCCCAATGGGATGACGAGGCTAAGCAGCTTTTCTATCAAAATTATGAAGACATTCCCTATTTTCTAGACGTCAAAGTAGATAAGCACTTGTTTCGAGCTATGGTACAGTTTTGGAACCCTGCTTATAGTTGCTTTACATTTGGTGATGTTGATCTTGTACCTACTTTGGAGGAGTATACGACTTTACTGTGTTGCCCAAGGATTCAGGGTCACAAGGCTTATGTTAGGCCTGCTAGCCTTTCAACTTTTGTGAAGAAGTTGGTGATGATTACTGGGATGAGTAAGTAGTGTGTGCAACAAAAGGGTGATAGTAAGTGCATTCCATGAGCCGTTTTGAGGGATTTGATATCGACACATCCAGACGTAAAGAAAAGGGTCGATGTCCTAGCTTTGAGTATTTACGGCATGGTGATTTTCCCAAAGGCGTTGGGGCACATAGATGAGGCAGTCACGGATTTGTTCGATCGCGTTGGTAAGCAGAATACATCGGTACCAGCAATCCTAGCTGAGACATTTAGATCTTTGACTGCATGTCGGGGGGTCGGCGAGGGTAGATTTATTGGATGTGCGCAATTGTTGCTAGTCTGGCTCCATAGTCACTTCTGGAAGCTTGATAAGGTTCTTTGCTGAGTATTCTTTGAGGGTTATTCTCCCTTAAAGGAAGTAGTAGACATGCCTAGGAGAGATGACATTTCAGAGGAGAGGTGGATAGACATTCTTCAGAATCTTCGAGAGCAAGATGTTATGTGGAAGGCTCCTTGGTTAGTTCCTAGTGAAGTCCTTTACCGCTGTGGAAGTTTTGATTGGGTCCCTTTGCCAAGAATTTGGGGAGTTGTTGAATATGCACCATTTCTTGTTCTAAGGAAATATCAAGCGAGGCAGTTCATACCGGCTACACAGGGTTTAGCTCAGAGTGATTTCTCTTATAAAGGAGATCGCTATAAGAAGAGGATGTAAGAGATTTCTGAGGCTTGGAAGAAGCCTTTCTGTATGAAGATCTTGACCGAAGGCTCGACGTCATCCCGTGAGTATAAAGGGTGGTTCAGTAGAAGAGTCAACGATAATGTCTCTAGGCCGATTTTAGGGGTGGCTCGATCATTAGAGGAGAGCTTACGAGTGATTTCATCAGAGTTGGAGGTTATGAAGCAAGAGTTCGAGAGAAAGAATTCAAAGCTTGAAAATAGGATTGAGGAGCTCGAAGAGGAAAAAATGTGCTTGAGTCTCAACGTCGATGTTCAAAAGATGGAAGTCGAGAAGGTAAAAAAGGAGAAGAGAAAAATCGAGGAAGATCGAGATGATTTAAAGACGCACTACAAGAAGGCCCAGGTAACATTGAAAAGGGTCGAATTAGGGAGATCTTCAGAGCAGTGGCAGCAAGATATTCAAAAAGAAAGAGCCGAAGCCGAGTATTGAGAGAAGAAGTTCCAGGAGATGCAGTCGCATAATCAGGTCCTAGAGAAGGAAAATCAAGGATTAAAAACTAAGGTGGTTGAGCTTGGACGATCTCTTCATCATCACCGAAGTCGTAACTCTGCGATCAAGTTAAAGGCAAGCTTGGATAAGATCGAGGAAATGAAGCACAATATTGGAGGGTTGGAAGCAGCACTACAGGACAGTGAGCTACGGATTGAGCAGCTCGAGGCAAGAGAAGAACAGTGGAAGTGAGAACTTCACCATCTTCAGGATCAAGTTGGAGATAGGGATTATCTCATGGGAGAAGCTATAGTCCAGATTCGAGAAGTTGCTGATCATTTACAAAACCTAGCGGCACAAGCTAATGTATTGAGTACGAAATATGAGTTAGTGTCAGATAGAGGTCTAGAGTTAGCTTTGCTATTGGATAGGGTTAAAACTTTGGGCCTGAGGGCAAAGGCATATTTGTAATCCATTTTGTGTAAAGATTTTTGTTTCTTAAATAACGTTTTCTAAAAAGAAACTAAATCAGAATCGATATCTTTTAGCATTCATGCATTTGCATCTCATCACATCATATGCATTCAAGTTTATAGAAAGACCCTAATTAGTTAAAATTATTAGGGAGAAAGAGAGAGTAAGAGAAAGGAAATCTGGAAACAACACATCCTTACGGTACACGCGCTAAGTCAAAGAATATGGATCAAAGACTTGAGCAGATTCAAAAAGAGATGCAAGAACAGTTACAGGAGCAATTGGCAAAAATCCAACAAGAGATGAAGAATCAAATGTTGGAGGCTCAAAGGAATATGATGGCTGAGATGGCTCACCTGTTGAAGGGGGCGACGGATAAAGGAAAGGCCCCTATGACTATCACTGAAGGAGATAATGAGGATCATCCTCCGAGTTTCACCCTACCCCATGTGCAAACTCAATCTGAAGCATATCCTTGAAGGCCGTCCATCACGATAAGGCCTCAACAAGGTCAAGTCGATGCTAAAATACCCATGAACTTTCAAACTGGTTCGGGATTCAATCTTGGAGACAATTCTGCCAATCCAGTTATCCCCGATCTAGATGTAGCTGAGAGGGAAGAAATGAGACTCGAATCATCAAGGCAATTGGAGGAACGTTGTAGATGGTTAGAGGAGAAGTTTAAGGCATTAGAAAATGCTGATAATCGTCAGAGAATCAATGCCAAAGACTTGAGTTTGGTCCCAGATTTGGTACTTCCCCATAAGTTCAAGATGCTAGAGTTTGAGAAATACAATGGGACTACCTACCCGGAAGCTCATATTACCATGTTCTGCAGACGGATAACTGGTCATGTAAATAATGATCAATTATTAATCCATTATTTTCAGGATAGTTTGGTTGCGGTAGCGGCCAAGTGGTATAATCAACTGAGCCGGGCCAAAATAAGTTCATGGAGGGATATTGCACAAGCCTTCATGCAGCAGTACAATCATGTGACAGACATGACTCCGGATAGGATCACGCTGCAAAACATAGAGAAAAAGCCTAATGAAAATTTTAGACAATATGCACAGAGATGGAGAGAGGTGGCAATGCAAGTTCAACCACCATTGTTGGAGAATGAGACTACCATGTTGTTCATCAACACTCTAAAGGCTCCATTCATCACTCACATGATTGGGAACACCATTAAAAGTTTTACGAATATAGTCATGGCGGGAGAGATGATCGAGAATGTCATAAGGGGTGGCAAAATTTGAGGGGAAACGACCAAAAGATTGGCCCCAAAGAGAAAGGATAATGAAGTGAATAACACAAGCACTTTCAATACGAAGGCAATTACAGTTGGTCAACCTAAAACAGCTGCGGTTGAGCAACAGAGTTCTCAAAGGTAGGAGTCGGGTACAAGGCAGAATTCTAAAAGGATGCAGTTCACACCTATCCCTGTGACGTATCGTGAGCTTTATCAAAGCTTATACAATGCACATACTATTGCTCCTTTTCACTTGAAACCACTGCAGCCCCCATATCCCAAATGGTATGACGCAAACGCCAGATGCGAATACCATGCTGGAATACCGGGGCATTCGATCGAAAACTGTACCGATTTTAAGAAGCCCTATTTTGAATAAACCCTATACATTCACTAAATGATCAATGGCAGAAGTAAAACAAAAGCCCTAAATCAAATTTCAAAATTTCAAGAAACCCAAACATCTTCAAAACCCCGAAAAGAGAGATAAGCACAACAATTTAAGATTACCAATGTTAGCATGCTAAAGTCTAGGGTTCAAAATAACAACTAAATGAGAGTACCTAGATCTGTTGGACTCTCAAAAGCTAGCCTTCAGTCGGGTTTGATTTCGAAATGAAATCCCTTAACCTTTCTGCTTGCTGCAAAAATAAAACAGAAGTGTAACCTACATAAAAAATAATAGAAATGAAATCAAAATGAAACAAGGAGCTTCGGGTTTGATTTGAAATCAAAATGAAATGAAACCTGTCGAACCAAAAGAGAAAGGAAGACGACAAATGGGCTTGATTTGGGGAAAATTTAGGGTTTAAGGGAAATTTTGATTTGGGGGAAAATAAAGGTTTCGGGTTTGTATTGGGGATGAAATGGATGAAACAAAAAGTGGCGCCGTTTTGTTAAACATAATGACGTCACTAAATCACAAAAGAAACGACGTCATTTTAATTAAACTTTTAGCGGCGTTTTCAAAAAAAGCGCAGCTAAAACTCGATCTTTAGCGGCGTTTTTCAAAAAAGCACCTCTAATTCCTTTGGAGACGCAATGCATTTGATAGTAATAAATTTTAATAGTTTAATTATTTCTTAAATTTCTTTTAGACTAAGTTTGTTTTCTTTCAAACAATATATCTAATTTGAAAAAATTTTAATTATATTGAATAATTATTATTTAAATATTTAATATTTAAATTTTAGGTAAAATCAATTTAAAATAATTTCTAATAATTATTTAAAACATGAAATGAATTGAAATAAAAAAATATATTTTCAAAACTATTTTTGATAAAAATGAACTTAACAACATTGAGAAAAAATGAAAATTTTTAAAACATTAGGTTTTTATTAAAAATACAAGAGTTGTCATTGATATTTTTAACTAGGTGTGACCAATACTTATAAAATTACCTTTCATAAAATAAAATTTTAAAAAATTCTTTTAAGAGATCATTATTATCTGCATCTTAAAATTAAAGTAAGGTAAGTTTAATTTCGAGAATCGATTACATGCAAAGAAAGTTATAGCATCTTGTAATACTCGGAAATTGATACCTTATTAAACACATATTATTTTTTAGATTTTGAAATTATAAATTCAAATTCAATATTTAATCATGAGGCTATAAATTTTAAAGTGTGTACGAATTTTATAATTAAGTGAATTTAATTTAAAAAATAAAAATACTAAATTTATTTTATTTTATTTTTAAAATTGATTCAAGTTTGAGAATTTCATGTTAACATTTCGTATATATTCAATAATTTTAGGAACCACCTCATCAAATTTCGTAATACTAAATATTGCGTAATTATCTGGGAATATAAACATATATACATAATAAATATATGTATAAACATGAGATCTAGTATTTAATTAAACCACACTCCGAGCACTCCAAAACCTAGATTCAACCAGAGCATCATTTAATCAACTAACCTTTAAACCCTAATACCCTAACCCTTAAAACCTTGAATACTAAGACCCTAAACCCCAACACTTTAAAACACCAAACCCCAAACAACAAACTAATTTAAAACACTATACTCCAAAACCAAAATAACAAACCCCAAACCATAAACTTAACATACTACCATTGAACCCTAAACCATAAACTTAAAATATATACTACCATTTGAACCCTAAACCATAGGCCTTAAACTTAAATATTAAACCCTAAACCCAAAAATAAATTTAATTAATATTAAGTACTGCTTCCACAATTTATTATAAATATGAATTTTTTTAAGGGTTTAGGGTTTTAGAGTTTATGGATTAGTGTTTAGGGTTTATGTTTTTAAAATTTAGGATTTAAGGTTTAAGGTTTAGGATTTAAGGGTTCAGAGAAAGCCATACAACGTTGATTTTAACAGCTTGGTAACTTAAATGAAAACTTCTAAATAGTTTAGTTATCAATTTGTAACTTTTCATAATTAAGTAACTAAAATGAAACTTTCTCATAGCTAAGTGAATGGTGTAGTTTATATTTTTTTATAAAGTTAGTTTCAAATACCAAAATAATTAAATCGAATTAAAAAAATAAGAAAATAATATGAAAATTAAATCAGATCAAATCAAAATGAGTGATGGTTACCCTACTCAAAAATGGTTACTCAACTATTTTCGGCGTTTGGACAAAAAACGCCGCTATTGATCAGTATTAGTGGCATTTGGACCAAAAACGCCGCTATTTCTTAGTTTTTAGTGGCGTTTTAGATAAAAACGCAGCTATTGATCAATTTTTAGTGGCGTTTTAGCTAAAAACGCCGCTATTGAACAGTTTTTAGTGGCATTTAGGCCAAAAACGCTGTTATTGTTCAGTTTTTTGCGGCGTTAATGTATAATCTTTGCGGCGTTTTTTGTTCAAAAGCCGCTAAAAGCCTGTTTTCTTGTAGTGAATTAATGACATCCTATGAGGCTCTCTAAGTGTCCTGTTTACTCACATGTTACCTCCACTAAGATGTTAGATGACTTAAATGTGTCCCACTAATCACTACACTTCCATTTAACAATGACACAAAAACACGATTTTCAAATTTATTAGTGGGAAAGTTTGTTTAATAAGGTTCTCGCCACAACAAGGAACTCGTTAATCCTTGAAGTAGAACTCTGCAGTATCGACGAAATTCAGTAAAGTATTTTGCCACGAAGTTACCAATCTTATTACGTCTAAGTCTCGCGACTTAGGTGGTCTTTACTAGCATAGTCTCTCAAAGTCTCTCAAACAATGCTACCTCGCCAAATAAGGGTGTGACAGATAAGTATACTTATAATCGTTGAAAATTAAAACCCCATAGGCCTTAACACCAAGGATCTCGAAGTTACTCTATAGAAGTTTATTATGAAAAATAATCTCAAAATAACAATATTTAAATAAAAAAAATTGAGATTTAACAACATTATAAATAAAAAAAACTCAAAATAACATATCAAAATAAGTTACAAAAACTTTTCCAACATTTAATTTAGTGGTGAGTATTTTTTTAACTTTTAAATAAATTAAAATTTTCTTTGTTTTAAATATAAGAATCTTATTGATAGCTACTGAATTGTGATTGAAAACAATAGTCCAAAGGAATAATAGACATCAACGTTGAAAAATGAATTTATTATCTTCAAATTTTATAATTTATTTATATTTATTATTGAAAAAATATTTTTTATTTATCCGTTAACCATGGAAAGCGTAACATAAATATAAAGTTTTAATCAAAATGAAAGTATTATCTATACAAGGTAATATATATTAATGAAAATGAAAATAATTTCAACTTAGTTTTAATTTTTTTTACAAGGTGAGATATATTATTTCGAAGGTATTTATATATTTTTTTATTTTAATAAATCTAAAAAGACATATACATATAACAAGAATTATAAAATTTGAACTCATGATATCATATATTCCACAATATTAACATTATCATTTCAATTAAAGCTACATTTAATTTTTATAATAATTTTTTTATAAATTTAGTCCTGATTGTTTCTTGAGAAAGCTCAAAGAACATTTCATAACAACCACAACCAAACATCCCTCTCAAAAATCTTAGTTGCAATAAATAAATTCATGCATACTATAAACCGTATTCAGTTCATGCATGGCATTGCGCAATAATTAGCTGACGTGGAATAAACTATTTAAAAATGGGCCTGGACCCCACCCGCCGGCCCGTTTTCCTTCATAACTACTTCATATTTTGTCGTCGAACTCAACGAGAGACAGAAAAACCGAAAAATAGTGACACGGCAACCCTCACTCAAATCTAATCTCTCAAATTAAAATGGAAAATCATTTTCAAAATTAAAAGCTTACGTCTGAAATCAAATCACGCCTCACCAGGGGAAAAAAAAGAAGAAGCACTGTCGTCGGGCATCGTGAGAGGAAAATGGGGGTGCCGCAGGCAATGGCTGCTTTGCGGGACAAAGCAGCGCTCGTAAGAGAGTCCTTGCAGAAGAGCCAAACCATAACGGAAAGCATGGTCTCCATTCTCGGTTCTTTCGATCACCGTCTCTCCTCTCTTGAGACTGCCATGCGCCCCACTCAGGTCTCTTCTCTATATTTCCTTCAATTACCACAACCTCTCTTTTCTTTTTCAATTTTTTGTTTGATGGAGGAATTAAGTGATTTATTATTATTATTATTATTGAGAGAACTGTTAGGTTTTGATTCCAATAGTGATTTGCTTTCTTTGTTTTTACGTAGATACGAACGCATTCCATCAGGAGAGCGCATGAGAATATTGATAAGACACTTAAAGCAGCTGAAGCTATTTTGGGGCGATTCGATCTCACGCGCAAGGTTTTTCGTTTTTCTGGTTTTCTCTGATTTATCGCTCTTTTGTTTATTTTATTAACTAATCTGAGATTAAGGAAACGTAATTATTTTTTGTTTATTGGATCCATTTGGCGCTCAGGATAGATATAATATTTTATTCAGCAAAGGAAATTAATTGGTCAAAACTATAATTCGAACGCTGTGTTGAGCTAGAAGAAGAAGTTCAATTTTAAAACGTGATTTATGTTTTAGTATTTTCCCGCAGCCAAACAGAACTTGTTTTGGAATTTTGTCACCATTCTCCCAATTATACCATATAGTTTGGAAATATGATGTCGTTTGTATTGTTAATGCTGATATTTGTACTTATACATACGTAATTTAGGCGGAAGCAAAGATTCTGAGAGGGCCACATGAGGATCTTGAGAGCTATCTTGAAGCAATTGATCAGCTGAGAAGCAATCTTCAGTATTTCACTACCCACAAATGTTTTAAAAGTACATCTGGTATAATTACCCATGCCAATAATTTGCTGACAAAAGCTATCTCGAAATTAGAGGATGAGTTTAGAAACCTATTAACAAATTACAGGTTGGTTTTAAGATTTTCTGCATTATGCTAATATGCTTGGATGATTCTTTTAGAATGGGAAATATTAAAGTGTTCTACGCGTTCTTTGAACTTCAGCAAGGTGGTGGAACCTGATCGCCTTTTCGATGGTCTACCAGATTCATTGCGACCATCAGCAACATCACCTGGAAAGCGAAATGATAGCAAGAAAGATTCTGATAACCAAAAGAACTCAGAAAATGCTGTTTACACACCTCCGACTCTTATACCGCCCAGGGTTCTACCTTTGCTGCATAATTTAGCCCAACAAATGGTTCAAGCTGGTCACCAGCAACAGTTGTTCAGGATTTATAGGTGACACCTGTTTTTCATGATCTGATACTAATATGTTTATGTTTCTCCTTAGTGATTATAGCTTTTAACCTTCGCCGCTAATTGGTTTCAAAATTTATGTGTTGTGAGAAATATGTGAAGAATTATATTATTAACTCTTCTCTGCTGGTCGAGTCGAAAGTTTAAAATCTTTTTTTTTTTAATTTAATAAGGTCTTGGTACTATTTGAGACTGGCAAGTAGCTTAAGTAATGATACATCAAGATTCTAGAGCACTAGAACTTGGCATGATAAATTACTTTATGACCAAAATTTCATATTAGATTTTTGCATATATAGAGCATCTCTTATTTTTTTGGATTTTGGAAAAACTTTGATCTTTGTTTGGGCTTCACCTTTTGGTGCTCTGGAATCTTGAATAATTGTTGCAAATGATATGATATTTCTAAATGCTAGGGATACTCGTGCTTCGGTCTTGGAACAGAGTCTGAGGAAATTGGGGGTAGAGAGACTTAGTAAAGATGATGTCCAGAAAATGCAGTGGGAGGTTTTGGAGGCTAAGATCGGGAATTGGATACATTACATGCGTATTGCTGTAAGGATTCGTGTAAAATTCTCTTCAGTGGTAGTGTTCTACTTCTGGTTCTTTTGGCCAACCCTTGTCATAATAATGCTTGAACAGGTCAAACTGCTCTTTGCCGGAGAAAAGAAAATCTGCGATCAGATACTTGCAGGCATTGATTCTCTCAGGGATCAATGTTATGCTGAAATCACTGCAAACAGTGTATCCGTACTTCTTAGTTTTGGAGAAGCTATTGCCAAAAGCAAGAGATCACCCGAAAAATTATTTGTTCTTCTGGATATGTACGAGATAATGAGAGAACTACAGTCAGAGGTATCATTAATTTTTTCTTGCAGCATAACCATTACAATATGATGAATTTTCTTTTTTTGAAACAGTGTCAGTTTATTCCTTTTATTTGTGATAATCATATGAATGAGAAGCACACCATGATTACTTTATGTTCTTTTTTGTTCTTAATCCATTCAATTCATGCATAAATTGCAACTCAATTGGAAAAGGTTTAGGGTCAGATACAAGTTTATCTAAAACATTATTGTGAACATGCATTTATGTAGTTAACTGCTAAGATTTTTTTATGCATTAAAATGACAAAGTTACAGAGTGAAACAAAATATTTCCGTAGTGAGATTAACTAGCATTGCTTTATTGTCCATTTAACTATGCACTTTGATAAAAGTACAACATGCATTGTAGGGACAAATGCATATTGATTCACATGATTTTATAAGCTGACACTTAATCCTTCTCTCTCTCTGGGGGAATGTGGACAGATTGATTATCTCTTTGGAACAAAATCTTGCACGGAAATGCGGGAATCTGCTCAAAGTTTGACAAAGCGGCTAGCTCAGACAGCGCAAGAGACATTTGGGGATTTTGAGGAAGCAGTTGCGAAAGATGCCACCAAAACCGCAGTTCTTGATGGAACTGTCCATCCTTTGACTAGCTATGTGATAAATTATGTGAAGTTTCTATTCGAGTAAGTTGTATTTTTTCCACTTCCAACTGCTGCTGGATTTTAGTTGTTATTGCTGTATCACTGTATATTTGGATTGTGTGCTACAAGTAATATTTGCTTGGTCAATCACATTTGATTGTGGTTGTTGAGTGGTGCAGCTACAAAACAACACTGGAGCAACTCTTTCAAGAGTTTGAGGAGAGTGATACGGAAGCTCAGTTGAAGACTTTAACTACAAGGATAATGGATGCCCTACAGACTAACCTTGATGGGAAATCCAAGCAGTATAAGGACCCTGCACTGACACAACTATTTCTGATGAACAACATGCACTACATAGTGAGATCTGTGCGAAGGTGTGTTTTATGTTTTTACTGTGTTTCGTTGGGATGATTCAAAAATAAACTCTTTAATATTTCATTGACAGGTCAGAAGCCAAGGATTTGTTGGGAGATGATTGGGTTCAAATCCACAGACGGATTGTTCAGCAGCATGCAAATCAGTATAAAAGGATTTCTTGGGCAAAGGTTCTGTTTGCCCCACTTATACTATGCATTCATATAGCTAAAATAACATGCTAAGTGGTTCTCTTTTAGTCGTGCAGGTCCTTCAGTGTGTCACCATTCAAGGGGTTGCACCAACTGGTGGTGGTGGAATATTGGGAGGTGATTCCGGCAGTGGAATATCAAGAGCAATGGTGAAAGACAGGTTTAAGAATTTCAATGCCCAGTTTGAGGATCTTCATATGAGGCAGTGCCAATGGAATGTCCCAGACAGTGAATTGCGCGAGTCCTTGAGGCTTGCTGTTGCAGAAGTACTCTTGCCTGCCTATAGATCCTTCCATAAACGTTTCGGGCAAGTTCTGTTTATAATTTTTTTTGTGGCTTCTTTTCTTCCTTTTCACCTCTCTCAATCTCATCATTTAACACTAACTCTGTTGTTTTGGTTTCTTGTGCTTGAATTAACAACACCACAGGCCTATGGCCGAGAGTGGGAAAAGCCCTTGCAAGTATATTAAATACAAGCCCGAGGACCTTGAACGAATGCTAAGTGAGTTCTTTGAAGGTAAGACATGCGTCGAACAAAAGCGATAAAAAACAAAAAGGCAAATGCTGGTGAGAATCTGTTAAGAAATTTAGATACTGATGAAATGGAGCTTTCAACTAATCATTGTAGAATGACGAGGTTGTGTGTGTTTTTTTCTGCAAGGCTTGCTTTGTTCTTCTTGTGTCTTTTTCATCTGAGTGAGTTTTGTACAGTTCTGTGAAGGGGAGAGGGAAAAAATGAAACTGAGAGTTTGATTTTAAATTTCAATATTGAGTTAATAAATGTCCAGATAAATTAAAAAGGTTGTGCATCTTAGTCACAGATATTCTGTTTTTTTTTTTGTTCACATTCCAAGTGTTTTTTGGTGTAGCGTCATTAATGAAAAATGTAGTGATATATTATCACTAATTAACTGTGTACTTGGTAAAACTTAATTTAGATTTTTTTTATGAAAATTAAGTATTGAATTTATTTTTGTTAGGTAAAGAGTAATGAAAATTTAATATATTTAAACTTAGTTCAGTAACCCTTTGGTCGGCATGGGCATGTGATGTCTAATTCACACGCTTTTTGCTCAAACCAAATCTCTTCTCCTCAAAATCATTATTTAACCACTCCTATTAAAATTATTTCCAACACTCTCAATCATTTTCAAAATAAATTTATAGATGAAATGGGATGAGTTTTTCTGTACAATATAAGTTAAAAAGCGTCAACTATAGATGTTGTAATAGAAGTTCATGAAGCGGTCACAATGAAAAGCACCACTTGTGTACGCTTCCAATATGAGCGGCTCTAGGTTTTCTGCTTCTTGTGTGGCCAGTTGGGCCATGGGGAGAGCTTTTGCAGCGGACGTGCCCAGGATTGGGATGTGACATTGCGAGCAGGGCCTCGCCGGGGGCCAGTGGTGAATAGTTGTTGGTTACGTGGGGATCACAGGGTTCCTCTTGCTAATTTGGGGGTGAAGAATAAAGGGTTTGAGGATGTGGGGGAGGTTTTCACAAGTTCTACTTTTGTGCAAGATATTAGCCTTAATTTGGAAGTTGGCGGGTAGTTCAAATGTGGGGTTGATGGGTCAAAAGTTGAATGATCAGGGTGAGTTGAGCCGTGTCATGTTCTCAAAGCATAATTTGGAGGACCGACCTGGGGAGGTGGATGATGGTAAGAAGCGAGCTCGTGTGGCATTGGGAGCAACGTCTGCTTCTGACACAGTGGATTCGAGCGTTTTTGGCATCGATCATGTCATGTCTGTTGATCATCCTGTATCAGAAGATTGTGAGTTATGCCAGTCGGGCCCAATGAAGTTGTTATGCTAGAACGTCCGTGGATTGGGGAACCCGCATGCCGTTCAACGCTTTCAGTCACTACTGAGAAAACATAATCCCACATAGTTTTTTTTCATAGAAACTAAATTAATATATCGTAAAATAGATGGTATTCATCGTAAGCTTGGCTTTTTAAATGGTATTGATGTTGGTTCTTTCGGATTTAGAGGTGGATTTTCGATTGGTTAGAAACTCGGGATTGATATTTGGTTGCGGTCTTACTTGCAGCAGCAAATTGATAAGGATGTGTTGACGATGATGGTGGGATGCCGTGGAGGTTTACTGGTTTTTATGGATCCCCAGACGAGAAGTCTCGATCGACATCTTGGGATCTTTTACGGCAGCTTTCTTCGCAGTCCACAGGACGGTGGTTGGTTGCAAGAGATTTTAATGAGATTGCATACTCGTTTGGGATATCCGGTGGGCAAGTCCAGGATGAGCGACAAATGGTAGCCTTCCGTCAAGTGTGGGATGATTGTAATCTTGCTGATACTGGGTACTATGGATCCTGGTTTACTTAGGACCGTCGGCTTCTTGCTGCTAATAATAAATGGGAAAGGCTTGATAGATGTTTGGCGTCGGCTGATTGGATTGATTTTTTTTCGCATTATGCAGTGAAACATTTGCCGCACAGTGTATCGGATCATTATCCTTTGTTGTTAAGTACTGCAGTTCAATCCAATGATTTTGTGGCACATCAGTGTCGATTTGAAAATTGTTGGGTCTTAGGATTCTTGTGAGGAGGTCAATCGAGCTAGTTGGAGTGGTAGTGTCGGTAGTTTGCCGGTTAAATTATCTCAATTGGGAGCTTATTTTCAAAATTGGTTGAAGAATACTAGGTTGAATTGGCAGCGGTTTACTACTACTTTGCAACAACGCTTGATAATTTGAATAGTTTGGATCCGGATGACTCTGTTTTAGGCAGGTGAAACTGGCTCTTAATCTTGAATCAGGTAAGCAAGAGTTGTATTGGGAGCAGAAGGCACATGCTAATTGGATGAAAAATGGTGACCGTAATATTGGTTTTCCATTCCTTTACAAGGGCTAGAAAGTGACGAAACAAAATTGATAGTCTTGTCAATACAATGGGAGTGGGGGCTAGGAACCAAGTGGAATTGGGGAAGGTTGCGCTGCGGGTGTGCAATTAATACTGAATTAATCGATGGAATTAAATTATTTTGAGAATCTAATTTCATCATATCAATTAAGAGTTTTTTTAAATTTCAATTAACAATTAATTCGATTCTTTGGTAAATAATTAAATTAACTAATTAATCAAAATTAATAATAATAAAATATTATAAGCCTAATATATTTTATAAGTCTAATAAATTAAGTAAGCCCAAATTAAATAATAAGCTTAAAACTAATTGGATTTATACAAATTATTATAATTTACTTAAAATCATAATAGATTTATACATCTTTAAACTAAAAATATATATAAAAAGTGAAAAAATAAAAGAAAGGAGCCTTAATTTTTTTTCTTTCCATTGTCAAACTCAAAACAAAGTCTCGGTGGGCGCTACTTGACACTAGAGCATCTTTTATTCTTCTCGACTTCTTCGAATATATATATATTTTTTGCATTTTCAAACTTTTTTTCATTTCATCACTCAAGTCTTAGACATTCTTGTTTTTAAAGCAGTGTTTGTTATGATGGTTTTAAATTAGTGTTGTTATTGTCTTATTTGTTGTTTTTGCTTACTTTTTTAAAATTAGAAACAAGGAAAAATAACATTGCAATGGTATTTTTTATATTTCAAACTTATTTGAGCAAAACAAAAAAAAAACATGTAAAATTTTTTATTTTGTTAATAGTTAAAACTTTTATGATTTTGGTTAATTCGATAATGATAATTCGGTTTGAATATTAATCGAATTGACCGTTTGATCACCCTTATGCGTTCTTATTTTTTAAAATTATTTGCTTCGTAAGGGGTATGTGATTTTTCAAAATTGTTTTACTTACAACTTTTAGTTTTGGGGGTGTTAATTAATTTAAGAGTTAAATATAAAATTAGTACTTGAACTTGTCCACTTCTCCCAAATTGACATTTATGAATTTTTTTGTTCTAAATTGATAACTGAACTTTTTTTTCCGTCCACTATATTGGTAAAAAAGCCTAATGTCGTTAGCTTTTTATTGACATGTCAACACTATCCAATCACACGCGCCTCGTGGCATCCTCTTGTACATCTTTTTCTTTTTCTTTTTCTTTTTCATTTCCCTCATTTTCTCCCTTTTTTTTTCTTCTTTACTTTTCTTTTTCCTACCCTTGTCGTCTTCACTCTTCTTCCTCTTCTAGTTTAAGGGACAACTGCAACAAAGAACCAACGCTAGATTCTTGGGTTTTTTTTCTTGACTTTTTAAGAAAAAATATTAATTTTCGGTATTTCAAGTTCTGGGTTTTCAACATTTTACTTTGAATGAGTTTTTTTTTTTAAATCCCCTCCCAAATTTTTTCCTTTTCATGGTTCTCTTTAAATGGGTGTTAAATTGTGCTTTAGCTAGTAATCGTAAACACAGTGGTAGTAAACATCGCTCCTTACAGACGGTGCAACATAGTTCATCGTCGATATGGGTTTCGTTTATTTCCACCATCGACATTGCTATCATAGCCGCTTTTGACGTCGGCGGTTGGTCATTTTGTCCTCATTTCGAAAGGGAACAGTAAGCTAGAAATTCACCGCGTCGGTAGAACAAAGATACGGCTAAGAGATTAGAGGTTGAGAGGGTTTAGTATTTTATTTTGCTTAATAATTGGTTTAGTTAGAAGAGTAATATGATTTATTTAGTTTTTAAAGTTAATAATAAAATTAAGTGATAATGGTTGAGAAACGGTTTAAAAACAAGAGAAAATGAAGGAAATGAAAAAGAAAAGAAAAAGAAAAAGTGTACAAGAGGATGTCAAATGGCGGCAAGCCCATTTTTGTAATTTTGAGGCTCTAGGAGAAGGGGCCCTTTAAAAAAAATTATAGATTGTAATATAATAAAAGCTTAAAAGTTTAGGGGGCTCTAAGAGATGAAGCCTTTTATTGTGAAAATTTAAAAATTTTAGACATTTAATTAATTTATTTTAGTCTGACATTTTTTCCCATATTAAAAACTGATAGTATTAGGCTAATGTATTAATATAGTGGACAGAAAAAAATTCGGATATATACCAACTTGAGACAAAAAAAAATCATAAGTACCAATTTGAGAGAAGTGGAGAAGTTTGGTTACCAATTTTATATTTAACCCTTAATTTAATTGTAATTTTTAGGTTGTAAGTTATTTATTTTAATTAGATTATTTGGGTAATTGGATTTATGTTTGAGTTTAGTTGGGATAGGTGTATATTGGATATAGCTTATTTGATATGTAATTATTAGAGGTTGAGTATCGCTATGAGTTAAAAAAGAAATCGATTTATTCTGGAAATTAAAAATAAAAAATAAATTATAAAAATTGAATAATTATATCGAAAAAGCAATTGAGTTAACCCATTTTTGACATATCTCTCTACATAATTCAAACATAAATAGGTTTTTATGATGTTTCAGAAGATGTTTGAAGGGAGTAGGAATGAAATGAGATGATTGTCTGTCGGTTACCAAATTGAGGTTTATATGAAAATGAAAATAAAATTATGAAGTTAAAAATAGGTTTGTATCCAAAATATAAGACACGCTCCCCACTCGTTTTTAAGGTTCACTTCTTTAACCTTTTCTCTCTCTATTTTACGTGAGAGAGAAAAACAAAGATTGCAACCCAAAAAAGAGAATGGCATCTGATCATGTAGGAAAACCAAATGAGCAGACGACAGATAAAAATACAACACCCACATCATCACAACAAGGACCTCCAATCCAATGGCCGCCACAAAGTCATCCGCCGCAGGTCTGTTATCCTCCAGCAATTGTGCCTCCCAACGCCCAATTCCATGGCTACAATGCACTTCCTCCCCGCGGCGGATACGGCCCTTACCCTTACCCTTACCCTTACCCGCCACCGGGGCCATATTATGGACAGGGTTACATACAATCAGAGCACCGTCATCGTTGTTCGGGAGCTTGTCGTTGCTTTTTGGTATTTTTGATTCTGGTAATTGTGATTTTGCTGCTAACAAAGCTGATCATCTAGGCAACTCTTCTGCCACGATTCCCAGTTTTCCACGTAGAGAACATGCATGTCACAAATTTCAATACCGACGCAAATCCTTTCACGGCAAGGTGGGAGACGGAGATTAGAATTGAAAACCCCAACACTAAATTGTATCTTTATGTGGATGGAATGGAGGTTTTTATGAATTACAACGACAAATACGACGTGGGGTTTACTTGGATCAACCCCATGTTCATGGAA
This sequence comes from Gossypium hirsutum, assembly GCF_007990345.1. Taxonomy (NCBI): domain Eukaryota; kingdom Viridiplantae; phylum Streptophyta; class Magnoliopsida; order Malvales; family Malvaceae; genus Gossypium; species Gossypium hirsutum. Next base: position 72,629,364 of record NC_053432.1, read on the forward strand.
AGCAAGAACAAAACCTCGATGCAAGTTGTGATTAACACAGGGGAGTCGGCTCATCACGCCGTCCCCATTTGGATAGCCCAAGACATGGGCAAAGATCAAAAGAATGGGGGCGTCAATTTTGTGTTGAAAATTAAGGTCTGGGCCACCTTGAAAAGTGGGATGTGGTTGTGGTTCAGGAGGAGCTTGATACTCAATGTTGAATGTGATGATTTGAAGGTTAATTTCGGGAATTCCTCAAGGGAAGGAACTTTGGAATATATTAAAGACCGTGAAGATTGCTATGTTAGCACCTGAATGAATCCTCTATTCTTTTACTTTTAAATTTATATGCAATACATCCTTTCCTGCATCTATGAAGTGGGTTGCTTTGGGATAGTTATGTTAATAGACTAGTATCTTGCTCATTCAATTTCATGTTTTTGTATCAACAAAACCTGCAAAATGTCATATGATTTTTAAGAGATGTAACTTTCCTTTTTCTCTGCTTTTTTTTTTTTGGGGGGGGGGGGGGGGAGGGGGTGCATGGGGTGATTATGTTTTCATTTTCCTCCTATTTCAATTTCTATTTTATTAGAAATAGTTACAATACCTTTTTTTTTTCTTTTCTCTACCCAACCAAGGTCATGAAGGAAGTTGGTCCATCCAAGAAGGAATGCCACCTTCATTTCCTCTTCTCTTCAACTAATCACTGCAATTTTTTTCAATTATTGTTTATTTTTGTATATTCAACATTTTCTCTTTCGCTGGGTAAATCTTTTTAATGCCACGATTTAAGAAGTTGTTGAGGTTTAATATAAAAAGGAAGAGAAATAAATAAAAACTTATTCAATTTTAATAAAAATTAAACTAATTTAAAAACTCTTAAAACTTATTAAATTCCAATGACAACTTCTTAGTAAAATAATAGACAAAATGAAATTTCACTACCCATATTTAGTTAAAAACTTAATTTAATTTTAGAGTCCATATTGATTTTTTCTTAATTTATAAAATATTGAAATGAAACTATTATAAAAAAAAAAGGAAATTCAAAGACTTAGTATGTATGTACAAAGATAAATTACAACTTCAATTTTTTTTAAATTGAAAATGTAGTATAATTATTAGAGATAAATGATATGGTTTATTTGGACATGAAATGTAATAATAAAATTAGAATAATTTAATGCTAATAATTTCAATTTTTTTATTAGTAATTTTTTTAGATGCCATTTAATTGAATATGTTTAATTATTGGATACTATAATTTAAATTTTAATTGGTACATAGTATTAATTAAGTGATAATTACAGTGCTTATAATTTTATTCAAGTAATAACTCTATTTTACATCAATTAAGTTAGCATAATTTTTTTTTAAAGTGAGCACAACTTTTTTTACTTCAAAATTTTAACAAATAATTGTAAATTAAATTATAATTATCATAATTTTTTTTATATATTTTATGCTTAGAGTTATATATTCAAGTAATAACTCTATTTTAAAATTAGCACAATTTATTTTAACTAATAATTTTAAAATAAATTATATTTAATTTTAAAACTAATTTAATAATACGATAAACAATAAAAAATATTCTTATCAATTCAAAAATTTCTTCAAGCTCGTACCTTTATATATATTATAGATAATGACATTCATATTGTACATTTTTCTTATTCTATATATTTTAATATTATAATTCTCTATTATAATTATTTTATTAAATTCCAATTTTGGAAAATTCTTTCTTAAAGTATTTGTCTAAGTGATGCAATTATATTTAATACTTTTTTAATATATTAATTCTAAAATATCATTCTTTTTAAAAACTTTGATAGATATATGGGATTTTCATTCTTCATTTAGGTAGATGTGATTAAACTTAAGTTCAGATAAATTTAAATAAAATTTACACATAATTTACATAGAGTGAAAATTAAACTTGATTACTTAAAATTGCAAATCCCCAAACTTATCAATACAAATAAAACTTCATTGACTTCGTTTATCAAATCCTACATATGACTTTCTTTCCCAAAAAATAAATCCTTTTCTTCCCTTTAAATTCTCATTTTCCATCTTTTCCTCTACTTTTGTAGCTTGGATTTTTCTGCAGCCAAGATAATTCCCTATTAATCAAGAGTTCCCTCCTTCCTCTTTCCCTTTTTCTATTTCCTTAATTTTTCAGCTTAAGCCATCAATTTTTTGATGATGGGGGCAAGCTGTTTTCTTCATAGTTAACAGTCTAATAGGACGTGTATTACACGCTCTGAAATGTTGATTATATGACAAATAATCAAAATAGTAAAAATAAAAATAAATCTAAAAATTATATATGAATTTAATTTAATGTGTAATTTGATAATCAATTTTATTTTGGTAGAGGCTATAGCATCATTCTTCATCTTCCCCTAGAAATATCATAAGAGAAGAAAGTAAAAAAGAAGTATAATACGCCTGGTTCACGAGGTTCTACCACTTTCGTTATAGGCCCAATCATAGTCAAAAGAAGAGTTTGATTCTATATAAAATAAAAAACCGCAGTAACAGCTTAATCAGCAACTTTGGTACCGACATCCACTTTTTTTTGTTCTATACTCTCCACTTGATGTGGAAGCTGTACAATCATACACAAAACTTTGATTATGAAACTTTGACCGTGGTTCAAATGTATATATGTAAATTTAATTTGATTCAATTATACATATTTATATAAATAAATTATTCAATTTATTGTGTCTTTAATATAATTATTTCTATATGCAATATATAAATATAAAACTATGTTATATCAATAATTGTGTTAATAATTTATGAGAACTGAATCAAATCAAATTTTCATATATAAAATTGTACAAAATCAAAATGTATGTATACTGTAATCGGCCAAAATTGTTCGGCCCAAGACCCATAAACAATAAACAAAAAAGAGACCAAAACAGTCCAATTTTTAAGCCGAAAATACAAAAAAATAGAAACCTAAACCACTACCCAAACCCTAAACCCATCAGACCTAAACCCAAAACAAACCCCAACCTCAACCCTTTCTTGCGTCGTTCTAGCAGGCCACACGCCTCCCTCGCGCGCCGCAACGTGCGCCACTCCACTACACCACGTCGGAGTCGTGCTCGATCACGCACCTGTAAACAAGCAAGAAACAGTCGTAAAAAAAGGCTATAAAAGCTTTCGAAAACATTTGTAAAAAGGGATCAATTTTTTTCAAAAAATATACAAGAGAAATAGAATACGAAATATAATATAAGATACACATGAAAATCAGTAGAAAAGCGACCAAGAATATTTCTAAGGTGATTATTTACTACAATTTTGTTCTATTTTTCCTTTTTCTTTTCTCCATTTAGATCCACAGCACATACGAAGAATCGGAGAGAGGAGAAGAGGCTTACCGTGCGTTGTGCTTGCACCGTTGGAGGACCTTGCTTCGCCGGTTACAAGGGGGGTTGAAGGCCTGAACACTAGCCTTTCGGCTGGGAAACAATGAGAGTGAGGGAATGGAGAAAATAATAAGAAACTTTTAGGGTTTTCTAAAAGCTTCTTAAATGTTTTAAAAAAATATATATAAAATAAATGTTTTTTTTTAATTTTGAAATAGCAATATTTGGGGTGGGGGGAGAAAGAAGCCCGCGTAGTGACCCGATTAATAGGCTGGGTCCGCGCATTTTTACCTTGAATGGGTAATTTCCGCTCCCAGTCCTTCCCATTTGTACTACTTTTTAATTTGGCCCTATTTGAATCCTATTTGTTTTTAAATTGCCCGTGGATGTTGCGCATAAACTCATTTTAATCCACGCCTGAACGCTGCATTTTGTGGGCTTGGAATTTTTTTCCTATCGGTCCTTCCCCTTTGCACGTGCGCCTACTTTGGTCCCAATTCATGATTTGGTATTTCTTGGTATTTTACGACTTGCACCCCATGTTTCATTTTGATTATGATTAAATCCCAAACCTTTTATAACTCCAATTATTTTCATTTTTTGTTGTGCTTATTAAATATTTTATTACTTATCGCATTACTTCCATTATTATTATTTTGTTTTTGTTTACTATTTCGTTTTTACATGCTTTTCAACATTGGATTGCTAATATATTATTATTATTAAGATTATTCTTGCTATCATATATTATTGCTATTATCGAAACTATCAGATATTATTATTATCATTACTATTTTCGTTATTATTCTTATTACTATTTACATTATTATTATTACTATTTCTGTTATTATCACTTTTACTAATTTTTTCCTATTATTATTTTACTATCATTTTTTTAATACTAAAGTGTTTCTTTAATATTATTATATTTTTCGTTATTCTTATTGTTTTAAAAAAATCTATCATATGATATGTTCTTAAAATTATGTATGATATTTAATTAGGTCACCTTTATGTATTATTACATACACAAAATTTATATTAGCTTATCTACATACATTATAAATCTCATGTTGTTTCATATTTGTATTTTCTTAAGAATTTACTTATATACCATCTGTTTCTTTTAAAAACCCTATTTTTTCAGATTTTTACGCACTCTCATCAATTAGTATTTTCTATATTTTATTTTTATTCATTTTATAATCGCTCGTGTTTTAAAAAAAAAACCCTCTCAACATAAGGAAATATTTCGTGTTTGGAAGTTGAGAGATCGGGCCCAATCGTACTGGGTTTCGATTTTTTTTCATTCAATTGAAATATGGAATACCCTTGTGAAATTTCGCCTACGTTTTCTTAAATTAAAACGAGGTAATATTTTGTGTTTGGGAGTTTGAAAGATCGTGCCCAATCATGCTGGGTTTCAATTTTTCATTCGACAAAAGTACAGAATATCCATTTGAAATTTCATCTATGTTTTTTAAATTAAAATGAGGCAATATTCCGTATTTAGAAAATTGATAAATCGTGCCCAATCGTGCTGAGTTTCGAAGTATCGTTTGGCCAAATAGCTAAATATCCTTTTTAAATTTCAAATACATGAGTTTCGGAAATTATGAGGTGATCTTGTATTGAGGGTTTGAAATGTTGTATCCAATCGTGCTAGATGTGATATTTTATTCCTTCTGAACGAGAGGATCTCGACTTTCAAGCTAAACGTTTTTAAAGGAATCACATTTTAAATTTTTTTTCAAGTTTTCAACATTAGGAAGTTAATTGATCAGTACGGTATGAACTTTGGGCGTTGCAAGGGTGCTGATCTTTCCTCGAGCGTAACCGACTCCCGAATCCATTTTCTAGTTTTTCACAGACTAAAAAACGTTGTTTTAATAAACCAAAATGCTTTATTAAAATGATCGATCACAGGGTGACCCGATCACACCTGAACAAAAAGGATTGGTGGCGACTCCATACCTCGTTTTAAAGTCGATCCCCATTTTTCAAAATAAAAATGGTTTCGACATATACAATTGCACATTAAATCGAAGTTTATACATAGATTTGAGATTTATCCAAAGAGAGAGAGAGAGAGAGAGAGAGAGAGAGAGAGAGAGAGAGAGAGAGAGAGAGAGAGAGAGAGAGAGAAGAGATTAAAAAAAGGCTTATAATTCACACATTGGTACCTAAACTATACCCTTTTCACCATCTTGGTACCTAAACTTTTTTTTATCACAATTTGTACCTAAACTACTTTTTTCCCAAGTTGATACCTCCGTTAGTTAACTCATTAAATCTATTATAAAAAAGGCTTAACTCGCATACCTAAACTATTCCCTTTTGTCTAAGTTGCTATCTAAACTTTTTTTTTGGTCACAAGTGGTATTTAAACTATTCTTTTGTTACCCATTTTATGCTAAAATATTATATTCATTATAAAAAAATGTCAATAATAAACTGCTATATCATATAAACTTAAAAATAAAAATTATATTTTTTACAATTCTTTTTTTTATTTTACATTATTTCTCTCTCTCTTTTTTCTTTTTTCCTTTTTTTTCCTTCTTCCTTTATAATGTTTGACAATAATTGCTTAAAAGCTACCCTTCCAAGATCTAGATGTTGGTGATTAATTTTGATTTTGGACTTCACAACTTACATGCTCTACTTGACGAGATCAAAAAAGTTATTTTATCGATCAAAATTATATTTTTAGAACCGGTCGAGATATTGGTCCAGGGACAAGGATAGGGGTTGAATCAATTAACTAACAAACCAATACAATTGATTGAACCAAGCTAAAAAAAACCAGTGGAACCATTTTCTCTGTTTTTAAATATTTTTTATTTTATGTATTTCTAATAATTTATTTGATTGAACCATACGAGTTGGTCAAACGGAGAATGGGTAGCCTGACAGGCTCAACCATCGATATAGTTCTAAAGAAAAAAAAGAAAAAGAAAATATATATATATACAAAAGAAGAAAATAATAAAATCTTTTTGAAAAAAAAGTATAATTTAAGCATGAATTTTCAAGTTAAGCCAAAAAAAAATCTGAATGCAAGAAATAAATAAATAAATAAAAAGAATTGGGAAAATAATACTATAAAAAAAATTCAAATGGTAGAATTAAAAGTTTTGAGGTTGAAAGAAGATGTGTGGTGGGCACTTGGTACAATCAAACAATGTGTAGGGTGGGAATCAACTTAAATTTCTGTGCCCAAAAAGCTGACTTTTGGGGATCCTAATATCCCTACCCACGAACCCACAACTCGATCCAAAGGGTATATATCCTTGCCTTCTGCTACTCATTTTTCTATTTCACTATGCTTATCTTGTCCTTCCTTTTTCACTTTGATCAAATCAATTTTTATATTTCTTTTTATAATTTTATTTCGAAATGGTTTTATCTTGAACACGAGAGTCTTAAATTTAATTCAGTAAATTAATTTAATGTAATTTTGACTTAATGGTAAGTTTAAAGTTTTGAGAATTTTTAATTCTAAATTTTTATTTTATATAAATTATGTGTAAATTTTAATTTTAATTTTAATTTATTTTAAATCTTACATGTATGAATTATATTTAAATTTATTCTAATTTAATTATTAATCTTATCGAATTTTACAATTTTAAATATGTATTATTTATATCTACAATTGTAATTATACTTGTATAAATAACTTTAAAAAAACCTCAATAAATGAAAATTACACACATGATTTTGGGTTTAATTTAAAAGATTTGTGAAAATTACTTTTAAGAAATTATATTATTAAAATTCTTCTATTTCTCCTATGCACAAAAATGCATAAATGTGTCGTTCAAACATTTGCTTTTATATATACTCACTTATTAATTTAAACTGTACTTTGCACTAAATAAAATAAAATTTGTATCATTGATATTTGATAATCTATTACTTACCATAGAAGCTCATCGTAGGTGAAGCTTCTCCAGATCGGCAAACTTCTATCCAATGTTTCTGTTATGAGTAAATAAGGTCCAATGTTTTATTTAGATATATTCAAGTTTTTATACAATATTTATTTTTATTTATAATTCTTTTGAATTCTTAAATTAGAAAAAATTACACGCTTAAATACATTTAGATCCATATCTTCATTGTTATTATAATAACAACGGTATTAATCGAGCTAAGGTTGAATTAACTAATATATCCAACTTAGTTTCTTGTGCCCACTTAATTAATTCTAGCCCAAAGAGAATTTAACATTAATGGCAAAGACTAACATCTTAGGTCTTTTAGTACCCAGGTTTGAATTCTACTCTATGTAACTCTCACGTGTGGTTCTCAAATCTCACCATACACAGTTACAATATGAAGATTGTATTCGATTCATCGTCCTTCTATATTTATATTAGTTTAATTCTACTTTTTAATTACTCTAATACATTTATAATGGTTGTATTCATTTATACTTGTAAGAAAAATCTAGACAGCTGTTAATTAAATTCTTTTGTAAACATTGTTGTTTCAACCACCCTTCCAAACCTTTGATATATAAAAAAAGAAATTCAAAAATTTGAGATGTTTTTTTGTGCCACATTCAATTGTCAATGGGAATAAATTCGTGGGAAAACAAAGTTACAAGCATATGAATTATGAAATAAGATATTGAAGGTTTTGTTAAGATATCGTTATTTCAAGCATTGAAAATTCAGGCTAGGGGTACAAAAAGAACACTTTGGTTTGCCTTGTTTTCTTGTGTTAGTTAGAGCTTTTACATTTTCCACAATTTCAATCCTTACATACAGTGGGTTTCCATTCTCTTCTGTCTTTTGTGCTCCAAGGGAAGAAGTCTTTTTTGCTTTGCTTTCTAATTATTTTATTTTGGGGGGTGGATTCATCTGGTTTTCACATTCCTAAGTCATGAGCTTCGAAGACTAATTTACCAAGGGAACGTATCAGACAAGAAGGGTTCATTCTGAAATTTCCAAGCAACCTTCAAGTTTGTTGACTTTTACTCTTTACATGGACGAGTACCCTAAATTTGGAGGTGTAAATGTTAACAATGCTCAAGTGCTATTAGCTTAAATGATATATAATTTGTATTTTTTTTCTTTAAATCAATGAAAATACTATAAAATGTAATTGTTAACCGGACTCAATTATTAGTAATGCTGATAACAGTTGAGGCGATTTGTGAGCTTGTTAATTAAAATAACATTGGTTGGTCAAACCTCAAGTAGCAAACAATAATTTAGCTAGAGAAAGACATTAAAAAACTCACTCTCAATGGATCAAAACAAAAAAGAAAATGTGTGATAGAATCTAAAATATAAAATAAGGTTAGGATTATTGTGATTGATTTGTCGTAAAGGAGGTGCTAGAGGGCGTAAATAAATGGATTCCCCCACCTGCTGTATCATCAAGAAAAGCATAAAAATATGGTATCAAGAAAAAGAGGATATTCGTATATATGAAAGGGAAACCACTTTAAAACCTTTTCAATCCATAGAAATACAAAAGCAAGCGGGGAATGGAGTCATTGATTCCTTGCCCTCCACCCACTCTTAAGCCTGGGATGGCTGAAGAGAGATGTGGGTGTATATTCTATAGTGGGTGGCCGTGGCTTGGCTGGATATACATATGGAACCTCCAAAAAGAGGGTAGGGCCCCGCTGGTTGGCTGGCTGGCTGGCCGGGAATCCCATGGATACGTGTTACTTGGACTTCCTCCTCTTCTTCTTTTTTAACCAATATATGATATGGAAATTAAATTAAATTTTTAGTTAATAACTAATATTCTCAATAATATCATTTAAAAAATACATAAAATTTTCATTAAAAATACAATACGCATCTAATACTTGGTTAAACTCATCCATCTTTTTTTAATCCAATCTTAATATTTTATAATAGACCTAACTGGTTAATCTTTTCATTCGATCCACCTTTACCATTTTTATTATTTTAAAACGATAAGGGTAAGCTTCCCCTTCTTGACTTCATTATTCATTTCAAATGGTTGTTAATATATCAAGATATATTAAATGGAGAAAAACTAAGGGATTTTCATTTTTATAAATATCTAAATAACATTAATTACTTCAGAGAAAAATATCTCTTTACAAAATAAAATTTTAACTATCTTTTTAAAAAATATATTTTTAGCATGTTGAGATTTAAGATTCACATATTGTAATTGTGAATGGTAAAACACGAATATAGATATTTAAAAACCTAAGACCTCTGCTTTTTATTTTGTCCAAATCAAAATGTCCACTGTCAATAGCAATAACTAATCTTCTCAATATGAATATTCTTCAAAAAGATAAACAACTGATCATGTCGATTGCTTTAATCAACAATACCAATGCTTTCATATGAAATTTATTTTTTTACCCACATAAGTGTCTCGTAACCTGACATTAATAATGTTTTTGACAAAATTTGATTTCATTAATTTAGTGAAAACTATTAAAAAGAATCAAATAATATATTTTTAAAATATTATACTAGTAATTTAATTATTATTTTTAAAAAGCTGTATGTTTAGTTTTCATTTTAATTTTTTCAATTATCCTACTTTTTCTTTTTTTTTTCATTATTACTGACTTGTTAATTTCATGCACGTACTAAGTATTAAAAATAATATATTTTAAAGTTTTATATTTAATATATTAATGGTGTATAATTTTATGTACGCCATCACTAAAAATATTTTAAAACTAGCTTTAATTAACATTATTCTTATAATATGATATATATAATTTGATTCATTAATATTACATAAAATTATATCGCATTAATGAATCAAATGATAAGGTTTTAACCATTTTAATTTTTTTTATTCTTTTTTCATTTAATTTTTTATTTTTCATTAATGAAAACAAAAAAATATTGACAAAATTTTGTTGTAACATGCATGACAATCCAGCAAAAGAAAATCAAAGAAGGATAAAATAAAGGGTGGAGACCAATCATTTGAGTATTTTCTTTTTCCATGTCTTTGAAAAAGTTATAACTATTAATTAGATTACGACATATTTAGGATATAATATAAAAATAATTGAGGTTTTAATTAAATGATAAAAGTGAAAAAGTGAAAATTATTAAATCTTGAGATTATATTTTTTTAGATTTTACATAAAAAATAAAATTACCCATCCCTAATAAATAATGTTTATTATTTTATAAAATAACTGATTTTTTTATAATTTTATACATGAATTGATAAATAAATATTAATCCAACACTTAAAAACTAATATATAAATGCATCGAGATGAATTCATAATATCTATACTATAAATGATTTATTTTTTTCCACCATGCAATAATAATAATAAACTCTCATTTTATATTATGTAGATGGTACCCTATATGTAATTATATATATCAACACAGGCAACATCTGTATCTCATTACACAAACCAAAGCAGAGAGGTCCCTCACTCTGTTTCAACCCCCCGCCCCCCCCCCCCCCTCCCTCCTTAATTTTCACTCACACTTTCTATCTACCATGTCGGCAAAGGAATGCGGCCACCATGGCAAAGGCCGCAATAAATTCCGCCGAAGACTCCTCTTCGGCATTCTGTTCTTCATCCTAATTGTTCTGATCACAATCCTTCTCATTTGGGCAATCCTTCGTCCCAGCAAGCCCAGATTCATTCTCCAGGACACCACCGTCTACGGTTTCAACGCCTCCGTCCCCAATTTCCTTACTTCCAGTTTCCAAGTCACCGTATCGTCTCGAAACCCCAATGACAGAATAGGAATATACTACGACAGGCTCGACCTCTACGCCACCTACAGGAACCAACAGATCACACCCCGGACTTCACTCCCTCCCACTTACCAGGGTCACAAGGATGTCAACGTTTGGTCGCCTTTCATAAACGGGAACATGATACCTATCTCCCCGGACTTTTCCACGTCTTTAAGTTCGGAACAGGCTTCCGGGTCGGTTTTTCTTACCATTAAGATTGATGGGCGGGTGAGATGGAAAGTTGGAGCTTTCGTGTCCGGGAGATACCATCTTTACGTTCGATGTCCGGCAATAATTACTTTTGGAAGCAAATTTAACGGTGTTATTGTCGCACAAAACGCTGTTAAGTTTCAGTTTGTGACTAGATGCAGCGTCAGTGTCTGAAGTTTGAACAGACTGAGGATTGAGGAAGAAGAAAGAACTAAGGACGTCAAGTACTATTTGTTTTTTTTTTCAATCTTAATATCTCGTCTATCCCTTCGTTTTTAGTTTTTTTTTTTTTTGTAAGGGAATTGTACACTTTGCTATACAATAAATGGAGAAAAAAATTGAAAGCAGAAATTGACAGTAAAAAAGTAGTAGAAATTTTTATTTTCTAAAACCAAAAGAAAAAACCCAAATGTGATTAATAAGAATCAAGCAGTTTGTGGAGGTTGTGCAGTCTTTTTCATTTAGAAGTGAATTGTTTTTCTTCTTTTCTAGTCGTGGATCTTCAAAGTTTTTTTTAAAAAAAAAAAAGAATAATTTCAACCTTAATTAGGGTGTCGTTTCTATTCATAAATCCATAATTTTAATTTGATATGATTGGATCCATGCACATGATTATACACCGGATGTATTTTTTACAAAAATTATTTTAAAATTTGGTTCGCTGTTTGAAAATAATTTCATTCAACAAAATGTTGAAAAGTAGTGATGAGTTTAGATGAGAAATAGGAAAAGGACATATAGAGGGCGGTGTTTAATTTCTTTTTAATTTTTAAATAAAATAATAAATATATTTTAACATATTTAAATTCACAAATAATAATAATAATAATAATATCAACATGAACCCTGATTTGTTGAATGTGTGAATCCAACGCATTTCCCTTTATACATTAACCCGAGTTGTTGGTAAATTTGGTGAGCTCCATTATTCACAAAAACTAATCAAAGCTTACCATATCCGTTTTCCATTAAGTATTTGGAAATTGTTTGAAATATTTACAAAGAACCAATATCGTAGGGTCCTAATCTCAAATGCAATTCAATCTTTTCTACTACCAAACCAAAAGTTCACTGGAAATTTGCTAAACATTACAAAAATAAACAAAAAGGCAAGAAAATAGTGATTGAATGTGGAGGTCAACATCAAACGGTTGTGCTGTCTGGCCTTAGAATTCACAAAGGTTGAATATTCTTCACTTGAATCGGGGTTACTACAAATTTAGCATTCATCCAAGAAAATAAAATAGTGCCTGCTTAGTTTTCGTAATATATCTCAATTTTTAACTGAATTTCCCCCCCCCCTTATTATTATTATTATTTCAAGTACTAATAATTACGTGTTTGGGAAATGGGTCTTTCCCCCATGTTACTGTAGTGGCGTCGCTTTCTATGGATGAAAAAATTATATAAAATAATATTTATAAAATTTTTATATAAAAATAAAAAAATTAAAACTGATGTTTTATAAAAAAAGATAAAACCACGTAGGATTATTTATACAACTCTACTCCGATGAAATCATATTTTCATTTAAGGATAAGAGTAGAATGAGAAAACGAAAGGGGTAAGCAAGCAGAGCATATGGAGGGGTTTGAATTGTTTAATGTGCCCAATATTTTTATGCAAGGAGAGGATAGTTTATTAAGGAATTTTAAGGTGAATAACATGCAGTTCATGCACCGCCATCTTTGCAGAGCTGGAACAACACTTGCTTTCACCAACACCTAACTACCGAATATTAGGATTATAAGTGTTTTTGTGTTCTGAGTTAGGTGAAGTTTGAATTTAAATAATTTATTTTTGGGTTTAATTTTGACGGGCTAAAATTGAATATGTTTTTAAATGGGTAATGTGTTTTCTTTTATAAAGTTAAAAACAATAGTGACAGTGAAATTAATTACTATAATTGTCAAATAAAAAATTTCACTTGTTTTTAACTGATTTTGGAGCTTAGGCGTGTTTTTGTATTATAACAAGTATGATTCTTCCGCTTTCGCTTGGAATTTTTTCATTAGAAATTATATATTAAATAATATTATAAACCATAATAATACAAATAAAAATATGAGTTAGTATCTAATATATTTGCAATGTTTTTTTTTATTATTTCGCAACTATCTTTAAAAAATTGCCATGCCTCTTTTTTTTTTAAGTACTTATTTTTTTTCTAATATTTTACTATACTCTTATACAATAATTGTCAACCCTTAACTCTTTATGGAGTCTAAAAACTTCACTAATAGTGTACTAAATATTTTCTCTAAAAATATTAATTAATGACTAAATCAATATATTTTTATTTTAAAAATTATAATTTTACTTTTATTAAACGAAATTTTACATCATTATAGTTTTCAAATGATTTAATAAATTTCATTCATTTTTTTATTACTGCTATTCAATATATATGTAGCGACGTAAAAAAAATTTAGTTTCGCTTGGTCGCTAATTGTGACGATTTATTAAACATTTGAAAACCAACTTTCGATTTTATTAACAAAGGGAGTCGCCACCGATCCTTTTTTATAGGTGTGATCGGATACCTAATAAATTTATTTTAAAACAAAAATAAGGCCGAATTTAGGTCTACGTGAAAGTCTAGAGAAAATTTGGGGTTCGGGAGTCAGTTACGCGCGAGGAAGGTATTAGCACCCTCGCGACGCCCAAAATTGGTATCTCATAAACATGTGTTGACTTGATTTTCAAAAATACGAGTTCAATATAATATTTATTCGTGATCCGACTGAAAAATGAGAATTTTTAGTTTTCGTTTTTTTAGAAAGGGTGTCCCGTTTTTTAACACAAGCCGACGAATTTCACCCAACATAGCGATGAAATCGATGACTTAATGTTAAAATCGGTACATTGCCTTATTCTTAAAATTAAAATGTGAAAAGTTTCTAAAATGATAGTAAAAAATGTAAGAATATTATTGTAAAAAATGCGAATAGTGATGTGAATAATATAAAATATTAAAATATCAAAATATTAGAATAATAATAATTAATATTGACAAATAAAAAAACAAAATAGAAATAAAAAGTGTACATAATATAAATATTAGAAATAACAATGATGTTTAAAAATAATACTATTAGTAATACTTCATAAATATGTACATATTATAACCCTTTTTAGAATAATAATTAAATATACGAAAATAATATTATATACACAAAAAGGTATATATACACTTATGGTGAAATATATGTACTAACATTAATAATAAGTATAATCGGAATAAAAATAAATACAATAATATATATTCAATATGGTATTAAAAATACGTATATGTATAATAGTATTTCGGAGTATGTACATGAGACAATATAAAGTATATACATGGAAATATACAAGAAGTATACAACTAATAACATTAAGAATATATATATAATATAAATATAATATATACAATATATACATATGATAAAAAACTCTTAATATGTACATGTATATCTACATACACATTAAGTAAAAGTACTAATGCTAACAATATTAATAATAAATATAATAATAGATATATATGCATATAATAGTAAGAAACGGAACATAAAGAAAATATATATATATAGCTAAATATAATATAATAATAACAATATATAAAAATAATAGTGATAACAATATTACATATATAACATGATTAATATTTAAAGCTAAATTAAATAACAAAATAATATGAAATCCAAGGTAAATACGAAAAATAAATGAAAAAGAAGAGAGAGGGAAGAGAGAAGGGAGGGGGGAAGGTAAATCCAGCCAGGGGCCGGTCACCGGCGCCGGTCACCGCACGTGGTGGCCGGAAAAGGTAATTTTTTTTATATTTGTTTTGTATATATATTTTTATTATATTTTTTATTATGATGTATATATATAGATTAATAGATTCGAAAAAAGGAAAAAATAAAAAATAAAAATAAAAAAAAGAGTAAAAAAAAGAAGATAAAGTCACCTTTAGGTATTTTTTGAAGATAAATTCTTTGTATTGATCAAAATTCCCTCTTCCCTTACATGATTTTTGAATGGCTTTTTATAGCCATCTTTTACATGATTTTCTATTATTTCTTTTTCTATTTTGTAGGTGGTGGTGGTAGACAATGGATATCAAAAATGGGAAGAAAAATGGGGCAAGTGGGAAAGTGGCTAGGTGGCTAAAGTTTCTTGGTTTTTTTTGGGGGGGTTAAGTTTTTCTTTTTTTTGGGGGGTTAGGTTTTTCTTTTTTTGGGGGGTTAGATTTTTTTTTGGGAGGCTTAATGGGCTTTTGAATTGGGTTTAATATTTGGGTTTTGTAATGGGTTTGGATAGATGTAAATGGGTCATGGGTTAAGGGTTTTAGTGAGTTTAGAGGTTTGGTTGGGTTTTGATATAATCGGGCCCGGGCAATTTGGGCTTCTACAGCTGCCCCTCTTTGCTCATTGTCGTGCAACGATAATAGAGCAAAGACTTTCAAGGAAGACCAAACTTGCCCGGTCTTGCTAGGTCTTGACTTGCTTTGGAACTCTTCTTGTTTAGTTAGTCCCTTTTCAGTCCACCGCATCTTGTAGCTTTGGTTCAATCCACTGCAAATTCGGAGATATGCCTTGTAGCTTCAATCTGTTCCAATGTAACTTCAAGGATATGAGATTTGTGGCTTCGATCCGCTTCACTGTAACTTCAAAAAGATAAGATCTACAACTTCAATAAGCTCTTCTATCGCTTCAATGAGATAAGGTTTTGGTCTTCTCTTCTGCCACTTTAGAAAGGCAAGATCTGATATCCTCGATCAGCTCCACTGTAACTTCAATTAGCTTCACTGTAACTTCAGGGATATAAAATCTGTGTCTTCGATTAATTCCAGTCTTTATTCTTTACTCGGCATGTGATCCTGAGCTCAACTCATTTTTCGCAATATGAATTGACTCTCTAAAAACAGACATTAAAAACAGAAATTGAAAATAGCTCAGCGTGTGAGCCAAGGCTCAACTCACCTCTCGCAATATGAGTTGATTTTTGAAACTTATCTTGAAAAGCAGATTTTGAAAATACCTCGACATGTGACTCGAGGCTTAACTCACCTTTCGCAATATAAATTGAAAAAATACCACATGTGTGATTTGAAGCTCAACTCACCTCTCGCAATATGAGTTGATTTTTGAAAACAGAAATTGAAATTACCTCAGCGTGTCCCGAGGCTCAACTCACCTCTCGCAATATGAGTTGATTTTTTTGAAAAACAAAAAATTGAAAATACCTCAGCATGTCTTGAGGCTCAACTCATTTCTCGCAATATGAGTTGAATTTTGAAAACAGAAATTGAAATTACCTCAGCGTGTCCTGAGGCTCAACTCATTTCTTGCAATATGAGTTGATTTTTTTAACAACAGAAATTGAAATTACCTCAGCGTGTCCTGAGGCTCAACTCACCTCTCGCAGTATGAGTTGATTTTTTTGAAAGACAAAAATTAAAAATACCTCAACGTGTCTTGAGGCTCAACTCATTTCTCGCAATATGAGTTGAATTTTAAAAACAGAAATTGAAATTACCTCAGCGTGTCTCGCAATATGAGTTGATTTTTGAAAACAGAAATTGAAATTACCTCAGCGTCTCCCGAGGCTTAACTCACCTCTCGCAATATGAGTTGATTTTTGAAAACAGAAATTGAAATTACCTCAGCGTCTCCCGAGGCTCAATCACCTCTCGCAATATGAGTTGATTTTTTTGACAACAAAAATTGAAATTACCTCAGCGTGTCCTGAGGCTCAACTCACCTCTCGCAGTATGAGTTGATTTTTTTTGAAACAGAAATAAAAACATCAAAATACCAAAAGATGTCAACTGGTGGAACTCAGATGTCTTTTCCTTTGATTCAGTGCGACTCTTATTCAAGATTTCTTGCTCTGCTGGAGTACCTGTATATGCCATGTATGATGTTATCATGATATGCACATGTTTGTCTTAAATGCTTTTATGCCTACACGATTATGCAGTGCTCCTTAAGCATGTTTGTCGTATGTCTATTTAGCCACGATTGTTGAGGATCTGTGTTCATTGCTTTGATTCTCGACTTTCTCTTCAGTCCTTATACCTGTCTTCAAGCTTCACGAGTAATCGACGTTTCTCAGATATCACTCTTCTGCCCCCGATTGAACTTTGTTCTTACTTTGAGACTCTTGTGCTTATCAAATTTTCATCCAGGTAATGCTTAACATTTCTTTTGTTTAGAGTATGTCATTTCACCATTTATCATGTAAATAAACACATAATGAGATGCATGAAAAAGGTCAGATAGGGACAAAAATGATATTTCATATTCATCTATTTCAAATGTGGCAAACAAAGCAAGTTAAACAATGAGAGTAAAAAATGTCAAAAAGAAAGAAAGGGTCGTATTCAACGGATACAAATGCTCTAGATATTCAACACATGAACTCTTCCTCGTTCCTCAATCAAAAGTCTTTTTGAGCGCGGCTTCTTGCGTAGAAGATTTCGAGCTTTCAGAAATGCTTCAAATACTGTAGCCTCACTGCTTGACCTATCGTTCGACCGCCAGGTTTGTTTCATTAGGACGCCCTCTCGGGTTTTCATCCTAATCTTTTTATACTAATCAAGACGCCCTTTTCGGGTTTTCGCCTTGATCCCCTTTTTTTTTAAGATCCCTTTTCGGGTTTTCATCTTAAGCATAATATTTCTTCACAGCATCTGAGTTCACTGGATTCGACAACTCTTTCCCATCCATCTCGGTAAGGATCAAAGCTCCTCCTGAGAATGCCTTCTTTACGACGTATGGTCCTTCCCAGTTTGGTGCCCATTTCCCTCGCAGATCTTTTTGTATTGGGAGAATTTTTCTCAGTACGAGTTCTCCTTCATGGAATTCTCTTGGTCGTACCTTCTTGTCATGGGCTGCGATCATTCTTTTTTGGTACATCTGCCCGTGACAAATTGCCCTGAGACGCTTTTCTTCAATGAGGTTCAGCTGATCATATCGAGCTTCTACCCATTCTGCTTCTTCTAACTTTGATTCTATTAAGACTCGTAGAGAAGGGATCTCAACTTCGATAGGTAGCACAGCTTCCATTCCATAAACCAGAGAGAAAGAAGTTGCTCCCGTAGATGTTCGTACAGATGTGCGATATGCAAACAAAGCAAATGGAAGCTTCTCGTGCCAATCTTTAAACGTCTCAGTCATTTTCCCAATGATCTTCTTAATATTTTTATTGGCTGCTTCAACAGTCCCGTTCATCTTTGGGCGATAAAGCGAGGAGTTATGATGCTTTATTTGGAATTGCTCGCATACTTCCTTCATCATCTTGTTATTCAGATTCATGGCGTTATCTGAAATGATTCTTTCAGGCAAACCATATCGACAAATGATTTCCTTCTTCAAAAACCTGCAAACTGTAGTCTTGGTCACATTGGCAAACGAAGTGGCTTCTATCCATTTTGTGAAGTAATCAATGACCACAAAAATGAATCGATGTCCATTAGAAGCTTTCGGGAAAATAGGCCCTATGACATCCATGCCCCACATTGAAAAAGGCCACGGAAAAGTCATGATGTGAAGGGGCGAAGGGGCTACATGAATTTTATCGTCGTAGATTTGACATTTGTGGCATTTTCTGGAAAAACTAATGCA
Organism: Gossypium hirsutum; assembly: GCF_007990345.1. Classification (NCBI taxonomy): domain Eukaryota; kingdom Viridiplantae; phylum Streptophyta; class Magnoliopsida; order Malvales; family Malvaceae; genus Gossypium; species Gossypium hirsutum. Next base: position 72,648,294 of record NC_053432.1, read on the forward strand.
GTCGCTTTCCATCGTCAACCAGTAGTAACCGAGTCTCATAGTCTTTCTGGCCATAGTGAAACCATTGGCATGCGTCCCGCAAATTCCCTCATAGACATCTTTAAGTATTTTTCTAGCCTCAACAGCAATTACGCATCTCAAGAGTACCTGATCTTTTCCTCTTTTGTACAGGATGTCCCCATCAAGAACAAATCCCGCTGCCGTTCTTCTAATTGTTCTTTTGTCGTTCTCGTTTCCTTGTTCAGGATACTTTTGATTCTTGATATATTCTAAGATATCATGGAACCATGGTCGTCCGTCTGGCTCCTTTTCAATGCTGAAACAATGGGCAGGGACTTCGTATATGCTCATTTGAAGAGGCATTATTTCAGTTTCTCTGCTCGCTTTGAACATTGAAGCCAACGTGGCCAGGGCATCAGCTAACTGGTTTTCTTCTTGTGGGAAGTAATTAAAAGTTATTTCTTCGAATTCTTTAATCAATTCTGCCACTAGGTCACTGTATTTAACCAGTTTCGAGTCTCTCACTTCCCAATCTCCACGGATTTGGTAAATCACCAAGGCTAAGTCTCCGTATACCTCTAAAGTTTTGACGTTTTGTTCAATACCTGCACAAAGTCCCATGATACATGCCTCATATTCCGCTATGTTATTAGTACAGAAGAAGTTCAACCTGGCAGTGAGTGGGTAATAGTTCCCTTCTGGTGATACTAAAACTACTCCAACCCCGTGCCCCAATGCGTTTGATGCACCATCAAAGCTCATCTTCCATGACTTCTCTTTTGGTAACTCGCATTCTTTTTCTATAATGCACATCAAATCTTCGTCCGGGAATTTAAATCTCAATGGCTCATATTCATCCATTGTTCGGGTCGCTAAAAAGTCAACTATTGCGTTTCCTTTTATTAACTTTTGACTCACATAGACGATGTCGTACTCTGATAGTAAGATCTGCCACCGTGCCATTCTTTCTGAGAGTGCAGGTGATTCCATCATGTACTTTATTGGATCTAGCTTTGAAATTAACCATGTCGTATGATACAACATGTATTGCCTGAGCCTCCGAGCTACCCAAACCAGAGCGCAACAATATTTTTCAATGGATGAATACTTTGCCTCATATTCAGTGAACTTTTTACTGAGGTAGTAGATCGCCTTTTCTTTCTTTCCTGACTCGTCATGTTGCCCAGTACGCAACCCATTGAATTTTCGAACATTGTCAGATACAAAATTAATGGTCTTCCCGGAGTTGGCGATACTAATACTGGAGGACTAGACAAATACTGTTTTATCTTGTTAAAAGCCACTTGGCACTCCTCGTTCCATTCTCCAGGATTATGTTTTCGAAGGAGTCGAAAGATTGGGTCGCATTGGTCCGTAAGTTGAGCGATAAATCGGGCGATGTAGTTTAATCTCCCTAAAAATCCTCTGACTTCCTTTTGCGTGCGCGGAGGTGGTAACTCTTGAATGGCTTTTATTTTACCTGGATCAACTTCAATACCTCTCTCGCTGACAATGAAACCAAGCAATTTTCCTGAGGTAGCTCCAAACGTACATTTGGTCGAATTGAGCTTTAGCTGGAACTTTCTCAATCTGTCGAACAACTTCTTCAGGTTCACTACATGCTCTTCTTCCCCTCGGGATTTAGCAATCATATCGTCGACATAGACCTCTATTTCTTTATGCATCATATCATGAAATAACGTCACCATAGCCCTCTGATATGTTGCCCCTGCATTCTTTAACCCAAAAGGCATCACCTTGTAGCAGAATGTTCCCCACATCGTTATGAAGGTAGTTTTCTCCATATCTTCTGGGGCCATTTTGATCTGATTGTACCCCGAGAATCCATCCATGAAGGAAAACAATGAATGTTTTGCCGTGTTATCCACCAACGTATCAATGTGTGGTAAGGGAAAATTATCTTTAGGACTTGCTCGATTCAGGTCACGATAATCCACGCACATTCATACTTTACCGTCTTTCTTTGGTACCGGGACTATGTTAGCCACCCATTCTGGATATTTGGAGGCTTGTAGGAAGCCAGCATCAAATTGCTTCTTGATTTCTTCTTTTATCTTCAACAACATCTCAGGCCTCATCCGTCTTAGCTTTTGTTGAATAGGCTTGCATTCTGGCTTTAATGGGAGCTTATGGACCGCTACATCTTCATCCAATCCTGGCATGTCCTGATATGACCATGCGAATACATCTTTGTATTCGCAGAGCAAAGCAATCAAATATGCCTGGTGCCCCCTGAAATAGAAGTCCCAATCTTCACTTCTTGCCTCCTTTCTTCAGTTTCCAGATTTATTGTTTCAACATATTCTTGATGAGGCAAAATCTGTTCATCATCTTGTTCCACCATTCTTAGCAAATCAGGAGACGAGACATAGTCTTCAGCGTTTTCCTCGGCTTCAAATTCTCCTAAACAAACAGCCTTCTCAAAATCAATTTCAGGACTCGTAACGGGTTTGTTCATGCTGTTGACATCTGAGCACCTGAAAGTTGAATGGAAAAGGGAACTATAGAGGGGCATCCAAGTATTGAAACCAACAAACGAAATGTTATGGCATTGGATGAGGCAAATGTAATGATTGGCTATGACATGAGAAAATGATTATGAAATTAGTGATAATGTGAAAGATTATGACGAAATGCATCTTCATTGATATTCATTTGAATGATAAAGAGCGAATGCAGGCTCTTACAAAAGAATTCTATTATATCTAGGGACATAACAGAATGTTAATGTTTGAGCATTACTCTGAAGACTTATAAACTACAAGAAGATCATCGGTAGTCCAATTGTTCAACTTGAAACCCAGGGGACAAGGGCGTATCCTTGAGACGTCTTTACTTGCGTTAGCTTCTTTGTCAATGACATTTATACTGACATTCTGAAGACCCCTTTCAATTAATAACAGCGTGCTTTGTATATTATCCTGTCTAAGGTATATCATTCCTGCAGATGTAAATGTTTTTGACAAAGGAGGGTACGTTATGGGCTCCCATTCTGTTTCTCGGCCCAAAGTTCTCGCGATCCTTCTCTCCTGATCCTTCTTCAACTGTTTTCTTCTTTGACGCATGTCCGGCTGGAACCCCAAACCGTATCGGGCCTTATGGTGCACTGGCTTTAGGGCCCTGACTATTCTTTGCAGGTACCTTCCCAAACCTTTCCTTGCTCGGGCTCCCTTTCCTACAGTCAACTTGACACTCATCTTGGTATTTCTTGACAGTTTTGGCTTGGGAATTCTGTTTCCCTCAGCGAAAAATGTGGCATTGACAAATTCAAGAGATCGAAAGGAATATTCCATAGCATCTTTACTCACTTCAATATATGATGCGTCGGTAGAAATAGATGCTACAATGTCTTCTTCTCCCTCGACAGTGACCAAACAGCCATCCATGATGAATTTCACCTTTTGATGAAGGGATGATGGGATTGCTCCAGCAGAATGAATCCAAGGTCTTCCCAAGAGACAATTGTATGATGGTGTAATGTCCATGACTTGAAACTCAACATCGTATATGTAGGGACCCACTTCTAAAGGGATCTCAATTTTTCCCATAACTTCTCGTCTTGTTCCATCGAATGCCCTTACTGTAGAATGGCAAGGCCTTAGATAGGACAAATCCATCGGAATCTTGGAAAGTGTGGTTAAAGGCATGACATTGAGTGCCGATCCATTGTCGATGAGCACATTCGGTATTATATAGCCCTTACAACGGGTTGTGATATGCAATGCTTCCACTGAGCCTCTACCATTGGGTGGTATTTCATCATCATTAAAAGAAATGAAATTATCCGCATTCAAGTTGTTCACCCACCTATCCAGTTTTTCAACGAATACATTGTTTGCCACATAAGCTTGATTTAACACTTTCAATAGAGCGTTCCGGTGTGGTTCTGAATTCAACAGCAAAGATAATACCGAGATTCGCGCTGGCTGTTCACTCAATTGTTCTACCACGTTGTACTCACTGTGCTTGATAAATTTTAAAAATTCCTGTGCTTCTTCCTCGTCCACAAGCTTTTTAGCTTCTTGTTCAGGCACAGTTTCATACTCATCTTCAGTCACATGCATCGGTGCTTTTCCTTTCTGTTTCAAGTCACTGTTCTTTACTGATTCGACCTCTTTTGAATAACATCTTCCACTACGAGTGAAATGACCTACTTCCCCAACGCTTCCAGTCACGGCTTTGGGTTTTTCATCTTCTGGTGTGACGATATTAACGTCATATTTCCATGGTACTGCTTTATTGTCCTTATAGGGGAAAGAAGATGGTACCTCGATTATCACTTTTGGTTTCACTAGTTCCTTCTTCGCGTCATAATAAATTATTAACGGTCGGTTGGCGCTATACGGACAACCTGACGATTGATTTTCGAAGGTACATACTTCTTTCTCATTGGCCTCTTCGCCTTTATAAAAAATCTCAATCTCCTTATTGTCCATCATATTTTGCAGTAATCTCCTAAACTCTTTGCAGGATTGAATATCGTGCCTCTCAATACTATGAAATTCGCAAAAACTTGGATCTTTTGTATTCCTTCCCTCAAATACTCTGTTAAGATGACAAAGCGAACCCTTTTCAACTAGCACCTCCCAGATTTTCTGCAGAGGTGTTCTTATTTCAGAAACCTGTCTTCTACTTTGTCGTTTGTCCTCCTCTCCTACTGCTCTCACATTCCTTTCGGCGTGGTTTGGGAATGAGTTCCCGGATGTACCGCCAGTGCCGTCAAATCGCAGAATACCCGCATCGATAAGTCTTTGAACTCTCCTTTTGAAGGCCAGGCAGTTTTCCGTTGAGTGCCCCTGGTTCCCGGCATGGTATGCACAACTAGCATTTGGATCGTACCATTTCGGGTATGGAGGTTTAAGGGGTGCCATGTAATGGGGAGATATTAATTGCTTCTCCAGAAGTTTTGGGTACAGTTCCCCGTACGACACAGGAATAGGGGTGAATTGCTGTCTCTCGGGAATGGGCCTTGCTGGTCTTGGTTCATTTCTGGGCTGGCTTTGAGCGGGTACCGTGTTTTGTGGGAATGTGGTGACGGGTCTTTGGTTATTCGTGGCGTATACAGGGTAGGAAGAGTAAAGAGGCGGTGTTTGGTAGTAAGGGGTTTGAGGAAGATAATGGAAATTCGGAGGTGGGTAATTTCGAGGTCGGGGTTGGTTAGGATACGAATTGGAAATGTAACGACTCCAGTTCCCACCATGTGGGCTTCTAGCTCTTTCTTCCTTACGGGTGCTGCTTTTCTTGAGCCTTCTGATCCTTCCATTCTACCACTCTTGACGGCATTCTCTATGAGTTCACCAGATTTTACAATATTCGCGAAATCCTTCGTGGCACTTCCCACTAATTTGTCATAAAACGGTGCCTTTAAAGTATTGATAAAGAGAACGGTTATCTCCGTTTTTGTTAGTGGGGGTTCCACTTGAGCTGAGACGTCTCTCCATCTCTGCGCATGTTGTCTAAAAGTCTCTGATGGCTTTTTCTCCATCATTTGCAAGGTCATACGGTCTGGCACCATATCCGATACATGCTTGTACTGCTCGTAAAATGCTGACGCCAAGTCCTTCCAGGATCGAATCTTTTCTCTACTAAGTTGATTGTACCATCGAAGAGTTGACCCTGTTAGACTATCTTAAAAGCAATGTATGAGTAGTTTATCCTCGTTCACATAACCGGTCATTTTTCGACAGAACATAATGAGATGTGCTTTTGGGCACCTTGTCCCATCATACTTTTCAAAATCAGGCACTTTGAACTTCGGAGGCAAAATTAGATCAGGTACCAAACTGAGTTCCTTGGCACCTAGTGCGGAGAAGACTTCAGTGCCTTCTATTGCTTTGAGTCTTTCCTCTAGTCTCCTATATTTTGCTTCATGGTTATCCAATTTCAACTTGGGCTACCTCTGCTGGGTTATCCGGATCTAGAACTAGTGGATCAGCAGGACTAGCCCTTGGGTTCGACGCGAATATTCCTTACCCCAAATTAGTGGGTGGAGCAGGTGGCATAGGTCGATGTTCCAAGCCTGTGGGTTCCCCTTGAGTATACCCTCTTTGTGTTGTATATGCGGGCGATGGAGTGAATCCCGGGGGATAGAGTGGATCCTGATTGTGGTGAATTCTTGACTGAGGTTCCATAACATCGGGGTTCTGCATGGGTCCTTTTCCTTTGACCAAAGTTGTCATCATCTCCATCATTTTAGCCATCTGATCTCTTTGCTCGAGTGATTCCTCTCGAGATCTCACCATTAGGTCTCTCGTCTCTTGTTGCGATTTGGCCAGTTGCTCTTGTAATTCCTTTTGAGCCCTTTCCATCCTTTCAATTCTCTCATTGAATTCAGCTTCCATTACTCTAGCTTGTCGGCGCGTTTTATAGGAATGGCGTGGTTCCAGATTTGAAGTCTTGCAACTGCGGATCATACGATTCTTTAGTTTCGGTGGATGATTATGGTGATATGTACACGCGATGAATGAATGAATGAGTATATGAATGGATGAATGTCCAAAGAATAAATGATGCATAAATGTTAGTTATGAGTAAACATGCAAGAATTTGGTGTTGATTTCAAGATAGCCCCATATTTAGGCATTTCATTTATCAACATAGTCTATTACAAAAAGTTTCCATTTTTCCAACAGTTACACAAATTTTCTAGCCACATTGCCTTGTTTCTTTCCTTGCTCTAAAAACTCTGATATGCTCGATCTTTGGCTCGGAGGGAATTGGCAACTGAGAACTTCGGCTTCATCTGATAATTGAACAACTTACATAGCCGCTTTGCGAATTTTATTGATCAAAAAGTCGAGTTGCATTTCTTTTTCTTTGAGAGTTTCTTCATACGCGTGAATGTCCCTATCGTACTGATCATTCTTTTCTTCTAGAGCCTTCAGGAGGTTATCTAATTGTTGTTGACGAGATTGCAGCATATTTTCTAGATCTCGTGCTTTCCTTTTTAATTCTTGATGTTCAGACTGACTATTCGCAAATTCTGCAGTCACCATTTCATACTCGGCATTCTTCCTTCTTAACTCTATCACAGCGCGCACAGCCTTTTCCTCCTCTTTCTTTGCTTTTCCCTTCCAAAATTCCATTCCTCCCTTGATATTGCTAATTTCTTCCTTCCACTCTGTTGTCGACTTGCCCAACCCACTATTCTTTATAGTGTTTCTTAATTTCTTGTTTTCCAAATGAAGGTCCCTTAAGTCGTTTCTCACGATCTCGGCTTCTCTTTGTACTTTTTCAGTTCTGGACCTTTCAACCTGAACTTCAATCTTCAGCTGATAGTTTTCTTCTTGAAGGGTACTAACGTCCCTAAACATCTTAGCTTTTTCTCGTTCGAATTCTTGTCTAACTATTTCCAGCTCGATCGGTGTTTCCTCCGAGAAAGGATTCTGGATAGTGTAGTTTGTAAACGAGATTTGCTGACTATTTACCCGTTGCTTCCTCCATATGTCGTAATCTTGGGTAAGCGTATCAGCATACAAGGCTAATTCCATGAGGTGAATTTCCTTCCAAGACTTTGCAGTGTCTCGGACTCTCTTCATATATCCTTCACCCGCGAAAGCGAACTCAAACTATGCTAACCCTCCAGTTGCGGGTAGGAATTGTCGCGAAGAAAATTGCCTTTGGACTAATAGCGGAACATATCCAACTCGTCCCCATAACCCGAGTAAAGGTACCCAATCTTGGCTTCCACATTTGTATAGCAGAACTGAAGGACGGATCCAGGGTGCTCTCCATGTTATATTCTCGGCGCGAAGATTCTGAAAAACTGATATCCAATGTTGCTCGGTGACTTCCTTCGGCCATTCTTTCTTGAGGTAAGCTTCTAGCGGGGAGAATGTTTTAGAAAACATATGGAATGGAGTGCGCTCTACCTTCCAGAAGTGACTCAAAATCCAAACATTGAGCAACTGCGCGCATCCAATAAATCGTCCTTCCCCTTTTCTTCAACAACTACTCACGGACCTAAAGGTTTCGGCTAGGATGGTCGGGACAGGGTTGATTCCTTGTTTTAGCCTTTCGAAGAAATCTACTACTGCAACTTCAAGATGTCCGAGAACTTTCGGGAAAATAACCAAACCGTAAATAGCCACGGCAAATAGATTCACCCTTTTTAGTATGTCGGGATAGTTCAGAACCAAATCTCGTAAGGAAGACCATGGAATACAAACGGTTTTATTCTTCTTTCTTATTTGTTTTTCGGCCCATGCATCAGTCATGTCTGTCAGTCTTACTAACTTTTTCTTGAAGGTCATCGGCTTAGGCTCCTTCATATATATTTTGCCGAATTGTACATTGTCGATGCAGAGTAAAGCAGCATACTCTTTTATGGTTGGAGTCGTGTCTTCTTGATTGAAGGTGAAGCACTGATAAGCTGGGTCCCAAAATCGAACCATGGCTTGAATCAACTGTTCGTCTACACGGATGGTGATCAAGTGAGCTATATCTCCGTACCTCTCAGTGAAAATGCCCCTAATGTCTGAATCCCACTGATTCCAAATTCGAACCAAATCCTCAAGGTTATTTTGGCGAACATTTACAGTTATATGTTCGGGCAAATTGGCAACACACCCTTCCACTAGACTATCCCCCTTTTCTCTCTGAGTTTTTAGAGACCAGTCCCGAACCACGGCATTCTTCTCGGTTATTTGTGTAATTGACTCCTCTATCAGAAACCCGTTTTTTGGCAACCAACCTTTAATCAACACCTTCCTAATATGATGCCTATGATGCATGATGAAAATAAAAATAAAAACAAACTTGGTTAGTAAACACAACAAATATAATTTGAGAACCAAATTAAACTACCCAATCCAAATCTTTTGTATAAACAGTGTAAATGAAAAGCAAAAAGCATTTTCCCCGTGTACTTATTTTGATGACTATAAGTGGACAGAGGTTCGGCATAGCTTTAATTGGATAGCTCGTATGGTTCATTATATGCAGTCTCGGTTCCAGACAGGTACTCTAATTGCTCGTACTATCATCTGCTAAGAGTAGTACGAAGTCTCGGTCATAACCCATCACAGGCTCACGAGTTCAATTCGAGGGATTACATTTACTTATGCCTATGCGGAGGGACAAGTTAACTCACGAAAGCATAAGTCATATGTAACCCGAAAGTATTCACTAGCCTGTGCGGAGGGACGAGTTAACTCACGAAGGCGTAACGTTAACTTTCACTTAAACGGACGGAGCCCGGGTAGGGAGCTCATGTTATGCGAAAATGCAAGTGCACGGTGTGTGGGGAGAAACTTGCAAACCTTTACGTTTTATTTAAAAAACTAAACCAAAACTAAAATCACAAAAATTTAAAGCTGAAAAACAACCGGATAAAACAAGTTAGAATATATACAACACGATGCAAATGCATGATTTTTTTGAAAACCAAAAATTTGAGGATCACGACTAAATGTTAATTTGAACAAGGAACTTTGAAAATTTTGACAACGCGAGTTTAATTCGACTCGACTCTCAAAAAGCGTCCCCAGTGGAGTCGCCAGCTGTAGCGACGTAAAAAAAATTTAGTTTCGCTTGGTCGCTAATTGTGGCGATTTATTAAACATTTGAAAACCAACTTTCGATTTTATTAACAAAGGGAGTCGCCACCGATCCTTTTTTATAGGTGTGATCGGATACCTAATAAAATTATTTTAAAACAAAAAGAAGGCCGAATTTAGGTCTACGTGAAAGTCCAGAGAAAAATTGGGGTTCGGGAGTCAGTTACGCGCGAGGAAGGTATTAGCACCCTCGCGACGTCCAAAATTGGTATCTCATAAACATGTGTTGACTTGATTTTCAAAAATACGAGTTCAATATAATATTTAATCGTGATCCGATTGAAAAATGAGAATTTTTAGTTTTCGATATTTTTAGAAAGGGTGTCCCGTTTTTTAACACAAGCCGACGAATTTCACCCAACATAACGATGAAATCGATGACTTAATGTTAAAATCGGTACATTGCCTTATTCTTAAAATTAAAATGTAAAAAGTTTCTAAAATGATAGTAAAAAATGTAAGAATATTATTGTAAAAAATACGAATAGTGATGTGAATAATATAAAATATTAAAATATCAAAATATTAGAATAATAATAATTAATATTGACAAATAAAAAAATAGAAATAAAAAATGTACATAATATATATATTAGAAATAACAATGATGTTTAAAAATAATACTATTAATAATACTTCATAAATATGTACATATTATAACCCTTTTTTAGAATAATAATTAAATATACGAAAATAATATTATATACACAAAAAGGTATATATACACTTATGGTGAAATATATGTACTAACATTAATAATAAGTATAATCGGAATAAAAATAAATACAATAATATATACTCAATATGGTATTAAAAATACGTATATATATAATAGTATTTCATAGTATGTACATGAGACAATATAAAGTATATACATAGAAATATACAAGAAGTATACAACTAATAACATTAAGAATATATATATAATATAAATATAATATATACAATATATACATATGGTAAAAAAACTATTAATATGTACATGTATATCTACATACACATTAAGTAAAAGTACTAGTGCTAACAATATTAATAATAAATATAATAATAGATATATATGCATATAATAGTAAGAAACGGAACATAAAGAAAATATATATATAGCTAAATATAATATAATAATAACAATATATAAAATAATAGTGATAACAATATTACATATATAACATGATTAATATTTAAAGCTAAATTAAATAGCAAAATAATATGAAATCCAAGGTAAATACGAAAAATAAATGAAAAAGAAGAGAGAGGGAAGAGAGAAGGGAGGGGGAAGGTAAATCCGGCCAGGGGCCGGTCACCGGCCGACCGTCGGCCGCCGTCCGTCACTGGCGCCGGCCACCGCACGTGGTGGCAAGAAAAGGTAATTTTTTTTATATTTGTTTTGTATATATATTTTTATTATATCTTTTATTATGATGTATATATATAGATTAATAGATTCGAAAAAAGGAAAAAAAATAAAAAAAATAAAAATAAAAAAGAGTAAAATAAAGAAGATAAAATCACCTTTAGGTATTTTTTGAAGATAAATTCTTTGTATTGATCAAAATTCCCTCTTCCCTTACATGATTTTTGAATGGCTTTTTATAGCCATCTTTTACATGATTTTCTATTATTTCTTTTTCTATTTTGTAGGTGGTGGTGGTAGACAATGGATATAAAAAATGGGAGGAAAAATGGGGCAAGTGGGAAAGTGGCTAGGTGGCTAAGGTTTCTTGGTTTTTTTTTGGGGGGTTAGGTTTTTCTTTTTTTTTTTGGTTAGGTTTTTTCTTTTTTTTTTTGGGAGGGCTTAATGGGCTTTTGAATTGGGTTTAATATTTGGGTTTTGTAATGGGTTTGGGTAGATGTAAATGGGTCATGGGTTAAGGGTTTTAGTGGGTTTAGAGGTTTGGTTGGGTTTTGATATAATCGGGCCCAGGCAATTTGGGCTTCTACAATATAGCTAGACGTTCAATCTGAATATTCAAAATTTTTATTGTTATGGATAGCTTAAACTTCACTAATGAATTTAAGTAAAATATATCCATTTTTTAGTGTTCATGTGTATTTTAAATCAATACCAAATAATAAATTTAATATTCAACTATGTAATCATATATATATATATATGGGCAAAACAATTTGCTTGTTTTCACAGGGACGTGTCTAGACAAAAAGATCTAATTTCAGTAGCTAAGGTACCAGAAAATTGGATCAATCTCTACACTAATGGGGCTGCTCAGGTTGTTTCTGGAAATGTTGCAGCTAGGGGAGTCATAAAAAATAGAAACGGGGAGTGAATTATGGGATATAACAAATATTTGGGCAAATGCTCAGTCTTTGATGTTGAATTGTGGGGTATTCTTGATGGATTGGCTCTCTTCCAAGACAAATGATATGATGGTGTGCTGATTCAAACAAATAGCTTGGAGGCGGTCAAGGCCATTCAAAATTCCTCTATGACAAGTTTGAACTTTGCTCTCATTAAACATATTCATCACCTTTTGATGAATGCGTGATTTTTGGTCATTCAAGATTCTCTTAGGGACCTCAATAAAAATGCTAATTACTTAGCCAAAATGACATTTGAGACAAACCAAGGACTAAAGATATTTGAGGAGATTGCAAGGGAGGTGCTAGTACTTTCTCCTATTATTCAAGCAAGTGACACTCTTGCTCAAAGAATTCTTGTGTGGTTAATTTTATTTGTCTGTCTTATTTAAAAAAAAAAACTATATACATGAAGGTTGAATTATATTTAATTATTTAAATTATTTGGGTTATTCAAAAAACCGAAATTGTACATTTATTATCTAACTTGAACTAATTATTTTTTACTCAAAAACTCAAAAAATTAATTTAAATTTTAAAATCAATTTTTACTCAATTAATTCATAAAAATAATTTTAAAATGTAACATTTAATAACTTTTAAGTTCAAATCTTAACATATATAATTTTTTTAACTTAATTTTATGATTGTTTAGTAGAAAAATACTTTAGTTAAACAAAGCTTTCAATCACCGGTAATACCATTACTTATGGTTTGTTTGGACAACATAGAGTAACTGAATGAAAGTGTAATTATTAGGGTAGTAATTACACTCTTTTGTAATTACAAAAATTGTAATTTCCTAGACGTTTTTGGTTAACAACGCGTAATTACATCGTAATTACCTGTCATGTTTGATATTACAAATTTTATTTACACAATAAAATAATTTATGTTTTTTTAAATATTAATTACTATAAAAAATATTAGTATGAAAAAAATAATTTCTAAACAAGTAACAAAAATTAAAATTAAATCATTATATTTATCATATGTTAGTCTAAAAAAGTAATTGATAATACGATTACTAAAAAAAATAATAAGAAAAATAAGCATATGTAATTTTATCTAATTGTTCTAGTGCATATTTTTTGAGTTATTTCCTATTTACTATTTAACATATGCTCATTATCATCATTTGTTGATTCTTGATCGAGTTCATTATCATGTAAATTTGAATTTGCATCTTTAAAATTATTAAGATCTCATTTTTTCATATATTCTTCGAAGTATGGATATCTTAATTCTATCTATGATTAAAGTTATGATATATGCAACACGCTAGTACAATCTGACCTTGTTTTTTAAGCTATACTAATGTGATGTTAATATGAGAAATATTTTTTTAGAAAAATAAATATATTCTCAATCACATTTCATAGTCTCAAATGTCTCAAATTAAAGAGTTCACAAGGTACCTATGATGCTTTTGTCTGACACCATTCTTACAAATGGTATCATACTGTACGATATGATGCAAGAAAACATTTTCTATTTGCATAATTAGTATCAACCTTAAGATATTTGAGTTCACAATCCAAATAATATATAACTTTAATTATAAAAACTTATATAAACTTAATTTGGAGAAAAACTAATTTTTGGTTGTATATCTTTTTATTATATGTAAATTAAGTAAAACATAATATATAATTTATAATAAATAACCTTTATAAATACAATTTTATAAAATGCCCACTAACTTTCATAACACTTCTTATAAATAATAGATTTTTTTTGTCATAACTATAGAAAGTTGTTTTTTTTTATATATAAATATATTATAACACTTTTATAACATGTAAATTACTTTTTAGAATAAACTATATTGTCATAATTTTAAAAAAAATTAGGATTTAAATAATGTAACTTTTTTATAATTTTATAAAATACACAAATTATTTTTATAATATAAGAATTTTTTTACCATAACTATTCAAAACACTCATACATGTTCATGCTTATAATATAATTTTTAAAACTTGTATAAAAATATATATTTTTTAAAATTAGATTTGAGTGTAATTACATGTATAATTGCTCCAATTCTTACCTTCCTCTTAAGAATTGAAAAATGTAATTAGAGTACTTTAATTACACCCAATTGATAGAACTCATCAAATACAATTACAACCCAAATATAGCATTCTTATATAAAGATAAATAATTTCATTCAAATCTAATTAGGAAGTTACAGTTTGATTTCGTTTGGAACAAGTCTCGTTCGGCTACGCCACCTCCATACTCTATGCTTAAAACCGAGTTTTAAGTTGACAAACTGAAATCAAATTAGGCCCAAATACGATAAAATGCTCCAACTAAAATACTAAGGGACAGAACCCAAAAAGGGCTAGAACGACCCTTATTACGTACCAACTGCGCGAATTATGAAGGGTTAGTGATGGGTGGAGACGCATTACAGGTTGATGGTCTTGCAAGTGTGCAACTGGCAACAGTAGCTGCTATCGAACATGCCCGTAACAACGGCCACCGCAATAAGTTCAAGAAAGTGATTGGGCCACAATCATCACCAAGCTTTCGATCAATCCGGGTGCGTTCTCCGTTGCGGTCATAAAATTAAAAATACTTGATTTTAAGAGATAAAATATGGTCAAAAAAGTATTTTTTCACTCAAATATAAAAGTTAAAGAGTTAAATGTTTTTAGCTTTTGCATATAAACTTAAAATAAACTACATCTCTGATTACTTTTGTTTACTGCAAATTACATTTTAGTCATTTACTTTTGAAATATTATATTTTAGTCACTTGCGTTATCGTGTTGTAACATTTTAGTCACTGAGTCATTATTGTCGTTAACGGTGTAACAGTAAGCTGACGTAGCACGTTAAATTATCATTTCAAACAAAATTTTTAAGTTCAATTATACAATCAGTCCCCTTTTTTTTTGAGTAATTTTTTTTTCTTTTATGTTATTTAAACTTTCTTTTTCTTTTTTTCTTTTTTTTCCCATTCTCTTCTGTTTCTCCTTTTGTTTTCCTACCTTTTCCATTTCTTTTAACATATCAGGAAGTCAAATTGCCTGTGAAGAAAGTAGGAAGTCAAAAACCATCATTGCCTATAACCAAAACCCATACTGTGCTTCTTTCTTCACTACTAATTTGACCTTTTGCTATGTTCAAAGAAATTCAGAAGGTAGGAAAACACAGAGAGAAGAAAAAAAGAATAGAAAATAAAGAAAAAAACGAAGTTAAAAGAACATAAAAGATAAAAATTAAATTGCTCAAAATGAAAAGATATGGGGACTAATTATACAATTTAACCAAATTTTTTATTTGAAATGATTATTTAACGTGCCACGTCAGCTCACCATTACACTGTTAATGACAATTAACAGCTACGTGACTCAAATGTTACAACACAATAACGTAAGTGACTAAAGCATAACGTTTAAAACATAAGTGATTGAAATGTAACCTAAAGTAAACAAAAGCGACCATGAATATAGTTTACCCATAAAAATAAAATTATCAAAATATTCTTATTTATATTAACTATTTAATAAATGTATAAAAAATTAGATTAATTCTATATTTTATGTATCATTATATTAAATTATTTAAATATTTCATATCTCTTTATATTAAATTATTTAAATTTTATTTATTATATTTAAAACTTTAAAATATTTTATATAGCATTAATTTTAAAAATAATTTATATTAATTATTTTTTATAAAATTTATATTAATTACTATTTTAAATTTATATTCCATGCATCATTATAAGAAATTACTTAAATATCATCTAACTTAATTAATTTTTTATTATTTATTATCATATCTAAAAAGGATATTTTAACTTTCAATTGTAATTTTGGACAATAAT
Organism: Gossypium hirsutum; assembly: GCF_007990345.1. Classification (NCBI taxonomy): domain Eukaryota; kingdom Viridiplantae; phylum Streptophyta; class Magnoliopsida; order Malvales; family Malvaceae; genus Gossypium; species Gossypium hirsutum. Next base: position 72,664,032 of record NC_053432.1, read on the forward strand.
GGAGATTACTAAAAATTAACAAACCACACTTTTTCATGGTATTTTTTTACCACACTTCTTCCAAAAACACTTTTGAAATGCATATTTCAATTGCAACAGTAATAGAGAACGAGCCTTTAGACTATTTTGTATTAGGTAAAATTTTTTAAAAAAGTAAGATGCATGTGCAAAGGAGAATTTAGTGGGGCTGGTAGGGGCTCTGCCCCCCTAAAATGGAAAATTACTATTTAGGTCCTTAATTTTTTTTAAAAAAATTTAAATTAGTAAAGATAAAATTACACTTTGCCCCTTAAAATTATAAACTAAAATTATAAAAATTTAATTTAATCCTTTAAAAATCATAAAGATATAGATTATAAAAAAATTAAAATTTCATTCAGCCCCTTTATAAAATTGTTTTGGCTTCACCCCTGTGCATGTGCTTGTGTCTTATTTCGAGTATATATCTTTTCTCTTTGTACGGAGATAAAAGAAATAAAGTTACGCACTGTCTTGCTAGCATGGCTTAGAAAGAGATATTTTCTTAATGTTTGGGATAGAAAATATCTGAAAGGGTATGCATAATCTTATAATGTTTGATGCTATCAGTGATGATTATAAAAAATTATAACGTAAATTAGAAATTTTAATATACACGTATGTATGTGAAAATTACATATTTAGAACATATATGTGTTTAAATTAAAATAAAGTATTGATTAAGTGGTAATTTTAAAGTTTTAAAGTATTGATTAATTGTAAATATCAATATTGAAACAAATAAGCTATCTGAAATTAAATTAGAATGTTGGTTTGAGTAATATGTCAATCTGAGATGGTAATTTTCACAAGTAGAGTTGATAAATTAGTACCCAAAACATGTAAGAAATTTCTTCACCTAATGTGGGATTTGAATTCAGGAAGATGGGTTTTATTCAACCTCAGCTCTCAACTTTCCCATCTTTAGACTACGTATAACCTACCCTCCCAAACCCAACACTTAAATGACTTATTCAAACTATTTGGCATTACAAAATGAATTTAATCCGTACACGTCAATCTCAGATACCCTTATTATTCAACGCCACAATTACCTGACCCTCTAAACAGGAGCATTAAAGTCAAAGACAAGGAAGTTGGAAGTTTCCAAGCATCCCCAACCCAAAGCTTATATATTACACACAAGATTGAAAAGGAAGTAGCGGGGCATTGTATTTTATTACATAAATCCCGTAAAACCTAGGGTGTGAGACTTTGCCCTTCAAAGTCTTAATTCGCCCACACTTGACAAAGCAACCGCGTCTCATCGATTGACCACGCGGCCTTTCCCAATTTTTCATTGCCCTCTTTTTCATTACGCTTCCTATTCCTAGTTCCCACCCTTTGCCTCTCTATAAATACCTTCCTCTATCTTTCATATTCTTCCATTCATTTCTTCTCTCAGCTCAGCTTCCAAAACAAGCAGATTTTCTCGGGGTTTTGTAGTTTACATGGCGGAGAAACAAGCTCATCTCAATGGAGCCTACTATGGCCCCTCAGTTCCACCAGCTCCCGCGAATTACCGCAGCCATCGTCGTAGCTCGGGTTGCGGATGCGGCTGCTGTCTCCTGAAGCTACTGTTGAAAATCATAATCACCCTTGTCATCATTATTGGCCTTGCAGTTCTCATCTTCTGGCTCATCTTCCGCCCCAACGAGGTCAAGTTCCATGTGACTGACGTCTCGCTCAACGAGTTCAACCTCGACGTTAACAACACCTTGCGTTACGACCTTGCTGTCAATATCACAGTGCGCAACCCAAACAGGAGAATCGGAGTACACTATGATCGGATCGAGGCTAGGGCTTACTACGAGGACCAACGTTTCAATACCCAAACTTTGCCCTCGTTTTATCAAGGACACAAGAACACTAGTTTCTTGAACCCTGTATTCAAGGGCGAGCATCTGGTTATCCTTGGTGCGGATGAAACTGCGGAGTTCAATGAAGAGAGGGCTAGTAATATTTACAGCATTGATGTGAAGCTGCATTTGAGGATAAGGTTCAAGGTTGGAAGCGTGAGGACTGGCAGGTTCAGGCCAAAGGTTTCTTGTGACTTGAAGGTTCCATTGAACGCAGCCAATGCTACCTTTTCCACCACCAAGTGCGATTGGGATTTCTGATTCATGATCTATATCGAGTCTTTTGATTGGATATTTCCATTTTGGGATTCACACACTTTATTCTTTTGTACCTTGATATGTAAACCAGTGGTATTCCTTTAGGAGATACATGCACTGATGATTATATTTTGATTTGATTATATTCTTCATTTTTGTTTTCATTTCATGGCCTTCCATTTTGTTACGTTTGTGTGAATAAATAGAGTTTTAGTGACTCTTTTTTATGTCTACCTTTTCTAGCTTGATGATGATGAGTTGATGGTGCCTACTTTCTTTTATCTTAATCCAAAGTGATATTTGGAATTAGAAGAATAATTTCAACTTTGAAAAAGTAAAAGGCACCATGGGGCACGTAATTTGGTAATTTAGAGCGAACGGTATATTGAGCTTCCCATTGAAAAATAGTTGTTCCTATTTTATTTGTTTCATCAATCTGCTACCTCATAAACTAAAAATATTGATTATTAAAGGTTCCGGGGTACTCAAAACATATGGATTATAATATAGAGAAGAAAATACTTCTTACTGCTTTTTATTTTTTATTTTTTTATTTTTATATTATTTTTTATAAGTTATTTACTATTTCGCTCTTTTAAGTGTATTTATTTTCTCATTTTGGTATTAACTTTTTTTCTTAATTTAATACTTAAATTACACTCTCTTCTTAATTTGATTCCTAAAATATGTCTCTATTATATTTTTCTAGTCTAATTTTTAATAGACATTAAAAATATTGATCCCAATCACATGGCACCATGTGTCATCGTTTTGTAAACAGCAAGTATTTTTCTTTTATCATATGTATATAAATATAAAAAAATATAAAATAGAAATAAATATATAAAGAAAATTCAAATATATATAATCTAGGGATAATGGTATATTTGGTATCTGAACTTTGACAAATTTTTTAATATAAGAAAATAAATATATAAAAAATTCAAAATAAAAAATTGATTCGGTAAATGAAAATACTTACTCTTTTACAAAAAGGACACCACATTATGTTATGTGATTTGGCCACTACCCTTTTTGTTTTAACCTCTATTAAAAATGAATTAAAAATATATAACGGGAGCATACTTAGTCTTTAGGTACCATATTTGGAAGCAAGTATTATACTTTAGGTGTGAATTTGAACTTAAAAAATTTACACACTAATGAAAAAATAGTATATTTCTAAAGTCAAATCATAAATTAAACTTTTTTATATTTAAAAAATTATATATTTTTAAAAAAATTTAATATATATTTAAATTTTTAGATGATGGTAACTTCATTTACACGTGTCACAAACTTAGGCCGTTACAAAAAAAGTGTTAAAAAGGAAAATAGAATTGATATCAAATTGGAAAAAAACGAACATAAGTATCAAATTGAAAAAAGTCTACCAAAATCCAGGACCAAATGAGTATTTAAGGGTTTTTTTTTTCCTTTTTTGTAAATTTCTTTTTCTACTTCTTTTCTCACTCCATCCAATGGGCCAATTCAGCTTTGCCCACACAGATTTTTTTAAGATCGGTTGATGGTCCACTCATCTTGATAGATCCAATTTGGATTGAGTTTAAGTAAAAGATAATGTAATATGTGTCTTTTTTATCCAAATTATTGTTAATCTTCAACTAAATAAAAGGTTAAAACATGATATTTTATTGAATTTAATTAGAATAATTTTTTAACATTATCTTTAAGTAAAAAAACAAACTTTACCGATTGAGTTTCAGTTGATATCGGTACTATTGTTAGTATAAGAGGACGTGAGTTCAAGTGTATTGAAATATATTATCCTCTTATTTAAGGGTTGAAAAGGGGTTATAGATAATTTTAGACATTATATAAAAAATTAAAGATTAAGAATCGTGATGCTACACTCATATAAAAAAAAGTAAATTAAAAAAAAAAGCTTGAACAGTCATTTTCTAGCAAAATGGAGATGAAAACGTGGCGAAAGGAGCAAAGATAATTGAGTAGAAAACGGTTGGTTCTTGGAAATTTCTTATATCTACTATTCTCCTCCTTACCCTTGAGAAAATCGATTTAAATTTTGAACCAAAATTTGGTTAATTTTAAGATATTTTTAAATAAATAAAACGTGTTAAGTTAGAAAAAATAATATAAATATGATAACCATAAATAAAATTTTTTTATATAATCTAGTAATTTAAACAAAACTCATAATATGAACCACACACAAATATATTATTTTTAATTTAAATTAATAAAAAAATTACGAAGAAAAACCGTAAGATGCATTGATATACAAGATGAAACATGACCTGAATCATGCAAAACACATTTCTCTCTAAATTTAATCATTATGCAAAACAATATAAAATAGCAATAGCATACACATTACGCCCAAAGCAGGCCCGCAGCCTAAAGGTAAATTTTTTTACCCCTAATAAACTAATGGCCTTTGCGAGTCCATATCATCACTCGCCTTTAATTTTATTTTCCTTCTTTATATATATTGTAATTTCATAATTACATTTCATGTTTTATGCCGGTTAAATTTTACTATTAATTTATGTATTTTGCAAAAGTTATTAATTTAATCTTTATACTTTACTTACATCAATTTTAATTAATTTATTTTAAAAAATTTAAAATTTTGGTCATTATAATAAATTCATTAAATTAAATTTTACTATTTTAAAAACCTGATGCGACAAATATATTAATGTATGTATAATGTCATAATTTTAATCAAAATTAATTATTAAAAGTAGTAATATAAATAACTAAACTAACCAATGTATACTTTTATAGAATGCGAGACTCAAATATGTATTTTAATTAATTCATTTATCTATTGAATATATGTTCCCCACTGATATCATATCCATTTTAAAATCCAAATATACAATTATAAGACTAATCAACGGTTGAACTTTCTTCTTAACTAATATGATCAGATGGTAGGCAACTTTGGAGAAAGTCAAATCTCTTTTGATTGCATTAAATACCACTTAAACACCTTCATTATTGTATTCAAGTTCCACTATATGTAATTATAACTGTCATTTTTATTCATATATGTAATTAATTTTCCTATATGTGGAATGTATGAGTTAATTAAAATATTTTAATATGGTAAAAATAACTTTTTAGATATTTGAATTTGGTAAGTAATTTAAAATTGTTAAGAAATTTTTTAACTTAATTCATTTCTGTTAAAAAATTACTTGGAAACAATCATGTTTGAATTGTTAATAGTCATGCAATTGGGGGGGGGGAATGCAAATATTTTGATAGATAATAATAAATTTAATAGATAATTATGATAAAAACATTTTATGTTATATGAGATTTAAGAGTTTTGAATGTAAAGGAAGTGGAATTTTCTTTGAATATTAGAATTATGATTTTGATGTATAATAATAATTTTAAAACATAATTATGAATATTGAATCTAAAATATTTTGTTTCAATGTTAAGATAAATAAATGTATGCACATTTAGGGGGTTAATAATAATTGTTTTTGTTGTTAAAATTTAAAACAGATACTTTTGAATGGAAATATTTAAATTCTAAAGATTGAGGTATTTCTAGATCAAATTTATTTTGAATTTTTTATTCAAGAGAAAAGAAATCAGATCAATGTTTTATTTTTTTTAATTTTTTATTAACAACTTAAAAGCTATGCTTCATATTTGAATATTGTGTTTTCTTTTTCTTTTTTTTTTTTGCTAGATTGAGTGTAACAATTTTTATTTTCACATCCAAATTAAGAAATAATCATATTTTTATTTTTTTATTAATTTTAAAATTTTTATTATACTCTAAAAAAAACGTGTCTTTGTGAAGTCTTAAGTATTTTACTGTAAAAAATGTAATAGTTTCTCAGCTAATTATATTTATTTAGGATTAATCTCACAGGAAGATGCATGTTGGAAAATTTGCTTTAGATGACCCAAATATATATATAGGAGTAGGTAGCCCAAAGAAAATATAGATTTTCAAATTTGTGGGGTTCAATTCAAAGAAAAAAGAATAGAAACTAATAATCAATGAGGTGAACAAAGGGGAAAAAATGATGGTTTGATGAAGAAAGGAGTATGAAGGTTGGGAGGAAATTGTGATTTCATAGAAAAAGTTTAGAGATTCAGTGAGAGATTGATAAAATCAGCACAATTCTTTTATAATAGGAAATAAATTTAGTTACGGTGGTATAAGAGATATTATGACAATAATCAATCAATTATTCTAGACTTTCATATAATACTCATATAGTCTTAACGAAAGTGCATAATTTTGAAATTCGTCTCACTGTGATTCACAAACTAATTACAATTTTATAATATATTAAAATAGACGTATTAAACTCTTTATAGGTGCTGGATAAAAGTTCACTACAGAAACAATAAAATAACTTGTGTTTTTAAAAAATACACTACTTACCCAAAAACAAAAATAGAATAAATGTAATTGTAGGATTATTTTGGGATAAAAAGTTAAAAAGTGTGAAAGAGATTTTAAATACAAAATAAAGAGGGTGGTGGGTTTTAGAAACTCAGATACCTAGACGGAGGCCCACAAGCAACGGTTACCTTACCGATGTGCCCTTGCAGTGTCTTAAAATCAAATCGTACCCACTTTTAATGTTCACCTCTCCTATTTTTCTTTTTGCCTTTAATAACGGGATTTTATATTTGCAAAATGTTGATGGTGTGTATTAGTTAAAATGATATAGATTCACAAAACTTGTTCAATTTTACAAGTAGAAAATTACGAGTCAATTAGAATATATTACATGCTAAATATATTATATTTTATAACACTAAAAATGGCTGACTTTTACCTCACTACCCTTCAATTCTTAAACTCACAAACCCAAGTTTTCCATCTGACAACACATCATTTTCCGGCGAGCTTACTTCGTCAATTCCCGGTGAAAAGATCAGAACCCCAATATCACGATCAGGAGAAGGCGAGGGTGTGAAGTAAGGAGGCGATGCGCACGGCGTCGAAAATGGAGTCTCCACGTCACCAGCTGATTCTGTCCCGCCCGAGAAACAAGCCCGCTTCTGGGTTTTCGCTTCACTCGGATCAGCGGAGTTCTCGACGCTGTCGTTTCCTTCTCTTTCCTCTTCTGTTATCGTATACAACACCCTCGACTGCCCGTACAACGCCTGCCACTTCGCTAGCTCGTCGTCATCATCTGTACCGGCTGCCTCTGAATCCGGCGCCGTGGCAGCCTCCGTCGGCGATGGAGACACCACCCCAGAGGAAGGTTCCACACGAGCTGGTTGGTTTTTCCAGCAGAAGAAGTAAAGAAGTTCCTTAGAGGGAGCAGCAGAGTAAAAAGGTGAATCCGAAAACTCGGAGTCAATGGAACGTGCGCCGCCGCTGACGATGCTGCGTTGACGAAACCTTCGTTTACTCCAAAGGACGTAAACCAGTTCTAGGAAAAGAGCTAAAAGACATGTAGCGAAGATAACGATAAGGGCTATTCCAAGCTTGCTCGGAGCATTCATGGCGACTCACAGTTTTAGCAGTATGTTTAATGAAAAAGAGTCAACTGAGGTGGGGGAAGGAAAAATGATAACTTTTTATTATTTTCTTAGGGATGAAAATGATGTGGGTTTTTTTCTGGGAAAATGTACGGGGAAAAAGTAAGAGTGAGTAATGACGTGGGAGTAGAGAAGCTAGTGACGTGGCCTTTTCTTTTTTGGGATTTTAACTTTAAAAGACTTTTCGAATTAGCTAGGCCATTGGAAGTTACATTCTTCTACTAAATGTCCAAACGCTATTGTGTATCATATGTTTTAGAATTAGTTTTTTTAATCATGAAATGGGTTTGATTGTATTTAATAATTATTTTTATTTAGCAGTGTACAATAGGTGTGTTATTATTAAAGAATTTAAGTTATGCTTAAATAGTCTTAGAACATATAATTATATAATTGTAAAAAAGAACCCTCAACATTTGAGGTTTGAGCCCTTAACTTTTTTTTATTGATATCCTCAACGTTATGATTTTTTTTAAAATTGGTCTAATTTTAACAGTCAATGTATGTTGACCGTTAATCAAACTGTAGGTTAACATAGTAGCCTACGTGGCATGCCATATAAGCACACGACATCATAGATAACATCATCTATTTAACAAAATTCTTTTTTTTTTTCATTTTCTTTCCATTTCACCTCTTCTGCTTACATTTCTAGTCCCAAAATCCATCGACATAGTCGCTTTCATCTGCCACCACCACCAACAATAGATGGTTCACATCTAACCCTCTTCTGAGTTACTTCGATGGATCTGTTTCTATCACCAATAACAACAATGCAAAAAAAAAAGTAAATTTACTTTCAAGATGATTAACGAAATATAAAAAAAAATGAATATCCTAAGATACCCAGATCTAAATACCCCCACAAAATATCAATTTTGTCCATACAACAAGGAACTCTATTAAGGTTATATGAATCACAAAAATAAGTTTTAAGGTACATAAATAGTGCTTGCCCTCCCATATTATAGCTTTACTTCAAAAAATTGGTTAAATATGTTTTTTTAAGTATTTGTACTTTAGAATTTAATTTTTATATTTTTTTAAGAGCTCTGTTCTCTACTTTTTAGGTTTTAAAATTTAGATTCAACTGTTAACACTATTTTTTTTTGTTAAATTCAAGTTTATTACAATAATTTTTTTAATTACATGACTATCAAATGAGTATTTTTTTCAAAATGTCACACCAATAAATTTAAAAACAAAAAGGTTAAGAGTATTAACAGTTGGGTATGAAATTTAAAAAGTAGAGGGACTAAATTTGTGATGCCTCGAATTTAGGGTTAAAAGAATCAATATTTGTAGGATGAGTCACTGGGTGTGATGGTACTTTTAAATTTGTTTTCGTGTTTTAAAGACAGAGTGAGTTTACTGGTTTAGCGATAAAATGCTTGTTAGTTTACTCTTAAATCTCGTGTTTGAGTTCTCGTGGGAGTTAGAGGAGGTTAATTTTTTTTGAATTTTAATTCTGTTATAAGAAAATGATAATTTCTAAAAGGTTAGTTTTATTTTAACTTATTTTAATTTTTGAATATAAAGAAAGAAAGAAAAAAGAAAATCCCAAATTTTTCTGTCATGTGCTCCTTTTGCCATCGTTTTTATTTTTATTTTTTATTCTTTTCTTTGATTCACCATTCCTTTAGTTTACCGATTTTATTTATTTTTTTTTCTCCAAAGCTCTAATAATTTTGACCCACTTTTTTTTGTTTCAATATAATTGTTGATTGTCATTTCATTGGAGTTCATTCGTTTTCTTTTTTTTTTCATTGTTGGCATCAAAGTTTTATCCAATTAGTATTGTGGTGGCAAATCAGTCGTTTGTTAGTGTTTGGGAGCACATTAATACTCGTAATTGCGAATGAATATTGTGGTTTAATTTCATGCTTTGCAGTAAGGGTTGGTGTGGTCCTATGTTTGCAGATTTTTCAGCATTTTACAATTTGTAATTTTCAGTTTCACCTTTCTTGCAAGTGTATTGTCAGGTTATTTTATTTTATTTTTAGCTTGACTTACAACCTGCATAACTATTTTGATAGACTTAAGACCTACCCGTTAGCACTCATCTACTCTATGGTGTGCGAACCACAAACGAACTATTCTGTATTCTTGGAGTTATTCATTTCTTATGGTTTCCCACTATTAGCTAATTTTAGTTTTCTTTTCTTTTTATCATTTCTTATATTACAAAATACTCATTTATTATCATCAACACAAGGATTTTTCATGCATCCAATTCTTGACCGCTTTAGATCCTGCATTAGGCTGTTTAGTTATTAGTAATGTTGGTTCCTCATTTTTATTTACAAGTTATCTTTGTATTTTATGTGGATTAATTGTCTTTAATGTCACGCTCAAAACTGCTTCTCATGAATTCATTTATGCTTTCTTTCTTAATGACTTGTTATAATAATTTTGTAATATGAGATTGATTAGGAGTGTTAAACAAAATTTACGTATGTCGATGATTCGACTAATCGGTGTTGGTTATAAATATGTTTTGAGAGCTGTTGGTAACTGAATATGAGAATGTTCAATTCTGTATATCTGCATGTATAATACCATTTGCATTTGCATTTGCATTTGTGATTGGAAAATGGTTTTGAAGTGAAGGAAGTTCGTATTAGCAGTTTCCCTACATCTTTATATTTTTAGCGGTATTTCCGCATAAGTGGCATACGACCACTTCATGGTGTGAATTGGTTGGACTGGTCCACCATAACCCGATAGTGGTGTGTAGATGATGGAAGGGTTTAGAAAAAAAAATCCTATTTTTGGTGTGTGACGGTTGATTGGAGATGATGTGTAAAGACTGGATAGGTGGGATTTTTTTGACATTTTGCATTTGAATGCAATTTGCATGTTTGTCTAAGGATAGTGTGAAATCATGCATTGAATTCGATGTGATATTTGAAATTGTATTGATCTCGGTCGTTGCGAGTTCGAGCAGTTCTATGTGCATGCGTTTTTTCTTAACTGCTAGTTGTTATAAAAATGCGATATGTCAATTTGATAAGATTTCTGTTAATGATTCGATTTAGTTATTTTGTAATATTTAGTGAACTATTCGGCTCTGTGCAATTACGTTTGCTTAAGATTCAAACTAAGCTTTTGTATCTCACTCCCTTAATTTCTTCTTTTCAGGTAACCCTCGTGTTTAGGTGTTGGACTCGGCGTATCGGAAGTCTCAGAATTTTTTATTCAATTCGGTTTGGTTTTTAATAAATTTTTCGTAAACTTTGATGAATTGTTTTCATACAGGCTTTAAATAAATTTTATGGGCTGTGGTATAAGTTTCATTCGGACTTGTAAGTTGATGTTTGGTGTGAATTAAACTTGGACTTTGAAAGATATGGGTTTTCGTATTGGAACTAAACGGGTGTTTCCATGCATGATTATTATAAAAATAGAAACATGGATTTTTGAGACTGTGATGATTTAATAAACGATCAATATATGAAAGTATTATTTTTATGAATTTCGAGTAATAGTAAAATAATGTGTTTTCCGGTGCTACATTGATTTTGAAATATCGGTTAACAATTAGCAAAATTTGAAGTGTTTCCAAGCCGAACAAGGAATTTTAACTTCTTCTTTTTTTAAATTTTAGCGACAATTAAATCACTGTTTGCAAAACATAAGTTAAGTTTTATCGGATTCATTAAACATGGGAAGAAAATGATTTTCAAAAAGGAATTTAGAATTTCGATTAGTAATTTGTTTTTGGGTCACTTCAGTGGCTAATATGACCTTCTGAATCTGGTCGAAACTTTTGAATAGAGTTTTGAAGTATTACAAAATTTTTAAAAATAAAAGTATAAGGATTAACTTCTAAATATTTGAGAAAGTATATATTTTAAGCAAGATTTTTTACTTTAGCTTCATTTTTAAGAGTTCACCCAATAATAAAAAACACGATTACCAAGGAAATGAAAAGAAATCATATGGGTTGGTAAATTTGGAAGGTATGGTGATGGTCTAAGCAAGCTTCCCAACGTGTAGAACAGGCCCAATGATGCCAGCTGGTTTTGTGAAGATGGGCTCAACATAGCAATTCCTTTCCCAATATAATGGACTGTATGAAACATTCGAGGCCAGAAGAAGATTAATAGTGTTGATGTGTATGATGAAGATCCTCTCTCACTTGTCCCAAAAAATGGATTAAGAAAACGACCCAACAATCATCATGAAAAGCAGCATCAAAATGGTAGAGGGGGTTTTATTGTTGATTTTATATATAGGCGTGTTATGTTGTCCCAGAACTATCTTTTTGACCAAAAGGGAAAAAAACTATAACAGAAAACAGCAGCACATGAAGTACTATATGGCATCTCTTTATTCTCTCCCTCACCTCACTCCTTGGATCCCTCAATTCTCATCACTTTCAAATGATAAAAAAAAAACCCATACAAAAGCAACACTTCTCCCCCCCAACCCCCAAAAGATTAAAAAAGATGGAAAAAGAAGCAATGAATACAAATAACTGGGTGTGGGTGGGAATTATGGGAATATCTATGCATGGATTGTTATGAATGAGACTTTAGGGATCCCAGATTTCCCTTACTTTCATGCAATGCAAGACTCTCCCTCCTCCCTCATCATAATTTCAAAAAAGAAGGGAATTGGGGACAGTGAGTGACCCTTATGGAAAGACCCATACGTTAGCTCCCCTTTTCTTAAAGTCTGCAAAAGAGGGGGGGGTTTAAGGTGTGTGGAAACTTTGTCTCCATGCTTATGTTGTCTTTTGTAGATGCCAACACTTCATTGGTGGGTCTTTAAAGAAGGGGCCTTTCCCCTTCTCTTCTCTTCTCTTTTGTTTGTTCATAAAACCTGGAATTCCATGCAAATTACTGCATTGCCCCCCCCCTCGCCCTCTCTTTGTTTCAATCTTGTCTCTTGGGAAATGCTTTTGAATTCATTTGGTAAGAGATGTTAGAGTTATAAGTTGTAGCCAATCCAAATATTACTTTGTTTCAGAATTGAAAGGTGGTTTCTGTTCCCAAGTTGTATGTATGCATGTATGTATGTGTGTGTTTAAACCCTTCCTTTATAGACAATCAATGATATTAATTTACACAAAATGATGTTTTATGGTGGGAGGATTAAACAGTCTGAATTCAGGGACAGCAACCCTCTCACCATTATTATTTCATAATAAATAATTAAATAAGTTGTCCTTTGATGCTAGTTGTAAAAGCAATATATGCTTCAAGGGTCTTAAAAGAATATATATGAAAGCTTTCTGATAAAAGAGCACCATGATTTGAATATAAGGCAGAAAGAAAAAACTATATGTGAAATGAAGAAAGAGAGTTCCCCAAAAAGTTATTTAGTTATGAATTATTAATTGTAATGGTTGTTAGAAAAAGGTTTCCAAATGAAAGGAAAAGATAGATAAATAAACCAAGGGCACCTGGAAAAGTAAAAGCTAAGGTTAAGGAATAAGCTTAATTGGCTTCCAAAAAAGCAAAGAAGGGTTGTTGCCTTAATGAGTATGTCTGTTATCCTGGTAAGGCTTTTGGCTCAAGTTTTAGACCCGCCACTATGAATAATGTATTGTATATTAATATTTAGAAGAAAAAGGACCCTTAAATTGATCCCTTTTCTGGGACAAAATACTGGATTTTCATTTTGGAAGAGAGGGACAATTAAGGGGCTCCACCCATTTTGATGGGCCAAATTTTAGTCCTTATATTCGTCAGTGTGAGGGAATTTTTGGACTCATAAAACTGATATAATTTTACTTATGTTTCAAAAGAAAGGGACATGTTTATTCCCTATTTAAAAGCTCTTCAGTTGGATATTTCACATATTGATGGTGAAACGTTTCAAGTGAAATTTAGATAGGGTTATGTCTTTTCCTTTTTCTTAAAAATAATAAGATACCCACAATAAATATGATGAATTTTCATATAGAGATATTTGTATGTAAACTATATATATATATTCAAGAACCAGAATATCCTGCTGATATCCAAATGATGATGCAACATCAAAACCCCAAGCATCTGCAAAATTCAACTTCGCAGGCTTTATTTGATCCAAAGAAGTGGAGTACTACATATATAGGAAATAAATTATAATTAGTCGTTGGTTTGAGAGAAGTAGAAGGTAGGTCATGGAGACTATTAAAATCTATAGCCCTTCAAGGGGAAAAACTTCAATTTCTTTTTAATCAATTCATCTAAAGTTTCAACACCTAAAACAATCTTTAATTACGAAATTGGGGTGGATAGGGATAGCCATAACTGATGTTTACGTGGTAGCCACAGCCGCAGCCCCAGCCCTCTCCAGGCTGGTCGAAACCTTTGAATTTCATTTGTTCGTCAACATGGTTGTTTTATTTATATTGGCTATTGGCTAACGGAAAGAAAGTTAAAAGAGTTAGGTTAGGTTAAGGATAAAGTTGATCTCCTTTAATTTGATTAGATTCCTATTCTCTGACAAAAAAACTACTTCCACTTATACCTTTTCATATTTGCCATATATTTTTCTATTACTTAATCTCAAAAGAAGAAAAACAGGGTAAAGTTCCTTCTTTTTTTAGATGGTAACTTGGTAAACTTCTTTATAAACTTTAATTTTAGGATCACTACTTGCTATACAGAGAAATGATTGTATGAAACAGTGACATCACGTCGTTTATATTCATTTCCAATAGTTTTATGCCACATTAGTATTCTTATCTTGAATTTCAGTATTTTAATTTGAATTTAATTTTTTTCAGGATAAAATCCTGAAACTCAGGATAAGAATACTGATGTAACATAAAACTATTAGAAAAGGATACAGATGACGTGACGTCACAGTTTCATACAATCTCTAATATTTTAGAGTGATAAAAGTGTAATTAATAGGATAATAATTATATTTTTTATTAAAAATTAATTACATTTTCTTGTAATTAAAAAATTTTTAATTTCTTATATTATTTGACTAACAAAATGTAATTACATCACACATTACTATACGATTTTAAATTCTAAATAAAAATATTACTTACTTTGTCCCAATAAAAATGTCACCGTGTCAAACTTTTTAAAATTTGACATCAAGTATTTTTAATATTTTAATCAATTAAATTCTATAAAAAATATATTTAAAAATATTTCATTGAGATTTTTTATAATAAATTTTTTGAAAACTTTTATCCATATTAAATTTTAAAGAAAAATAGGTAAAAGTTAAAATATTTTACTAGTAAAAATTTAAAATGTGATAAATTTAGTAGGACGGAGGGAATATTAATTATTTTAAAAATTATGAATAATACTTGAAATAAATTTTCTAAACATAAAGCTTAAAATCAAACCATTGTACGTAATATGTTAGTTTAAGAAAGTATTCGAGAATAAGAATATACTAAAATTAAAAAGAAAAAAATAAACGTCCTACAAAATTTTATTTAATTACTTTAGCTTCCATATTTTTTGGGTTATTTCTTTTGTAACATTAAACAGACATTCATTGTTATCATCCGTTGATCCTTGACCACTATAAATAACTAATAATAAATACCATATAATTTAATTAAAAGCAGTATAAATAATTTTTAATAAATACTATGTAACTTAATTAAAATTTAATAAGTTAAAATATATGAAAATTATCTCTCATTAATAAAAACTTCAAATTATTTAAACAAGATTAATAAAATAAAATAAAATTATATTTAATATGTTTTAAAATTAAAATTAAAATACTAATATTATTTTATAAACTAACTTCTTAAACATAAATAATGTGTGGGTGTACTTCAAAAGCCACAAACTATTTTAGACACATTTTTTTTTGTCTATAGTATTATTTGTGTAACTAAGTTAGTGTTCAGAAATTATTAAAATAATCCTACAGACTTTTAAATAAATTATATTATTATAAGAATATATTTATATATTTTTTATTTCAAAAACAATAAAAATATTATAAATGTTAAAATTTGGACTTGTACCATCAAAAAGTATAAAATTATTTCTTTACTACTTAAATTAAAATTTTATTAATATTTTTATAATTTTAATTTTTCTAAACTTCCGTCCGATCGAGGATCATCGTCAATATATATAAAGAAATCAATGAAATTTGTCCACATCTCAAATCTCTGTCAACTTTTTCCCACTCTAAAACACATTGTTCATTGAGCGAAGATGGTTCACCTTTTTCTCCCATTAATGTAATTGCGACGCCTCTCGCTGAGTGATAAAAAAAAAAAGAAAAAAAAGAAAAGTGAAGGTACAGAAAATGATGAATAGATTTGCCCCTGCAAGGAAGTATTCAATTCCAACCAGGAGAGGGTTTAAAATAAAACAATATAAAAAAAGAGAGAAGAGCTTTTGCTTTTAAAGGGACACCCACTTTCTGTAGGTTTAATTAACATTTTGTACATCGTCTTTATTCTTAAATCCATCTCAGCTTTATTTTCCTTCTTTCCTTCCTGCTTTTGAGGGGAGAAAATAGATTCCACAATCTTTTGTATCTTAATTATTAAGATAACACTCTTTTCTACAAGATATCTACCCACATTTTTTTATGTACATTAAACTTAGTTACATCTTTTTTATGAATAATTATCATATCCGCTCTTCATTTAAAATGATGTTAAATATCTTTTTTTAATTATTTAAACTCGTTTATATTTTTTTTTACTTCACTGACAACTAAAAATAGGAAAAAAAAAATTAATTTGTCATTTTTTTTATTAAAAAAAGATAAAGATTACGTGGAATCACAATTTCTTATCATTCTTTCTCCAATAACAATAAATAAAATAATTATTCTTCTTTTATATGATTTTTCACTCTAAAATAAGAAATGAAACTATGTACGTATATTTAAATATCAAATCTGCTAATTATCAGTTACAATGTATTTAATCAATATAAATATTAATATGCACGTTTTTAGTTTAAAGAGCCGACTACCCTTCTTTCATTAATCTTAGAAAAGAAAATCTGTAATAAAAAATGTTTTCTAAAATTTGTGCGTTCTTGGATTTTTTTCTTTAAAGATTGGGAGTTAAATTTAACTAAAAAAGAAAAAAAAAAGAAGAACAATGGCTAAATTAACAAAAAAATGTAGCTGTTAAGAGCTAAATTTATTATTATGCAAAAAAAAAAATAAAGAATTGGCCAATTAAGCTTTAGTTAAATTAACGCTATTGCTATTGTAGGAATTAGAATATGAGTTCAAGTGCATTTAAGTCCATAATGCCCACGGAACTAACTAAAAATTTTATTAAGGCAAGAGCATCTATCAATTGATAGCATAGATATGGCCAGTAAAGATATCGCTCCCACAAGAACTACAAGTACTATTAATTACCATTTTTCTATTATTTAACCAAATAATTTGAATGATTGATAAAAAAATTAAAATTAATTAAATTAATTAATTAACGAACACAACAAAGAATAAATCACGAAAATAATTGAGAAACAATCAAGAAGCGAAACAATACCTAAAACAGAATCCGCCCAGATTTCATGTCACGCTCAATCTAAATTACACAATTTCTTTACTTAGCACCTTGATCCGTAGAAATCTCTAAATTATGCAAATATCTCTTTTGAGCAAAAGAACAACTGGCTTTAGTTGATTAATTGAAATTTCTTTCCAATTAAAAATCTATTATCGCATTAACTAGTGTTATGGATTCCCCTATTAGATTTGACTCTAATCTGGTAGATTTATGTCACCCTATTTCTAGGATTGCATACAATTCCACTCAATTATGCAAGATCTAATATTAAACATAGTTCATTCAACCGTTGATTTATGCACATCAAACATGAATCAATAATCTAAAAATATTAAAGTAAAAATTAAGCACACATAATTGAGAACAAGAAACTAAATATTTATTGCGTAAAATAAAAATCAAACGACAAAATCAATCATAGGGTTCATCACCCCTATGTATTTAGAAAATTAATTCATACTTGAAAATAAAAACATCCAAAACACAATATAACTAAAAGAAATAAAAAAAAAACTAATGATAACTTCCCAAGGAATCAACTAGGAATCTTCAATTTTGACGGAAATTTGCTTTCAAGTCGAGTTCAATGGTGTTTTTTGAGTTATTTTCTTAGATATTCTTTGACGGCTCATTCATATCTTTTAATTTTTTTATCATATATATGTATTAGAATGTTAGAAAAACCTAAAAATCATGATTTTTTGCAGTTTGGTGTGCAATCTTATGAATTTGACACAACCTACCATGTGATCGTGTGGAATGATTCAGCCTGTATGGCTCTTTTAGCTTGCTTCGATGCTTCGATTTTCGCTCTTTTTTGCTTCCAAATACTCTATTAAGCATCAAAACATGAATTTAATAAATTGAGAGCATAAAATTCACAATTAACATTAGATAATAACTTAAAAATGCGTTAAGAATGAGGTTTAAACATGTTAATTTTAGCACTTGTCAATCTGATTTTTATCCGATTTAAGAATTGAGAGAGATTATGAATAAAAATAAACATAGTAAGAATTGTGTGTTGCGTTGTAAGGGGGTATAATAAAAATTTGAGTAAGAAAGTAGAAAAGATGAAGCAATTGAAAAGGCATTAATATGGAAGAAGTAATGAGAGGTTAGAGAATGTTGCCACCTCATTAAGCAATGAAAAATGGGAAGAAAAAGGTGAAAAGTTGAAAGAAAAAGAAAAAAAAAAAGGGGGAGAAGAAGAATTAAGAAGGTAAAGAGAAAAGGCAGTGTTAAATGGAGGGTTGTATCTTTTAGAAAGGGAAAATAATAAAGGAAGAAAAGAGTTGATTAATTAGAATATAAAATCAGCATGAAGCTGGATTAGTTAAAAGAAGAAGAAAGAGAGGTATGGAACCTGAATAGCACTAATTCCTATTACCCTAATCTTTTAAAAAAGCAAAAAACGACAAATTCCCTTCTTATGTCTAAATTAAAGGTGTCATCAGATAATAATATCTTTTTGTGATTCTAAAGTAGGAACATCTTTAAGGTTTAAAGAAAGAGATGCTTATCTAAATATACCATTTCAATTTTTTACTCTTTCCTTCACTTAATACATTTTAATTAAGGGAATAATATATTAATTTTCCCTGTTTTAAAAATTAAATTGCTATTTTCTTTTTTCTAATCTTAATTTAAAATCACCTTTTGTTTCACTGTTAATAGTAGTAAAATATATATATATATAGTTACTTCCCCCCCAAAGAAGAGAGGATGTTTGGGGTTTGCGAAAATAATTAAAGAAAAAAGTGTTATATTCTTTTAGAAAACAAAACGCATCAGAAATTAAGCATAAAAAGAAGTGCTCATCTCTTTTCTCTTTTCATATCAGTGAAGATTTTGCTTTTCTCCATTTTAATTCCAAAAGCCTAAAGCAGAAATAAAAAAGTTGCTCCTCCTTTGCACAACCCTTACGTTTTGGATTATACCCTTAACCTTAAAATATGCTCCCATTCGTATCTTTAGAATTTAGTTATTCTATTTTTCTTTTAAATAATTTAATTTCTTTATTTTTTAAATTCAAAAATATAAGTCCAGTTAAATTTAAGTTCGTCAACTTTTCGTTACATGAACGTTAAAGAATATCTTAAAAATTTAAAATTTAAAAAATAAAAAAATTATATTCTAAATATACAAAAAAAAAATACAGGACTTTAAAGCATATTTTACCAACAATATTTTCAACTCCAATTTATATTTAATATAAATTATTTTTTAGCACCTATATCATATGTGTGACACGACTAACTCCTCCACTTCTAGTATTTATGCAGAATATACTAATATTCAATTCCTTAATTTTTATATACATATATATGCTATTCTTGGTATATATCCAAACCATTATATACAAGTTTTATTGCTGTTTTTCTTATTATACATCTTTCAAGATTTGTTCATTAATTCTACAAAAAGAAAATCAAACTTCTGATCAAAGATTCATTCGTTCATTCATCCTAAAAGAAATGCAAAAGATTTATTCATTAATTTTTTATTATTATCTTGATTGTCAGAAAATAGGCTGCATTTAGTATTGGATCAAGTCAAACAACAGGAATTAAACGCTAGTGAAAAATAGGAATGTAGTTAATAAACACGACAGAAGGGCAACTTCACTTTCAGTTCAAGTCAAAAGCAATAAGTTTCCATCTTAAAGCAGCTCCATTTTCTAAGCCTAAGCTACACGCCATATATTCTTTTCTGCTTCTCATTTTATTAAATATACACTAAATTAATCCATCCAATTGCATTTCTGCTTAACATACCCGCATTCATTTTTCAATTTTTTAATCTAATCTTTTATTGTTATAATTATAAATTTAAAAAAAACATATTTCCTCAACATTTTGTAAAATATCAGTTTTAAAAGTTAGGGTGTGCTTGTGCCTTGGATGAATAAAATTTGAGTGATACGAGGGAATGAAAATATGAAAAGAAAATAAATTTTTGAGTGTGTTTGGTAGGAAAAATAATAAGAGAAATAATTATTTTTCATTTTAATGTATAAAAACTGAGAAAAGAAAATGAGAAAGAACTGTATATTAGATCAAAATTATGAATTTTTTAAATGTTTTATTTTCTTTCCTTTCATTTTCATACTCTACCAAATAATGAATGTTCAGTTGAATGTTGCTATACTTCATCCACTTTTATGATAAGTAGAGTGTTAGAGATGAGTAAGAATCAAATCTGTGTCATTTAAAACAAGAAGTACTAAAGCATGATAAAAGTTATTGTTTTTTTTTTTGTGAATTATAATAATAGGGCAAAGTCCGAACAAAAAATGCGATTAATACGACTCAAATTCAAATCACATATGAGGTGATGAATACCTTTAACTATCAAATTATCATATGGAGTTCAAAAACCACTAGGTTTTAAAGGAGTAGAGATTAAGGTAATGAAGAGAATTTAATAGAGAGATGCCCTTAAATTTCCCCATTGAAGTTGACTAGGCCATTAATCAAAGTGTAGTTACATTTGGTAGACATTGATATTGATATCTTGACATTGACTAACGCTCACAAAATTTAATAAATATTAATATTGTTATAGACATATTTATATTTTTAGGTAATATAGGAATAATAGAGAGAAAAGATCACAACGAAGTCATGATATCTAAATAGAGGCGGGTCATGAATCTGATTTGATTTGGATATTTATATTAAATATTTCAAATTAATTATAGATTTATATTTTATTATTAAGATAGTATCTAGAGTGTAATTCATTTAATTATTAAAATTTATCTTAAATTTAATAGGTAATATTTAGAATTATTTATAATTCTTTCTCAATTTGTAAATAAAAGGATAAACAAGTTTTAAAGTATTTGAACTTATGTCTTGTTACGCAGATAACAATAATAATGTCAGTTGATACAACACAAGAAAAAAAATTGGATGTCAAAAGATTTTCATTTGTAAGGTTTTTCAAACCCTATAATCTTTCTGATTTGCTTTTGCAAGGAAATAGAAATGATTCTTATCACTTTATATATATATATATGTACTTATTGGAAGCATCCAATATTTTGTTACCAAAATATTTCCATAATGCTGTCCTCTGGTTGAATCATTCAAGAAAAATAATTTAATAAAAAAGATATAGGGAGTTAGGGACCCATTTTTTTTCCTTTTAGACGAAGTTAGGGACCCATTTCTAAAAACCCAAAGAAGATATAGAAATAAAAAAAGGTGCAATGGTTGATTGTCTATGAGACTATGAAGCATATGATTGTCCAAATTGAAACTGTGGAAGAAGGCTATTTGAGAAACAACTTTCAGTAACCAATATCTCTAAGTTTAGCAATAAAATAGAATACATGCAGAGATTATGGCTTGTTTGAATAATATATTTAATTGACACCATTATTCTTCAAAATATAGAAATGAAAAAAAAGGGCACTTTGCCCAGTGGTCGTATTTCCAAGTTGTTTCCCTCCATCAAACTTCCTTGTAATCAAAGGTATATATATATTGATATTGTGCAATCAAAATTATCTCCTTTCAAATATTGTAATCGTTTAATGTCTATCACAATTAGAACATCCCTGAATTAGAAAAGAACCCTAGTTGGCAATGGCATCTCATCACTTCATGAATTGACCATGCCATGGCATTTTATTACATTAATATTTAGTGGTGTACATGTTAATAAATTAACGTGGATGGGTACTCAACTTTTTGCTATCCATGATAAATTATTATATTTTATTTTTATCAGATAACTAATTTGTATGTAAATAATAGAGTAGAAGCTTAAGTGATGCACGTAAAGTAATTTTACAAAAACAGGCAAGTTGGTTTTTCTTGTATTAATCCAGCCCTAAGAAATGTCTAAGAATCTAAAGACTATTTGAACAAAGAGAATTTTCACAAAAAAAAAAAAAAGAAAAGGAAATTACTTGAAAGGGTTTACAGGATTTTTTTTTAAAATTTTATAATTCCTGAATTTTGAAAACGATCTTCCTGTCAACAGATTCAAGAAGCCCAATATCATGGATTGATTCCTCTTGGAGACTATCATCATCAATGGACATATTCAAATCCAATGACCCACAAGGACTTGTTGTGTCCTCCAATGCCAATGCACCCACTTTTTCTTCATCGGATTTTAGCTTGGCAGGAGGGGAGCAAGCTCTTGATCTTGAGCTGAAGCTTTCACAGCTCAAAATGATGATAGCATCGCTAAGGACAGCTTCTTCTCCATTTGCTTTGCTTATTCTTCCTCTTTCAATAGCTCTTTTGAAACCCATTTGAGAGCAATAATCTGATTGCTCAACATCTTCAATGAAGAACACTCGATGTGGGTTGCTGGAAACTGCTTCAGCAAATCTCTCCATGTAACTGCAACTTTGTTCATCTCTTGATCTCTTGCTTCGACTATCTTCAGTCGAATCTGCTCTTGTGGATGAGAAGCTGCTTAATTCAATGGTGACGAAGTTGTTTTGTGAACCAAAAACAAGCCTTGCCAACTCTTTGGCTATCTTCTCCTTAGCTTGAACGTCAACACCTTGGAAAAACAACCAAGTTTCTTCTTTACACTCACCGTCTCTCAACTTGCCTTTCCTTCGCAACATCCCTGACCTGCATTTTAAGATTGTGCTCACGATCTCAGGAACTATATCTTTCTGCCATGGCACCTTCTTTTCCAATGCAGTGCAAAGGGTGGTCAAGTTCTCCGCATTTAGCTCCTTGAACTTGTGAACATATTCCATCTCCATCACATCACTGGAAGAAGCTGAGTTGGGGTGGAATTAGGGTTTGGGGTTAAGAGTTGTTTGGGGTCCTTGTAATTATGTTCTGGAATATATAATCTCAAACTAGCACTGGTGGGTTCAGCAGTCTTTTCAAGTGTTTCAGAAATCCATAAAGGGTGGTCTCTCCAAGCCTGTCTAGGTTCAAGCGCAGGCCAGTCATGGTGCTTGTCATTTGAAAAGAAACAAGTAGAGGAAGGAGGAGAAACAGAAGAGAATGTTTGCGTTGTTTCGGATATGGGATATGGCTGTAACTTATGGACTGAATTGCAAAACGAATTCCACTTTTTGCAAAGTTGTCTGACTAGGGCAGAGTCCTGGGAGGTAGAGAAAAAATAAAAACAAAAGGAAAAAGTTAGTTTTCAACTTTGTATATGGATATGGTTTGGACACAATAATTTGGTTTGAAGATTATCCTGGGGAATGTGATTATAACCTTATCATTGGCACCAACTCCTCTGCTATCTTCCTTGTATTGTTTAAACCATGGAGGGAGACTTGAAGTGGTGGTGGACTCACTAATGCATGCACTGCTGCTTTGTAAGCTTCCAACTTCATTTTCGAACTTGGTGGAGCAATCACCACAGCAAGTCAGCTGTTGCTTATTCTCATCCCCTCCATTATCAAGCGAAATCCACCAGCTTGACCCGTTTTCTACTTTCTTGCTTGTGACCTGACTTTGCGCATCACTGAACAAGAATTTTTTTTTAATTTTAAAAAAAGCTATAAAAGATTGAATAAGGCCGTAATAAATCTTATTAATTGATTTATGAAAAGATGATATTAATTACCAGTCAGTGATGAGAGTCAAGCGTAAGCTATCAGCAGGAAGGGTTAGAGGATGAAGACCCCAAATAGTTTCGAGGGATGGATTGCCAGATTTGTACCTCATGTAAGTTTGGAAGGTAGAAACCCCCAGGAGCCTCAACCTCCTTCCACTCTCCCCCAACAAATTCCCAAGCTCCATGATCATATGCTCCACTGGACAGTAATATCCCCTACTTTGCTCACTTGAACTTGTCCTGTACTCCACAGCCCATTTGAGATCTCCTAAATTCAAAACAATCCCTGTGCCTAAACAGCTCCTAACCTGGCTCTTTAACTCTTCAAGTTTTTGCTCAACCTCTACTTTGTTTAGATGCCCAAAACATGAGAAGGGTAGGTTTACAAACTTGGTATCTCTTAAAGACTGAGGAGCATCTCCTTTGTCAACTTTGTCAATCACAGCTCTAACTACACCTTGTACGCTTGAAATACACTCTCCTACCACCACAAAACTTCTTCTCTTTTCCTTCATCAAATTCTCTATCACAAACATCACATCTTCGTTCCTAATTATAGGATCTGATCCTCTTTGTTTCTCCACTTTACTACTCCCAACCTGAGAAGCTGTAGGAGATTGAGAGAGGACTAAATTTCCATTGCTACTTTCCTTGGATTTACTGTTTGTGGAAGGAGCGTTTTGGGAACAGATTTCTAAGGACACAGCTTGTTCCACGTTGCTTTTGACTTGTGTACTAGAGAACCCCGCTTCTCTCATCACTCTACTTACGCTAGGATCGTCTAATATAGATATTATAAGCTGCTCCAGCTCTATCTTAACTGCTAACAGTGGTTGTTGCTGGTTTTCAATGGATCCACGTCTTTGGTGAGCCTGAGCACGCTTGAAGGCAGCAACCAAGGCATTAGAGATTGAAGGATACTGGGAATGGGCTCCCAACATGGGACTGGATGACGAAGCGGGGAGGCGATTGAGGGCAACATTGAAACAAAGCTCTAAGGCTCTACACTGAAGGGGATGGGAGTGGGATTGAATGCAAGCCGTGCGGAGCAAACCAGTAGCAGCTGACAGCATGGTGCTTGCTACATGGAGGGGAGTCACTTGGGCATGGCCACGCCGTCTAGCAAGATTAACAGCTTGCTTTACGACGTTAGCAGCCTCATTTGTTAGAGCTTGCTGCACTGTGCAACCCCCAGCTCTCATGTTGTTGTCTCTCCCAAAACCCTTTTTTTATACAAAAGTATGTGGTGAAAGGACGCTTAGGAACAAATGATTAGATGAAGGAAAGTTGGAGAAGTTCAAGTTTCATGGATGCTGCAGCATGAACAGAAGGAAAAGATGAGGGAAATCATGAGATAGGATGATAGGGGTTAGGGCGGCAGCAGAAAACAAGAGGTAGTGCAGTGGGTGAAAGGTGGGAGAAGGGAGTTATGTAAGGTAGTGTAGTGTGTAGGATGAGAGATTTAGATTTTGGGGGTGGTGGTGAGAGAGAGTGAAATATATGAGATGGTGGGCTATGCTTTTCTTGTAGGTGAGGTTAAATTTTGGGGTCCAAAGTCGATTTTGTAGTGGAAAGTGGAATGCATGTGCTGACAAGCAGGACGGATGCAGCAGTATCAAAGGCAACTCAGCTTTGCTTACTCTCTTTTTCTATCTCATTTTTCCATATTATATATATTATATGGTATTGCTAACCTAAGTGGGTCTCTCTCTTTTATGCAATATATAAATATAGTAAGTAAATTAACATTATGGTATATTTACCCTAAAAATGATCAACAAACGACCCCTTTATCTTTCGAGTGCAGTGCACACCAACAAAATCTAGACATAATCATTTCGATTTTGTAACCTTGAAGCCTACACAATCTTACAACCTTTTTAATTAATAACGTAGCTCAAACAGACTCTTTTATTAACATGAAATCAGCCAAGTGAAAGTATGTGATGTAGTAATTACATGGTTGAGGAATTAATGTAAAAGGACAAAAGAGGCCTTGTAGTATGAAATGATTTAAGTATATAAAAAGCATGGGCAAATGTGGAATTGTGGAGAAGCAAACTGGTGGCTCTAAAGTGAGGCTGAGAGAGAAGAAAGGAAGCTTTTGCAGTGAATTTCAATCCCTCAAAACCCAGAAGAGAGTGGGGTTTAGCCTTAATAAATTGCATAATTTCGTTTCTTGATTTATAGCCTTAAAATGCAAATATTACATATTTTTCATTGGGATTATTAAGAAATATACACAACTCCAAAGCACAACTCTCTCTCTCTCTTCATTATTTCGTAAAGTTAGGGGAGCTTTTGGACCCTCTCTTTAGTTCAAAATTAGGGGGAAAAATGAACAAATCATCAAGTTATAAAAGCAAAATTTAAAAAGAAAATCATATGATGAGGAAGTTCCAAAGTCCCATAGGGCAATTTTTTTTTTCTTTTTTTATGAGTATGGTTTCTTTTTACCATATCCAATTACATGGTACCAAATCATTTGGAAACAAGGCAGTTGTGGTGATTGTACTAAAAGATTGATTTTACTATAAGTTTTTGATATATATATTACATAAAAAGATTAAATAAATGAGTTTTTTTTTAAACTCTCAGACTTAATTTGCATGAATTGGAACATATGTTCCACTAAATCATATACTTCTGATTAATGGCTTCCATTAAAGAAGAGAAAATGGGGTTCATATATGATTCTGCTATAACAACATGTGAATATATATTATTATGAGCCATGCAAAATACAAGATATAAAAGGGTGGGTGAGTGGGAGATATAGGCTTTTGGTTTGGACCATCTTAATTTACTACTGCTCTTATATTCCTGAGTGACAGCGTGCCATTACATGGAAAGAAGAGATACACTCACACCACTATGTATATCTTGGAATTCTTATATACATATATATAACTAATATCAAAGCATATTTTTGTTGCACAGAAAACGAGAGATCTCCCTTTCATTCCTCAATCATCTAACTCTAATTCGAACTCTTCTCCTTTTTTTTTTAATGCACAACATTCTCTCTCTCTTTTTTTTTTTTTTTTGCAGAAATGCAAAACATTCTTTGTCAAACCGTTCAATATTTGCAGTCTGATAAGAAAGATATTAGGCTCACATGGTTTGTTAATGAAAACTTCATAGCTGCCGATATAAAGAACCCCCAGAAGAAAAACTAGAAGAATGTCCTTTTGTATTGAAAGCCCAAGAAGGTATTAGCATTTTAAATGAGTTGACATGATGACATACCTGCCAAGTTTTGTCGTGGTTTCTTTGGGTACCGTTCTTATATTCTTGAAAACTAGCTTTAATATTTAAAGATAAAACACATTTTGAGTATCGTTGTAAAAATATATATTTTAAATGTGAATTTAATAAAGCCGCCCTTATTAAATACTATTATTTAATTTATTTTTCTTATTTTAATTAGTTTATTTTAATAATTATTAAATTAAATTATTATAATATTATATTCTAATACTAGTATATTTAAATATAATGTGTTTTTCAATTCAGTTCATGTATTTTTTGAATAAAATTTCTAGAATGGTAATTAATTGTATTTAATTTTTGTTTATTTTTTTTGGGGTATTCTTTACCATTGCACCTAACCATTTATTGGTATTTTTTTCTTCTTCTTTATTTATTTGTTTAAATAGAATTTTATTCAAATAAATATTAAACATTTAAACTTTAATTAAATTATATATTAAATGTGACATGAATTCATTAAACTATTTAATTTTTAAATGTAATAATTAAACATATTTAAATTTTTGATGATAAAAAATTAGTTAAAACCAAAATAAGGAAAACATATAAAATAATATTTTATCCCTCAAAAAATTAAAATGATATTTTAATAATCAAATTAAATTCCAATAGAAATATTTTTATTTTTTTCTTTTCCTTTGTTTTTTTGTTGTTATTTTAATAAATTTTTTTACCATCAAACCTTATAAATTTTAATGATTATTTTGAATAAAAATAATTTAATGAATCCATCCCTAAGTTAATAATATATACAATTAAATTAATAAATGTAATTTTAAATTTTACTTAAAATATAGCTAGATTAAAATTTAGTTTTATAGTAATTCAATGTAGTTTTATTTCGTAATTAAAATGAAGAAAGAATAACAATAAGTATAAAATACATGGTTAGTAAAAACAAGGATATAAGCATCTCTTTTTATAAATAAAAAATTACTTAGTAAATAATTTTCGGGGTAAATAAATATATTTTCAAACTATATAGAGATAATTTTTTTTTTGTGAAACCGTAGGAGATTGGTTAAAATCCAAAGCAAAACATCATATGGTTTTAGTGATGTAACCATTTATTGACATGAATATCCATTCTTCAAGGATCTTGATACATATCAACAGAGCTTATTGAATACTACATAATATTCTCGATGCTGTTGAGACGGTCACATTACATACAATATTTATCTTCTCTTCATTTTATTTTGAAGTACTGATACCCAAATATACATATGTTAAAAATGAATATGAAAAGTTGACATAAGAAAAAAAAATGTTGATGATGCAATTGCATAATAGCTAATAGTATGTGAGGGGTGTAGAGAAAGGAATAGGAGAGAAGTAGGACCCAAGGAATTGCTTACAACAAATAATCCAAAACTCTCAACTGTTTATTCTTTTCCCCAGTGAGTATTTTTCTGCAGTCAAAAAGCTTCGTCTGCACCTTTGTTGGCCTAAAAAGACAAACAAAGGGGAGAGGGGGGGCACTAAATTATTTGAATGCAATGCAAAGCAATTCTGAAATGCTAGAAAAGGAGTGTTTGAAAGAAAGAGAGATGGGAATATATGCAGTTTCTTAGGCCATACCCCAGGCCCAGCTAGCTACCTATAACCGTTAAAAGTTTTGTTTAAAGAAGCTAAGCATAAATATACAACAAAAGCCAAACCCCTACTGTTTCATGCTAATCTTTGTTTGGAAGACTAAAAGAGATGAGATGGGTCTCAAAAGTGAAAGTTAAGAGGGCAGGTTATCTTTTCTATTCTTTCCTTCTCCAATCCTTTAATTTTTCCCAAGGGAACCAACACATTGTATTGGAGCTCCTAATTACATATATAAATATATACATAATTTTCGTTTCTTCTTTTGCTTAAAGTAAAGCACTCTCTCATAAAAGCAAATATTAAAAGTAAAATATGGCATTATCTACTAAAAAGGGACGCTCATTTTTATGCTTTTAAGCTTCAAATGAGCATCTTTTGGTCTATAGGTGGCCATGTGGAGGAAAGCAATATCCAAGAGAGGGAACAGAACCCCCTAAAAGAGAAAGGGAATTCCTAAATAGTGTTTTTTGGGTGGCCGCCCAGACTTTTTAAATGTTTTTAACATTGCTAACAAAAGTTACCCTAATTTTGACATGACAGCCTTGTTAATGTAAAAGGTGATGGTATTACGTACCACACACTCCTTTTCTAAAAAGTTTCCATTATTTTATAATCACTCATATCTGCTTATTAGGTGTATATATATATATTAAAAATTAACTTTTGTAACTGCATTTATTTCCATCAAAATACCCCCTAATTCTTTTATTTAGTTTTTTATTCTCTGCACTAATGAGCATGAATGGAACAAATTCCTGCTGCTTCTTGATGTGCATATGGAATTTATTTGTGTCCTTGCCTGAAATGAACATATGAAAAGAAAATCTCGTACAATGGAGGATGACATTCCGCATCCCCTCCCGGTGCATATATTCTACATCCATGGTGTGTTGCCCAAATAATTACTTACATCAATCATATAATCAAATAAATGTGTACGTGTTACACACATCATTGAGATAGACATAGGCTAAATAAGTAGAATATGTGATTGTTCTTAAACTTATTTCTTAAGTAAACTTCATACAAATAACCACACGCAAAATTTAAGACTCTCTCATAAATGATGAATTTAGATATATGAACAGAAGATTTCACATAGTCCAATTTTGACTATTCATGCAGGGCTGGAATGCAGTGCAAGGATAAGGGAAGAGAGAGGGGGAGAGAGAAGTTGACGCACCGTGCACATGCAAAACTTCAGACAGGAAGGCAGGGGCACCATAGCTGCACTCCTGAATATGATAAGACAGCAAATGGATTTTTACATAAGATGCTTCGTACAAGCCAGTAAGCCACACCAAAAATAGAAGATTGGAAATCAATAAGTTACAACACCAAATCTGCAAGATTTGAATATATGCGTCCCCTGAGTTTCACGAAAAAAAAAAAAACAGATCATATGGATAATCTATTCGAGCATACATCAAAATCATGAGATAAGATAGAAGAAAGGGTTTCTCATTTCTTAATGAAGTATGTGTTCAGAGGGCAAGGAAAACAACAAAAGAGTAAATGGGTGCAGCTAATTTTCAAATTCGCAATGTCATTTTAACTTATGTCTACATATATTTCATAAAACATGTCAACTACAAATTCTTCTTTTACACACTGACAACAGAATAATGCCTGAAGAACAAAATAAGATCCCTTGACAGAGTTACGTGAATTAGATTTTAAAAGGGGAAAAAAAGAACACCATAGTAAACACCTATTCCTTTGCAAAATTGTACAGAATTCTTTGGTGAACCAACCCGCTGCAAAATGAAAATCCATTCTCTTTAGTTAATAAGCAAACCTAGAACTAGGGCTGGAGCTTTAATCGCCTTGTCTATCCAAAACATTTACTAGATAATCTTCCCGAAGCAGTGGAGCAAGCATGCTCTCAACGGAGGACCTCTGCTTACAAGTCTCTTCAAGAATCAATAACCGAGCAGTCTCACAAGCCTTAGCACTATGAAAACCAAGTGTCCATCTCCCATCAGCAGGTGGAGTGGAAACCTTAGATTCTCTGCCTTTAGCTTTAACGAAATTTGGTTCGAATTCTCTTATCTGAAGATGTAACCATGTTGGGTGGTCCTCATCTATCCTTGGCTGCTTCAAGTGAACAGGGAAAGAAACAACATTGCTAATTAATCAGAGGAATTAATTCAAGCTTCAAGTCTCTAAGTAAAACAAAGCCTTTTCATCAATTGCATATTTCAAACAACACAATTAGTACACAAGGCACAGAAGCTGCTTCAAGTGAACAGGGAAAGAAACAACATTGCTAATTTATCAGAGAATCAATTAATTAATTCAAGCTTCAAGTCTCTAAGTAAATCAAAGCCTTTTCATCAATTGCATATTTCAAACAACACAATTAGTACACAAGGCACAGAAGCTGTCCATTACAAATCACTATGATCTATTAATAATAAAACAGATTCTTCCTAAGTACATGAAAATTCAAATGACTTTGCCCTATAACTGTCTCGACCATGATTTTGCATTTTTACTAGGCGTTTTGTTTTACCTTGAAAAAATAAATTGTATGGATAGAAAGGTATTGAGAAAATAAGAAGGAAGAGGAAGCATATTAAATGACAAGAACCTCTATATACACCAGAGCTCATTCCTTCGTTTCAATGATAACTTTTACAGTTCACAATCTTCAGCTCTACTTGTAATTTTCCAGCAATTGACCTTTTAAGACGAGATATATCTGATATAGTAACGATATGAAAGTATAAGGATTGACTGGGTCACTAACAATATTAGTCTTTGTTTTGCAAGAAGCATAGCCTTTCAGGTGCACCAACTTTATGATGAATAATAGATCAAATACAGGACAGCACTAACTTAGAAAGGAGTCAGTAAAGAGATGTATTAGGAAATCTTAGAAGCTATCCAAGAAACACATGTTTATTTCTTTATTATGCTTGTCATTTTGATTAGAAAAGAACATGCCCAAGTAAGTGGTCATAGGAAACAAATCTTCAATTGTCCTCATTAGAATCACAGTAATTGGAAAAGAGGAAAAGAAAATCAGCAAAATTCTGACTCACACTTAACCCTGCCAGTGGAGCAATGGCAATCACAATGCCACGTTGACTCCGGAATGGATGCTTCTCAGCAAGAATCAATTTTCCAGAAATTCCACGGGCCAAGGCTACTAGGTAAATATCCCTGACTCCAGCATACGAGAAAGCAATCCTGCAAGGGATTCCTGATCCTACAAAAGTTAAATAAAAGGGAAGAATGAGGATATATATGGTTATAGAAGATATCATGGATAGCAGACAGAACATGATTCAATGTCCAACCTAAAGAGACCTCTGACCCAAAGCTGGCAGATGAAATATCTCTGCTATAAGTTTTACCCAAATCACTGTCACTTGGTGACTCTAGTGAGGGTTTTTCAAGTAAACATCCCATGAAAATAAGTGCCTTGAGTTGAAGATGGAGAATGAAAACCTACATTTATTAAGTTCTGTGAGATCATTAATGGGAAAACAACAGTGAGCGCTAAAAAGGCAAACTTGTAGGGAATATGTTCAGATACATAAAACAACAGAAATTATATCTCAAAGCACATAACTGTATAATTGAAAGTCAAACTGCTAGTAACAAAACTCATAGTTCAGTCATGTAGACACTCAAAGGAATAATTATTTCAATCCTACACGAGCACAAAACCATATTCTTATTCTAAGTTTCTTGTATGTAAGCAGCATTTTGAACACAAACACTAACTTGACTTCCTTTTTAGATACATTGTATGCATATGTCCACAATTGACAACAAAGGCAACTCAATAGCTAGGAACCCTAATAAGGCTGAGAACACAATGCATGAGCCACTAAATAAAAATTAATTCAAAAACTATATATATGGAGTTATAAAAAACCTTCACTGCATCAACCATCCTCTCCCAAGCAAAGCAAGAGTTAAAATTGCCTGCAATGTATAAATGACATAAAGCAATACGCGTAAGAATTTTATGAAGAATCACGTGAGAAGAACTTTCTATTAAGCTTTAACACACAAATTGCACATGCATCAATAAATGAGAAGTAAAGAGAAGGGGAGAAAGGCCCAATACCATCAATTGCTTGCTGGCAGATTTCAAGCTCCAGTGTAAATAAGGGATCCTTAACATGGAATTGTAGTTCAAGTGCTGTATGAAATTACAAAAGATAAGATCAATTTTAATTCCATTTTGCAGAAGATGTGTACTCACCACATCCCTCTAAATCCATATCTTGCAAAATTTTCACCTTTTGTTTAAGAAGATGAAGTACAAACATGAATTGGATCACTGTAATTGATACCTTTTTTACAGCTTCCCCACTCATGTCCTATGGTATCTGGGATATGATCAAACCAGCATCCATCAAGTTCCTTTTGAAGACATTCACGGGACTGCTCATATGAAGTCTGTCAACAATAACTAGAAAATATAAAACTTTAGAAAATTTTCACATAATCACAAATTTTTTGAGAAATCCAACCTGCTAAAGATGGTTTATACTTTGTAATAATAGCAGGCTACGACTAAGTAAAGGTTTCAACATCTCACCATGCATAAACAAGAAAATCTCATCCAATTTGTTCTAATATGAAAATGTTGGAAGCAGCAATACTTCCATTGGCAGTATTAATTTATAGCAAGCATGGCAAATCGGTAGGATGCTTACATTGAATAGGTGGATATTGTCATCAGTGAGCTTATTTCCTTGACATTGAAGTAGCTTTCTCAAAAACCACCCTGTATGCCACTGCATTGGTGGGGAAACCGGTGGTTGGCATGCTAAAACCTTCAATAATGTCTTCAAAATCTATTTTAAAAAGAAGGAAAAGAATAGAGAGAAGTCATATAATATAGAAAGGTGACAACCATGAACGAGAGCACCAAAATCCAGGAAACGTCAATCAACAAATGAATGTAAAGTGCAGAGAAAAGGGTGAGGAGTGGAAGAAAAGTAACAGTACCCAGTTAATGCACTACCTGAGGCATAAGTCCCACAAGAATACTTCCATCCACTTTCAGAAAAGCTGACTCACAGTTGTTCTGAGAGAGTAAACCAGCAAAATATCATTTTCCAAGACAAAAACTTTTAAGTGACATCATATTTTCAGATACTAACCATAACTAGATAATTCTTATTCCCTATACTTGAAAAAGTAAGCATTCTCAAAATAATTTATGCATTAAATAAGAAATAAAATATCATCCAAAAGGAAGAGAGACATGCATAGGAAAAGAAAAAGAAATCACCTCAAAACAATAAATGTATAATTTTTGGCGACTTCAGAGTTGAACATTGCTAACATACCACTTAGCTAATGATAATTTTTTTTTGTTTGTTTGTTTGTTTCGAAATAGGAATTATAAAACAACTACTAAATATAGAAATCCCAACAGAAAGAACTTGATGCAATCCCTCTAGTACTGCAACAGCAATTCTCATCAGGAAAAGTAATTTTTATACCCTTCAGACCAATGAGAATAAGAAAAAGGAATAACATGATAGCTCAAGGAAGAACAGGTGGTCATCCATCCAAATAATTATTAGACAAGCTTGATCTAGTATATAGTTTCAGACATAATAAATCTATTCAGACATATATGAGATCCATTCTTACCATCAAGCCCTGACTTTGACTCATTCCAAGCAGTGATGCTGGAAAATGCTCCAGATCTATAGGATAAGCCAAAATTATAATATTCCCTTTTTGTAAAAATTAAACATTAAAATAAAAAGGTGCAGTGAAAGAAATAAAAAAAAACAAAAAACATTGATGCAAGGATTTATGTCTTATATCCAAAGAAGAATACTGTGATATATATAGTGAAAGGACTAAAAATATAAGATACCTTTGTTTTCTGCAAGAGTGAGCAATAGAAATAAAGATGCTAATGATATACTATGATTGTCTGAAAACAAATACGCAAATATCCCAAACCTGCACCAACAATAATTTCAAAGAATCAATACAAATTATAATTCACTGCAATCTTGCAACCATAGTAGGAAAAAGTAACTATATAAAAAAATGTTGCATCACCTACGTATTCATCACATATATAGTTGCTTTCCATATATTTTCAGTTATGAGAGTGCCTAAATAGTTGTCTGTGATTTCTATTTCCCAAGTAATGGTCAAATGTTTAAGGCAGCAAATGAATATCTAATGCCACCAAGTAATGGTTAACTCTTTTGAGAATGAACTAAGCCTCCAGACTGGTGAAGCCATCCCCAAGTTGTAACACAAATACAATTTTATTTTTAGTTGGAGTCAGCTTAGTGGTGAAACAAAATACTGCCAGTAGACCTAAGTATACACATTAATCTCTGCATTACTTCTTAAGAAAGAAAATAAAACCATAAGAAAGAATTTATCAATATCCCCTTCTTTATGAGACTTAAAATAGTTTATTGACACTGTAAAAAACTCAAGATCAAATATGACATCAGAATAGAAAGATACCAACCTCTCTATATACACATTATCATCCTTAGGGCTGCCATCAAAATGAGAATTTGAGGATGTTTGCACATTTAAATGTTGAAGTAGATAGTTTATATTGATTTCTTTTTCTCCTTCAGCCTCATGATCAGATACCTTGATGTTTATATCATTCAACGAGTGGAGAAGAGGACTTGCATCACCTATGCTACCAGCAATATCCCCATTTGTAGCAATAGCATCTCTCTGACATAATGCCATATAATGATACAAAAGAAGACCAGCCACTCCATTTATCAAGTGTTTTCCACCAACAACTTGAAGAAGGCGAGAAACTATGTACAAAGAAGTGACTGCTGAGATGTTGTAGCTACCCTGAAACAGAAAATTATTTGATGAATGAATGTTCCATGTGAAGAAATCTCAGAATAACAGATTTCAAATATCACTAGCATTACCACAGCTCACATACAGGTGTAAAGATAAAATTATATATTCCACCAACAAAATTCTACTTTGATGCGGTATTTTTCCTCTCTATTTCTTTGTTCCAATTTGTGTCGTCTCATATCCTTTCCATTGTTTTCTTTGTATTCCTATCTTTTTTTCCTTTCAGAGGAAAGGATGAAACGTTAAATATGGCGTATGGACCAAAAACCAAGCCTACAGTACAGTCACCTGAATACTATTCTACCTCATTTGCAGGTGGTGGACAAAATTTAAAAACCAAGAGGAAAGAAGATAAGTCCAAGACCAAATCTAAGAACATCCAAGGAAAATAATATTCTCATCCCCTTGCCTCTGTATTCTGCTCATAATGGCAGAGCACTGCCTGACTATTTAAAACATGACAAAGTAAAAAGTAATGATTGGTCCAATAATGATAATCAAAGCATGAAACTAAAAGAACCAGACAGCTTGAATTTGGACATCATGAAAGAGTTTCAAGATATTATTCCAAAAATACAAACCCCAACATGTAAATAAGCAAGAAGCAGATCTATCAGAAATTTAATTGTCACACACCAGATACCTCTATTCTTTTAAAGCATTTGTAAATTTCTTTAGAATTAGAAGTACAAAACCAAGAACAAAAAGAATCATAAACTTACTTTATTCTCTCCTAACTTCAGTAGTGGAAGCAACAAGGGGAGTATAAGTAAACTCAGAAGGTTTTGGGTGACAACTCTACTTAGACGAGATTCGCCAACAGAAAGCATGTCCTTGAAGTAGAAAAGATCGTCTACAATTTTATCGGTTTTCAGAAATATGTCCTTGTTCCTTTGATGAGTGCATTTATCCCTGCCCATTGTAGTTTTTGCCTTTAAAGTTAAGGCTTTAAAAATTAACAAGAGAATTAATTATGAAACAATTCTCTAACAAATTGAAAGGAACATACTCTGAGGAATTGACAAGGGCATCTAGTTGTAGACATTGCTTCCTTAAACTAGAAACCAAGTCTGAGAAGTAAATCGAGGCTGGAGGAGTTGTTATAAACTGATAGACATTATTATCACAGACTGCATAAACCAAGATAACAATAAAGCAAACATTTTAATTTTTAAGATACCAGAAATTCAATAAAGTAGCCATTTTAAGATACCAAAAAGTTATGGACAAGGAATTGAATCTCTTTCATCATTTAAGGAGACAACAGATGATTAGTACTATTGTATATGTTGAGAGTTAATGCTCGTATAGCTGTTTGAATCATCTTTTCCTCATGTTG
Source organism: Gossypium hirsutum (assembly GCF_007990345.1). Classification (NCBI taxonomy): domain Eukaryota; kingdom Viridiplantae; phylum Streptophyta; class Magnoliopsida; order Malvales; family Malvaceae; genus Gossypium; species Gossypium hirsutum. Next base: position 72,700,765 of record NC_053432.1, read on the forward strand.
AGCAAATTTAAGAGCTTCAGTGTACATGGGAAAGGAGACCACTACATCCTGCAATTACAAAGGGTTCAAAAAGGTGAAACAACAGGAGAAAAACTCAATTTAATTAATTTAACAACCAATATAGAAAATTGAAGATAAATCATGCAAGTTTAGGAAAAAAATGCCTAGCGGCTAAAAAACTGAAAATAATATATATATTTAAAAAATAAAATCAAGACATTAAAGAGAGAAGAAAGAGTGTTCCATTCACAGAAGTAAATGCAAGGAAGGTGAAGACAACATATCCTGGCTAGTTAGGAAATAGACACAAGCACAAGCAAATATATAAAAGAAATTCTGCTAAATAATTTTAACCTGAATATTGGCACCTAAATGAAATGCACCCATAAAACACACAATAGATCGCATTTTATCATCTATATATAAGAAAGTTGTAACACACAATAGATCGCATTTTGTCATCTATATATAAGAAAGTTGTCAAACATATTTTGTATTTCTTTTGGGCTATTCTACAATCTCCCTATCTTAACATTAAATGATAAAAGGCAATTCAGGTAGGTGTGAAGATGAACTTAGGAGTCTCAAACAGTGAATGGCAACCATGCCTTATAGGCTCAACCAAAATCCATGAGTTATTTTTCTTTTTTCTGATTGAACAACCAAAAAATGCACAAGCCTATTCAATAGACCTAACAAAAGCTTCAACAGGAAGAAATTCCTCTTTCTTCATCTGCTCTGTCTAAGAGCAAAATATACCACTTTGCAAATGGTCAACATCAACAACTCTATTAAAGGCAGCAGGCCTATATATAATTGCAGGTAGAGAAGGGAATAAAGGTTAAAGGCATCACTTAAACAATGCCATTATATAGCATTGACCGCATCAAGGTTTCTTGTTTAAGCTAAAAATTTAATTGTTTGAGCATTCTATAAGCATGAATTATATGGATAAAGAGATTATAAAAATATTCCAAGTTACATCAACCACTGAGCACAGACATAGTAAAACTTAAAATGAAGTCCTTTAGAAATGAGCTATTGAACTCTAGTTGAAAAGCTTTAACTTACCCCATGAACCTTAACAAGAAGGCAAAGTGTATCTCTGCTTATTTTGCTACTCACTGCTCTGGTTTAACAGAAAAAAAATAAGATATGAAAACCATGAAGATAATATTTTGTTTCCATCTTTAATAATCAAGTCAGGCGATATTTTCAGCAAGAAAAAGAAATCAGTGGAAAATTCTATTTCAATAAATAAAAGATATATTGCTATGCTTCAGAAATATAAAGGAAAAAGAATAATAACACAACCTTAAAAAAGACACATAATAAAGAGCAAGATCTCCTGCATCGAAGTTATATGGATGTGCTACAATGTTGTTGACATAGTCATTGCTTAAACAATAGTCTGCATCAAAAAATTGTATGCATCACCAAAGTTGCAAGAGCAGGCATAAGAGAGAAATAATTTCAGAGACAAGACAAACAGGCAGAAAATTTAAATGCAATTGTCTACACATGGAATGTCAACATTTATATTTGATATCATTTCTGGAAACATGCAAACAGAAAGACAGAGAGAAAAACAACCAAGAAGTTTTAACATACATATCTATGGCACTAAGCATCTTACAAATTGCATGTTCACTATCCATGTTTTGGATCATTATGCTTAGATATTGAAGCAATGGAGCCTCAATTGTTGAACTTGTACTGATCTTTAGTACCCGTACAAACTCTGCTAAAACTTGGTATTCCATGAAACATCTACAACAAATTGATGGAACTCAGATTTATTCACAAATATACCGAGAGACATTATCATTACAAGAGAAGACGTTTCCTGAGTAAGGCATACTCAAATATTAATGGATCTTGTCTGTCACCATATGTCACTATCTCTACAATCGTTTGTAGAAGATCTACCACTGTATCCTGCACACGAGAAAGAACAAAGAGGGATATTTTGGGAAGAAGTTCATATACTAATCATTATGAATATTATCCAATACACCAAGACACTAAAATTCAAAAACTCCACAAGCGGGTTCAGTAGTCACTTGCCCATTTAACTATATATCCGAACTTAATCAGTTGAAATTTGACGTCCATATTTATAATTAAACAGATACGTGGAGAACATATGAACCTACTCATGGAGTTTTCAACCTTCACCGTCACTATATACAAAGAATAACACTCTGAAATAGCACTACCATAAAATTCTTTAAAAGTAAAAGAAGTTACCCTGTTCTGCGCATTGACAACTTTGATCTGCCGCAATTCGGTAATTACAGATCTATATCCACGAACAAGAATTTTTTTTTTTAAAAATCGTTAAAATAATAATCATCGCAATGACAATCGACGAAGAATCGATACGATAATGTGAGGAAAAAGTAACTGCTGAAACCTAATTAAAATAATCACAATTACGAGAAACATTAACAAAATTCAAAAGAAGAAAAATCAGCACCACATTGTAATTTAATGGAATACACTTAATTAGAGTTTGAACTTGTGTAAGCATAATAAAATATTTGAGAGGGAGAGAGAGGAATTACTTGAAATGCTGAAGAGAGAAGCGATCGATGGATCGCCAAAGCGAGCGCCACATCGTGAAAAATGAGAGAGATCTTGTTTTTCTATTATTATTATTATTATTATTATTATTATTATTATAGAGAGGAAAGAAACCCTCGAGGAATAGAAGAAGAGAAATTGCAGAGGGGGAACAAATTTTGGCTTACTGGAAGATGAGATTTTACGGTTGAGTTGGGTCCGCGCGGCATGGGAACTGGAGTGAGGCTTTTGCTTTGGTTTTGGTATAAATGCCGTGTCCTGCTCGTGCCAACTAACGTTCAACGTTTTTTAAATTTCACGTCAACTTTACTACTGGAACCTATAACCAAATCGAAATCTTCTTCTTCTTCTTCTTTTTTTTTCCTAAAAATAGAAATTATTTTATTAACAACAAATGTTTCTTAATTTTTTTTTTCGATTTTTGATTTTACTAAAAAATAAATACATTAAATTAATTTTATATAAAATAAATATAATTATTTATGTATACATTATAAAATATAAAATAATCTTATATCAATAACTGTGTTAACAATTTATGAAAAATAAATTAAATTAAATTTTTATATATAAAATTATAAAAAATTAAAATTTACATATTAAATCAATATTTATATATATTTTTGAGGTTTATCACACTTTTATAAATACAGATAAAAATCATATTTATATTTTTTTAGAGATTCATTGGCCTAATCAATTTTCAAATCTTTACACAGAAAAGAAGAATAAAATTGCAACTCAGAGATAATAAAGTTCAAAGAAATACAAATCAAAAAGTATGAACGCATGATTGAAAATCTAAGTTATATCCAAAAAAAAGGTGGAAAAGAACACAACCGCCACAAATTCAAACCATGTCATGAGCTTCTACATTCTCATATCATGAGCTTCTGCACATTTTCAGGCTGACAATCAACTGTTGTTTTCCCTTTAAAATTTTTCAATAACATTTCATCATTAATTAATTTTGAATTTATTGCTATAAATAATAATCAACTCAACCTTTATTTTAAATATTAATTTTTTATTATTAACTTAAATTGATCAGAATTCGAACTATAAAGATTCTTATCTTTATGATAAACATATATTCTTATGAAACATCACAAATTTATAATAATTTTTTAAGAATAAATATAATTTATACTATATATTGAGGGGCTAATTGAGTTGGTGCTAGCTATTAATTGGATTTCAACTCTATTAGGAAATTACTAAAGGCTCATTTCTTTTGCAAAGCAACAAATATGTATCATTTTGATGGTATTTATATCTTTATGTTTTTTGATAAATCTATTAGGAAATTGCTAATGCCAATGTGGATTCTTCCTAATCAATCAAGTTTCGTACTAGGCTAGAGTATAACGGACAATATTATTATAACGTAAGAAATTATTCACTCTATGTATAAAAAATCCAATAAGGGTGGATGGTTGTTAAATTTGATTTAGAGAAGACTTATGACAGGCTCGATTGGGGATTCATTGAAGACACTTTGTCATATATTGGGCTTCCCACTCCATTGATACATGTTATCACAAATTATGTTACCTTTTCGACTATGCAGGCTATTTGGAATGGAGAGTTATCTAGAGTTTTTACACCATCTCGAGTTATCCGTCAAGGCGATCTTTTCTCTCCTTATATGTTTGTTCTTTGTATTGAGAGATTTGCTCAATTGATTACTGAAAAAGTTAAGAATGGGTATCGGAAGCCTATTAAGCTTGTGCGGAGTGGGTTGAGTATCTCTCACTTGTTCTTTGCAAATGATTTATTTTATTATCAAAGGCGTCAACTGAGCAAATGAAAATTATAAGGAGAGCATTGGATATATTTTTTGCTAGTTCACGACATTAGTAAGTGTGGAAAAGACACAAATTTTTTTTCTCTAAGAATGTCTCTCCTCATCTGTGATAGGCTATTAGCAATAGCCTTGGGTATTCACAGGTTTAAGATTTAAGAAAGTACCTTGGTGTCCCTTTACATCATCAAAAGGTCAATAAGGTTACCTACCAGTACATTGTTCAAAACATGCGACAACAACTAACTAGTTGGAAGGTGAAAATGCTCTCCCTAGCTAGTCGTACTACCCTTGTTAAGGCAATACTAGTAGCAATTTCGGTGCATCAACGGTTATCCCTTGGGGTGTTTTCCATGAGACGAAGAAATTTATATAGAGGTTTTTATAGGGTCATCCTGAGAAGAGGAGAGATATACACCTTATAAGTTGGGAAGATTTGTGTAAAAATACAAGACAATGAGGTGTTGGCTTTAAAAAGATAGAGTGTCAAAATAATGTCTTACTTATGAAGATCATATTTAATTTGATTAATAAACTGGACCAATTATGGGTACTGGTGCTGAAGACAAAATATAAATGGCAAGAAGTAATCCTAACATCTTTCAATCTTTCAATACTTATCATTTTTTAAAAGGGTTGTGTGGAGTCAGGGGATGAATTTAGGAGTGGAATTCTTTGGAATGTAAAAAGTGGCATGAAGGTGGATTTTTGGCATGTTAATTGGCTTCAGGATGGTGGACTTTTGATTCATAGTTGTACCCAATTATCGGAAGTTATAATGGCCATGTGCCCTACTATAGTTATGGTGACATTGGAGGGAGAGTGGAGATGGACGGAGTTTGAGCATATGATCTCACCAAGTGCAATATTGTGTACTGTGGCTCATAAACCTTCTGATCTTAACGATATAGTGGATTTTTCAGGATGGATATTTGATTCTACGAGGCATTTTCAGTTAAGTCAGCCTATGCATTTTTTATTGGTACGATTGATGCTGTGAGGGACAGGACTTGGAAGCTAATTTGGCATTTTCTTGTGCTGCATAGGATTTGGAGTATTTCTCTAGTTGGTAGTGTCAAACAATTTGCTAACAAATGAGCGTTGAATGCAACAATATATAGCTGTATGTGCACGTTGTAAGTTTTGTAGGGATTCCATATAGAGTATTAGCCATATTTTGAGACATTGTATACCAGCTAGAGCAATTTAGGAACAAGTTGTGAAAGGGGGAATTGTTACACCCCTAACCCGAATTCTTCGCCGGAAGGGTTACGAGGCATTACCGAAAATACGCATATATTCATATCAATCATAAGTAATCATTTTCTTAAACTCTTAAATCAATCAAAGATCTCATTAATGAATCTTATAAAAACATACATAATCGAATATGCATCATCTTTATCTAACCCTATTCGACACATGAACATTACTACTTGAAATATCCAAAACATCAAAACCACAAACAAAATATCAAGCATAGTCCAGACTTATAATATACTTTGGTTGATTCCTCAACATCTGTAACCTCATTTAATCAAAGTACTAAACTAATTTGACATAATAAACAAGCCATTTTCGCATGGCTTATATGTGTACAAATCAAAATGAATCGTATCGAAACTAGCCTATACATGCCACATAACCAATTCTCAAAACACTTATTTACCGAAACGAAAATTGGATAGTGTGAAGACGTCTCCCAGACTTCCAACCCGAGCAAATCTCCGAAGCTCTATAGACATAGGAAAAACACACAGAGTAAGCTTTGAAAGCTTAGTAAGCCATAAGCAAATAAATCATTTCAATGATAATTATAATTCCATAACACTAAACTAAATTTATAAATATAAAAACCATGCATCATAATATCACCATCTTAATATCCATTTCATGTCCAGATTTCAAATTAAGACCTAGTCATATCTCAAAACCATTTTTCTTATTTCATATTTCCCATGTTCAAATCATGGGACCACAGGGCCATATAGCAAGCACATATATCATATATTCATCTGTGTACCTTTCATTCATTCATGGTAACATGTTTCACATATCATTATTAAATACATAATCACTTTACATTTTTGAGTTTCAAAGATAATTCACATGTACCAGAATCATATATTTACGAACACGGTTACCATATCACGTTTCCTATATAATTTATTTGATTATAGTCACTTGCCATTAATCACATCTCATTTTCACATAGACCATATATTATATAATCATAATCATATCCACTTCCAATCCAAATAATCATAATCATCATACATACATTTATCCATATAAACAAATCCAAAATTCATAGTATAATATCACTCATATGTATACATAGCCTACATGGTCGATGATACCAAATCATGTAAATGTCATTATACATTCAACTATAATTCCACTTATTTATGCAAGCTCACAAGACAAGATTTAACTTCATATAGAATCATCATTTAATTGGCGAAAAAATACCATTGGGAACATACTTTATCTTAGCTAAGTGAACTTGGCTGAATCTACTTAGCTAATTTCAACATCACATGATTTCTTACTCATAAGATCAAATGTATAAAATTCACTACATTGTTTATATCCCGAAATGATGAATAGGTATACATGTATGAATTCAATATATCATCACATGACATTTAATAATTCACTTCAATAGATTATTTCACAAGGCCGAGTATACAAACCCTGTATAATCTCATGTATATATATACAATCGAATATGTCACTTCATTATAAGTTCATACCTAATCACATATGCCAAATCACTTTAAAATCACATATAACCAATTATACCAAATGTTCATTGACAATCGAATTCGTATACATACTTATTTCACAAATATACACATTTTGACAATAAATATCGAAACACATACGTACCTTATTTCAGATAATTAATAATCCAATTTCTCCAAACCTTTAGGGCTCGTTTACTACATTTGATCTCACATCGGTGTATAGCCTTCTAGACTTATAACTTAATACAATTCACCGGCTCAAGGCCTGCTAGGCACGGAGCCCAATTTTATTCACTGGCACGAAGCCTGCTAGGATTATAACCTGAAATCTTACACTGGCACTAGGCCTGCTAGACTCAAGGTCTGATATTTAATCACCGGCAATAGGCCTGCTAGGCATAAAGCCCAAATAAATTTAACAACACAAGACTTGCTAGACTTTTAGCTTGAATGAATCCACCGGCACAAGGCCTGCTAGGCTCGGAGCCTGAATATCTCAATCACATGTCTTACACTACCGATCATTAACAGAACACTATCAAAGTCTTTGAATTATCATTTCCAACTCAAAATCATATCGGGCCATCACATTTAACTCATCACAATATTATTCACCCTTATAAATCACATTCGGCATTCACATTGAAACAGAACAAATATCCTTCATATCATAAGACACATTCGACTTTCACATTGAAACATAGCATATATATTTTTCACATTATAAATCATATTTGAATACCTCAATATACATCCATTAAAACCATTCATCACTTTAGATCACCTTCGGCATTCACTTTTACACCATAATAATATCATTCACCTTACAAATTCATTCGGCAGTGGTATAACAATTTCTAACAATTCAATTCGGCACTTATATTTAACATTTATTTAAATTTAGTACATAACATAGCTTAAGGACTTACCAAACTCAATTTTTTAGCATGAAATTAATTGGCTCCCTTAATGCTCAATATCTGATTTTGCACATTTAGTGCTCAGAAATTAATTCACACACATAGTGCTTAAATCCAACTCACACACTTAGTGCTCAGAAATTAATTCACACACATAGTGCTTAAATCCAACTCGCACACTTAGTGCTCAGTATCAAATTCGCACACTTAGTGCATCCCTCAAACTTATTACTCATTTAATCATATACACAATAAGCTTAAACATCAACCACATATTAACTTATTTATCTCCCTATTCAATATCTCATTCGGATATATTAAACTCACACATATATATATGTATACATCAATCGGCTATATCAAACTACACCTAGATACACATTCGGTTATATCCAATCACACATATATAGACATTCAACTTTATCCAACTACACATATATACACACTTAGTTATGTCAAACATATATATATATCATATTCAACTATATCAATCCATGTATCTATCACATTCGATTATAAGACATTCACCTAAATATCACATTTGACTATAATAATAGCCTTTATATATATATACTTTCAATAAATTCATAAATCTCATTAACAATAAATTCAATTTGACTTAATTACTTAAAAACTTACCTTGGTTATTAGCTTTTGATAAAAATGATTACTCGACTAGTTTCGACTTCCCTCGATCCAAATCAGCTCTCTTTTGATCTTGAGCTTGAATTTTTGCTTTCAAATGGCCGAAGCTTCAAAGCCACAAATTTTATTTTCTTTCTCCTTTGTTCGGCCTCCAAGATGAACTACATGCATGTTCTTTTTTTTTTATGCTTTGTTTTATTAAAACTTCTCTTAATAATAATTTACTAGTTTAACCTTTGAAAAAAATAACATAGCTTTATTTTTTTTATGTCCCATACCGTCCATATCAATTGTCTAAGGTTAAATATCATCACAAATACTCCAACTTACAAAAACAACTTCAATTCGGCCCTAAAGATACAAACATGCATGGCTTTCCATTTTATGTTTTATAATACTTATAAAAATAATTATCTCACAAATAACTTTAAAATAAACATATAAAGACATCATGCATTAAGCCATTACCATCCATATATTTATTAATGATATAATTGCCATTCAAAACCTCAATATTCTAAAGACATAACACTTTAACATTTTCATGATAGCATGCTTATTAATCAATTGATGCAATTTAATCCTTTTTAATAATCAAGCACTCAAATCATCGAATCTAAACACGAAAATTTAGCACACCTAAATTCATACATTCAAAACATAGAAAATGATATTTAAATATTTTTTTGACTCTGATTCGTTGTCCCGAAACTACCGTTCCGATTAGGGTCAAATTCGGGCTGTTACAGGAATGATGCATGAATTCTTGACATTGGATATGAAGGGGTAAATTCGGTTAATCTGTCAAACCTATCATACTTTATATGGAACTTGTGGAGTTGAAGGAACAAGTACGTATTCAATGTCGACTTTATTAAAGGGGAAAGCATATTGGCAAGGAGTGTGAGAATGTGATATTGGTATTATTTTGATGCAACAAATGAAGGATCAACTTAGTCCTAGTGGAAGGAGTGGTATTTGCAAGTTTGTTACATGGGAAAAACTGGAAAATGGGTGGTATAATGTTAACATCGATGGCGCGCATAGAGATGATAATGTTGTAGCTAAAGCAAGCAAGATAATCCAAGACCATGAAGGATGTTGGGTTTTTGTAGAAATATTGGTCGATGTTTTGTTGTGAAAGTAGAATTATGGGGTGTGTTAGATGGTCACAAGCTAGCGTGAGATCTTGGTCTACATCGTATTATTTTGAAAACTGACAGTTTGATTGTGACTCTGTTGATTAGAAATAGGTTGGCAGTTCGACATCACTCAGCAATTCTTCAAGTTATTATTATGATTTTACAACAGCGTTGAAACATTAAGGTGTCGCATACATATGGAGAAGGGAACAAAGTCACAGATGGCTTAGCTTTTATGGCTTATCTTTACTCATGGGTGTTCATTCCTTTATGCAACCATCAGAGGAAGTGTTAAACCATGTTCATGATGACAATCTTGGCTTGGCTAAGCCAAGGATAGTTTAAGTTTAGAGGATTTCTCTCCTTTTTTGTACAAAAAAAAATGCACATAATTACAGAATTTGAACCTAAAACATCATGCAACTCGCTGTTTCAACTTTAATATAGTTCAACCAAAGGATATTTGATTTTTATATCAAGTTTTTTTATAAATGTATCATATGAATGTTTTCACTCATATTATGAGTGTCATAATCTAATATATTTTAATTGATATATATAATCAAACTCATTTTACACAAGATAAACAATTTATGTCAACTAAAATTTTAAGGAAGTTATCTTATATACTGTTAGTGGAGTTTTTAAACTCCACAAACAGGATGAAGGATTGACATGTGTGTTATATGATATAGTAAAAAATTAAATTATCAATTTTTTAAAACTAATTGTGAAATAAAAAATTATACTATCTACAGAATACTAACACAAATTTTAAATGCAAAACTTAAATTTTAAATCCATTAAAACTCAAGAAATTGAGGTATTTTTGAATCCATTAAAACTTAAGAAATTGAGGTTTTGAGTTTTTTTAGAATCTAAAAAGTCTTGACATTTCCTTAGAATTGTTTTACTATACTAGCATACATATTTCCTTTTTATTTATTTCTTTATACTAATATTTTTTTTTATAATTTTTTAAAATTATCTTCAAATCTCCTTTAAACTCCTAATAAATTATTCACATTACGTATTTAAATTTATTTAAATCTTTGATCTCAAAAGTTTTCAACAATATTAATTCCATTTAAGTTAAGAATTTATTAACATTTATATTAGTGATGATTAAGACTTTTGTCTATTTAGCACGGGTAATTTTATTAAAATTTTTAATTAAATCTTACTGTTCAATATCAGTTTTGATGATTTAAAAACATAAAAATCTAATAACAAAAAATATTTCAAATATTTTATTTTAATAATTAAAAACAATTTAAATTATGAATATTAAAAAATAATAAATTAAATTAGAATTCCTATTCAATGAAATAAAGTAATTTGAAAAATAAAAATAAAAATATCATAAAAGAAAAAAATAATTTTAAAATGACCATTTTTATTTAATTTTAATATTTTTATAAAATTATTTTAAAGTAAAATTGAATAGAAAAATTTAAATAAAATAAAAATAAAGCAACAAAATTCAAAATAGAGTTAAAATATAGTAATAAATTTATGTTTAGTTTATAAAGAAATACATTTATAGGGACGTTAAATGATAAAAGAAAATGGGTAAGTGAGGTTAACTGAACAAAGAGAATTAAGGGTCGGCTTTGGGCTTTTTGATTAAATTTGTACTTGGGCTTTTAAAATCTCTTTGCAAATTTTAAGAAAGTTTTGAATAAAAGAAAATAGAAAATAAAAAAATCATACTTTTATTATAATATACTTATCAAAACTACGCCAAAAAATCACCCTCCATTTTTTTAATGTATGTATTATGTATAGCAAAGTGTTTTTAATTTATTAATTGGTTTAATTTAATTTCTTTAAAGGATTTTTTAATAATGTTTCTCATTATTTTACAACTTTTTATAAACAATAAAATTATTAAAATTTTAATTGATTTGATTTTTTAATTACTATATTTTTAATAATATATTTAAATATGTTTTATATTTTTTAAATTGATGCAAGTTTTTAGTATATTATAACATAGTTGTCTTAGATATTAAAAACCAAATTGCATTGATTTTAATTAAATTTTAATTTGTAAATAAATGAAATATAATTAAATTGCATCTGAGTGTTCATATTTTTTAAAAATAGTTTGAGTTCGAAAATAACATCAACTAAGTTAGATGTAATTAAAATTTTGAAGGAGTTAAAGATTACAATTTAAAACACGAGAGAGATAATTTTTATGTAATTAATTATTCAATTAATATTTAATTAATTGAATTAAGGCTGATGAGAGGGACAACTTTTTTATGTAATTAAAATTTTGAAAAAGTTAAAATAAATCCAATTTAATGCCAACTAAAATTGAAAATTAGTTAAAAACAAATTAATTTCAATAGGATCAAACCCTATGTAACAAAAGAGAAATAGACCTTAACTTCCGCATGTTTGCTAGGCCTAACGCTTCTTTCTGCTTTTTTATTTACGTGCAAAGGAAGGAATACAACTTTTAAGTTAGAAGGATTTGAATGATAAAAGTGTTACATCCAATCTAATATCACCTATTCAGCGAGGGAAAAGATTAAAGGCTGGGTTTGGATTCTTCCACTTATTTTAAATTTCAAATTTTTTTTTTAATAAAGCTCGGATTATTTAATATTAAAAAATCTTAGGATTTAGATTTTGTTGGACTTTTTTGAATTTAGGTTTTTTTTTATATCGAATTTTATATTGATTGGATTGGTCCATATAGTGATTGTACATTGGATAAAAAAGAAAACTGGTCCTTCTATTAAAAATCAGCCCATATATGTTAACATATAATCTAATTTTTACTATTAAAAATAAATAAAATTTTTTAAAAAAAGATTAATTTTTATATTTATTTTTAAAATTATAAGAGTAAAATATAATCTAATTTCTAATATAAGGAATTCTTAAAAACAAAATGGAAGAATCTACCTAGAGGCTGGGCATAAAGTGTCAGCATTTATATGGTTTTACAAATTCCCATCGCCTAGTTTCAGCGTTTGTATGGTAAATGCGGATGAATCGCCATGGGCATATATGTTGTATTGCCTTTTACTACCGACAAGAATTTAGGGATAATTCACGACGTCTTCATCAACACATTTTTCCTAAAGTGTTTTTACTGGTTACCTTGTTTTTTCTTTTTTTCTTTTTTCCAATTCCATGATTACGAAAGGGTAAAATTGACTAAAACTGGAAAACAAAACGCATACCCTTTCCTAATCAGAGTTTTAATTTATATGTTTCTAAAAAAGAAGGGTTGAAAGTTATATAATCATCAAATTCGAAATTAAGATTAAATAAATACTTAAGAATAATTTGTTTTTATATATCATTATAGTCCTTCAATCAACAAAAGTTCAATTTTTTCTTTTTTCTTTGGGTTGGTGGAAAAAACGCAAGGAAATCAATATTTATGAGTAAGATAAAGATTAGTCATACTGTAGAAACCAAATTTAGATTTATGAAATTTCACTTTTATTAAACAACATGTGCAAAATTGACTTAGGCTTAGTTTGGATGCGCGGTGAGATTAGATATTGTAGCAGTAAAATTGGATACTATAGCGGTGAGATTACAAATAACGGTAGATTGTGTGTTCGGATTCAAACGCAGCTGTAGCGGTAAAATGAGAATAGAAAATAACTTTTAAGGATATCAGATTAGAATTGATATATATCAAAAGTTTTTAAAATTATTTTACTTTTATAAAATTATTAAAATATGTGAATTTATAAATTTATTTAATAAAATATTGAAATGTATCTTTTGATATTTTATTTATTATCTTATAAATTATCATATTTTTATTTATTTAAATGATAGTTATAACATTAAAACACCTCAATTGTTATTTACTTATTATCCTATAAATTATAATATTTATTAATTTATTATATAATATAAGTATTTACCCAACCTAATCTAGAGATAAGTTGCTTGGGCTTCTCAACTTTAGACATTAAAAGGGAAAGAAATCGTTAATAAAAAAGAAAGAAAGGGCCATGGGTAAAATTAGAAAAAAAGGATTGTGTTGAGCGTACTGCAGCAAAAACCATCAGTGAACAATTGGAGGTGCAGCACAGTGAGAATCAATCCACTCGACAACTGGAGGTATTATCCAAATACTTCACCAATAAGATTGAACTAAAAAAGTGATTCAAACACATTAAAATAGAGCTAACTGGTCATCCAAAGGAAGCCTTAGACAATGTGCAAGTGTCTAATGAAAGATAAAACAATTATGTAAGAAGCCCCCCACTAGCAAAACTCCCCCATTCTAGTAAAGTATAGGCCGACCATACTCCGGAAGAAGCCCCCCAAAAAAGCCACAAACTACCTTAAAGTTTGATGATCCATGTGATTCACACACCAAATCTTTTTTTTTATTTTTTTATTTATAACTTTTAAGTTATATCATTCCTATTCAGAGTCATTGTTAACATGAATTTGGAGTTCATCTGTTGAGTATATATATTTGTTTTCCGTTGATAATCAACGAAGAAAAGTCGTTCATGAATTCATGTTTGTTGAGGCAATTATAATAGAGACACTCAAAGAGTATTTGAAAAAGGGAAAAGGGTATAATATGTGTTGTTTTAAACTAAAATTGGATAGGTGGAGAAGATGAGAATTGGATGGCTGTAAACCCCATTTGAAACACTAGACTATCAACCAAAGTGGTCCTACTACTACTGCTGGTTTTCATGTAATTTAATTTTCATTTTGTAGACAATCTACCTATTCTATGTATCGCTTCCAAGTTTGAACCCCACAGCTTCGCTTGTTTTGTAGATAGGTGGACATCAACGTGTTAAGATAACTTTTTGTAAGAATTTCAGATGATTTGGTTGTTGTGTTGCTATTTTTCATGGTCGTCTTACCCTAGCAACTATTCTTTTAAAACTCAAATAATAGTGAAAGGTTCAAATCTTTGGTTGAAATAGAGTTCAATCCCTGCTCTCTCCACTTACAAAAAGAAAAATAAAAATTCTCTTTTGACACATACATACATAAAAGATTCCAACTGAATTACTTTTAAAGTGAAACAGTTATACAAGAAGAGAATGGGTTTAATAAACAGTTCAATGAATTAAACTATAAATCAGCTCAGCTGGGAATGGATATTTGTTTCAAAATCGGGGTAAATTTTGGGAAGCAACTTTACCCAAATAATGATATTTCACGAAAAAGTTGAACATGAAGGAAATCACCTAAAAGGAAGGTAATAAAGAAGGTGCTGTTGCCCCCATTTTATGAAATAAAGAGAAAAAGGGAAAGATGCCCAAAAGGAAGATGATGAGACCTTTGAAAGAAAAGAATACTTACTTTGGAAGAAAATCACTAGGAAGCTGCTAACTCAGATGCCACTATTATTGTTATAATAGTATATTGATGCATTAAAATTTTCAATATAATCAAACTTTTTGATTAAAAATGACAGAAAAAAGAAGCTAATAACCCTTTTGTCACCATTCCATTAAAAATAGAAGCAAAAGAAAAAGATGACTTTCATATTCATGGCCAAAACACAAAATAACAAAGTGCAGCTCACGCACAGCTTCGTTCAGCCCATCCAAACCTATTGTTTGCGATATCAAATTCGATGTAATAATTCTGCTGCTGAAAGCTCCCTAGTATTATTGCAGGACCGCTGTGTGAGCCTTGGCCGACCACATTGTCTGAAACGATCATCAAACACACAACCTTATCATCACCGTCAAATGAGAAATAGTTAACCAAAGGCAATGCCATTTTGGCTCCTCCTTTGAACTGGAAACTCAATTCGGGGATTTCTATTGAAGTATAGCCCGAAGTGTTGAAGCATGGGGCTAAACCCGATCTGTTTTCTATTTCACGCACTCTTCTATAATTTCCCATTTGTTTCTCGAACTCTTTCGAGACTACCTCGAACACTGGTCTCTCCATAAAAGTGAATGTTGATCCCGAGTCCACTATGGTGCCACCGTTACCGTCTGATCCTGGGACCAAATAACTGTACGGAACTTTGACGTGCTTATCGCCCACCAGAATTTTACGTAGAGTTACGTAGTAGAACTCTTTGAAAACTGGGTTTGAAGCCACTTGGTTCCTGTAAAACGGTGTGTAGCTAAGGCCTGGGGTCTTGGCATCACCGGAACCCGACCCGGTTTCCAACAACATGTTGCTGCTGACGCCAGTGTCATCGAACCGGCGAGAAACGAGACAGTAAGAGAATTTCTTGAGGCCTAATTGGGAGGGTATAGACTCAGCGCTCCGACCGAACCCGGCTATTCCAGCGGGCTGTCGGTTGGAGAGGATGGAGCATCCGACAAGGAAATCTTGGAAGGTTTTCTGGGGGAAAGCAAGGTTTTCTACTAATAGAAGCCCAGCAGTGGAACCTAAACCGTATTGAATTATGTAAGGAGGGCAGGTTTGAGTGCAGTTTTCGGAAGTGGGTTCACAGTCTTGGCAACGAGACTCAACGTCGGGGCCAAAAAGCCAACTACACTTGGGGTTTCTACAACCTACGAGCTTACTGGAAGATGAAAGTTTAGGGGCAAAAGTGGGGATTTTTGCAGGGTCAACATTGGGGAATGCGCATTGGGAACAAAGGTAACGAGAGGTGCAAGGGAACCAGGAGAGGCTGCTCCCGGTGTCCATGACGAAAGGAAGGGTTTGAGGCGGAGTTCCAAATTTGAGGGAGATAGTGTAGCCCCCATAACTGTGAGAAAATAGGGGAGCCCTGAGAAGAGAAGAGGTAGTATTATCGGCCTTGGCTTTGGGATGTTTGAGGTGGTGGGCTCTTGCAACAGAAGAAGTGACTAAGTTGTTGAGAATTTGGTAAGGATGGGAGGAAGAAGGGTGAGGGAAGGGAGAGAGGGAGAGTTTGATGGTGGCGGCGGCGGCGCCGGCTGACGTCAATGTTGTGGAGATTATAAAGAAAGATAAGAAGAAGATGAAAGGCAGAGAAGCCATGACAACAACAACAACAAAAGAAAAAGAATGGTTATCTCTGTTTTTGCTCTGCTTTTGGATTATCTATTTGTAAAGGGAAAGTGTAAGTAATATTAATTGGTATTTAAAAGTGAAATAAATTTGAGTGGGGGAATAGGCATAGCGGTGGGGGTGATGTTTGTCCCGTTGTTTCTTTATAGAGCGAGGGTAGAAATACTATACCAACGGTAGACAGCACAACTGGACCAAGGTATCATGTTCGATTACGGTGATGCTATTTTGACATTGTAAAACACTGAATTATCCTTTATGCCACTTCAATCACCCCGACAATACTATAAAGGTTAAATTCTGCTATTACTTCATCTAACATGGGCAAGTTGTGGATTTAGTCCATAATCATTTTTTGTCCCTGTAATTGGTGATCTTAACATATATTATCATATGTATAATGTCATATCAATTCATTATTTTCACATACCACTTAAACAAAGGCAATTTAATAGATTTAATGGTTGTCTTCTACATCGAGATAGAAATTTGAAAAAGTATTAAGGATTAAGAATGATTTAATTGGAGAGAATAGACTAAATCTACAAATTTACGTATATTACAAGACTAATGGCATAATTTAACTACTTGATTTAACTGCTCACATTTGAGTAAAGACTTAATTTTCAAATTTCAAAAAAGTACATGGACTAAAATAAATCAATTTAAAGTATAAGGACTAAATTCACAACTTACACAGAGAATAGAGGCTAATGCAGAATTCAACCCAATATAAGTTATATTCTCACTATTAAAAAAAAGTACTTATAGGTTTATATTTCAAAAGTCTCATCAATTAATTTTATCTTCATTATATTTATTTAATTAACAATCTATTAATTAATTTTATAAATATTAATATAACCATCACACGCGTCTACGTGAGAAAAATATTTTTATCAATACATAAATGGTACTAAGTAATCTAAAGATAAAACATATGTTTTGAAAATAATAATAATACAACATATGCATATGTATGTAATTACAATAAAGTGTAACAAAGTTATGTATTTTAAATACATGTAATAAAGAATATTAAATGTATTTCAACTGTTTTCCCATCGGTTTAGCCAATTTTATATTAAAATTAAAAATAGTATTATTAGGGAATTATAAAATTACATTAAAATAAATGAAACAAATGAAATAATAACTCAATGGTCTTGATACTATAATGGCAAGAGCAATTTAGTATATTTTTCAAATAAATGGAACAATTTAATCATTGTGGAGAGGAAAAAAAAACAATTGAATATGTTAAACTTTTTTTAATAGAAAAGGATATCATTAAGCGATTATATTAGATAAAATCATGATCAAGAGGAAATAGATATATTGCGATCTCTTTTCAACAAGTTCATGACTGAAGTCGGTAGAGATCTAAATAAACGTATTAAAAAACTACTTGTATCAGCACATTTAGTCATGTGATCAGTAACACCATTAAAAATTCTTAGGATATGTTGGATAAAGTAATATAGAAGAGGAGAAAATATAGACATAAAAGAAGAAAAGGGTTATATTATTTGGCTAGTTGATTAAAATTGAAGAAAAAAGAAAGAAAGAAATTAACGAAGACTAGATAGTAGATGGTAATTTGTTTTTATAATTTCTTTTAAATAATTATTAATATATTAAAGTTTTAATTATAAAATTTAATTTTATGATAATAATTTAGGGTGCATTACTTGGTTGGTTATTGATATTAAACAGATTTAAAAATGATCTTGGAACAATAATATATATAAACTTTTCACTAGCAAATTGTAGTTTATCTCAAATTAATTTGGAAGTGGATATATTGATTAAAAAATTTAAATATGGGTAGTGTCAGGTGGTGAATTTTTTTCTAATAATAATAATTCTTCTTTAAATATACCATTTAAAAATACCAAAATTGGTCCGTAATTTAAGTAATTATTTAGTATATATGCGTATTAATTACTTTATATATATAATTTAAAAATCAAATAAAATTTCCATATATAATATTTAAAATACAAAAAAAGAAAAAGAAAAAGAAAGAAGGCTTTTCTCTCTATCATTCTTTCCCTATCTCCTCATTTCTCTCTTTTCTTTCCTTTCCCTATTACCCTTCATTTACGGCTCCAAAACCAAAATATATTGAGAAAGGATTGTATGAAACGTGATTACATGTCATCCCTATCATTTTTCAATAGTAGAATGACAGATCAAATTTTTTCTCTTGAAAAAATTCAAATTCAACTAAAAATGTTAAAAATTTGATTTGTCATTCTTCTATTGAAAAGAGATAAGGACGACGTAGAATCACAGTTTCGTACAATCTTTTCTCTAATAAAATTTTTGGCCCTCTAAATGAACTATTCATTTAAATTTTTTATCTATTTTAATTTTTAAACTTGCAGTTTTTGTCAAATAATTCAGAATGAATGAAAAATTAATATTTATTAATTTTATTAATGTGACATTTATGAATTATCACATGGATAATATTTAATTATTTTTTTAAAAATATTAAATTATTAAAATAATTATATATTTTTTAACTTTAAAAATTAATTAAATATTAACATGTCATCAACGTAGCAATCCACATTATGCCACATTAGCAAAGTTAAAAATATTAACTTTTTAATCTATTTTAGAGTAATTTGACAAAAAATACAAATTTAAAAAATAAAAGAATAAATAATTAAAATAATATATTTTTTTATAAAAATTGAGGATGAAAAAAATTATTATATCAAAGAAAATAATTTACGTGACACCTTATGGAGGGCAGGCTTCTACAGTACACCCATGTTTCCAAGCTTAATTTGTTTCAGAAGCAGATTGATATAGAGAAAATAAAAATGAAAACTCAAATCAATTACTACTAACTTTTTGTTTTTTTAGTCTGACGAGATTTCTTTTTCTCTAAAAAATTATAATTATTTCAATATTTTTTATTTGTTTGGGTTTCTCTAGGTTTAAATTTCACATTATTTAAATTTAAATATATTCTAATTTTTAATATGCTATTTTTTTGTATTAAGTTAATAATAATTATAGTTGGACATGCATTTTTTTTAAAAAAAAAATTAAAATAAATGAGTGCCTTAGCTTGGGAATATCAATATATCTTTGGTTAAGAATCCAACTACCTACAAGTCAATTAAATGTCTCTTAAATTGAATTAAAGAAGGAATGCACCACAAAAGCACCGTCCCCCAACAAACATGACAAACTATTTTAAAGTGCGATCATATTTGATGTAATTTTTTAATGATCTCATATCCTTTGATTGATTTACAGTATATACCTTCCATTTATTAAATAAAAACTATTTACAATATTTGTTATTGTTTGATATCCAAGTAACATTAGTTCTCCTTTTTCATTCGTAATAATTACATTATATATGATTTTTGATTTAATGTGTAATTTAATATTATACAAATAAAATTTAAATTGTAATTCATATGTATATATAAAATTTTGATTTTAATTTTATTTTACACATTTGAAAAATAAATACATAAATTTATTTTGTTATTGAATTAATATAATTAATTACCTATATGATATATCAACATAAAATGATGCTAATTCGATTCCTTGTAAATTCTACATTCAACTGTTGGAAAGGCATGTAGTTTTGTCCATCTATAAGATAAATTTATTAAAAATTTAAATTAGTGGTGAAGTAAAAAAAAAAAAAAAGGAAAAGAATTCATTAGCCGTTGAAAGCGTTGACACAGCAGCTTTCATGGGACCGTTAGTATTGAGTGGACTTTTTGGTATGAATAATTTCAAAGGTTAAAAAGTAGGAATTCACACCCTTAAATCATGCCAAAATCAAACATGCCTTTCTCTTTACAACAAATCCATTTCCACAACTCAACTGAGATTTTATAATACTTGGGCTAACATTCTGGCATCTCATTTTCATTAAATGTTATGCAAACGATTGGTTTGAGGCAACCCAAGGTATTTTCCATTTCCACAGTGAAAAACATGTACCCTTAAAATCATCGACAAACCCTTGACACAATTTTACTTTTTCACGGCCAAAACTATTTTACGTAATGATGATGTCATAAAAATTGATAGAGAGACATGAGTTGCATGTGGTGGTGGGGGTAGACTAGGCGATGAAGATAGGAAGATAAAAGGGAATGCATGTGAATGGGGTGTCACACTCATGATTTTGTCACTGTGTGAAAGAGGAAACCCCCAACCCCAACCTTTTATGTCATATTGTGCCTACAAATGTCTCGGTACACATGTCCTCTTTCCTTTTTTCAATAAATCATTATTGATTCATCAATTCTTTGGAAGATCTATCTCGTGCCTGGTACTGCATGGTTCCACTCTGCAAGAACGCCGAATCATTCTCTTGAAGCTCATCCTTTTCATCATAAATGATCCGCTTGCCCCGAAATGACCCGGCCCAATAGGGAAATCCCAATTCATTTGGCCTTTCACATATTGATCAATCAAAGAGAGATTCAACAACTAAAAGAAAGATCGATTCTTTGGGATCCTTCCTTTCTTCAAACGGAACGAACGGAGATAGAATCAGACCGATTCCCTAAGTGCCTTTCTGGATATTCCTCAATGTCCCGGCTATTCACGGGCGAGGAGGGATTCGAACCCTACCCCCTCACGTCAATCCCACGAGCCTCTTATCCATTCTTATTCGATCACGGCGGGGGGCAAGGCAAAATAGAAAAACTCACATTGGGTTTAGGGATTATCAAGCTCGAACTGATGACTTCCACCACGTCAAGGTGACACTCTACCGTTGAGTAGTGAAAGATAAATCTTCTTAAATTAACTATTGGACCCTAAACATATCTAATAGCCCCAGAGCGGTTGAGAAGCTCATATTTGAAGGCTTTTGCGCAACAGCCTTTCTGGAAAATGGCTTAACTTGGTGCCTGGATTGTACTAATAAATCTTAGACCAGGGTTAATATCGGGGAAAGGATAAGCATTAGATCGAATCAGGTTATCTTTTTTTAAAATAAGTAGAACTGATAACTTTTAATAATATCTTTTAAATTTTATAATTTTTTTAAAAAATTATTATTTAAAAAAATTAAGTTTGAAATGAACTTAGACAAATAGTTGTTTTTGTCCAAATGAACTTGAACAACCATATGTCCCAGTTCATTCTAGTAAAAATTAAAAATTTTTATTTTTTTCTAATGTGGCGGTTCTCATAGCAATGCCATATCAGCAACTATCGCTACTACCTTAGCGTCGTTAACAGCCACATCAATGAGTAAACGGTCAATGGCGATCAAAGGGTTTTTTTGATGAATTTTACCAATTTGAACATTCAATTGAATGCACAAGGTTATGAGGGGCTTAATTGATTTTTTTAAAAATGGTTTGGGGGTTATTTAGACATTTTTCTTAATAGTTCATGGAATAATATTTCCTTTTCTCCTACTCAAACCAAGGAAATGATAAAAACAAATAGGTTTTATTTGGGTTAATGTATTATTTGGTGTAGGGGTTAGCATTCAATCAAATCGTGTGGAAATTTTGAGTCAGTTGAATTGAAGAATTCTGTTTTATCATCTTAACTTAACTTGAAAACTTTTTAATCGAAGTGAGTGAAATGAAATTTAAATTAAGTCGAATAAATTTATTTAAGTCAAATAATTTTTTTAACTAAACATATTGAAATCTTATTGATAATATGACTAAATTTGAAGTTAAAAAACATAAATATAATATATATATATATATTTAAGAACTATTTTAAAAACAAAATAAGATAAAAAAATTAGAATATTAAACTTGATTTATAATTTCCTTAGGACACAAGTTTATGATTTTGGAATTTAAAAAACAATATAATTTAGCATTATTATATAATTTTTAGTATTTTCAATAATTTTTATAGAATTTATAATCTATATACATTTAAAATTTTGGGAAACATATTTTATAAACATTTTGAATATTTTATAATTTTTTTGAGAGGGATCAATTTACATATTTACAAAACTATCACAAACTCAAGGGGTATTGACATCAATTTGTCATTTGAGTTATTCAAATTCAACTAACTTAAACTCTAAAAATTGAATCGTTTATTCGAGTTGATTTAAAAAACCAAATAATTAGAATAATTCAATTCAATTAATTCGAAATTCAAAGCAAATTTAGATTTTTTAATCAAATCGAGTTTTACTCATCCTTAATTTGTGGTTTGAACTAGACAAGTGTTTCCAGATCGGGGCTTGAATTTTATTGTCTGAATTAGTTCATGAACTTGGCAAGAACTTGGCAATTCCTTTTGAATTGAAACTTGAATTTTTTATGGGTCCAAGTTAGGCATTGTTGGATAAATAGTTGAAAAAATAAATCAATTAAAAAATAATATTTTGAATGATTTACTTTTTTTCACATGTTTGATAATCCAAAATAAAATTAATCTGATAAAAATTTTCTACAAAAACTATGGAAAATAATAAGTAGATAAGAGTTACTTATCACTTAAAAGAATAATATTTTCAATTAATTTAATTTAATTTAATTTATTTAATTTAATTTAATTTATTTAATATTATATTATCATATATAGGAATGGACTAACTTGTAGGAAAAGAAAGTTCAACCCAAAGTGGGAAACCCATGTAAGAACAATTACAAATTTAAAGACTAAGATGAATAAAAAAAGAAGTTAAGACCCAGAATAAAAACCATTGCCAATTTCAGGTCCAAAATCAATTAAACCATTTATGTTCAAAAGTATATGGTTTAGACCTGAGAAAAAGAAAGCATAGTAAGACCATCATTTAGCCATTCCTAATGAAATGGAAACAATAATATTCATCAATGGATCAATATTGAGTTGTAATGAGAAATGACAGCCCAATTGCTTTGGCCCTAGACACCATGTTCGCCAAATCAAATCCTGGAAAAATGAGAACTTGTGTTGCCTAAGGAATCTAAGGAAGAAAACTATTTTAATTTAATCACAACTTAAGCTTTGACAGTTTCTTCAAGATCATGTCCAGATAACACCAAATCTCGGGAATTTTCATTAACTTTTTTAACTCCATAATTTTCTTCAAATAAATAAATTAATAGATGATGATTTTGGGAAGATAGTAAAGCAAACCTAAGATATTCTTACCGTCTCCAAACAAAATCTTTTTTTTTTATGCAGATCATGTTTAATTTCTGCTTTGGAAGAGAGAATTAAATTATATTCATGCACAAATTTAGAGGAACTCAATCCTGCCTCAATACAATGTACAGAAAGCAAATAGATTGACTGAGCATCTACTCAAAAAGATTTGGTCAACCGTTTGCCATTTCCAACTTGAAACACCATACAAATTAATGAGCCTCCTTAAATTTAGTTGAGATCCCCCGTTTCCCACTAATCAGGTGTTATATAGTATCAGAGTAAATATTTTTTTTATATAATATTAGGGATATCAATAAATTAAGACTAAAATAGATAAATTTCTTTAATATGTTAATATATTTGGTGAAAAAGAAAGAAAATACATCTACATAAGTTAGCCCGGTTCCTCTAATCAGGAATGTTGCAAAAACCCACAAATTATGTCAATTTAGCCAAATCTAAAAATATACAAAATACTCCAATAATCAAGTTACACCAACAAATAATGAACTTTCTAGTCAAAAAATTAAATTGATTCCTTCTATAGATCTCTCTTAAATGGCATTAACGGCCTCAAAGTTATCACTATATATATATTTTTTAAACATATTATTCCACTAACAAATGTAAATTAAACAACATACTAGGTTCTAGTAATAATTATCAAAGAGCCTTCATCAATTAATGAACACGCAGGCTTGCTTGATGTATGGTTTAGCTGCTTCGTGCCATTACTTCTAAAATATTAAGTTTAAAGCTCCAATTTTATCAATATCTTTTTTATCTCAAACTAAAACCAGAAAGGAAAAATAATAATAAAATTTGAGTTTACATTTTATTCACGCTATCTCATGTTACATCTATAAATTCACATTCCAAATTACAATTATTTTACTTGGATTTATGTAATTTTTCATTCTCAAATAGTATTAAGATGTTAGATTATAAGCAGTAATCTTAAGATCACATATTTTTTAGATTATTTAAAATTATGGGCATAATATGAAATTTTGAAAAGAAATTACCATTTCTTTTTATCATTATAATCAGTTTTGTCTTTTTTTCCTAAATAAATTTAAGTCTAATTAAAAGCAAGATATCTAATTTCTTAATAGTAAAACAATAGATGTCATACTTTAAAACTATAATTATCTTATTTATTATACTTATGATTTATAAATTATGATTCATGATGCAATCATTTTTCGTGACTTATTATAATTATAATATATAAATTTATTTTTGTTAGTGTCAATTACAAAGGTTAGCAAGAATGTCAATTGTAACTTAAAGGATCATCTAATAGGCCACTGCAACTTGCCTTATTTGGTTGGCATATTTAATTTAAAACTGTTTGGAACTTTTAATTGCTTATATTTGAGGACTTTTAGTAGTCCATTTTTGAAGATTGTATCAAGATTTTTAATGCGATCGAAGTTTAAAATCACATGTAACATTAGAACTTAGTTAATAGGTAAATGTAATAGTCCGCACATTTCTTACGTCAAGAACATAACATTTTTTATTAAAGATTAATGTTACTCCAACAACAAATAATTAATCTGCTCCAAGTCTAATTGCCAACATCGTTAAAATTATTTTGTTAAGTTTAAGTTAATTACAATGTCATTTTTTTAATTTCAAAATATCACACTAATGAATATAATAGAATAAGTTTAACATTGTTGAACTTGAATTTTAAAATGTGAAAAAAGTAAAAGATTAAGTTCTAAATGTACAAAAAGTCCAAGGATTAGAAGCATAATTTATCCTAAATCTTTATAATGATAAGAATTAAAAGTTGAGCTTTAATTAATCTGTAATACCCCATACCCGTACCTGAGACCGGGATAGGATACGAGGCATTACCGAAATTTTCAGAATAATTTCAATTAATTTATATTATTTAGTATTCATTTTCATGTTTCATGTAACATCCTTTTCATATATTCAATTCAAAATATCATATAAAATACGGTACAATACTTAAATTGTCATATTTACTTGCTCATTCAGGGTATCCGAACCTACCTAACTAAATTGTAGAAATACCAAGATTTAGGGGCATATTTGCAATTTACCATTTTCTCAAATTTCACCCAATCTTAAATTGATAATTTCATTTAATTTATTAATTTAGATAATAAAACAATTTATTCCCTTCAATTTAGTCATTTTTGACATTTTTACAAAATTACCCCCTAAAGTTTTACTTTTATTCAATTTAGTCCATGAGCTTAAAACATGCAAATTAGCTATGCTAACTGAATATTCATATATATTTTTTCCTCCTCCTCCTCTCCATTCCACATCCTTAATGTATATAACATTCTTGTAAGTACGATTTCACAAGTTCTTATTAATGCTCACATCAATCTGTTCACACGAGTCATAATCACTCAATTATTTATAATTCGAGCTACAGAGCTCAAAATTAAGATCCGTAAATTTTCCCTAAAACTAGACTCACATATCATTCCACCATAAAATTTTAAGAATTTTTGGTTTAGCCAATTAGTACAGTTTATTCATTTAAGTTTCCCCTGTTTCACTATCCAACAGTTCTGACCTCTCTTCACTAAAAATTAATTATATCACAGTACAAAACTTGGATAATGTTCCCATTGATTTCTATTGAAAATAGACTCATTAAGGATTATAAGCATATAAATTTGAGACTATAATTAATTTTATCCAATTTTTGGTGATTTTCCAAAGTCAAAACAGGGGAACCCGAATTCATTCTAACATTGTCTTACAAAATTCATTATATCTCATAATTTACAAATCCATTGCTTACACCGTTTCTTCTATGAAAAACTAGACTCAATAAACTTTAATTTCATATTTTATTCATCTTCTAATTCAATTTCTACAATTTATGGTGATTTTTCAAATTTAGTCTACTTCTGCTGTCCAATATTGTTTTAGTTCAAGATGTTTATTACCATTTTTCCTCTAAATTTCAAAGGTCATACAATTCAGTCCTTGCTCAATTAGCCCATCTATTAAGCTAATTTTTCTCAATTAACATTTTATTCCATCATTCTAAACTATTACACAATCTTTAAAAATCAGAATTTTAACACTAAACCTTAATTCACAACTTTTTCACAATTAGGTCCTAAAATCAATTTCTATTGAAATTACTTGATAAAATCATCAAACAACAAAATCAAAGCTTCAAATTCATTTTATTTCATCATAAACAGCTAACACTTATCAATGATAGCTTTTAATTTTGTTCATAAAATCAAAAACTAATGAATTAAACACTTGGACCTAATTGTAAAAGTCACAAAAACATAAAAATCTCAAAGAAAAGGGTAAGAATTGAACTCACATATGTCAAAGTATGAAAAAACAGCAGCTTTCAGACCTCCCATGGCGTTTTTGCTGAAGAAAAATGATGATATCTCTAGATTTTTCAAATTTGTCTTGTTTTATATGTTTAATTTGCAAAATTTTCCATTTTGCCCTTGTTTCTCCTTGTCTTTTTTGCTGACCCATACAATTTGGGTCCAATTGCCTTTTAAATCCCTCCTTTTTAATCACTTAAACTATCTAATCACAATTTAATAAATTTCACACTATTTTCAATTTAGTCCTTTTTAATTAATTGACTAACCAAACGTTAAAATTTTCTAACGAAACTTTAATACTAACTTAATAACACTCCATAAATATTTATAAAAATATTTATGGCTCGGTTTATAAATCCGAGGTCTCGATACCTCGTTTTCAACCAAATTTACCTAATTAATTCTTTTAAAATCGCAAAATTCACTAATTAAAAACAATTCTTTTAAGTTCGCACTTGGCCTATAATTATTATTTGTTAAAATTTCTAAACATACTCGTCGGATTTAGTGATCTCGAATCACTGTTTCCGACACCACTGAAAAATTTGGCTGTTACATAATCTTTTAATACTAAAATAATTTATTAAAGAACAATATTAATGTAAAATGAGTTTCTAAATTCCTCAAAATTACAAATTTCAAAATCAATTAAATTTTTTCTAAAGAAAAAAAATTAATCAGAGAAACACATGGATGGAATCTATAATTTTCATTTGACAGCAATCACAATATACCATGCTCTACACTGAAGTTGGCTCATGGGGGCCAATTTCCATTTGCACCTTTGGTCCTTCAACAGAGGTAGCTTGCTCTATTTTCCGTTTTTGGCGGCGTTAAAATCTTACACGTAAGGAAGGAGATCTTTCCTCACATGCGGAACCCGACGGATATCATACCCCTTCACTTCCTCTACAAGATGATTGTTATAACGAGCATATAAAGAGTGAGTAATAACATAAGCTGACATTCGAGTTATAATGCCACACATAGATATCCATGTTGAGTTTACATGTTTTTTGTGGGGTTTACAGACCTTGTTTTTAGGGATTGTATTGTTACTGATATTAGTTAGTTTCAAAAGCTCTGGTTGATAATATAGTGAGGTAGTTCACAGCATCATTGATTTCTCTGTTCTTCTATCATTATTGATAATTTCTTTTCATTATAACAATGGTATCAGAGCCAGGTCATAAGCATATATGATGGCAGCAGAAAACTTCGTCCAGCCTGTTATTCCTCGTTTTGATGGTTACTATGACTATTGGAGCATGATAATGAAAAATTTCTTAAGGTCTAGAGAGTATTGGCATGTTGTTGAATCTGGAGTGATAGAACCGGAACAAGGTGTTGCAATGATAGATACACAGAAAGCAGAATTGGAAGCATTAAAGTTGAAGGATCTCAAAGCCAAGAACTATCTCTTTCAAGCCATTGATCGAGCCACTTTGGAAACGATTCTTTTCAAAGATACATCCAAACATATATAGAACTCGATGAAGAGAATGCATCAAGGGAATGCAAGGTCAAAGTGTGTACAGTTGCAAGGTTTTTGGACTGAATTTGAAAACTTAAGAATGAAGTCCAGGGAGTTGGTTACTGATTTTTTTATCAAGAACGATGGTAATCGCCAACAAGATGAGAATCTATGGAGAAAGAATGGAGGATATTGTCATTATTGAGAAGATTCTTAGATCGATGACAGTAAAATTTAACTTTATTGTTTGCTCGATAGAAGAATCAAGAGATGTCGGTTCCCTTACACTTGATGAACTACAAAGTTTTTTGCTGGATCATGAACAAAAGATTGTTCAGCAAGATAAAGAAGAACAGGCATTGAAGGCGACAATCAATCCAAAACGTCCTGGGGGTGGGAAACCGAGATGGAAGGACAAGAAGGAGCACCACAACGTAGATGAGGATTATTCTACTCATTCTAAAGGAAAAACAAAAGGCCGTGACAATAACTATTCATATGGTTACAAGCAAAAGTCTGTAGACAAGTCAAATATTGAATATTACAGATGTCACAGGTATGGTCATTACAAATCAGAGTGTAGAACTAATCTTAATAGAAATCGTGGTGTGAAATTAAATTTTGCAGAAAAATAAAAGGAAGAAGAAATTTCTCTCTTGATGGCATGTCATGTGAAGGAAGAAATTCACCAGAATCTGTGGTATTTAGACACAGGCTGCAACAATCATATGTGTGGAGATAAGATGATGTTTTTTGAATTAGATGAAGCATTCCGAAGCACTGTTTCATTTAGAGACAATTCTAATGTTTTTGTCTTGGGTAAATACAATGTGAAAATCCACACCAAGGAGAATACTACTCAGGTTATTTCTAATGTTTTCTTTGTTCCTAATTTGAAAACTAATCTGCTTAGTATTGGTCAGCTTCAAGAGAAAGGATATGTGATTTCCATCAAAGATGGAGTTTGTCGCATTCAAGATGAAAAATTGGGCTTAATTGCTTAAGTAAACATGACAACTACAACAGCCTAATTTTTAGTGGTGTCAAAAACAGTGATTCGAGATCACTAAATCCGACAAGTAAGTTTGAAAATTTAGTAAATTAATATTTATAAGTCATGTGTGACATTAGAAATATACTTGAATTAGTGAATTTTGTGAATTAAAAGAATTTATTAGGTCAAATGGGTCAAAAATGAGGTATCGAGACCTCAAATTCATAAATCGAGCCATAAAAATAATTATGGAGCGTTATTGAGTTAGTATTAAAGTTTCGTTAGAAAATTCTAACATTTTGATAGTTAATTAATTAAAAAGGACTAAATTGTAAAAGGTGCAAAACTTGTTAAAGTGATTAAATAGTTTAAATGTTTAATAAGGAAGGATTTAAAAGGCAATTAGACCTAAATTAAATCGGCTGGACTGTTTGGGGAATGAAATAAGTAAGAAAATAATGTGAACAAGGGGAAAATTGAAAAAAAACCTAAAATTTATTAGTTAAAAAGGATTTAATTGAAAACTCTAGAGATTTCGTCATTTTTCTTCATCTAAAAATGCCATAGCAGACCTCCTAAGATGGTTTTTCATATTTTTGCACCATGTGAGTTCAATTCTTACTTTTTCTTTGTAATTTTTATGTTTTTGTGACTTTTACAATAAGGTCCACCTATTGAATTCATTAGTTTTTTATTCTATGGGTGATATTGAAAGTTTCCATGGATGATTTCTGTATGTTTATGATAAATTATCATAGATTTAAAGCTTTAAATGCATTATATGATGAATCTATTAAGTGATTTTAATAGAAATTGAATTTTAGGACCTAATTGTGAAAAAGTTTAGAATTAGGGTTTGATGTTAAAATTTTGAATACTAAAGGGTATATAGTAGCTTATAATGATAGAATAAATTGTTAACTGAGACAAATAAAATTAATTGATGGGTTAATTGATTAGGGACAAATAAAATTAATTGATGGGTTAATTGATTAGGGACTAAATTGTAAAAATTGTAAAATTTTAAGGTAAAAGTGTAATTTTGAAAATTGAAGGGCATAAATTGTGAAGTGAATTAGAATTAATTTATATGCTAATGAATGAAAAATTTTACATTATAGATCAAGAATCATAAGATAAATGTGAAAAAGAGAAAATTACCGATTAGTCCCTGAGTCCCTACAACTTCTACAAATTGGTCCAGGTAAGTTCATAAGGTTGAAATTTATGATTATTTGTTAATTTAGAAATGATATAAGGTATTATTTTATATGTTGTCATTGAATTATGATTGTTGAAAGAATATGAATAGTGAATAGAATGTTCAAATTGAGTAGAACGCTGAATTGAGTACAATCGTTTAGTAACAAATGAAGTGACAAGTGATGAATTGACGGGTAAAATCATGGTATAACCATAGCTAAGTGTGGAATGTAAGAACATAGCTGGGCTATGGCATTTTAGTGAAAAGTCCATAATTGAATTATAGCACAGTGTACGTAAGACCATGGTTGAACCATGGCAGTAAGTGTACATGTATAAGACCATAACTGGGTTATGGCATCATGAGTGAAAGAATATGGCAGCGCCATGACAATATTAGTGAAAGACCATAATTGGACTATGGCATTGAACAAACGATGTACTCAAATCCGTAAGACGTTCTATAATTTGAAAAGTGTTGGTAAGTGTTATATGAATGAAAGTGAAAGAATATAATCAGTTGTGATATTGAGCTCAATCAAATAAATTCAAAGTTTGAGATTGTGATTGACAGGGAATATTAATGAAAAGCTTTGTTTAATGTTTTGTTAATATTTATTCGGTAAGATTTATTTTAAAGCTTATGAACTTACTAAGCTTTCATAAGCTTACTCATGTGTGTTTAATGTTTTGTGTAGTTTAACAAGAGTTCGAAGGATCGAATCAACATATCGGGCCACACTATCCAGATTTTCTCCGGTAGATTTTACAAAGTACCTTATGGTTTATGTGGCATGTATAGGATGAAGTGAAAAGAAAGTAATCTTGTGGCATGATGATGGGAGTCTTTTGGCCGAATTGAGAGTAAAACCGGTAATGTTTGATCAGATTAGATCAGCTCAGTTGGAAGATGACAAATTATTGAAGAAAAGAGAGATGGTATAGAATGGCACAGCCGAAAATTTTAGTATTGATGATTGTGGATGCTTGAGGTTTCGAAATCGGATTTGTATTCCAAATACTTTTGAGCTTAAAAAGTTGATTCTACAAGAAGCTCATGATAGTTCATTTGCTATGCACCCCGGAGGCACGAAAATGTATCGAGATTTAAGAGAATTATACTGGTGGCCAGGGATGAAAAGAGACATAGTAGAATTTGTAAGTAAATGTTTTACTTGTCAGCGGGTAAAGGCAGAACATCAGGTTCCTACTGGATTGCTTTAGCCTATTAATATTCCTGAATGGAAATGGGATCGCATCACGATGGATTTTATTACGGGATTACTGTTGTCAGCAAGCAAAAAGAATGCTATTTGGGTGATAGTTGATAGACTTACCAAGTCAGCACATTTTATAGCAGTCAGGACTGATTGGTCGTTGCAGAAGCTTGCAGACGTGTATATTCGAGAAATTGTTAGATTACATGGCATTCCGATATCAATAATTTCGTATCGAGATCCCGGTTCACATCGAGATTTTGGAGACAGTTACATGAGTCGTTGGGTACTAGACTTAGTTTCAGTTAGCTTTTCATCCCCAAACTGACGGACAGTCCGAACGGGTAATTCAGGTAATAGAAGATATGCTTCGAGCTTGTATTATTGATTTTGAAGCAGGTTGGGAGTGATATTTGCCACTAGCTGAGTTTGTTTATAATAATAGTTTCCAATCTAGTATTCAGATGGCTCCGTATGAAGCGTTATATGGTCGAAAATGTAGATCACCAGTATGTTGGACGGAGTTGAATGAAAGAAAAGTAATTGGGCCGGAATTAATTCAAGAAACAAAAGAAACAATCAAAAAGATCAAAGATAGATTAAAGGTAGCTTTTGACAGACAAAAGTCTTATGCCGACTTGAAACGTCGAGACATTGAGTATTCAGTTGGAGACAAAGTATTTCTTAAGGTTTCTCATTCGAAAAAAAGTTTTGAGATTTGGTCGGAAAGGTAAATTGACCCCACGTTTTATTGGGTCGTATGAAATAGTGGAAAGAATTGGACCAGTTGCATATCGATTGGCTTTACCTTCTGAATTACAAAGGATTCATGATGTTTTTCATGTTTCGATGCTACGAAAATATAGATCAGATCCTTCTCATATAATTTCTAGAGAAGATATTGAAGTTCGACCTGATCTATCATATGAAGAATAGTCGGTTCAAATTTTAGCACGGGAAGTGAAAGAATTAAGAAATAAAAAGGTTCCTTTAGTGAAAGTCCTATGGAGAAATCATAATGTTGAAGAAGCGACTTGGAAACCAGAGGAAACTATGAGAGTGCAATATCCTCATCTCTTCTCAGTAAATTTCAAGGACGAAATTTATTAAGGGGGGAGAAATGTAATGACCCAAAATTCACGGGCACCGGAAAAGTGAGTTATAGGGCCTCCGTCTTAGTGAAATAAGTTCGAAAATAATTATTAAAAATATTTATGAGCCTAGTGGTATGTCTAATTAGGATTTAATTAGGTGAAATTATCTTAATTTAGAATAATTAGCAAAAAGAACTAAATTGAAAAAGGGGTAAAAGTTTAATTCTAAAGTAATAGAAAATAAAAAGGATCAAAATGGCAATTAAGCCATTTACATAAATTGAGGCGGCAAATGGAAGAAAAATCAAGATTTTTCTTGAATGAATGTATTATATATATTAAAATTATTATTATGGTTTTATAATTATTATAATTATTTAATGAATATTATATTTTAAATAAATTAAATAGTTGTTAAATATATGGTAATAAAATATACATGTGTAAAAATTATATTGGTACATTTGTAATTTAAATACTAAATTACTTATAATTTAAGTAAAAAGATATTTGTTAATTAAATAATTAATTTATTAATTTATGAAATTTTTGTTTGACAAACAAATTGAATAATGACAATTGTAATAAAAATATTGGTACATTTGTAATAAATAGATACATGTACACTTGTAATAAAATAATTAAGTTACTTAATATTAAAGTAAAAGATATTTGTTAATTAAATAATTAAATTATTAAATAATTGTGTGAAAAAATATATAAATAAATGGTGACAAATGTATGGTATTGATGGTGTACACTTGTGTGTATATAATTAAATGCTTAATAGATATTTAAAATAAATATATTATAATATATGTTAATTAAAAAAAATAAAGTAAATAAAAGAATAAAAGAATGAAATAAAAAGAAACAAAAAGAGTAAGAAACAGAGAGCATTCGAAAAACAGGGGAAGAAAAGGGAAAGAAAAGAAAAGGTAAAAATTGGGAGTTTGAAGCTTCAAACTTGTTTGGTAAGCTAAATTTAGTCCTTTTCTCTTAAATTTGATGTTTTAGAAGTCTTAAAACAAGGTTTTGATGAAATTAATTTGATAGTTTGAAAGTTTAAAAGCTTTTAAACGAAGTTCATGTCGAAGAAAAAGAAGAATTAGGGATTTAATTGAATGAATTATAAGTTAGAAATTGAAAAAGGGATTAAATTGTAAAAGAAGCTATAAATTTTATGTTTTAGGAAATTAAATTGAAATAAAATTTAAATTGGGGTTTTATAATGAACATTAGATTGTTAGGGTGAACATGGAAGGAAATTGAGTAGAAATGAAGTATAAATTAAGTTAAACAAATAAAAGAGTTAATTAGGATTAAATGAGAATTAGGGAATAAATTAAATAAAAATTTAATTAATTATTAAATTAATGCTGTAATTAATAATGTAAATTGTTATTATTTTTTTTTCGTAGCTAACAAGGAAAACTAGGCATCGGCATCCAAAGGAAAAGAAAAGATCGTTGAGGAGTAAACT
The DNA here is from genome assembly GCF_007990345.1 of Gossypium hirsutum. Lineage (NCBI taxonomy): Eukaryota > Viridiplantae > Streptophyta > Magnoliopsida > Malvales > Malvaceae > Gossypium > Gossypium hirsutum. The sequence goes on from NC_053432.1 coordinate 72,735,536, forward strand.
AATGTTTCGGATTTGTATTACTATAACTCAAACTATTTATTAAATGTATATTGAATTTATAGTTATGGAATAATTAAGATAAAGTAAGTATTATATTTAAATTTAAATATAAGTATGTGTGAAAATTAATTTGTATATGAATTAAAATAATAGATATTTGAATTGATTGAGTATTGAAAATTTTTGTGTAAATGAAATTGAAATTAGAAAAAGTAAAATAATACCCTATTAACTTGTTGGACTAGATTTGATACAAATGGCATGCCATTGGATTTGTGATGTGATGAAAAGATTGTTGTTCGGCCGAGAAGATGTTTCTGTTATTATATACTTCGGTTTATCCGAAGAGGCACTTAATGCCTTACTGGTGTATTATGGAGGATTTATAATATTCTGGGTGTGTTTGGGTTGGACATTCTAGTGTGTTTGGGTGGAATCCGCGTATCTGTCAGAGTCCGAGCCTTGTTAATAGGGTAAATAATTGAAATGAAATTTTGAAAATAAGATTATTTGTTTTGGCACTATTGAAAAGTATGAACTAAAATATGAATAAAGAATGTATGAACTAAAATATGAATTGGGTTGGTATGAGAAAAATGAATTATGAATTTAAGATTTATGAAGTAAAATAATTATATATAAATTAGTTTAAATAATTATAAAATTTATGGTTGATGTTTGTAATTTATTAATGTTAAATAGTCTTGATTTATAGTAATACCACTGAGTATGAAATACTCAGCGTACGGTTGTTTCCGTGCGCAGGTTATTAGAGTTTCAGATCCGGTCTAGCATCCAAAACAAACCCGACTCCAACGAAAAGATTTTGGTGATGTATTTCTTCCTTTGGTTAAGTGGCATGTACTAGGTAGTTACATATAAATTATATGTATATATTAAGTTAAAAAATTATGTTAATGATATAAACATTAGTTATATGAATGTGAAACATTGGTGTTGGTTGTTTTGGTTTGAATTTGCAGGGGGTTTTAGGTAAAAATAAGCAGAAATGTTGCTGAAATTTTTATAAAATAAAAAATTAAAAATTCCGGAACACTCGAACAAGTCCCGTTTTACTTTTAATACGTGTTTGAACTTCGAGAGTCCAATATAGGGACTTAATTATTATATTATACTATGAAAGTTATATTAATTGTAAATTATTCGTAAGTTGTCTGATATGTCTGGTAATGCTTCATAACCTCATTCCGGCGACGGTTTGGGGTTAGGGGGTTTTACAAGTGCGTTCTTCCAAAAATTTTTTGGCCCGAAGTTATCAATTGGAGTATTCATGTGTTGAACAAAAGTCCTACCATAATTGTTCAAAATATGACGCCTAAAGAAACATGGAGTGGAAAACGGCCGAGTGTTGAGCATTTCAGAATATTTGGTTGCATTGCATATGCGCACATTCCCAATCAAAAGAGGACTAAACTTGATGACAAAGCTGAAAAAGGGTGTTTTTTTGTGTTAGTGAACAGTCAAAAGCGTACAAATTGTACAATCCTATCACGAAAAAAATTGTCATTAGTCGTGACGTGTTCTTTGATGAAGAACAATTTTGGTTTGGTGATGAAAACTATAACCAAGGTCAAATCCTGGCAGATTTTGATGGTGAAAATGGAGAATAAGAGCAGCAGCCCTTGGAGAATGCACAACCTTTACAAAATGTGCAACAATCAGCAGACACTCAAAGATTTACAGCCTCTGTCACAGGAGATGATTGACCTCAACGAATTCAACGGCGACCTGTATGGATGGAAGATTATGAGGTACAAGGATTTGATCAAAGTGAAGATATTCTCACTCATTTTTTTCTATTTTCAGACTGTGATCCTACGGTCTTTGAAGATGCTGTCAAAGACTCAAAATGGCGAAACGCCATTGATGATGAAATCGTTTCTATTGAAAGAAACAACACATAGGAATTGACAGATCTTCCATAAGGACAAAAAACCATTGGTATGAAGTGGGTGTACAGATGAAGCTGAAAGAGAATGGCGAAGTTGACAAGTACAAAGCACACTTAGTTGTTAAAGGCTACAAGCAAGAGTTCGACATTGACTATAAAGAAGTTTGTGCTCCTTTTGCTCGGCATGATACAATTAGGTTGGTGATTTCTCTTGCTGCCCCAAATTCATGGCCTATTTTCCAATTAGATGTGAAATCAGCGTTTTTACATGGTGATTTGAAAGAACAAGTGTTTGTTAATTAACCTCCTAGATATGTGAAACTTGGAAACGAGAACAAGGTGTAAAAATTAAAAAAAGGCGTTGTACGGATTGAAACAAGCTCCGAGGGCTTGGTATAGTCGCATCAAAGTTTATTTTTTAAAAGAAAGTTTCTAGAAATGTCCATACGAGCATACACTTTTTACCAAGGTTGGTGAAGGAGGTAAGATTATTATTGTTTGCCTCTATGTTGATAATATTATATTTACTGGAGTGATGTTGCCCTGTTTGATGATTTTAAAAATTTCATGATGGTTGAATTTGATATGACTGACCTTGGAATGTTACATTATTTTTTGGGTATTAAAGTGATACAATCTACAGTTGGAATTTTCATTTTTCAGAAAAAATATGTGCAAGAGATTTTGGACAGGTTTGGGATGAAGAACTGCAATCTTGTTTGCACACTGACTTAAGTTGGTTTAAAGCTTGTTCGAAATCCTGAAGGAAAAGAGATTAACAACACCTCTTATAAGCAAATAGTGGGAAGCTTGATGTATTTGACTGCAACGAGACCATATATTATGCATTCTGTAAGTTTAATTAGCAGGCTTATGGAGTGCCCAAAGGAGATGCATCTCTTAGCTGCAAAAAAAATACTTTGGTATTTGAAAGGCATGGCTAATTTCAGATTGTTCTACAAAAAGGGTGAAAAGACAAATTTGTTTGGCTTCACTGACAGTGATTATGCTGGCGATTTTGATTATAGAAAGAGTACTTCTGGTTATGCTTTTATGTTGGGTACAGGGGTTGTTTTATGGTCTTCAAAGAAGCAACCAATAGTCACTTTGTCCACTACTAAAGCTGAGTTTGTAGTTGCTACAGCTTGTGCCTCCCAAGCTATTTGTTGAGAAATATTCTTGAAGAACTACATTTTTTTCCAGCAAGGAGCAACAACGATCTTTTGTGAAAATAATTCAACAACTAAACTTTCTAAAAATCCAATGTTACATGGAAGAAGCAAGCATATAGATGTAAAATTTCATTATTTGAGAGATCTCACAAATAATGAAGTCGTTGATCTAGTTTTCTGCAAAAGTGAAGACCAAATTACTTATATCTTTACCGAATCTCTAAAGAGAGCTACATTTCAGAAGTTGAGGATGTTGCTTGGAATTTGCGCTTGAGAATATTTACTTTGATATTCCTTTTAAACCAATATTTATAAAATATTTGGTTTAAGGGAGGATTTGTTGAGTTTACGTGTCACTTGTGGGATTTCCAGACCTTGTTTTTAGGGATTGTATTGTTAGTGGTATTAATTAATTTCATTTTTAACTATTTGTGCTTTTATTTTTAGCACATTGTTGTTTTTCTTTGCTTATTTAAAGTTCTGGTCGACGAATAATATAATGAGGTAGTTCACAACATCATTGATTTCTTTGTTCTTCTATAACTATTGATAATTTCTTTTCAGTGTAACAATCCGGCATTAAAATAGGAAGTTTAAAAACTCTGTTAGCATCAGAAGCTGCTAGCAGTCCTTCCATCTACAGACACCAATTCCCAAACTTTCATATCCTCCCGAATAGGTAAGGGAATCGTGTCAATAAAAATATTATTAGAATCACTAATCAAAGATCCTTAAAAACTTTAATTAAGGCACTTATTATTTTAATAAAAAATATATTAACTTTAATTTTAAAGGATTTCATTAAATATTTTTCATTTTTAAAAGAACTATCTTAATTGTTTTAGTTGAGAAATATAATTGTGGAGAGGAAAATTGAGTTAAAATTTGATAAGTTGGTTGACTTTCAAAAGGTGTGCAACTCATTGAGGTGGTATGGACTTTAAGTTTTCTATTCATCAAATCAAGTGTACAACTTCCAAGTAAATTATTATTAAAATAATTTAATTTCAAGAAATCCACCCTTTAAAAAGTAAAAGAGTTTGAAGACTTTTGAGGGAAGAAAATGAAGCTTGCATATCACTATACTACCCGCCCACGAGATTTAATGAATTTTTTGACCGTCAACACCGCTACAACCCACCAAAACAACTTCATAATTTTTCATACAAGAAGCAGGGATTCATTATAAATTAGTTATTCTCCCTCATACTTGGCATGATAACACCTTCTTCATAAATCACTACAATATTTAATTAACATGTGAATTAAAACTTAACTACAGTTGTCAATTTAATGTGGAATATTTAATTAGTTGAAATATTAAGGAACTTTTTACATGTGATCTGCATGCTTTTGTAATTAAACAACACATACATTATTGTAGAAACAAAAACATTAAAATTATTCAGCAACTTATTTATTTTATATTCTAATTTTATTGTATGATTTGCTCTCATTTCATGCTTTATTATATCTGAATTAAGGTATCCATCATCGGTAGTAATAACTAGTCTCTTAGTCGAAAATGCTTTTCAAAGAGGTAACTAATCTGTTCTATTTTTATGAGCGGGAATCATACCCCTAACCACGTTATTAGGGATGAGGTGAGCAACCACCACATCATACCTCATAGTTAGTTAAAAAATTTAAAAATCTTAGTAAAGAATAAAAATGATTAATTAAACTCTAGGAGAAAAATTAAAAAAAGTATACCAATTTGACCATTAACGAGTGCCAACATATCTGGCAGAAGTAACGAGAAGTTAACGCATGACATTGTCTAATTTATTGTTTAAATAATAAAAGATATAAAAATTATCTTATTTTAATATTTATATATTTTATAATTAATTTAAATAAAAAATATTTTTATTACTTTTGAATGGTGAAATGGGTCATTTGGGCGGCCTAGATCGAGCTTGGGCTTAGCAAAATATTTTGAAATTGGGTTTCATTCGGCTCATGAATACCTATTTATAAAATTCAATATTTTAATTTTTAATAATTTTTTATAAATTTCTAAATTACAGAATGAATCTGAACAAATTGGTGTTCACATTCAAATGAAGTCTGACCTTTATTTTTATCCAAAATTATTCTAAATTTACACTTTTTAATGATTTTAATAATTTTTTAAAGAATTTTTTTAATTTTAAAATATATAATATGGTATCACATACCATATTAACATACTTATCCATGTGGAATCTTACATGGTAACTTTCTATCCCTTTTGTCAGTCACGTCATCCTCCATTAATGATCAAATGATCGATGACAGTTTCATTAATAAAATGTCGTACTTGTTTTTAGTCATTGAGAACTCAATTTAGTGCAATTTTCTTTTTAAGACTTCAAGTGATATTTAAAAAGATAAAAAAAATCTTATTAAGGAAAAATTAAGAGTATTTGCCGATTTCAGAAAAAAAATAAAGATATAGGTCAAAATTTGATTATTTAGAGAAATAGACTGACTTTTCGTAGAGGTAGCATTACAAAACACATTTTGCAATAAATGCTTTCAATTTTAATATATTAGTTCCTTTAGATGGTCAGATATTATTATTTTTCATACTTAAGTCTCAAAATTTGATTTCTATCTTAAGCTATTTTTTTATTTCATGTTGTTTTAAATTTCTTTTGTTAATTTTTAATATTTAATTAATATTTTTAATTAATAAATATGTTTTCAAGTTATTTTATTTTATTTATAATTCATCTTTTTAATTAATAACTCTTTTACTTATATAAATAAAATAACAAACATGTAATTCTAAAATAAAAAAAATATTTTTATGTATACCATTATGTTAAAAATATTTCATAATTAATAACTCTTTTATTTATATAAATAAATTAATAAATTTGCAATTATATAATAAATATATATTTTTATATTTATTATTATGTTAAATATATTTTATTTTTTAAAAAAAACATCAATTAATTTATATTTTTTATATTTATTTTCCCCATTGGGGGAATGGTAAATTCTAATATTATAAAAATAATAATTATTTCAAATACACATACAAAAATATATAATACTAAAATTTACCATATCCATAATATGGATTGAAAAATAAATATTTCACATATAAAAATTATATTTATTAAAAATAATGATATTTGGAATAATTAATTGATTTTATAATATTATAATTTATCATACCCACAATGTAGGTAAAAATATAATGATATTTGAAATAATTTATATATAAAATAATAATGATATTTAAAATAATTATTTAATTTTATAATATTAAAAATCACCATACCCACAATATAAGTGGAGAAAATAAATATTTGACATATAAAAATTATACATAAAGAAAAATATATAAAAAATTAGTTGGTGTTTTTAAAAATAAAATATATTTAACATAATGATAAATATAAAAAATATATTTTTATTATATAATTAGATATTTATTATTTTATTTATATAAATAAAAAATTTATTAATTAAAAAGATGAATTAAAATAAAAACTTGAAAACAATATGTATATTAATTAAAAATTAAAAAAAAAAAGCTTGAAACAACAACATGAAATATATATATATATACTTGAGATAGTAATCTAACTTGGGACTTAAGGATGAAAATAATAATACTCAACCATCTAGCTAAAGAAATTAACATTTAAAAAAAAAACGTATTTTCTAATATGAGTTTTTACTACATCTCCGAAAAATGGATCTATTTTTTTAAATAATTAAAATTTCAACCTATTCTTAATTTACAAAAAATTTGCCTTTATTTAATTCTAAACTTGTAGTATTTAGTATTGTTTGAATGAGAATTAAATTGAAAAGTTAAATATAAAATAAGTTTTGTGTTATTATGGAACTAATGAATGATTGTATGTTAATGTGGTATAAATCATCCATTAATCCATATAAAATTGTTGGTTGATGAACCAAACCAAGCCACAAAAATGGCATTCTTTGAAAACTAGTTGGGTAACAGTGTGAAACTGAGATATAATAATGTCTAATTTCTAATTAAGTTCCCACTTTGAGTTTATTTTGTTGCATTAATACAATAATGATCCCTGTCGCTCTCCATAATAAAAATAATAATTTCTACCTTCCAAATAATTAAAAAAGAAACCCCTAAAGTAAACAGAAATTGATTAAATGGTGTTTATACGTGATGACTGAAAATACTTTTTATTTATTTTTTATATTATTTTTCTAGAAGAAACTGAAAATATATAATCGAATGCGGCATTTTTGGGAACATATTTCCATTTTCCTCCCTTGTCTATAAACAAATACTCACCTTGTTCTCATTTCCCAACCTTCTTCAAAGGACATCCTTCACATTGTTAGAAAAAAGAAGAGAGTTAAGCGAAAGAAGGGAAGATGGAAGAGACAAAGTCCAGGTTTAAAAGGATTTGTGTGTTTTGTGGAAGCAGTTCAGGGAAGAAAGCTAGCTACCAAGAAGCTGCTGTGGAGTTAGGCAAGGAACTGGTAATTTATAAAACTATCAAAAATTTCTTACTTTGTTTCCTCTTCTTTCTGCCTCTGGGATATTTAATCTTATCTTCTTCTTCTTTTTTAGTTTCGTTTCTAAAGTTCAACAGCTTCTGAGGAAGTACATTTCCTGAAAATTTAACACAACTTCGATTTGGGACCATTTTTTTTAAAACCATATTCCAATATTTTTCCATCTCAAACTTAGATATTAATTCCAACATGGAATTATTTCTTTGTTTACTACAAAATCTGATTCAATGGAAGTTTTGCTTTTAACATACCGGTTTCTTCTTCATTAGTGGAAAACCGTAAATATCTTAAGCTAGAATATTTTTTTTGAATGCCAAAAAATGAAAATTTCTTATATGAATTGTTTGCTATTCTCTTTCTTTGAGTGTTAGTAGTTGAAACAATCAAGCCTTCGACGTGCGCTTATGATTGTAGATGGGGGATTAGCTGTCCAAGGAGAGGAGGTTTAGGGTTTATGTTTGGCATGAGAGAGAGAGAGAGAGAAATAGGCATTGCTCGCTGTAACCTGCCTGTCAGTTGAGCAGCCTTCTTGCATGATCCTTCTCTTTCATTTCACTTTCTTAAGAACCATATGAAGATGAAAAGAATACAGCAACATTAATAAGCATAAGAAAAAATAATATTAATAATAAATAATCATAGTCTGCCGCTTTTCCCAAGGGAAACAAATGTGCTTGCTTTGATATAATGACTCCTTGAGCGTGTTCTTCTCTTTGGCATTTCTACAAGAAAACCTCCATGATTTTTGTTTATGGGGTTCCATGAAAATATATCATTCCCTCTTTCCACTCAACCTTTTATATTTGTTTTTTCAATGTCTTAATGCTTCCTAGTTCCCATCCTTAATTCTTGTATGGACAAATAAATAAAAAAATTAACGTTTATGTCATCGTGACACGTGTTTATGGGGGGTTGTTTTTCAATTTATTAAGTGAAAATTGTTGTTGTTTTGGATTATGAAGGTGGAGAGAAGGATTGATTTGGTTTATGGAGGTGGAAGCGTGGGATTGATGGGTCTTGTTTCTCAGGCAGTTCATGATGGTGGGCGCCATGTTCTAGGGTTTGTTTTCTCTATCTCTCTTACTAAACATCATTGGTAATGAAATTTGTGTTTTTTTTTTTTTGCGGACTTCGAAATGGGGTTTCAGTGTTGATACTTTAAGAGTCTTTTTCCCCTTGAACCATGCAAATTTTTCTCTAAATTCTCTACGGCAGTGGGTTTCTTAACAAAGGCAGACATCATGGGATCAAATGCTGGTCCAGTCCAGAGCAGAGAGAAAAGAATTGATTTATCCTCTTTGTTAATTGAAAAAATAAAAAAGTTTTAAGTGGCCAAAATGGATTTGTGCAGAAAGGAACATGGTTTACCTCGTACATCCTGCAAGAATCTAAAAGTGCCTTTACTTAAAGTTCTTACAAAGGCTGCCTTTTTCATAAGCTTTGGCGGTTTGGGAAAAGTGAATCTCTTTTGATCCTTACAGTTGTACACCAACTTTCACTTATATTTCGTTTTAAAGTTGTACACTCTACAGTCTTTGTAACTTTTTTAATTTGCAGTCCACTAGACTGGAGTGGAGAGCCGCCTCTTTTAACATAACTAAAATGCATTTCTTACATTAAAAAATCGACTTTGGTGTCGCTTGTAAAAACATTAATTTTTGTTGTAAGATTTACTATATTTTAGTCTCTGGAATGATACTCATCCATGGTTGTTGGATTTTGCTTGCAGTGTTATTCCAAGAACTTTGATGCCTACAGTGGTATGTTTTTTTAGCCTTGGATCTAATCTTCAACTTGTTCCGAGTTGTTTGCAATTACATCCGAGTATCTGTTAATAAGTTCCAATGAAAGCATTCATTCATTTACACAAGTTTGCTGCAGATTACTGGTGAGAGTGTTGGAGAAGTAAGAGCTGTATCTGATATGCACCAAAGGAAAGCCGAAATGGCACGACAGGCTGACGCCTTCATTGCGCTTCCTGGTATTACTTGTTATTGGTTAATCCATCGATTTCGACATCATAACATATGTATAGTTTATTAGAAATGCAATTAGAACCGCAGTTTATGGTTACATGAAAATATGTAATCTTTCCTATAATTAAATTTCAGGTGGCTATGGCACCCTTGAAGAACTACTGGAAGTTATTACATGGGCGCAACTTGGGATCCATCGTAAGCCTGTACGAAATACAAATCGGTTTGTTTAGTTATCTCAATCATTGAATTTAATGATTTGGTGGAAGACAGATAAGAGTTTAGTCTCTAATAATAATAACTCTTTGATTAAGATATATTAGTGTGAGCCAGTCCTATTTTCTCTCGATGTCATGCATGTTTTTGTATTTTGTAGAACTCAGCTTTGATTGACTGGTTTTACGTTAATTTATATTTGTATCATATCAGCAAGCAAGATGGTAGGAGTTTGATTTGTCGTGTTCCTTGAGTAGTAAATGTTTTGTTAGGTATTTTTGGTAAAAGTTGACGTGATATTTAGTTTTATTTTCTGATAAAAATTGTGATGGATTAGAAAGAAAAACTTAAGAATCAATGCATGTGGCGCTTCAATTGAATTCATCACATGGAAAGATAGCATAAGATTTTGGGAATTGATTGCAAGATCTCCTTTCCAATGGGAGAAAGGGGTTCTTACCCACTATTCAAAACTTGAAACAAAAAACAATACAAAAATGTTGGTCAATCTGTTGTTGCGTCTTAGGTCACTTGAGAACCCAATAATTTAATATTATAAGTTGATACAAATCCATTTGGATATTATATTTTACTCCAATAATTTAAAAAGAGATTTATCCCTTTTTGCAGGTGGGTCTATTGAATGTGGATGGATATTACAATTCTTTGTTGTCTTTCATTGATAAGGCCGTTGATGAAGGCTTCATTTCGCCAACTGCCCGTCGCATTATCTTGTCTGCCCCAACTGCTAAGCAATTGGTCAGACAACTAGAGGTAAAGCTGGCCTAAATATGTTCAATTAAGAGCAAATACAAACGGTTTTATGAGCATGAATAGGATGTTTGAATTATATGTACCTTAATTCCCCTTTCATAAACCATTCCTTGTTCAAGCAATGATTGATGAAAATTGACTTGACTAAGGTAGTTTTCTTTACTAAACAGGAATATGTTCCGGAGTGCGACGAAATAGCATCAAAGCTAGTATGGGATGAAGTTGATAAACTTAATTTCGTGCCGGGATCCAGAGTTGCCACATGATCCATCGACATCGGCTACATTTTTCTCGTTTTGGGGTTCTACCTACTAAGTATATACGGTCAGATCAATACTGTCCAACCAAAGGACAGTAATTGAACATTTTGATGGAATTTTTGGAATTTTGCCAGCCAACTCAAGTGTTTCAAAAAAGTCTGATATGCAGGTCCATGGAGAAAAGATGTAGTGTCACTTTCCCTCTAGCTAGTTGTGAAAGCTTGTGAAGAAATCGTCACATTCAGATCTTTATCTAATTCTAGTATTGTTCAAAGCTATAAATTCTTTTAAGGTTCTCAGTATTAGTCAATCTAAGCAAAGGATGGATGTTACCATACAAAACAAATGAGTAGTATTTGGTTAAGTTGGCTCCCATATATGAAATTAAATAATATTAGTCATTAAGATGTAATGTGAGTGGAATATTCTTTGTATTTAATCTTTTATTCCTTGACTGGAAAAAAGCAAATTGACACCCTTATATTTCCATAAACTACTACAATTTCATCACTTTTACCCTTACTGCCCATTTATTTACATGCTAACATCAGATTGGATCAAAACGTATCATAAGTCATTTTCATGGTTATGGCAATAATGGAAGGATTGATCTAATGATGATTTAGAAAACACACGTTGAAGTAGAGTTATATTTATCAAGTTTGATTTAGTGATCTGAGATAGTGAAAGAATTGATCGCCATGCCGCTGTCCTCGGTGGAGAAGGAAGAGAAAGGGCTTAAGAGGCCCATTAATTATATTGTTTTAACGGTAATGAATAGTTAGATATAAAATAAAAAATAATTAATATAAATTTAAATTTGAAATTAAAAAAATTAGTAAAATTTTTTGTAAGAAATAATAAATTTTTTAAAAATTCAAAACAAGCCATGTGAGTGACTTAAAATCATCAATTAAAATAATTTTATTGTTAATTTATATACTAAAACATAGTGAATAATAATAATATTACCAAAAAGAAAGCAGCCTAATCTCAGTTTTATGGGTGTCAAATAGACATGCAGGTGTGTTTTTGTTCACAGAGTTTAATATACATTTTACAATTAATTTCTATCTTTGGATGAAGGTTTTTTTGGACATAATTTTCTTTTCCTAAGAAAAAAAAATACCAGCAGATCGGGTTTGATATCATGGTACAAGGCAAAGGTTAATTATACAAGTGAAGACCAGCGATACTAAGCTCGAAACAGACAGAATAGGAACAAACATAGCTAGCTCAAATAACTGTCGCTCTTAACCACGTCAGATTTGTTTTTTCCATGGGTGCGAGAGGAGACTCTCTCTTGTAACCTCGATTGCTTATTTATAACACGAGAATGTCCTGCCAAGTCCCCCATCAACGAAGCAACCAGTTGAAACATTTCTTTCAAGTCGTCCATGGCCGGGTAAAACCCATCATCACCTACTACCCACGTCTTCTCCAAACAAAGGTTTACATGACATCCAACAGCATCAAGATCAGATCACCACCCACAATTGGTGGATGAGGTCGAAGGGGACACCATCAACTTCCATGAGACTAATGGTGGTTACTTGTTAAAAGCCAGATAAATATGTAGATTTTGACACACCAAAAACCAAAGAGAAAGAAAAAGGATGACATAATGATGAATTACTTTTGGTGTCATTGATTATTGTGATGAGTTCATAATTAATGGGGAGGGGGCATTTGTATAAAAGAGGCGTATCTGATGAAGAGTGTGTGCGTAATTCTCAAATAAAAGAGTCATTATTGTGATAAGGAATACAAGACAGACTCCCTCGTACATGAAAAGGAAGGACAGTTCAATAATTCGGGAATAAATAAAAAGTTTGCATGTTTTATTGGATAGCTGTCATAACAGCAAGATGTGAAATTGGGCCCACTTGTTATAAAAAAAGTCTATAGTCGCACTATTCTGTAATTTTCCAATTCCCATTTTTTTTTTAAAAAAATTTCGACACTATGACTTAATTTAGGAATAAACACGGTTAAATAAGGCATATATGTGGTTTTCTTTTTATTTAATTGGTTTTTTAGGCTGTTCTTTTTAATGTTCGTAACATTAAAATTTTTAAGGATCCCGACCGTTATTTTTTATTTATTTAAATCTAATTTTTTAAAACTCTCAATTCTCTCAATTTTACTCAAGTTTTGTTTTAAATTTTCTGATATGTTTGTTTAATTATTTTGTATATTATTTGTTTCGATTAAATTTTCACAAATGACATTTCTTTAATTCGTTTCGACGATAAACACATTTCCACCTTTCATTATTTTTATTTAAGTTAAAATTGTAGTCTTTTTATTTTTTAAATATTTTAAATTATTTTTTTGTTGATATAAATAGGCGGATGATCGTGTTTTGGAGGGGTTCATACATAACCTGTCAAAGAGCCCAAGTGCCGAAATTCATGGTTACTTGCAAGACACGAAATTCTTGCATGTGTCACGTATGCTTGGGGGCTACAAACTCGATCCTACACTAATCAACATGTTGGTGAAAAGATGGAGGCCCAAGACACATACTTATCATCTTCTATGCGGCGAGTGTACAATCACACTCAATGACGTAGTTTTAAAACTCGGTTTATCAGTGGATGATTCAGCCGTCACAAGGTCAACGGTCGTTCGTAGTAAAGAGGACCTTTGCAAGACATTTTTGGGGAAAGTGTCGAATAAGTTTTACAGTCATCGAATAAATATGAAATTGTTGGAAACCAATTTCAAAGATCTTCCTAAGGACGCACCCAATGTCATCAAAGAACAAAACACCCGATCATTCATCTTGAGGTTAATCGGGGGCATTCTAATGCCTAATAAATCTCAAAATTTGGAACACATAAGGTGGCTACTACACCTAGTCGACTTCAAAGAAATCATACGATTGAGTTGGGGATCAACAGTGTTGGCCACGTTGTATCGGGAGTTGTGTCGAACGACGAAACCGAATAAGATGTCAATCAGTGGTTGCCTGCTCCTGCTGCAGTCATGGGTCTGGTGGCGGCTACCATTTCTACGTCTCCAAGTGAATGACCCATATATGTTCCCATTGGTGACAAGATAAAAATCATTTGTTAATAAATATGTAGTTTGTATAGTAAATGTTGTTTATTTATTATATGTTTGAATTAACATATCGCTTGAATAGGTGAAACCATGGGTCGAGTTACGTGGGACTACCCGAGTAGCTCGAAGATATTTGGTTGTTGTTAAATCAACGCTTGGAAGTTGGGGTTAGTTACTTATTTTTTTCAAACCTATAATAATTATGCAATGATTTGTAAAATAAAATTCTATACATAACATAGTTTACAATCGTGCACTGTAGTTTGAATAGATGTCATACGTCGAGCTAGATATCATAAAATGAGTCCTGTTGAAATTTTTACCCATTTGCAGTATGTGGGACACAAATGTTTCGTTGATAGTGTATGTGACAGTGAAAATGCACGAATCAAATCGAGTGATGTGACAGTTCGGGTAGAGGCAACAAATTTTGTCGCCACTATGAGACATGAAAGCAATGCAAAGCTAGATCTGCGGGGAAAGACTAACAAGAATTGGCAAGATTACCACGAGTACATCGACATTTAGAATCTTAGGATGAAATTCTTACTCATTCATTGCCGTATCTGTTGACACCATTTTTTTGGATAAAAACGGGGTCGACTTGGGTTTTGAAAAAAATGAAACAGGAGTCGCCACCAATCCTTTTTATAAGGTGTGATTGGATCACCTCGAAAAGCGGTTGTTTTTAATAAACGGTTTGATTTTATTAAAACAACAAGTTTGGTCCGCGAAATTCAGAAAACGGGTTCGGGAGTCGGTTACGCACGAGGAAGGATTAGCACCCTCGATACGCCCAAAATTGGTACCTTAGTTGATTACTTAATGTCTTAATGTCGAAATTGAAAACTTAGAAGAATTTAAAAAATACGATCCTTGTATTAAAACGTTGAAAATTTTTAGGAAAATGGGCATATTTCACATTATTCGAGAAAGAGAATCATATCCAGTAAGTTAGAATACAATGTCTCAAATTCCCAATACGTGAATGAATGCCAGAATTTACTTATTTAAAGATATTT